>NC_090935.1:1087222910-1088619410 GCF_040938575.1 Ambystoma mexicanum | reverse complement strand
CACCCACTCGTCTAATGGTCTTCCAATGCAGGACACTGTGTCGAGCTTTGCTCCCAGGTAGACCGTTTGTCTTGCTGGTATTAAGCACGACTTTGAGAAATTGAAAAGTCGAGGAATTGCAGACATTGGATTGTGGATGCTGTGTTGTGCACTGTTACTGTGTAAGACAGGGCCCTCACAAGCTAGTCATCTATGTATGGGTAGACGTGAATGCCCCTCTGATGCAGGTGAGCCACCACTGGAGTGAGGCATTTGGTAAAGGCCTGAGGGGCCGAGCGAAGGCCGAAGGGTAAAGCTTTGAATTGATAGTGCACCCCAGCCACTACAAATCGCAGGTAGCAGTGGTGTGAGCGGCGAATAGGAATATGAAAGTATGCATCCTTGATGTCGAGGGATGCTAGGAAGTCTACCTGCTGTAGTTGAGGCAGGGCCGGTTGTAACGTCACCATCCAAAATGTTTGCACTTTGAGGAATTTGTTGAGTACCCTTAGATCCAATATGGGCCTCCAACCCCGTCATTTGTTGTGTAATGTCTTTTTTCTTACCTATAAATAGCGTGAGTAGACTCCTGACGATTGTTCTGTCTTCTGCACTCTTTCCACCGACCCTTCGGCCAGCAATGCCTGCACCTTACTCGTGGAATGTCCGGCAGAATGCTGACAAATTCCGAGTGGCCCTGCTGGTGAAGGGAGGTGCTGAAGTGGTGAGTTCCACCCCCGGCCGGGACGTGGCTGCTTGCCAGACTGACCCTTGGCTAAAGGAGCCATGGCGGCACTGTGTGCCTCGATAGGACTGAGACTTCTTTCTATACTGATTGACTGATGAATATGCTGACGCCCTGTAAGAGGAAGAGGACTGGTAAGAAGAATGGTTGTCCTGTGAAGCCCTGCTGAAACATCCTTTCCCTGCACGAAAGGACTGAGCCCTTTGCTGCATCATGCCCAGGGAATGAGCGGTCTTAGTGTCCATTTTGATAAAGAGTAAGGTTTTGTCGACCTTCTTCCTGAAAAGATCAATGCCGTCAAATAGCATGTCAACGACTTTAGCCTGACGCTCCTGTCTGAAATGAGTTGTCTTGAGCAACCCTGTCAGCGAAGCACTGCTCCATTCCCCAATTGGTGGAATCCCATGTCGGAGATGTCATCCGGCACCGAGATGGCATGATCTGATGCCAACTCACCCTCGTGGAATATGTCCATTGCCTCTTGCGTTTTGTCGTCTGGCAAAAATTCAAAGTTAGGGCCCAGCTTGTACCATAGCTCACGATCATACCATGTGAGAATGCCCATTGCATTCGCAGCCTTGATGGTAGTGGTTGCGATTTTTATGACTTTCTTGCCGAAAGCATCTAGGCGTTTGCCCTCTTTGTCTGGAGGGACAGAGCAGGGTGATGAAGGATTCGCCGATCTTTTTCTGGCAGCAGCGCAGCGGAGACCACTGAGTCCGGCGTTGGCTGTGTGTGGAGGCAAACAGGAGCGTTGTCAGGGGCTATGTATTTCTTCTCAAAACTGTCATTTTTTTTCCGCTTGTGCAGTAGAGGGGTGTGCCATGGTAATGAGGCTGTTCTCTCAGATATCCAGGAGTTGGATGGATATCATGGACTGGTATAGGAGGCTTTCCTTGCGCTGTACGTCCAGGGCCAGGCAAAACATCTTGCAGGCCCTTCCTATGATCGCATGGAATGAGCCCACTTTGTCTGGAGGAGAGTCTTAAGCAGGCACCTCATCTGGCTCACCATCCACCAGAACAAAATCATCAAACTCATCAGTAACCGATGTATGAGTGAAAGCCACATTACCTTGCTGGTCTGGGTCTGTGTCCGTCCCAGTGTCAGACAATTGTAGAGGCCTTTTTAGGTCTCTGTCCTGCCTGGAGGGTTGTGAAATGCGTTCCTCCCTGTGGGGTATGTGAAGGGACAGGGGTGCCTCCAGAGCTCTTGTGCCGCAGTTCTGGGGTGTGGCTGATCCGGCAGCCTTTGCTGCAATGTGGACACCAGCGTAATGAGGGTGGAGAGGATGTCCAGAGAGATGTCCCTCAATGGGGTTGGATGCAATGGTGGCAAAACTGGTAGTCTTATAAGGTTTGCCTTTCCACGTGGTGACGCTGGCTTTGCTGGTGGTGCTGGTGCCCTAGCCAGACTTGGCATCCTGACTGGTGAGGCAAGGTGTGATGGTGGCCTGACAGGTTCCTGTGGAGAATCAGGGGTGGGGGGGACATAATAACCTCCTCAGCCCCTTCATCTGAAGAAGATCCCACCACTATTGCTGGTTGTGTCAGCAACCCAAACCCTAGTATCGGATATGAGGGGCGTGGAATCGCCACCACCGTGGACACAGTAGAAGTAGTTATTGTTATTGTTATTTTGCATTTATATGGCGCCTTATATACCATTGGTATGGTCTGAAGGCGCTGGTAGGCTGAACGCCCTTGGGAACCAAAGTTCAGATCAGTAGAGAGAGTAGAGGAGGAGTCAAAAGGTGCGTGTGAGCACCGGGTATGTGTGCAGCTCGTGCGGAATCCGTGTAATAGCTGCTTCTTAGTGGTAGGTGTGGTGGTTGAGAGATCAGGAGTATGTGTTCGTTCTGGCAGGATTTACCCAGACCGGGTGTGGCTGCATTAGGCCTGAGGAGAATGCCTGGCTGGGGGGGGTGTAACCAGCAGTGTTTACTTAGAATGATTTGGAGTGAGCGGCGGATGTTGGTATGAGAACAGTTATACCGAATGGTGTCATAGTATACCTGTGTTCTAGTTGAGTGGTGATGTAAAGGAGAGAGTAAGCGTGGTGGTGGGATATGATGGGTTATATGTTCTTTCAAACGTTCTCTGCATTCAAACCACTCCAAAACATACTATATACGTCACGTAATTCTATGCGCTCCAGTTCGTTCCTTGCATTCTTCTCCACGCATTCATGCTTTCCTGCTCGCCCCACGCACTTGAGTCCGCTCCGCGCGATCCAGTCCGCCATGCGTACTCCAGTCAGCCCTAGACATGCACTCTTGTCTGCCCCACGCATGCACTACTGCCTGTCCCATGCATGCACTCCTATCTGCCCCATGCTCTACGCATTTGGCAGCTCTACGCACTCACCCCTTCTACACACTCATTCCCTCTGGGCACACATTCCCTCTGGGCACTCATCCCCTCTAGGCACTCATCCCCACTACGCACTCATTCCCTCTAGGCACTCATCCCCACTACGCACTCATCCCCACTACGCACTCACCCTCTCCACGCACTCATCCCCTCTACGCACTCATCCTCTCCACACACTCACCCCTTCTACGCACTCATTACCTCTAGGCACTTATCCCCTTTAGGCACTCATCCCCTCTAGGCACTCATCCCCTCTAGGCACTCATCCCCTCTAGGCAATCATCCCCTCTAGGCACTCGTCCCCTCTATGCACTCATCCCCTCTACGCACTCATCCCCTCGATGCATTCATCCCCTCTACGCACTCACTCCCTCAACGCACTCATTCTCTCTAGGCACTCATCCCCTGTAGGCACTCATCTCCTCTATGCACTCATCTCCTCTATGCACTCATCCCCACTACGCACTCATCCCCTCTATGCACTCATCCCCTCTACGCACTCATCCCTTCTACGCACTCATCCCTTCTACGCACTCGTCCCCTCTACGCACTCGTCCCCTCTACGCACTCATCCCCTCTATGCACTCATCCCCTCCACGCACTCATCCCCTCCACGCACTCATCCCCTCCACGCACTCATCCCCTCCACGCACTCATCCCCTCCACGCACTCATCCGCTCCACACACTCATCTGCTTTAGGCACTCGCGCTTTCACGCAATCAACAGTAATATCCTTGCTATATATTCATCTCTACACTCATCTGTTCTATACCTTCATCCGTTCTGTACACTTATCCACTAGGGGTGTCACGGTATTAGTTTTATGACGGTACAATAACCTTCTTGCCAAATGACGGTATATCATGGTTATCGCGGTATAGCAGGTGGTGTTAACTAATCTTAACAAATATTTTCTAAAAGGTCATAAATTGTCAGATTTATCATCACAAACAAAAGCAGGCACCCAAGGCCAGAATTGGGCTTTTTAACATACTTTCCACTGAAATGCCACCCCTTGCTTCCACCAAACACAAACACACGTGTGGAGAGGAGGAGGAGGAGGGGGGGGGGGCTGCTGCGACTGGCAAAGCAAACTGAATAGCTTTTCTTAAGTGGTCATTTAGGCTTTTAGCTCCCCCACTGGCTACTGGTGAAGATGAACATGTTGCCATCTTGATAACCTGCCTGCCACAGATCAATGGAGGCGGATGGTAGTATACGCTTGTGCGCATATACACACACACACTTACACACACGCACTCACTCTCTCCCTCTTTACGTTACAGCCTTTAGTTTACTTCCGGGCCAAAAGGTGTTCAGTAATCACAGACATGTTACCCGTTGGTATGGCAGCAGGGAATACCCACAGAGATGAGTACATTTCGCAGTGTGGCTTATTATATGTAAATTAAATGATAGAACCAGGGAAATCTCCCATTGTCATATGTTTAGAAAACATTATCCATTATAAATATATAAACCCCAAAGCCGCCAACTCAAAGTCCCAGGAGGATAGCTCAGCGGCAACGTGCGCGCCTTGGAAGCAAGACGACACAAAGCAACACAGGTTCGATCCCCGGGTCTGCGCTTAGAAACCTCTGGGTGTTTAAGTGCGTTATAAATACGCAACTAAGACAAAAACAATTACGCAACTAAATAAACAATTTCTTTAATACCGCCTCGATGCCCCCGGGCTGTGTGAGCGCTTTAAAAAAATAAAAGTAAACCCTTTTCCTTCTTGGCACTGTAATGATTCTTCCTATTGATAACATATTGATTTTGTGTCAGGCACGTGTGGTTTATGGAATGGAATTAAAAACTGCTCAAACTGAAACTACTTTGCAGACGGCACATCCAACAGTGCAAGACCAAGACTGCGCAGCACTTGCTTACTGCAGCCTTTCCAAATCAGATTGAAAAACACACTTAACGGTATGAATGGTATACCGGTATAAACAATGTGACGGTTATTATTGTTCAATTAAGAGGTTCACGGTATCTTTAATAGTATACTGTAATACCGTTGCATCCCTATTATCCACTCATCCGCTCTACCCACTCATCCGCTCTATCCACTCTATCCACTCATTCGGTCTATCCACATGTGACGTGCTCTACATACTCATCTGCTCCACCTATTCATAAGTTCTACACACTTATCCCGTTTACGTTCATCCGTTTTGGACACTCATCTGTTTTACGCCCGCACTCCTGCGTTCTACTTGCTTCTCTGTATTTACACACTCATCCGTGCTACACGCTTGTCCGTTCTACACACCCAGCCACTCTAAACACTCATCAACTCAACATCTTCATCCATTCCATGCACTCATCTGATCTACTTATTCCGTCGATTTCCACACTCATACAAACTAGTTATCTGTTTTAAGTTTATCATCTACGCCATTCACGTCGTTCACTCCGAACGCATTATGTCTATTTCAGTAGATTAAATCTCTTTACTGTTTCCATATGATTTATTCTTATTACCATTTCACTGCTTTGATTTACTTTATTCTTTTAATTCTGTTTGTCCTTCTAGTTTATATTAGGGGTTGTTAGCTGTCAGTTTCTCGCATCAGGCGGTTTGATGGATTGGTGTCATTAACCATTTTACTGCTTTGATTTACTTTATTCGTTTTAATTCAGTTTGTCCTTCCAGTTTATATTAGGGGTTGTTAGCTGTCGGTTTCTCGCATCAGGTGGTTTGATGGATTGGTGTCATTGAGTTGCTGTTGGTCTGTTTGGGTTAGATTGGTACCTGTTGGATTTTAGGCAAGAGCCAGGTTTTCAGCAGCTTGCGGAAATACATTAAATCCTCAGTTAGGCGGATGTGGGGTGGGAGTGAGTTCCATAGCGTAGGGGCCATGGCTGAGAATGATGATCTGCCTAACCTGATTGAGTTTGTCTTCGGTATGACTAGGAGGCCGGCTGAGCTTGATCTTAAGGTGCGTGGGGGGTGGTAGTGTTTTAGCTTGTCTTGAAGATATTGAGGTCCTGTTTTATGCAGTGCTCGATGGGAGATGCACAAAGTTTTGAAAGTCACCCTTCGGGCTACTGGAAGCCAGTGCAGCGTTTTAAGGGCTGGGGAGATGTGGTCTCTTGGGCCGAGCGCAAGACGCAATTTGGCTGCCGTGTTTTGTGCCCTTTGGAGTTTATTCAGTTGGTACGCGTGGACTCCGAGGTATAGGGTTTTAAGGTGGTAGTGGCAGGACTTTGAGACGTTGTTGACTTGGCGCGAGAGAGTCAGGTCAGAATCAAGGGTGCATCCAAGATTTTTCACTGAGTTGGAGGGGGTCGGTGAGTTGCCCATGACGGATGGCCAGGGTAGTGGGTGTGGAAGAAGTTTGGGGTTTCCACATACCATGATTTCAGTTTTGGAGGGGTTTAACAGGAGGTGGCCACCAGGAGGTGGCTTTGGGTCATCCAGAGTTCTATGTCAAGGAGGCAGGAGGCCAGGTCAGGTCGCCAGTTGGGTTTTGAGTTCAGGAGTTTTAGAATTAGTTGAGTGTCGTCGGCGTAGTTGTAGCACAAGATGTTGTGCGAACGAACTATTGGTGGGAGGGTGATCAAGTAGAGATTGAACAGGAGGGTGGATAGGCATGCTCCTTGTGGGACTCCCGTGTCGACTGGTTGGGCTTTGGAGGTATAGGTGGAGAGTATCGTTATTTGGTACCGATCTTTGAGGAATGAAGCTATCCATTTAAGAGCGGTTCCACGAATTCCTAGGGAGTGGAGGGGCTCTAGGAGGATTGAGTGATTGATTGTGTCAAAGGCGGCGGATAGGTCAAGGAGGATTAGTGCCGCGCATCCCGCGGAGTCTGCAGTCATTTTAAGGTCATCCCAAATTGAGGTTAGGGTGGTTTCAGTTCCGTGACGGGCTCTGAAACCTGATTGAGCGGGGTCTAGAAAATTGTTGGCTTCGACAAAGGCATTTAGTTGGGAGTTGGCGGTTCGGTCTATGAGTTTGGCAAGGAATCTGGTGTTTGAGATGGGGCGGTAGTTTTTGGGCTCGAGAGGGTCGAGTGAAGGCTTTTTAATTAGAGTTTTGACATGAACCGTTTTGAATGCGTCGGGAAAGATACCAGAGGAAAGGGAGGCATTTATGATGGATCTTGCGTGTTCACCTGCGCAGGTGGAGGCGAAAATTTCTTTGAGGGTTGTGGCTGGGCAAGGGTCCAGTGGCGAGCCAGGTGGTTTACGGGCAGATAGAAGTTTGAGAAATTGCTCTGGTGATATTGGGCTAAAGGATTCAAACGTTGGTTGCGTAGTGGTCGCTGGTGGGGCGGCCGGTATGAGGGGGGATTTGCTTGGAGGATGTAAGAGGGCCAGTTTGGTGGCTAGAGTATTTGTTCTTTCGAGAGCCGTGGTGAAAAAGTGGAGGGAGAGTGAGTCGCACAGTGATTGTGAGGGAGTCGGGACGGTCGTGTTGCAAGCCGGATTGGTGAATTCGGAGATGATTTTGTGGAGTTCTTTGCTTGGATTTTTGCAGTTTAGGATTCGGGAGTTGTAGTGGGCTTTTTTTGCTTTCCTGATTTCGGCCTTGTACTGATAAAGGTGTCGGGCCAAGGTGGCCTTATTCTCCTGGGTTTTGTCTTTCTTCCATTTGCGTTCTAGGTATTTATATAGTTGTTTAGTGATCTTCAACTCGGGAGTGAACCATCTGGGAAAGAGGCCACGGCGGGCTGATGGTTTGCAAGGGGGTGTGAGCCGCATCAGAGATGCGTTGAGCCATGAGTGAAAGGCGTCAGGGGTTATTTGTTTGTTGAGTTGGCAGGTAGGGGGTGGAGACTGGAGGAGTGCGTCAGCTAGGTCTGGCACCATTATTAGTTTTTTCCAGCATTTGCGTAGATTCGGAGGTTCAGATTCAAGTACGGGAAGGGGGTCGGGTGAGTGAATGGTGAACGAGAGAAAGAAGTATTTGGACCAGAGGATAGGGGTGGGGGGCTTTAAATGAATCAGGGTGTTGGAGCTAAAGATGGCATGTCCTTTATAGTGAGTTGGGCCGTTTATGTGGGGTTGGAGGTTAATTGCGTCCAAATTGTCAACCAGAGAATGTGTCATAGGGTTGGTGGGGATGTCGAGCCATTTGTTGAAGTCTCCAAGAAGGGTGAGGTTGGGATGGTTTAGTTGAAGGGTGGCAATAGAGTCGCAGAGGTTGTTTGCGAATTGTCTATCATAGCCAGGGGGCCTGTAGATTATTAGGAAGCTGTGTGAGAGCGACGGGGAGAGGGATAGTCTAATGAGGAGAGGTTCGCAGGAAGGAATGGAAGGTTGGCTGTCGATGATTGAGGCGTGGAAGAGAGACTTGAAGACGAATGCTACTCCCCCCCTGGTCGACAACGAGGTAGCAGGAGCCAATGGTGCAACGCTTGAGATCATTTTCGGGGCAGTTGCCTGTTTGGTCATCGACAGGACCGTGGACGACTTCTTCGACAACACTGTTTGTAGGGTACCTGTCGATGGTGTAGTTGTAGATGCAGTGGTCGACAGGGTCATAGTCTGCTTGATCGTTGTGGTGGTCGACAATCTCATTGTCAACTGAGAACTCGCTGACAGGGTAGTTGGTCTCGGTGTCAAAGAAGTCAAGGATGTTGTGCATGATGATTTAATGGTGGACGATGAAGACTGTATAACAGATTTTGGCAGCTGAGCCACCTTGGTAGATGTGGATGGTTTTCGCTCCACTGATCGGGGTTATGGGGCCGACATGCCCTTATCCCTACTAACAGCTGAGGCACTGGCCTTAGGTGGAGAGGATCCATCAGCCCTCTTGGGAGACGGTTTTGGCCTGTTGCCGGACGTCTCCCTGTGCGCCTTCTTCCTGCTGCTGGAGGGCTCTTCATGCAACCTAGACCTCTTACTGGAAGTGGTTTGCTTGGCCATCCTGCCCGGCCGCAGTGAGGCATGCTTCCGTACAGAAGCAGAGTCAGAGGCCCCACCGGCCTTCTCGAGCCACGCGACCAGATGTCCATGATGATCACAGAGTGTCTTATTAGAAAAAGACTGACAAATATCGCATCCTGCCTCCCCACCACCAGAACCCAAGCACCTACCTGGCATCCTGCCTTGTTACCGCCAGAGCCCAGACCCCTAACCTGGCATCCTTCTACCCCCACCATGCAGAGCTCAGGCCCCTGGCATCCTGCCTCCCCAGAGCCCAGGCCCCATACTTGGGATCCTTTTACCCCCACCACCCAGAGCCCAGGCCCCATACCTGGTCTACCCCCCCCATTACTCAGGACCCAGGCCCCATACTGGTCATTGTGCCTACCCACTGCCATAGCCCAGGCCTCGTGCCTACCATCCTGCCTCCTTAACATCCAGAAGCCAGAACGCAAGCCCCATACCTTGCATCCTTCCTCCCCACCACCAGAGCCCAAGTCTCATCCTTCCGCCCAACACCTAGAACACAAGCACCACACCAGGCATCCTGCCTCTCCACCAGCAGAGCCCAATCTCCATACCTGGTATACTGCCTCTTCAATGGCCAGAGCACAAGCTCCAAACCTGGTATCCTGCCTCCCCACCACCATAGTCCAGACCCGTACAAGGTATCCTGCCTCCCCACCAGCATGGCCCAGGCCCCATATCTACCATTCTGCTGTCCCACCATCAGAACCCAAGCCCCATACCTGGAAGACTGCCTCCTCAACATCCAGAGGCTAGAAGACAAGCCCCAAATCTATCATCCTTTCCCCCACAACACCTAAACCCCATAATAATGTTTTCCATTGATATAAGCATATAAATGACTAACTGTGGTTTTTCCAAAGTGAAAAAGGTTACTCCCAGTTCTTATCCGGTGGTCTGTTGAGCAATATATGGTAACAGTAACTACCTGAAAACCATTATACACCCCCTAACAAACAACCCATCTTCACATACAACTGCTCACTGAATCAATACGGATTACACAATAGAATGCATACCACCAAAAGAAACTGCCTAAATAGCACACTAACCTACCACAGACACACTAATACAGCTCCCCACACTGTGGACCACAAGAACAGACACAAATCACATAAACAATTTAAGTTACCAACCTGGAGCGCACATTAACCACTGCCCCCGACATCTCACAAAATGTATAAAACGTGCACACCACAGAGAATCCTACCTTTTCAGAGCATGCACACATCAACATTGCAACAAAGCAACCTCCCCATGCTTCTGCATTAGTCTCCTACCCAACCTCTTGAAGATCCTGACAACCCAAGAAACCGTGAAAATGGTAGACTGTGTACTATACAAAACTCAATAACATAGCATAACAGTGCATAGCAAATGTTTCACTCATTCTCCTGTGGTGCCGTACCATGGACGGCCCATGCCATTTTTGTGATTAGCAACAATAGAGGAGGAAATAATTGTTGGATCTGCTGAGGTCAGGCCACTATACATGAAGAGTTTACATTATTTGCCCAGGGTCACACACTTTGATTAAACAATAAAACAGGGATTTTAACACAGTTTACATTTGTACACATAATTTTCGAGCTCAGCTTGCTACAAATATGTACATTTTGGATTTCGAGGCCTATAATAGTACTGCCGGATAGAGCAAGGTGCTCAAGTTTTCCATTGACATGCGTGTGAAGGCGACCATGTACTGTGTATGCTTGTAATTGTGAGACGTGCAGTTTCCCTAAATTCCGAATGGGATAGAAAAAAAATGCAAGTCCCAGAATCCAGAGGGGAACACAGCACTGGATAGCCTGTGCCACTGGAAACTTGAGAGTTCCGATTATTAACTTGCAAAATACACATATGTGAAATTAAAGTAACCTACAACAAGCAAATCATTAGTGAAACATGTTAAGCCTAAATAATATTGTTGTAGTTTTATTTTCCACATACTGAAAGAAAAAAAAGAAGCCACTTAATGCAAAATAATGGAAGCCTTAAAAAAGCCGCCCTTTTACATAACTGCACTTTTCTCATTTTAAGAATCACTAAAACATGCTTTCTAGTAAATTCACTAGGATAATGATGACATTTGCCACAAACCTCCAGCTTGTTGTGCAACTTTTTAAGAACATT
This sequence comes from Ambystoma mexicanum, assembly GCF_040938575.1. Classification (NCBI taxonomy): domain Eukaryota; kingdom Metazoa; phylum Chordata; class Amphibia; order Caudata; family Ambystomatidae; genus Ambystoma; species Ambystoma mexicanum. Next base: position 1,088,608,267 of record NC_090935.1, on the reverse strand, counting down.
TAACTATCCCTATGAAGCAATCCGATGTTTCCATGTTAAAGTAGTAGACTTAATTACTAACTTTGAAAAAGTAAGCTTACTTGTGTAACTTTAAATATCTTGTAAGTGTACACCGATGTACTAGGTAAGCCAACGGTTACGAATCTCTCAGATGGAATACAGAGGCCACAGTAAAGGGCAGGGCTGTGTGCAGGCCAGTCAAGGAAACTCTGTAGACATGCCAATTAAATCTTGCAGCTGAACAAAGTCGACAAGCCCACTTTAAGCAGACTTGGCAACATTCCCAGGACAGGTCTTCGCCTGTCTCTGGGGGAAGATAGGGACACACAGGGGTGCACAACATTATGCAGGGGAGGCTAGTGCCCCCCCCCCGGCCCTACCATAGCGACGCCACTGATCCTGCGGTCATCCGACTCTGTACCATTCCTGAATGCAACAGTTGTAGAAAGCTTGTCGAAAAATGGATTTATCTACATAAATGATGTCTTGTTAATATAAAATTTCACAGATATAAGTAAAGAGAGATTTCTGAGGACTCCCAACACGAATGTGCGTTAATAAATCTGTAGATGGATGACAGGGGAGGAGCTAAGGGAGATGGTCCTTTTGCCTGCGGGCAGTATGACCCAAATGTGACTATACTAGAGCACAAAAGTGACTGAAAGTTTCAGTTTAAGTCTAAACTGCTCTATGTTAACGCGGACTCCCAGCCTGACGACAGGGAATATTCACAGAATGTGAATCTATGAAACATCCAATGCTGGAGAAATAGCGTTGACTCACTATCCCTGGTGAATTCTAGGAATGGGGCCCATACCCAATCATATTTGGGAATGGAATTGGACAATAACACAGCCATTCTCTCCATGGCTAAGATCACCCATACCATAACCCACCAACATGCTAGCGGGGGGGCCCTCTTGCAACTTCCCAGGCCGAGCTTGTGTTATCTTCACTGCCAGCAATAGGTGGGTGGTCAGTATCAGCCACGGGCCTGAGAGGGGGAATGAATCGTCTTCAGGGACATCACCCAGTAGGATCACCTGAGGTTTGGGTGGTAGTTGGTGACCTGTGATATCCTTTATTTTCGCCAGAATCTCTTTCCAGAAAATCTGTATCACTAGGCAGCTCCACCACATGTGTATCATGTCCCCTCTTGCACTGCACCCCTGCCAACATCGATCCGAACTTGTCGGATAGATTTTATAAATTCTCCCTGGGGGATGATACCACCTAAGGCATAATTTAAGAGCTCCTTCCTTAATCTGCATACATCTGGAGCGCTTATGGGCTCAGTGCCAAATTTTCCCCCATGAATCTTCTGAAATGTCCTGTCTTCATTCGTGTTCCCACCTTAGCATGGAGGCCAGTTTTTCCACTTCCACTGACTTCTCCAGCAATCAATAGGCCTGGGTAATCTTCCTAGCTCTTCTACCTTCCTGCATTATAGGTTCTAGCCCCGTTGGGTTTCTAGTAGCCGCCCTTTTCACTATAGTGTTCGTGATCCAGTGTCTAATCTGTGTGTATCTGAATCGCTCTGTCTTGGGAAACAAGAACGTTGTTTTATGTTTGGAGAAAGTTAGAGGTTCATGCTCCCTATACAAGTCACTTAGTGTTAATGGTGCTCCTACTTTCCATTTCGTGAAAGCCTCTTTGTTCATCCCCAGAGAGAACTCGACTTTTAATAAGCTGAGTTAATGGGTCAAGGCCCGTGTTCATCCACAAGAGTGCACCTGCTTTATCTCAGTGTTTTAGTGTACACGCCGTCATTGGCAGTAATCCCCCCAGATTTTGCTGGTCCTCACTTCCTATGAAAGGGAGAACGTGGAGAGGGAGGATCTAGGGCTGTCGCTCCAATCTCCTTCCCCCACGGGGTCCTCATGACTGGTGGCCAATCGAGGATCAGGGCCAATTGTGCAGCTAAAACGTATCTCCACAGGGAAGGGACACCAAGTCCTCCTGATCCCAGGGATCTAGTTATGACCTTCCTCAGTACTCTAGGGGGTTTGTCGGAACCAGATAAATGTATTAACCACTCTTTGATGGGCCTCCAAATCCTTTGCTAATATCTGTATGGGCAGACCTTGAAATATGTGTAGCAGCTTCAGAAGAAAGGTCAGTTTCACTGCCTTGACTCTTCCCAGCCAGGACATTTCCTGCAGGTCCCATTGGGACAGTTGTTCCCTGATTTCCCTCTACAGCTCAGGGATATTTGCTCCTGCTATGGATTCATACGACTGGGACAGGCTGCTGGACACACCGAATGGACTGGTCAGCAATGGCTCTGGTTCACAGCTATCTGGACACAGCACGGCTCTACTGGGTTGAGTCTTTGGATTCTGGCAATAATTCTTAGCAGGAAAGCAGTACGGCACAGCCAGGCTGTTCTTTGGTTCCCCTTAGATGTCTGGGGTAAATTCTGGTTTCTGGAATTTTAAGGCCAAGCTGAGATTGGTTCAACTATAGAAATGGGCCTTTCTGCTTGCCAAGTTTCTGGAGTCTGGAGCAGGGAAGATGTCAAGTTCGCCAGCAATCGGTTGGTTGGTGAATCTGTGTGTCTTTCTAAGTCCTCAGCTGTCTCTATTTATGCATTTGATAAAGGTGTGTGTGTGTGCTCGATTATCCTAAGCACGCCCCCTTGGCAGGCTATAGGCTAGTGTCTCCCCTCTCCCTTGATTGGAGGAGAAGACAGGGTGTCAACATGATGATGTGGTTTTATGAATCAGGGAATCCTCCCCTTGGCTTTTGAACATGAAATCTACTTTTCGTATAATACATATTTACAATTTTGCAGACTTTGTAACAATAACATATCTAGATCACATATTTTGTGGAGCAAAGGCTCTTCCAAGCCTCGTCCTTGTAGGATCTTGTGTTGGCTTTTGACAGAATTCTGCCCTTTTTGACCAGAACACCATATCTAGTTTATCCAAAATTTGGTACAACTGTGCGCATTGCATATGGGCATAAGTGTGTGAAGGTTCATTCTTTTGACATAATTATATTTGCTATAAAACCACAATTTCTACAGTTACGTCCCAGAACATAGCACAGAGTTCTGGCTCCTCTTAAAATGTGCAGCAAAAATTTAGGTTCAGAGGTCCGGGGTTTATATATTTTTTACAATTGGCCACAGTAAATTATCAGACTTTTTAGAAATCTTCTTTTTGTCCATTGTGAATCAACAAAAGTTGTATGTCCCCGCCTCCTTCTCCTTCTTGCAGCTTCAGAAGCCATTCCCCGCCCCCTTCCTTCTGGGAGAGGCCATTTATGATCCTTCCTGATTAGCATATCCTTGCCTGAGAGGAAGTCCATTGTGTCCTTCCCATAGCAGCCCAAGTGCTCCTCCCCTCTTAATCAACCCCTGAATGTGAGTTCCTGGTCTTAGAGAGCAGAAGGGAGGTGCCTGGCCCTGTGGGGGAAGTTGTTTGTGGTTTTGGCTTAAATCAGGCTTATTTTAAATGTCATTTTTTTTACATTTTTCTTTGCTTAAAACAAACTTGCAATTTTAAAACAAAGGTCTAGAACACTGATTCCAGACTCTAAACCATGAAGTTTAAATAGTTACAACCTAGGTTACTCTTGATAACAGTTCACTTACATTTTAGACATTTGATTTCAATTGCACAAGTTTAAACTTCTGATGCAAACTACTGACAGCTGTCCTACAGGCGGCCGCTGGTACTGCGCCCATATTTTGACAGATTTCACAGGCAGGCAAACTGGCTGTGGATGTTTTTGTGACCAATTCAGCTTTCCAGGATATTGCAATTTCCCAATGATTTCTTGAATTCAATAAAATTGAACACCCAACAAGAAGATTGGATGTTTGTGGGTGTTTTGGATCAGCATTCTGTATTTTCAGCAATCAAGAAAAGATTTAAAAACAAGATTCTGGATTTCCTTCAGCAAGCACTGCTTTTCACCTGTGCTCCATTTTTACATGTTGGGCAGCCCAATGACATGTTTCAGAAGTGAGGTCTCCGTTCCACCACTGACAACATGCATGGTAGATTTGGCAGCCATCTTTTTGTGCTTTATAGGGCGCAAATTCCATGGGTTTTGGCGTGCATAGGGGTTTTGCGGCCATTTTGATGATTCTGGTGCCACCAGCACACAGTGATGCCACAGGGTAGAGCGTAAGTGGGTTAAGACATCCCACAACTTGGTGTTGCCGAGCAGACAAACCCCATCTGCACATCAAGCACGGCAGCCCTCAAAAGGGACATAAAGGGTAATTTCTCTTCTCCTCATGTCGAGAGAAAACTCAGTAAACTTAATCAACAAGGTTACTGAGGGAGCAATTGTTATTGGGGAAAGAAATTCCTAAGGAAACAAACTGAGTTGTCATGAAACTAACTAATGTAACAGAATTTTACTAACAAAGACAAAGGTTAACACCTAAGTGAGAGGAAGGTATAGCCCCCCTATCGGTCTGTTTACAACCACCTCCACACACTCTTTTCTTTGAAGTACTAAATAAATAAATATAAATAAATACAAATAATATAAAATGCCCTAGGAAGTGGGGTTACGCCCCAACAGGGGTCCGGAACCCGGCCCCTTATAAAAAAAAAGCTGATGCTTACTGAGCCATCCGGGATACTGCCAATACAAAAAACTTAAATGTGCTCCAGGCACAGCTTAAACATATTGTTTAGCAAAAGAGTATACTGAGCAAGTGCACCTCCACTGCTCACCCTAGCAGGGTGTGGTAACCAGCAGTATACGAGGGGATCACCTTGCAGTAGAACACAGGCAAAGCCTGCCACTGAGCAGGTTTATGGCACACCTACAGTGAAGGTAATCCTCTATGCCATATGCAGCGCTTAAACAAGGCTGCAGACTGGCAGCGCATCAGGAACTTGAGCGGGCGGGTTCCAAAAATATATATTACAAAATATTCTTATTTAAAAATGAAATTAAAAATATATAATCTTTCAAAATATATAAACAAACATGCATCGGATCTGGTGTGAAAACGAACTGCATGTAAAACCTGCCGCTCTATCATTGAGCTACCCTGCTTCTGGAGAGCAGCAGAAGCTTCACTACATAATGACCATATTCGCTTGAAAAGAAAAGAAAAACACAGGGGACCGTGCACCCCCGCAGCACCTGGCATTCCCAGGTGACATTTAATTGAAAGGAGGCGTACCTTTAACCAATTATATATTTCCTGCTCCCAAAATTAACACTGCTGTCCTGCATTGGGCATTGAACTCAGGTCGCCAGCACTGCAGGCCCCGAACATGCCACAGCGCCACTGTAGTACTGCTTTCTACAGCACCTGGTATTCCCAGGCATTTCTCAACACGGAGGCCCGTGCGTGCCGGGACTGAAGCCTTAGCAGCTGCTTTAAGACCGGGGCGCAACGGAACCCACAACAGGGCGGCAAGCCCCAACAAACACAGAGGCTAAACAAACAAAAGAGGCTCGCGCGTGCCGGCACTGAAGCTTTAGCAGCTTCTTTCAGACTGGCGCGTCACACCCATAAAATCATAAATCAAAGACACCTGTGCGCGCCGGGTCTGAAGTAAAAGCTTCCATTAGACCGGCGTGCACGGGATTAAAGCAAAGAAAAAGCAGTACACGCTTAATTATAACACACTTAATACCCAGAGGCAAACCCGCACGTACACTGGCATTGACAAATAAACAGTACCTAGAAAACATGTCATTTAATGGTACTATGCAAAACAACTATGTCATGTATGAATACTGGCTCAGTGGCGTAATATTTTTCACCTTAATAAAAGCAAATGGCTGCCCGCGGCCTCACAAATACAATGCCTTATAAAATAAAGTCCCAATATATATTAAATACAATTACAAATACATTTACATGTACACAATTTTACTTCCTTAATGAAACTATTAAGGTTTATTTCTACTGACTAACATGCAAGACACAAACTGAAAGGAGTGACTTAGCTGTGGTGTCAGCAGCAAAGAAAGAGTAGTTGGGATTGGAGTAAAGGACTTATATAGAGGAGGGTCCCTGCTCATTGGTCTCCTGCAGGGCATGACCTGTCCTCCATGATGAATTGGGGAGTCCCCCCTTACATTGACGTTGAACTCTATTCAGTTCTGTTTTTACAACTTTTTTGTTTGTAAAAGTTTTTTCTTTGCTGCTGTGGTTTCAGAGTAAAGATTGTAATGCATAATATGAGCCTCCTGTCTTGCCATAGAATCACCTTTCCGTAAATCTTTGCGTCCATATTAAGGACAGCAATCGGCTGCTATACCAAGAATTCTTTCATGGGTTTCAAGATCAACATCGTCATCGACACAGCCATTGATTCTGAGACCGTTCCCACCGTTGGGAAGGAATTAAATCAATTTGGTGATATGGGGAGAGACTATATGTATGAAAACTTTGTAAAACTAGGCTAAAAAGCTACCTGGGCCAGGGGCTTTACCACTTGGGAGGTCTCAGATGGCCTGTTGGTTCTTTTGCTCAGTGGTAGGGGCTTCAAGCGCCTTTCTGGTGAGTTTCGGGAGGTGCGGACTCCATGAACTGCGCTCTCTGTGTTGATTTCTCTTGGATTCTGACCCCTGCCTCACGGAAATATCTCTCCATTAGCATAAGATTGCAATTTTCGGAGATGACTATTACCCTGACTATCTGCAAGGGCGTGAATATAGTTATGTTTGTCTAGTTTAAACAATTTCACGGCCAATAATTTATTTGCTTTGTTCCTTTTATGTAGCAATATTTTTTTGTGTTAAGAATAGCTTCTGCTGGGGGGCGCTGTTGCGGTCGATGTAGATGGCGGACATCAAGTAGGAGCTCTGATGCTGCAAGCTTTAGCCTGGCTTAATCGCATATATTCCAGAATCTAAAGTACTTGAACTGTGCCTGTATCGTGAGCGGAATAGCTGGGGCACATTCCAGACAAAAATAGCTCTAGCTGGACCGTCCATGAGACTGTTACGGGCCACTGCTGTGGAGAGCCTGGGGCCTTCATGGTGCACGCCTGCTGTGTGGAGAACAACCCAGCGGCACAGACACGATTACTGCGGCCCTGAGGCGGAGAGGCACCTCAGTGAGATATCCCCATACCCCAATCACCACAAGGCTGCGGCTGGTGTCGGACGGCCAGCTCGCTGTACCATGGGGCGTTAACCACCTGAGACCCCGGGAGGGCTGGCCCATGCCTAAGCTGGAGCTCCAAAGGTGTTGGTTCTCAGGGTGCACAAGTCAGCACGGCGACACAGCCGGACCCGGCCATCTTTGACAACTGTTGTCCCCTTTTAACTCTGCCTGTTGCCTTGCGGGGGCTCGCTCTGCTGCCGCTACCGAGTGACTGATCTCCAGTTAAGGGATTGTGCTCCCGGTGGCCCACTGGCCTTGTGAGGGGGAGACCTGCTGGGACTGAGTGGAGCAGCCGCTGCCCAGGAGAGGAGTGCTTTCATACCTACTGGCCTTACCCCGACAACGACTCACCTACAAACCCTGAAGTCTGCCAACAGTTTACAATCACGTGCTACACTGAATAAGCGTTGCGCCGCCGCCCTCCCACTGTATTATCCAGCACCCCGCTTTACACCCTCGAATTAGGTGCATTAGGGAATACCCAATGTACAGACTGAGGGCACCCCCTACACCCATCATCGCTTGAACTGGGAACGCCCACATGGTGGCCCATGTAGTTAACCAAGCTGGATCCACCAGCAGGCTCAGCTTAGCCCGCGCTGGAGGCTATACACTGGGAGTACTAGCAGCCCCAAAGAATCAATCCTATGGTATCAGTGACAAGGATCCCTGGGGTGGCACCCACATACTTCTATTCCACTGCGTGCAGGAACACTGTTTCCCACTGTTCTGCCTCAACATGTTGTGCCACCCCTCTGGGGATGAGGATCTCTCATCTCCATCCACTATATGTAACACCAATGCGTGCTTCAAGACCAGATAATGCAAGGTAAACCACAATTAACAGCCACAACTTCACTCGGACCACCTTTGACCTGGCTACCACCCAGAAGGCTTCATCTCAGTAAAAAGTGGTAAACAGTGCCCATCCAGACAATGAGTAGCGGCATCCCCCGCTAACTACGATTGTTAACTAGGTATCAACAAGGTGCGCTGCTCCCGAGTACCCAATCACCATGAGCCAGACACTTCACGCTCATCAAGGAAACCTAGTGGCGGACCGCCCTCTCCCCCCCCCAAGCTGGTCACCCACATCAAAACGCAATGACAAAAGGAACCGGCAAAAAACAAAGCTCCATTAATATGTTCACCAAGACTGCGGCAAAGATAACAGGGAGCACTAGGGGTGCGAACGCTGAGGGCATGAGCGATTCATCCGGAGTGGGCATGAAATCCCAGGAACCCAGTGAGCTCCAGCAGATGATGGAGTTCATGCGAGAAGGATTCACCACAATGCACTCAAAGCTTGACGACATGAGCAGCACAATATGCTCCATTAAAGCTTGCATGGACAAAACTGACACTCGTAGTACCGAAGTCAAGAACAGGGTGGGCACAATTGAAGATGAAATGAGTGCACTCAGAGCTGACGTCACTGCACTATCGAAGCCAGTACAAACCATCGGCAAAAGAATGAAGACCTGGAGGCTAGATCATGCCGCAACAACATAATGATCATTGGCATACCAGGAGACAACATAGAGGGGTCAATGGAAGATTTTGTGGAACATACGTTGATGACCATATTGGAAAACCCAAAGATGTCACCGCAATTTGCCATTGAACGCGTGCACCGCACTCTGGCCCCTAAGCCTAAGCCCAGCACCCCACCTCACCCAATAATTCTTCATATGTTAAATTACTGCGACAGAGATGCACTGCTCCGTGCCGCAAGAGCCAAGGGTGAGCTTCTGCTGGGCACGGGCAGGGTCCACCTCTACCCAGACTTCTCTGCATCAGTGCAGCAAGAGCGTAAATCATTTCTGGCAACTAAGAAAAGACTGCGTGACTACACAATAAAATACACCATGCTCTACCCTGACAAACTCTGTATCGAGCATAACGGCAAGGTATACTTTTTCATGCTACCTGAGGAGGCCATGCGTTTTATGGACAAACACTACCCTGGATGACAGTCGCGACCGCTAGGCCCTACTGAAGCTCACCGGCAAACCCTAATTGGCACACTGAAAAAGTAGCAGCTCTCTGGGTGACATTGTCCTCCTCCCCTTAATACTCGCTGAAACCTAACCACCACCTGAGCTGCCAAATTACCGGAAATTCATTGTTTATTAATCTCACTGTTAAGCAAGCTGCGCTACACCGGAAGCAGTCGGCGCATAGCCCTCCATGCAAGGCTGCAATAGTTGTTGGGATGTTTACAAAGGGGATGTCATCTCTCTGATTGGGAGAGGAATGGGGCTGGGGGAGGGAAGTTGGGGTTAAGTGTTTGACATGTTCTTACGTACCAATTATAACCGCCGCACACACACTGATAATGTACACACTCATTTGATGTACAATACGACCCCAGTAAACAATAGATGTATGAATATCTCAGATGGGGGTGAAACACTGCACCTCGTAAGCTGGAATGTGCATGGGTTAGGCAACCCGATCAAGAGGCGCCACCTGCAATTATACTTAGAGCGACATAAAGTACAGATCCTATTCTTGCAGGAAACGCATGCACTATCACAGTCCTGCGAGGCGTTCGCTAAAGCCTGGGGCCGCAATGTTTTTACACCACATACTCAACTCAATGCAGAGGTGTCATGACCCTTGTGCACAAATCCGCTCACTATACACCTATTAAAGCCCAAATGGACCCGGCGGGACGGTACATGCTGATGCATGCTAAGATACGGGGCGAGAGGTACTATCCCTGAATGCATAAGGTCCCAACATTGATGACCCTGATTTCTACATTGAGTTGATAGATTTACTTAATCAATGCCCCTTAATTCCCATCCTATGGGGGGGGCGACTTCAACACCATTTTAGACCAATGTCTGGATAGATCCAGCTCCCGCCCCCGCCAGCAAACCAAAGCAGCTAAGGTCTTAATGAACTTCGGCTAGTGTATGCATGGAGGGTTCGTAATCCGGAGATGCAGCAATACTCATACTACTCCACAGTCCACGATTCACACTCCCGAATAGACAGGTGGAATGTCTCTGATACATTGATTAGAGATTTGAGCGATGTTGCTATATTACCCAGAACGTTCTCTGACCACTTCCCGTTAACCATCAAGATACCCTTTGGGAATGCACCCAATGGTTACAGAGGGTGGAAACTCAAACCGCAATCACTTTTGGACCCCGTGTTCAAAGCCAAGTTTACTAAGAGTATAGATGGATACTTTGACTTGAACAGGGGCATGGTTGGCACACAACAACACAATGGGAAGCCTTCAAGGCGTATATCCGGGGGTTGCCCTGGCTTCCGAGGCAGGCATACTCAAGAGTATACGTGGTGACATACAGCGCAGTGAGACCCGACTATGCAGTTTAGAGCGGGCACTCGCAACAAACCTTGGTGATCAAAGGTTGGGGCGAGTTAAAAACTGAATTACATAGTTTCCGGCAACATGCAGACAGGGAACTAAAGTTCCTAGACGGTCCCAACCAGGTGAGGAAATATGGCGAAAGTGAGCAGCCAGGCAGGTTACTTACGAGGGTGGTCAGGCAGTCGCAAGGCAGCCAACATATCCCAGCTATACAAGATGCAACCGGGATGCTGGTCCACACCACCAAAGGGGTGAGCGAGGAATTCCATGCGTTTTACACAAATGTAGTTGCTAACACTTACACATCCACCACCCATGCACTAAATGGCAACCTGGATAGCCTCCCGCTGACGTCCCTATCTGCATACAACAAGGCGTCAGTATACAGCCCCATTACCCTAGAAGATATCTCCCGTGCAATTGACAAACTACCAGCTGGCAAGGCCCCTGGCCCTGATGGCCTAACGCTGGAATTTTATAAACATTTTAAGTCCCACCTTGTCCCTGAACTATTAGAAATGTGGTTGGAATCCCTGTCCGTAGGAGGTCTTCCGCCCACGTTGCATGAGGCAATGATCACAGTCCTACTTAAACCCGGCAAACCCCCTGAACACTGTGGCTCCTATCAGCCCCTCTCTCTTATCAACTCAGACATAAAACTTTTGCCTACCCGCTGGCCCTCCGCCTTGCATGTCATACATGCAGACCAGTCAGGGTTTGTCCCCGGTCGGTCCACAGCCCTAAACTTAAGGCGCTTATTCAAAATCCTGGCGCAAATAGATCCAGGGGCACAGGCGGTTGCCGTGGCGCTGGACATACAAAAAGCATTTGATTCTGTGTCGTGGTAATTCAGAGAGATACAATTTCGGGCCGCTATTTATCTCATGGGTCAAACTACTGTACGAACATCCAGTAGCCAGGGTGAACTCCAACGGCACCCTATCACCCCTAGTTAAAATATGCGGCGGGACCAGACAGGGTTGCCCATTGTCACCACTATTATTTGCCATGGTGATCGAACCACTGCCGGACGACATATGGAATAAACACATGCATAGGGGCGTCAGACTCAGGGGAGAACCTGAAACTATTTCATTATATGCTGACGATGCACTGATATTCATACGAGATCCTGTCAGACACCTGGCGCCAATCATGCAAACCATCCAGAAGTTTGACACTATGTCTAGATAGCCCGTAAACTGCGCTAAGTCAGAACTATTCCCAATAACCGATACTACTAACCCCCCTCCGGACCTTATGGGCTTCACTTGGTCACCATCAGAATTAAAATACTTAGGGATAAAGATAACACATCAGAAAATCTCACTATATGCACGTAATTTTAGCGACTACCTACCTGAACTGCAGACCAAGCTTCGCACATGGGCAAAACTCCCAATCACCATCGCAGGGAGGATTGTGCTCCTAAAAATGCTGGTTCTCCCTAAACTGCTATATTACTTTATCGACGTCCTGCTATGGCCTGCAGTGGTGTTCTTTGGAGCTCTGGAGAAAGAAATAAACAGCTTTATGTAGCACGCTGGCGCAGTACGCCTAAAATGGGACAAACTGGCCAGACCATATGATAAGGGAGGCCTGTCAGCACCCAACTTTGAACGGTACTGGGTAGCAGCGCAGGTGCACTATGCTGCCTACTGGTTCGATTTTGATGCACGATACCCTCACCTAAAATTAGAGAGACTGGCAGCCGGTGACCGCCACGTGCACTCACTTGTACTCCCACCATGCCCCAGATTACGAACAGATATGGACCCAGTGACTGTTACAGCCCTAGCGTCGGACAAATATGGAAGACATTAAACATCCCTAGAGCATACCATAAAAGTATGCTGCTATGGAATTTTGTCCCATAACTCCCCAATATAAGCAAAGTAGACATGCTCCAGTGGGCCAAGGACGGGTACAAAGTGATCAGTGATGTTTATAACATGAACTCCTTTATGGAGTTTCGCGACTTATCCAACCCTCCCCGTAGGCAATCAGAGCAGTGGTTACAGTATGCTGGACTCTGTCGTGCACTCAACGGTGCGTGCAACATGTTCCCGGAACAGCCGCCTGATGAGCCACTTCTTGATACCATAATGAGGGGCATGACTCCTGGGGAGATGGTGGCTAGAATGTATGGAACACTACAAGATCGGGGCTGTAAGCCCCTAGACAAGCTCAGGGAATCCTAGGCAAAAGACCTTGAGGAGCACTTAACTGAAGAAAGATGGGAATCCATGTGCCTACGACTACAAATTCTGACTGATACAATTTAAAGTATTGCACCGTTTTCATCATACCCCTATCCGCCTTCACCACATTTCACGTACTCGTCCGCCCACATGCCCTAGATGTTCTGCAACTCAAGCAAACTATACACATATGTTGTGTAGCTGCCAGATGCTAAATGTGTTCTGGAAAGACATTTGCAAGACCATGTCAACTATACTGAACTCTGAATGATGCCCTACCCCTTCAAATTGTTTTGTCAATCAATTTGAACATTTACGTGCAGGTCCACGCAAACTCGCAAGTTTATGTATGTTACTAGCTGTCCGATTTATCCTACTATTATGGCTTTGCCCAACCAGCCCGACCAGCTCCCAATGGCTCAAAGCGGTCACTTGGGCATCAGACATGGAGGAGCGCTGGTCTGCGCTGCAGCCTATGAAATCTCGACCCAAGGACATATGGCGCCCATACCACAGCTACCTCATTTCTACCCAATTGTGTACTGACAGCGACGAAGAGACAGCTGTTGCAATGTGAGGCAAAACGTGGCGTCAAGGTTATCATCTCTCTATGTTCCATCTATAAGGGTATTATGTTGATCAAGGCCCTCGTCCCAGCTAAACACTAACTGCATGGTTGTGGTTCAAAATGTATAATGTGCTATGTCGGTTACTGATTACTCTATTCTTGCTGTAATGTTGAACACACTCTCTTAAATAAAAGTAAAATAAAATAAAAAAAAAAAAATAGAATAGCTTGTGCTGTGTTCTCCGCCAGGTGGGCTTCTAAGATATTTCTGGCAAGTCTTAGATCTCTTAAAGACTGCCACAAGTTCTTGCTTTTGTGTATCATCTCTAAACGGTTTATCTTGTTTTCTAGTTGGACCCTGTTGGCCTTTTTAGCTCTTATGTATGCACTGCTTTGTTTATGATTGCTCCCCTCTGGGTAGCTTTCTCTGCATCCCACAAAAGGCGCTGGTCGATGTCATCGACCTCGTTCTCTGTGAAGTAATTATTGGGTGTTTCTGTAGTATGGGCTCTCTTGGCGACAAATCGCCATGGCTTTCTCCGCTGCTGCGGTGATAGTCCCAGATCTCGGGATAGGCGTACTGAGGCGTGACCTGATAAGACTCTTGGCATTATCTCAATCGCTGTAACTTTCGAAACCAGGGTTTTGGTGACTAAAACCAAGTCTAACCTAGAGAAATCCTTATGCACCACCAAATAGAACATGTAGTCCTGCTCATCCGGTTGAAAGAATCTCTGCGTATCTAAAACAGTAAGGTCCTGCAGCAATTTAGTCATGACTAGGAAGCTACATTTGTCAGCACTCATCGGTGGTAGAGTTTTGTCTTTGGTGGGGTCCACTGCGCAATTAAAGTCGCCCACTATGATCAACTGCCCATGAGCGAAGTCTAGCAGGGCGCGTGTAAGGGATTCGAAGAAAGCTTCCTGCCCTATGTTTGGGGTGTAGATGGAGATTGAGGTCAATTTCTGGCCTTCCAGCCTGGTATTAAGAGCTACGTATCTCCCTTCCGAGTCTCTTAATACCTCTTTGATTTTCAAATGAATCCCCTTTCGATCGAGAATAGCAACCCCCTTCGTTTTGGTACTGCTTGTGGCACAATATGCCCTGGGATTGGCCTAATTGGCAAAGCGTGCTTCATCCCGAGGGAGAAGGTGAGTTTCCTGAAGAAACACCAACACCGGTGCTAACTCCATTAGCCTCTCGAAGACCGATTTATGCTTAATTAGCAAATTAAGTCCCTGAATTTTCCAGGTTAGGTAGGAAACATTGGGGGACACCATGCTCATATCGGTTACTCTGGGTTTGTGTGATGGCAACCATTGTTGATCGGTCGCACATCATGACCTGTGTGAGGATGTAAGATAATGCGTGAGTTAAGATCCCTAAGCTCGGTAGTGAGAAAAGAATAAACAATATCTAATTCCCCAAAACAAATCCTCTGTTCTTCCATCCCCCAGAAATTAGGAATCCGCAGATCCCTCAAATAACCAAGTGAACAAGGAATTTCCATTCTCAAAAACTTCAGTCGCACTGTAGGGTGCCGTACCGGGACATGGCCCCCACGGCCCCACCTATCTTACACTAATGTGCTCAGTGTTGTGGCATAACCTCCCCTGTATGATCTGAATAGACCTAATGCTCAACCCAACAGCAACTGTGAAACCAAATTAAGTCTACCATACCAGCACCATACCCTCTTGTAATCAACGAGTAATAACTTCAGTGCCCCCCAGAAAAGGATCCACGGCCTCCGCAGAGCTGGGAGCGAATTGTTCATCACTTTTCTCTTGGACGCAGGGTTTTCTTTATTGATCTACTCAGTATCCTCTGTGGACCCCGCTTGGGGCTTTTAAAGGGGGTCCGGGCTTTCCTCGCTGTCTGACCATAGAGACATGGATTCACCAAAATGCCAGGGGTAGCAGAAGTGACATCACAGGAAGTGATGTCATACGACCTTTGCCCTGAATGGCATCAGTTCCTCTTTAACCCTCGCAGGAGTAAAACAAAGTACACAAATGTACAATTTTTAAAATACCAAATAGGTACTAAAGTGGACAAGAATATTTTAGATACCAACCAGATTTTAGCCAGGTGCTGCCTTCATATTGCATGGATGGGGTCATAATACCATAAGGTTAGACCCAATAGAATCAACATAGGCCGAGGCACTGACATAGATATGCCACTTCAGGATGGTATGGCCAGTTACTTCCAAATTATGCCAGTTATAGCTGCATATCCGGTATTGTCATTATATGATAAGTAGAGCCTCTACATTGCATGTTGCTGCGATATTACAGTATCCAAAAATCCAATAGATGCAAATCCCCAACAATGCATAGGAGCATTAATGCTTTGATTTATGATAATGATTTGTTATTGATATAGCGCTTTTGCGAAAGCACTATGCATAGCACATATATGAATACAATTATCATTCCAACTGAAGTTGGTACTCATTTATCAACCTCAGAAGAACGAAATATTGAGTTGGCCTTGCCGGGATTTGAACCTGCAAACTGCAGATCACACATAAATCACAGCAGTGAGCACTGAACCTGCTGAGCTATCTTAACGCTTTGCTATTGAAAATGCAATGCCACTATAAGAACACATGTCAAAGCTGGCTGCAGAACGTAGGCTAGATATGTAATAACACTTATCATGTTTGCTGTAGCCTTGATGATGCACAGTAAAAAATGTCATCCTCCAGTAAGACATACCTAGATGGGTTGCACCAAAATGGCAATCTTACCACGTAATAACACTTACCATGCTTACTTTATCATTGATGCCCAGAAAAATATACCATGCCATAGTAAAGAAAGGCTAAACTGGCTGCACCCAAATACCAGTCTAACCAGGTAATTACACTTATGATTGCTTTATCAGAGATGCCCGTACAAAATGTCAAGCCACAGTAAGAAATGGCTAGACTAGCTGCACCAAAATACAAATCTAGCCACGTAATAGTTTTGATGCTTCATTATATATGCCCAGACAATATGCCATGACATAGTGTTAGTCCAAAAAGAGGAGGCTACTGCAGGTAAATGAAGACACACCAGTCACGAGGAACAAGTATATAAACAACAGTTTATTATCGCTTAAGCGGACCCAAATTCATCAATGCATGTGTACAGGCATAGAGAAGGTGAGCACAAAAATGGGGGAGTGAGCATACTTTATAAAGCTTGAACCTGGATAATTCATTCTACCCCATCATGTGATGAGGGTTCATGACCTACAGACGTGGGCATTTTACTTGTGCATCTTTTAATCGTCTAGATTCACATTCACAATTAGCTATGGAAAGGCAAGAGTCAGGAAGACAAGAAGGCACCTAATTTATAGATTAGCTATGTTTGTGACAGTTCTTCAAGGCTCTAAGTTAAAGACAAACAATGTACTCAGCAGATTTAGCATTCCTGTGCGGGGGCATGTCTGAAGAGCTTTCACAGTGGTGACTTTGTGAATCTTTACCACGTTCAGAATGAAAACCTGTGAAAGTGATCAAGATGGAGTTTGAAAGGCGCAATGGCGCGGCTCAATGTGTATGCACTTAATCCAATATTACAATACAGAAATGGACACTCAACAAACACTCCTTTTGGCCTAAGCCAACACATTGCTAGCATTATGAGACCAGGTATCATCATCATCATCAGAACAACCAGAGTCACCACTGTCATATACATAAATAGCCATAAACTGTTTGATAGCAACATCTTGCATGATCAAGGCATTAGTCACATTTACAGTTAGAGGAGTACCAGGTTTTAGTCTTATTAGAGATCTAGAACAGAAATTACCTACTGTAGAACCAAGAACATGCAAGCTTTGTATGCAGCAGCAGCAGAACAAAATTTCTCCAATGATAATAGCGAGTGCTGAGAAGATTTTCCAACCCCAAGTTCTAAACATGTTCCAAGCCCATGTTTCAATGTCCCAATCCCCTTCAGAGACGTGAACTTCAGAGCTCAATATATGTAACCTTTTGATTCATTGAAACACAGTAGGGGAGGAGTCAGGTACGTACACGCAACACACAGACCCGAACATTTTGCATACACCACCATGTTCAGTTAGCATGACGTCTAAAACCACCCTATTCTGAAGAGCTACTAACTTAATCGTTCTTTGTTCTACTGTCATGCTGAACAGTATGTCAGTAGTTTCAATAATAGTGTTTTCTAATACTCTAGCCAGTCTCCTACTATCTTGTGAGTTTATGATTTGGCCCCAAAAAGGAACCATGGCTTTTGCTACATCTCCCAATACCTGGAGAGGGGTATCATCATCTATTCCCCTCTTAGGTCGATGTTATGTCTGCAGTGGATGCGACATAAACTCCTGACAATAGTATCCCCAGATAAAAAGTTACCTTCCAATCTTTAGGTAGCCATGGATAAGCTTCCTTTACACAAAGTAAATGGGTCCCCCAATGTTTAAGGGCCTATTCTCGTTCACCAGAACTGCAGTGTTTACGCATTTATCATACGTGCCCATATACTGGGAACCTTCTTTTTGCAGACAGAATGGAACTGTGTCAGGATCATGGTTAATTGTGTAGGATGGAGGAATTGCTTCCCTGTTTCCTACTGGTGACATTCTAAATGAGATAATTGATTGATAAGGCCTAGCATGCTTATCAGCCTTTTTAGTCGAGGCAGTATTGGTCATACTTTTATTCGCAAAGACAGAACATCCTAAAAGGTAACAGAACTAGTCGGTCGAATTCATTGATGTTTGTTCCATCAAAGTTACCAGTGGCACCATCGTTCCACTTACCAAAGAATAGAGCTATAAACGATGCATAACAAGAAGTTGATAGTGGGAGTGGATAGATGTACCATCTCAGACCTTTCTCACTGTGTTGTGGTAGATGAAACATACCCAGCAGTTTGTTTTGTTCAAGATCACATGAGTAGCATTCATTATCTGTATCAGTGTATTATTATGCTATCCTTCTCTGTGTTTGAGATCAAGTGGACAAAGAGTGTGAGAGTGTACATAGAGAGGAGACAAAATGGTGATGACAGTAGGCAGTAGTATACTAAGCGGATGTGTACTTTCCAAGTACCATAATACAGGTATCAATTTCATTACAACACATGCTACAATGGATATTATTATTAACTTCTCCTTCGTGGACTATAGCCCTCTAGATATGGGCTTTCCAGTGGCAATGCTTTCCATGTCCTCATTTCTATGTGCCCCAAATATAGGCATAGTTTTCAGTGTCCGTTAAGAAGCCTCACTGAAACAGGCTTTATAAGTTCAACCATAAGTTCAACCGTAGGTGGCACCTGACTACGTGGCCGATCCTGCTTGCTTGATCTTCTTACCCTGCCCCCCTCTGGAACACCTTTCACCGTCTTCAGGGGGATTGGAGGGAAGGTCGTTGGTTTCTTGTGGGTGCAGTATACATACTACTCTTTCCTAGTCTACAAAAATATATTTCCCTAAATACTTCCATGGTCGAATATTGTACATTGTGACTCCAGGTACAGAGTGGTCTGTGAATAAGGGATCAGAATCTGTAGAACATGATGAATTCTCAAGTTGTTTGGGTTCAAAATTATGCTCAGGATCAGAATGGATGTTCTCTCTCAAAGGCACACTCTTGGTTTCAGGATCATCAACCCCCTCCTTAACTCATTTGTCATAGGGTAAAGGCAAAGGAACTCGTTTCAGGTGTGCCGCATGTATCCAATGCTTTTTACCATCGACTCGAACAGCCATCTGAGTAGCCAGTAGCACCTGGTAAGGTCCTTTCCAACGAGCTGCAAGGCAGGAATTTCTGTCAAAGTCCTTTATCAACACGAAGTCCCCAGGTCGAATGCGATGACCAGGTCCTTCGTATTTCTCGGGCAAAGCTGCTCAAACCTGTTGGTGAATCAAACACAGGTTTTGAGTCAAATGGTCACAATAGTCAGTTAATAATGGGTACTCTATCTCTGACAGTTTTCTAGGTCTAGGTGCATTCCATATATTAGCAGGTCTCCCCATAATAATCTCATAGGAAGAAAGTCCTGTTCTTGACTGAGCGGCTGTTCTCATAGACAGCAAAGCTAATGGTAAGGCGTCAGGCCATTTCAGTTTACTATGTGCACACACCTTTGCTAGTTTGTTCTTAAGGATACCGTTATGATGTTCCGCCAAACCGGCACTCTGAGGATGCCTCGCAGAATGAAATTGTTCATCAATTTGTACCGTCTCGCACACCTGTAGTATGATGGCCGCTATAAAGTGTGGTCCATTATCAGACCAAATTTCTCTGGGTAGCCCAAATCTAGGGTAATACTCTTTCAGCATTACTTTTGCAGTGGGTATGGCAGTGTTATCTCTCAAAGGAAAAGTCTCAACCCATTTACTGAAGGCAAATATCACTACTAACACATACTTGTAGTTTTGGCATCGCTCCATCTCGATGAAGTCAAAATTAATCACTTCAAATGGCATAGAGGGCGGTACAAAACTACCCTTGGGTGCTGATGTTCCCTTACCAATGTTGTGTTGTAGACAAATCATGCAGTTGTGAACTAATCATTCTGCAATTTTGGGAATGTTGTCATTGTTCCATACTGGGTCTAAGTGCTTACAAATACTCTTTGCACTAGTGTGGGCTGGGTCATGTGCCATAGTAACTACAGCTGTTACATATGCGTTGGGCAGCATCCACCTCTGTTTCTCATGGTCTAACCAACAACCCTCATTATCCAACCCTGCAGGTCCAGAATACCAAGATTCAATCTCTTCCTTTGTTGCTTCAGCCTGAATTTCCTTCACATTACTAACACCCTCCTCCATCATACCAGTTTCAGTAACCCACCTAGCAGAATCTAATGCATATATTCTTGAGTGTGGGTCGGTGGCCGTTTGTTTTGCTATTTTGTCTGCAAATGCATTTCCTTTTCCAATGTCGTCGGTCACTCTCTGGTGTACTGCGCATTTCATTATAGCTAGTTGTTTGAGAAGGGCTAATGCGTACAACAATTGCACTATTATGGGACCATGCTGAATCTTTGTACCACGAGATGTTAAAAATCCCCTTTCAGCCCATAGTCTTCCAAAGTTGTGAGGTACTCCAAAGGCATACTGACTATCAGTATAAACATTTACACTAAGCCCTTGAGATATCTCACAAGCTCTAGTCAAGGCAACTATCTCTGCGGCCTAGGCAGAGTTGTGTGGAATTCTCTTGTTTTTGATAATATGGACTAAAGTGGTGATTGCATAGGCAGCAGTGGAAGTGCCATCAGGCAATTTAAATCAAGAGCCATCACAGAATAGCTCTCCATCAGGAGATGTCAATAGTGTATTGTTCAGCTCGATCCTGCCTCTAGTATCCTGTTCAGTAACGTACAGGCAGTCATGGGATGCATTATTAGTGCAATCCTCATTCAGAGGAGGCACAAGTTCAGCCGGATTCAAAGAACAGCATCTCTTAATTTTGATGTGAGGTGCAAATAGGATCAACTCATACCTAGTGAGTCGGGCAGATGTGAGATGCTGAGTTTGTGTTCTATTTAACATAACATCCACTGAGTGAGGTACCATTACGGTTAAGGAGTGACCAAAAACCATACCCTCACTTTGTTTCACTCAGGCGACAGCAGCAGCTGCAGCCCTGAGACATTTCGGCAAAGCAGATGCAACAGGGTCTAACGTGGGGGAAAAATAGCTACATGGTCTGCTTCTTCCCCCATGTTCCTGTGTCAAAACAGCCAAAGCGCATCCGTTCCGTTCATGCACAAATAAGACAAATTATTTTTTATAGTTTGGTGTGCCCAATACTGGTGTGGATCATAACGCCATTTTGAGCAGATCAAAAGCTTCTTGACAAACCGTATCCCAAGGTAACGGCAAACGGTAAATTCCGAAACCATTGTCTACAATATGAAGCCATGCCGATAAAGGCCCTAACTTCTTTCTGCGTATTTGGAACAGTCATGCCAGAGATGCTTTGTATGCGTTCAGGCGCAAGGCACCTACCCTCCTTCGACAGGAGATAGCCTAAATAGGTGACCTCATGTTGACAATATTGAAATTTCTTTAAAGATGCTATATGGCCATGGTCAGCTAGATGCTTCAATAATAACACAGTGACCTCCTTGCAAGCGTTCTCTGAATCTGCAGCAATAAGTAGGTCATCAATGTACTGTATTAATGTGCAAGTGGAAGGCAATTCAAGCATATTGAGTTATTCCTTAAGGGCTCTGCTGTAAATACTAGGACTTTCAGTGTATCCTTGTGGTATGCGTGTGAAAGTAAAAGAGCGTCCACAAAGGGAAAATGCAAACAAGTATCTACTGTCTGGGTGAATGGGTATGCTAAAGAATGCATTCTTCAAATCGACGATGAAAAGATGTGTAGCCGTAGCAGGAATCATGGTCAAGATGGTGGTGATGTCAGGGACAATGGGAAACTCTGGTGCTACCACCTTGCGAAGATCAATAATAAAACGTAGGGTAACGCATTATCACCTTTCTTAGAAACAGGCAAAACCGGACTATTACATGTACTATCAGAAATCTCTTCGATAACACTTTGCTGCATTAACCCCTTAAGTGCCCTTAAGTGCCAAGGGCGAGCTATCTCGTCTTTGACATTACCTCTGTGTTGCCAAGGACGAGATAGCTTGTCCTTTTTGGCACCTTGTTTTGAGCGATCCCTGTAGAGCAGGGATCGCTCAAAACAGTAATCCAACCCCCAGGCTATGTGAGGGGGAGGTCCCTCCTCACAGCCCGGGGGCTGGATTACCTTCAATTTCACGTTGGCGTGCATAAAACATGCCGACGTGCAAGTGAAAGTCATTTTCACTGCGGCAGCCATTTCGGGCTGCTGCAGTGAAAATGAAAGGTGAGTCTCCACCTTTCTCCCCCTCGATCTCCAGCTATATTTCAAGATGGAGATTCTCCCCTTTCCAAGGACACCTTTTGTGAAAGCATTGCTGGGTGCGGATCGGGCACAGAGCACTCGATCCCCGCCCAGTAATGCCCACTAGACCACCAGGGATTTGTTTTGAAAGCGGGGGGCAGATGGGGGCTGTTTACAGTAAGCAGCCCTCTCCCCTCCGGCCCCCAAAGCATGTGGGCACTTATGAATAACCCTGGGGGCAGGTGGCTGATCATCTGCCCCCAGGGAAGGGGGCAAAATAAAAAATACAAATAATAATTAAACGTAATGGGGATGGGTTTGGGGAGGCCACTAGGCATCAGGGATTTATTTTGCCCCCCAAAAGGGTGGTAGCCATCCCCCTCCCACACCAAGTGGAAAGGGGGGCCACCACTTGTAGCCCTCCCTATGGGCAGATTTCTGCCCCCAGGCAGGAGTACATCAGGTGGCCCCCCATCCAATGGGTGATCATCTGCCCCCTGGGAAGGGGCCAAATTGAAAAAACAAAAGGGAGATTTGGGGGGGGGGCACTAGCCACCAGGGATTTATTTTACAGAAAAGGGGGTGGCTCTCTCTCCCTCAACCCAAGGGGAAATGGGGAACCCCTTGTAGCACTCCCTGGGGGCAGATATCTGCTCCTAGGAAGAGGCACCTGATCCCACGGAGGGCTGAATGAGATGCCCCCCTCGTATCCGCCCCCAGGGAGGGCTCATTGAGATGGCCCCCCTTCATTTGGTGTAGGGGGAGAGGGCCACCCCCCTTTACATTGGAAAATTCTTCTGAGGTTTAGGGTGCCCCTCAGACCGCCCTAAAGTGTACTGTACCATTTTCAATTTTTTTATTTGTTTACCAAACTTTCCTTGGCGCAGATGGGCCCACAAATGGAGGGGGGGTGTACCTCATGCAGCTGTTTATAGGAGGCCAAGGGAGGCCTGCATGAGGTGCCCCCTGACCCATTTGGGGTGAGGGGGGAGAGGGCCACCACAGAATGTCAGACTGGCCCCCCAATGGGTGCGGCAGTAGGTTTTGGGTACTCTGTGGGCAGAATGGCACACTATTGTGCCCATCTGCACCAGAGGGCGTTGGGTAAACAAACTAAAAAAGTGAAAATTGTAGAGCCGGCCTGTGAGTCATCCCATGCCTGTTTTGTGACCAATCCAGGCTGGGCTAGCAGTCCGGCTTCCGTGTCACAAAGTCCAAGCCACCACCCCGGCTCTGAGTCACCCAGCCTGGACAGTGTTGGTCCCGGCCCCTCACACCGAGGCAGTTGTGGCGATGGGTCCTGGCAATAGCACCCAGCAGCCAAAGCCTTCAGTGAGACCTTTGGTCATCATGCCATTGCCTGCTTTCAGTGGCCAATCCACCTGCGCTTCAGCCCCTACTGACCAGAGCGGCGGAAGCCACTCAGGGTCCGCACTACCTCTCAAGAGAAAGAAGCATGCTCTTGTGGAACTGGCTGGGACCCCAGACACGGCTTGACCCTCCGGCACATCAAGGAAGCGGAGTTTCAATGATGTGGAACTGGGCGCACATGTGGGCTACGTGTCGGAACACGCCCGTGACATGCTGGTGATGGCAAGGTGCAAAACTACGCCTGTTCAGCGTAGGACCCACTGGCAGTTCATCGCGGACCGCATTAGTACCCTGGGATTTGTGACACGTACAGATGATTGCTCGAAGCATTGGAATGACCTCAAATGCTGAGCTAAAAACAAGTGGGCTTCTAATTACGCCTCTACTCTGGTGACTGGCAGTGGGACACTACCAGAGGACGATGAACTCACAGAACATGAGGCGATCACTGGCGGGTTCATCGCAGAGGATCAGATCCAAGGCGCGGGAGACCTCCCGGATCTTGAGACAATGTCCTGTGAGTGTCCATGCGAGTGTGCCAGGCCATGTGTATGTTGCTTGGGTGATGTGTTGTGATTGACTGCCATTTCAGGCTGTGTAGTCATGACTGCCATGTGTGACCCATGCAGTGCTTGACTGATACGTGCTTGTTGTGATGCAGACTGCATACAGGCCATGTGCTGCACACAGAGGCAATCCTCATCAACACACCTGCACCCTCCTTCCATGTCAATCACTTGCCAGCCTCTCTTGTCCATATTCTTGCTCAATGACATGTTTGCAGATAGCCTGTGATGATCTTCCACTCAACGCTGACATGATTCCTGCCCCTCATGTCCCCAGGCCTCCAAGATGTCAGGCTGGAGCCAGGCCACGATCACCTACATGGCGCTCAAGGGCCTCTCGATCCCTCCAAAGGCCCACTTGGAGTCAGACTTGGCGCTTGTGGCACCAGACTCACTCACTCACTCCCATAGGATAACATTGGGGATTGGAATTGTAGTGCATTAATGGGGACAAGATGTATGCCCCCACATATTTCGGTTCCTAGAACTGCATGTGCAGTCTAGTCTTTTGGGTGTAGTTCAGCATAGAGAAACCTGGGATACCCAGAGACTATTTAAGCCACGCCCAGGCTGAGGCACATGCTTTGTGTTTTCTGCACCTGCAGCGTGACACTCACCGTGTTCGGATCGGTCTCCAGTAGGCCTGCATCTTTCTTCTGTGCTCAGCTCCTGCAAGAACAAGAACACCGTTAGGAACAGCCTTACCTTGCGGCGCTTCTGCCCATCATTCATCGCTTCTTCTGTTCTGCAGGCATCTTCGGCAGTGTCATTCCCATCCAGGCACACCGCTTTCTAAGGAAAAGGGAAAGAACAGAAAAAGGCATTAGTAAGCATTCAGCAAATCCTCGATTATTTTTAAAGACTGTACGAGCTTCAAACGCTTACCTGAATCCCAGCCGCTCTGAGGGAACTCTGTCTCCGGAACTTCTCATCCATCTGCAAGAGGGAAGACACTCTAGGTTAGCGTGGAAACATCCAGAGGCGCCGCATACCGCGCGTACTCACTGCATTTCTTCTTCATAACCGGCATCCACGCTGAAAACATCGCGGCACCTAAAAGACACAGAAAAATAACTCAGTTCAATACAAATATGAAAGGGTTGCATCGCGCTCTCACTCACCTTCAGCGCTACTCATCTCAGAAGCACGTTGCCATCCCCAGACGCCGGCCATCATCTAAGGAAGGAAAGGAACGAAGTTAGAGAACTGTTCAAAAGACTCATTATACTTACCGGTCAGACTCTTGTCAGTGAAGTAACTAGGCAGCAACGAGCCCGCATCAATCAACGCGCCCTTGCGCTGAAAGCAGGTGGAGAGCACACTTTCCAAGAAAACAAGGTGAGCTGTGGATCAAAGGGAAGGGTAGGACCCCGGGGAAGAAGGGGTTCAAGCACACAGAGACAATAGGGAGTTAAACTCTACCAATCCTGTGTTTCAGGCTCAGTCTCCTGGATACCAGGTGAGTGTTACAAACACTCACCTTCTGTCGTCAAATGACTGACGTCTCTGTGAGTTCACCCTGCAAGCTGATCCTCCTCAGCGCCATCCTTCCTTGCCTCTCTATCCCCCAGCAGCTCACTGTCTCCATTGGACTGGTGATTCCCATGGCGGACTACTGCAACGGCCTGTTCCCAATTTTCTGTGAATATGCACTCTTCCCTCTGCAACTCTGCCAGACCTGTGCTGTGTGGAACATCCTTTGGCCTTGATGCAGGGTCTATCACTCAGACTGTGCTGATGGCAAAGGCCCCCAGTGCCCATGCGTGTTCATTCATGGACCATGTGCATTCCAAGCAAGCCCCTATGGGTCCGGGGCAAGCCCCTCATCCGACTCCATCTCCAGTATTTACTCCTTCTCATGGTATTTCATCATCCCTTTCCTGCTCACTCAGGGGCAGTTAATCGTCATGACCATTTGTTTGGGGTTGTCGTCTGTGTAGAGCAGATGCCTCCCTCTGGTACAGCCTCCCTGCCTCTATGCAACTGGTGTGGGTTTTCCGGTTCTGGGGGCACTTCTGATGCTTACTCATGTGCTATGCTTTCTGTCCTCCTCGCCCCTGCTGTAGTCCCAGATGACTGTGTATGCAATTGACACTTTCCCACACTGTCTACTACAACAGGGTACTCTGAGTGACCATTTTGACCCATGCACTACCTCCAAGCCATCCCCCGCCATTGGATTTGGGGTTCACTGTATCCCTATAACCCACTGCAAAAACTTTGCACATGATGACTGCACTTGCCCTTACACTGCCCCATGACATGGTAATTACTGTTTTTGTCTTTTTATTGACAGTTGAGGCCCTACACATGTACTGCACTGCACCCGCTCACTTCTGAGCCCTGTTTCAACCTTCAACACGCCTTTCACTTGTGTGATGTCAAAGTGACCTACCATTGATGTATCGATGTGCCTCCCGTCACTGCATTTCAACACACTGGCGTTGTGGCATTGTGTGACACGTGTGTTTTGTCGTAGTGATTTCCATGTACTGTCTGATGACATGCATTTTATATGGATGGTGGACAGTAGTGATTCACTCCCATCTGGGCCTGCTTGTCAGTTCTGCCATGGCTATGCTACGTGCCAACTGTGTGCTGACATCTGTCATGTTTGTGGAAGGTACATGTCAGTCACAGGCTTCTATGCGATGCAGGTGCTATGCACCATGCAGGGCATGTGTTGTTTTTCCATTTTAGACTCATCCGTGTCTGCTTTCAGGGTCCCCTTCCACTTCATTGGCACTGCGTGCATGGCTGAGTTGGTGACATGTCTGATTAATGTGTTGGATGTCAACATTGTAATGCCTATGTGTGTAGCCTATGCTGTCAACATGTGTGGTCATGTCTTCTGTTTTGATTTTGTGCAGGTAATGAGGCACTGGAAGCAGTGGAGGAGATGGCGCAGGGGGAGGAGTATTCAGAGCCCGAACAGGCACCAGTGGAGGACGTGAGGTGGTAGCGCACGAGAATCCATTGGTGCTACAGACCATCCTGTCCACGGGTGTCTCGCAGTACCCCTCAGAGGATCTCTATGCCTCTGGTGCAGAATCGGCTATTGACCCATATGTCCCAATTAAGGTGAGTGATTCTGGCATGGATGCTGTATTGTCCAACACACCTGCACTGTAGGTAGAGCTCGCAAGGGTGGATGCAGGGTCACAATCCACACTATTTGCTCCTGTACCTGGGGCAGCAGATCAAAGGAGGAATGCAGCCCTGCAGCCACAGGCAGCGCCAGCACAGCAAGGTCCACGACTCCTTGGGCCCGACAGGTGTGATGAACGGCAATGCAGTGGCCGTGCTCCACCGGTTAATACTGTGTGGGAGAATTCCATGTATGCCATTGCACAGCAACAGCGGGCATCATGTGAGATGATGGCTTAGGCCGTGGAAAGGGTGGCAACTTCCATTCTCCCCCCCCCAAAAGGCAGGTGGAGCTCAAGCAGGAGGCAACGCGGTCCATGTGCCGCTCACACAGGCAGGACATGTTGGCTACCAACAGGGACCGACGGGCTGAACTGGGGGCTCTGCACACAGCAATGGCTGCAGAGGCACAGGCCCACAAGGATGCCCTGAGGGAAGACAACACCTCCCTCAGAGCTACTCTGGGTGCACTTGAGATGGCCCAGAGTAGACTGGCAGAACAGCAGATGGAGCAGCTAACACAAAACATCTCTGCTGAGCTCCAGGCAACCCGTGAGGAGATCCATGCATCACGTGAGGGCTTGCAGGCAGAAGTCCGTGCAACACGTGATGCCTTGCAGGTGGAACTTTGTGCTACATGTGAAGTGGTGCATGGGGACCTCCGGACCATCATCCTGCAGAACCAAACCTTTCAGACCCGCATGCTTGCTGCCATGGAGGAGCATGCCAGGGCTATGCGTGGTCAGCCTACCATACCATGCAAACCTTCTCATATTGCACCAGAGGGTGACGACAGCAACTGCAGTTCTCCCACTATAGGCTAGCCGTGCAGGCCATAAGTCCATGGAGTTTTTTATTTTTCTCAACATCCACGCATATGGGTGTTGAGGTGCACCCGGCGCCTCCTCCCTCCTGGTTGGTCCCCCCCTCCCCAGTCAACCATGGCAATTTTTTATTTTTATAGTTATTTTTATTTTTCATTTTTCACTTTTTTGTCTATTGTGAATTCATGCAACAGTGTGTTGCTTTGTGTGGCATCCGAAGGCATCCACTGTGTGTTCCAGCTAGGCCCATACAGGCTTGTCTTGTGTTGTGTTTGAGGCTTGGGGTCCAGATACATATGCCACTCCTGCTTCCCCTTTCCATGGGCTTGCAAGGAGGGCACCGTGTAACAGTAACTTACACAGAGGCATTGGGCTTCCATCAGTTGTGTGGCCTGTCTGAAGTCCAAACTGTGTATATACCCATGGTTGACATGTATATTGTTTTTAATATTGCTCATTTTGCATATTTACATGTTGCATCTTCATGTATTACCATGCCTGTCTCCATTGTTGATGCACTTCATGCTGTATGCGGTACCCTGCCACATTTAACTACCACACTGAAGATTGGAGGGGTCCACGTGGTGGCTTTGTCTCATTGGGAAACTTGGGCTATTGTGATTGGTCACTGTCTGACGTTGCCACTGTTGGGTCCTGTGTTCATGATTTGTTATGCTGCTAAGTATATGTTCATGTGTACGGTAATTTTGATGTGACAGAGGGAATTGTCTTTGGCCTGTTTCCATTTGTCACAGTGCACTTTGTGACAGTTATGTCATGTGTTATGCATTTATTTGGTTGCTTTCACATTATATGCCATGGCATGGTGTGTCGGGTGGGTCACATGGGGTTTGGGAGGGTTTAGGTGACATACCAGTATTTGGATGTGCTGTTTTGCAAGGGGGTAATGGATTATGCACCATGAATGTGTGCCTTTTGGTCACACATAATTGGGTTTCAGTAGCTAGGGATGCACACAATGTAGCACTTCCTGGGACACATTCTCAGGGTGGTAAGGTTGTGACAGTTGACTGTCCCTTTGCCATCATCGTTTGTCACCTGGTATGTGCCAGGCCTGTGTGCACTCCGCAAGGGTGGGATTTTAGGTGAAAATTTAGCCACAAGCTGGGTACGGCTGCCTCACCACGTGCACTTTCCCCTCCCATGCGCAGCATGCATGTGGTTGGGGATGTGGGGGCACCACCATGTCCACCAGTACACCCCACTGTGTTCCAACCTTGTGCAGGACACATACTTCCACAATGATCCTGCACACTACAGGGGGTGCATGTAGTAGCTGTCCACCAGAGCGGTCAAGGGAGCAGAAACGTGACTTCAGTACTCCGAGTGTGCGCTCCACTATGGCCCTGGTTGCAATATGGGCTGTGTTGTATCTTACCGTGGGTGGTGTGGTGGGGTTCTGTAGTGGCGTCATCATGTCGGTGCTCAGAGGGTAGGCACTGTCCCCTGCGGAGGTGAAAATGCTTGTGATTAGTTGGGTTTGTCCATTTGTCTGTGTGTTGTTACATGCATGCATGTGCACAGGCATTTGTACTCACCAATGAGCCATGTGTCGCCATGCCTCCCAGCTTCCAGGTCCCGGTTTAGGGGTGACATTCTGAATATGAAACTATCATGGGTGGACTCTGGATAGTTTGCGTAGACAGAGGTGACGATTCCCTTGGCATCGCATACCACCTGCACGTTGATGGAATGCCAGTGCTTGCGGTTCCGATAGATGTGCTCAGTGGCCCTAGGTGGACGTAGAGCCACACGGGTGCAATCAATGGTGCAAGCACTTTGGGGAAGTGTGCCACCCCGTAAAAGTCCTGGACCACGGCCTGCCTTTCTGCGGGTGTTCTGGGCATGTATATGTGCCTGCGGACTGAGGGACGTGCAGTCATGTTTGCCAACACCTGGTGTAGGCAGCGTGACTGTGTGGGCTGTGAGACGCCACAAACTATGGCAGTTGTCCGCTGAAATGACCCAGTGTCCAAAAAATGCAGTACGTTGAGCACCTTTTCCAAGGGGCTCAGTGCTTGGGGGGAGCACAGGGTGGGTGATGTGAGGTCATCCTCGCACTAAGTGACCTGGTCTAGGATGATATGAGGTGGAAACCTATACCTGCCATAGACCTGGTCATCAGGCATCCCAAAAAGGGTGGTCCTGGGTAAAGAAATGCTGGGCCTGGCTATTCTCCTCCTCTTGCGGTGTCCCACGAACACTGCTGCGAGGAATGGTACATTCATCGTAGCTGTATGAGCTTGTTTGTTGTTTGCATGCACTATTAGGCTGCGCGGCGGCGCTTATGCCAGCTTTCGCCTGGCGTACGTGTCTCTGGCTTTGCACATCATTTGGCGTGCAGGGGTTTGTCAAGTTCGATTCCATGAATGCGCGTGTGGGTATTGCGAGGATTTCGCAGCCGTACTTCCCCCATAACGCCCACATTTTAGCATGTTGTTCCCCATTCTGTGTGTTCCGTCCTCTTTTTAGGTGTGTGCACTGGAAGGTGTGCAACTTTCACTGGGCATCTCACGCACAGCCTTCGGGATGTCACAATGATGTGTGAGACCTGCGCAGATTCGGCGCAATTCCCAGGTAAGCCACACGCAGTGACTTCCATGAATCGGGAAACAGGCACTTGGGCAGGTTTCGCATGCATGTGCTACGATTTTCACGCTTGCGCCCCCGTTTTTGGTGCACATTAGTTCCATGAATTACCCTGCAAGTATTCTCCAAACCCATTTACTGAAAATGTAAGCACTTTTGAACCTCCAAGAGAGGCTCAGGCAAATATAAATTAAAGCCTTCCATGAGGCTCAAACATTAATTTGATTTGCCAGTCTATATGAGAATGGGGCATGTTAAGTAGAACTGACTGGTTAGCCCATCCAGCAACGCAAAAGGTGGTGATGGTTGGAAGGTTTCAAATGAATCTCAAACTCTGGCAATTGCTCTGAGCAACCCTCAAGTGCATCGTTCTTCAGCCTGCCAAGCTATTACAGAAAGGGGAAAGACCATAAGGAAGGCAGAAAAACATAACATCCATTGGCCAAAAATACACACTTGGGGGCATTAGAGGGCTGGCCCTGTGGACCAGCCCCCCCACCCCAGGGAGGAGCAGATTCTTGCTGCTTCCCTGTGGGGCAATATTGAGGGTCTGACCCTATTTTGACACCCCACGGAAGCAGCAAGGACCACTAGACCACCAGGGATATGATCTTTGGGAGGTGGGAGGGGGGCGGTGGGCCCAGGCCAATCAGCCCCCCACCCCCACAACATGCCAACCAGATGGCATAATGTTGTTTTGCCTGAGGGGGAGGAGGGTGAAATGGCAGGTTTGCACAGATTTGCTCCAAGGAAGGTAAAAAAACATTACACTCAACATATAGTGGAGCGCTTGGGGGGTATCGGGGCGCTGGCCCTGTGCCCATGGGCCAGCCCCCTTCGGATTATCTCCCTCCCTCCCCAAGGATGGGTAGATCCTTGCTGCTTCCCTGGGGGGGCAAAACTAGGGTTTCTAGCCCCATTTTACCACCCCTGGGAAGCAGCAAGTACCACCAGGCCACCAGGGATATGATCTTGGGGGTCCCCCCCAGGCCAATCCTCCCCACCCTTCACCCCCCCACCCCCAAATGCCAACAAGATGGCATGCTGTTTTGCCTTCATTGGGGGCAAATGAGTTTTTCACCCATTTGGCCAAAAGGAAACTAAAACAACATATGTCTATTTTGCCCGAGGCACACATGGGGTCCAGCCCCATCATGAATCTGCCCATGGAGCTACTTTCTGCTTCCCAGGGGTGGCGGGGAGCATAATTGAGGGTCTGTTCCCACCTTTCCAACTCTGGGAAGCCATAAGGAGCACTAACCCACCAGGGAAAAGATTTTTGGGGATGTGGAGCTGTTTTGCCTATCACAATACCCTCAGCTGTGCCGTGCTAGACCTTTTCTCTCTGGGGAGGGATGGGGACCCTTCTGGGGCTCCCTGGGACCCCCACTGGGCTTGGGGACGGTTGACTCACATGGGACACAGGCACCCAAAGATGAGGGCAGCACCCCTGGCTCTCCTGCAGCTCTGGCTGTGCCGCATTACATCTTTTCAGTCCAGGGAGGGACAGGGACCCTAATGGGTCGGCCCATGAATGCTGCTGGGGTCGAGGTTGGGGGGATGGCAGTCTATCCACTTCCGAGGTAGATGCCCATGATCGAGGGCAGCACACCCAGCTGTCCTAGAGTTCTGGCTGGGCTGCATTACAGCTTTTCCCTTCAGGGAGGGATGTTACCCTGCTGGAGTTCCCTGGGACCGCTGCTGGGCTTCAAAGCTGGGGGGCAGCAACCCCTGCCATCCTGGAGCTCTGGCCATGCTGCGTTACAGCTTTTTCCCTCCGGTGAGGGATGGTGAACCTGCTGGGGCTCCCTGGGACTGCCGTTGGACTTGGGGATGGTCGACTCACATGGGAGACTGGCGCCCAAGGCCAGGGACATCACCCCCAACCATCCTGGAGCTATGGCTTGGCTGCATTACAAGTCTTCCCTGAAGGGAGGGATGGGGACCCTGCCGGGGCTCCCTGGGACTGCCGCTGGACTTGTGGATGGTCGATCTACATTGGAGACAGGCACCCCAGGAAGGGGGCAGGACCCCCGGCCATCCTGGTGTTCTGGCTTGGCTGCGTTACAGCTTTTCCCTCGAGGGAGAGATGGGGACCCAGTTGTGGCTCCCAGCGCCCCCCGTTTTCCTTGGTGGCTGCAAAACCCCAGGCCCAAATCTGTGGGTTGTGCAGTAGGACACAAACCCTAAAAATATCTCCCCAAAGTGTTCGGTGTACCGGTGGTTTAGCCTTTGCACTTTGCGCCCAGGTCAGTGGACCCACACATGTGAGGTACCGTTTTCATTGGGACACCTGTGGGGATGTAGGACATGCGTTGTTGCACGCAGTTTCGGTGCTTTCCTGGTGGCAAATGTCTCACAATTGTGGTTTTCCTCTACATTTTGGACTTTTCTGGGCAATAAATTGTAGCGTGACACCTGCAAGTGAGACCTCCTTGGATTCCCACGTGTCTTTTCAGAAATGCATGGGGTTCCTGGTTTTCCTTGGTGGCTGCAACACGCCAGGCCCAAATCTGTGGGTTGTTCAGAGGGCCAAATCCTGTCTACCGAAGAAGGTTGGTGTACCAGTGGTTTAGACTTTTTCCTTTGTGCCCAGGTCAGTGCACCCACACTTGAGATGTTGTTTTCATCGGGACACCAGTGCAAACTGGGGAAGGTAGGACATGCGTTTTCTCTTGGTTGTGATAACGGTTTCATACATTTTCCAACTCCAGAATGTTACACAACCCTATTTCCCAAATGTGCCCTACATTTAGTCGCTGATTGAGGCACTGTACTCTTTTATAACCTGGCAAGTCACCTACCATTGAAAAGGTCCACCTGGGCCCGTTCAAAAAAATGTATGCTTGGCATTCTTCACCAGATTGATGTTCCTTATTTTCAAATGGTAATTACTTCAGTTTAGGCCCTCAGCATAAGAATAGGTTTATAGTGATTATTTTGACAGCCATAGTTTCAAATGGCAAAGTTTCGACAACAAATGCGTCGAAAAAAATGCAATTTTTTTTAATGGGGGGCTCCCCCATCCCCTATTTTTTTACCCCATAACACCAATTTTAGTTAAAAAAAAAACCTTTACCTACAAAAAATGTGCATTTTTTTATGCATTTTTGTCGAAACTTTTGGCTTTCGAAACAATGCCTGGATACCTAAAAATACAGTGTACCATGGCTTGGTTTTTAGCTCATGATATTGCTCGTTTTGTGAAAAATGTGTGATTTCCTAACTAGAAGTCGGGGAAATGTAGTGGTGCATTGCTTTTCTCAATATTCATGGAAGCCATTACCTTACTGGTCCAGCACATACCTTTCTTTCTGCCACTTTTCCAATTTTTTGCCAAACTATTGGAGTTATGGGTACGTAGTTGTTACCTGAATTGCGCAAATGACCCCTTCCTGAATTTGGTATTATATCTCCTTTTCAGAAATGTATGCCTTTCTGTGTTCCCATTGAGCTTTCCTACCCTTCTCTTCCATTCCGTGCAAGCATGTCCTAGTAAAAAAAAGGGCAAAATCTGCCTCCATCCCACAAAACTGAAGGTACATTTAAGAAAACAAAAAAGATTTTTTTCAACTCAACCTGATCTTGAAAGCTTGGAAAATGGCGCGTTTCGAAAATGCTATCCTTTTGTTCCTAGCTCTTACAAGAAAAAAACCACAGGCTTCTTTGTACATCATGTTATTGTCATTTTCTGAAAAAACAGAAAATCTGATCACTTTTTTTGTTATTTGCCAGGATATCACGTGTAACAAAAAGTTACAAGGGATTGAATGCCGACATACCGAAATGTCCAAAAAAGGGCTCAGCAATGGGAGGGAAAACCCTCAGCAGTTAGTGGGTTAATATTCCCCTGGTATTCATAGGAGCTTTCGCCTCTTTGACTGTCAGCGACTTTAAAATGGGGTTTCTTACTCCCAATGCATATCTGGTTGCGATCGTTTTCACCCACATTAGGATAGTTAGCTTTGGGAAATAAACAGCAAGCCATTACTTATTGTTATCACTGATATTTTCTTCCTTGAGGAAGAGAAATACTGCACCTCACCCAACAGAGTCCTCGTGTTCCTCTGGAGCCCTTCTCCTCCAAGGTGATCCTCCCGGCTAATACCACCCCCAGGATAAGGAAGCAGCTGCCTTCCCCTTGCCACCTGCGAGGAAACTTTAGGTAGGGTCTCTGTGAGGACTTTGCAGGATTCATCACAACGCTGTATGCGGAGTTTGGAGCATGTCTCCTTGTCAGATGGGTTTCTTCTCCACACACCGATTTTGGCTGCGCATCCTTTGCAATGCCGCTCACCTTCACTCTCTGCGATGGCATCAGCTGGCATTCTTTTTTCTGGAGCAGTTCCTTCATCCCAGACAGCCCCTGCTTCAGCTATGCCTTCGGCACTGCCTTCTCGATCTTCTTCCTCATCTCCTTCTCTCAGCTGTGTCTCATTTTGGGATTTAAGTGCACTACTCAGGTGCCTTGTTATGACAACTAAACCGCACCTTTTGGCAAATCGCATTCTGAATCGTCACTGCCTCTGAGCTCTTTCTCGTCCCAGTACCATAAGCATTATAGGTACTGAAGTCCAAAATTGTATTTGTCTTTTTATACTTAGTTTTGCCTGTTTTACATACTGAGAGTTTGAGAGTTCTTAGAGTGAGGGGAGGTTGTGAAACGAGTTTGTGACTTAACACTAGAGTGAGGACTTCTGCGTAATGCAGAATTGGGACAATTCAAGGTTTTCATATTTAATTCTTGAACTCCTGAAGCACAAATCTTATTTTGTCTAGATGATTTTCCATAACCTGTTCTTTGAGTAATTATATAGGAGGGACTTGTACATTGATAACATGCCATTCAGTATCTGAGAATGATATGATTCTCATCCTCAGAAGAAGATGAATACTGCGTCTCTTCCAGTAGAGTCACCACTTCCCCCGATAGCAGTCTCCTCTCCTCCCATGTGATTCTTCCCCGTGACACCACCCCCAGGGTTAGGATAAGGTAGCTGCCTTCGCCTGGCCACATGGGAGGAGACTTTAGGCTGGATTTGATGTGCTCCAGTTGCTTGACATGGGACAAAACAGGAGCTCAAATACATTTTATCATAAACCTTCAGACACGCACTACCCAAAGTTGAAATAAATTATGGTATAAAAGAAAGGAAGGGGAAGGCACATGAGGTGACAGAGGCAGGTTTTCCCTGTTTATTAAATTCCAAAGCTTCATGTAGGACAAATAACAGAACAGCCTTTAAAAAAATAAAACACACTTTTGGGAAATGCTTCTCATCACACAGATTACAAAGAAGCCCTTGGTAAAAATAAAAAGTTTGCATGTTTACTTAGTGGCTAAATTCTGGAACCATAAAAAGAGCTGGATATTTAATTCGATGAGAACTAGGGATTTCAAATCACAGACTTAACTGCTTTCTTTAATATAACTGTACAATTAAATCTTACTAAAATCTTTGCATTAGGAGAATATAAGTTTTCCCATACAGAACTTAAAACGTACAAATGTTTGATGGAAGATCATTGGACTATGGGGTGCCATTTGATCAAGTTGTCCTTTCAGATCTTCTCTGACAAGTTGCTAACTGATGTTTTTCAGACCTTTAGCTTCGGAATTTAATACTTAACTCCAAATTGCTACTTTTTAAAACACACGGTCCACTAAACAAACACGCATTACGTGGAATATATCATATTACCTATTTGAGTTTGGATCATCTCCAGATACAAAATGTCTGCTAGAGAGCAGTGCTGACCTTGCTTTTAGTTTTCATTTGAATACTAAAAAGCATGAGTAGCAAGGTCAGCGCTGCTTTCTAGTGGATGTTTTCGGTTAACGCCCTAAATGTGAACTTTATTCCGGGGGCTGATGAAGCAGAAAGCAGATTTATTCAGATGACCAGATGTTCACCGTGTAATACCTATGATCGTGTTGTAATTTATTGACGGTTTAAGGTGGTTTTAGATCAGACTGTGCATGAAGTAGGTGTAATACTTCATACCATACTCCAGTTTTAGAGCGTTTTCTTTATTGCATCCCAGAAGCCATTCTCCGCTCCAAACCACGTACTTACATCTCACATACATCTACTATAGTTTGTGTTGCGTAGTAATACGCGGTTCTGCACATGCGCGGCCCATAACGAGGCTCGCGCATGCGCGCATTAATAAAGATGGACCCGGCCGGCAGTTCGCGCCGGAGACCAGAGCAGCAACACGTCTCCAGCGTGTCTCTTGGTGCGAGTGCTGTGCGTGTGCGTGTGTGGCTGCAGGTGGGGTCTGCCATCGCCCCACACCATTACCGTTTGGACACTCAGGATTTTTTGACTTCATTGTAATGCATCATTCCACCAAAAGTAAGTTTGACATTTGTACTCTCTCTTATAAGCATCTGCAGTTGTTCCATTACTCTGTGCCAGGATATTCTTATCTTATGAAAACCCCAACGCATATGTATATAGGTGCCCTTTTCGTTTGTACACCAACACCAACTCAAGTCCCGCCCCTGTGGCCAAAAAGCCTAAATAGAACGATAATCATATCTTTCGATATAAACCTTTCTAATTAAAGTTAGAATACAGTATATCATGTCAATGTATCCAGTGCATAAACGGCTGGAGTGGGGAAAGAGGGTGGATAACATGTCCAAGGAAAATGTGTTCACTGCTAAAGAAAAGGGACTTCTAAAGCACTGCCAACTATGCTTTATGCTGTGGTTCATTTTCACTGTTCTTTCCTTTATGGTTCTAGTAATAAATCAAAGCTATTTAACAAAGTCTATTTTGAATGCAACATACATGCAAACATTGCAGGTTAGTTGTCCTACTTTTTAACTGTATCGCTTGTTGATTCAGTAGTGTTTTACTCTGTTCCTACATTGTCACTGTATACCTTCACGATGATACAACAGTAGTCACACATTTCAGTGGTAAAACTGTATGCTCTAATCTACATTGATTTTTTATAAAAGTTTATGGAAAAAACACATTACTTGCATAAAATGGCATGTATAGGCCAGTAAACACCACAGTGATCAGTTTCCCAACCACATGCACCACAAAACAACAACGCTGAACTTCACGGTGTCTGACATGTACCGGATAACAAATCATCATCCTAGCTGGTGTGTTGGCTTCGGTACATTTTATACCAAAGTCTAAAGTGAGGAAGGGACCGTTCATTTTTAGAAATGTCACTTGTTCAAAAGGTGGCACTGCAAGGCTTCTCCTGCGGTTAGACAATAGCCCTGAACAAACTAAAAACTCAGACTGCACACTGGTGGGAAGACAACTTAGAGATGCAACAGGAACTTGTATTGTACTGGGCAGACAGACCACCTTCTGTATGGAACTGAAATCATGGGTCTTCATCCCTTCCCATGAGTCAAGTGTCCAGTAGATGGGCATCAAACATCTGTGTGGATGATGGCCCACTGTCTGTTCCAGTTCATGATCTGTCTGTTCTCAAGATGCCAGTCAAGGAGGAGCGTGTCTCGCATTCTCTTTCCAGTAGGCTGCGTGTGCGCTGCTCACGCAGCTTTCAACAGATGTCAGTGATCTACTGCTAATTTATCCTGCCATTTTTGAGCTCGACATTCCCGGTATACTAGGAAAACTGTGTGCTGGTTGGCGTTCTTCCTGCTGTCTGTGTTGTTTCTCCAATTAATGTTACAAGTGTTGCAGCAAAGCATACTTGCACATTTGCACGGTCTTTTCTTTGTGGTTCTTGCTGTAAATCCTCCCCCATCACACGCATTTGAAAAGCGGCCACCTTTACTTTCAAACGTGGAACCACAAAGGAAGCTAGCTGGTATTCAATGTTAAATCCAATTATCCGTTGATCGCTATGCAAGGTTGAAAGCAAGTCCCTCACAAGCTGTGCAACATCAATAGCACCTGCCAAATATGATGAACCAACTATGGTCCGCCCCACAAACCTGGCCTGTGACCCTCCTCATGTGGCCAGGGAAAGGCAGACGCTTGCTCATCTCGAACCTGGAGCTGGTGTTCTGCACAAGGATCCCATGGGGGGTCGAGGAAGCAGGTCAGGCAGACTGGGATGTCCCCTTATATAACTTTCCCCATAATCACACCTTATTAATGGCATGTTGCCAAATAAAAGATGCACAGAATTCTAGATTTTCCATTTGGGACTCAAGTCCCATAATCCCAAAAGTACTGGTACAAAGAAGAGGATTGAAAAGCATTGGGGTATGAAGGTCAGACCATTCGGCTTAACAGCCCACACCCGAGGGTGGCTGGGAGGTTTAAAAAGCTCCCTCAGGTGCAGGCAAGTAGAAGCAGTCATGGTTGTAGAAGTAGTAGCAGTTGTAGCTGCAAACGTACCTGCTTTGGCAGGAGGAGGCGGCAGAAGAAAACACGTTGCTGGCGAAATTCAAATAAGTGGGAGGAAAGAAAGGACACCAGCATTTACTGTCCGCTTATTCCAGTTTCCAATCCTGAGTTGGTCCTTTTCCTACAAAGTCTGGATTGCAGAGGTTGTGCAGCGGGAAGCGTGAAGTCTGAAAGCTTTCCCCATGTGAACCTGATTGCAGCGCTTTCGCAGCTAGAAGCATGCAACAGACCGTGCCTAGAGGCTGGCGTGCTCCAGGGAGTCGTACTGAGCCGCACTGTGTACCTGTGGGGTGGAATCGGAGGCAGTTTGCAGAGAGGAGCGCTCCAGGGAGTCGTACTGAGCCGCACTGTGTACCTGTGGGGTGGAATCGAAGGCAGTTTGCAGAGAGGAGCGTGCCCGGTCAAGGAATCACCTGTGGAAGAAGCCCTGCATCCTGTGAAAGAGGCTGAGGAGCCGGTGAGTGTTGTTGTGCAGGTGGGCAACTGTAATCAGCTGCTTTTCACTTGCGAAAGAGTGAAATTGAATGAAGCTGACCGGAGTGTGTTAGACAATGGAGTGCAACAAATGTAGCACTCGCGTATATGCGAAAATGCTGTGGAATGAAGTTTTAAACCATGTACGTTATAAAACAGCTTCAACAAAGTTAGTAATGGTCACGTGCACTTAAAAGTGACTTTAACACAAAGATCAAGCCCAGTAAAACCTGACAACATTGTATCTTGTAAAAACCAAGCGTTAAACCTCAACAAGTTGAATGGAAAAGAACGGAACACGCATTACCTCAAGCCAAGAGGTGAACAAGCATTGCCCTCAGCCAAAAGATACTGAAATAAAAGTTCCTTTGGGAATAACCACTACTACCAGTGGGAAAGGGGCTGATATTACATCTTTAAAGGTTGAGCTTTTAAATGAATGACTATGGTGTGGAAGAACCAGCTATTGGTCAGAAACTCACATTGTCAATGCCAATAGAGGTTGAATTGAAAGTACTTGGTTGGTGGCTGAACAAAAGACAAGAGAAGTTGAAAAGCGGCCCTAGAAGGAAGGCCATGTTAAAAAGGAGACAAGTCCACCACTTGTCTAGCAGAGCAAAAAGGGCATTGGTGAGAACCTTGTCTTTGCTATAACGGTGTACAGAAATTTTGAAAGCTATTCGAAGTGGAAGTAGTTGTGTTTAAATGCAGAGAAGTGAAAGCCGTGTGGTACACCTGGAGGTGTTAGGTCTGGCAGGAGCGTGGACAAGACAGAAGCAAAAAAGGAAGATTACTGGGAGTGGATCACCCCAGTAAAAGTTTAACTTGTTGTGTTTCATGGTGCCAAGACAAAAGCACTGTGAGGAGAGAAGTTGAAGTTGTCGTGAAGCTAACCTTGTGTTTCATGGTAGTAAGAGGAAAGCACTGCGAAGAAAAACACTGAAGAAAGTCGTAGAGGAAGCTGGTGCGTTTCTTGGTGCCAAGGAGGAAGAACTGTGATATCGTCGAGAAGATATTGTGTTACGTGGCACTGCAAGAGAAGCAGTACACTTTGTTTAAAGAACTTCTTGAACTATATTTCCTGGAGGAGAAGGATCTTTTCTGGGTTGAACTGTAAAATGTTGGATGTTCCATTCAATCCAAATAGACTTGATCAGGTACTGTGTTGGAATTCTGTTTCAAACTTGGATGTTCTTGTTGTTTTGTGTTGGACATGACTGACTTAAAATCTGGGGAAGGGGAAGTCACTACAGTTATGAACATTAAATGTAAAGGTGTTACACATTCAAGTATTTGTCTTACAAATCGTTATATACTTTCTTGGTTATGTTAATGCACAAGTGTGTAAGCCTGAGTGTTTTCCGTAGTTTATTTAGGCAGGGAAATCCCGGTTAGAGTAGGGCCAGAGAGGTGTTGGATTTACAATTTTGGTTTAATAAAATGGCATAGTTTCAAAAACCCTCTAAAATGTGTCCACTTCACATTTCTGACTCCTCACACAAAGCACAAGCCATCGCCATGCTGGTCGATTGCACTCACGCATCCAAAGAAGAACCTCTTCCAGGGCTGCTTTGCAATGACAAGCCCACTTGGTGGTCTCCTTGAAAGGTTGCAGGATGGAACAAACATTAGATATCAGCTGCCGCTGAAAAGCTATTAAAAATGCCCCATCTAGAGCTCTGGTGCGAGTGTTCCACTAATCTGTGATGCATTGCACTGCTCATGTAGCTTACCAACATGTGCAAAGTAGAGTTTAATAGGTGGTCAATGAGATTTTCAGATTGTGCCGTGGCAGCTTGTGGTGCACCTGCAGTCGGTTCAGTGCATTTTCTGCGTGATAAGGCCGTCTGAAATGGGAACCTTTCTTCTGGCCCACAGCGACCTTTTACAGGTTCACAATTGCTGATGAAGGGTGTGATGATTTGGTGAAGAGCATGCGCAAAGAAAGGGACTGTGCACCATTTTGCCAATTCTTAAAGGCAGCAAGACCATTTGATGCATTGCCTGCTATAACATACCACAATTGCAAACTAAAAGACATTAGCTGCTTGCCTCCACCTCCTCCAAGATGTCAACACATCTGTGGCTTCTGCCCTGAAACCATAGCATGCAAAACACTGTTGGTGCTGAAATGCATGCACCTGCTTCCACCTTAGATTTCTGTGATCCCCTGCCCCACCTCACCCCCCACCACTACTGTCTGGCCTTTTAGAGGAAGGGAATTACACTCAAGTGTGGTCTAACAGCCAGGTAGTCAATGCTCTGACCCACTGGTCCACACTACCATGGCCTGCTGTAGAATCAGCCCCACCGTACCTATAAAGAATTCCAGTACTGCTTTGGGAGAGAACAACCCCAGGGACTTCACAGTGATGATCCACTTTGTCCATAACCTGCAGGAATCCCCATTTTAACACAAGAGAGGGTAGGAGGTCTATTGCCAACAGCCAAGTTAGTATTGCGCAGGTGCTGTCTGTCATGGGACATGTAACATTTTGGCCATACGCAAACAAATCCACCAGCCTGTTGAAAGGGGTGGGGGGGAATCACTGCTTTGAGCCACTGGAGTGTAGCAGGTAGAGTAGTTGTCCCACTCAAGCACTAACATAGCTCAGTATTTTCAGTGGTAATTGCACTGACTGATGGTGCTCTGCTGTTTGACTGGTAGTATGGGGAGGGACATCTCAGATCTTTCATCATCTTTCCAGGTCTGTACATGGAGCCACAGCACATGGACCTGCATAATTGTAGTACCCAAGTTGGCCCCTAACCTTCAGTGCACTGCTTTCCGGCAGGGTGTGCGAGTGGACAGATTCAGTTGCTGTTTATTTTGTGTGAGGCACTGCCAAAAACTGAACATTGGTTGTGGGCACAATGATGCTGGCAGCGGTTTGGGTGCCAAATAATCATCTGATGTGGATTCTGATCTGCAACAGAAAGGCAGTTTCTTCAAGAGACTACATAGGTGGGGGGTTGAGGTTCTATTAAAAGAATAATCTCTGCAGTGTTGTTCTCATCCTCTTCTTCACTATGGCTGCTATGCTTAGTCCCATCTTGACTCTAATAAATGATATTCTTTGTCTTGATCATCATCCATCTCATCATTAAAGTCCGACTATTGGGGTGGTGAAGAGAGAGACCTGGGATTTTCCAACTTCTCGCACGGTTACTCAGTGCTATTCTACCCTGATCTGCATTAGGTAAGATCTGCACACCTCTCTCTTCTGCCTGAGATAGTGGACGTAACTGAATGTGCAGCCTCCAGACATGCTCAGTGGGTGGTCATGGTGCAAAACATATGCTTTTACTTTTACTAGTGCATGTACCCCAGAGCTGCTTGTGACTGGGTGTGTAGGAATCTATGTGATCACTGTGCCGCCCGTAATTCCACAGACGAAAATGGCGACTGCAATTACGGCATGGCGCAGTGATCAGATAGTTCACTTCTGCCCGTCTGCTCCAGCCCGCAATCCCCCCCACTTACCTTTAGTACGGCGCACTTCTGTGTGCGCCACCGCCATCCTTGTACCCCTGCAACGTCAGCTCCTCCCACTTCTGTGAGGCAATGCTGACGCTGCAGGGTACTTCAAAATACTGTAATGGTAAGCGGGGGGACACACCCACAACTGCATCCAAGGAGGGAGGGGGCACCTCTGCTCTTCTTGGACGCAGTAATGGAGGCTTGGGGGGTTGTCAGGATTTTTGTACTGCACTGCGGCGCAGTTGTAGTAATGTCGCCACAATCGTGGCAACATTATGGTCCCATTCCGGTGTGTAGAATGGCCTTTAATTGACCACATGCAATTCTTGTTTGCAGTGTCTAGACCACACCTTCTAAAGGACGACGCATGAAAGGGCACATACAGAAGGCTGCCTCCCTGTCTAGAAGGAAGCCAGAAGAGTGTGCTCTATCACAACAGGTAAGTTGGGAGCGTATCAGGGTGCCATGCAGACGGGCTGTTTGTCAGGGGAAGATGCAAGTGGGAACGAATGATCCTGCACACTACTGGAGGTGCATATAGTAGCCGTCCACCAGAGCGGTCCAGGAAGCAGAAACGTGACTTCAGCACTCCGAATGTGCGCTCCACTATGGCCCTGGTTGCAATATGGGCTGTGTTGTATCTTACCGGGGGTGGTGTGGTGGGGTTCTGTATTGGCGTCATCATGTCGGTGCTCAGAGGGTAGGCACTGTCCCCTGCGGAGGTGATAATGGTTG
Source organism: Ambystoma mexicanum (assembly GCF_040938575.1). Lineage (NCBI taxonomy): Eukaryota > Metazoa > Chordata > Amphibia > Caudata > Ambystomatidae > Ambystoma > Ambystoma mexicanum. The sequence continues at coordinate 1,088,564,599 of NC_090935.1, read as the reverse complement.
TGATTAGTTGGGTTTGTCCATTTATCTGTGTGTTACATGCATGCATGTGCACAGGCATTTGTACTCACCAATGAGCCATGTGTCGCCATGCCTCCCAGCTTCCAGGACCCGGCTTAGGGATGACATACTGAATATGAAACTATCATGGGTGGACCCTGGATAGTTTGCGTAGACAGAGGTGATGATTCCCTTGGCATCGCATACCACCTGCATGTTGATGGAATGCCAGTGCTTGCGGTTCCGATAGATGTGCTCAGTGGCCCTAGGTGGACGTAGAGCCACATGGGTGCAATCAATGGCAGCAAGCGATTTGGGGAAGTGTGCCACCCCGTAAAAGTCTTGGACCACGGCCTGCCTTTCTACGGGTGTTCTGGGCATGTATATGTGCCAGCGGACTGAGGGGCATGCAGTCATATTTGCCAACACCTGGTGTAGGCAGCGTGACTGTGTGGGCTGTGAGACGCCACCAACTATGGCAGTTGTCCGCTGAAATGACCCAGTGGCCAAAAAATGCAGTACGTTGAGCACCTTTTCCAAGGGGCTCAGTGCTTGGGGGGGGGGGAGCACAGGGTCGGTGATGTGAGGTCATCCTCCCACTAAGTGACGAGGTCTAGGATGATATGAGGTGGGAACTTATACCTGCCATAGACCTGGTCATCAGGCATCCCAAAAAGGGAGGTCCTGGGTAAAGAAATGCAGGGCCTGGCTATCCTCCTCCTGCGGTGTCCCACGAACACTGCTGCGAGGAATGGTACATTCATCGTAGCTGTATGAGCTTGTTTGTTGTTTGCATGCACTTTTAGGCTGCGCGGCGGTGCTTATACCAGCTTTCGTCTGGCGTACGTGTTCCCGGCTTTGCACATCGTTTGGCGTGCAGGGGTTTGCCAAGTTCGATTCCATGAATGCGCGTGTGGGTATTGCGAGGATTTCGTAGTCATACTTCCCCCATAACACCCACATTTTCGTGTGTTGTTCCCCATTCCGTGTGTTCCGCCCCCTTTTTAGGTGTGTGCACTGGAAGGTGTGCACCTCCACTGGGCGTCTAGCGCACAGCCTTCGGGATCTCGCAATGACGTGCGAGACCTGCGCAGATTCGATACAGGTCCCAGGTAAGCCACACGCAGTGCCTTTGCATGAATCGGGAAACAGTCACTTGGGCAGGTTTCACACGCGTGTGCTGCGATTTTCACGCTTGCGCCCCTGTTTTTGGCGCACATTAATTCCATGAATTACCCTGCAAGTATTCTCCAAACCCATTTACTGAAAATGTAAGCACTTTTGAACCTCCAAGAGAGGCTCAGGCAAAGATCAATTAAAGCCTTCCATGAGGCTAAAACTTTGATTTGACAGTCTATATGAGAATGGGGCATGTTAAGTAGAATTGACTGGTTAGCCCATCCAGCAACGCAAAAGGAGGTGATGGCTGGAAGGTTTCAAATGAATCTCAAACTCTGGCAATTGCTCTGAGCAACCCTCAAGTGCATCGTTCTTCAGCCTGCCAAGCTATTACAGAAAGGGGAAAGACTATAAGGAAGGCAGAAAAACATAAAATCCATTTGCCAAAAAGACACACTTGGGGGCATTAGAGGGCTGGCCCTGTGGACCAGCCCCTCCCCCAGGGAGGAGCAGATTCTTGCTGCTTCCCTGTGGAGCAATATTGAGGGTCTGACCCTATTTTGACACCCCACGGAAGCAGCAAGGACCACTAGACCACCAGGGATATGATCTTTGGGAGGTGGGAGGGGGGCGGTGGGCCTAGGCCAAACACCCCCCCACCCCCACAACATGCCAACCAGATGGCATAATGTTGTTTTGCCTGGGGGGGGTGAATTGGTGCAGGTTTGCACAGATTTGCTCCAAGGAAGGTAACAAAAACATTACACTCAACATATAGTGGAGTGCTTGTGGGTATGGGCACAGGGCCAGCCCCCTTCAGATTATCTCCCTCCCTCCCCAAGGATGGGTAGATCCTTGCTGCTTCCATGGGGGGTTCTGGCCCCATTGTGCCACCCCTGGGAAGCAGCAAGTACCACTAGGCCACCAGGGATATGATCTTGGGGGTCACCCCCCAAGCCAATCCACCCCCACACTCAGCCCCCCAACTGCCAACAAGATGGCATGTTGTTTTGCCTTCTTTGGGGGCAAATGTGTGCTGTTTTTCACCCATTTGCCCAAAAGGAAACTAAAACAACATATGACTATTTTGCCCGAGGCACACATGGGGGCCAGCCCCATTATAAATCTGCCCATGGAGCTACTTTCTGCTTCCCAGGGGTGGCGGGCGCATAATTGAGGGTCTGTTCCCACCTTTCCAACTCTGGGAAGCCATAAGGAGCACTAACCCACCAGGGAAAAGATTTTAGGGGATGTGGGGCTGTTTTGCCCGTCACAATACCCTCAGCTGTGCCGTGCTAGACCTTTTCTCTCTGAGGAGGGATGGGGACCCTTCTGGGGCTCCCGGGGACCCCCACTGGGCTTAGGGATGGTTGACTATCATGGGACACAGGCACCCAAAGATGAGGGCAGCACCCCTGGCTCTCCTGCAGCTCTGGCCGTGCCGCATTACAGCTTTTCACACAATGGAGGGATAGGGACCCTAATGGGTCGGCCCATGAACGCCGCTGGGGTCGAGGTTGGGGGGGGTGGCAGTCTATCCACTTCCGAGGTAGATGCCCATGGTTGGGGGCAGCACACCCGGCTGTCCTAGAGTTCTGGCTGGGCTGCATTACAGCTTTTCCATCCAGGCAGGGATGGTACCCTGCTGGAGTTCCCTGGGACCGCTGCTGGGCTCCAAAGCTGGGGGGCAGCACCCCCTGCCATCCTGGAGCTCTGGCTATGCTGTGTTACAGCTTTTGCCCTCCGGTGAGGGATGGTGAACCTGCTGGGGCTCCCTGGGACTGCTGTTGGACTTGGGGATGGTCGACCCACATGGGAGACAGGCGCCCAAGGCCAGGGACATTGCCCCCAATCATCCTGGAGCTATGGCTTGGCTGCATTACAAGTCTTCCCTGAAGGGAGGGATGGGGACCCTGCCGGGGCTCCCTGGGACTGCCGCTGGACTTGTGGATGGTCAACCTACATTGGAGACAGGCACCCCAGGAAGGGGGCAGGACCCCCGGCCGTCCTGGTGCTCTGGCTTGGCCGCGTTACAGATTTTCCCTCGAGGGAGAGATGGGGACCCAGTTGGGGCTCCCGGCACTCCCCGTTTTCCTTGGTGGCTGCAAAACCCCAGGCCCAAATCTGTGGGTTGTGCAGAAGGACACAAACCCTATAAATATCATCTCCCCAGGGTGTTCGGTGTACCAGTGGTTTAGCCTTTGCACTTTGCGCCCAGGCCAGTGGACCCACACATGCGAGGTACCGTTTTCATTGGGACACCTGTGGGAATGTAGGACATGAGTTGTTGCACGCATGTTTTGGTGCTTTACTGGTGGCAAATGTCTCACAATTGTGGTTTTCCTCTACATTTTGGAATTTTCTGGGCAATAAATTGTAGCGTGACACCTGCAAGTGAGACCTCCTTGGATTCCCACGTGTCATTTCAGAAATGCATAGGGTTCCTTGTTTTCCTTGGTGGCTGCAACACGCCAGGCCCAAATCTGTGGGTTGTTCAGAGGGCCAAATCCTGTCTACCGAAGGAGGTTGGTGTACCAGTGGTTTAGACTTTTCCCTTTGTGCCCAGGTCAATGCACCCGCAGTTGAGATGTTGTTTTCATTGGGATACCGGTGCAAACTGGGGAAGGTAGGACATGTGTTTTCTCTTGGTTGTGATAACGGTTTCATACATTTTCCAACTCCAGAATGTTGCACAACCCTATCATTTCCCAAATGTGCCCTACATTTAGTCGCTGATTGAGGCACTGTACTCTTTTGATGCATTTTTTGTCGAAACCTTTGGCTTTCGAAACAATGCCTGGATACCTAAAAACACTGTGTACCATGGCTTGGTTTTTAGCTCATGATATTGCTCGTTTTGTGAAAAATGTGTGATTTCCTAACTAGAAGTCGGGGAAATGTAGTGGTGCATTGCTTTTCTCAATATTCATGGAAGCCATTACCTTACTGGTCCAGCACATACCTTTCTTTCTGCCACTTTTCCAATTTTTTGCCAAACTATTGGAGTTATGGGTACGTAGTTACCTGAATTGCGCACATGACCCCTTCCTGAACTTGGAATTATATCTCCTTTTCGGAAATGTATGCATTTATGTGTTCCCATTGAGCTTTCCTACCCTTCTCTTCCATTCCGTGCAAGCAAGTCCTATTAAAAAAAAGGGCAAAATCTGCCTCCATCCCACAAAACTGAAGGTACATTTAAGAAAACAAAAAAGATTTTCTTTCAACTCAACCTGATCTTGAAAGCTTGGAAAATGGCGCCTTTCGAAAATGCTATCCTTTTATTCCTATCTCTTACAAGAAAAAAAACCATAGGCTTCTTTGTAAATCATGTTATTGTCATTTTCTGAAAAAACACAAAATCTGATCACTTTTTTTGTTATTTTCTCACACCCCTTTTCAAACGAGGAATCCCTGGTGGTATTATGACCGCCGGCATGTGGGAAGAAAAGGGTGCAAACATGGCCAGGATATCACGTGTAACAAAAAGTTACAAGGGATTGAATGCCGACATACCGAAATGTCCAATAAATGGCTCAGCAATGGGAGGGAAAACCCTCAGCAGTTAGGGGGTTAATATTCCCCTGGTATTCATAGGCGCTTTCGCCTCTTTGACTGTCAGTGACTTTAAAATGGGGTTTCTTACTCCCAATGCATATCTGGTTACGATTGTTTTCACCCACATTAGGATAGTTAGCTTTGGGAAATAAACAGCAAGCCATTACTTATTTCGTTATCACTGATATTTTCTTCCTTGAGGAAGAGAAATACTGCACCTCACCCAACAGAGTCCTCGTGTTCCTCTGGAGCCATTCTCCTCCAAGGTGATGCTCTCGGCTAATACCACCCCCAGGTTTAGGATAAGGACACAGCTGCCTTCCCCTTGCCACCTGCGAGGAAACTTTAGGTAGGGTCTCTGTGAGGACTCCGCAGGATTCATCACAATGCAGTATGCGGAGTTTGGAGCATGGCTCCTTGTCAGATTCTTCTCCACACACCGATTTTGGCTGCGCATCCTTTGCAATGCCCCTCACCTTCACTCTCTGCGACGGCATCAGCTGGCATTCTTTTTTCTGGAGCAGTTCTTTCATCCCAGACAGCCTCTGCTTCAGCTACGCCTTCGGCACTGCCTTCTCGATCTTCTTCCTCATCTCCTTCTCTCAGCTGTGTCTCATTTTGGGATTTAAGTGCACCACTCAGGTGCCTTGTTATGACAACTAAACCGCACCTTTTGGTAAATAGCATTCTGAATCGTCACTGTCTCTGAGCTCTTTCTCGTCCCAGTACCATAAGCATTATGGGTACTGAAGTGCATAATAGTATTTGTCTTTTTATACTTAGTTTTGCCTGTTTTACATACTGAGAGTGTGAGAGTTCTTAGAGTGAGGGGAGGTTGTGAAACGAGTTTGTGACTTAACACTAGAGTGACGACTTCTACGTAATGCAGAATTAGGACAATTCAAGGTTTTCATATTTAATTCTTGAACTCCTGAAGCACAAACCTTATTTTGTCTAGATGATTTTCTATAACCTGTTCTTTGAGTAATTATATAGGAGGGACTTGTACATTGTTAACATGCCATTCAGTATCTGAGAATGATATGATTCTCATCCTCAGAAAAAGATGAATCCTGCGTCTCTCCGAGCAGAGTCACCACTTCCCCCGATAGCAGTCTCCTCTCCTCCCATGTGATTCTTCCCCGTGACACCACCCCCAGGGTTAGGATAAGGTAGCGGCTGCCTTCGCCTGGCCACATGGGAGGAGACTTTAGGCTGGGTTTGAAGATAACTCTGCAGGAATCATCACAGGACTTCATGTGCTCTAGTTGCTTGACATGGGACAAAACAGGAGCTCAAATACATTTTATCATAAACCTTCAGACACGCACTACCCAAAGTTGAAATAAATTATGGTATAAAAGAAAGGAAGGGGAAGGCACATGAGGTGATAGAGGAAGGTTTTCCCTGTTTATTAATTTCCAAAGCTGCATGTAGGACAAATAACAGAACAGCCTTTTAAAAAAAAACACACTTTTGGGAAATGCTTCTCATCACACAGATTACAAAGAAGCCCTTGGTAAAAATAAAAAGTTTGCATGTTTACTTAGTGGCTAAATTCTGGAACCATAAAAAGAGCTGGATATTTAATTTGATGAGAACTAGGGATTTCAAATCGCAGACATAACTGCTTTCTTTAATATAACTGTACAATTAAATCTTACTAAAAACTTTGCATTAGGGGAATATAAGTTTTCCCACACAGAACTTAAAACGTACAAATGTTTGATGGAAGATCATTGGACTATGGGGTGCCATTTGATCAAGTTGTCCTTTCAGATCTTCTCGAACAAGTTGCTAACTGATGTTTTTCAGACCTTTAGCTTCGGAATTTAATACTTAACTCCAAATTGCTACTTTTTAAAACACATGGTCCATTAAACAAATATGCATTATGTGGAATATATCATATTACCTATTTGAGTTTGGATCATCTCCAGATACAACATTTCTGCTAGAGAGCAGTGCTGACCTTGCTTTTAGTTTTCATTTGAATACTAAAAAGCATGAGTAGCAAGGTCAGCGCTGCTTTCTAGTGGATGTTTTCGGTTAACGTCCTAAATGTGAACATTATTCCGGGGGCTGATGAAGCAGAAAGCAGATTTATTCAGATGACCAGATGTTCACCGTGTAATACCCATGATCGTGTTGTAATTTACTGACGGTTTAAGGTGGTTTTAGATCAGACTGTGCATGAAGTAGATGTAATACTTCATACCATACTCCAGTTTTAGAGCGTTTTCTTTATTGCATCCCAGAAGCCATTCTCCGCTCCAAACCACGAACTTACATCTCACATACACCTGCCATAGTTTGGACACTCAGGATTTTTCGACTTCATTGTAATGCATCATTTCACCAAAAGAAAGTGTGACATTTGTACTCGCTCTTATAAACATCTGCAGTTGTTCTATTACTCTGTGCCAGGATATTCTTATCTTATGACAACCCCACCGCATATCTATATAGGTGCCCTTTTCGTTTGTACACCACCACCAGCTCAAGTCCTGTCCCTGTGGCCGAGAAGCCTAAATAGAACAATAATCGTATCTTTCGATATAAACCTTTCTAATTAAAGTTAGAATACAGTATATCATGTCAATGTATCCAGTGCATAAACGGCTGGAGTGGGGATAGAGGGTGGATAACATGTCCAAGGAAAAGGGTACTTCTAAAGCACTGCCAACTATGCTTTATGTTGTGGTTCATTTTCACTGTTCTTTCTTTTATGGTTCTAGTAATAAATCAAAGCTATTTAACAAAGTCTATTTTGAATGTAACATACATGCAAACATTGCAGGTTGGTTGTCCTACTTTTTAACTGTATCGCTTGTTGATTCAGTAGTGTTTTACTCTGTTCCTACATTGTCACTGTATACCTACACGATGATACAACAGTAGTCACACTTTTCAGTGGTCAAACTGTATGGTCTAATCTACATTGATTCTTGATAAAAGTGTATGGAAAAAACACATTACTTGCATAAATGGCATGTATAGGACAGTAAACACCACAGTGATCGGTTTCCCAACCACATGCACCACACAAAACAACCACGCTGAACTTTACGGGGTCTGACATGTACCGGATAACAAATCATCATCCTAGCTGGCGTGTTGGTTTCGGGTAGATTTTATTCCAAAGTCTAAAGTGAGGAAGTGACCGTTAATTTTTAGAAATGTCACTTGTTCAAAAGGTGGCACTGCAAGGCTTCTCCTGCGGTTAGACAATAGCCCTGAACAACACACTAAAAACTCAGACTGCACACTTGTGGGAAGATAACTTAGAGATGCAACAGGAACTTGTACTTGTGCTGGGCAGACAGACCACCTTCTGTACGGATCTGAAATCATGGGTCATCATCCCTTCCCATGAGTCAAGTGTCCAGTAGATGGGCATCAAGCATCTGTGTGGATGATGGCCCACTGTCTGTTCCAGTTCATGATCTGTCTGTTCAAGATGCCAGTCACGGAGGAGCGTGTCGCGCATTCGCTTTCCAGTAGGCTGCGTGTGCGCTGCTCACGCAGCTTTCAACAGATGTCAGTGATCTACTGCTACTTTATCCTGACATTTTTGAGCTCGACATTCCCGGTATACTAGGAAAACTGTGTGCTGGTTGGCATTCTTCCTGGTGTCTGTGTTGTTTCTCCAATTAATGTTGCAAGTGTTGCAGCAAAGCATACTTGCACATTTGCACGGTCCTTTCCTTGTGATGCTTGCTGTAAGTCCTCCCACCTGGAGGTGGTGTTCTGCAGGAGGATCCTATGGGGGTCGAGGAAGCAGGTCAGGCAGACTGGGATATACCCTTATATATCCTTCCCCATAATCACACCTTATTAATGGCATGTTGCCAAATAAAAGATGCACAGAATTCTATTTTTTCCATTTGGGACTCAAGTCCCATAATCCTAAAGTACTGGGACAAAGAAGAGGATTGAACAGCATTGCAGGTATGAAGGTCAGGCCATTAGGCTTAACAGCCCACACCTGAGGGTGGCTGGGAGGTTTAAAAAGCTCCCTCAGGTGCAGGCAAGTAGAAGCAGTCATGGTTGTAGAAGTAGTAGCAGTTGTAGCTGCAAACGTACATGCTTTGGCAGGAGGAGGTGGCAGAAGAAAACATGTTGCTGGCGAAATCCACATAAGTGGGAGGAAAGAAAGGACACCAGCATTTACTGTCCGTTTATTCAAGTTTCCAATCCTGAATTTGTCCTTTTCCTACAAAGTCTGGATTGCAGAGGTTGTGCAGCGGGAAGCGTGAAGTCTGAAAGCTTTCCCCCATGTGAACCTGATTGCAGCGCTTTCGCAACGAGAAGCGTGCAACAGACCGTGCCTGGAGGCTGGCGTGCTCCAGGGAGTCGTGCTGAGCCGCACTGTGTACCTGTGGGGTGTAATCGAAGGCAGTTTGCAGAGAGGAGCTTGCCCGGTCAAGGAATCACCTGTGGAAGAAGCCCTGCATCCTGTGAAAGAGGCTGAGGAGCCGGTGAGTGTTGTGCAGGCGGGCAACTGTAACCAGCTGCTTTTCACTCGCGAAAGTGTGAAATTGAATGAAGCTGACCGGAGTGTGTTAGACAATGGAGTGCAAAAAATGTAGCACTCGCGTATACGCAAAAATGCTGTGGAATGAAGTTTTAAACCATGTACGTTATAAAAAAAGCTTTAACAAAGTTAATAATGACTCTAACACAAAGATCAAGCCCAGTAAAGACCAGACAACATTTTATCTTGTAAAAACCAAGTGTTGAACCACAACAAGTTGAATGGAAAAGAACAGAACACACATTACCTCAAGCCAAGAGGTGAACAAGCATTGCCCTCAGCCAAAAGATACTGAAATAAAGGTTCCTTTGGGAATAACCACTACTACCAGAGGGAAAGGGGCTGATATTACATCTTTAAAGGTTGAGCTTTTAAATGAATGACTATGGTGTGGAAGAACCAGTTATTGGTCAGAAACTCACATTGTGAACGCCAATAGAGGTTTAATTGAAAGTACTTGGTTGGTGGCTGAACAAAAGACAAGAGAAGTTGAAATTGAAAAGTGGCCCTAGAAGGAAGGCCATGTTAAAAAGGAGACAAGTCCACCACTTGTCTAGCAGAGCTAAAAGGGCATTGGTGAGAATCTTGTCTTAGCTTTCAAAATTTCTGTACACCGTTATAGCAATTTGAAGTGGAAGTAGTTGTGTTTAAACGCAGAGAAGTGAAAGCCTTGTGGTACACCTGGAGGTGCTAGGTCTGGCAGGAGCGTGGACCAGACAGAAGCAAAAAAAGAAGACGACTGGGAGTGGATCACCCCGGTAAAAGTTTAACTTGTGTTTCATGGTGCCAAGACAAAAGCACTGTGAGGAGAGAAGTGAGGAGAGCCACAGCACATGGACCTGCATAATTGTAGTACCCAAGTTGGCCCCTAACCTTCAGTGCACTGCTTTCCGGCAGGGTGTGCGAGTGGACAGATTCAGTTGCTGTTTATTTTGTGTGAGGCACTGCCAAAAACTGAACATTGGTTGTGGGCACAATGATGCTGTCAGCGGTTTGGGTGCCAAATAATCATCTGATGTGGATTCTGATCTGCAACAGAAAGGCAGTTTCTTCAAGAGACTACATAGGTGGGGGGTTGAGGTTCTATTAAAAGAGTAATCTCTGCAGTGTTGTTCTCATCCTCTTCTTCACTATGGCTGCTATGCTTAGTCCCATCTTGACTCTAATAAATGATATTCTTTGTCTTGATCATCATCCATCTCATCATTAAAGTCCGACTATTGGGGTGGTGAAGAGAGAGACCTGGGATTTTCCAACTTCTCGCACGGTTACTCAGTGCTATTCTACCCTGATCTGCATTAGGTAAGATCTGCACACCTCTCTCTTCTGCCTGAGATAGTGGACGTAACTGAATGTGCAGCCTCCAGACATGCTCAGTGGGTGGTCATGGTGCAAAACATATGCTTTTACTTTTACTAGTGCATGTACCCCAGAGCTGCTTGTGACTGGGTGTGTAGGAATCTATGTGATCACTGTGCCGCCCGTAATTCCACAGACGAAAATGCCGACTGCAATTACGGCATGGCGCAGTGATCAGATAGTTCACTTCTGCCCGTCTGCTCCAGCCCGCAATCCCCCCCACTTACCTTTAGTACGGCGCACTTCTGTGTGCGCCACCGCCATCCTTGTACCCCTGCAACGTCAGCTCCTCCCACTTCTGTGAGGCAATGCTGATGCTGCAGGGTACTTCAAAATACTGTAATGGTAAGCAGGGGGACACCCCCAAAACTGCATCCAAGGAGGGAGGGGGCACCTCCGCTCTTCTTGGACGCAGTAATGGGGGTGGGTTGTAAGGATTTTTGTACTGCACTGCGGCGCAGTTGTAGTAATGTCGCCACAATCGTGGCAACATTATGGTACCATTCCGATGTGTAGAATGGCCTTTAATTGACCACATGCAATTCTCGTTTGCAGTGTCTAGACCACACCTTCTAAAGGACGACGCATGAAAGGGCACATACAGAAGGCTGCCTCCCTGTCTAGATGGAAGCCAGAAGAGTGTGCTCTATCACAGCAGGTAAGTTGGGAGCGTATCAGGGTGCCATGCAGCCGGGCTGTTTGTCAGGGGAAGATGCAAGTGGGAACGAATGATCCTGCACACTACTGGGGGTGCATATATTAGCCGTCCACCAGAGCGGTCAAGGAAGCAGAAACGTGACTTCAGCATTCTGAATGTGTGCTCCACTATGGCCCTGGTTGGAATATGGGCTGTGTTGTATCTTACCGGGGGTGGTGTGGTGGGGTTCTGTATTGGCGTCATCATGTCGGTGCACTGTCCCCTGCGGAGGTGATAATGGTTGTGATTAGTTGGGTTTGTCCATTTGTCTGTGTGTTACATGCATGTGCACAGGCATTTGTACTCACCAATGAGCCATGTGTCGCCATGCCTCCCAGCTTCCAGGACCCGGTTTAGGGGTGACATTCTGAATATGAAACTATCATGGGTGGACCCTGGATAGTTTGCGTAGACAGAGGTGATGATTCCCTTGGCATCGCATACCACCTACATGTTGATGGAATGCCAGTGCTTGCGGTTCCGATAGATGTGCTCAGTGGCCATAGGTGGACATAGAGCCACATGGGTGCAATCAATGGCAGCAAGCACTTTGGGGAGGTGTGCCACCCCATAAAAGTCCTGGACCACGGCCTGCCTTTCTACGGGTGTTCTGGGCATGTATATGTGCCTGCAGACTGAGGGGCGTGCAGTCATGTTTGCCAACTCCTGGTGTAGGCGGCGTGACTGCGTGGGCTGTGAGACGCCACCAACTATGGCAGTTGTCCGCTGAAATGACCCAGTGGCCAAAAAAAGCAGTACGTTGAGCACCTTTTCCAAGGGGCTCAGTGCTTGGGGGGGGGGAGGATGTGAGGTCATCCTCCCACTAAGTGAAGAGGTCTAGGATGATATGAGGTGGAAACCTATACCTGGTCATCAGGCATCCCAAAAAGGGTGGTCCTGGGTAAAGAAATGCAGGGCCTGGCTATCCTCCTCCTCCTGCGGTGTCCCACGAACACTGCTGCGAGGAATGGTACATTCATCGTAGCTGTATGAGCTTGTTTGTTGTTTGCATGCACTTTTAGGCTGTGCGGCGGTGCTTATACCAGCTTTCGCCTGGCGTACATGTTTCCGGCTTTGCACATCGCTTGGCGTGCCGGGGTTTGCCAAGTTCGATTCCATGAATGCGGGTGTGGGTATTGCGAGGATTTCATAGTCATACTTCCCCCATAACGCCCACATTTTCGCGTGTTGTTCCCCATTCCGTGTGTTCCGCCCCCTTTTTAGGTGTGTGCACTGGAAGGTGTGCACCTCCACTGGGCGTCTCGCGCACAGCCTTCGGGATGTCGCAATGACGTGAGAGACCTGTGCCGAATCTGCGCAGGTCCCAGGTAAGCCACATGCAGTGCCTTCCATGAATCGGGAAACGGGCACTTGGGCAGGTTTCGCACACGTGTGCTGCGATTTTCATGCTTGCGCCCCCGTTTTTGGCGCACATTAATTCCATGCATTACCCTGCAAGTATTCTCCAAACCCATTTACTGAAAATGTAAGCACTTTTGAACCTCCATGAGAGGCTCAGGCAAAGATCAATTAAAGCCTTCCATGAGGCTAAAACTTTGATTTGACAGTCTATATGAGAATGGGGCATGTTAAGTAGAATTGACTGGTTAGCCCATCCAGCAACGCAAAAGGAGGTGATGGCTGGAAGGTTTCAAATGAATCTCAAACTCTGGCAATTGCTCTGAGCAACCCTCAAGTGCATCATTCTTCAGCTTGCCAAGCTATTACAGAAAGGGGAAAGACTATAAGGAAGGCAGAAAAACATAAAATCCATTTGCCAAAAAGACACACTTGGGGGCATTAGAGGGCTGGCCCTGTGGACCAGCCCCTCCCCCAGGGAGGAGCAGATTCTTGCTGCTTCCCTGTGGAGCAATATTGAGGGTCTGACCCTATTTTGACACCCCACGGAAGCAGCAAGGACCACCAGGGATATGATCTTTGGGAGGGGGGCGGTGGGCCCAGGCCAATCAGCCCCGCAATCCCACAACATGCCAACCAGATGGCATAATGTTGTTTTGCCTGGGGGGGTGTGAATTGGTGTAGGTTTGCACAGATTTGCTCCAAGGAAGGTAAAAAAAACATTACACTCAACATATAGTGGAGTGCTTGTGGGTATCGGGGGGCTGGCCCTGTGCCCATGGGTCAGCCCCCTTCGGATTATCTCCCTCCCTCCCCAAGGATGGGTAGACCCTTGCCGCTTCCCTGGGGGGGCAAAATTGGGGGTTCTGGCCCCATTGTGCCACCCCTGGGAAGCAGCAAGGACCAGTAGGCCGCCAGGGATATGATCTTGGTGGTCACCCCCCCAGGCCAATCCACCCCCACCCTCACCCCCCCCCCAAATGCCAACAAGATGGCATGTTGTTTTGCCTTCTTTGGGGGCAAATGTGTGCTGTTTTTCACCCATTTGCCCAAAAGGAAACTAAAACAACATATGACTATTTTGCCCGAGGCACACATGGGGGCCAGCCACATCATGAATCTGCCCATGGAGCTACTTTCTGCTTCCCAGGGGTGGCGGGGCGCATAATTGAGGATCTGTTCCCACCTTTCCAACTCTGGGAAGCCATAAGGAGCAGTAACCCACCAGGGAAAAGATTTTTGGGGATGTGGGGCTGTTTTGCCCGTCACAATACCCTCAGCTGTGCCGTGCTAGACCTTTTCTCTCTGAGGAGGGATGGGGACCCTTCTGGGGCTCCCGGGGACCCCCACTGGGCTTGGGGGTGGTTGACTCACATCGGACACAGGCTCCCAAAGATGAGGGCAGCACCCCTGGCTCTCCTGCAGCTCTGGCCGTGCCGCATTACAGCTTTTCACTCCAGGGAGGGACAGGGACCCTAATGGGTCGGCCCATGAACGCCGCTGGGGTCGGGGTTGGGGGGGGGGTGGCAGTCTATTCACTTCCGAGGTAGATGCCCATGGTTGGGGGCAGCACACCCGGCTGTCCTAGAGTTCTGACTGGGCTGCATTACAGCTTTTCCCTCCAGGCAGGGATGGTACCCTGCTGGAGTTCCCAGGGACCGCTGCTGGGCTCCAAAGCTGGGGGGCAGCACCCCCTGCCATCCTGGAGCTCTGGCCATGCTGTGTTACAGCTTTTGCCCTCCGGTGAGGGATGGTGAACCTGCTGGGGCTCCCTGGGACTGCTGTTGGACTTGGGGATGGTCGACCCACGTGGCAGACAGGCGCCCAAGGCCAGGGACATCGCCCCCAACCATCCTGGAGCTATGGCTTGGCTGCATTACAAGTCTTCCCTGAAGGGAGGGATGGGGACCTTGCCTGGGCTCCCTGGGACTGCCGCTGGACTTGTGGATGGTCGACCTACATTGGAGACAGGCACCCCAGGAAGGGGGCAGGACCCCCCGCCGTCCGGGGGCTCTGGCTTGGCTGCGTTACAAATTTTCCCCTCAAGGGAGAGATGGGGACCCAGTTGGGGCTCCCGGCGCCCCCCGTTTTCCTTGGTGGCTGCAAAAACCCAGGCCCAAATCCGTGGGTTGTGCAGAAGGACACAAACCCTATAAATATCATTTTCAGAAATGCATGGGGTTCCTTGTTTTCCTTGGTGGCTGCAACACGCCAGGCCCAAATCTGTGGGTTTTTCAGAGGGCCAAATCCTGTCTACCAAAGGAGGTTGGTGTACCAGTGGTTTCGATTTTTCCCTTTGTGCCCAGGTCAATGCACCCGCACTTGAGATGATGTTTTCATCGGGACACCGGTGCAAACTGGGGAAGGTAGGACATGTGTTTTCTCTTGGTTGTGATAACGGTTTCATACATTTTCCAACTCCAGAATGTTACACAACCCTATCATTCCCCAAATGTGCCCTACATTTAGTCGCTGATTGAGGCACTGTACTCTTTTATGACCTGGCAAGTCACCTATCATTCAAAAGGGCAACCTGGGCCCTTTCAAAAAAATGTATGCTTGGCATTCTTCACCAGATTGATGTTCCTCATTTTCAAATTACATCAGTTTAGGCCCTGAGCATAAAAATAGGTTTATAATGATTTATTTCGACAGCCATAGTTTCGAATGGCAAATGCGTCGAAAAAAAAGCAATTTTTTTTAATGGGGGGCTCCCCCCATCCCCTATTTTTTTACCCCTTAACACCAATAATGGAGTTAAAAAAAAAAACCTTTACCTACAAAAAAATGTGCATTTATTTGATGCATTTTTTGTCGAAACGTTTGGCTTTCGAAACAATGCCTGGATACCTAAAAATACTGTGTACCATGGCTTGGTTTTTAGCTCATGATATTGCTCGTTTTGTGAAAAATGTGTGATTTCCTAACTAGAAGTCGGGGAAATGTAGTGGTGCATTGCTTTTCTCAATATTCATGGAAGCCATTACCTTACTGGTCCAGCAAATACACCTTTCTTTCTGCCACTTTTCCAATTTTTTGCCAAACTATTGGAGTTATGGGTACGTAGTTGTTACCCGAATTGCGCACATGACCCCTTCCTGAACTTGGAATTATATCTCCTTTTCAGAAATGTATGCCTTTCTGTGTTCCCATTGAGCTTTCCTACCCTTCTCTTCCATTCCGTGCAAGCATGTCCTAGTAAAAAAAAAGGCAAAATCTGCCTCCATCCCACAAAACTGAAGGTACATTTAAGAAAATAAAAAAGATTTTCTTTCAACTCAACCTGATCTTGAAAGCTTGGAAAATGGCGCCTTTCGAAAATGCTATCCTTTTGTTCCTAGCTCTTACAAGAAAAAAAACCACAGGCTTCTTTGTACATCATGTTATTGTCATTTTCTGAAAAAACACAAAATCTGATCACTTTTTTTGTTATTTTCTCACACCCCCTTTTCAAACGAGGAATCCCTGGTGGTATTATGACCGCCGGCATGTGGGAAGAAAAGGGTGCAAACATGGCCAGGATATCACGTGTAACAAAAAGTTACAAGGGATTGAATGCCGACATACCGAAATGTCCAATAAATGGCTCAGCAATGGGAGGGAAAACCCTCAGCAGTTAGGGGGTTAATATTCCCCTGGTATTCATAGGCGCCTTCGCCTCTTTGACTGTCAGTGACTTTAAAATGGGGTTTCTTACTCCCAATGCATATCTGGTTACGATTGTTTTCACCCACATTAGGATAGTTAGCTTTGGGAAATAAACAGCAAGCCATTACTTATTTCGTTATCACTGATATTTTCTTCCTTGAGGAAGAGGAATACTGCACCTCACCCAACAGAGTCCTCGTGTTCCTCTGGAGCCATTCTCCTCCAAGGTGATGCTCTCGGCTAATACCACCCCCAGGTTTAGGATAAGGACACAGCTGCCTTCCCCTTGCCACCTGCGAGGAAACTTTAGGTAGGGTCTCTGTGAGGACTCCGCAGGATTCATCACGATGCAGTATGCGGAGTTTGGAGCATGGCTCCTTGTCAGATCGGTTTCTTCTCCACACACCGATTTTGGCTGCGCATCCTTTGCAATGCCCCTCACCTTCACTCTCTGCGACGGCATCAGCTGGCATTCTTTTTTCTGGAGCAGTTCTTTCATCCCAGACAGCCTCTGCTTCAGCTACGCCTTCGGCACTGCCTTCTCGATCTTCTTCCTCATCTCCTTCTCTCAGCTGTGTCTCATTTTGGGATTTAAGTGCACCACTCAGGTGCCTTGTTATGACAACTAAACCGCACCTTTTGGTAAATAGCATTCTGAATCGTCACTGTCTCTGAGCTCTTTCTCGTCCCAGTACCATAAGCATTATGGGTACTGAAGTGCATAATAGTATTTGTCTTTTTATACTTAGTTTTGCCTGTTTTACATACTGAGAGTGTGAGAGTTCTTAGAGTGAGGGGAGGTTGTGAAACGAGTTTGTGACTTAACACTAGAGTGACGACTTCTACGTAATGCAGAATTAGGACAATTCAAGGTTTTCATATTTAATTCTTGAACTCCTGAAGCACAAACCTTATTTTGTCTAGATGATTTTCTATAACCTGTTCTTTGAGTAATTATATAGGAGGGACTTGTACATTGTTAACATGCCATTCAGTATCTGAGAATGATATGATTCTCATCCTCAGAAAAAGATGAATCCTGCGTCTCTCCGAGCAGAGTCACCACTTCCCCCGATAGCAGTCTCCTCTCCTCCCATGTGATTCTTCCCCGTGACACCACCCCCAGGGTTAGGATAAGGTAGCGGCTGCCTTCGCCTGGCCACATGGGAGGAGACTTTAGGCTGGGTTTGAAGATAACTCTGCAGGAATCATCACAGGACTTCATGTGCTCTAGTTGCTTGACATGGGACAAAACAGGAGCTCAAATACATTTTATCATAAACCTTCAGACACGCACTACCCAAAGTTGAAATAAATTATGGTATAAAAGAAAGGAAGGGGAAGGCACATGAGGTGATAGAGGCAGGTTTTCCCTGTTTATTAATTTCCAAAGATGCATGTAGGACAAATAACAGAACAGCCTTTTAAAAAAAAACACACTTTTGGGAAATGCTTCTCATCACACAGATTACAAAGAAGCCCTTGGTAAAAATAAAAAGTTTGCATGTTTACTTAGTGGCTAAATTCTGGAACCATAAAAAGAGCTGGATATTTAATTTGATGAGAACTAGGGATTTCAAATCGCAGACATAACTGCTTTCTTTAATATAACTGTACAATTAAATCTTACTAAAAACTTTGCATTAGGGGAATATAAGTTTTCCCACACAGAACTTAAAACGTACAAATGTTTGATGGAAGATCATTGGACTATGGGGTGCCATTTGATCAAGTTGTCCTTTCAGATCTTCTCGGACAAGTTGCTAACTGATGTTTTTCAGACCTTTAGCTTCGGAATTTAATACTTAACTCCAAATTGCTACTTTTTAAAACACATGGTCCATTAAACAAACACGCATTATGTGGAATATATCATATTACCTATTTGAGTTTGGATCATCTCCAGATACAACATTTCTGCTAGAGAGCAGTGCTGACTTTGCTTTTAGTTTTCATTTGAATACTAAAAAGCATGAGTAGCAAGGTCAGCGCTGCTTTCTAGTGGATGTTTTCGGTTAACGTCCTAAATGTGAACATTATTCCGGGGGCTGATGAAGCAGAAAGCAGATTTATTCAGATGACCAGATGTTCACCGTGTAATACCCATGATCGTGTTGTAATTTACTGACGGTTTAAGGTGGTTTTAGATCAGACTGTGCATGAAGTAGATGTAATACTTCATACCATACTCCAGTTTTAGAGCGTTTTCTTTATTGCATCCCAGAAGCCATTCTCCGCTCCAAACCACGAACTTACATCTCACATACACCTGCCATAGTTTGGACACTCAGGATTTTTCGACTTCATTGTAATGCATCATTTCACCAAAAGAAAGTGTGACATTTGTACTCGCTCTTATAAACATCTGCAGTTGTTCTATTACTCTGTGCCAGGATATTCTTATCTTATGACAACCCCACCGCATATCTATATAGGTGCCCTTTTCGTTTGTACACCACCACCAGCTCAAGTCCTGTCCCTGTGGCCGAGAAGCCTAAATAGAACAATAATCGTATCTTTCGATATAAACCTTTCTAATTAAAGTTAGAATACAGTATATCATGTCAATGTATCCAGTGCATAAACGGCTGGAGTGGGGATAGAGGGTGGATAACATGTCCAAGGAAAAGGGTACTTCTAAAGCACTGCCAACTATGCTTTATGTTGTGGTTCATTTTCACTGTTCTTTCCTTTATGGTTCTAGTAATAAATCAAAGCTATTTAACAAAGTCTATTTTGAATGTAACATACATGCAAACATTGCAGGTTGGTTGTCCTACTTTTTAACTGTATCGCTTGTTGATTCAGTAGTGTTTTACTCTGTTCCTACATTGTCACTGTATACCTACACGATGATACAACAGTAGTCACACTTTTCAGTGGTCAAACTGTATGGTCTAATCTACATTGATTCTTGATAAAAGTTTATGGAAAAAACACATTACTTGCATAAATGGCATGTATAGGACAGTAAACACCACAGTGATCGGTTTCCCAACCACATGCACCACAAAACAACCACGCTGAACTTTACGGGGTCTGACATGTACCGGATAACAAATCATCATCCTAGCTGGCGTGTTGGCTTCGGGTAGATTTTATTCCAAAGTCTAAAGTGAGGAAGTGACCGTTAATTTTTAGAAATGTCACTTGTTCAAAAGGTGGCACTGCAAGGCTTCTCCTGCGGTTAGACAATAGCCCTGAACAACACACTAAAAACTCAGACTGCACACTGGTGGGAAGACAACTTAGAGATGCAACAGGAACTTGTACTTGTGCTGGGCAGACAGACCACCTTCTGTACGGATCTGAAATCATGGGTCATCATCCCTTCCCATGAGTCAAGTGTCCAGTAGATGGGCATCAAGCATCTGTGTGGATGATGGCCCACTGTCTGTTCCAGTTCATGATCTGTCTGTTCAAGATGCCAGTCACGGAGGAGCGTGTCGCGCATTCGCTTTCCAGTAGGCTGCGTGTGCGCTGCTCACGCAGCTTTCAACAGATGTCAGTGATCTACTGCTACTTTATCCTGACATTTTTGAGCTCGACATTCCCGGTATACTAGGAAAACTGTGTGCTGGTTGGCATTCTTCCTGGTGTCTGTGTTGTTTCTCCAATTAATGTTGCAAGTGTTGCAGCAAAGCATACTTGCACATTTGCACGGTCCTTTCCTTGTGATGCTTGCTGTAAGTCCTCCCACCTGGAGGTGGTGTTCTGCAGGAGGATCCTATGGGGGTCGAGGAAGCAGGTCAGGCAGACTGGGATATACCCTTATATATCCTTCCCCATAATCACACCTTATTAATGGCATGTTGCCAAATAAAAGATGCACAGAATTCTATTTTTTCCATTTGGGACTCAAGTCCCATAATCCTAAAGTACTGGGACAAAGAAGAGGATTGAACAGCATTGCAGGTATGAAGGTCAGGCCATTAGGCTTAACAGCCCACACCTGAGGGTGGCTGGGAGGTTTAAAAAGCTCCCTCAGGTGCAGGCAAGTAGAAGCAGTCATGGTTGTAGAAGTAGTAGCAGTTGTAGCTGCAAACGTACATGCTTTGGCAGGAGGAGGTGGCAGAAGAAAACACGTTGCTGGCGAAATCCACATAAGTGGGAGGAAAGAAAGGACACCAGCATTTACTGTCCGTTTATTCAAGTTTCCAATCCTGAATTTGTCCTTTTCCTACAAAGTCTGGATTGCAGAGGTTGTGCAGCGGGAAGCGTGAAGTCTGAAAGCTTTCCCCCATGTGAACTTGATTGCAGCGCTTTCGCAACGAGAAGCGTGCAACAGACCGTGCCTGGAGGCTGGCGTGCTCCAGGGAGTCGTGCTGAGCCGCACTGTGTACCTGTGGGGTGTAATCGAAGGCAGTTTGCAGAGAGGAGCGTGCCCGGTCAAGGAATCACCTGTGGAAGAAGCCCTGCATCCTGTGAAAGAGGCTGAGGAGCCGGTGAGTGTTGTGCAGGCGGGCAACTGTAACCAGCTGCTTTTCACTCGCGAAAGTGTGAAATTGAATGAAGCTGACCGGAGTGTGTTAGACAATGGAGTGCAAAAAATGTAGCACTCGCGTATACGCAAAAATGCTGTGGAATGAAGTTTTAAACCATGTACGTTATAAAAAAAGCTTTAACAAAGTTAATAATGACTCTAACACAAAGATCAAGCCCAGTAAAGACCAGACAACATTTTATCTTGTAAAAACCAAGTGTTGAACCACAACAAGTTGAATGGAAAAGAACAGAACACACATTACCTCAAGCCAAGAGGTGAACAAGCATTGCCCTCAGCCAAAAGATACTGAAATAAAGGTTCCTTTGGGAATAACCACTACTACCAGAGGGAAAGGGGCTGATATTACATCTTTAAAGGTTGAGCTTTTAAATGAATGACTATGGTGTGGAAGAACCAGTTATTGGTCAGAAACTCACATTGTGAACGCCAATAGAGGTTTAATTGAAAGTACTTGGTTGGTGGCTGAACAAAAGACAAGAGAAGTTGAAATTGAAAAGTGGCCCTAGAAGGAAGGCCATGTTAAAAAGGAGACAAGTCCACCACTTGTCTAGCAGAGCTAAAAGGGCATTGGTGAGAATCTTGTCTTAGCTTTCAAAATTTCTGTACACCGTTATAGCAATTTGAAGTGGAAGTAGTTGTGTTTAAACGCAGAGAAGTGAAAGCCTTGTGGTACACCTGGAGGTGCTAGGTCTGGCAGGAGCGTGGACCAGACAGAAGCAAAAAAAGAAGACGACTGGGAGTGGATCACCCCGGTAAAAGTTTAACTTGTGTTTCATGGTGCCAAGACAAAAGCACTGTGAGGAGAGAAGTGAGGAGAGCCACAGCACATGGACCTGCATAATTGTAGTACCCAAGTTGGCCCCTAACCTTCAGTGCACTGCTTTCCGGCAGGGTGTGCGAGTGGACAGATTCAGTTGCTGTTTATTTTGTGTGAGGCACTGCCAAAAACTGAACATTGGTTGTGGGCACAATGATGCTGTCAGCGGTTTGGGTGCCAAATAATCATCTGATGTGGATTCTGATCTGCAACAGAAAGGCAGTTTCTTCAAGAGACTACATAGGTGGGGGGTTGAGGTTCTATTAAAAGAGTAATCTCTGCAGTGTTGTTCTCATCCTCTTCTTCACTATGGCTGCTATGCTTAGTCCCATCTTGACTCTAATAAATGATATTCTTTGTCTTGATCATCATCCATCTCATCATTAAAGTCCGACTATTGGGGTGGTGAAGAGAGAGACCTGGGATTTTCCAACTTCTCGCACGGTTACTCAGTGCTATTCTACCCTGATCTGCATTAGGTAAGATCTGCACACCTCTCTCTTCTGCCTGAGATAGTGGACGTAACTGAATGTGCAGCCTCCAGACATGCTCAGTGGGTGGTCATGGTGCAAAACATATGCTTTTACTTTTACTAGTGCATGTACCCCAGAGCTGCTTGTGACTGGGTGTGTAGGAATCTATGTGATCACTGTGCCGCCCGTAATTCCACAGACGAAAATGCCGACTGCAATTACGGCATGGCGCAGTGATCAGATAGTTCACTTCTGCCCGTCTGCTCCAGCCCGCAATCCCCCCACTTACCTTTAGTACGGCGCACTTCTGTGTGCGCCACCGCCATCCTTGTACCCCTGCAACGTCAGCTCCTCCCACTTCTGTGAGGCAATGCTGATGCTGCAGGGTACTTCAAAATACTGTAATGGTAAGCAGGGGGACACCCCTACAACTGCATCCAAGGAGGGAGGGGGCACCTCCGCTCTTCTTGGACGCAGTAATGGGGGTGGGTTGTAAGGATTTTTGTACTGCACTGCGGCGCAGTTGTAGTAATGTCGCCACAATCGTGGCAACATTATGGTACCATTCCGATGTGTAGAATGGCCTTTAATTGACCACATGCAATTCTCGTTTGCAGTGTCTAGACCACACCTTCTAAAGGACGACGCATGAAAGGGCACATACAGAAGGCTGCCTCCCTGTCTAGATGGAAGCCAGAAGAGTGTGCTCTATCACAGCAGGTAAGTTGGGAGCGTATCAGGGTGCCATGCAGCCGGGCTGTTTGTCAGGGGAAGATGCAAGTGGGAACGAATGATCCTGCACACTACTGGGGGTGCATATATTAGCCGTCCACCAGAGCGGTCAAGGAAGCAGAAACGTGACTTCAGCATTCCGAATGTGTGCTCCACTATGGCCCTGGTTGGAATATGGGCTGTGTTGTATCTTACCGGGGGTGGTGTGGTGGGGTTCTGTATTGGCGTCATCATGTCGGTGCACTGTCCCCTGCGGAGGTGATAATGGTTGTGATTAGTTGGGTTTGTCCATTTGTCTGTGTGTTACATGCATGTGCACAGGCCTTTGTACTCACCAATGAGCCATGTGTCGCCATGCCTCCCAGCTTCCAGGACCCGGTTTAGGGGTGACATTCTGAATATGAAACTATCATGGGTGGACCCTGGATAGTTTGCGTAGACAGAGGTGATGATTCCCTTGGCATCGCATACCACCTACATGTTGATGGAATGCCAGTGCTTGCGGTTCCGATAGATGTGCTCAGTGGCCATAGGTGGACATAGAGCCACATGGGTGCAATCAATGGCAGCAAGCACTTTGGGGAGGTGTGCCACCCCATAAAAGTCCTGGACCACGGCCTGCCTTTCTACGGGTGTTCTGGGCATGTATATGTGCCTGCAGACTGAGGGGCGTGCAGTCATGTTTGCCAACTCCTGGTGTAGGCGGCGTGACTGCGTGGGCTGTGAGACGCCACCAACTATGGCAGTTGTCCGCTGAAATGACCCAGTGGCCAAAAAAAGCAGTACGTTGAGCACCTTTTCCAAGGGGCTCAGTGCTTGGGGGGGGGGAGGATGTGAGGTCATCCTCCCACTAAGTGAAGAGGTCTAGGATGATATGAGGTGGAAACCTATACCTGGTCATCAGGCATCCCAAAAAGGGTGGTCCTGGGTAAAGAAATGCAGGGCCTGGCTATCCTCCTCCTCCTGCGGTGTCCCACGAACACTGCTGCGAGGAATGGTACATTCATCGTAGCTGTATGAGCTTGTTTGTTGTTTGCATGCACTTTTAGGCTGTGCGGCGGTGCTTATACCAGCTTTCGCCTGGCGTACATGTTTCCGGCTTTGCACATCGCTTGGCGTGCCGGGGTTTGCCAAGTTCGATTCCATGAATGCGGGTGTGGGTATTGCGAGGATTTCATAGTCATACTTCCCCCATAACGCCCACATTTTCGCGTGTTGTTCCCCATTCCGTGTGTTCCGCCCCCTTTTTAGGTGTGTGCACTGGAAGGTGTGCACCTCCACTGGGCGTCTCGCGCACAGCCTTCGGGATGTCGCAATGACGTGAGAGACCTGTGCCGAATCTGCGCAGGTCCCAGGTAAGCCACATGCAGTGCCTTCCATGAATCGGGAAACGGGCACTTGGGCAGGTTTCGCACACGTGTGCTGCGATTTTCATGCTTGCGCCCCCGTTTTTGGCGCACATTAATTCCATGCATTACCCTGCAAGTATTCTCCAAACCCATTTACTGAAAATGTAAGCACTTTTGAACCTCCATGAGAGGCTCAGGCAAAGATCAATTAAAGCCTTCCATGAGGCTAAAACTTTGATTTGACAGTCTATATGAGAATGGGGCATGTTAAGTAGAATTGACTGGTTAGCCCATCCAGCAACGCAAAAGGAGGTGATGGCTGGAAGGTTTCAAATGAATCTCAAACTCTGGCAATTGCTCTGAGCAACCCTCAAGTGCATCATTCTTCAGCTTGCCAAGCTATTACAGAAAGGGGAAAGACTATAAGGAAGGCAGAAAAACATAAAATCCATTTGCCAAAAAGACACACTTGGGGGCATTAGAGGGCTGGCCCTGTGGACCAGCCCCTCCCCCAGGGAGGAGCAGATTCTTGCTGCTTCCCTGTGGAGCAATATTGAGGGTCTGACCCTATTTTGACACCCCACGGAAGCAGCAAGGACCACCAGGGATATGATCTTTGGGAGGGGGGCGGTGGGCCCAGGCCAATCAGCCCCGCAATCCCACAACATGCCAACCAGATGGCATAATGTTGTTTTGCCTGGGGGGGTGTGAATTGGTGTAGGTTTGCACAGATTTGCTCCAAGGAAGGTAAAAAAAACATTACACTCAACATATAGTGGAGTGCTTGTGGGTATCGGGGGGCTGGCCCTGTGCCCATGGGTCAGCCCCCTTCGGATTATCTCCCTCCCTCCCCAAGGATGGGTAGACCCTTGCCGCTTCCCTGGGGGGGCAAAATTGGGGGTTCTGGCCCCATTGTGCCACCCCTGGGAAGCAGCAAGGACCAGTAGGCCGCCAGGGATATGATCTTGGTGGTCACCCCCCCAGGCCAATCCACCCCCACCCTCACCCCCCCCCCAAATGCCAACAAGATGGCATGTTGTTTTGCCTTCTTTGGGGGCAAATGTGTGCTGTTTTTCACCCATTTGCCCAAAAGGAAACTAAAACAACATATGACTATTTTGCCCGAGGCACACATGGGGGCCAGCCACATCATGAATCTGCCCATGGAGCTACTTTCTGCTTCCCAGGGGTGGCGGGGCGCATAATTGAGGATCTGTTCCCGCCTTTCCAACTCTGGGAAGCCATAAGGAGCAGTAACCCACCAGGGAAAAGATTTTTGGGGATGTGGGGCTGTTTTGCCCGTCACAATACCCTCAGCTGTGCCGTGCTAGACCTTTTCTCTCTGAGGAGGGATGGGGACCCTTCTGGGGCTCCCGGGGACCCCCACTGGGCTTGGGGGTGGTTGACTCACATCGGACACAGGCTCCCAAAGATGAGGGCAGCACCCCTGGCTCTCCTGCAGCTCTGGCCGTGCCGCATTACAGCTTTTCACTCCAGGGAGGGACAGGGACCCTAATGGGTCGGCCCATGAACGCCGCTGGGGTCGGGGTTGGGGGGGGGGTGGCAGTCTATTCACTTCCGAGGTAGATGCCCATGGTTGGGGGCAGCACACCCGGCTGTCCTAGAGTTCTGACTGGGCTGCATTACAGCTTTTCCCTCCAGGCAGGGATGGTACCCTGCTGGATTTCCCAGGGACCGCTGCTGGGCTCCAAAGCTGGGGGGCAGCACCCCCTGCCATCCTGGAGCTCTGGCCATGCTGTGTTACAGCTTTTGCCCTCCGGTGAGGGATGGTGAACCTGCTGGGGCTCCCTGGGACTGCTGTTGGACTTGGGGATGGTCGACCCACGTGGCAGACAGGCGCCCAAGGCCAGGGACATCGCCCCCAACCATCCTGGAGCTATGGCTTGGCTGCATTACAAGTCTTCCCTGAAGGGAGGGATGGGGACCTTGCCTGGGCTCCCTGGGACTGCCGCTGGACTTGTGGATGGTCGACCTACATTGGAGACAGGCACCCCAGGAAGGGGGCAGGACCCCCCGCCGTCCGGGGGCTCTGGCTTGGCTGCGTTACAAATTTTCCCCTCAAGGGAGAGATGGGGACCCAGTTGGGGCTCCCGGCGCCCCCCGTTTTCCTTGGTGGCTGCAAAAACCCAGGCCCAAATCCGTGGGTTGTGCAGAAGGACACAAACCCTATAAATATCATTTTCAGAAATGCATGGGGTTCCTTGTTTTCCTTGGTGGCTGCAACACGCCAGGCCCAAATCTGTGGGTTTTTCAGAGGGCCAAATCCTGTCTACCAAAGGAGGTTGGTGTACCAGTGGTTTCGATTTTTCCCTTTGTGCCCAGGTCAATGCACCCGCACTTGAGATGATGTTTTCATCGGGACACCGGTGCAAACTGGGGAAGGTAGGACATGTGTTTTCTCTTGGTTGTGATAACGGTTTCATACATTTTCCAACTCCAGAATGTTACACAACCCTATCATTCCCCAAATGTGCCCTACATTTAGTCGCTGATTGAGGCACTGTACTCTTTTATGACCTGGCAAGTCACCTATCATTCAAAAGGGCAACCTGGGCCCTTTCAAAAAAATGTATGCTTGGCATTCTTCACCAGATTGATGTTCCTCATTTTCAAATTACATCAGTTTAGGCCCTGAGCATAAAAATAGGTTTATAATGATTTATTTCGACAGCCATAGTTTCGAATGGCAAATGCGTCGAAAAAAAAGCAATTTTTTTTAATGGGGGGCTCCCCCCATCCCCTATTTTTTTACCCCTTAACACCAATAATGGAGTTAAAAAAAAAAACCTTTACCTACAAAAAAATGTGCATTTATTTGATGCATTTTTTGTCGAAACGTTTGGCTTTCGAAACAATGCCTGGATACCTAAAAATACTGTGTACCATGGCTTGGTTTTTAGCTCATGATATTGCTCGTTTTGTGAAAAATGTGTGATTTCCTAACTAGAAGTCGGGGAAATGTAGTGGTGCATTGCTTTTCTCAATATTCATGGAAGCCATTACCTTACTGGTCCAGCAAATACACCTTTCTTTCTGCCACTTTTCCAATTTTTTGCCAAACTATTGGAGTTATGGGTACGTAGTTGTTACCCGAATTGCGCACATGACCCCTTCCTGAACTTGGAATTATATCTCCTTTTCAGAAATGTATGCCTTTCTGTGTTCCCATTGAGCTTTCCTACCCTTCTCTTCCATTCCGTGCAAGCATGTCCTAGTAAAAAAAAAGGCAAAATCTGCCTCCATCCCACAAAACTGAAGGTACATTTAAGAAAATAAAAAAGATTTTCTTTCAACTCAACCTGATCTTGAAAGCTTGGAAAATGGCGCCTTTCGAAAATGCTATCCTTTTGTTCCTAGCTCTTACAAGAAAAAAAACCACAGGCTTCTTTGTACATCATGTTATTGTCATTTTCTGAAAAAACACAAAATCTGATCACTTTTTTTGTTATTTTCTCACACCCCCTTTTCAAACGAGGAATCCCTGGTGGTATTATGACCGCCGGCATGTGGGAAGAAAAGGGTGCAAACATGGCCAGGATATCACGTGTAACAAAAAGTTACAAGGGATTGAATGCCGACATACCGAAATGTCCAATAAATGGCTCAGCAATGGGAGGGAAAACCCTCAGCAGTTAGGGGGTTAATATTCCCCTGGTATTCATAGGCGCCTTCGCCTCTTTGACTGTCAGTGACTTTAAAATGGGGTTTCTTACTCCCAATGCATATCTGGTTACGATTGTTTTCACCCACATTAGGATAGTTAGCTTTGGGAAATAAACAGCAAGCCATTACTTATTTCGTTATCACTGATATTTTCTTCCTTGAGGAAGAGGAATACTGCACCTCACCCAACAGAGTCCTCGTGTTCCTCTGGAGCCATTCTCCTCCAAGGTGATGCTCTCGGCTAATACCACCCCCAGGTTTAGGATAAGGACACAGCTGCCTTCCCCTTGCCACCTGCGAGGAAACTTTAGGTAGGGTCTCTGTGAGGACTCCGCAGGATTCATCACGATGCAGTATGCGGAGTTTGGAGCATGGCTCCTTGTCAGATCGGTTTCTTCTCCACACACCGATTTTGGCTGCGCATCCTTTGCAATGCCCCTCACCTTCACTCTCTGCGACGGCATCAGCTGGCATTCTTTTTTCTGGAGCAGTTCTTTCATCCCAGACAGCCTCTGCTTCAGCTACGCCTTCGGCACTGCCTTCTCGATCTTCTTCCTCATCTCCTTCTCTCAGCTGTGTCTCATTTTGGGATTTAAGTGCACCACTCAGGTGCCTTGTTATGACAACTAAACCGCACCTTTTGGTAAATAGCATTCTGAATCGTCACTGTCTCTGAGCTCTTTCTCGTCCCAGTACCATAAGCATTATGGGTACTGAAGTGCATAATAGTATTTGTCTTTTTATACTTAGTTTTGCCTGTTTTACATACTGAGAGTGTGAGAGTTCTTAGAGTGAGGGGAGGTTGTGAAACGAGTTTGTGACTTAACACTAGAGTGACGACTTCTACGTAATGCAGAATTAGGACAATTCAAGGTTTTCATATTTAATTCTTGAACTCCTGAAGCACAAACCTTATTTTGTCTAGATGATTTTCTATAACCTGTTCTTTGAGTAATTATATAGGAGGGACTTGTACATTGTTAACATGCCATTCAGTATCTGAGAATGATATGATTCTCATCCTCAGAAAAAGATGAATCCTGCGTCTCTCCGAGCAGAGTCACCACTTCCCCCGATAGCAGTCTCCTCTCCTCCCATGTGATTCTTCCCCGTGACACCACCCCCAGGGTTAGGATAAGGTAGCGGCTGCCTTCGCCTGGCCACATGGGAGGAGACTTTAGGCTGGGTTTGAAGATAACTCTGCAGGAATCATCACAGGACTTCATGTGCTCTAGTTGCTTGACATGGGACAAAACAGGAGCTCAAATACATTTTATCATAAACCTTCAGACACGCACTACCCAAAGTTGAAATAAATTATGGTATAAAAGAAAGGAAGGGGAAGGCACATGAGGTGATAGAGGCAGGTTTTCCCTGTTTATTAATTTCCAAAGATGCATGTAGGACAAATAACAGAACAGCCTTTTAAAAAAAAACACACTTTTGGGAAATGCTTCTCATCACACAGATTACAAAGAAGCCCTTGGTAAAAATAAAAAGTTTGCATGTTTACTTAGTGGCTAAATTCTGGAACCATAAAAAGAGCTGGATATTTAATTTGATGAGAACTAGGGATTTCAAATCGCAGACATAACTGCTTTCTTTAATATAACTGTACAATTAAATCTTACTAAAAACTTTGCATTAGGGGAATATAAGTTTTCCCACACAGAACTTAAAACGTACAAATGTTTGATGGAAGATCATTGGACTATGGGGTGCCATTTGATCAAGTTGTCCTTTCAGATCTTCTCGGACAAGTTGCTAACTGATGTTTTTCAGACCTTTAGCTTCGGAATTTAATACTTAACTCCAAATTGCTACTTTTTAAAACACATGGTCCATTAAACAAACACGCATTATGTGGAATATATCATATTACCTATTTGAGTTTGGATCATCTCCAGATACAACATTTCTGCTAGAGAGCAGTGCTGACTTTGCTTTTAGTTTTCATTTGAATACTAAAAAGCATGAGTAGCAAGGTCAGCGCTGCTTTCTAGTGGATGTTTTCGGTTAACGTCCTAAATGTGAACATTATTCCGGGGGCTGATGAAGCAGAAAGCAGATTTATTCAGATGACCAGATGTTCACCGTGTAATACCCATGATCGTGTTGTAATTTACTGACGGTTTAAGGTGGTTTTAGATCAGACTGTGCATGAAGTAGATGTAATACTTCATACCATACTCCAGTTTTAGAGCGTTTTCTTTATTGCATCCCAGAAGCCATTCTCCGCTCCAAACCACGAACTTACATCTCACATACACCTGCCATAGTTTGGACACTCAGGATTTTTCGACTTCATTGTAATGCATCATTTCACCAAAAGAAAGTGTGACATTTGTACTCGCTCTTATAAACATCTGCAGTTGTTCTATTACTCTGTGCCAGGATATTCTTATCTTATGACAACCCCACCGCATATCTATATAGGTGCCCTTTTCGTTTGTACACCACCACCAGCTCAAGTCCTGTCCCTGTGGCCGAGAAGCCTAAATAGAACAATAATCGTATCTTTCGATATAAACCTTTCTAATTAAAGTTAGAATACAGTATATCATGTCAATGTATCCAGTGCATAAACGGCTGGAGTGGGGATAGAGGGTGGATAACATGTCCAAGGAAAAGGGTACTTCTAAAGCACTGCCAACTATGCTTTATGTTGTGGTTCATTTTCACTGTTCTTTCCTTTATGGTTCTAGTAATAAATCAAAGCTATTTAACAAAGTCTATTTTGAATGTAACATACATGCAAACATTGCAGGTTGGTTGTCCTACTTTTTAACTGTATCGCTTGTTGATTCAGTAGTGTTTTACTCTGTTCCTACATTGTCACTGTATACCTACACGATGATACAACAGTAGTCACACTTTTCAGTGGTCAAACTGTATGGTCTAATCTACATTGATTCTTGATAAAAGTTTATGGAAAAAACACATTACTTGCATAAATGGCATGTATAGGACAGTAAACACCACAGTGATCGGTTTCCCAACCACATGCACCACAAAACAACCACGCTGAACTTTACGGGGTCTGACATGTACCGGATAACAAATCATCATCCTAGCTGGCGTGTTGGCTTCGGGTAGATTTTATTCCAAAGTCTAAAGTGAGGAAGTGACCGTTAATTTTTAGAAATGTCACTTGTTCAAAAGGTGGCACTGCAAGGCTTCTCCTGCGGTTAGACAATAGCCCTGAACAACACACTAAAAACTCAGACTGCACACTGGTGGGAAGACAACTTAGAGATGCAACAGGAACTTGTACTTGTGCTGGGCAGACAGACCACCTTCTGTACGGATCTGAAATCATGGGTCATCATCCCTTCCCATGAGTCAAGTGTCCAGTAGATGGGCATCAAGCATCTGTGTGGATGATGGCCCACTGTCTGTTCCAGTTCATGATCTGTCTGTTCAAGATGCCAGTCACGGAGGAGCGTGTCGCGCATTCGCTTTCCAGTAGGCTGCGTGTGCGCTGCTCACGCAGCTTTCAACAGATGTCAGTGATCTACTGCTACTTTATCCTGACATTTTTGAGCTCGACATTCCCGGTATACTAGGAAAACTGTGTGCTGGTTGGCATTCTTCCTGGTGTCTGTGTTGTTTCTCCAATTAATGTTGCAAGTGTTGCAGCAAAGCATACTTGCACATTTGCACGGTCCTTTCCTTGTGATGCTTGCTGTAAGTCCTCCCACCTGGAGGTGGTGTTCTGCAGGAGGATCCTATGGGGGTCGAGGAAGCAGGTCAGGCAGACTGGGATATACCCTTATATATCCTTCCCCATAATCACACCTTATTAATGGCATGTTGCCAAATAAAAGATGCACAGAATTCTATTTTTTCCATTTGGGACTCAAGTCCCATAATCCTAAAGTACTGGGACAAAGAAGAGGATTGAACAGCATTGCAGGTATGAAGGTCAGGCCATTAGGCTTAACAGCCCACACCTGAGGGTGGCTGGGAGGTTTAAAAAGCTCCCTCAGGTGCAGGCAAGTAGAAGCAGTCATGGTTGTAGAAGTAGTAGCAGTTGTAGCTGCAAACGTACATGCTTTGGCAGGAGGAGGTGGCAGAAGAAAACACGTTGCTGGCGAAATCCACATAAGTGGGAGGAAAGAAAGGACACCAGCATTTACTGTCCGTTTATTCAAGTTTCCAATCCTGAATTTGTCCTTTTCCTACAAAGTCTGGATTGCAGAGGTTGTGCAGCGGGAAGCGTGAAGTCTGAAAGCTTTCCCCCATGTGAACTTGATTGCAGCGCTTTCGCAACGAGAAGCGTGCAACAGACCGTGCCTGGAGGCTGGCGTGCTCCAGGGAGTCGTGCTGAGCCGCACTGTGTACCTGTGGGGTGTAATCGAAGGCAGTTTGCAGAGAGGAGCGTGCCCGGTCAAGGAATCACCTGTGGAAGAAGCCCTGCATCCTGTGAAAGAGGCTGAGGAGCCGGTGAGTGTTGTGCAGGCGGGCAACTGTAACCAGCTGCTTTTCACTCGCGAAAGTGTGAAATTGAATGAAGCTGACCGGAGTGTGTTAGACAATGGAGTGCAAAAAATGTAGCACTCGCGTATACGCAAAAATGCTGTGGAATGAAGTTTTAAACCATGTACGTTATAAAAAAAGCTTTAACAAAGTTAATAATGACTCTAACACAAAGATCAAGCCCAGTAAAGACCAGACAACATTTTATCTTGTAAAAACCAAGTGTTGAACCACAACAAGTTGAATGGAAAAGAACAGAACACACATTACCTCAAGCCAAGAGGTGAACAAGCATTGCCCTCAGCCAAAAGATACTGAAATAAAGGTTCCTTTGGGAATAACCACTACTACCAGAGGGAAAGGGGCTGATATTACATCTTTAAAGGTTGAGCTTTTAAATGAATGACTATGGTGTGGAAGAACCAGTTATTGGTCAGAAACTCACATTGTGAACGCCAATAGAGGTTTAATTGAAAGTACTTGGTTGGTGGCTGAACAAAAGACAAGAGAAGTTGAAATTGAAAAGTGGCCCTAGAAGGAAGGCCATGTTAAAAAGGAGACAAGTCCACCACTTGTCTAGCAGAGCTAAAAGGGCATTGGTGAGAATCTTGTCTTAGCTTTCAAAATTTCTGTACACCGTTATAGCAATTTGAAGTGGAAGTAGTTGTGTTTAAACGCAGAGAAGTGAAAGCCTTGTGGTACACCTGGAGGTGCTAGGTCTGGCAGGAGCGTGGACCAGACAGAAGCAAAAAAAGAAGACGACTGGGAGTGGATCACCCCGGTAAAAGTTTAACTTGTGTTTCATGGTGCCAAGACAAAAGCACTGTGAGGAGAGAAGTGAGGAGAGCCACAGCACATGGACCTGCATAATTGTAGTACCCAAGTTGGCCCCTAACCTTCAGTGCACTGCTTTCCGGCAGGGTGTGCGAGTGGACAGATTCAGTTGCTGTTTATTTTGTGTGAGGCACTGCCAAAAACTGAACGTTGGTTGTGGGCACAATGATGCTGTCAGCGGTTTGGGTGCCAAATAATCATCTGATGTGGATTCTGATCTGCAACAGAAAGGCAGTTTCTTCAAGAGACTACATAGGTGGGGGGTTGAGGTTCTATTAAAAGAGTAATCTCTGCAGTGTTGTTCTCATCCTCTTCTTCACTATGGCTGCTATGCTTAGTCCCATCTTGACTCTAATAAATGATATTCTTTGTCTTGATCATCATCCATCTCATCATTAAAGTCCGACTATTGGGGTGGTGAAGAGAGAGACCTGGGATTTTCCAACTTCTCGCACGGTTACTCAGTGCTATTCTACCCTGATCTGCATTAGGTAAGATCTGCACACCTCTCTCTTCTGCCTGAGATAGTGGACGTAACTGAATGTGCAGCCTCCAGACATGCTCAGTGGGTGGTCATGGTGCAAAACATATGCTTTTACTTTTACTAGTGCATGTACCCCAGAGCTGCTTGTGACTGGGTGTGTAGGAATCTATGTGATCACTGTGCCGCCCGTAATTCCACAGACGAAAATGCCGACTGCAATTACGGCATGGCGCAGTGATCAGATAGTTCACTTCTGCCCGTCTGCTCCAGCCCGCAATCCCCCCACTTACCTTTAGTACGGCGCACTTCTGTGTGCGCCACCGCCATCCTTGTACCCCTGCAACGTCAGCTCCTCCCACTTCTGTGAGGCAATGCTGATGCTGCAGGGTACTTCAAAATACTGTAATGGTAAGCAGGGGGACACCCCTACAACTGCATCCAAGGAGGGAGGGGGCACCTCCGCTCTTCTTGGACGCAGTAATGGGGGTGGGTTGTAAGGATTTTTGTACTGCACTGCGGCGCAGTTGTAGTAATGTCGCCACAATCGTGGCAACATTATGGTACCATTCCGATGTGTAGAATGGCCTTTAATTGACCACATGCAATTCTCGTTTGCAGTGTCTAGACCACACCTTCTAAAGGACGACGCATGAAAGGGCACATACAGAAGGCTGCCTCCCTGTCTAGATGGAAGCCAGAAGAGTGTGCTCTATCACAGCAGGTAAGTTGGGAGCGTATCAGGGTGCCATGCAGCCGGGCTGTTTGTCAGGGGAAGATGCAAGTGGGAACGAATGATCCTGCACACTACTGGGGGTGCATATATTAGCCGTCCACCAGAGCGGTCAAGGAAGCAGAAACGTGACTTCAGCATTCCGAATGTGTGCTCCACTATGGCCCTGGTTGGAATATGGGCTGTGTTGTATCTTACCGGGGGTGGTGTGGTGGGGTTCTGTATTGGCGTCATCATGTCGGTGCACTGTCCCCTGCGGAGGTGATAATGGTTGTGATTAGTTGGGTTTGTCCATTTGTCTGTGTGTTACATGCATGTGCACAGGCCTTTGTACTCACCAATGAGCCATGTGTCGCCATGCCTCCCAGCTTCCAGGACCCGGTTTAGGGGTGACATTCTGAATATGAAACTATCATGGGTGGACCCTGGATAGTTTGCGTAGACAGAGGTGATGATTCCCTTGGCATCGCATACCACCTACATGTTGATGGAATGCCAGTGCTTGCGGTTCCGATAGATGTGCTCAGTGGCCATAGGTGGACATAGAGCCACATGGGTGCAATCAATGGCAGCAAGCACTTTGGGGAGGTGTGCCACCCCATAAAAGTCCTGGACCACGGCCTGCCTTTCTACGGGTGTTCTGGGCATGTATATGTGCCTGCAGACTGAGGGGCGTGCAGTCATGTTTGCCAACTCCTGGTGTAGGCGGCGTGACTGCGTGGGCTGTGAGACGCCACCAACTATGGCAGTTGTCCGCTGAAATGACCCAGTGGCCAAAAAAAGCAGTACGTTGAGCACCTTTTCCAAGGGGCTCAGTGCTTGGGGGGGGGGGGAGGATGTGAGGTCATCCTCCCACTAAGTGACGAGGTCTAGGATGATATGAGGTGGAAACCTATACCTGGTCATCAGGCATCCCAAAAAGGGTGGTCCTGGGTAAAGAAATGCAGGGCCTGGCTATCCTCCTCCTCCTGCGGTGTCCCACGAACACTGCTGCGAGGAATGGTACATTCATCGTAGCTGTATGAGCTTGTTTGTTGTTTGCATGCACTTTTAGGCTGTGCGGCGGTGCTTATACCAGCTTTCGCCTGGCGTACATGTTTCCGGCTTTGCACATCGCTTGGCGTGCCAGGGTTTGCCAAGTTCGATTCCATGAATGCGCGTGTGGGTATTGCGAGGATTTCATAGTCATACTTCCCCCATAACGCCCACATTTTCGCGTGTTGTTCCCCATTCCGTGTGTTCCGCCCCCTTTTTAGGTGTGTGCACTGGAAGGTGTGCACCTCCACTGGGCGTCTCGCGCACAGCCTTCGGGATGTCGCAATGACGTGAGAGACCTGTGCCGAATCTGCGCAGGTCCCAGGTAAGCCACATGCAGTGCCTTCCATGAATCGGCATACGGGCACTTGGGCAGGTTTCGCACACGTGTGCTGCGATTTTCATGCTTGCGCCCCCGTTTTTGGCGCACATTAATTCCATGCATTACCCTGCAAGTATTCTCCAAACCCATTTACTGAAAATGTAAGCACTTTTGAACCTCCATGAGAGGCTCAGGCAAAGATCAATTAAAGCCTTCCATGAGGCTAAAACTTTGATTTGACAGTCTATATGAGAATGGGGCATGTTAAGTAGAATTGACTGGTTAGCCCATCCAGCAACGCAAAAGGAGGTGATGGTTGGAAGGTTTCAAATGAATCTCAAACTCTGGCAATTGCTCTGAGCAACCCTCAAGTGCATCATTCTTCAGCCTGCCAAGCTATTACAGAAAGGGGAAAGACTATAAGGAAGGCAGAAAAACATAAAATCCATTTGCCAAAAAGACACACTTGGGGGCATTAGAGGGCTGGCCCTGTGGACCAGCCCCTCCCCCAGGGAGGAGCAGATTCTTGCTGCTTCCCTGTGGAGCAATATTGAGGGTCTGACCCTATTTTGACACCCCACGGAAGCAGCAAGGACCACCAGGGATATGATCTTTGGGAGGGGGGCGGTGGGCCCAGGCCAATCAGCCCCGCAATCCCACAACATGCCAACCAGATG
Organism: Ambystoma mexicanum; assembly: GCF_040938575.1. Classification (NCBI taxonomy): domain Eukaryota; kingdom Metazoa; phylum Chordata; class Amphibia; order Caudata; family Ambystomatidae; genus Ambystoma; species Ambystoma mexicanum. The sequence goes on along the minus strand of NC_090935.1, from coordinate 1,088,528,202 downwards.
GCATAATGTTGTTTTGCCTGGGGGGGTGTGAATTGGTGTAGGTTTGCACAGATTTGCTCCAAGGAAGGTAAAAAAAACATTACACTCAACATATAGTGGAGTGCTTGTGGGTATCGGGGGGCTGGCCCTGTGCCCATGGGTCAGCCCCCTTCGGATTATCTCCCTCCCTCCCCAAGGATGGGTAGACCCTTGCCGCTTGCCTGGGGGGGCAAAATTGGGGGTTCTGGCCCCATTGTGCCACCCCTGGGAAGCAGCAAGGACCACTAGGCCGCCAGGGATATGATCTTGGTGGTCACCCCCCCAGGCCAATCCACCCCCACTCTCACCCCTCCCCCCAAATGCCAACAAGATGGCATGTTGTTTTGCCTTCTTTGGGGGCAAATGTGTGCTGTTTTTCACCCATTTGCCCAAAAGGAAACTAAAACAACATATGACTATTTTGCCCGAGGCACACATGGGGGCCAGCCCCATCATGAATCTGCCCATGGAGCTACTTTCTGCTTCCCAGGGGTGGCGGGGCGCATAATTGAGGATCTGTTCCCGCCTTTCCAACTCTGGGAAGCCATAAGGAGCAGTAACCCACCAGGGAAAAGATTTTTGGGGATGTGGGGCTGTTTTGCCCGTCACAATACCCTCAGCTGTGCCGTGCTAGACCTTTTCTCTCTGAGGAGGGATGGGGACCCTTCTGGGGCTCCCGGGGACCCCCACTGGGCTTGGGGATGGTTGACTATCATGGGACACAGGCACCCAAAGATGAGGGCAGCACCCCTGGCTCTCCTGCAGCTCTGGCCGTGCCGCATTACAGCTTTTCACACAATGGAGGGATAGGGACCCTAATGGGTCGGCCCATGAACGCCGCTGGGGTCGAGGTTGGGGGGGGTGGCAGTCTATCCACTTCCGAGGTAGATGCCCATGGTTGGGGGCAGCACACCCGGCTGTCCTAGAGTTCTGGCTGGGCTGCATTACAGCTTTTCCATCCAGGCAGGGATGGTACCCTGCTGGAGTTCCCTGGGACCGCTGCTGGGCTCCAAAGCTGGGGGGCAGCACCCCCTGCCATCCTGGAGCTCTGGCTATGCTGTGTTACAGCTTTTGCCCTCCGGTGAGGGATGGTGAACCTGCTGGGGCTCCCTGGGACTGCTGTTGGACTTGGGGATGGTCGACCCACATGGGAGACAGGCGCCCAAGGCCAGGGACATTGCCCCCAATCATCCTGGAGCTATGGCTTGGCTGCATTACAAGTCTTCCCTGAAGGGAGGGATGGGGACCCTGCCGGGGCTCCCTGGGACTGCCGCTGGACTTGTGGATGGTCAACCTACATTGGAGACAGGCACCCCAGGAAGGGGGCAGGACCCCCGGCCGTCCTGGTGCTCTGGCTTGGCCGCGTTACAGATTTTCCCTCGAGGGAGAGATGGGGACCCAGTTGGGGCTCCCGGCGCTCCCCGTTTTCCTTGGTGGCTGCAAAACCCCAGGCCCAAATCTGTGGGTTGTGCAGAAGGACACAAACCCTATAAATATCATCTCCCCAGGGTGTTCGGTGTAACAGTGGTTTAGCCTTTGCACTTTGCGCACAGGCCAGTGGACCCACACATGCGAGGTACCGTTTTCATTGGGACACCTGTGGGAATGTAGGACATGAGTTGTTGCACGCATGTTTTGGTGCTTTACTGGTGGCAAATGTCTCACAATTGTGGTTTTCCTCTACATTTTGGAATTTTCTGGGCAATAAATTGTAGCGTGACACCTGCAAGTGAGACCTCCTTGGATTCCCACGTGTCATTTCAGAAATGCATAGGGTTCCTTGTTTTCCTTGGTGGCTGCAACACGCCAGGCCCAAATCTGTGGGTTGTTCAGAGGGCCAAATCCTGTCTACCGAAGGAGGTTGGTGTACCAGTGGTTTAGACTTTTCCCTTTGTGCCCAGGTCAATGCACCCGCAGTTGAGATGTTGTTTTCATTGGGATACCGGTGCAAACTGGGGAAGGTAGGACATGTGTTTTCTCTTGGTTGTGATAACGGTTTCATACATTTTCCAACTCCAGAATGTTGCACAACCCTATCATTTCCCAAATGTGCCCTACATTTAGTCGCTGATTGAGGCACTGTACTCTTTTATGACCTGGCAAGTCACCTATCATTCAAAAGGTCCACCTGGGCCCTTTAAAAAAAAATGTATGCTTGGCATTCTTCACCAGATTGATGTTCCTCATTTTCAAATGGTAATTACATCAGTTTAGGCCCTCCGCATAAAAATAGGTTTATAGTGATTATTTCGACAGCCATAGTTTCGAATGGCAAAGTTTCAACAACAAATGTGTCGAAAAAAATGCAATTTTTTTTAATGGGGGGCACCCCCATCCCCTATTATTTTACCCCTTAACACCAATTTGAGTTAAAAAAAAAAACTTTACCTACAAAAAATGTGCATTTTTTGATGCATTTTTTGTCGAAACCTTTGGCTTTCGAAACAATGCCTGGATACCTAAAAACACTGTGTACCATGGCTTGGTTTTTAGCTCATGATATTGCTCGTTTTGTGAAAAATGTGTGATTTCCTAACTAGAAGTCGGGGAAATGTAGTGGTGCATTGCTTTTCTCAATATTCATGGAAGCCATTACCTTACTGGTCCAGCACATACCTTTCTTTCTGCCACTTTTCCAATTTTTTGCCAAACTATTGGAGTTATGGGTACGTAGTTACCTGAATTGCGCACATGACCCCTTCCTGAACTTGGAATTATATCTCCTTTTCGGAAATGTATGCATTTATGTGTTCCCATTGAGCTTTCCTACCCTTCTCTTCCATTCCGTGCAAGCAAGTCCTATTAAAAAAAAGGGCAAAATCTGCCTCCATCCCACAAAACTGAAGGTACATTTAAGAAAACAAAAAAGATTTTCTTTCAACTCAACCTGATCTTGAAAGCTTGGAAAATGGCGCCTTTCGAAAATGCTATCCTTTTGTTCCTAGCTCTTACAAGAAAAAAAACCATAGGCTTCTTTGTAAATCATGTTATTGTCATTTTCTGAAAAAACACAAAATCTGATCACTTTTTTTGTTATTTTCTCACACCCCCTTTTCAAACGAGGAATCCCTGGTGGTATGATGACCGCCGGCATGTGGGAAGAAAAGGGTGCAAACATGGCCAGGATATCACGTGTAACAAAAAGTTACAAGGGATTGAATGCCGACATACCGAAATGTCCAATAAATGGCTCAGCAATGGGAGGGAAAACCCTCAGCAGTTAGGGGGTTAATATTCCCCTGGTATTCATAGGCGCTTTCGCCTCTTTGACTGTCAGTGACTTTAAAATGGGGTTTCTTACTCCCAATGCATATCTGGTTACGATTGTTTTCACCCACATTAGGATAGTTAGCTTTGGGAAATAAACAGCAAGCCATTACTTATTTCGTTATCACTGATATTTTCTTCCTTGAGGAAGAGAAATACTGCACCTCACCCAACAGAGTCCTCGTGTTCCTCTGGAGCCATTCTCCTCCAAGGTGATGCTTTCGGCTAATACCACCCCCAGGTTTAGGATAAGGACACAGCTGCCTTCCCCTTGCCACCTGCGAGGAAACTTTAGGTAGGGTCTCTGTGAGGACTCCGCAGGATTCATCACAATGCAGTTTGCGGAGTTTGGAGCATGGCTCCTTGTCAGATCGGTTTCTTCTCCACACACCGATTTTGGCTGCGCATCCTTTGCAATGCCCCTCACCTTCACTCTCTGCGACGGCATCAGCTGACATTCTTTTTTCTGGAGCAGTTCTTTCATCCCAGACAGCCTCTGCTTCAGCTACGCCTTCGGCACTGCCTTCTCGATCTTCTTCCTCATCTCCTTCTCTCAGCTGTGTCTCATTTTGGGATTTAAGTGCACCACTCAGGTGCCTTGTTATGACAACTAAACCGCACCTTTTGGTAAATAGCATTCTGAATCGTCACTGTCTCTGAGCTCTTTCTCGTCCCAGTACCATAAGCATTATGGGTACTGAAGTGCATAATAGTATTTGTCTTTTTATACTTAGTTTTGCCTGTTTTACATACTGAGAGTGTGAGAGTTCTTAGAGTGAGGGGAGGTTGTGAAACGAGTTTGTGACTTAACACTAGAGTGACGACTTCTACGTAATGCAGAATTAGGACAATTCAAGGTTTTCATATTTAATTCTTGAACTCCTGAAGCACAAACCTTATTTTGTCTAGATCATTTTCTATAACCTGTTCTTTGAGTAATTATATAGGAGGGACTTGTACATTGTTAACATGCCATTCAGTATCTGAGAATGATATGATTCTCATCCTCAGAAAAAGATGAATCCTGCGTCTCTCCGAGCAGAGTCACCACTTCCCCCGATAGCAGTCTCCTCTCCTCCCATGTGATTCTTCCCCGTGACACCACCCCCAGGGTTAGGATAAGGTAGCGGCTGCCTTCGCCTGGCCACATGGGAGGAGACTTTAGGCTGGGTTTGAAGATAACTCTGCAGGAATCATTACAGGACTTGATGTGCTCTAGTTGCTTGACATGGGACAAAACAGGAGCTCAAATACATTTTATCATAAACCTTCAGACACGCACTACCCAAAGTTGAAATAAATTATGGTATAAAAGAAAGGAAGGGGAAGGCACATGAGGTGATAGAGGCAGGTTTTCCCTGTTTATTAATTTCCAAAGATGCATGTAGGACAAATAACAGAACAGCCTTTTAAAAAAAAACACACTTTTGGGAAATGCTTCTCATCACACAGATTACAAAGAAGCCCTTGGTAAAAATAAAAAGTTTGCATGTTTACTTAGTGGCTAAATTCTGGAACCATAAAAAGAGCTGGATATTTAATTTGATGAGAACTAGGGATTTCAAATCGCAGACATAACTGCTTTCTTTAATATAACTGTACAATTAAATCTTACTAAAAACTTTGCATTAGGGGAATATAAGTTTTCCCACACAGAACTTAAAACGTACAAATGTTTGATGGAAGATCATTGGACTATGGGGTGCCATTTGATCAAGTTGTCCTTTCAGATCTTCTCGGACAAGTTGCTAACTGATGTTTTTCAGACCTTTAGCTTCGGAATTTAATACTTAACTCCAAATTGCTACTTTTTAAAACACATGGTCCATTAAACAAACACGCATTATGTGGAATATATCATATTACCTATTTGAGTTTGGATCATCTCCAGATACAACATTTCTGCTAGAGAGCAGTGCTGACTTTGCTTTTAGTTTTCATTTGAATACTAAAAAGCATGAGTAGCAAGGTCAGCGCTGCTTTCTAGTGGATGTTTTCGGTTAACGTCCTAAATGTGAACATTATTCCGGGGGCTGATGAAGCAGAAAGCAGATTTATTCAGATGACCAGATGTTCACCGTGTAATACCCATGATCGTGTTGTAATTTACTGACGGTTTAAGGTGGTTTTAGATCAGACTGTGCATGAAGTAGATGTAATACTTCATACCATACTCCAGTTTTAGAGCGTTTTCTTTATTGCATCCCAGAAGCCATTCTCCGCTCCAAACCACGAACTTACATCTCACATACACCTGCCATAGTTTGGACACTCAGGATTTTTCGACTTCATTGTAATGCATCATTTCACCAAAAGAAAGTGTGACATTTGTACTCGCTCTTATAAACATCTGCAGTTGTTCTATTACTCTGTGCCAGGATATTCTTATCTTATGACAACCCCACCGCATATCTATATAGGTGCCCTTTTCGTTTGTACACCACCACCAGCTCAAGTCCTGTCCCTGTGGCCGAGAAGCCTAAATAGAACAATAATCGTATCTTTCGATATAAACCTTTCTAATTAAAGTTAGAATACAGTATATCATGTCAATGTATCCAGTGCATAAACGGCTGGAGTGGGGATAGAGGGTGGATAACATGTCCAAGGAAAAGGGTACTTCTAAAGCACTGCCAACTATGCTTTATGTTGTGGTTCATTTTCACTGTTCTTTCCTTTATGGTTCTAGTAATAAATCAAAGCTATTTAACAAAGTCTATTTTGAATGTAACATACATGCAAACATTGCAGGTTGGTTGTCCTACTTTTTAACTGTATCGCTTGTTGATTCAGTAGTGTTTTACTCTGTTCCTACATTGTCACTGTATACCTACACGATGATACAACAGTAGTCACACTTTTCAGTGGTCAAACTGTATGGTCTAATCTACATTGATTCTTGATAAAAGTTTATGGAAAAAACACATTACTTGCATAAATGGCATGTATAGGACAGTAAACACCACAGTGATCGGTTTCCCAACCACATGCACCACAAAACAACCACGCTGAACTTTACGGGGTCTGACATGTACCGGATAACAAATCATCATCCTAGCTGGCGTGTTGGCTTCGGGTAGATTTTATTCCAAAGTCTAAAGTGAGGAAGTGACCGTTAATTTTTAGAAATGTCACTTGTTCAAAAGGTGGCACTGCAAGGCTTCTCCTGCGGTTAGACAATAGCCCTGAACAACACACTAAAAACTCAGACTGCACACTGGTGGGAAGACAACTTAGAGATGCAACAGGAACTTGTACTTGTGCTGGGCAGACAGACCACCTTCTGTACGGATCTGAAATCATGGGTCATCATCCCTTCCCATGAGTCAAGTGTCCAGTAGATGGGCATCAAGCATCTGTGTGGATGATGGCCCACTGTCTGTTCCAGTTCATGATCTGTCTGTTCAAGATGCCAGTCACGGAGGAGCGTGTCGCGCATTCGCTTTCCAGTAGGCTGCGTGTGCGCTGCTCACGCAGCTTTCAACAGATGTCAGTGATCTACTGCTACTTTATCCTGACATTTTTGAGCTCGACATTCCCGGTATACTAGGAAAACTGTGTGCTGGTTGGCATTCTTCCTGGTGTCTGTGTTGTTTCTCCAATTAATGTTGCAAGTGTTGCAGCAAAGCATACTTGCACATTTGCACGGTCCTTTCCTTGTGATGCTTGCTGTAAGTCCTCCCACCTGGAGGTGGTGTTCTGCAGGAGGATCCTATGGGGGTCGAGGAAGCAGGTCAGGCAGACTGGGATATACCCTTATATATCCTTCCCCATAATCACACCTTATTAATGGCATGTTGCCAAATAAAAGATGCACAGAATTCTATTTTTTCCATTTGGGACTCAAGTCCCATAATCCTAAAGTACTGGGACAAAGAAGAGGATTGAACAGCATTGCAGGTATGAAGGTCAGGCCATTAGGCTTAACAGCCCACACCTGAGGGTGGCTGGGAGGTTTAAAAAGCTCCCTCAGGTGCAGGCAAGTAGAAGCAGTCATGGTTGTAGAAGTAGTAGCAGTTGTAGCTGCAAACGTACATGCTTTGGCAGGAGGAGGTGGCAGAAGAAAACACGTTGCTGGCGAAATCCACATAAGTGGGAGGAAAGAAAGGACACCAGCATTTACTGTCCGTTTATTCAAGTTTCCAATCCTGAATTTGTCCTTTTCCTACAAAGTCTGGATTGCAGAGGTTGTGCAGCGGGAAGCGTGAAGTCTGAAAGCTTTCCCCCATGTGAACTTGATTGCAGCGCTTTCGCAACGAGAAGCGTGCAACAGACCGTGCCTGGAGGCTGGCGTGCTCCAGGGAGTCGTGCTGAGCCGCACTGTGTACCTGTGGGGTGTAATCGAAGGCAGTTTGCAGAGAGGAGCGTGCCCGGTCAAGGAATCACCTGTGGAAGAAGCCCTGCATCCTGTGAAAGAGGCTGAGGAGCCGGTGAGTGTTGTGCAGGCGGGCAACTGTAACCAGCTGCTTTTCACTCGCGAAAGTGTGAAATTGAATGAAGCTGACCGGAGTGTGTTAGACAATGGAGTGCAAAAAATGTAGCACTCGCGTATACGCAAAAATGCTGTGGAATGAAGTTTTAAACCATGTACGTTATAAAAAAAGCTTTAACAAAGTTAATAATGACTCTAACACAAAGATCAAGCCCAGTAAAGACCAGACAACATTTTATCTTGTAAAAACCAAGTGTTGAACCACAACAAGTTGAATGGAAAAGAACAGAACACACATTACCTCAAGCCAAGAGGTGAACAAGCATTGCCCTCAGCCAAAAGATACTGAAATAAAGGTTCCTTTGGGAATAACCACTACTACCAGAGGGAAAGGGGCTGATATTACATCTTTAAAGGTTGAGCTTTTAAATGAATGACTATGGTGTGGAAGAACCAGTTATTGGTCAGAAACTCACATTGTGAACGCCAATAGAGGTTTAATTGAAAGTACTTGGTTGGTGGCTGAACAAAAGACAAGAGAAGTTGAAATTGAAAAGTGGCCCTAGAAGGAAGGCCATGTTAAAAAGGAGACAAGTCCACCACTTGTCTAGCAGAGCTAAAAGGGCATTGGTGAGAATCTTGTCTTAGCTTTCAAAATTTCTGTACACCGTTATAGCAATTTGAAGTGGAAGTAGTTGTGTTTAAACGCAGAGAAGTGAAAGCCTTGTGGTACACCTGGAGGTGCTAGGTCTGGCAGGAGCGTGGACCAGACAGAAGCAAAAAAAGAAGACGACTGGGAGTGGATCACCCCGGTAAAAGTTTAACTTGTGTTTCATGGTGCCAAGACAAAAGCACTGTGAGGAGAGAAGTGAGGAGAGCCACAGCACATGGACCTGCATAATTGTAGTACCCAAGTTGGCCCCTAACCTTCAGTGCACTGCTTTCCGGCAGGGTGTGCGAGTGGACAGATTCAGTTGCTGTTTATTTTGTGTGAGGCACTGCCAAAAACTGAACATTGGTTGTGGGCACAATGATGCTGTCAGCGGTTTGGGTGCCAAATAATCATCTGATGTGGATTCTGATCTGCAACAGAAAGGCAGTTTCTTCAAGAGACTACATAGGTGGGGGGTTGAGGTTCTATTAAAAGAGTAATCTCTGCAGTGTTGTTCTCATCCTCTTCTTCACTATGGCTGCTATGCTTAGTCCCATCTTGACTCTAATAAATGATATTCTTTGTCTTGATCATCATCCATCTCATCATTAAAGTCCGACTATTGGGGTGGTGAAGAGAGAGACCTGGGATTTTCCAACTTCTCGCACGGTTACTCAGTGCTATTCTACCCTGATCTGCATTAGGTAAGATCTGCACACCTCTCTCTTCTGCCTGAGATAGTGGACGTAACTGAATGTGCAGCCTCCAGACATGCTCAGTGGGTGGTCATGGTGCAAAACATATGCTTTTACTTTTACTAGTGCATGTACCCCAGAGCTGCTTGTGACTGGGTGTGTAGGAATCTATGTGATCACTGTGCCGCCCGTAATTCCACAGACGAAAATGCCGACTGCAATTACGGCATGGCGCAGTGATCAGATAGTTCACTTCTGCCCGTCTGCTCCAGCCCGCAATCCCCCCACTTACCTTTAGTACGGCGCACTTCTGTGTGCGCCACCGCCATCCTTGTACCCCTGCAACGTCAGCTCCTCCCACTTCTGTGAGGCAATGCTGATGCTGCAGGGTACTTCAAAATACTGTAATGGTAAGCAGGGGGACACCCCTACAACTGCATCCAAGGAGGGAGGGGGCACCTCCGCTCTTCTTGGACGCAGTAATGGGGGTGGGTTGTAAGGATTTTTGTACTGCACTGCGGCGCAGTTGTAGTAATGTCGCCACAATCGTGGCAACATTATGGTACCATTCCGATGTGTAGAATGGCCTTTAATTGACCACATGCAATTCTCGTTTGCAGTGTCTAGACCACACCTTCTAAAGGACGACGCATGAAAGGGCACATACAGAAGGCTGCCTCCCTGTCTAGATGGAAGCCAGAAGAGTGTGCTCTATCACAGCAGGTAAGTTGGGAGCGTATCAGGGTGCCATGCAGCCGGGCTGTTTGTCAGGGGAAGATGCAAGTGGGAACGAATGATCCTGCACACTACTGGGGGTGCATATATTAGCCGTCCACCAGAGCGGTCAAGGAAGCAGAAACGTGACTTCAGCATTCCGAATGTGTGCTCCACTATGGCCCTGGTTGGAATATGGGCTGTGTTGTATCTTACCGGGGGTGGTGTGGTGGGGTTCTGTATTGGCGTCATCATGTCGGTGCACTGTCCCCTGCGGAGGTGATAATGGTTGTGATTAGTTGGGTTTGTCCATTTGTCTGTGTGTTACATGCATGTGCACAGGCCTTTGTACTCACCAATGAGCCATGTGTCGCCATGCCTCCCAGCTTCCAGGACCCGGTTTAGGGGTGACATTCTGAATATGAAACTATCATGGGTGGACCCTGGATAGTTTGCGTAGACAGAGGTGATGATTCCCTTGGCATCGCATACCACCTACATGTTGATGGAATGCCAGTGCTTGCGGTTCCGATAGATGTGCTCAGTGGCCATAGGTGGACATAGAGCCACATGGGTGCAATCAATGGCAGCAAGCACTTTGGGGAGGTGTGCCACCCCATAAAAGTCCTGGACCACGGCCTGCCTTTCTACGGGTGTTCTGGGCATGTATATGTGCCTGCAGACTGAGGGGCGTGCAGTCATGTTTGCCAACTCCTGGTGTAGGCGGCGTGACTGCGTGGGCTGTGAGACGCCACCAACTATGGCAGTTGTCCGCTGAAATGACCCAGTGGCCAAAAAAAGCAGTACGTTGAGCACCTTTTCCAAGGGGCTCAGTGCTTGGGGGGGGGGGAGGATGTGAGGTCATCCTCCCACTAAGTGACGAGGTCTAGGATGATATGAGGTGGAAACCTATACCTGGTCATCAGGCATCCCAAAAAGGGTGGTCCTGGGTAAAGAAATGCAGGGCCTGGCTATCCTCCTCCTCCTGCGGTGTCCCACGAACACTGCTGCGAGGAATGGTACATTCATCGTAGCTGTATGAGCTTGTTTGTTGTTTGCATGCACTTTTAGGCTGTGCGGCGGTGCTTATACCAGCTTTCGCCTGGCGTACATGTTTCCGGCTTTGCACATCGCTTGGCGTGCCGGGGTTTGCCAAGTTCGATTCCATGAATGCGCGTGTGGGTATTGCGAGGATTTCATAGTCATACTTCCCCCATAACGCCCACATTTTCGCGTGTTGTTCCCCATTCCGTGTGTTCCGCCCCCTTTTTAGGTGTGTGCACTGGAAGGTGTGCACCTCCACTGGGCGTCTCGCGCACAGCCTTCGGGATGTCGCAATGACGTGAGAGACCTGTGCCGAATCTGCGCAGGTCCCAGGTAAGCCACATGCAGTGCCTTCCATGAATCGGCATACGGGCACTTGGGCAGGTTTCGCACACGTGTGCTGCGATTTTCATGCTTGCGCCCCCGTTTTTGGCGCACATTAATTCCATGCATTACCCTGCAAGTATTCTCCAAACCCATTTACTGAAAATGTAAGCACTTTTGAACCTCCATGAGAGGCTCAGGCAAAGATCAATTAAAGCCTTCCATGAGGCTAAAACTTTGATTTGACAGTCTATATGAGAATGGGGCATGTTAAGTAGAATTGACTGGTTAGCCCATCCAGCAACGCAAAAGGAGGTGATGGTTGGAAGGTTTCAAATGAATCTCAAACTCTGGCAATTGCTCTGAGCAACCCTCAAGTGCATCATTCTTCAGCCTGCCAAGCTATTACAGAAAGGGGAAAGACTATAAGGAAGGCAGAAAAACATAAAATCCATTTGCCAAAAAGACACACTTGGGGGCATTAGAGGGCTGGCCCTGTGGACCAGCCCCTCCCCCAGGGAGGAGCAGATTCTTGCTGCTTCCCTGTGGAGCAATATTGAGGGTCTGACCCTATTTTGACACCCCACGGAAGCAGCAAGGACCACCAGGGATATGATCTTTGGGAGGGGGGCGGTGGGCCCAGGCCAATCAGCCCCGCAATCCCACAACATGCCAACCAGATGGCATAATGTTGTTTTGCCTGGGGGGGTGTGAATTGGTGTAGGTTTGCACAGATTTGCTCCAAGGAAGGTAAAAAAAACATTACACTCAACATATAGTGGAGTGCTTGTGGGTATCGGGGGGCTGGCCCTGTGCCCATGGGTCAGCCCCCTTCGGATTATCTCCCTCCCTCCCCAAGGATGGGTAGACCCTTGCCGCTTGCCTGGGGGGGCAAAATTGGGGGTTCTGGCCCCATTGTGCCACCCCTGGGAAGCAGCAAGGACCACTAGGCCGCCAGGGATATGATCTTGGTGGTCACCCCCCCAGGCCAATCCACCCCCACTCTCACCCCTCCCCCCAAATGCCAACAAGATGGCATGTTGTTTTGCCTTCTTTGGGGGCAAATGTGTGCTGTTTTTCACCCATTTGCCCAAAAGGAAACTAAAACAACATATGACTATTTTGCCCGAGGCACACATGGGGGCCAGCCCCATCATGAATCTGCCCATGGAGCTACTTTCTGCTTCCCAGGGGTGGCGGGGCGCATAATTGAGGATCTGTTCCCGCCTTTCCAACTCTGGGAAGCCATAAGGAGCAGTAACCCACCAGGGAAAAGATTTTTGGGGATGTGGGGCTGTTTTGCCCGTCACAATACCCTCAGCTGTGCCGTGCTAGACCTTTTCTCTCTGAGGAGGGATGGGGACCCTTCTGGGGCTCCCGGGGACCCCCACTGGGCTTGGGGATGGTTGACTATCATGGGACACAGGCACCCAAAGATGAGGGCAGCACCCCTGGCTCTCCTGCAGCTCTGGCCGTGCCGCATTACAGCTTTTCACACAATGGAGGGATAGGGACCCTAATGGGTCGGCCCATGAACGCCGCTGGGGTCGAGGTTGGGGGGGGTGGCAGTCTATCCACTTCCGAGGTAGATGCCCATGGTTGGGGGCAGCACACCCGGCTGTCCTAGAGTTCTGGCTGGGCTGCATTACAGCTTTTCCATCCAGGCAGGGATGGTACCCTGCTGGAGTTCCCTGGGACCGCTGCTGGGCTCCAAAGCTGGGGGGCAGCACCCCCTGCCATCCTGGAGCTCTGGCTATGCTGTGTTACAGCTTTTGCCCTCCGGTGAGGGATGGTGAACCTGCTGGGGCTCCCTGGGACTGCTGTTGGACTTGGGGATGGTCGACCCACATGGGAGACAGGCGCCCAAGGCCAGGGACATTGCCCCCAATCATCCTGGAGCTATGGCTTGGCTGCATTACAAGTCTTCCCTGAAGGGAGGGATGGGGACCCTGCCGGGGCTCCCTGGGACTGCCGCTGGACTTGTGGATGGTCAACCTACATTGGAGACAGGCACCCCAGGAAGGGGGCAGGACCCCCGGCCGTCCTGGTGCTCTGGCTTGGCCGCGTTACAGATTTTCCCTCGAGGGAGAGATGGGGACCCAGTTGGGGCTCCCGGCGCTCCCCGTTTTCCTTGGTGGCTGCAAAACCCCAGGCCCAAATCTGTGGGTTGTGCAGAAGGACACAAACCCTATAAATATCATCTCCCCAGGGTGTTCGGTGTACCAGTGGTTTAGCCTTTGCACTTTGCGCACAGGCCAGTGGACCCACACATGCGAGGTACCGTTTTCATTGGGACACCTGTGGGAATGTAGGACATGAGTTGTTGCACGCATGTTTTGGTGCTTTACTGGTGGCAAATGTCTCACAATTGTGGTTTTCCTCTACATTTTGGAATTTTCTGGGCAATAAATTGTAGCGTGACACCTGCAAGTGAGACCTCCTTGGATTCCCACGTGTCATTTCAGAAATGCATAGGGTTCCTTGTTTTCCTTGGTGGCTGCAACACGCCAGGCCCAAATCTGTGGGTTGTTCAGAGGGCCAAATCCTGTCTACCGAAGGAGGTTGGTGTACCAGTGGTTTAGACTTTTCCCTTTGTGCCCAGGTCAATGCACCCGCAGTTGAGATGTTGTTTTCATTGGGATACCGGTGCAAACTGGGGAAGGTAGGACATGTGTTTTCTCTTGGTTGTGATAACGGTTTCATACATTTTCCAACTCCAGAATGTTGCACAACCCTATCATTTCCCAAATGTGCCCTACATTTAGTCGCTGATTGAGGCACTGTACTCTTTTATGACCTGGCAAGTCACCTATCATTCAAAAGGTCCACCTGGGCCCTTTAAAAAAAAATGTATGCTTGGCATTCTTCACCAGATTGATGTTCCTCATTTTCAAATGGTAATTACATCAGTTTAGGCCCTCCGCATAAAAATAGGTTTATAGTGATTATTTCGACAGCCATAGTTTCGAATGGCAAAGTTTCAACAACAAATGTGTCGAAAAAAATGCAATTTTTTTTAATGGGGGGCACCCCCATCCCCTATTATTTTACCCCTTAACACCAATTTGAGTTAAAAAAAAAACTTTACCTACAAAAAATGTGCATTTTTTGATGCATTTTTTGTCGAAACCTTTGGCTTTCGAAACAATGCCTGGATACCTAAAAACACTGTGTACCATGGCTTGGTTTTTAGCTCATGATATTGCTCGTTTTGTGAAAAATGTGTGATTTCCTAACTAGAAGTCGGGGAAATGTAGTGGTGCATTGCTTTTCTCAATATTCATGGAAGCCATTACCTTACTGGTCCAGCACATACCTTTCTTTCTGCCACTTTTCCAATTTTTTGCCAAACTATTGGAGTTATGGGTACGTAGTTACCTGAATTGCGCACATGACCCCTTCCTGAACTTGGAATTATATCTCCTTTTCGGAAATGTATGCATTTATGTGTTCCCATTGAGCTTTCGTACCCTTCTCTTCCATTCCGTGCAAGCAAGTCCTATTAAAAAAAAGGGCAAAATCTGCCTCCATCCCACAAAACTGAAGGTACATTTAAGAAAACAAAAAAGATTTTCTTTCAACTCAACCTGATCTTGAAAGCTTGGAAAATGGCGCCTTTCGAAAATGCTATCCTTTTGTTCCTAGCTCTTACAAGAAAAAAAACCATAGGCTTCTTTGTAAATCATGTTATTGTCATTTTCTGAAAAAACACAAAATCTGATCACTTTTTTTGTTATTTTCTCACACCCCCTTTTCAAACGAGGAATCCCTGGTGGTATGATGACCGCCGGCATGTGGGAAGAAAAGGGTGCAAACATGGCCAGGATATCACGTGTAACAAAAAGTTACAAGGGATTGAATGCCGACATACCGAAATGTCCAATAAATGGCTCAGCAATGGGAGGGAAAACCCTCAGCAGTTAGGGGGTTAATATTCCCCTGGTATTCATAGGCGCTTTCGCCTCTTTGACTGTCAGTGACTTTAAAATGGGGTTTCTTACTCCCAATGCATATCTGGTTACGATTGTTTTCACCCACATTAGGATAGTTAGCTTTGGGAAATAAACAGCAAGCCATTACTTATTTCGTTATCACTGATATTTTCTTCCTTGAGGAAGAGAAATACTGCACCTCACCCAACAGAGTCCTCGTGTTCCTCTGGAGCCATTCTCCTCCAAGGTGATGCTTTCGGCTAATACCACCCCCAGGTTTAGGATAAGGACACAGCTGCCTTCCCCTTGCCACCTGCGAGGAAACTTTAGGTAGGGTCTCTGTGAGGACTCCGCAGGATTCATCACAATGCAGTTTGCGGAGTTTGGAGCATGGCTCCTTGTCAGATCGGTTTCTTCTCCACACACCGATTTTGGCTGCGCATCCTTTGCAATGCCCCTCACCTTCACTCTCTGCGACGGCATCAGCTGACATTCTTTTTTCTGGAGCAGTTCTTTCATCCCAGACAGCCTCTGCTTCAGCTACGCCTTCGGCACTGCCTTCTCGATCTTCTTCCTCATCTCCTTCTCTCAGCTGTGTCTCATTTTGGGATTTAAGTGCACCACTCAGGTGCCTTGTTATGACAACTAAACCGCACCTTTTGGTAAATAGCATTCTGAATCGTCACTGTCTCTGAGCTCTTTCTCGTCCCAGTACCATAAGCATTATGGGTACTGAAGTGCATAATAGTATTTGTCTTTTTATACTTAGTTTTGCCTGTTTTACATACTGAGAGTGTGAGAGTTCTTAGAGTGAGGGGAGGTTGTGAAACGAGTTTGTGACTTAACACTAGAGTGACGACTTCTACGTAATGCAGAATTAGGACAATTCAAGGTTTTCATATTTAATTCTTGAACTCCTGAAGCACAAACCTTATTTTGTCTAGATGATTTTCTATAACCTGTTCTTTGAGTAATTATATAGGAGGGACTTGTACATTGTTAACATGCCATTCAGTATCTGAGAATGATATGATTCTCATCCTCAGAAAAAGATGAATCCTGCGTCTCTCCGAGCAGAGTCACCACTTCCCCCGATAGCAGTCTCCTCTCCTCCCATGTGATTCTTCCCCGTGACACCACCCCCAGGGTTAGGATAAGGTAGCGGCTGCCTTCGCCTGGCCACATGGGAGGAGACTTTAGGCTGGGTTTGAAGATAACTCTGCAGGAATCATCACAGGACTTCATGTGCTCTAGTTGCTTGACATGGGACAAAACAGGAGCTCAAATACATTTTATCATAAACCTTCAGACACGCACTACCCAAAGTTGAAATAAATTATGGTATAAAAGAAAGGAAGGGGAAGGCACATGAGGTGATAGAGGCAGGTTTTCCCTGTTTATTAATTTCCAAAGCTGCATGTAGGACAAATAACAGAACAGCCTTTTAAAAAAAAACACACTTTTGGGAAATGCTTCTCATCACACAGATTACAAAGAAGCCCTTGGTAAAAATAAAAAGTTTGCATGTTTATTTAGTGGCTAAATTCTGGAACCATAAAAAGAGCTGGATATTTAATTTGATGAGAACTAGGGATTTCAAATCGCAGACATAACTGCTTTCTTTAATATAACTGTACAATTAAATCTTACTAAAAACTTTGCATTAGGGGAATATAAGTTTTCCCACACAGAACTTAAAACGTACAAATGTTTGATGGAAGATCATTGGACTATGGGGTGCCATTTGATCAAGTTGTCCTTTCAGATCTTCTCGGACAAGTTGCTAACTGATGTTTTTCAGACCTTTAGCTTCGGAATTTAATACTTAACTCCAAATTGCTACTTTTTAAAACACATGGTCCATTAAACAAACACGCATTATGTGGAATATATCATATTACCTATTTGAGTTTGGATCATCTCCAGATACAACATTTCTGCTAGAGAGCAGTGCTGACTTTGCTTTTAGTTTTCATTTGAATACTAAAAAGCATGAGTAGCAAGGTCAGCGCTGCTTTCTAGTGGATGTTTTCGGTTAACGTCCTAAATGTGAACATTATTCCGGGGGCGGATGAAGCAGAAAGCAGATTTATTCAGATGACCAGATGTTCACCGTGTAATACCCATGATCGTGTTGTAATTTACTGACGGTTTAAGGTGGTTTTAGATCAGACTGTGCATGAAGTAGATGTAATACTTCATACCATACTCCAGTTTTAGAGCGTTTTCTTTATTGCATCCCAGAAGCCATTCTCCGCTCCAAACCACGAACTTACATCTCACATACACCTGCCATAGTTTGGACACTCAGGATTTTTCGACTTCATTGTAATGCATCATTTCACCAAAAGAAAGTGTGACATTTGTACTCGCTCTTATAAACATCTGCAGTTGTTCTATTACTCTGTGCCAGGATATTCTTATCTTATGACAACCCCACCGCATATCTATATAGGTGCCCTTTTCGTTTGTACACCACCACCAGCTCAAGTCCTGTCCCTGTGGCCGAGAAGCCTAAATAGAACAATAATCGTATCTTTCGATATAAACCTTTCTAATTAAAGTTAGAATACAGTATATCATGTCAATGTATCCAGTGCATAAACGGCTGGAGTGGGGATAGAGGGTGGATAACATGTCCAAGGAAAAGGGTACTTCTAAAGCACTGCCAACTATGCTTTATGTTGTGGTTCATTTTCACTGTTCTTTCCTTTATGGTTCTAGTAATAAATCAAAGCTATTTAACAAAGTCTATTTTGAATGTAACATACATGCAAACATTGCAGGTTGGTTGTCCTACTTTTTAACTGTATCGCTTGTTGATTCAGTAGTGTTTTACTCTGTTCCTACATTGTCACTATATACCAACACGATGATACAACAGTAGTCACACTTTTCAGTGGTCAAACTGTATGGTCTAATCTACATTGATTCTTGATAAAAGTTTATGGAAAAAACACATTACTTGCATAAATGGCATGTATAGGACAGTAAACACCACAGTGATCGGTTTCCCAACCACATGCACCACAAAACAACCACGCTGAACTTTACGGGGTCTGACATGTACCGGATAACAAATCATCATCCTAGCTGGCGTGTTGGCTTCGGGTAGATTTTATTCCAAAGTCTAAAGTGAGGAAGTGACCGTTAATTTTTAGAAATGTCACTTGTTCAAAAGGTGGCACTGCAAGGCTTCTCCTGCGGTTAGACAATAGCCCTGAACAACACACTAAAAACTCAGACTGCACACTGGTGGGAAGACAACTTAGAGATGCAACAGGAACTTGTACTTGTGCTGGGCAGACAGACCACCTTCTGTACGGATCTGAAATCATGGGTCATCATCCCTTCCCATGAGTCAAGTGTCCAGTAGATGGGCATCAAGCATCTGTGTGGATGATGGCCCACTGTCTGTTCCAGTTCATGATCTGTCTGTTCAAGATGCCAGTCACGGAGGAGCGTGTCGCGCATTCGCTTTCCAGTAGGCTGCGTGTGCGCTGCTCACGCAGCTTTCAACAGATGTCAGTGATCTACTGCTACTTTATCCTGACATTTTTGAGCTCGACATTCCCGGTATACTAGGAAAACTGTGTGCTGGTTGGCATTCTTCCTGGTGTCTGTGTTGTTTCTCCAATTAATGTTGCAAGTGTTGCAGCAAAGCATACTTGCACATTTGCACGGTCCTTTCCTTGTGATGCTTGCTGTAAGTCCTCCCACCTGGAGGTGGTGTTCTGCAGGAGGATCCTATGGGGGTCGAGGAAGCAGGTCAGGCAGACTGGGATATACCCTTATATATCCTTCCCCATAATCACACCTTATTAATGGCATGTTGCCAAATAAAAGATGCACAGAATTCTATTTTTTCCATTTGGGACTCAAGTCCCATAATCCTAAAGTACTGGGACAAAGAAGAGGATTGAACAGCATTGCAGGTATGAAGGTCAGGCCATTAGGCTTAACAGCCCACACCTGAGGGTGGCTGGGAGGTTTAAAAAGCTCCCTCAGGTGCAGGCAAGTAGAAGCAGTCATGGTTGTAGAAGTAGTAGCAGTTGTAGCTGCAAACGTACATGCTTTGGCAGGAGGAGGTGGCAGAAGAAAACACGTTGCTGGCGAAATCCACATAAGTGGGAGGAAAGAAAGGACACCAGCATTTACTGTCCGTTTATTCAAGTTTCCAATCCTGAATTTGTCCTTTTCCTACAAAGTCTGGATTGCAGAGGTTGTGCAGCGGGAAGCGTGAAGTCTGAAAGCTTTCCCCCATGTGAACTTGATTGCAGCGCTTTCGCAACGAGAAGCGTGCAACAGACCGTGCCTGGAGGCTGGCGTGCTCCAGGGAGTCGTGCTGAGCCGCACTGTGTACCTGTGGGGTGTAATCGAAGGCAGTTTGCAGAGAGGAGCGTGCCCGGTCAAGGAATCACCTGTGGAAGAAGCCCTGCATCCTGTGAAAGAGGCTGAGGAGCCGGTGAGTGTTGTGCAGGCGGGCAACTGTAACCAGCTGCTTTTCACTCGCGAAAGTGTGAAATTGAATGAAGCTGACCGGAGTGTGTTAGACAATGGAGTGCAAAAAATGTAGCACTCGCGTATACGCAAAAATACTGTGGAATGAAGTTTTAAACCATGTACGTTATAAAAAAAGCTTTAACAAAGTTAATAATGACTCTAACACAAAGATCAAGCCCAGTAAAGACCAGACAACATTTTATCTTGTAAAAACCAAGTGTTGAACCACAACAAGTTGAATGGAAAAGAACAGAACACACATTACCTCAAGCCAAGAGGTGAACAAGCATTGCCCTCAGCCAAAAGATACTGAAATAAAGGTTCCTTTGGGAATAACCACTACTACCAGAGGGAAAGGGGCTGATATTACATCTTTAAAGGTTGAGCTTTTAAATGAATGACTATGGTGTGGAAGAACCAGTTATTGGTCAGAAACTCACATTGTGAACGCCAATAGAGGTTTAATTGAAAGTACTTGGTTGGTGGCTGAACAAAAGACAAGAGAAGTTGAAATTGAAAAGTGGCCCTAGAAGGAAGGCCATGTTAAAAAGGAGACAAGTCCACCACTTGTCTAGCAGAGCTAAAAGGGCATTGGTGAGAATCTTGTCTTAGCTTTCAAAATTTCTGTACACCGTTATAGCAATTTGAAGTGGAAGTAGTTGTGTTTAAACGCAGAGAAGTGAAAGCCTTGTGGTACACCTGGAGGTGCTAGGTCTGGCAGGAGCGTGGACCAGACAGAAGCAAAAAAAGAAGACGACTGGGAGTGGATCACCCCGGTAAAAGTTTAACTTGTGTTTCATGGTGCCAAGACAAAAGCACTGTGAGGAGAGAAGTGAGGAGAGCCACAGCACATGGACCTGCATAATTGTAGTACCCAAGTTGGCCCCTAACCTTCAGTGCACTGCTTTCCGGCAGGGTGTGCGAGTGGACAGATTCAGTTGCTGTTTATTTTGTGTGAGGCACTGCCAAAAACTGAACATTGGTTGTGGGCACAATGATGCTGTCAGCGGTTTGGGTGCCAAATAATCATCTGATGTGGATTCTGATCTGCAACAGAAAGGCAGTTTCTTCAAGAGACTACATAGGTGGGGGGTTGAGGTTCTATTAAAAGAATAATCTCTGCAGTGTTGTTCTCATCCTCTTCTTCACTATGGCTGCTATGCTTAGTCCCATCTTGACTCTAATAAATGATATTCTTTGTCTTGATCATCATCCATCTCATCATTAAAGTCCGACTATTGGGGTGGTGAAGAGAGAGACCTGGGATTTTCCAACTTCTCGCACGGTTACTCAGTGCTATTCTACCCTGATCTGCATTAGGTAAGATCTGCACACCTCTCTCTTCTGCCTGAGATAGTGGACGTAACTGAATGTGCAGCCTCCAGACATGCTCAGTGGGTGGTCATGGTGCAAAACATATGCTTTTACTTTTACTAGTGCATGTACCCCAGAGCTGCTTGTGACTGGGTGTGTAGGAATCTATGTGATCACTGTGCCGCACGTAATTCCACAGACGAAAATGCCGACTGCAATTACGGCATGGCGCAGTGATCAGATAGTTCACTTCTGCCCGTCTGCTCCAGCCCGCAATCCCCCCCACTTACCTTTAGTACGGCGCACTTCTGTGTGCGCCACCGCCATCCTTGTACCCCTGCAACGTCAGCTCCTCCCACTTCTGTGAGGCAATGCTGATGCTGCAGGGTACTTCAAAATACTGTAATGGTAAGCAGGGGGACACCCCCACAACTGCATCCAAGGAGGGAGGGGGCACCTCCGCTCTTCTTGGACGCAGTAATGGGGGTGGGTTGTAAGGATTTTTGTACTGCACTGCGGCGCAGTTGTAGTAATGTCGCCACAATCGTGGCAACATTATGGTACCATTCCGATGTGTAGAATGGCCTTTAATTGACCACATGCAATTCTCGTTTGCAGTGTCTAGACCACACCTTCTAAAGGACGACGCATGAAAGGGCACATACAGAAGGCTGCCTCCCTGTCTAGATGGAAGCCAGAAGAGTGTGCTCTATCACAGCAGGTAAGTTGGGAGCGTATCAGGGTGCCATGCAGCCGGGCTGTTTGTCAGGGGAAGATGCAAGTGGGAACGAATGATCCTGCACACTACTGGGGGTGCATATATTAGCCGTCCACCAGAGCGGTCAAGGAAGCAGAAACGTGACTTCAGCATTCCGAATGTGTGCTCCACTATGGCCCTGGTTGGAATATGGGCTGTGTTGTATCTTACCGGGGGTGGTGTGGTGGGGTTCTGTATTGGCGTCATCATGTCGGTGCACTGTCCCCTGCGGAGGTGATAATGGTTGTGATTAGTTGGGTTTGTCCATTTGTCTGTGTGTTACATGCATGTGCACAGGCCTTTGTACTCACCAATGAGCCATGTGTCGCCATGCCTCCCAGCTTCCAGGACCCGGTTTAGGGGTGACATTCTGAATATGAAACTATCATGGGTGGACCCTGGATAGTTTGCGTAGACAGAGGTGATGATTCCCTTGGCATCGCATACCACCTACATGTTGATGGAATGCCAGTGCTTGCGGTTCCGATAGATGTGCTCAGTGGCCATAGGTGGACATAGAGCCACATGGGTGCAATCAATGGCAGCAAGCACTTTGGGGAGGTGTGCCACCCCATAAAAGTCCTGGACCACGGCCTGCCTTTCTACGGGTGTTCTGGGCATGTATATGTGCCTGCAGACTGAGGGGCGTGCAGTCATGTTTGCCAACTCCCGGTGTAGGCGGCGTGACTGCGTGGGCTGTGAGACGCCACCAACTATGGCAGTTGTCCGCTGAAATGACCCAGTGGCCAAAAAAAGCAGTACGTTGAGCACCTTTTCCAAGGGGCTCAGTGCTTGGGGGGGGGGGAGGATGTGAGGTCATCCTCCCACTAAGTGACGAGGTCTAGGATGATATGAGGTGGAAACCTATACCTGGTCATCAGGCATCCCAAAAAGGGTGGTCCTGGGTAAAGAAATGCAGGGCCTGGCTATCCTCCTCCTCCTGCGGTGTCCCACGAACACTGCTGCGAGGAATGGTACATTCATCGTAGCTGTATGAGCTTGTTTGTTGTTTGCATGCACTTTTAGGCTGTGCGGCGGTGCTTATACCAGCTTTCGCCTGGCGTACATGTTTCCGGCTTTGCACATCGCTTGGCGTGCCGGGGTTTGCCAAGTTCGATTCCATGAATGCGCGTGTGGGTATTGCGAGGATTTCATAGTCATACTTCCCCCATAACGCCCACATTTTCGCGTGTTGTTCCCCATTCCGTGTGTTCCGCCCCCTTTTTAGGTGTGTGCACTGGAAGGTGTGCACCTCCACTGGGCGTCTCGCGCACAGCCTTCGGGATGTCGCAATGACGTGAGAGACCTGTGCCGAATCTGCGCAGGTCCCAGGTAAGCCACATGCAGTGCCTTCCATGAATCGGCATACGGGCACTTGGGCAGGTTTCGCACACGTGTGCTGCGATTTTCATGCTTGCGCCCCCGTTTTTGGCGCACATTAATTCCATGCATTACCCTGCAAGTATTCTCCAAACCCATTTACTGAAAATGTAAGCACTTTTGAACCTCCATGAGAGGCTCAGGCAAAGATCAATTAAAGCCTTCCATGAGGCTAAAACTTTGATTTGACAGTCTATATGAGAATGGGGCATGTTAAGTAGAATTGACTGGTTAGCCCATCCAGCAACGCAAAAGGAGGTGATGGTTGGAAGGTTTCAAATGAATCTCAAACTCTGGCAATTGCTCTGAGCAACCCTCAAGTGCATCATTCTTCAGCCTGCCAAGCTATTACAGAAAGGGGAAAGACTATAAGGAAGGCAGAAAAACATAAAATCCATTTGCCAAAAAGACACACTTGGGGGCATTAGAGGGCTGGCCCTGTGGACCAGCCCCTCCCCCAGGGAGGAGCAGATTCTTGCTGCTTCCCTGTGGAGCAATATTGAGGGTCTGACCCTATTTTGACACCCCACGGAAGCAGCAAGGACCACCAGGGATATGATCTTTGGGAGGGGGGCGGTGGGCCCAGGCCAATCAGCCCCGCAATCCCACAACATGCCAACCAGATGGCATAATGTTGTTTTGCCTGGGGGGGTGTGAATTGGTGTAGGTTTGCACAGATTTGCTCCAAGGAAGGTAAAAAAAACATTACACTCAACATATAGTGGAGTGCTTGTGGGTATCGGGGGGCTGGCCCTGTGCCCATGGGTCAGCCCCCTTCGGATTATCTCCCTCCCTCCCCAAGGATGGGTAGACCCTTGCCGCTTGCCTGGGGGGGCAAAATTGGGGGTTCTGGCCCCATTGTGCCACCCCTGGGAAGCAGCAAGGACCACTAGGCCGCCAGGGATATGATCTTGGTGGTCACCCCCCCAGGCCAATCCACCCCCACTCTCACCCCTCCCCCCAAATGCCAACAAGATGGCATGTTGTTTTGCCTTCTTTGGGGGCAAATGTGTGCTGTTTTTCACCCATTTGCCCAAAAGGAAACTAAAACAACATATGACTATTTTGCCCGAGGCACACATGGGGGCCAGCCCCATCATGAATCTGCCCATGGAGCTACTTTCTGCTTCCCAGGGGTGGCGGGGCGCATAATTGAGGATCTGTTCCCGCCTTTCCAACTCTGGGAAGCCATAAGGAGCAGTAACCCACCAGGGAAAAGATTTTTGGGGATGTGGGGCTGTTTTGCCCGTCACAATAACCTCAGCTGTGCCGTGCTAGACCTTTTCTCTCTGAGGAGGGATGGGGACCCTTCTGGGGCTCCCGGGGACCCCCACTGGGCTTGGGGATGGTTGACTATCATGGGACACAGGCACCCAAAGATGAGGGCAGCACCCCTGGCTCTCCTGCAGCTCTGGCCGTGCCGCATTACAGCTTTTCACACAATGGAGGGATAGGGACCCTAATGGGTCGGCCCATGAACGCCGCTGGGGTCGAGGTTGGGGGGGGTGGCAGTCTATCCACTTCCGAGGTAGATGCCCATGGTTGGGGGCAGCACACCCGGCTGTCCTAGAGTTCTGGCTGGGCTGCATTACAGCTTTTCCATCCAGGCAGGGATGGTACCCTGCTGGAGTTCCCTGGGACCGCTGCTGGGCTCCAAAGCTGGGGGGCAGCACCCCCTGCCATCCTGGAGCTCTGGCTATGCTGTGTTACAGCTTTTGCCCTCCGGTGAGGGATGGTGAACCTGCTGGGGCTCCCTGGGACTGCTGTTGGACTTGGGGATGGTCGACCCACATGGGAGACAGGCGCCCAAGGCCAGGGACATTGCCCCCAATCATCCTGGAGCTATGGCTTGGCTGCATTACAAGTCTTCCCTGAAGGGAGGGATGGGGACCCTGCCGGGGCTCCCTGGGACTGCCGCTGGACTTGTGGATGGTCAACCTACATTGGAGACAGGCACCCCAGGAAGGGGGCAGGACCCCCGGCCGTCCTGGTGCTCTGGCTTGGCCGCGTTACAGATTTTCCCTCGAGGGAGAGATGGGGACCCAGTTGGGGCTCCCGGCGCTCCCCGTTTTCCTTGGTGGCTGCAAAACCCCAGGCCCAAATCTGTGGGTTGTGCAGAAGGACACAAACCCTATAAATATCATCTCCCCAGGGTGTTCGGTGTACCAGTGGTTTAGCCTTTGCACTTTGCGCACAGGCCAGTGGACCCACACATGCGAGGTACCGTTTTCATTGGGACACCTGTGGGAATGTAGGACATGAGTTGTTGCACGCATGTTTTGGTGCTTTACTGGTGGCAAATGTCTCACAATTGTGGTTTTCCTCTACATTTTGGAATTTTCTGGGCAATAAATTGTAGCGTGACACCTGCAAGTGAGACCTCCTTGGATTCCCACGTGTCATTTCAGAAATGCATAGGGTTCCTTGTTTTCCTTGGTGGCTGCAACACGCCAGGCCCAAATCTGTGGGTTGTTCAGAGGGCCAAATCCTGTCTACCGAAGGAGGTTGGTGTACCAGTGGTTTAGACTTTTCCCTTTGTGCCCAGGTCAATGCACCCGCAGTTGAGATGTTGTTTTCATTGGGATACCGGTGCAAACTGGGGAAGGTAGGACATGTGTTTTCTCTTGGTTGTGATAACGGTTTCATACGTTTTCCAACTCCAGAATGTTGCACAACCCTATCATTTCCCAAATGTGCCCTACATTTAGTCGCTTATTGAGGCACTGTACTCTTTTATGACCTGGCAAGTCACCTATCATTCAAAAGGTCCACCTGGGCCCTTTAAAAAAAAATGTATGCTTGGCATTCTTCACCAGATTGATGTTCCTCATTTTCAAATGGTAATTACATCAGTTTAGGCCCTCCGCATAAAAATAGGTTGATAGTGATTATTTCGACAGCCATAGTTTCGAATGGCAAAGTTTCAACAACAAATGTGTCGAAAAAAATGCAATTTTTTTTAATGGGGGGCACCCCCATCCCCTATTATTTTACCCCTTAACACCAATTTGAGTTAAAAAAAAAAACTTTACCTACAAAAAATGTGCATTTTTTGATGCATTTTTTGTCGAAACCTTTGGCTTTCGAAACAATGCCTGGATACCTAAAAACACTGTGTACCATGGCTTGGTTTTTAGCTCATGATATTGCTCGTTTTGTGAAAAATGTGTGATTTCCTAACTAGAAGTCGGGGAAATGTAGTGGTGCATTGCTTTTCTCAATATTCATGGAAGCCATTACCTTACTGGTCCAGCACATACCTTTCTTTCTGCCACTTTTCCAATTTTTTGCCAAACTATTGGAGTTATGGGTACGTAGTTACCTGAATTGCGCACATGACCCCTTCCTGAACTTGGAATTATATCTCCTTTTCGGAAATGTATGCATTTATGTGTTCCCATTGAGCTTTCCTACCCTTCTCTTCCATTCCGTGCAAGCAAGTCCTATTAAAAAAAAGGGCAAAATCTGCCTCCATCCCACAAAACTGAAGGTACATTTAAGAAAACAAAAAAGATTTTCTTTCAACTCAACCTGATCTTGAAAGCTTGGAAAATGGCGCCTTTCGAAAATGCTATCCTTTTGTTCCTAGCTCTTACAAGAAAAAAAACCATAGGCTTCTTTGTAAATCATGTTATTGTCATTTTCTGAAAAAACACAAAATCTGATCACTTTTTTTGTTATTTTCTCACACCCCCTTTTCAAACGAGGAATCCCTGGTGGTATGATGACCGCCGGCATGTGGGAAGAAAAGGGTGCAAACATGGCCAGGATATCACGTGTAACAAAAAGTTACAAGGGATTGAATGCCGACATACCGAAATGTCCAATAAATGGCTCAGCAATGGGAGGGAAAACCCTCAGCAGTTAGGGGGTTAATATTCCCCTGGTATTCATAGGCGCTTTCGCCTCTTTGACTGTCAGTGACTTTAAAATGGGGTTTCTTACTCCCAATGCATATCTGGTTACGATTGTTTTCACCCACATTAGGATAGTTAGCTTTGGGAAATAAACAGCAAGCCATTACTTATTTCGTTATCACTGATATTTTCTTCCTTGAGGAAGAGAAATACTGCACCTCACCCAACAGAGTCCTCGTGTTCCTCTGGAGCCATTCTCCTCCAAGGTGATGCTTTCGGCTAATACCACCCCCAGGTTTAGGATAAGGACACAGCTGCCTTCCCCTTGCCACCTGCGAGGAAACTTTAGGTAGGGTCTCTGTGAGGACTCCGCAGGATTCATCACAATGCAGTTTGCGGAGTTTGGAGCATGGCTCCTTGTCAGATCGGTTTCTTCTCCACACACCGATTTTGGCTGCGCATCCTTTGCAATGCCCCTCACCTTCACTCTCTGCGACGGCATCAGCTGACATTCTTTTTTCTGGAGCAGTTCTTTCATCCCAGACAGCCTCTGCTTCAGCTACGCCTTCGGCACTGCCTTCTCGATCTTCTTCCTCATCTCCTTCTCTCAGCTGTGTCTCATTTTGGGATTTAAGTGCACCACTCAGGTGCCTTGTTATGACAACTAAACCGCACCTTTTGGTAAATAGCATTCTGAATCGTCACTGTCTCTGAGCTCTTTCTCGTCCCAGTACCATAAGCATTATGGGTACTGAAGTGCATAATAGTATTTGTCTTTTTATACTTAGTTTTGCCTGTTTTACATACTGAGAGTGTGAGAGTTCTTAGAGTGAGGGGAGGTTGTGAAACGAGTTTGTGACTTAACACTAGAGTGACGACTTCTACGTAATGCAGAATTAGGACAATTCAAGGTTTTCATATTTAATTCTTGAACTCCTGAAGCACAAACCTTATTTTGTCTAGATGATTTTCTATAACCTGTTCTTTGAGTAATTATATAGGAGGGACTTGTACATTGTTAACATGCCATTCAGTATCTGAGAATGATATGATTCTCATCCTCAGAAAAAGATGAATCCTGCGTCTCTCCGAGCAGAGTCACCACTTCCCCCGATAGCAGTCTCCTCTCCTCCCATGTGATTCTTCCCCGTGACACCACCCCCAGGGTTAGGATAAGGTAGCGGCTGCCTTCGCCTGGCCACATGGGAGGAGACTTTAGGCTGGGTTTGAAGATAACTCTGCAGGAATCATCACAGGACTTCATGTGCTCTAGTTGCTTGACATGGGACAAAACAGGAGCTCAAATACATTTTATCATAAACCTTCAGACACGCACTACCCAAAGTTGAAATAAATTATGGTATAAAAGAAAGGAAGGGGAAGGCACATGAGGTGATAGAGGCAGGTTTTCCCTGTTTATTAATTTCCAAAGCTGCATGTAGGACAAATAACAGAACAGCCTTTTAAAAAAAAACACACTTTTGGGAAATGCTTCTCATCACACAGATTACAAAGAAGCCCTTGGCAAAAATAAAAAGTTTGCATGTTTACTTAGTGGCTACATTCTGGAACCATAAAAAGAGCTGGATATTTAATTTGATGAGAACTAGGGATTTCAAATCGCAGACATAACTGCTTTCTTTAATATAACTGTACAATTAAATCTTACTAAAAACTTTGCATTAGGGGAATATAAGTTTTCCCACACAGAACTTAAAACGTACAAATGTTTGATGGAAGATCATTGGACTATGGGGTGCCATTTGATCAAGTTGTCCTTTCAGATCTTCTCGGACAAGTTGCTAACTGATGTTTTTCAGACCTTTAGCTTCGGAATTTAATACTTAACTCCAAATTGCTACTTTTTAAAACACATGGTCCATTAAACAAACACGCATTATGTGGAATATATCATATTACCTATTTGAGTTTGGATCATCTCCAGATACAACATTTCTGCTAGAGAGCAGTGCTGACTTTGCTTTTAGTTTTCATTTGAATACTAAAAAGCATGAGTAGCAAGGTCAGCGCTGCTTTCTAGTGGATGTTTTCGGTTAACGTCCTAAATGTGAACATTATTCCGGGGGCTGATGAAGCAGAAAGCAGATTTATTCAGATGACCAGATGTTCACCGTGTAATACCCATGATCGTGTTGTAATTTACTGACGGTTTAAGGTGGTTTTAGATCAGACTGTGCATGAAGTAGATGTAATACTTCATACCATACTCCAGTTTTAGAGCATTTTCTTTATTGCATCCCAGAAGCCATTCTCCGCTCCAAACCACGAACTTACATCTCACATACATCGGCTATAGTTTGGACACTCAGGATTTTTCGACTTCATTGTAATGCATCATTTCACCAAAAGTAAGTTTGACATTTGTACTCGCTCTTATAAGCATCTGCAGTTGTTCTATTACTCTGTGCCAGGATATTCTTATCTTATGACAACCCCACCGCATATGTATATAGGTGCCCTTTTCGTTTGTACACCACCACCAGCTCAAGTCCTGTCCCTGTGGCCGAGAAGCCTAAATAGAACAATAATCGTATCTTTCGATATAAACCTTTCTAATTAAAGTTAGAATACAGTATATCATGTCAATGTATCCAGTGCATAAACGGCTGGAGTGGGGATAGAGGGTGGATAACATGTCCAAGGAAAAGGGTACTTCTAAAGCACTGCCAACTATGCTTTATGTTGTGGTTCATTTTCACTGTTCTTTCTTTTATGGTTCTAGTAATAAATCAAAGCTATTTAACAAAGTCTATTTTGAATGTAACATACATGCAAACATTGCAGGTTGGTTGTCCTACTTTTTAACTGTATCGCTTGTTGATTCAGTAGTGTTTTACTCTGTTCCTACATTGTCACTGTATACCTACACGATGATACAACAGTAGTCACACTTTTCAGTGGTCAAACTGTATGGTCTAATCTACATTGATTCTTGATAAAAGTTTATGGAAAAAACACATTACTTGCATAAATGGCATGTATAGGACAGTAAACACCACAGTGATCGGTTTCCCAACCACATGCACCACAAAACAACCACGCTGAACTTTACGGGGTCTGACATGTACCGGATAACAAATCATCATCCTAGCTGGCGTGTTGGCTTCGGGTAGATTTTATTCCAAAGTCTAAAGTGAGGAAGTGACCGTTAATTTTTAGAAATGTCACTTGTTCAAAAGGTGGCACTGCAAGGCTTCTCCTGCGGTTAGACAATAGCCCTGAACAACACACTAAAAACTCAGACTGCACACTGGTGGGAAGACAACTTAGAGATGCAACAGGAACTTGTACTTGTGCTGGGCAGACAGACCACCTTCTGTACGGATCTGAAATCATGGGTCATCATCCCTTCCCATGAGTCAAGTGTCCAGTAGATG
Organism: Ambystoma mexicanum; assembly: GCF_040938575.1. Classification (NCBI taxonomy): domain Eukaryota; kingdom Metazoa; phylum Chordata; class Amphibia; order Caudata; family Ambystomatidae; genus Ambystoma; species Ambystoma mexicanum. The sequence continues at coordinate 1,088,497,915 of NC_090935.1, read as the reverse complement.
GGCATCAAGCATCTGTGTGGATGATGGCCCACTGTCTGTTCCAGTTCATGATCTGTCTGTTCAAGATGCCAGTCACGGAGGAGCGTGTCGCGCATTCGCTTTCCAGTAGGCTGCGTGTGCGCTGCTCACGCAGCTTTCAACAGATGTCAGTGATCTACTGCTACTTTATCCTGACATTTTTGAGCTCGACATTCCCGGTATACTAGGAAAACTGTGTGCTGGTTGGCATTCTTCCTGGTGTCTGTGTTGTTTCTCCAATTAATGTTGCAAGTGTTGCAGCAAAGCATACTTGCACATTTGCACGGTCCTTTCCTTGTGATGCTTGCTGTAAGTCCTCCCACCTGGAGGTGGTGTTCTGCAGGAGGATCCTATGGGGGTCGAGGAAGCAGGTCAGGCAGACTGGGATATACCCTTATATATCCTTCCCCATAATCACACCTTATTAATGGCATGTTGCCAAATAAAAGATGCACAGAATTCTATTTTTTCCATTTGGGACTCAAGTCCCATAATCCTAAAGTACTGGGACAAAGAAGAGGATTGAACAGCATTGCAGGTATGAAGGTCAGGCCATTAGGCTTAACAGCCCACACCTGAGGGTGGCTGGGAGGTTTAAAAAGCTCCCTCAGGTGCAGGCAAGTAGAAGCAGTCATGGTTGTAGAAGTAGTAGCAGTTGTAGCTGCAAACGTACATGCTTTGGCAGGAGGAGGTGGCAGAAGAAAACACGTTGCTGGCGAAATCCACATAAGTGGGAGGAAAGAAAGGACACCAACATTTACTGTCCGTTTATTCAAGTTTCCAATCCTGAATTTGTCCTTTTCCTACAAAGTCTGGATTGCAGAGGTTGTGCAGCGGGAAGCGTGAAGTCTGAAAGCTTTCCCCCATGTGAACCTGATTGCAGCGCTTTCGCAACGAGAAGCGTGCAACAGACCGTGCCTGGAGGCTGGCGTGCTCCAGGGAGTCGTGCTGAGCCGCACTGTGTACCTGTGGGGTGTAATCGAAGGCAGTTTGCAGAGAGGAGCGTGCCCGGTCAAGGAATCACCTGTGGAAGAAGCCCTGCATCCTGTGAAAGAGGCTGAGGAGCCGGTGAGTGTTGTGCAGGCGGGCAACTGTAACCAGCTGCTTTTCACTCGCGAAAGTGTGAAATTGAATGAAGCTGACCGGAGTGTGTTAGACAATGGAGTGCAAAAAATGTAGCACTCGCGTATACGCAAAAATGCTGTGGAATGAAGTTTTAAACCATGTACGTTATAAAAAAAGCTTTAACAAAGTTAATAATGACTCTAACACAAAGATCAAGCCCAGTAAAGACCAGACAACATTTTATCTTGTAAAAACCAAGTGTTGAACCACAACAAGTTGAATGGAAAAGAACAGAACACACATTACCTCAAGCCAAGAGGTGAACAAGCATTGCCCTCAGCCAAAAGATACTGAAATAAAGGTTCCTTTGGGAATAACCACTACTACCAGAGGGAAAGGGGCTGATATTACATCTTTAAAGGTTGAGCTTTTAAATGAATGACTATGGTGTGGAAGAACCAGTTATTGGTCAGAAACTCACATTATGAACGCCAATAGAGGTTTAATTGAAAGTACTTGGTTGGTGGCTGAACAAAAGACAAGAGAAGTTGAAATTGAAAAGTGGCCCTAGAAGGAAGGCCATGTTAAAAAGGAGACAAGTCCACCACTTGTCTAGCAGAGCTAAAAGGGCATTGGTGAGAATCTTGTCTTAGCTTTCAAAATTTCTGTACACCGTTATAGCAATTTGAAGTGGAAGTAGTTGTGTTTAAACGCAGAGAAGTGAAAGCCTTGTGGTACACCTGGAGGTGCTAGGTCTGGCAGGAGCGTGGACCAGACAGAAGCAAAAAAAGAAGACGACTGGGAGTGGATCACCCCGGTAAAAGTTTAACTTGTGTTTCATGGTGCCAAGACAAAAGCACTGTGAGGAGAGAAGTGAGGAGAGCCACAGCACATGGACCTGCATAATTGTAGTACCCAAGTTGGCCCCTAACCTTCAGTGCACTGCTTTCCGGCAGGGTGTGCGAGTGGACAGATTCAGTTGCTGTTTATTTTGTGTGAGGCACTGCCAAAAACTGAACATTGGTTGTGGGCACAATGATGCTGTCAGCGGTTTGGGTGCCAAATAATCATCTGATGTGGATTCTGATCTGCAACAGAAAGGCAGTTTCTTCAAGAGACTACATAGGTGGGGGGTTGAGGTTCTATTAAAAGAATAATCTCTGCAGTGTTGTTCTCATCCTCTTCTTCACTATGGCTGCTATGCTTAGTCCCATCTTGACTCTCATAAATGATATTCTTTGTCTTGATCATCATCCATCTCATCATTAAAGTCCGACTATGGGGGTGGTGAAGAGAGAGACCTGGGATTTTCCAACTTCTCGCACGGTTACTCAGTGCTATTCTACCCTGATCTGCATTAGGTAAGATCTGCACACCTCTCTCTTCTGCCTGAGATAGTGGACGTAACTGAATGTGCAGCCTCCAGACATGCTCAGTGGGTGGTCATGGTGCAAAACATATGCTTTTACTTTTACTAGTGCATGTACCCCAGAGCTGCTTGTGACTGGGTGTGTAGGAATCTATGTGATCACTGTGCCGCACGTAATTCCACAGACGAAAATGCCGACTGCAATTACGGCATGGCGCAGTGATCAGATAGTTCACTTCTGCCCGTCTGCTCCAGCCCGCAATCCCCCCCACTTACCTTTAGTACGGCGCACTTCTGTGTGCGCCACCGCCATCCTTGTACCCCTGCAACGTCAGCTCCTCCCACTTCTGTGAGGCAATGCTGATGCTGCAGGGTACTTCAAAATACTGTAATGGTAAGCAGGGGGACACCCCCACAACTGCATCCAAGGAGGGAGGGGGCACCTCCGCTCTTCTTGGACGCAGTAATGGGGGTGGGTTGTAAGGATTTTTGTACTGCACTGCGGCGCAGTTGTAGTAATGTCGCCACAATCGTGGCAACATTATGGTACCATTCCGATGTGTAGAATGGCCTTTAATTGACCACATGCAATTCTCGTTTGCAGTGTCTAGACCACACCTTCTAAAGGACGACGCATGAAAGGGCACATACAGAAGGCTGCCTCCCTGTCTAGATGGAAGCCAGAAGAGTGTGCTCTATCACAGCAGGTAAGTTGGGAGCGTATCAGGGTGCCATGCAGCCGGGCTGTTTGTCAGGGGAAGATGCAAGTGGGAACGAATGATCCTGCACACTACTGGGGGTGCATATATTAGCCGTCCACCAGAGCGGTCAAGGAAGCAGAAACGTGACTTCAGCATTCCGAATGTGTGCTCCACTATGGCCCTGGTTGGAATATGGGCTGTGTTGTATCTTACCGGGGGTGGTGTGGTGGGGTTCTGTATTGGCGTCATCATGTCGGTGCACTGTCCCCTGTGGAGGTGATAATGGTTGTGATTAGTTGGGTTTGTCCATTTGTCTGTGTGTTACATGCATGTGCACAGGCATTTGTACTCACCAATGAGCCATGTGTCGCCATGCCTCCCAGCTTCCAGGACCCGGTTTAGGGGTGACATTCTGAATATGAAACTATCATGGGTGGACCCTGGATAGTTTGCGTAGACAGAGGTGATGATTCCCTTGGCATCGCATACCACCTACATGTTGATGGAATGCCAGTGCTTGCGGTTCCGATAGATGTGCTCAGTGGCCATAGGTGGACATAGAGCCACATGGGTGCAATCAATGGCAGCAAGCACTTTGGGGAGGTGTGCCACCCCATAAAAGTCCTGGACCACGGCCTGCCTTTCTACGGGTGTTCTGGGCATGTATATGTGCCTGCAGACTGAGGGGCGTGCAGTCATGTTTGCCAACTCCTGGTGTAGGCGGCGTGACTGCGTGGGCTGTGAGACGCCACCAACTATGGCAGTTGTCCGCTGAAATGACCCAGTGGCCAAAAAAAGCAGTACGTTGAGCACCTTTTCCAAGGGGCTCAGTGCTTGGGGGGGGGGGAGGATGTGAGGTCATCCTCCCACTAAGTGACGAGGTCTAGGATGATATGAGGTGGAAACCTATACCTGGTCATCAGGCATCCCAAAAAGGGTGGTCCTGGGTAAAGAAATGCAGGGCCTGGCTATCCTCCTCCTCCTGCGGTGTCCCACGAACACTGCTGCGAGGAATGGTACATTCATCGTAGCTGTATGAGCTTGTTTGTTGTTTGCATGCACTTTTAGGCTGTGCTGCGGTGCTTATACCAGCTTTCGCCTGGCGTACATGTTTCCGGCTTTGCACATCGCTTGGCGTGCCGGGGTTTGCCAAGTTCGATTCCATGAATGCGCGTGTGGGTATTGCGAGGATTTCATAGTCATACTTCCCCCATAACGGCCACATTTTCGCGTGTTGTTCCCCATTCCGTGTGTTCCGCCCCCTTTTTAGGTGTGTGCACTGGAAGGTGTGCACCTCCACTGGGCGTCTCGCGCACAGCCTTCGGGATGTCGCAATGACGTGAGAGACCTGTGCCGAATCTGCGCAGGTCCCAGGTAAGCCACATGCAGTGCCTTCCATGAATCGGGAAACGGGCACTTGGGCAGGTTTCGCACACGTGTGCTGCGATTTTCATGCTTGCGCCCCCGTTTTTGGCGCACATTAATTCCATGCATTACCCTGCAAGTATTCTCCAAACCCATTTACTGAAAATGTAAGCACTTTTGAACCTCCATGAGAGGCTCAGGCAAAGATCAATTAAAGCCTTCCATGAGGCTAAAACTTTGATTTGACAGTCTATATGAGAATGGGGCATGTTAAGTAGAATTGACTGGTTAGCCCATCCAGCAACGCAAAAGGAGGTGATGGCTGGAAGGTTTCAAATGAATCTCAAACTCTGGCAATTGCTCTGAGCAACCCTCAAGTGCATCATTCTTCAGCCTGCCAAGCTATTACAGAAAGGGGAAAGACTATAAGGAAGGCAGAAAAACATAAAATCCATTTGCCAAAAAGACACACTTGGGGGCATTAGAGGGCTGGCCCTGTGGACCAGCCCCTCCCCCAGGGAGGAGCAGATTCTTGCTGCTTCCCTGTGGAGCAATATTGAGGGTCTGACCCTATTTTGGCACCCCACGGAAGCAGCAAGGACCACCAGGGATATGATCTTTGGGAGGGGGCGGTGGGCCCAGGCCAATCAGCCCTGCAATCCCACAACATGCCAACCAGATGGCATAATGTTGTTTTGCCTGGGGGGTGTGAATTGGTGTAGGTTTGCACAGATTTGCTCCAAGGAAGGTAAAAAAAACATTACACTCAACATATAGTGGAGTGCTTGTGGGTATCGGGGGGCTGGCCCTGTGCCCATGGGTCAGCCCCCTTCGGATTATCTCCCTCCCTCCCCAAGGATGGGTAGACCCTTGCCGCTTCCCTGGGGGGGCAGAATTGGGGGTTCTGGCCCCATTGTGCCACCCCTGGGAAGCAGCAAGGACCACTAGGCCGCCAGGGATATGATCTTGGTGGTCACCCCCCCAGGCCAATCCACCCCCACCCTCACCCCTCCCCCCAAATGCCAACAAGATGGCATGTTGTTTTGCCTTCTTTGGGGGCAAATGTGTGCTGTTTTTCACCCATTTGCCCAAAAGGAAACTAAAACAACATATGACTATTTTGCCCGAGGCACACATGGGGGCCAGCCCCATCATGAATCTGCCCATGGAGCTACTTTCTGCTTCCCAGGGGTGGCGGGGCGCATAATTGAGGATCTGTTCCCGCCTTTCCAACTCTGGGAAGCCATAAGGAGCAGTAACCCACCAGGGAAAAGATTTTTGGGGATGTGGGGCTGTTTTGCCCGTCACAATACCCTCAGCTGTGCCGTGCTAGACCTTTTCTCTCTGAGGAGGGATGGGGACCCTTCTGGGGCTCCCGGGGACCCCCACTGGGCTTGGGGGTGGTTGACTCACATCGGACGGACACAGGCTCCCAAAGATGAGGGCAGCACCCCTGGCTCTCCTGCAGCTCTGGCCGTGCCGCATTACAGCTTTTCACTCCAGGGAGGGACAGGGACCCTAATGGGTCGGCCCATGAACGCCGCTGGGGTCGGGGTTGGGGGGGTGGCAGTCTATTCACTTCCGAGGTAGATGCCCATGGTTGGGGGCAGCACACCCGGCTGTCCTAGAGTTCTGACTGGGCTGCATTACAGCTTTTCCCTCCAGGCAGGGATGGTACCCTGCTGGAGTTCCCAGGGACCGCTGCTGGGCTCCAAAGCTGGGGGGCAGCACCCCCTGCCATCCTGGAGCTCTGGCCATGCTGTGTTACAGCTTTTGCCCTCCGGTGAGGGATGGTGAACCTGCTGGGGCTCCCTGGGACTGCTGTTGGACTTGGGGATGGTCGACCCACGTGGCAGACAGGCGCCCAAGGCCAGGGACATCGCCCCCAACCATCCTGGAGCTATGGCTTGGCTGCATTACAAGTCTTCCCTGAAGGGAGGGATGGGGACCCTGCCTGGGCTCCCTGGGACTGCCGCTGGACTTGTGGATGGTCGACCTACATTGGAGACAGGCACCCCAGGAAGGGGGCAGGACCCCCCGCCGTCCGGGGGCTCTGGCTTGGCTGCGTTACAAATTTTCCCCTCAAGGGAGAGATGGGGACCCAGTTGGGGCTCCCGGCGCCCCCCGTTTTCCTTGGTGGCTGCAAAAACCCAGGCCCAAATCCGTGGGTTGTGCAGAAGGACACAAACCCTATAAATATCATTTTCAGAAATGCATGGGGTTCCTTGTTTTCCTTGGTGGCTGCAACACGCCAGGCCCAAATCTGTGGGTTGTTCAGAGGGCCAAATCCTGTCTACCGAAGGAGGTTGGTGTACCAGTGGTTTAGATTTTTCCCTTTGTGCCCAGGTCAATGCACCCGCACTTGAGATGATGTTTTCATCGGGACACCGGTGCAAACTGGGGAAGGTAGGACATGTGTTTTCTCTTGGTTGTGATAACGGTTTCATACATTTTCCAACTCCAGAATGTTACACAACCCTATCATTCCCCAAATGTGCCCTACATTTAGTCGCTGATTGAGGCACTGTACTCTTTTATGACCTGGCAAGTCACCTATCATTCAAAAGGGCAACCTGGGCCCTTTCAAAAAACTGTATGCTTGGCATTCTTCACCAGATTGATGTTCCTCATTTTCAAATTACATCAGTTTAGGCCCTGAGCATAAAAATAGGTTTATAATGATTTATTTCGACAGCCATAGTTTCGAATGGCAAATGCGTCGAAAAAAATGCAATTTTTTTTAATGGGGGGCTCCCCCCATCCCCTATTTTTTTACCCCTTAACACCAATAATGGAGTTAAAAAAAAAACCTTTACCTACAAAAAAATGTGCATTTATTTGATGCATTTTTTGTCGAAACGTTTGGCTTTCGAAACAATGCCTGGATACCTAAAAATACTGTGTACCATGGCTTGGTTTTTAGCTCATGATATTGCTCGTTTTGTGAAAAATGTGTGATTTCCTAACTAGAAGTCGGGGAAATGTAGTGGTGCATTGCTTTTCTCAATATTCATGGAAGCCATTACCTTACTGGTCCAGCAAATACACCTTTCTTTCTGCCACTTTTCCAATTTTTTGCCAAACTATTGGAGTTATGGGTACGTAGTTGTTACCCGAATTGCGCACATGACCCCTTCCTGAACTTGGAATTATATCTCCTTTTCAGAAATGTATGCCTTTCTGTGTTCCCATTGAGCTTTCCTACCCTTCTCTTCCATTCCGTGCAAGCATGTCCTAGTAAAAAAAAAGGCAAAATCTGCCTCCATCCCACAAAACTGAAGGTACATTTAAGAAAATAAAAAAGATTTTCTTTCAACTCAACCTGATCTTGAAAGCTTGGAAAATGGCGCCTTTCGAAAATGCTATCCTTTTGTTCCTAGCTCTTACAAGAAAAAAAACCACAGGCTTCTTTGTACATCATGTTGTCATGTTCTGAAAAAACACAAAATCTGATCACTTTTTTTGTTATTTTCTCACACCCCCTTTTCAAACGAGGAATCCCTGGTGGTATTATGACCGCCGGCATGTGGGAAGAAAAGGGTGCAAACATGGCCAGGATATCACGTGTAACAAAAAGTTACAAAGGATTGAATGCCGACATACCGAAATGTCCCAAAAAGGGCTCAGCAATGGGAGGGAAAACCCTCAGCAGTTAGGGGGTTAATATTCCTCTGGTATTCATAGGCGCTTTCGCCTCTTTGCCTGTCAGTGACTTTAAAATGGGGTTTCTTACTCCCAATGCATGTCTGGTTACGATTGTTTTCACCCACATTAGGATAGTTAGCTTTGGGAAATAAACAGCAAGCCATTACTTATTTCATTATCACTGATATTTTCTTCCTTAAGGAAGATAAATACTACACCTCACCCAACAGAGTCCTCGTGTTCCTCGGGAGCCCTTCTCCTCCAAGGTGATCCTCTCGGCTAATATCACCCCCAGGTTTAGGATAAGGAAGCAGCTGCCTTCCCCTTGCCACCTGCGAGGAAACTTTAGGTAGGGTCTCTGTGAGGACTCCGCAGGATTCATCACAATGCTGTATGCAGAGTTTGGAGCATGTCTCCTTGTCAGATAGGTTTCTTCTCCACACACCGATTTTGGCTGCGCAACCTTTGCAAAGCCCCTCACCTTCACTCTCTGCGACGGCATCAGCTGGCATTCTTTTTTCTGGAGCAGTTCCTTCATCCCAGACAGCCTCTGCTTCAGCTACGCCTTCGGCACTGCCTTCTCGATCTTCTTCCTCATCTCCTTCTCTCAGCTGTGTCTCATTTTGGGATTTAAGTGCACCACTCGGGTGGCTTGTTATGACAACTAAACCGCACCTTACTGAGAGTTTGAGAGTTCTTAGAGTGAGGGGAGGTTGTGAAACGAGTTTGTGACTTAACACTAGAGTGAGGACTTCTACGTAAGGCAGAATTAGGGCAATTCAAGGTTTTCATATTTAATTCTTGAACTCCTGAAGCACAAACCTTATTTTGTCTAGATGATTTTCCATAACCTGTTCTTTGAGTAATTATATAGGAGGGACTTGTACATTGTTAACATGCCATTCAGTATCTGAGAATGATATGATTCTCATCCTCAGAAGAAGATGAATACTGCGTCTCTCCCAGCAGAGTCACCACTTCCCCCCAATAGCAGTCTCCTCTCCTCCCATGTGATTCTTCCCTGTGACACCACCCTCAGGGTTAGGATAAGGTAGAGGCTGCCTTCGCCTGGCCACATGGGAGGAGACTTTAGGCTGGGTTTGAAGATAACTCTGCAGGAATCACCACAGGACTTGATGTGCTCTAGTTGCTTGACATGGGACAAAACAGGAGCTCAAATACATTTTATCATAAACCTTCAGACACGCACTACCCAAAGTTGAAATAAATGATGGTATAAAAGAAAGGAAGGGGAAGGCACATGAGGTGATAGAGGCAGGTTTTCCCTGTTTATTAATTTCCAAAGCTGCATGTAGAACAAATAACAGAACAGCCTTTAAAAAAATAAAAACACACTTTTGGGAAATGCTTCTCATCACACAGATTACAAAGAAGCCCTTGGTAAAAATAAAAAGTTTGCATGTTTACTTAGTGGCTAAATTCTGGAACCATAAAAAGAGCTGGATATTTAATTTGATGAGAACTAGGGATTTCAAATCACAGACATAACTGCTTTCTTTAATATAACTGTACAATTAAATCTTACTAAAAACTTTGCATTAGGGGAATATAAGTTTTCCCATACAGAACTTAAAACGTACAAATGTTTGATGGAAGATCATTGGACTATGGGGTGCCATTTGATCAAGTTGTCCTTTCAGATCTTCTCGGACAAGTTGCTAACTGATGTTTGTCAGACCTTTAGCTTCAGAATTTAATACTTAACTCCAAATTGCTACTTTTTAAAACACACGGTCCATTAAACAAACACGCATTACGTGGAATATATCATATTACCTATTTGAGTTTGGATCATCTCCAGATACAACATTTCTGCTAGAGAGCAGTGCTGACTTTGCTTTTAGTTTTCATTTGAATACTAAAAAGCATGAGTAGCAAGGTCAGCGCTGCTTTCTAGTGGATGTTTTCGGTTAACGTCCTAAATGTGAACATTATTCCGGGGGCTGATGAAGCAGAAAGCAGATTTATTCAGATGACCAGATGTTCACCGTGTAATACCGCTGATCGTGTTGTAATTTACTGACGGTTTAAGGTGGTTTTAGATCAGACTGTGCATGAAGTAGATGTAATACCTCATACCATACTCCAGTTTTAGAGCATTTTCTTTATTGCATCCCAGAAGCCATTCTCCGCTCCAAACCACGAACTTACATCTCACATACATCTGCCATAGTTTGGACACTCAGGATTTTTCGACTTCATTGTAATGCATCATTTCACCAAAAGTAAGTTTGACATTTGTACTCGCTCTTATAAGCATCTGCAGTTGTTCTATTACTCTGTGCCAGGATATTCTTATCTTATGACAACCCCACCGCATATCTATATAGGTGCCCTTTTCGTTTGTACACCACCACCAGCTCAAGTCCTGTCCCTGTGGCCGAGAAGCCTAAAAAGAACAATAATCGTATCTTTCGATATAAACCTTTCTAATTAAAGTTAGAATACAGTATATCATGTCAATGTATCCAGTGCATAAACGGCTGGAGTGGGGATAGAGGGTGGATAACATGTCCAAGGAAAAGGGTACTTCTAAAGCACTGCCAACTATGCTTTATGTTGTGGTTCATTTTCACTGTTCTTTCTTTTATGGTTCTAGTAATAAATCAAAGCTATTTAACAAAGTCTATTTTGAATGTAACATACATGCAAACATTGCAGGTTGGTTGTCCTACTTTTTAACTGTATCGCTTGTTGATACAGTAGTGTTTTACTCTGTTCCTACATTGTCACTGTATACCTACACGATGATACAACAGTAGTCACACTTTTCCGTGGTAAAACTGTATGCTCTAATCTACATTGATTCTTAATAAAAGTTTATGGAAAAAACACATTACTTGCATAAATGGCATGTATAGGACAGTAAACACCACAGTGATCAGTTTCCCGACCACATGCACCACAAAACAACCACGCTGAACTATACGGTGTCTGACATACCAGATAACAAATCATCATCCTAGCTGGTGTGTTGGCTTCTGGTAGATTTTAGTCTAAAGTGAGGTAGTGACCATTAATTTTTAGAAATATCACTTGTTCAAAAGGTGGCACTGCAAGGCTTCTCCTGCGGTTAGACAATAGCCCTGAACAACACACTAAAAACTCAGACTGCACACTGGTGGAAAGACAACTTAGAGATGTAACAGGAACTTGTACTAGTGCTGGGCAGACAGACCACTTTCTGTACGGAACTGAAATAATGGGTCATCATCCCTTCCCACGAGTCAAATGTCCAGTAGATGGGCATCAAGCATCTGTGTGGATGATGGCCCACTGTATGTTCCAGTTCATGATCTGTCTGTTCAAGATGCCAGTCACAGAGGAGCGTGTCTCGCATTCGCTTTCCAGTAGGCTGCGTGTGCGCTGCTCACACAGCTTTCAACAAATGTCAGTGATTTAATGCTACTTTATCCTGACATTTTTGAGCTCTACATTCCCGGTATACTAGGAAAACTGTGTGCTGGTTGGCGTTCTTCCTGCTGTCTGTGTTGTTTCTCCAATTAATGTTGCAAGTGTTGCATCAAGGCATACTTGCACATTTGCACGGTCTTTTCCTTGTGATGCTTGTTGTAAGTCCTCCAACCTGGAGCTGGTGTTCTCCAGGAGGATCCTATGGGGGTCGAGGAAGCAGGTCAGGCAGACTGGGATATCCCCTTATATATCTTCCCCCATAATCACACCTTATTAATGGCATGTTGCCAAATAAAAGATGCACAGAATTCTATTTTTTCCATTTGGGACTCAAGTCCCATAATCCTAAAGTACTGGGTCAAAGAAGAGGATTGAACAGCAGTGCAGGTATGAAGGTCAGGCCATTAGGCTTAACAACCCACACCTGAGGGTGGCTGGGAGGTTTAAAAAAGCTCCCTCAGGTGCAGGCAAGTAGAAGCAGTCATGGTTGTAGAAGTAGTAGCAGTTGTAGCTGCACACATACCTCCTTTGGCAGGAGGAGGTGGCAGAAGAAAACACGTTGCTGGCGAAATCCACATAAGTGGGAGGAAAGAAAGGACACCAGCATTTACTGTCCGTTTATTCAAGTTTCCAATCCTGAATTGGTCCTTTTCCTACAAAGTCTGGATTGCAGAGGTTGTGCAGCGGGAAGCGTGAAGTCTGAAAGCTTTCCCCCATGTGAACCTGATTGCAGCGCTTTCGCAACGAGAAGCGTGCAACAGACCGTGCCTGGAGGCTGGCGTGCTCCAGGGAGTCGTGCTGAGCCGCACTGTGTACCTGTAGGGTGTAATCGAAGGCAGTTTGCAGAGAGGAGCATGCCCGCTCAAGGAATCACCTGTGGAAGAAGCCCTGCATCCTGTGAAAGAGGCTGAGGAGCCGGTGAGTGTTGTTGTGCAGGCGGGCAACTGTAACCAGCTGCTTTTCACTCGCGAAAGAGTGAAATTGAATGAAGCTGACCGGAGTGTGTTAGACAATGGAGTGCAACAAATGTAGCACTCGCGTATACGCAAAAATGCTGTGGAATGAAGTTTTAAACCATGTACGTTATAAAAACAGCTTTAACAAAGTTAATAATGACTCTAACACAAAGATCAAGCCCAGTAAAGACGAGACAACATTTTATCTTGTAAAAACCAAGTGTTAAACCTCAACAAGTTGAATGGAAAAGAACGGAACCCACATTACCTCAAGCCAAGAGGTGAGCAAGCATTGCCCTCAGCCAAAAGATACTGAAATAAATACTGAAATAAAGGTTCCTTTGGGAATAACCACTACTACCAGAAGGAAAGGGGCTGATATTACATCTTTAAAGGTTGAGCTTTTAAATGAATGACTATGGTGTGGAAGAACCAGCTATTGGTCAGAAACTCACATTGTGAACGCCAATAGAGGTTGAATTGAAAGTACTTGGTTGGTGGCTGAACAAAAGACAAGAGAAGTTGAAAAGTGGCCCTAGAAGGAAGGCCATGTTAAAAAGGAGACAAGTCCACCACTTGTCTAGCAGAGCTAAAAGGGCATTGGTAAGAATCTCGTCTTACCTTTCAAAATTTCTGTACACCGTTATAGCAATTTGAAGTGGAAGTAGTTGTGTTTAAACGCAGAGAACTGAAAGCCGTGTGGTACACCTGGAGGTGTTAGGTCTGGCAGGAGCGTGGACCAGACAGAAGCAAAAAAGGAAGACAACTGGGAGTGGATCACCCCGGTAAAAGTTTAACTTCTTGTGTTTCATGGTGCCAAGACAAAAGCACTGTGAGGAGAGAAGTTGAAGTTGTCGTGAAGCTAACCTTGTGTTTCATGGTGGTAAGAGGAAAGCACTGTGAAGAAAAACACTGAAGAAAGTCGTAGAGGAAGCTGGTGCGTTTCATGGTGCCAAGGAGGAAGAACTGTGATATTTTCTAAGTCGAGAAGGTATTGTGTTACGTGGCACTGCAAGAGAAGCAGTACACTTTGTTTAAAGAACTTCTTAAACTATATTTTCTGGAGGAGAAGGATCTTTTCTGGGTTGAACTGTAAAATGTTGGATGTTCCATTCAATCCAAATAGACTTGATCAGGAACTGTGTTGGAATTCTGTTTCAAACTTGGATGTTCTTCTTGTTTTGTGTTGGACCTGACTGACTTAAAATCTGGGGAAGGGGAAGTCACTACAGTTATGAACATAAAATGTAAAGGTGTTACACATTCAAGTATTTGTCTTACAAATTGTTATATACTTTCTTGGTTATGTTAATGCACAAGTGTGTAAGCCAGAGTGTTTTCCTTAGTTTATTTAGGCAGGGAAATCCTGGTTAGCGTAGGGCCAGAGAGGTGTTGGATTTACAATTTTGGTTTAATAAAATGGCATAGTTTCAAAAACCCTCTAAAATGTGTCCACTTCACATTTCTGACTCCTCACACAAAGCACAAGCCATCGCCATGCTGGTCGATTGCACTCACGCATCCAAAGGAGAACCTCTTCCAGGGCTGCTTTGCAATGACAAGCCCACTTGGTGGTCTCCTTGAAAGGTTGCAGGATGGAACAGACATTAGATAGCAGCTGCCACTGAAAAGCTATTAAAAATGCCCCATCTAGAGCTCTGGTGTGAGTGTTCCACTAATATGTGATGTATTGCACTGCTCATGTAGCTTACCAACATGTGCAAAGTAGAGTTTAAAAAGTGGTCAATGAGATCTTCAGATTGTGCTGTGGCAGCTTGTGGTGCACCTGCAGTGGGTGCAGTGCATTTTCTGCGTGATAAGGCCGTCTGAAATGGGAACCTTTCTTCTGGCCCACAGCGACCTTTTACAGGTTCACAATTGCTGATAAAGGGTGTGATGATTTGGTGAAGAGCATGCGCAAAGAAGGGGGCTGTGCACTGTTTTGCCAATTCTTAAAGGCAGCAAGACCATTTGATGCATTGCCTCTGTAACATACCACAATTGCAAACTAAAAGACATTAGCTGCTTGCCTCCACCTCCTCCCAGATGTGAACACATCTGTGGCTTCTGCCCTGAAACCATAGCATGCAAAACACTGTTGGTGCTGAAATGCATGCACCTGCTTCCACCTTAGATTTCTGTGACCCCCCTGCCCCACCACTATTGTCTGGCCTTTTAGAGGAAGGGAATTACACTCAAGTGTGGCCTTACAGCCAGGTGGTCAATGCTCTGACCCACTGGTCCACACTACCATGGCCTGCTGTAGAATCAGCCCCACCGTACCTATAAACAATTCCAGTACTGCTTTGGGAGAGAACAACCCCAGGGACTTCACAGTGATGATCCACTTTGTCCATAAACTGCCGGAATCCCCAGTTTAACACAAGAGTAGGGTAGGAGGTCTATTGCCAACAGCCAAGTTAGTATTGCGCAGGTGTTGTCTGTCATGGGACATGTAAAATTTTGGCCATACGCAAACAAATCCACCAGCCTGATGAAAAGGGGGAACAAATCAATGCTTTGAGCCACTGGAGTGTAGCAGGTAAAGTAGTTGTCCCACTCAAGCACTAACATAGCTCAGTATTTTCAGTGGTAATTGCACTGACTGATATTGCTCTGCTGTTTGACTGGTAGTATGCGGAGGGACATCTCAGATCTTTCAACATCTTTCCAGGTCTGTACATGGAGCCAAAGCACATGGAACTGCATAATTGTAGTACCCAAGTTGGCCCCTAACCTTCAGTGCACTGCTTTCCAGCAGGGTGTGCGAGTGGACAGATTCAGTTGCTGTTTATTTTGTGTGAGGCACTGCCAAACACTTAACATTGGTTGTGGGCACAATGATGCCGGCAGCGGTTTGGGTGCCAAATAATCATCTGATGTGGATTCTGATCTGCAACAGAAAGGCAGTTTCTTGAAGAGACTACATAGGTGGGGGGTTGAGGTTCTATTAAAAGAATAATCTCTGCAGTGTTGTTCTCATCCTCCTCTTCACTATGGCTGCTATGCTTAGTCCCATCTTGACTCTCATAAATGATATTCATTGTCTTGATCATCATCCATCTCATCATTAAAGTCCGACTATGGAGGCGGTGAAGAGAGAGACCTGGGATTTTCCAACTTCTCGCACGGTTACTCAGTGCTATTCTACCCTGATCTGCATTAGGTAAGATCTGCACACCTCTCTCTTCTGCCTGAGATAGTGGACGTAACTGAATGTGCAGCCTCCAGACATGCTCAGTGGGTGGTCATGGTGCAAAACATATGCTTTTACTTTTACTAGTGCATGTACCCCAGAGCTGCTTGTGACTGGGTGTGTAGGAATCTATGTGATCACTGTGCCGCCCGTAATTCCACAGACGAAAATGCCGACTGCAATTACGGCATGGCGCAGTGATCAGATAGTTCACTTCTGCCCGTCTGCTCCAGCCCGCAATCCCCCCCACTTACCTTTAGTACGGCGCACTTCTGTGTGCACCACCGCCATCCTTGTACCCCTGCAACGTCAGCTCCTCCCACTTCTGTGAGGCAATGCTGATGCTGCAGGGTACTTCAAAATACTGTAATGGTAAGCAGGGGGACAGCCCCACAACTGCATCCAAGGAGGGAGGGGGCACCTCCGCTCTTCTTGGATGCAGTAATGGGGGTGGGTTGTAAGGATTTTTGTACTGCACTGCGGCGCAGTTGTAGTAATGTCGCCACAATCGTGGCAACATTATGGTACCATTCCGTTGTGTAGAATGGCCTTTAATTGACCACATGCAATTCTCGTTTGCAGTGTCTAGACCACACCTTCTAAAGGACGACGCATGAAAGGGCACATACAGAAGGCTGCCTCCCTGTCTAGAAGGAAGCCAGAAGAGTGTGCTCTATCACAGCAGGTAAACTGGGAGCGTATCAGGGTGCCATGCAGCCGGGCTGTTTGTCCGGAGAAGATGCAAGTGGGAACAAAAAGTCCGCCTTGCAGATGCAGACTTCTCGGCCTGGAATCTGCAATGTCAGTCTTTTGTTCATGGCCTTCGGACCCCAAACCGAAATTCTACCCTCTCCATTAATGCACATGACACATTCTGCTACGCCCCCGCCCCCCCCCATGCCTCTGGCTAGTATGGGTACAGTAATGTGTTGTGCACTCACTGACTGTTGTCTCCCCCTCATTGCTTAATCTCAGCATCTCTCCACTCCCCCAGAAAAAAATCAGGCAAGTTCGACTCTCCCACAAGTGTCCCTCATTGATCCTCCTCCCAGGTGTCACCCAATGGCAATTCTCTATACCATTTGCTTCAATAGATGGACACTGTCTGGAGTGTCACCTCCTTCCCAGAATCTTTGCTGCTCCAGCCCAGCAAAATCAGGGAAGCCCAACTCTCTCAAACTGCCATTAGGAATTTTCTGGCTCCTCCCATGTGTCACCAAAGGGCACCCGTCTTGTCCACTCACTTCAAATCACTGAATGCGAACCTACTCTAAATCAAACACTGCTGGGGCCCCAGTCACTCTCTAGCAACAACCTCCCACATTGTGGTCAAACTACAGAAAGTAAACAAAATGACTGAAGTTGAGCTGGTCAATTCACCTATAATTCAGGTGATTCGAGGTTCCTGTAGGAAACTCAGCCCATGCCTAATTTTCAGTCGGTGGCTTAATGTTTCAAGTCAACAATATTAATTTAGTGATTCTTCCAAAGTTAAAAAGAAAATAAAAGCAGTACAATTAAAACAGACTGCTAAACACCACCTCCTCAAATATGCCTAGCATTCTACAATATTGCGATATCAAAACTCCTTGGATTGAGGTGTCAAACCTTTATATCATTTTCCAGTAACCAAATTTTAACATGGCTATCTGGGTGCTCCCATTATTTCCACAGTAAACACGGGTGCCCACGATATTGACTGCTACCCACACAAGTGTGTTCCATGGCACTCATCGATCCATCTTGTGTCCGCAATCTTGAAATACTGCTAAGTTCCTAAATTATATAAATATCTCTCATGGTCTCAAGTTTGGGCACCGGGAGGTTTTAAAGGGGTGATATTAGTTCTAGGCCCATTACATATTTTCAAATACCACACGAGGGGCTGAGTGGGACAGTAAAGAATTCATGGTAAGATCTTATTTAGCCATAAAACATGTACTAAAATATGAAGTTTACAGGGATCTGCCTGAAACATTGGCAGTTTGCAGGCCACAAAGAGCAAAGTCTGATGCAGAAAAGCCTGCATACAGAAGCACAACGTGCAGTACTCAGGCTGGATTTCACAAAGTCAATCTTTTGTTCCCTACCTTCAGAGCACGATCTGTCTGAAGGCTGTGCAGGGTCTAACAAAATGGAGGAGGGTGCAGAAGCATCCAGACGTACACATTAAATTACCTTTCTGTAATATTTTTTCTGATGGATGTTCCTCCCTGGGATTCCTCATCTTTTATATTTATCTCCCAGCACAGCTGCTCTTTGGAAATGTTTCTGCCCCCAGAGAGCTAAGGAGCAGTTCCACATCAACTCCGCCCAACTCCTCCACACGATGTATGCGACATTGGTGCTGCACACCGTCACTTTAGTTTCAGCCCTTTTCCTGAAGCACTTTACTGCTGAAGGACCCCAGAACCAAGGTGTACTAGCTATCTGCCAAGAAGGGCAGATGGGGAGAGCAATTATTAATCCATGGGTGGCACATTTATCAAAAAGAACATTAAAGAGAGGTAGGTAATTTGTTCTTCTAATGGATTCCTTCCTTCCACAGATTCCTCATCTCTGAGAAGACTCCCATAGCAGTACATTGATCTGGAGGAGGGTGGATAGCAAGTACACCACCTAAACCAGAAAAGTCTTCAGCTCAGCTCCGCCAATAGGCACATCCTGTCCACACTGACAATCCAAGCCGTACTGTTTAGCAAACCTATGCAAAGAAACCCCCACCTCCCTTAGCCACCAGAGACTCCACGTTGCAGAGCTGAGGTGGCAGCTAGTCCTCTGGTGGAATGTGCTTTCAGACCCTCGGGTACAACCTTATAAGCCAGATCACAGCATTCCAAGATGTAGAGGATGATTCACCTTGACAGGATCTGTTTGCTCACAGCCCTGTGTAAGGAAGGCATAGTCTCAAACAGTAAGCCAGACGCAAGTGATCACAGTTCAAGGGTGTTTATAAAATGTCTACCTAATCCTAAATCTAAAGATGGGAGCAAGCTACGACCATCAAATAATAACACAGTCCTAGTGGTGTCTTGTCAAAATAAAAGGACCTACACCAATACACCTATTGCCAATCCTTACTTCTAAATACAAATCGTGTGGGAAACCATGTTATAAGTGTTTAAAATATTATATGTCAGGATATTCAAGCCGTTGGCTTCCCTTCCACATGTTTTCACCACGGGACAAGGTGACACACTCTAGTTTAGCACCGTCTCTGGCTTCTATAGCATGAAGATGCAGTTCAGATCTCATTATCAATGCCTTCTGTGCCAAAGTCTCTTATTTCAGAGGGCCTGATGCAACAATCAAAAGATTCTTTCTCTTCAGGATTCTCATATACAACTTCTTGGGTGATTGTCGATTCACCCGGTTTCACCCTCCACAGGGCTCAGACCCACTTAAACACCAAGCTTTCAATTGATCTCCCTCCGCCGGGCTCAGACCAACTTGCTCTATTTTCCAAAACTTTCTTTACTTCAGAAATCTAAGACTTTCGATTGTGCGTGTTATTTTGCTCAACCGGACACAGGACCACTTTGATTCACAATTACCTGCTCTTCTCTTGATGTGCTCGCTTTCGTACTTTCACCTAGCCAATTCTCAGCTGGATACCTTACAGAGACTTTCGATTAAGCACACACGAGGTGCTGGACCACTCTGTCAAAGACATTCTATCTTGGTTTCAAAGTTCAATCACTCACCAGCAGTTTAACTTCATTTGCGTTTCTTATTGCACCCGTTTTAACCATGTTTGTTTCAACGCTCGCCATACAATGTTGCCTCTTCAACAATAGCGGTCTTGTATCATTCTCACCGGCTGTGTTGATTTGCTGCTTTGAACTTGGAGCCAAGGACGGTACGACAAAAGCTTGGGATTCTCCCTGCCTTGATTAGTGGTGCAGGAGGGCCCTGGGCATCTCAGACACACAATGCAGGATTCTTCAGACCGGTTTCCTGGTCTTACACTTTCCATCTTTGAGGCCTCTGGAAAGTAACGGTTCCCTTGTCGAAAAGGTCAAGGGAATTTCCCTCCTTGCTATACCCTTCTGTTTCACCGTCTTTCCTCTCGTGTTAAACGGCCATCTTGGAACTGCTGTTTCCTCGTGTGTTCTGCCTCACTCAGATTGTGCTCTCAGGCCCCGGCTTTCATCCGTGTGGGGAAGTGTAGAAGTGTACTGAAGTCAGGTGTGTGTGATGATCAGTAATTGCTGGACCATTGTATTGGGACACGTCAGGTGTACAGCTCGGGTGTTAGTCCGTTTTCTCTCGGGCTGTCCGTGAGAAAGTGTGTGTTGTTAAAGGGGACAGGGTAAAGTTCTTATGTATCCTACCGGGTAGGATGGGGGTAAAGGTGTTACTGGGAAGGGGATATCGTGCCTCACCACCCGTTGCCCCACTTCCACTACCCGAAGACCCCTCACCCAGGCGATGCTCCTGCACTGGTGCACCCATAGGAACTAGATCCAAAAGCGATGGCTGTGTCCTGGCCACATGGATGACAGCTGGCCGTGGACTGGCGGGTGAAACACCTTCTGGTTTCTCACACCTGCCAGCACAGGCACCAGCATAACGAACGAAAAGATGGTAATCTTTCCCGGTCTCTCTTGTCCGAGAGGGCATTTTAGCGGAGGCCACGCAAAGGATCCAGCCCATGGAATTGTTCATCTGCCTTGGCAGAGTATGGAGAAGGAAACCAGACAGGAAGATGGATCTCGAGACACAAATCAGAGACCACTTTCGGAAGGTAGTATGGCCTCAATCCCAAGGTTACCCTTTCCTTGGTGAAACCCAAATAGGGAGGTTTAACTGACAATGCCGGGATCTCACTCAACCATCTAGCAGGAAAATCACCTTAAGGGTGAGTAATCTTAAACAAGAATAGAGGGGCTCAAACGAGCACCCATAAGAAATGTGAACACTAAATTTAAGTCCCAGACTGGAACAAGAGACTGGTGTGGGGGTAGCCAATTGCATAGTTCCTATAGGAATTGCATGTGTGGGGATTGTGGAAAAAAGCCCTGCTCTAGGGCCGTCTTGAAAACCGAAATAACAGCAAGGAACCCTTCCACAGTGCCAATCTGCAGTCCTGTCCAGGCCAAAGAAAGCAGAAAACCCAGAACTGAGGATGTGGTACAGGTAAAAAGTTTCAGATCACTTTACTGGCACCAAGCTAAAAACGTATGTCACCTACAGGCATAAAAGGATTTGATGGCAGGTCTAGCAGAGAAGAGCATGTCCAGAATATCCTCCAACAACGCCAACTCCTTATACCTCAACCTTTCAGAAACCAAGCATGAATGCGCAGGCAGTTGAGGTTTGGGCGCAGGATACGTCCCTCTGATCGGAGAGGAGGTCTGCTCTCTGCAGAAGGTGCCAGGGAGAGCAGACAGACCGGCCCAGCAACGGCGGGTACTACATTCTTGAGGCAATCAAAATCAATGTGGACCCAAACTTGAAGTTCAAAGGGCCCCGCCCCCCAGAGCTCCCTGTCACAAATATTCCCTGGAGCAGGGAGTCTGAACCTGAACTTCCTGTTCACACTGGAAGCTAAGAGGTCCACCTGAGGAGTGCCCCAATGGGAGAATACCTCCCACACCCTAGCACTTCTTGTTAGAGCTCCCTCTCGTGGGAGGCTGAAGTCGGTCTGCTCAAGACATCCACAATCACGTTCTTCCTACCATCAAGATGAGCTGCTGTCAGAGATCGTCTTCGGAGCCCAGAAACAGAGTCCACATTGCTTCTCTGCATAGAGGCAAGGAGCCCACACTATGGCGTTTGTTGAAGTAGTATATGGTCACTGTGTTGCCCAGCAGGACAAGTACAGTTGTGACATTTACCAAAGGGAGGAAAGCAACCAGGGCCATCCTGATCGCTTTCAACTCTAGCAAATTGATGTGTTCGCATCATTCCAACAGAGACCACAGATTGCTCACTATCACTCTTATCGTTGCCCACCCTAGCCCTAGCGTGTCCGCGACTAGTCAGTTGGGGCCAGGGTTGTCGCCACACTTCCTTCAGTAGGTTGTTTCTATGGGAGCACCATTCCAAGTATCTGGACACTTTCTGCTGAGACTTGTAGATTTGAGGTGTGTCCCTTAAACAGACTGCTGACAACTGAGAAGCCGCTGAGCAGCCTCATTCATAGCTGGTGCTCTGGCTCTACAAAAATGCAGGAGGCCATAAGACCCAGCAAGTGCAGAAAAGCTGAGGCAGGAACATTTTCCTGCAATTGTGGGACACATACCATCTTGGAGACATTTGCTACTTGATCCTCTGGCAGGAGGGCCCTGCACAGGCGGGTGACCAAGAACGAGACGATGAACCAGAGGGACTAGGATGGCGAAACTACAGACTTTCTGAAGATCAGGGAGAATCCCAAGCTGTGCAACCGACTGTACGCGCAGTACCAATGTGCCGACGCCTGGTCTGTGGAGCGAGTTCAGATGAGCCAGTTGTCTGAATAGGGAAAGACATGAATGCCTTCCTTTCTGTGGCCAGCTGCTGGGGAAAACCCTGCATGCTGAAGAAAGCCTGAATGGCAGGACCTTGAATTGGTAGTAGCAGTGCCCCACAGTACATCTCTTCCTGTGCTACTTGTGGATGGGCACATGGAAGAAGGCATCTTGGAAATCCAAGGAGACCGGACAATCCTGCAAGTCAAGAGCTGAAGGATCTGGGCTAAAGTGATCATCTTGAACTTGTCTTTACGAAAGTACAGGTTCAAGAGCCGAGATCTGAGATTAGGCGTAAGCTTCAGTCCTTCAGCACCAGATAAGTCAGGTACCACCTCATGTCTCTTTCTGAGCATGGTACTCAATCTAAGGCCCCTTTCGTCAGAAGTTGACTAACCTCCTCTGGCAGGAGGGGGTCTGAAGGCAAGCACCGGTTGTCCAGGCGATGGTCTAGAGGGTGTTGAAAAAAAAGGGAGACAGTATCCCTGGTAGATGCCCTGTACGGCCTAAGCATCGGAGGTGATGGGAATTAATTAGTCTCAGAACTGGGAACTTCTGCCGCCCATATGGGAAAGGTGTGGCAGTCTGATTCACTGGGGCTTGCTGACAGCATGGCGGACACCCAAAATAATTCTGCTAGGAGCACCTCTGCCCCAACCTATGTTGGGACGGCACTGGTCTTGCTTGCTAGAGAGTGCTTGACCTCTGCTCCTTTGGGGTAAAGAAACAAAGGGGCAAAAAGCACTGCCTCTGTAAAGTCACAGCACCAAAGCAGTCCAGCAGCAAAAGCATGCAACCCACAGCCAGTCACCTTAGAAACTTAGAACTTCTGGAGAGACTCATGGGTCTTCGTCCCGAACAGGTTGAATCCTCCAAATGGCACGTCTCAGAGTTTTGCTTGGATATTCAGAGCAAAGTCTGATGTCCTCAGCCATGAATATCTCTGTAACACTGTTACAGTGGCTATAGTTCTAGCCACAGTTGGCAGTATCCAAGCCCGATTGGAGAATCTGGCAAGAAGTCTCTTTGCCATCCTTCACTATGGCTTCAAACCATCTCCCATTTAACCTGCAGGGATGCTGGGTTTCAAACCATCTAATTTCACGCCTCCAAAATAACAGACCAAAGGCCACAAGAAAATTTGGCCATATAACGTTGATGGATCTCAGCCCTAAGCTGTCCAAACCAAAAACCATTCTTCCAGATACCCAGTCTCTTGCTCTCCCGATCTGGTGGCAAAGACGGAAAATATGTTTTCTTCAGGTTTGCCTTAGCCGCCTGGACAACTAAGCACTCTGAGGATGCATGAGCAGACAAGAATTGCAGATCAGAAGGGGCCGCATTGTGCTTTTAGGCTAGGTTCAGGTCCACCCTAGGGACCAAGGCCAGCTTAGAGCATAATTCTAAGACCGGCCCCTCTATCGCCTGATTAGAGGGGGCCGATAACTCAGAGGTATCCACCACCTTTGCTATCAGGCGCTGAAAAGCAGCCTGAGGGTTTCCTGGGGTAGGAGCAAAGAGTATGTCCAATGAGGAATGGGTATGGGATGGAAGACAGACAGACAGATTCTTATCCACTTTTGCCATGGCGAGTCTAAGCACATTCGGCCTTGGGGTTTTGTGGAGTCTCTCCCGGCTTGTCTGAGTGGCAGTGGACTCTGATTGTGGCGACAGGGCCCGAGGCGGATGGTGCCTTACAAAAGAAGTCAAGCATTTTAAGCCGAAGGACCTCTCATTCCTCTGGGGTGGAGGACTAGGTGGGGAAAGGGAACTGTGGTGCCTGATCCTCTGAGGAGTCCCTGGATCAGCGACTCCTTTTCCTCAATGAGGAAGAGGAATTGTGTTTCAAAGACACGTGGGGTGAACAAGAGTCTTGTGGTGCTTCTTTTTGGTCTCATCCTTGCAGACTGTTCTTCGGTTCGGCGTTCCACACTAGGTGACCTTGAACGAGTCGCGTTGGTCACCATTCTCCTTTTGGAGAAAGGTGAACAGTTTCGACCTCCCATTCACAAAGTGCCATGGGGGGCATTGACTAGCGCGTACTGCAATCCTGCGTGTTGTGCTTCTCTAAGAGGCAAGAGAGACACAGGTAATGTGAGAATAAGAGACTGACACCTGACATTCGCAGTCGCAGCAGACTTTAAAACCAGAAGACTTGAGTATTCAGTATAACAAACACAAGAAGCAAAGAACTTCAATGAAGCAGTGTTTATAAAGCAAGCAAAGCCTGCTAAAAAAATGAACTAAGGACACGGTCGCAGTGACTCAAATACTGTCCCAGGAGTCATATTTGGAACTGGGTGCATAGAGGCGTCCACAGAGCCTCACTAAATCTCCCGGTGGCAGGAAGGTTTCCCAAGAGAAGCTGCGCCGTGAGATAATTATCAAAGAGGAATCAGTGGGAAGGACTGTTCACTTTTAAATGTTTTGACTAACTGGAGACCCTGCATATGGACTTCACAGTCTGGTGGCAGCAGACTGATCCACTGCATCCTTAAGCCTTTCAGAAGAAACAGTAATTCGGGAAATCACTCTGGTTTCTAACAGAAGCCAGCTTTCTTTTTTCCATCACATCCAACACCTCACAGTACTACATTTCCCATGGAACTTTAAGAATGTCCGTAGTTCCAAAAAATCAGATAAAACAAATCTGTTCATCAGGGACCTTACTTTCAACCATTCCAAACCAGGACTCGCATCCACCTCATTTCCTGTCTAGAGCGAGTCCTCTTTCTTTGCTGCTCTTCGGGCATTACACATTTCTTAACTTCTATATGGATACACATTTGTAAAGTTATTTAGGGTCACATGGTAATTCAGAACATGGCTTGACGTTGTGCAATTAGCAGAACATTTTTTGACCAAACTAGCATTCTTCAGTAGTGAGCTGTCTAGACTCACTGCTCTTCAGAGAGGTGGCGAACGAGGAAATGAGCACACACTGCCCAATCATGTTAAGTCACTAGTGTTTTCCACTTGAAGAATCCAGGTGAAAGACGGCACACTTGGGACACTGGGTCAAACTGTGCTTTTATACAAAGAGTACGACTGGATCTGTGGCGCATGGTGCACCCGGTTAGCAGCGTTACAACTGCAGGAACAGCCAGATCCCCATGAAGCATGAGCATGTAAGAAACCGCCAGCAATTACAGAAGTGAACCCAGTGACAGAAGAGGGGAAATCGGTAGCGCACTGAGAAGTCGAGATGCCATTACAAATACAGAGGTTCAATCTGAAAGCGAATCGATCTCAGAGATTACAGTTTTTAGGTCGAGTGATTACTCAGGCCAGATCAGACGCCTCCATTTGGTTTCCCCTCCCTCCTCTCTTCAGAATAACCACGGGCAGGCAGCATACACCATTCAGGAATTCGTACTCTATCGAGGTATACATATGCACATATGAATTAAAAAAAACGGCAAGCCATGATTAGTCTCGGGGAAGATTTGGATTACAAGGCATTAGGGTTCTGTGCGACTTCGAGTGAGTATGGCCGAAGCAATACAGCCCATCAAGGACTGTTTAGGAGCCAGAGAGTCTCTTTTAGTCTGGAGGGGCGAAAGCTCAATTTGGGCCCTGAGTGAGGGGACCTCAGCAGAATATCCTTCAAATCTGAGAAGGCACAAGGGAAGCAACGGTGACTCATAAGAGGAAATCCCGTTTTACCCGCTCAGGTCCAACAACCAGGCTGAAGCAAGACCTTGCTCAGAAAGACAGCATGTTTGCTGAAGCTGAAATCAGTATTTATAGTGCCTGAATTCTGACCCCTCACTCCAGGGGAGAGAAACACAGGCGCCACAGGATTCTCAAAGACTGATGAGTCACTAGTAGAGCTACAAATACACTCTTTGGAAGAGGACATAAGTGGCAGATGTTGGCAACAGAAGGGGTTGACAAAGATGACACCCCTAGAGGCAGGGACTCGAGAAGTATGTGTGACTTAGACCTTCATAGGGCATCCCAGGTTGTCGGACTGGACGTCCTGTCCCAAAGCTGCAAATTATGTGTCAGCTAAACTCTAGAAAAGCTTTGGAGAAGGAGGTGAGGTTTAGGATGAGAGCGGGTGCCTCAGGCTCCAGTTAGAAGGCATTGTCATACGCTCTCTGTAGTTGGAAAACTGGATGATAGCCATTGTGGCCAAGAGCCAGAAGGATCTAAAAAAAAGTGCCATATTTGCTAAGACAAATTGCTTGATCTGACGGGGAACTTAGCAAAAACAGACTTAGCAAAGCGGGCAAAAAACACACAGTCCCTGCTGACACTACAACTCTAGCAACATGGATCCAGAGAGCTGTCTGCTTCCTGGTGAAAGGCAACTGCACGACAAAGCTTACTGATTGAAACTGAGCGTTGTACGAGCGTGGCAAGGCTACGCAAATGTTGCTTTTTGATGAGAACTTTACCAAGGAACTTTGGAAGTTCATTTGGACGTATGCAATCCTGAAGAATGCCAGACTGAGTTTTTTGCAAGGGCCACTCAATCGATTTTGAGTGCACCACAGAAGGAGGCAGAAGCTTGGATCATTACTGTGAGTAAAGACCGCCTGACACCGTCGTCACCCACATGTGCCCGAGGTAGGGGAAGCTTTGGTAAGTCACCAAGAGACAAACAGCTATCACATCAGGTGAGCGTTAATGGAGTAATGTATCCCCTGGTGGGACGCGGGAGACCCATATTCTTAGACAACTTGCAGATGCTTCAAACCATGAGAGGGTTCCAGTTATTTCTGGAGATACCCGGAGCAAGGTTTATGGTCAATCCATCGAAAAGACAATGCATCGAAAAATATGCATCGAAAATAAATGTATCGAAATTCTGTTTAACATTAAAAGTACATATCCATCGAAACTTTTCCATCAAATGGATATGTACTTTTAAATGTAAAAAATAGCATTTCGATGCTTTTATTTTCTACATTCAAACATTACATGGAGCTGTCCAGTGCTGAAATTTCGGCACTGGCCATCTCCTTGTAACGTTTCAATGTTTTTTTGCATATTGGGGGGTGGGGTTGGGTTCCCCCACCCGAGCCCCCAGTCCTTCTTACCCCAACCCGAACCCTTGCCCTAACCCTAATTCTAACCCTTATTCTAACCCTCGCCCCAACCCTAATTCTAACCCTTGCCCCAATTCTAACCCTTGCCCTAACGCCAACCCTAATTCTAACCCTTGCCCTAACTCCAACCCTAATTCTAACCCTTGCCCTAACCCCAACCCCAAACCCAGCCCTTGCCCTGACCCTAAAATCCATCTAATTTTATTCAAAGAAAATACATTTAGATGGAAATGTTTTTCGTTCAATAAAATTTGATGGAACTGACATCGATGGACTTGCACTCGATGAAAAGACCAAATACCCTGGAGCAAGCATGCCTTCCCATCTCGATTGGTATATTGGTAGAGAGGGAACAGTTGCTGGGGCAGGAGTTCGCTTCTAGACAAAGAAGCTGTAGAGCAGGCAGTGCTGAGCAAGGACACTTTATTCAGCAATGTATTTTTGGTGCACTAAGGGCAAAGACAGGCCAGTGAGAAACCTTCAAGAGATCAACGGGTGGTTGGTGTAATGTCACTTCAAGATGAAGGGCATTACAGCCTGATGAAAGAGAATTGGCTAGGGAGGTTAGATCTCAAGGATGCCTATTTGATGATCCCGGTCGTTCAGCCAAACAGGAAGTACATTCACATGAAAAAGGCCAACCTGGCAGTTCAAGAGTCTGCCCTTTGGGCTCTCTTCAGCTCGCTGAGCTTTCATGGAGTTGCTCAAGTCAGTCATATCAATGATCAGGCAGAGGTATAACAGCTATAATTTAGCTAGACAATACGATTCTCAAGGAACGATCATAAGTAGACCAAAAATATTGAATGACTAGATTACTTCATGGACTAGTTTTCCTCAAATTGAGAGAAAGTGTTGAACCCAGCAAAAAAGGTAGGGTTCCCAGGATTTTTTGTAGATGTCTTTTAGGTCAAGTGTTACATTTCTTAGCATCACTAGCTCAAAGAGAGAAGCCTTTGAAGACTATAGGAGTGTATCGATTGGCGATCTTGGCGGGACACGGGTTAGTAGAAAGAATAGCAATATACAGCCATGTACAGCTTACTGAAGGGAATTAGGTTTCTGTGGTCACTAGATATTGACGCTTCTGGGATGTAAACAAATTCAGTTGTGGAAGGAATGGCCAGACAACAATGGTCTGAGTTTGAAACCGCTCTCCAGTAAACTGAAAAAGCTTCTTGTCTAATATCATGCAGAATATTACCATATGTCGGAGCGCTGGAAGTTAATCACAGAATATGTTCCCTCGAAAGAGTAATTTTAAAACTAAGAGAATTAAGTCTAACTTGAGAATGATTTCTTTTCCATATTTCCTTCAGAATGTGAATCTGTGTGTAGTGTGGTACATGGAAGAGTTTGGGAAGATGACAGATGAACAGGCCATGAGGGGAATCACAATTACATATAGCAATGAGCAAACCCTTTGAGACAGTGTCTGCTCCTACACTGGCACATTTGGTTATTGCTCAGGCAGGAATAGATGTAGAGGGCATTTCACCCATTATCAAATGTGAAAATAAAAATTGAATTAATCATTACATTAAATCAATTTATCACTAGATAATAAATCTGATTTGACTCAAAGCACGCATTCACTTTGACATTTCTAAGATAATAAATGTAACCGATGCATTTCATTCTAAATGAATAGCATGATACATGCAAGGAAGTTGCAAAACATTATCCGGGGAACAACCATTTTTATTGTTGTGCAATAGATATATAAAAAAAGTGTCTCTCTTTCTTGGAAACTTTGCGACATATTCGTTTGACTTGGCCTAAGGGAAGGAAGCCTAGGTTTATTTTCTTTGACATACCCTTTATCAAAGGTGGCTTCTTTGATGGTGAGCAAGCATAATGCTCCCCTCTGTTCTTACCATAGAATGAAGATTATCCAGATTAGAATAGTCCAGGGAGACTTGATTTTATTAAAGACGCAGCGGCATGCATTATCCCAACCAATTAAAACACGATAGACAGGAAAATGTAGATGAGGTTGCTTCGATTTAATTTTATGCCCACCAACTAATGATAATTGCTCTTCTGACAAGAGCAGAACTGAAGAGATCATGAGGAGTTTGGTGGAAAGAATTAGCATTGCCCATTGCAGGGTTGCATAGTCCACATCCCAGTAAAGAAAGAGTCTTCAGCTGGAAATGAGGTAGAAGGGATCCCTGGATTGGATTGGTTGAAAAAAGGTCTCTGATCAGGAGCATCAGATTTCTGAAACTACTCAAGTACATAAGAGTTTCATGGGAAATGTATCAATGTGAGATGTTGGCTATGATTTGTAAAAACAACCTTGTGGCTTCTGAAGATTCCAAAGTAAAGACCGATACAGCATGATGTTTGCCTCCATGTAATCTTCATTTCATAAAATCGTTTACATTGTTATCCAAGTAAAGTCAGTCAGAATTCTAAAGCATATTTTCAGCGAGCTATTTAGGCAGAGTGAAGAATGCAGCACGTACTGTATTAGATCAATATCTTACTTTGATGCATCCAATAGAGTCATCACAGATTCCCCAGCTGTGACATCCTCCCATCTGGCCAGGAGACGGCAGCCACTACCGGATCCTGAACCTGGGGGCAGCTTTATGAGGGAGGATCACATGGGAGAAAATAAGTAACAGGGTTGGGGGGATGTCATGACTTCATTGAACAAGATGGTATCACCCCCTTTCTCGAGGAACACCCTCTAATACCCAAGACCCTAATGGCATACCATCAGCTGCATGTTCCCCCATGTGAAAGAAATAAAGGAACAACTTCATATTTTTCTGCTCAAACACCCACCTATGGTACAATCACACAACGACCCAACATAACACCTTCTACTCCTGAGGCACATTTATGTAAAATCACTGAGAAGAACTTTTTAAATACCATGTGTCCAATGACACCTATGCACTGCAATTCCCAGAATTCTTCAAGTACTGACACGAGAAGGATGAAGGAGTTTGAATAAGGTAACAAAAGCTTGAAGAAAAATATGCAGTCTAGTTGTTTTTCCAATTCACCTGTGCATGGGACATTTAAACAGGGCCAGCACACTACTGAGAGAGACAGTGCAGGAGAATACGTTGGTTCCTGTCCGAAAGCTCACAAAAGTGACGATCATGTAGCAATATGGTGGAGCAGAGGAGGCCGCCACGACAGAGGGAGAAACGATGCGCTGGAGACCGAAGTGCCATGGAGACGCTGGGAGATGCAAGAGAGGTGCTGGACGCTCGGCCAGTCGAGAAGGCAGCGTTCTTCATTCCGGGACCTGAAGGAAAGCAGGCGTGTGACTGCGGAGTCGTGAAGGAAGCCGGAAGAAGGTCCACACACTGCAGTGTGGAAAGCAGGTAAAAACAATTCACTGCAGATGTGTGGACCGGAGATGCTGCAGAAAAGTGGCGAGTATACTCGAAGCCAGGGGTGACCCGGGGGCTTTCCCGTGACCACGCCAAAAGCAATTTGAATACAATACCATTGCTAACACTAGAAGATTATTTGAATACAGAAAAGGCAAAGTACAGTGCCCAAGGAGCTATGGATACATGACTTGCAAATGTTGGGCAAATCTTGAACAAACCTTACTGCAAACCTATATACCAAGCTAAGGGCAATACAAATAGTATTGGTGATACAGAGACACAAACATGTGAAGTCCTGGCAGGGGAGTATACCAGGCAAGTGAAAACCACAAGTGAAGTCCTGGCAGAAGAGTATACCAGGCAGTTGGTGTTGTATTAAGAAACCTGGCAGGGGAGAATACCAGGCAATTTGCAAAGCTTCTAGAGGTGCTAAAGATAGACAGTGGGCCTCATTACGAGGCTGGTGGTAAAAGGTTAACGGCACTGGTAAGGATGCCAGTGCCGTTAACCCCTTACTGCCGCATTACGAGGTCCCTTGGCGGGTCCCACTAAGGCCGGCTGGTAAAACCAGCCGTCCATGGCGGGAGCCGCTAGGGGCCAGGGAGCTATTAACGGGCCCGTTATTGACGGGCCCGTTATTAGCTCCCTCCCCATTCCCATTGAGCCCTACGGGGGCTCGAATGGGGTATTTTGAATGGGGACTTACCGGGTCCTCCAAGGTTGGAATGACTCAGTAAGTCCCCATTCAAGGAACCCGGACACGACTTTGGAGGCAGCCATGGCGCTAATAGCACCATGGCTACCTCCAAACTCGTAATGACCCCCAGTGTTTTATAAACCAAGGAGAAATTGGTGTGAAATAGTGTTTTCTAAACAAAGAAGAATATTGTGTTAAAGAAAGACTGTTACAGAACATGTTACCTAAACAGGAACCTTGTGAACCAAGGAGAGACACAAAGGAACCATTAGTAAAAGAGACAATTGCCATCCCACCTAAGAATCCAGGGGAAGGGGTCCACTCTCTGGATCCAAGGGCTTCCACCTTGGAGAACATTTCTGCTGTAACTATTCTTACTTTCAGCTGTGAACACTTTCTGCCAGTATCAAGTTGAAGATATTTCATATTTTTATTGTTTTTTTTGTAGTGTGAGGGTCAGGACAGGAAGCTTTGGACACAAATGAAGGCTCTTCAGTTATTGACATCCTGACAGAGACAGACCGTGCATTTTGGTCTATAGGTAGGGAAACTCCTCTTTAGCATAGGGTCAGAGAGGGTTTTCCCAACCCATTTCTATTTAATAAATATCTTGGACGGAAACGTGACCACCTTGTGTCTCATTTCTGAGCCCTCACATTACCCATCTAGAACTATTCCCTTATTGTAATCTGGAAAATATTAAATAAGAATACAAGACTATGGGAGAGTGATACATTGTAAATAATGTGTAAGAATATTGTACATCAACAAAACAAAAGTAAAGTTACACTATGGGTTTAAAACAAAACAACAAATCTGCATAGTTCAACAGAAACCAGCCACACCCCAAACACGGTGGGCTGCAGTAAACTCCAAAATGTTCATGGGACTCCACTGCTCAGTGATTTGGACTGTGTATAGAAAAGACCTGATGAACTGCAATTTTATTAATATATGATATGGCATGTATAACGTGCCTGTACACAAGTGTTTCTAGGCGCAACAAGACAAGGAGGGGGAAACACGGAGGACAGAACAACGATCTTACTAGGCCTTGTGTCAATCAGGTCATGCAAGTGTGGGGAAGAGGGGGCGGAGAAGTGCCAGGGGGAGGGGAAGGGAGAAGTGCAGGTAACTCAATTAGTGCAGCCAGCGGGTGGCTCATAAGCAAAGAGAAGGGACTTTAGGTTTGCAGGTATAGACTCTTAAGTGCTGGGGAGCCCGGAGACAGGGACATGGCGAGCAACTGGACATGCAGGAGCCTGGACCCGAGTTCAGAGGGTAGCCAGGTGACGAGTGCAGGAAGCAGTCAGGGACATTAGCAGGGGAGAGGAAGAGAGAAAGCGAGAGCCAACAGTAAGGTCTTGAGTTGCTTCCGGAACCGAAAGTGGTTCTGCTTAACTTTGAGAGAGGCAGAGGCTGTTCCAGGGGGAAGCCCCAGCCGATGATAGAGATCTACGCCCCACTCTCTGCTTGGAGGAGCTCTGACCCTCAGAGTTGGAGGTGAATGAGCGAAGAGCCCAACAAAGTGATTCAGCAGGGTTCATAAAACCACAATTCAACACACAAAAGCCGAAAATGCATGCATGTAATTATGGATGTAGTAAGGAGCCAAGTCCTGTCACCTTCACCATACCAATGAGTTCCTGAATTGTGCATTACTTTGCTTTTGAACACAAAGCTCGTGTGTAGTTAATTGTTTGGACAAGCTACACATTCTCATGTAAGCAAGAAGAAAATAGGGTTTTGTGGATGGGTATAGCTAGAAGCATCCATTGAAGCAATATAGATTGAAAAATCAGATATCAGCTAGTACATTCCATAGTAGCTT
Source organism: Ambystoma mexicanum (assembly GCF_040938575.1). Taxonomy (NCBI): domain Eukaryota; kingdom Metazoa; phylum Chordata; class Amphibia; order Caudata; family Ambystomatidae; genus Ambystoma; species Ambystoma mexicanum. The sequence continues at coordinate 1,088,464,766 of NC_090935.1, read as the reverse complement.
TATGTAAGAATCAAGATGCCAAATCGTAGCACCTGAAACACCTTTTTGACCAAAGGACCTTTTTAATAATTCACAAAGACAAACGAAGTTCCATCTTCATTCTTTACTCCTAGTTAAATTTTCTTGCAGGCAGTAATCAGACACTTTTGGTTGGTGGTCGTACACTTTAACAATGTACATATATAATTCACACTATACAATATTTCCCATAAAAATACAAGTTTACATCCTTAAATGTAAGATTCAGACAGACAAGATGATGCTCATCAAACAGTCAAAATGAGTAAAATGCGAAAGACATTATGCCCTTTTGTTAAAAATACTTCCAGCAAAATAATCTTCCAGTCCTTTCTGTAGCTCACTCAGAGTTTTAAAAAATATGGTTAAAAATATAACATTTTCTAAAAATCAAGCAATGATAGTTTATCAGTCAGATAACAATTTGAAAACATTAAATAAAATGTAAATGGCTAGGTAGAAAACACGATAAAAACAACTTGACAATCAATAATACAAGGTATACATTGTGCACTGATCCTTCTTTCTATACATATTTATCTCCATCTGTACATGAATTCATAAAAATATACTGGGGATCGTATGTTTTTGGGTATCTTAGAAGCCAAGAAAGTACTTTCAGTTACATGCAAAACAGAGCAATAAGTAAAATATTTTCTTGACAATCTGACAGCATATAACTTACAAGAAAAAAAAATCGGACCCATTTTAATGGGACTAGAGATGCCCCGAAATACACTTGTTTTTCCAGCTTGTGACACAGAAAACCAGACATACTAAAAAAGTTATGATTAAAAAAACTGTCACGATTATCAAATGCTAGAGTCCACATTCAGACAGGCCGTATTCTAGCAGTAATGGGAGTGTTGCAGGCATGTGACTAATTTATCCACACCACCTCTTCTCGAGTACAAACTAACGAATGGGTTCAGTGTATTCACAACAGACCAACTCCACGACTCTGCATGCTACCATTCTATATTAGGTGCACTGTACTGAGAAGGTTGGAGCAACAGAGAGATTGGAAAACATTAAGATTACATATGTGTGTTCTTTGTAAACTGATCTCCAAATGATCATATTTCTAGTAAATGACTAAGGGCTTAGATATCCTCATTCAAACAAGCATGGGTAAAACGAACATCAATGCTTCTACTCATTTGCTAGATTTACATGGTCCTTCCATCCTTTGGAGATCAGAAGCAGGCCTATCTTTGGTGCTTAGGTGGGCAGTGGCTTTGAATTGCACCATTTGGTCTACCTATGTTGACACGTGAACGCTAAGGGCTAAAATGTATTTGGAACCTACACGTCAGTGGAAAAAGGGGAGCTACTACCATAATGAAAGGATCTTGGTTAAGAAGCGACAAGGAAACAGTTTATATGGCATTAAATTACACTGACATTTTAATTATACTAAGCACAAGCTAAATGTTTGCATACACATTGATCGCTCTAGACAACGACACCAGCTAGGGGAAGACAGTGAGGACATCAATGTGCTCTTTGAACGTACCTCTAATTTGGCAATTTAAAAGTATTTGTTTTAAAATTCAGCTGTTTCCCTTCATTATATTAAGTTGTCCTCTTATCTAAAACATCTCCTTTTGGTCCTCCGCCATGTTCATTTACAACAAGCCTTAATACTTCCACAGCTCTGAGCGAAGTAAAATAACACCTTATTGTCCCGTTGTTCATATGGACCTGGCAGATGATGCATGCTTATAGGGTGAGGTCATTGGTCATGTCTGGAGATGATGTATTTTTCTTTTCCCTTAATATACTTTGGCATAGTATTCATTAGACTGTTATTTCGGTGTTGTTGCTAAATGTTTTTAACTGAAGTAGGTGCACAGAGGTACATTTTCATATCTGTGCTTTGCTTCCATACACATTTCTGAAATGTCATACATATGCAAGATACGCTGCACACTAGTCAGAAATGCACATGTTCCATTTAATTAGCAACTTTAGTAACATTCACCCACCTTGTTAAAGCACGGACTTGTGCATTAGTAGTTTTAAAAAGAGTATGCAGGTAGGAAATGAACAGTATGTCTGACCCCTAGATGCGTTTGATATTTTGTTTGCTTGCAGCAATTCTGCGGCCAGATACGGGTGCCACAACGTTTCATTGGTTATGCAACGGGGCTTCTCAGCAGTAACTGGTTGGTAGGACGTATGGCTCCATTCCGTTTCCTGCTTTTTATAAGAAATTACAAATTACCTGGGAGGTGGTGACAGGACAGGCTAACAAATTAACATCTCTACAATAGAATCTAGAATGGACGTGCTTAAGAGTGGCGTGATCAACTTACCTTCAGAAATGGGCATTCTTTGGGAAAGCCAAGGAACTAAAGCTCTGGAGACGTGGACATGACATTACTCAGGAAGGATAGCCCCTAAATGACATAGTAGTGTAATTGAATCTGAAAAACGTTCTTTTTGAAACCAGCTTGTAAATCATTTAACTAAGAGGGACTGGGTTTCCACCAGTCTATCCGAAACAGGAAAACAAGGTTCCTGTGGATGGTAATTCTTAAAAGCAGGCTACAGGTTTGAATGCTTTGACAGAACTTGTATCTACAAAAAATGTTATGTTTACAAATGTTCCCAATTTTCAGTTTGAAATTCACTGGCAAAAGTGCGCCGTGCACAACGGTTGCCGGCGGAATTTCATCAAGCTGGATGCCGCCGGTGCATGCCACATCATGCTATGCCTGGCGTCCTTCGTACAAACAACCCATTTGTGGGAGCTGTAGAGCCAGTAAGTGGATCTAAGAAGGGTTAGTGTCATGGGGGCGAGCCCCATGCATGGTAGGGGGACCCACCCCTGAAGTAGAAAGTAGGCGGGGGGCAGCCGGGTAATGGGGAAGCGCCTATAATGTGGGTGGTCTGCAGTCTATTTGTAAAACACAATCATTATTATGTTATTTTTTTAAACAATAATACAGGCTACCAAATAGCACATTTCCAGGGAAATACACAAGAGCAAAGAGACATGTAAACAGACAGACATTTCTTTCAGAAAATTGCAAATAAATGCACTTCTCGGTCGTTTGTATAAATACACACTGTGTAAAATCCATACTCCTAGAATACATCAACATTTCATGAATCTGTTTAGTGCTCAAAATATATTCCAACACAACTTATATGTACAAAATAATATATCCTGTTGGATCTCTGATTAAACCTTCCAATTCCTCTATCTCTAAAATGACACGTCACCTAATGATACATACAGAGTACTTAAATGTTCTGTTAATTTCGTTTCATTTAGTTCTGCAGTCTTTTGCATGCAGGAAATCAAACATGGCATCTGTATGTAGAAGTCTGGGATGCTGACTGAAAAGAACACAACAAAGGACTCAAACTAACATTTTGAAAAAAGGAGAACACTAATAAGAGTTTGGTGATGACTCGGGGCACACTTTGTATTTGGAAATGGCACCACTGAAAACTGCCTGATACTGCAGGGGCTGTAGTTTACAAAGTGCAACTACAAATAAGATGAAAATAAGATACATTATCCTGACTTCTGTTGAACAGAACAGAATTATTGTGGGTATATAATAAAAACCCATTGAATCATATTTAAAGATTTGAAGCATCGCCAGACAGTAAGCTGAAAAAGGAACAATATGTTTTGACACAATCCTGATCAAGTTTACTGTAGCCGTGAAAGGTACTGACATGCCATGTCGAAATGAGGAAGACGAAGATTTAATCAGACAGAATCACTAAATATATTATTGTTTACATAAAGGTTATGTTGAAATCGTTTTTGAACACAAGTTTAAATAAATACAAATTTACATTTTTCTACACATTTGTGAATTTATAGCCCAAATGACCTTTTGGAAAAACGATGTAATACGGATTGTGTAATACAAAAAGAATGAAGAGATGCTGGGACAGAGTCTATGTGTTTGGGATTGTGGCAATTCAGCCATGGGAGTACTAGCCCTGGACACAATAGAAAAACAACCTCTATGTTGCGTATAAAACTAGTAAGATGGCCATCAGCTTCAATATATTGATACAAATAACGATCCACAGGTGTGTGTCTTGAAAAAGGTCTAAATTATCCCCTACAGTACAAATAAGGTAAGCGAATGGGCATGCGAACAATAGTTACATCTAAAAGGATACTGTTGAAAGAAGGCTCCTTAATGTACGGTTTGAGTTTAAAATTGGCAAATGGATGTAACCATAATGGATCACAATGCTCTTTCTTGGAATGACGAAACAGCAGGAACAAACCCCAGACCACAGAAATCATCCAGGACCATCCCCCATAGATGCCAGTTTCAGGAGTTTCGGAAATCTCAAAAGAACTTTCTGGAAAATTCATATTCAGTAGAGAAGATGACGGGTGATTGAAATTAGTTAGCTGAAGCTTTCAACTTCTGCTATAAACCAGTCTACAACAGTGGTGACAAATTCAGACACTGCATTTTACGAAGGTTAATAAATTACGCGTCAGAAGTGCCCATAATTACGTACTTAACCATATGGAATTCTGGCAGACAGGGATTTGTACTTTACTTTTCAACTCCAATACAACTTCTGAGAGGATCTTTTATAGTCCCTGTCTTTCTAAACAGAAACGACTTAGGAAGATTGGTAACCCAAAGATGGACCAGAGGATCAGGGGTTAAAATAGGTTGTACAGTATTAGTGGGAGATGTAGGACCTCATCTTGAACATCCGGATTAATAGCAGATTAATTTAGCCAAAACTATATCTCGGTGGCCGCAGACAACATGCAGCTAGCAGTCCTATCTGTCAAACCAAAGAGAGCAGATGAACTACAGTTGAGGAAACTATTAAATAAGTTAACTTCTAACCCTACAGGTGCAGGCATATCTGGCAATCAATACCACAGCATGTGTGTAAATTGAGGAAAAAGTAAGCCTTCTTGCTAAATGAGCCACATGCCTAAATCTCTGGTGAGTTTACAGGAGAGGAAGCAGAGGACTTCTCTCAGTGCTACTAGTTGTACTGGGAGGTGCATACTTGAGGCCAATCATTTCAACTGTCTTGGCAATCTGTTAGTACAAACTCCCAGGGGTTGGGTGGGGCATTATTTTACTCTGAAGCCAAACAAAGCAAAGATAGTGCCTCTTGATCTAGAGGCAAGCAAGAGTAACGAAAGTGGAATCTGTCAAACACTTAACATTTTGGTGGAATTCTTGGAACACAACATGAAACCAGGAAAACCTCTTTCTGACTGCTAAAATTTTAACTTTGCACTGGCTCCAATAAAGACCTATATTACTGATTAGTCTTGAAGTACTTCAATACATAGTGCATGGAAAGGAATAGTCCAATGGCATGCCACCTGAAAGGTAATGAGGAAGCGCTGAGTTATCAGAATAAAAAGGTATTGGTACTACGCAGATTATTAACTGTGAAACATGAAATGGCCCAAAGAAAGTAGTCCTTAAAGGTGATGTTAGAGGCACAGTCCTGCCCCTGAAAGATAAAAAGTGTGATCAAAAACATGTAAAACCCATAGCAGGTCATGGGATGAACATTCTGGTCCACAGCATCACACTTCATGTTTTGGAGTGGGGCCAGGATATGTTTGGAAAGGGAATTCTGTGCTCCCTATCGCCCACTGCCTCACATTTGTAAACTGCCAAGACATTTTCTGGTTTCACCACAATATTGTTCAAGATGTTCACATCTATGAAATACATGTCGAAATTGCAGGAAACTATATGTTTATTACATATGGTCTGTTACATAGAAAAAAAATCTGACTTGTGCATCTGAAATGTCCTTGCAACTGGACCAGACATATAATATGCTCGAAATTGATCTATAAGCTATGCTACGGAAATATTATTTTCAGGACCAGACGATATATCACATGGGACATCTGCCCAAGTATGGGTTTGATCTAGAATATATTCAAGAATCTCTGACAAATACTATATTTATCCTTCCCGGATATTCTTAATAAGGACAACAAATACCAAAAATCACATTCTGGGGACATACATTGAGTTGACGAACATGAAAAATCCATAGAGACTAGTCACCTTCTAATGAGACACACTGGTTCATCTAAGAATAAAACTGGGTCCAATAGGAGAATGAGATATTGTGAATAACTATCTAAAACTCAGAGTGAAAACATAAGTGAGACGGACAGCGGGAGACCTAATAAAAGCTAAGAGGCCCGAAGTCTACAGTGGAACAAATTAAAGAGCAGAAATAAACAAAGCAATATACAAACATTATTTAAAAAAAGAAGAAAAGTGATAGGGAAGAATGTTGAAACCCTGTTCAAAGGGAAGAACATTTGGCACTGGGCCCATGCAGGCACAGGCATGTATACTTTCATGCTCTTGAGCAAAAGTTAATATGTTTAAAAGAAAAGTAACCGCAAGGATTGGGTCATCTGGAATTTATTAGTAAGCGGCTATGCATTTTTTGTGAAAATGAACAAATTTGACTTGGTGCACTTTGAAAAATATGAAGAAAATAAAATATTAGTAAGTCAAATTGTCACTAATTTAAATTTTAAAACAAGTGTAAGTTGAATCACTATGACCTTATTACTATGTGCACACTAAGCCAGTATTCTGAAGCTTTCCTCTATACTTTTGTCTATTCTGTGTAACAGCATTAATTCCAAAAATGCTTTACAACCCTACGCATCTTCCTGAGAAAAAAAGTGCCAACTGTACACATATTTTCGCGGAACCTTTGCTTGTGTGCAGGCAAACTGGAATGAAGAAAAATCAGGCTCTACATTTTGAACTAGAAAGTTGCACAATCATCTTAAAGATCCTACTATTACCGAATCCACTCGTTTTTCATTTGACATGGGGAGCTTGCTTAAGTAGAGGAGAGATTCATTCATGTTCTGGACAGCTTCAAATTATTTCCACTTATAAATAATAGGGCAACAAACAAAGCAAGAAATAAGAGGGTAACGCATAAAGCAAGTTTCCTATTTATACATAAACCTTTCCCAGCAAAAGCCTGCAACTATGTAAAAAGAAATCTAGTTCATGAACAGTTTCTTTTAGGTTAATTTTAAGGGGAAGGAAGCCATCAAAACCTACTGAATGTGGCCGCCAAAAACAATCCACCTGCAATTAGAAAAAGTCACACAAGTTTCCATTGCATTAGATGCACAGTTAGAAGATTGATAGCACAATATAGCAATGGTTTCAATGTATGACCACAAAACTACAAACATGCGTAGATTTGCCTGAAGGTCAGATTCTTTCATGTTCAGATTTTGACTGTTGTCACAAAGTTATTTACTTTGCACCACTAGTTGCAAAGCTTAATGCATTCTACATATTCAAATGCTTTGCCTAACACTATTAGCTAGTGCTTGCATTCAGACTAGCAATTTTGAAAAACCAGACGTGTGTGTGTCCAATCAGATCTTTTCTAACTTCAATCGGACTCAAGGAACCCCTTTGACTCAAGGTGGGAAATCAATACTTGCATGTTGCTGCCTCTCCATATTAAGGATTTGAAAGCTATGAAATGTTAAGGTGGTAAGTCCACAATGGAGAAGGGAGTTCTATAATCATCCCAAACCAGATTTGCTTTCATAACTTTAAAGTCAACTCTTTCAGGTAGTTCTACCACTTGGTTCCTTTCATACAACATGCATTTATTCAAACTATGTGCATTTTGAACTTCACTTTCACCATCTAATATCACTTATTGTAGTCTGCGTTCTTTGACTTTGGTGAATATAATACTGGCACCAAACTGCATCTCAACTCGGGGCTCTGCCACAAATTATCAGGCTATAAAGTCTCTTGTTTTTTATGCTTTCCTTTCAAATTGGAAATGCAAGTCAGGCAGATCTAACAATTAGCATGCTTTGAGAACTTTATTTCCTTGATAGAAAAATATTTTTCAAAGGTAAATGTGAGAAATGTGATCCTCCTCTTTCATGCGGAAAAGGGTGTTTTATCTGCAGCCATTTTTAAATCTTAAGTTCCCACATCACTACTTTGTGGGTCTTTTAGTGGTGGGTTCTTCTCGGGAAAGAGGTATTCTGAGTAACATGTAGGCTTGCGATTACTAGAAAGCTTCAAATGTAGTTAGCTCTTCCTTTACAAAATGACATTGCATAAGATTTTAAAGCAAGACCAGCCTTTCTTTTACGTCTCATTTCAGGCTCCCCTGTGGGCTAAAATTTGCTGCAAGTCCTATAGATTTGATACTCATGACCTGACGGCCAACAATGCATGGATGATCTATGGCTGTCATTGTTCGGATATGCATACTGGCTTTTAGGATGAAACTTTAATGTTCTGTTCCCTCTATCTCAGACTACAAGAATGCAGATAGGAAAAGAAAGCAAATACTTTACAACAAATTGATGTGCCCAAAACGGTTTAACACTTTCTTCAGTCGCTACCATCTTGACTGCAATCTCGATCTATTTGATTCAGTCTGCCACAATAAAGTCACCAGACAAAATAACACAAACATTCTCAGAGCTGCTGATCCATGGAACAAATTAGATAGTGGACAATGCAATTTGAAGGAGTCAAATGGGAGACTTCTGGTCAGACACAACTTGTCAGATTACCAGTAAACCCTACTTCGATGACATTGAGGTGGTGAGTCTTCCTTTTAAAAAACTTTACAGGATCAAACACCTACATGGCAAGAGTAATGTGAATCTTTATCGGATGCATGCTGCAAAAGCATTCAAGAGCGTTTCAGACCATTACACACCAAATCATAAAAGGCATCAAAAGAAGTAGCATGTATTTATGCTATCAGAAGAAAATGCATTTAAATTACTTTAACATCCTCCCAATCATGTTTCCGATTTGCTAGAAGAGAAATATGATATGGGTAAACACAACAAAACAATGAAATCTTTGAGACTCTGCATTAAATCAGCCCCTGCAAAATTGGGATCTCACCAGAATCCCTATTGAAGGACTTTGATTTTCTAAGTCAAAACAATGTGACTGATCTGTAGGTGAGCTGTCTCTGGCAGCGGATTGCGTGTTTTCATTTAGAATTGTTGAACTAGATTTTCCCTTTGCTGACATTTCAACATTGTGTATCTGATCACTACTCTTTTCCTATCTGATTACCTTCTGAAGCAGTCTTTAATCCTTTCCTGCGGGACAAGTGACCGTACATCAGAGCATTCTAAATGCCAAGACTTACTGGCTGATGAAATCCGACAGAAAATATTGCAGCACTAGGCAGTTTTTTCTCTTCACTGGTTGCTGATGGTAGCAGCCTCCAAAGCTATGCCCAATCCATAAACAGTGGAGTAAGACCAGAATTCCTCTTAGAGAACACGGAGCTTCATAAACCTACATGTACCTTGAGACTGATCAGTAACAGACTGTAGCTGCATTTCAAGAATTTGTGAAGTTGGTCTTCTGTCTAGGAAGTCCAACATTAAGGAACATTCAAGCTATATCGACACATGAAAACAGCTACCTCAAATTCAGAAAGGCCATTCAATTCTTTCTTAGGTTGTAAGATTTGCATTTCTGCACAGTAGTATTGTCCTTTTGGTTTACACGTGTTTCTTTTGAGCCATAAGGCCACTTTGGCAAAATGTCACATTCCAAAATGTCATTAATGGTTTGATTTCTTCAGAGAGCGTTCTTTCCCGAGTACCAAGAAGCTCCTTCACAAGAACAGAACTTTCTTTTAGCAATATATGATTTGTCAAACTTTACATAAGCAAACAACGAAACAAAAAAGCTTCCTGTTAAAACAAGGACAGCAACTTGCACACAACATAAAACTTAGCTGGGTTTTTTTTTTTACAAAATATTTACATATTGTTGGCAGAGGAGAGCTGTTTGAGTAAAAGATAAAAAAATATGCATTTTATATATAAAAATCATTCTTTCCCATGGGCTATCAGAGGAACGATTGCCTTCACAATTGTGTACATCATGCATCATACACACTCAACACCCTCTTTACAAAGGAGGGATTCCTGATTTACACCAGTCAAAAGTATTTGGTTCATTCCACACCATACATGCAAGTTGTCTTAAACTGAGACGCTGGGTAAGAAGTCTTTTTTCCAGATAATTCAACTTAATATGGCATTGACCTCAATCGAAGCAGTCCATCAATAGATGCCAATTTATTTTGCGTTTAGACTCTGTTTTATGAAGAGATCTTCCTTGCCAAAACTGAAGCTGTGCCCGCTGGAGTTGGCTTAACGCAACACTGTTCTAGTCCTCGGAACGGAGTGACTGTTGAAATGATAAAATGTATTTTAATGCCAAATAAAGACATAATATGGACAGATAGTAAAGAAAAAACAGACAAACAAAATAAACCAACACCAGCATTATATCACAATAATGTTGCTAAATAAACCAAGCAAACACAGTAAATGAGGAGAACAAAAACAGAGATGGCTTCTGTTTAAAGACAATGCTGTATTAGTTCTAAAGCAGCATGGACAGGATGGATTATGCAGAGCAGAGCAAACGCTGAAGTACAATTTGTTCAGGCAAGAAGCAGCAGAGGATTGAGAGTACCATAATTTCATTAAGCGCATTTGGTGTAAAGCAATCCTTTTCTTCCTCTCCCTCTGAGGAATCAGGCTGTGGGAAAAGTAGAAAGAATGAGAAAAGGCAACATTCGGATAGAGCTTTTTAAAAAGAATAAATGGATCAAATTACAAAGCTCTGGCACTCAAAGCAGTTTCCATTTTTGCAAACAAGCAGAATGCTGCTGAAAAGCTTTTTTCTTAAAGCCTGTTCACTAAGGGATTAGAAGATGTCGAAATTAGTGCGTCAGAAGCAAAAACATCTGCTCCCATAATTAGTGTTTGCAATCAAAGCATTATTTGTCCATATCGTAAAAAAGGTAATCCTGTGTCCATGCCCGCCAACCCTCCAAAGGGACTCTCGGTGAGCCTACTGGGCATTTTTACTTTTGATTTTGAATATATTTGGTAAGATAAGTAAACACTTACTGGATGCGAGCGACTTAAATATCGTATTGTGTGCGACATGCCGGCATCTCTGGCCATTCTTTGTGGGTTGTGACTTCCATTACTGTGAGTGTTTGGAAAGTTCTGCTGGTTGCTTGAAGGGCTCAAGGGTTTACGACCTGATTTTGCCCTGTTCTGGATGGAATCCTGTTCACTATCCAATACATGCAAGTTGCATAGTGATCTGGTTAACTTAGAATTTAAAGATTGTCTGTGTTTTGGAAGGAAGAAAGGGTGCATTAGGTTATCGGTCAAAATTCACAGCATACCTTGATCATATTGTTCAATTTTGGATTAGTTTCCATCCACCACAGTTCAATGGAAAGTAACAGTGGGAGTGGTCACAGTTCTCTAGGCCAAATAATCTTCATGTGAAGTACAGAAATTTGCATAATTATCTAGTTTAGTCATTTACTTTTCAGGTAAATTTCAAATTTGATTTACATTGCAAATGTATCTAGTATTACAACTCGAAACCAATCTGACTTTTCAGGCCAATTTTAATTTGGTTAAATAAGTATTTTGAGCATGCATTCCTCATATTTTGGTGCAATTAGAAAGTAACATCCTGGAAACTGCTAGCTGTGTGCCATTGCGGTTTGATATCATGACATACTTTAAACAAAATGATCTATATTATTTATGAACTATAATCCTTTTCGATTTTATATGGTTTCAATGGATTTAATGATGCAGGTCAAGTAATCAGAGCGCATCAAATACCGGAGGAAACCATATCTGAATGTTAAAAGTCTCTTACCCTTTCATGCTGCCAACTCCTACAGCAGATCTCGTTGTTCTTTTAGTAGTGACCGTACTACCACTCGAAGGTTTACTCTTCTGCACACTTGACTGCAGAATAACTCTAAAAAAAGCGAATCATTTAGTAAATTATTTTGCTAAAATTCAACATTGTCAGGCTAAAAGATTTGATGTAGTGAAAAGTAGCTAATCTAACAGAACCTTTTACTTTCTAGAAAGACAAGCATGCCACAAGTAACTGAAGAAAACATTTGCAAATGACTCCTTTCAAAACATACTAGGGAATCGTTTTCATTATGTTTTTGCCCAGCATCATTCAACGTTGGGCCGTTTTCTTTCTGATGAGTATGTGGGCATAGAAAATGAATGTGTCTTCCATTAACACAACTTGATCCTTTTCGGCATGGGGAGCTTCCCTGCCTTCAGAACGTCTGTGGAGGATGAAAAGCAATGCCTTTATGCCATCAGGGCATACATTTCCCAGTCCTGGCCTTTCATTAAAAAAAAAAGAACTAATGCATTCGACAATGCTAGCTAACTTCCAATTAAATGGAAGCATCCGATACCAGAAATGTTTGAATTATCTCGTATCTACGTCTTATGTTGCCTTGCAAGAAACCGTGAACAAGAGGCCAACACCACATGAGGCATTCCGTATCTAAGTGGGTTTAAGTACTAAAACAAAGTCAACATAAAAAACACATGGACGCACAATTAATCAACGCCAGTGATAAAACACCTTTTTGAAACACTGCCTTCAAAGTCAACAACAGTCTCAGGCCAAGAGGCCTAGCCTTTCCAGCATTTCATGGATTTACATGCTCATGAATATTCCCAGTCGTCAGGCTGGGAATCCTAGGTAATATTAAAGCAGTTTCTCTTTAAAAGCTTAAAACTGCTCGTCACTTATATAGAATATTGCTGTCAGGTTCCGGTCATACTGCCCCAGCCAATGACATTAGTTCTCCTTAGCTACAGCCCTGGTGGCCATATGCAGATTTTTACTGCACGCTTATGTGTTGGTAGTCGTTTCGCTCCTTGAAATATCGATGTTTTTGTCCTGTTTTTGAGAAATGTTTCAAGCGTTTCTTCAACATCAGTCACCTGTGACTACCAGCTACGGGGAGCCGCTGTCAGTGAAAATCCAGACCATCGATGGATTTTCTAGACTGTGTGAAGTCTTCTTCACAGGTTTTGAGGCCTTGTTTGTCCGCCACGATGAGGCACATGAAGAAGAACAAGTTACTCTCTTACCTGGTAACGTTCTTTCGATGGGATGGTCCGACGACGTATTCCATATCTATAACATGTAATCACCACAGCTGTGCTGCTTCGGAAAATCTTCGGCGTCTGCGTCCTGCGTCGATTACGTCGATACGCTGCCCTCGAGGACCCTCCTCCGACGGCCGACGTCACTGGATGTTATAAGTAGGACACACGACGCCCGTAGCCTCAGTTGTAGTTTTTTTCCAGAACGTGTGGCACCAGTCTTCTGCCAGTCTGACACACAAAGCCTTGCGGAAACGTAAGCTGCAATAGCTAAGAAATTCTGTAGCGGGGAAGGCAGGGAGGGAGCGATATGGAATACGTCGTTGGACCATCCCATCGAAAGAACGTTACCAGGTAACAGAGTAACTTGTTCCTCGAGGGGATTGGGTCCTCCGACGTATTCCATATCTATGACAGACTCCCAAAGCAGTATCAATGCAAGGAGGTGGGAAAAGAATTTAGAAAACAGAAATTTAGAATGCCCAATCAAATTGTGGAGTAAAGGACCGCCTTGCCAAAGGCCAGATCCTGTCCACGGATGGAATCGAGGGAGTAGTGACGTACAAAAGTATGTACCAAAGCCCAGGTGGCTGCATCACAGATGTTACGAATAGGAACACCCCTCTGTAGGGCAGTAGAGGCAGCCATACCCCTGGTAGAATGGGCCCGTAAGCCGACCGGTGGGTCCTTACCCGCCAAGCGGTAACACTCAGAGATGGCCAAAATAATCCAGCGAGACAAAGTCTGTTTCGTCACAGCTTGTCCCAAATGCTTTCCAGGGTAACCAATGAAGAGTTGATCGTCCACTCTGTCCCGGGACATATGTGAAATATAAAAGCTTAACGCTCTCCTAGGATCAAGCCTATGGAGCCTCTCCGCTTCCTTACCAGGATGTGGAGGAGGATAAAACGCCAGAAAAACAACCTTCTGGCCTAAATGAAATTCCGACACCACCTTTGGAAGAAAGGAAGGACGAACTCTAAGGACAACCCTGTCCTTATGAAACACAGTGAAGGGTGGCTTAACTGAAAGTGCCTGTAGCTCACTCTGCGAGCGGAAGTGGCCGCAACCAAAAATACAGTTTTAAGAGTTGTGTCTCAAAGGGCATAAATGCAAAGGCTCAAACGGAGCACCCATCAGAAACTTGAGAACAAGGTTCAAATCCCAACCGGGCACCTGGAAAGTTTACGGAGGGAACACATTAGTGAGCCCTTTCAGAAACCGAGAAATTAAAGGAATTTTAAAATAGGAACACTCTTCAGACGAGCGCTTAAATATGGACAGCGCCGCCAGGTAACCTTTAACTACCCACTTGCAAGCCCCTGTGGGCCAAAGAAAGAAAAGGATCCACATTCTTAACCCTGCACCAGTCGCAGAACTTACGCCAACGGCAACGGTACAGGGACTTTGTTGCTGGCCGTCTGGCCGAGAGCAACACCTCCATCACGTCTTCAGCGAGGTCCCAATTCTTATACCTCAACCTTTCAGAAACCAAGCGTGAAGGTTGAGGGATCTGACCTCTGGATGGAGAACCTGACCCCCCTCCCGTGAGAGCAGATCGTCTCGGTAGGGAAGACGACGTGGAAGGCAGATGGACAAGTCGAAAAGGTCCGGGTACCACGTCCTCCGGGCCCACGCCAGAGCAATGAGGATCATCCGGGAACCGGACCTCCGTAACCTCTGCAGTACTTGAGGGATGACGGGGACTGGAGGAAACACGTACAGCAGTGGGAATGACCACTCCACCATGAACAAGTCTCCTAAGGCTCCTTTTGGAGGAAATGCCCGAGAGCAGAACCTCTCGCACTTCCGGTTGACACTGGAGGAAAAGAGAACCACTTGAGGGGTCCCCCAAAGGGCGAAGATCTCCAGGAGAATCTCCTGAGCCAACTCCCACTCGTGAGAGATCGCGCTCTGCCTGCTCAGAGCGTCCGCCGTCTCGTTTTAGTCTCCGGCCAGATGAACTGCCGAAATCGAAACTTCCTGCTGGATTGCCCAGAACCAGAGCTGCATCGCCTCCCTGCACAGAGGAAGTGACCCTGCCCCCCTCCCCCTTTTGTTGAGGTAGTGCATGGCCACCGTGTTGTCAGTCAGGATCAGGACATTCTTCCCTCGCACAGTCGGCAGAAAAGCCTTCAGGGCTAACCTGACGGCCCTCAGCTCCAACAGATTGATATGGAGTCTGGACTCCGACGGAGACCAATGAATGCTGACTGTCAACTCGTTGGCATGAGCCCCCCATCCCGTGAGGGATGCGTCCGTCACGATCGCCACCTCCGGCCAGGGTAGCCAAAATGGAGCCCCCTTCATCAGATTGTCTTCGACGGCCCACCACAGAAGGTCCTGGGCGACCGAGGACGGCACCTGAACAGGGTCTGACATCCTGCCGGAGGACAGACCACTGGAGCTTGAGTGCCCCTTGCAAAGATCTCATCCGCAACCTGGCCTCTGGCACCAGAAGAATGCAGGATGCCATGAGGCCGAGCAATCTAAAGAACTCGAATGCTGGGAGACTCTGGGCAAGCTGAAACTTGTGCACCATCTGCTCAATGTGATGAGGCCTCACCTGGGGAGGAAAACACTTCCCCAGGGACATGTCGAGCACTGCTCCGATGTACTGGAGCCTCCGAGTTGGTGTCAAATGGGACTTCTTTAAGTTGAGGGAGAAGCCCAGCTTGTGGAGGGAGTGGCAGGTGACTGACAGATGATCCAGGACTTGCTCGGGAGAGGGCGCCCTGATCAACCAATCGTCCAGGTAGGGGTAGACGTGAATCCCCCCTTTCCTGAGGTGCGCTGCCACCACTACCATGAGCTTGGTAAAGACCCTCAGGGCGGAGGTCAATCCGAACGGCAGGACCCTAAACTGAAAGTGTGAGTCGCCAACCGCGAACCTCCGGTACTTCTTGTGCTTTGGATGTATTGGCACATGTAAACAAGCGTCCTTGAGGTCCAGAGACACTAACCAGTCCTGAAGTTGAAGGGCCTGGAGGACTTGAGAGTAACCATCTTTAACTTGTCCTTCCTGAGGAGTTTGTTCAAACCGCGCAAGTCCATGATGGGTCTCAATCCCCTGTCTTTCTTGGAAATCAAAAATAAGGGGAATACCATACCTTGTTCCTCTCCGGTACATGCACCAGTTCTATGGCGCCTTTCTCCAGCAGGGATTGAATTTCCTGCGCAAGCAGCGGATCTGGACTCTTCAAAGAGAGATTCCCTGGTGGATTGTCTTGAGGCCTCTGCCGGAAAGGAAGACAGTAGCCGTGGGTTATGATCTCCGGAACCCACACATCTGAAGTAATGGCGCGCCATTCTACAAGATGCTGCGCCAGCCTTCCCCCAACCGGCGAACCATGGGACATGGCCTCATGACTGAGCTGAAGGCAAAGAGGCAACAGCCCGAGCGGCCTTGGCACCTCGAGTACCTTGTTTTCCACCTCTGGCACTCCTACGGTGGCCCCTTTGACTGGCAGCTCCTCTCGCTTTACCAAAGGATGAGTAAAAATGAAAGGAACCTCCCCTCCAGGATATCTGTAAGGTCATCCTGAAGAAAATCCTGTGGGGGAGCAGACCACCTCAAGTACTCGGTGACCCTAGACATAAGGCGCCAGTACGAGGAGTCGGCATGAGTGCCAGGCTCAGGCCTACAAAACTCCACCTCCGAAGAGGTGTCCAGCCAACTTGCATCATGTAGGGACTACCGCAGGTCCTCAATTTGGCTATTGCCCGAGAGAATCTCATCTGGCACCGTATCAGGAACTATACCATCATCAGAGCCCTCATCCACCTCTGAGATAAACTCAATAAGGCACAGAATGTGGAACAAAGCCATGCTTGACCTTGGCCAGAGCCTTTCTAGGGGGTTCCACCGAGCCCCGGGGTACCCCCGTCGAAACAGCCTCGAAAGGCATCAAGTAAATCGGCGTTGACGTTGAACGCGGCATGGACAGCATCGATGCGTCGACACAGGCCTCGAGGCCGGAGCCCCGAGCGTGTCCCCCGACAGCCTGGGCGTCGATGGCGTCGACGACTTCATCGGAGGCGGGGCCTTGAAATAGACCGTTGACGACCTCGGCGCCACCGGCGTCGACGTCTTCCTCGAAGACACCATTGGTGCACACGGTCTCGAGCACGTCGAGGACCGGGACCTGGACCGGGCATGACGAGAACGATTCCCCTTGTCCGAGCGGGACCTCTCCCGCGAATCGTGCCAACCACCTGAGCCCGAAGGCGTGCGAGCGGTGTCTCTCGACCGATCACAACCGACCCCACTCGGAGGCGCGGACGGACCAGTGCCCTGCGATTCGAGAATCGCTAACATTTTCTTCCCGAAGGAAGCCCATTCCTCTGGCGTCGCATGCTTGGTGGGATAAGCGACCAGCCAACGGGCGGAGTCCTCGGATGAGGACGGGGAAGGCGACCGATGACGGCACTTCTGGGAGTGCCTCGAAGAGGCAGAGGAGTGGCGGGTACCGGGACCGAGACCCACTGGACTTCCGACGACGATGCTGAGAGTCGCCCCTCGAATCGTCCGTCGAAAGCCCCGCAGACCTCGACTTCCGTGGCTTGGACACCTTACCTACCGACAACTTCTTCTTGCGCTCCCGCAAGGCTTTGGACGGGAGCGACTGGCAGTCGACACAGTCATCCGTGTCATGGGCCTCCCCGAGGCACCAAAGGCAGGCGTCGTGCGAGTCCGTCACCGGCATCTTGGACCCACAGTCCCCGCACTTCTTAAAGCCCGGACGCGGGGTGGAAGACGAGGTAGACATCTTCACGAAGAAATTCTTCACAATACGAACAGGTTCGAAGAACCGAGAAAGAACAGAAACTCCAAAGAGACGAGGCGCACCAATATCTCCGAAGCGAACACGTTCACGGAAAACACGGAACTGAGGCTACGGGTGTCGTGCGTCCTACTTGTAACATCCAGTGACGTCGGCCGTCGGAGGAGGTCCTCGAGGGCGGCCTATCGACATCATCGATGCAGGACGCAGACGCCTGAAGATTTTCCTAAGCAGCACAGCTGTGGTGATTACATGTCATAGATATGGAATACTTAGGAGGACCCAATCCCCTCGAAGGGCCTTCTTCAAGGCCTGTACAAGTATCACCTCAAGAATGTTTATGTGGAGGACCACGACGACAAGGGGTTGTATTGTCTGCACCCAGACCACAACATGGACCATGGCTCCATCTGCCAGTTCTTCTCATCGAAACTAGCAAGGACTGTCACTGCAGATTGGTGACTTGGCTGGAGGACGATGCAGAGTTCTCTGACTCGACCTCGATCCGCCCGCTGTCATGCCTTGGCTAAAACCGGCAGGCCCACAGAGCGTACTACCTCATCTAAGAGGTCGAGATCGCATAAAGAACCTTCCCTGGGGAAGAAACGTAAAAAGGCACACAAGTCGCATACTTCGACTGTTGCCCCGCCGACAGCCTCGTCAACGACTACATCGATGCTGATAACACCATCCACTTTGTCTAGAACTGCATTGTCTTTGACTACCAAGTTTACAGTTCCAACAACACACTAGTCTACGACACACTCAGTAGCGACAGCTATCGACGCTTGCAACTACTCCGTCCAGCAGCCACAGGCATAAGTCGTCATAAAGAGCTTTGCCAATGACAACCATATTGATGTCCCCGTCAACTGGCCACAGACCGGCAAAACTGTCCGCTTCCTCGTCAACAGCTGCCCCGTCGATGATGGCATAATCAACTGCCACTACCATGACTACAGTCTCTACCAAATTGGCCAGAGTATCTTTGCCAGATAGGTGCTAGTGTGGACAGGGAGATGCCTCCAGCATTGTACTTTCTACCAAGGCCCACACAGGCTAAGACACTTTTCACCATAGTGCCTTCTGTGTCCACTGCCACTGCACCATCTGACACATTACTGCAAGGAGGTGAAGTCTCAGATGAAGAGCCTCTGGAGGCCCGGTTCTCAGACTACGAGGAAATCTGATCAGCCTGACCCTACACTGCCTATACCTCATCCACCAGTTAAGCCTCGTACAATTCCTGCAATCCCACCCACTGCAATGCTCGTTGTTCCGTTGGGCACTCCAGCTGCACCTTCTCCAGCTGCACCCAGAGACCTTTCTCTCGATATACTGTCAACCTGGCAGACTTTGGTCACAGAACTGCAACATCGTCTTCCTCCTCTGGCCCCTCAAGGAGCCCCTAGTAGGAGCCCGCCAGTATTTACATTTAGTTCCATCTTGGCCAGTTCCTCAGTTCACTGTGCCAGTCACTACACTCACCGATACAGACACTGGTCCTGACGACACAGACACTCAGATGGATGACTATGACAACCTAGTCCCGGCTGATGGTGAGACACTGGACATGCCCTCGCGTGGCTTACCTCCAGATGAAATAGGCACTTTCTATGCAAGCTGAACACGCGCTGTTAAGGTTTTTTTCGACTGGTTACAGAGGAACAGCGAAAGAGGATTTCCTGTTTCAAAGATGCAAAGCCTCCAGGAAGTCAGTGGTCGCAACCCCTATGGTAGCCAACATCTGGGAATATGGCCTTTTGGTGATGAAAAATCCTTTCTTGGCTCCTTCAAAAAAGGATTGCCAGGAGAAGAAGTATAAGGTGACAGATGCAGCTCCTAAGTGCCTTTGCAACCAGCAACCCCTGATAAGGAGGGTAAGCGGCTAGACCCCTTTGGCAAACAGATAATTTCCAAAGCCTCTACAACCATCAAAGCGACCAACTCATTGGCAACCCTCTCAAGGTACGACCGAGTGTTGAGGTACAAGATGGGTCCCATCTTGGATTTTCTGCCTGATCAGAGGGATGAGGCTCAAGTGCTATTATGCGAAGGGGAGGCCACTTCGGACCCTGTTACTGGCACACTAGACATCACGGACACTGGCTTTTGTCAAATGAGGAACAGAGTGGTGCTCAAATGCCAGAGATGGTTGAAGGTGACCAATTTCCATCCTGAGGTGCAATCCAAGGTTGTGGATATGCTGTTTGATGGGGTGGACTTGTTTGGAAAGAAGGTAGACGAGAACCTACAGGCCATCAACGCTGATCCGGACACCATCCCTAGGCACCCTGCAGCAGCGGAGACAACCTTTCTGGTCTAATAAGGGATGCTGTCCAGAACCTCCAGAGACTACAGACCCTCCTACAGTCAGCTGCCATGCAGCAGCTCGCAGAAGGCATACAGGGGGAATGTTTTAGGCATACAGGGGTACACAGCGAAGTTGCAGATCTTGCTCCAGACCGCAAACCCCCAAGCAGTCCTGACCGGACCTGTGCTCCCACTTCAGCACCCTGGTGGTGGGGGGGCGGGAGTTGTCACAATTTGTTAAGCTGTGGAAAGCCATCTCCACAGACAAATGGGTGCTCAACATCAATTGACAAGGTTATACCCTAGAGTTTGAGCAAATGCCCATCCATCCCTCCTGAAAAAAAAAAAAAAAAGAATTCTATCTACCACTTCTCCTGCACGAGAAAGTCTCTTCTAAAAAAGGGAGCTATAGAAGCCATGCCGTTGCACCTCCGGGGCTCCGGAGCGTACTCCAGATACTTCCTGGTGAGAAAAAAACTTTGGTGGGTGGAGACCCATCCAAGACCTCAGATAGCTCAACAAGTTACTGAAATCACAAAAGTTCTGCATGGTCACACTTCAACCTCTTTTAGCGGCCAACTAGAACAGCAAGACTTCCATTCCTCTCTGGACTTGGAGGATGCCCAATTCCACATTGCCATACATCGCAAGCACAGACTTTCTACGATTCCTAACACAAGGCAAACATTACTACTTCAAGGCTCTACCTTTCGGCCTCATTTCAGCTCAGAGAGTCTTCACAAAATGCCTAGCAGGGATGGCAGTCCACCTCCGCCGAGCAGCCATTTACGTCTACCCATACTTAGATGACTGGCTAATACACGCCCGCTCTCTTGGCCGATGCCTTGCAACACACTGAGGAGACCATCCGGTGCCTGACTTCTCTAGGGTTCTCCATCAACTTTCCTAAGTCTTGCATTTGGCCATCTCAGAACGCTCTGTTCCTTGGTTCTCAGCTCAACACCAGAGAATGTCTTGCTACTGCCTCAGAGGAAAGGGTCAAAGCCATACTCAACAAGATTCATCAACTGTCTATATTGCCGGTGACAACAGTCCGCTCTTCGAAGTCTCTGTTGGGCACAATGTCCTCTTGCATCCCAGTGGTTCCACATTGCAGGCTTCACATGAGGACTCTCCAGGAGTTCCTGGATGCTCGATGGCAGCACAGATCAGGTACTTGGAACAAAATTTCTCCCATGCCATCCTTCCACCCAACTCTTCAGTGATGGAATCATGGTGAGCACCACACGCAAGGTGCTCCCTTTCGCCTCCCAGCTCATCACGCCACAGTCACCACCAATGCTTCCCTGGAGCGATGGGGAACCCACACAGGGCAACACCACGCCAGAGGGCTAGGGATTTGTGAACACAAAGCCCTACACATAAATGTCTTGGAGCTAAGAGCAGTGATTTGGGCATTGAAGTCATTCCAATTGGAACTCCAGAACAAGGTAGTTTGCAGCTTCACCGACAAGACTACCACCATGTTTTATATCCGGAAACAAGGCGTCACCCCCTCACCAATACTGTCCAAGGAAGCTCAGGCGATCTGGTACTGGGTGTTATCCCAGAACATGTATCTCCTTCCTTTTCATCTACCTGGAATTCACAACACCATTGCGGATTCCCTCAGCATGGAGCTACGATCACGACACAAAATTGACTTGTTTGTCACGGCACAGAACTCCAAGTGCCCCCAGTTTGCCTGCTATCCTCAAGAAGGGAGTCTTTACACGCACAAACGAGTTCCGAAAGACATCACAACTGTTTTGTTTCGTATGGACATGTGGAAATAGGCAACACTCTGGCTAAGTCTTCCATTTACAAGTGGCTCTCTGGATGTATCTCGCATTGCCACCAACTTGCAAGGGGACCCCTGCCAGGAAGACCAAGGGCACATTCCAACCAGAGCTGTAGCTTCTACCACAGTGTTCCTATCTGGTGGTTCCCCTGCTCGACATCTGCAGGAATGCTATGTGAAAGTCTGTCCACACCTTCACAATATTCAACTGCATTGACAGGGATTCCAGGGAGGAGTCCCTTGTCGGCCAAGCAGTGCCGCGCAACTTATTTGCATAAAGTGAGTGTTCCAGAGGGGAGTTCAATTACTTCTGTAGAGCTATACTGCCTCCCATTGGCTGTGTGCATGTACTGCTGTATAATCAGGATGTATGCGATTTCTTCGAATATATTTCTCCTAGTGGAGCTTTCACTGAATACATTTCACTGAAAAAAACATTTTTTTCTTTTTTTTTATGTGGGGGAGACCCCCCGGAGCTCCCCTTATCCCTCCCTACCTTAATTTACACCCTTACCCCACCTATTATGCATTATACATATACCATTTCCCCTACTTTTTTCAGTGAAATATATTCAGTGAGATCTCAGGGGAAATGGTATTCGAAAAAAATCTATGGTAACAGTATAATCATATTCATGAGCATGTGAATCCAAGAAAGATCCAATGCTGGAGAAGGAACACGTTAATTGCCTGTAACTTCTGTTCTCCAGCATTGGTATCTTTCATGGATTCACATGCAACCCTCCCACCTACCCCTTATGGAACCTCTTGGTTCCTAATGTCACATTATATGCGCTTCCAAATCTGAAGCTGGCCACTAGGGGTGGAGCTATGGAGGACGAATGTCATTGGCTGGGGTATTATGACCCAAAGTGACAGCAATAGGCTATATAAGTGACCAGCAGTTTCAAGCTTTAAAGCGAAACTGCTTTGATATTACAGAGGATTCCCAGCCTGATGATAGGTAATATTCATGAGCATGTGAATCCATGAAAGATACCAATGCTCGAGAACAGAAGCTGCAGGCAAGTAACTTGTTCCATCATCTAATTTGCATTGCCTTAAAGGGAGATGATTAGTAAAGGGACATTTTCACCATATGATGTTGGCTCCCAATATAGGTATGAACGAAGACGCCTACAAGAGTTATATGATCCTAAGACTAAGGATCAAACTGTGTTTGATATTGATTTATCTTTTTTTCTGCATATAGTCTGACAAAGTAGGTCCAGTGGCTTGCACAAAACAATAAAATGTACATTTTTAATTGAGAACATGAGACGGAACAAAACGCCACAAATGGTACAATAGGGAGAAGGGCTACCAAATGATGTATTACATAAGAAGGGATACCGAAGAGAGCATCTGAAAATGGTTGTCTGCCTCTTTTTTAGCCTAATGGTGCGTCCCCTGATGGGAACAAAGTACAGATAACTTCTTGCATGCAAGTAATCTTGGCAAACTGGGTCTCTGACCTGTCCTTCGTTTGGTCTGGAAGAAATTATAAGTTACTCACCGTAGTGACTAACGTACTCGAAGTCCATAGTCCCCTTTCCTCCATACTGTATAGGGGCGTCCCTCGCTAGGGACGGCAGATGGAACCTTTTCACCAGAAAAATCATCTTTCCCTTTAAATGTAAATGCACGCGGGGGTGCGGCCATGGGAGCATGCGGTCCCTCGATTCCGCCCAAGAGCACCATTCCTCAGTCCCCTTTGACGCATCAAAAATATTAACATTGCCTAATGACACCAGTTTTATTGGGGGTGAGGGAGAGGATGGTGGGACGTATGGAGGAAAGGGGACTATAGACTAGGAGTACGTTAGTCACTACAGTGAGTAACTTAATTACTCCTACGTCCCGACCCCTTTCCTCATTACTGTATGGGTGAGTACAACGGAATGTAGCCCCAGGGTGAAGAGGTGCTCTCTTAAGAAAACCAGTTCCTTAACACTGCCTGACCAAATGTTGCATCCGACCAAAGCCGAGGGTGTAGCCCATGTAGCCACCTTGCTGATAACCTGCCACAGGACATGCCTCTGGAAAGCAACCGCCTTGGCTTTAGCTCTGATTGCTTGGGCATGCATATTTGCTGGAAGAGGTTTGTGCTACCCCTCGTACGCCTCCTTGATGGCCCTAACCATCCACCTTGCTATGGAAAACTTGGAGGCTTGACCGCCAGGCCTTGACAAAGAGAGCGTCAAGTTTGCAGATGCTCTTGGTCCTGTCCAGGTAGTATCTCAGTGCACGCCTCATGTCCAGACAGTGCAATACTCGGAGCGTCATACTTGGGGTCCGCGAAGAACGTTGGTAGCACCATCTCCTCGTTTAGGCGAAAAGAGGAGAAAACCTTAGGTAAGAACACAGGGCGAGTTCTTGTCCTTATGAAAAGTAGTATAAGGCTCTGAAGCCACCAGCGCCTGGATTTCCCTGATCCAGTGTGCCGAGGTAAGGCCCACCAGAAGGGCCGTCTTAATGGTGACTGGCCCGATGTCCGCGGATGCCATAGGTTCAAATGGTTTATCCGCCAGGGTGCCCAAGACCACATTGAGGTCCCACACTGGGTGTGGTTTCTTTATAGGCGGATAAAGCCTGGTCAGACCCGCCAAATGCCTTTTAACCACCAGATTAGAAGATGAAAATACCTCCTCTAGGTTCCTGTAAGCTCCAATGGCCGCCAGATAGGTGCAGTATGCGTCTACCTGCACCCCCGAAATGTGCGAGGTGCACAGAGAAGGATAGCATGTCGTCCAATGTGCAGGTCAATGGATCGACCTCCCTTGATTCCACTCAGTGACAAAACCTAGTCCACTTGCTTTTGTACTGGTTCCTGGTAGCATCGCTCCTAGCCCATTGTACAGTATCTAGGTTAGCTTAGGACAGATGCAGATGCCTCAGTGTCACCTGTTCAGGAACCATGCTGCGAGGGCCATCTTCTGGGGGGCGGGGTGGATGACTGTGCATCCCTGCTGAGATTAGGTGTGCTGGGCCCAGCGGAAAGTGCACCAGGGCCCGATCTGACAAGCTGAGTAGTTCCGAGAACCATGTCCTTGCTGGCCACCACAGAGCTATTAGGATAATGCTGAGGTGCCGGGCCTCCCGAATCTTGCAGATTATCCTGTGGACCAGGGGCATGGGAGAGAAGGCATACGCCAACACGTTGTTCCACTGGATCTGCATCGCCCAGAGAGCCCCTGTCCTGTCCCTGCCAGGACGCAAACTGGGGTACGTGGGTCCCTTGCCTGCTGGGCCTAGAGACCCAAGCTACACCTCACTGATGACGCCCAACAAGGCTGAAACACGTCTGGGGATGCTTGTGGTCTCGTGCAAAAGGGATATGACCTAGCAGTTCGGGCTGGACTACCCCTTTGGGGGTGGGACCAAGCCTGATTTGCATATGGCCTTTCCCCTGTTGTAATGGCTTGGCAGGCGAAGAACGATGGTCTGGAGGGTTGCCCAGAGCAATGCCAGAGGTCAAGATTTATTCTAAACCTTCCAGCCATCAACTCTTTTGTTTTGCGTACCTCATGTTGGACCAGGTGGCGAAGAGATCGATTTGAGGATGCCCCCACCTGTTGAAGATCCCCTGAAGAACCTGTTTGTCCAACTGCCATTTGTAATTGTCCGCACCTAGCCGGTTGAGCTTGTCCACCTCCAGGTTGGAGTCCCGCAGGAGGTGGATTGCTGCCAAATGCATGTTTTTTTCAGAGCCCACTCCCAAATGTTAACTGCTAGAGTGCAGAGGGGAGAAGACCTGGTGCCACCCTGTTTGTTGATGTACTACATGCTGGTGGAGCTGACCGTCTGAATGAGGATTGCCTTGCCATTGATGATCGGGAGGAAGGCTTTGAGAGCGAGCCACATGGCCATCTACACGAGCCAGTTGATATGGGCCACCTGCTCCTGACAGGACCATACCCCATGAACACTGTGGCTGCCCAAGGTAGCTTCCCAGCCCTCTAGGGAAGAGACTGTGGTGATGGTGACCTGAGGTGCTGGTTGACAGAAGGGCCTGCCTATCCGCAGGTTGTTGTCCGTGCTCCACCAGACTAGGTCCTGGTGGAGATGATGTGGGATGTTGACCAGCTCCGCCTGGTAACCCCTCTCCTGACTCCAGAAGGCTGCCAAGTGCAAATGCAGACGCCTCATTTTGTGCCTCGTGTGCAGCCCTGCCAGGAGACATGATGCCTAAGAGGTGTTGGTACCACCATGCAGAGGTCACTGCTCTGCTGAGAAAATGCCTCTTGGCCCTATTGATGGCTGTGATCCTGTCCTCTGAGGGGAAAATCCCCTCGGAGCTCGTATTCCAGATAAGGCCCAGGAAGGTTAGACTGCGTGGGCGCTAACTCTGACTTCTTGAGATTGATGGAAAATCCCAGCTTGTGTAGCGTAACCATGAGGGCGGATGCAGTGTGACTGGGACAGGCAAGAGAGCCTGTGTAGTAGGGTCTGGCGCAGACAGCTGAGGCTGCGCAGGACCCAAAGGCACATGGCTGTGGGTGCTAGTGGCTGTACCGGAGGGAGCATGTCCCGGATGAGGATGGTGCCCATCTGTGGGGACCTCATTAGCGTGAACAATTTCTCAAAGAACCTGTCTTCACAGGCCGGAGGAGTGCAATGTGGAACCGGCATGTGTGCGGGGCACTGAGGTTGCTGAGGCCTAGGTGTGCCCTGTCACACGTTGTGGGGCGAGGTGCATCTTCCCTACAAGGTAGATGGGTATGCCGTGGGCAAAGTGCCAGGTGTTGACCAGTCCCACCTGGAGACACGTTCCCCTACCTAGTCCCTAAAGGGGGATGGTGTCCGGCGAGCCGCCATTTTGTCTGGCCCGGGAGCCATTTTGTCTTGCTGCATGCCACATGCCTGCATTGTGGTACTCGCGCTGGGCCCGGCTTCCTCCAGTACGCCGAGTGGTGGAGGTTGAGGCCTACTCTGCACCTCGGTACTCATGCTGGTGATGGGACTTGCTAGTTCCCTCCCCCTCGTGTTTCCTGGGTAGGAGTCGCCTTTGCAGAGTGCGGAGGAGAACAGTGCACCTACCTTGGGCCTGGTCTTCTGCTTCACGAACGTTTTTAGGTCCCTGGAAGCGGTCTACTGAAAGGCTCCCTCCACCTGGCTAATCTGTTGTTGAGTGCGCGCGGTGTGAGCGCGTAGCACGCAGTACAGCCTTGCCAGCCATGATCAGGGCCAAGGCAGCAGAGGCAGAGGGCCAGGGGGGGGGGGTTTACGGACGTCGGGAAGGGACCCACGCAGGCTGAACACATACTGAAGCCTGCAGTCATCGACAAGCACCGGGGAGGAGCGTGGCACCAGAGGACAGAGTGGTACCTGATTGAAAAAGAAGACAAAGGTACTTCTCTGAGGAAGAGCGTGTGGAATTACTAGGCCAAAGGCCTAACCCAGGAGCACTGCTGAAAGCGATCCGTTCCCATCGACGCAGAAAAAGGACTGAGGAGTGGCGCCAGTGGGCGGAGTCAGGTGAGCGCCTGCTCCCAGGGCCGCGCCCCGCGCGCATCTAAATTTAAAGGGGAAGATGTTTTTTCTGGTGAAAAAGGTTTCTGTCTCCCGTCCCTAGCGAGGGACGCCCCTATACAGTATGGAGGGAAGGGACGTAGGAGCATGGGCAAACATGAGTGCAAAAATAAGTCGACTTCATTATGTACAAATCTCTACATTTAGAGGCACACCGCACATAACTGATGTTTTAATTGATTGTTTAATAAACTGAAATGGGTATACCGTCAAGGAATAGATGGAGGTATCAGGATGTTCACTGCTATGTTTAATTAAAAAACATTGTTTAATAAGCAAAGGTCTTTGTCTTGGTGTAAATTTGCCCAGTCAACTCCGATATAATACTGCCTGTTCAGCTCTGAGACAATAAACTGGCCAATGGAAACCTTATTAAGTTTGGGCTCATCACTTGCTGTAGGGGAAATAAGAATTACAGACTGCAGCAGCAAGTGATTGGATGGTGTGAGAAACCAAAGGGTGGCTCGCCCACTAGTCCCCAGGAATCCCTCTTGCATGTGGCCAGGGCACGGCCATCACCTTTGGATCCAGACCCTGGGGTGGACCAGTGCATGAGGAACACCGGGGTGAGGGGTCTTCAGGGAGTTGGTTTGAGGCAACCGATGGCGAGACACGGTATCCCTCGCTTTCCCGTACCCATGATCCCTCCTAGTTCATAGGATTCTCCAATGTCCCAACTCCCACCCCCCCCTTTCTACACAAACACTGGCCTGAGGAAGAGGGCGATAGAGTAACAATACTAATTCTTCCACATTGCATTGGACATGTCCAGCTAATTGGGTCAGGCACTTGACTAAGTGCAGACACCTGATGCCAATTAGCTCTCCTCACACAGATCAAAGGCGGAACCTAGAGAAACACTCTGAGCAATATGGCACACGAGTATGAGCAGAACTTCTGAGGCGAAGGCAAACCTACTAGAGCAGAGCAACAGACTGAGGGATGATAGACACGGGTAGAGAAACCCAGGGGTTCCCTGCAGGAGGTCGTTGCCTCCAAAAAGCAGTGAAAGATATGTGGAGAAGGTCGATTCCCAAATCAGAAGGGTGCATTGTGTTTGAAGGATGCCAGCAACCCTCCAGGGTAAACGGCAGAGTTGAGGAAGGTGTGGCCAAGCCTGTGGTACTAACCTTCACTCGTAAACTGGAAGACAATCAAGACAGGAAAGAAATGCACCGAGCCGGGGAGTTGTCAAGCGACCTGAGAGACCGGTGTGTGCTGAAGAAAGATTGAAGTGCCAACATTATTTCGCCCAATTGAAGGCAGCACGCGTATGAGACGTGAAGAAAAACAAGTTACTTACCCCTGGTAACGTTTCTTTCGACTGGATGTTCCTCCAACGTATTCCTCATCTTTGACATGTAACGTCCACGGCTCGGCTGGTTCGTAATTTTTTCAGCAGAGGGCGTCCTGCGTCGGTGGTGTTGGGTCGATGTCCCTTGAAGGCCTCTGTCGAGGGTGACGTCATTGGATGTTATAAGTAGCACGCACATCGCCTGTTTCCTCAGTTCTGGTCCCCCCCCTCATGTAGCAGAAGTGGCCACAAATCGGGCCTGACCGTACTCGGCCTTGTTGGAACGAAAGCTGTAACAGCATGGGAAATTCTACAGAGGGCAGGTTGGGAGGGCGATGAGGAATACGTTGGAGGAACATCCAGTCGAAAGAACGTTACCAGGGGTAAGTAACTTGTTCTTCGAATGGATTGTGTCCTCCAACCTATTCCTCATCTTCGACAGACTCCCAAAGCAGTATCCATGAGTGGAGGAGGGTGAAGACTTTTGCAAAAGTGAAATTAAAGGGCAGAGTAAAGCACTGCCTTACCAAACGCCACATCCTGAGCATGGGAAGTATCCAGGGAATGATGCTTGGTAAACGTGTGCATCGATGACCATGTTGCAGCATCACAATGATCTTTATAGGGACACCCCTTTGGAGGGCTGGTTGACTTAGCCATGCCTTTGGTGGAATGAACCTGCAAGCCCTCAGGAGGGACCTTGCCCGCCAAAGCATGGCATTCAGAAATAGTGGGGATGATCCACCTCGACAAGGTCCGTTTAGACACAGCCTGGTCTAGTTTGTGCACGGTATACCCCACAAAGAGCTGGTCGACCACTCTCACCTTGGACATTCTGGAAACATAAAAACTCAAGGCTCTCCTAGGGTCCAACCTATGGAGCCTTTCCTCTTCCTTACTAGGATGCGGAGGAGGAGAGAAGGCATGTAGCACAATTTTCGGACTCAAATGAAAGTCTGAAACTACCTTAAGCAGACAGGAGGGTCTGACTCGTAACACAACCCTGTCCTTGTGGAAAACAGTAAATGGTGGCCTGGAAGAGAGTGCCTGCAACTCGCTCACTCTGCGTGCAGATGTAAGAGCAACCAACAGAATAGTCTTAAAGGTTAACAACCTCAACGGACATGAGTGCATTGGTTCAAATGGAGCACCCATCAGAAGTTTTAAGACCAAGTTAAGGTCCCACACTGGAACGTGAAACGGTGAAGGCGGTAACACATTTGTGAGCCCCTTTAGGCATTGAGTAACCAAAAGAATCTTAAAATAAGAGCATTCCACAGATGAGCGCTTAAAGATTGAGAGCGCCGCTAGGTAACCTTTAATGGTACCCACCTGTCGGAGGAAATTCCCTTGAGCAGTACTGCTCGCACTTCCGGGTGGCACCTGTCACAAAAAGATCCACCTGCGGGGTTCCCCAAAGGGCGAAGATCTCTTGATGGACTTTTTGAGCTATTTCCCACTCGTGGGACACTGCACTCTGCCTGCTCAGAGCGTCCGCCGCCATGTTCTCCTCCACAGCCAGATTAACTGCTGCTAGCGAGATTCCTTCTTGAATAGCCCAGAACCAGAGCTGCATTTCCTCTTTGCACAGTGGTAGTGACACTACACCTCCTCTCTTGTTGAGGTAATGCATGGCCACTGTGTTGTCCGTCATTATCGGGACATTCTTTCCCTGCACAGACGGTAGAAAAGCCTTCAGTGCTAGCCTGATTGCGCTCAGCTCCGATGGAGATCAACGACCGCTGATGGTCAGATTGTTGGCGTGAGCTGCCCACCCTGTGAGGGAAGCGTCCGTCACTACAGTGATCTCCAGCCATGGTTGGCAAAAAGCTTCTCTCTTCATGATGTTTTCCTCGCAGGGCCACCACAGAAGATCCTTTGAGACCCTGGCCGAAAACTGAAGGCGATCCGACATCTTGCCCGAGAATTGGGACTATTGAGTCCTCAGAGCCCATTGAAGGGACCTCATCCTCAGACGGGCCACTGGCACCAGATAAATGCAGGATGCCATGAGGCCGAGCAACCTCAAGAAACCGAAGGCCGGAAGACACTGGGCAATCTGAAACTTGTTTACCATCTGGAGAATGTTCTGAGCCCTCACCTTGGGTGGCGAGCATTTCCCCAAGGATGTGTCTAAGATAGCCCCGATGTACTGGAGCCTTTGGCAAGGTGCCATCTTGGACTTCTTGAAATTGAGGGAGAAGTCCAGTCTGTGAATGGAGTGACGGGTAACGGTGAGATGATCCAAGGCTTGTTTTGGGAGAATGCACCCTGATCGGCCAATCTAGGTAGGGGTAGACGTGTTCCCCCCCCCCCTCTCCTGAGATGTGCTGCCACTACCAGCATCGGTTTGGTGAAAATCCTCGGGGGGAGGCCACAGGCAAGAAACATTTCCTGTTTCTTGCCTGTGGTCATTGGCACCTTCACAACCTAGGAGCAGGAGCTCCCCGTCCAGGCCTAGCCACTGCAGGAGCAGGGGGCACCTTTCCTGCAGGCCGCTCGACCCGCGCCGAATTTCTCCACCAGCGCCCTGGCCTGAGCGCCTACACACGCCAAATCACCCCACGAGCGCCGGAGCCTCCCTAAATGAAGTTACGCCAACGCATGGAGGAGGAAACAGGCTACCGTGCCTGAAATAGCGGGAATCGCTATCTTTGTACTTGCCCGCCATTCAGGTACATCATGGCTCACCACATTCAAAGATGGCCGCCCGCCCCTTTGTTATTTACAAAGGAGCCTAACCATTCCATACAAGGCCCACGACTGCAAGGCCATTTCCTGTTGCTTGCCTGAGCTGCCGTCTGCCAGTCCCCCTGGCCCACACAGGCAGGCAAGCCCTACAGTGAAAGTGCAACGCGACCTCGCTCGAGGCTACCTGGTAAGAGATACACCAGCATTCCTTTGGCACCCTCTTGCTCCCTTAGTCTAACACCTTTCCCACGTGTTAACTCATCACCAGGAGGTCTGCAACGTTTAGTGCCCTAGAGTAATGAACGTATTAGTAGTGCACCTTGCGCACGCTCCGCTACCCCACACACGGTCACCATTGATGTGCTCCTCCTAAAGGCACGACCACGTAGCTGTAGCTGTTGCTGATGCTCTCACGTGACTCTACGAACGTGGGCCTAACGCCCCACCTGGTCACCGTAGCGCCGCTCGCTGCACCTAACCACACAGTTGTTTGAGTGATGTACTAATGACTTGAAAGGTAATCTAACTAATCTGATTGCTTACAATATATTTATTATTACTGCCACGGAATGATACTGCTCTGTCCCTGTACCTTGATCCATCCGGCATGCCCAGTCTGCTTCACCTAGCTCCTTACCTACCTGCCAACCTGTGAGCACTACAACTGTTCCTTAATGCCAGTGACCTGTATACATTTGTGCCATATGCCTGATTCCGAACCTGGGTACCACTGCCTATCTGCACACTGCATTTGTGCCAGATTTTGAACCAAGGTGGATTGTTACTGCTTATTTGCATAGTGCATCTGTGCTGCCCTGAATTGAATTGCACGTGATTGTATTGCATTTTGCCCTGCTCTGAACAGCCATGTTATTGAATTGCCATATCACTGAATTGCATTATCCCTTGGTCCGAACTGCCATCTCACTGTACTGCAGTATCCTTGTGCCCTAACTGCCATACCACTGAATTGCATTATCCCCTGCCTGATTACTGTACTGCAGTACCCCCTGGTCGGATCCGCCATGCTACTGCTCATTGGATTTAGTTATTATTGCACCTCTGAACTCCACTGACTTGCAGCTGGACATTTAGACTGTCACCCTACCCTATCAGTCCTACCTACACCCTACCTCCTAGATAGCATCCACACTGCTATTCCCGCTCTGCAAACACAACGCCAGCGCTGATTTGCAGAAAATGCTAACTATATTACTCACCTTCTGTGCGATGGCCACAGTCGCATCCCCTGATATTCCCACTCAGGATATGACTCAGGAGCCCCCCCCTTTCAGCTAGGCACCAGTCCGCCCAACGATTCCTACATAGCAAGCCACTATTCTGACCCTTCTTGCCCAAGGTATCATCGCAGATCAGAATCAACAACCCTTGCCTCCCGCCCTTGCCCTACCACTGAAAGAAGAAACAAACTTCGCGTTAGACTCTCTAAACTATATGAGCCGCCCCGAAGACTCCTTTCTGACTCCAAACACGAATCCAAAAGCCACCATACTAGAAAACCCATTGCCCTAAACCAGCAGCCTGCCCCACCCACCACCAAAGGTCCCACCATCACCACAACTAAGTCCAAACCTATCTCTCATACAACATTTCGGTACAAACGGATGAGCATTCCTATAAAGGAGCTCTCCTTAATACAAGATCACTGGTCGCACATGCACTTGATATAGCAGACCTAATCATTAAAGACAAATTAGATTTTATTGCTCTAACCGAAACTTGGCTCCACAATGCAGCAGGCCGGTCTCTAATGTTGGCCATCCCAGATGGCTATACCATATCCAGGCAGGACAGGGTGGGCAACCGTGGCGGCGGCATCGCCATCATATCCAAAGAAAGTTTAGCTCTCAGACTAGCCCCGACTCAAACCCTGCAATCGGGTGAATCCCTCACTGCCAAACTCCCTATAAATAACACCCAATCCCTCACCATCCACCTGGTCTATTGACCACCTGGTCCGCTCGGGACCTTCGAGGAAGATTTGCATAGCCTACTATCCAACAATGCGAGTCACCACCTGTGACTTCAACCTAGGGTTTAACGATCCAGCAGACTTGCATGCATTCACCATAGCCAATACCATCTCATCACTCGGACTCTCACAAAAAGTCAACCTACCCACTCACCTGAAGGGAAGAAACCTAGACTGGGTTGCCGATGCTAACTGCTCGGCGGTCATCTCCTCTACCACACCATTACCGTGGACCGACCACTCCCTGGTCTCATTTAACCTACTGACCTCCAGACCACCTACCACAACTGTCTCACTGGCACCACCCTGCCTAACAAGAAATAAGAAAAATATAACAGTAGAAAGAATCATCCCAGCCATCCTTCCAACGCTAAACGCATTGCCAGACAATCTAGATCCCAACACACTAGTTCACGAATATAACAAAATTATGTTAACTACCATGGACAAAATTGCCCCACTTAAACTTCGCACCAGTAAGCCCAAAACCCATTTAAATAAATGGTACACACCTGAACTCAAAGACTCTGCCTAAAAAAGAGAAAATGTGAATCTGCTTGGAAACTATGCCCTTCCAGTGAAAAGAAAGCCATTCTCGATACAGTTTCTCGTCAATACAAAGCTGAAATCTGTTTAGCTAAACGGAACTC
Source organism: Ambystoma mexicanum (assembly GCF_040938575.1). Classification (NCBI taxonomy): domain Eukaryota; kingdom Metazoa; phylum Chordata; class Amphibia; order Caudata; family Ambystomatidae; genus Ambystoma; species Ambystoma mexicanum. The sequence goes on along the minus strand of NC_090935.1, from coordinate 1,088,430,672 downwards.
CTATAACAATCGCATTGCCAATTCCAACTCAAGTATGAAGGAGCTCTTCTCCATATTGAAGTCACCCATTGCCACACCGGACACCTGCACCAAGGACCAGACCTGGTGTGCAGACATCCAACAGGCAATAGCAAATAAAATAAACACCCTACAAAACAAACTTCACTTAAAAAAAGACTCCTTAAACCTCACCAACCCTCCCACACCTCCGCCTAATGTTTTACCAAGCACACACACTAATTTATTCTCCTTCTCTAAAACTACCACCCTGGAGGTCGAGAAAATCATACTTTCTCTCAAACCCTCAAACTGCAAAGGTGACATCTGCCCTGCACACATAATCAAAGACGCAGCCAGTTCAGAGACCTGTCGCCCTTCATTTCCAAACTTCTAAACGTTTTTTTCCTCAGGTATTATCCCTTCCAACTTAAAACAATCCTGGGTGCTCCCCCTCCTTAAAAAGCAGACGCTTGATCCTCTCATCCCCACCACCTACCACCCCATCACCACGGTACCCTTTCTACTGAAAATCTTGGACAAAGTGGCCTACGTCCAGATTCAAAAATACCTAGAACTACACAAATTACTAGGCTCCAGACAATCAGGTTTCCGCCCATTACACGGCACAGAAACAGCCCTCATTGATTTGAAGACCCAAATTGATGATCTGAGGGACAAGGGAAAGACAGCACTCCTCCTACTTGACCTCTCCGCGGCATTCGACCTTGTCGACCACAAGGTCCTCTGCAGACACCTGGATTCAGCTGCTCATTTCTCCCCAGAAGCCATCAGATGGATTGAATCCTTTTTGAGTGAGAGAACAATGAGAGTCTTCTCCCCATCAGCAGCAGCAGACCCCTTTCCTATTACTTGCGGAGTCCCGCAGGGCTCATGCGTCTCCCCTACATTATACAACATCTTCACCAAACCTCTGTTCGACGATCTGGATCATCTGGGTGTCACCTACACCAACTACGCAGATGACACTCAGATTCTCCTCCCACTTTCAGGGGATCACAGTAAGGACAGAGAGTTGGTGAATAGGGTGTATCTCATCATTCAGGCATGGATGGCATCTCATGGCCTATGCCTGAATGATGACAAGACAGAGCTCATCATCCTGGGTACCCCCACTAATATCAACAAACTAGGCCTTGAATATGCCGAATTCAACATAGACGGCAACATTATCAAAGTATCTAGGGATGTAAAAACCCTCTGCTTTTACCTGGATGCCACTATGTCATTCACTAAACAGGTCAACTCACTAGCATCCACCACTGCGTATACCTGCAAATTAATAAGAGCAGGCAGACCATTCCTATCCAATGATAGCTGTATGATCTTGGCAAGAGCACTCATACTCTCCAGGCTCGATTATTATAATGCCTTATACAGCGGTGCTAACAAAGCCATTACCCATAATACATAATAATGCCTTGAGAGCTGCCCTCGGCATTAACAAAAGAGAACACATCTCCACTACCAGACGCCAACACAAATGGCTCTCCACCGATAACAAAATCAAACTAAAGTTGGCCTCCCTAATCCATAAAGCCCTCAACAATGCTGCCCCTAGTTATCTGATGGACAAAGTAAAGAGAAAGTCATCTATCAGACAAACAAGAACTATCAATTCCAACTGTCTGATAATTCCCAGATTCAAACTCTCCACCATTGGAGGTAACAGCTTCCCTGTGAAAGCTGCTACATTTTGGAATTCTTTGCCTCACAACCTGAGAGCCGATCAACCCTACTTGCACTTTAGAAGGAATCTTATCAGTCATTTGAACTCCAACAACCCCCGTATTTAATTGTATATTTTATACCTCTGTATAGATACTGATACTATCTGTTTGAGGCCTTTGCTCTCGCCACACACAGCCCACTGTACATATCTGTATATTTCACTCCTTTGTATAGATATTGATATTTTTTATGTGTGAAGATTTGTATACTTCTCATTCCTGTAATCCTCAATTGCATATGTCTATAATTTTATTTCAACTGTATATTTCTATAACATTGTAAGCCTCGAATATTCTTGCTGCCTGCGCCCTGCTGCCCCTGGGTATGGTGCGCCATATAAATAAACAAACAAACAAACAAACCTGAATGGCAGGACTCGAAACTGATAGTGGAAGCCGCCAATGGCAAACCTCAGGTATTTCCTGTGCTTGGAATGGATCGGCACATGAAAATAAGCATCCTGAAGGTCCAATAACACCAACCAATCCTGAAGTTGGAGGGCCTGAAGGATATGAGAAAGGGTGACCATCTTGAATTTGTCCTTCCTGAGGAACTTGTTCAAGTATCTCAAGTCCAAGATGGGTCTCAGTACCCAGTCCTTTTTGGGAATAAAAAAATATGGGGAGTACCATCCCTTGACCCTCTCTGCTACAGGCACTGGTTCTATAGCGCCTTTCTCCAGCAGGATTACCATTTCCTGCACAAGGAGCAGATCTGGAACCCTCAAAGAGTGTACTCCCGGTGGATTGTTGTGAGGCTTCTGTAAAAAAGGAAGGCAGTGCCCTTGGGCTATTGTTTCCAGAGCCCAAGCATCCGAAGTAATGGCTTGCCATTCTTCCAGATGCTGAGACAGCCTGCCCCCCCACAGGTGAACTGTGACTGAAGGCCTCACAGCGGCTTTGAAGTGGCTGTAGTAGAGCTTGATGGCAACAAGCCTGCTGCTTGAACGGGCTTGGCACCCCTACCTCGTCCACTATGAGGCAACTTACGTTGGCCTCTTTGACCGGCCATTCCTCTGACCCTTCCAAATGAGTATTAGCGAAAAGATCTACCCCTCCATTTATGTCCGCTAGGACAAAAAGGCTGAGGCTGCCGAACAGCTGCGCCCAAAGACTTGCCGGCTGCCTTAGAGGTCTGCAGCTTCTCAAGGCACTCGTCAGCCTTGCTTCCAAAAAGGTGAGATCCGTCAAAAGGGCATGTTAAGAAGTCTAGCCTCCACATCCGGTGCAAAACCCGACTTCCGCAACCACAGAAATCGGTGTATAACGGTGCTCGTAGCCATGGACCTGCTAACACAGTCTGCAACATCCAACCCAGACTGAAGGGATTCACACATGGCTTATTTGCCGGAAACCCTCCCTTTCCTCCCCCTCGGGAATATGCTCAGCCGCCATAGAAAAGCACTCCTACAGAGTGTACGAAAATCTTGCCAAGGCACAAGCGGAGTTGGCCGATTTCAATGCCATACTCCCAGCTGAAAATACCTTGTGCGCCCATCGTCCCCATCTGGTGGGATGGCAGGGTACGCAGCCTGTTTCGAGGTAGCCATGGCTGCCTCGACCACCAGACTCTCGGAGTGGGGTGAGATGACAGATAGGCGGGGTCGATATTGGAGGGGCGGTATTTTCTTGTCAGAGACTTGTTCACTGCCGGATTAGTCTCCGAGGTTTCCCCAATTCTTGGCCATCCTATCTGCAGAGCCACATGAAATGGCAATATGGGATCTTTAGGAGGACCCTGATCCAAAATGTCCGTATGATCATCCTGATCATAGTGGGCAGTAGGCCTGGACCAGCCCAAATACTCCATAACTCTCGACATAAGGTATTAGTATGAGGATTCGGCATACTCCCCAGGGTCTGGTCTGCCAGACTCCAGCTCAGGAGAAGTATCTATGCCACTTGCATTATGCTGCATCCTACTCTCCACCGATATGAGGCATTCTGGCACATTAGGGGTCCTAAACTGGAGACCAAAAGGAGCCTCACCCTCATCAGAGTGTTCCTCCGCCTCAAAAATGGAGGTGTGGGACTTACAAAGGTCTGTCTTTGGCATAGGAGTACACCTTTTCTCAGGTATCACAGCCAGAGGGTTCAAAGTCGACTACTTCTACACCGCTTTTTTAGGAGGTTCCACCGTTACCAGGGACTGCAACAGTAAATTTGGCACCGACGGCGCTGATTGCGTCAGCGTCGCCAACGGCTTTGAAGGCATTGAGGGTCTGATCGGGGTGGAGGACCAAACGGGCACTATCGACTGGCATGGCGCGGATGGCGTTGACTGCTTCAATGGCATCGAGGGTTTGGGCGGTTTGAATGGAGACGAAGACCATGACCTCGATTCATGTCTCGAGCGATCCTTAGATACCTTGTCCGAACGAGGCCTCAAAGGCTCCTGATGAGGATCGTGCCATTTACCCAGGATCGAGGGCGTGCGAGTATCCGGCCGACACTGTTCCATGACGGCTTGAACATAAGGCGCGGACGGGGCATTGCCCTGCTTTTCGAAAATGTTAAGCATTTCCATGCGGAAATCTTCCCACTCAGCAGGCATTGAATGTTTGGACGGGCAACTCATCCTCTTGGGGGAGCCCCCTGAAGAAGAGGCAGGCGACCGGTGGTGCCTTCTCCTCAAGCACTTCAAGGACGAGTGGCGGGAACCACTCCTGGACCTTGAACGCTTGGCCTTATTCCTCTGAGGAGAGTCACCTCTTGATTCATCGGTCAAAGGCCCAGCAGGTCGGGATTTATGGGGCTTGGACATATTGCCTACCTTGAGCTTTCCCTTTCGTTCCCGCAAGGCCTTTCCAGTCATCAACCGGCACTTGGAGAACGTTTCCGTGTCATGGCCCCCGCCGAGGCACCACAGCCAGACACAATGCAGATCTGTGATGGACATCTTGTATCCGCAGTCTAGGCATTTGTTGAACCAGGAGCGAAGTGTCGTTGGAGTGGAAGACGAAGAACGTCACAGCAAATACTAGAAAGTATAAGGTGCGCAGAGTTTCACGAAGCAAACACGTTTGCAAAAAAACAGAACTGAGGCAACGGGCGCTGTGCATGCTACTTATAACATCTGATGACGTCACCGTCGACAGAGGCCTTCAAGGGACATCGACCGATAGCCATCGATGCAGGGAGTCCTATGCCGATAAATTTCCAAAGCAGCCGAGCTGTGGACACTACATGTCAAAGATGAGGAATACTTTGGAGGACACAATCCATTCAAAAGGCAGACCTGCGAACGAACCTTGAAGTGACGATAGCTGTAAACTCAGCGATACTGAGAAACGGAGTGGTCCGGCAAAACGAAGTACCCCCTCTAAAGTCTGTGTGAAAGGTGAAAAGTTTGTAGCGATAAAGTGAATGTAAACGAAAAGCAAGATGATTGAAACTAACTGGGGAAAGGGGAGAGTTAAAAGTGAACGTGGAACTTTGGTGCATAATATAGTTAACTACCCAGACCAGGAAGCACTGGGGTAAATAACAGGATTGTAAATTGAAAGCTGGAAAGTCGAAGTGGTCCTGCGGAGGTCTGTAGCAAAGAGCCACTGTTAGGACTGATTTGTGATACTCTGGCCTGGTGGACACATGTATAGAAGGCCAACCTATATTGTGACAGGAACAACTCTGGGAAGCTGTGACAGCCAGTCTAGGCTAAGTTCTTCAGAGGGGTGAGCTTGTAAAGGGTCTACAATGAGGTCACACAATGGTAATCACAGACTACACGTAGACCGGATGTATAAAAATACAGTTATTTATTTATGGCCAAAATACATTTGAGACGAATAACTACAGATAGACTTATCACACAACACTATCAAACTAAATACATATATACATTCACTTGGTTATACGGCATAATACAAATTAGAAACTCCAGCAAAGGAAAGGTTAGACAAGTCCTATGGACAAAGAGGTCCACAGAGATGATCCCTATGTAAAATTGTCCAGCCCTAAGTTACCTGGGGCCTTGTGCCCAATATTTCAGGTTACAGTTCCCCAGAACTTAGGATGCAGGAAAAAAGGCAGGCAGGATCTCTGGGGTCCAGTGAAGGGTTCATAGGGTTAGGGTTCAATTTAGACTAATGCCCCAAAGTAGCCCCAACATTCAGATGTCTTGCACAAGCAAGGTATGGCAAAGCCAAAAGTGTTAGAAATAAGCTTTATTATAAGCCCATTTACTTATAATGGGAGTTTAGGGGTAGGTTAGAAACTCTGCAACGTACCCCCCCCGTACTCCGATTCCTCCCCAGATTTTGCAGAACAAAGGAAGAGTGTCTGACATTGCTTTTTCCGCCGATAGCCAGTATCTTTGATTCCCAGGGGTTGCAGGTTCGAGCTGATCTCTGGTTGGTGTCTTTTACTGTTGCAAAGACTCTTGGTCGAGGAAAAACCCGATGCAGCACCCCTCTCAGGACTGGGCTCGGGCCAGGTAAGCTATTTTCAGACAGTGATCACTGCACACAGCGACGCAAGCGGACTCAGCGGCCGTACGTTCCCTTCTACCTCGGGCCCCGTTGATGCTAGGATGCCGGAATTCTGCAGGAGGTAATCTTGCTGGGCCAGCTGAGGATCAGGCCCAAACTTGGTACGGTGAGGCCAGCAGCACGGTAGCCCGGAAACGAAGCTGGTCAGCCACAGGACGGTTCCAGGGCACTTCCGAAGGATTCCTTTGGCAAGGCACCGAGCAGATGTTGGGAATGGATGGTCCCTCTACTCCAAGGGTCGTAGCTCCTTCGCAGGACTACTAAAGATCAAGAGCAAGACAGGGCGCATCCAGGACAGCAGCATAAGTTGGTTTCCAGGCCTCCTTCAGTCGGGTCGCAGGTCTCTTCGCGGGTCTCACAGCTGGATAGGATACTTGGCTCCTTCAGGTTTCTCCAGGATCTCTGAAGAATGGAGGCAGGGGTCCTCTTATCCTAAAAGCCAGGTAAGAGCTGAAACTCCTACTAGCCAATAGCAGGACTAGCCCACACACACACACTCCAGCAGTGGTTCAATCGTGGCCACTGGCAAGAACATTCATATATAGCACTCAGACACACCGAAACCAGTTTGTGGATTGGAGTCAGACTGACCCAGCCCACATCCTGCCAGCAAACACACAGAGCCCTCCAGTTGCTCGCCAAAAGCTCCTGCTTTCCCAGGTACTGGAAGTCCTTATAAGGATTTTCCTGGCCTCTGAGGCCAGGAAGAAGGCTAAAGAACAAGATGGCAAAAGAACTGGTGAAAAATCTCGTGGCATGGCCATGTTTGACCAGTAGCCACAGTTAGTAGCCAAACGTGGTAAACGCGGAAAAGCTAAAACAAAAATCCCCAAAAAGTGGGGAAATGTCACTGCTGCCACCAGCCTATCCTTTTAGCACACAGAGTAACCAAAAATCCTCCAAGTGTTAGTCTAGGGCAAAACAAAAATGCACCCCATTGTATTGCAGTGTAAGCTGCTGTGCACAATGATAAAACGTTCCCCCAAGTGATACAAAAGTAACCAAAAGTATTAACACGACTAAGGGAAACAACGTTTTCCAGTACTGACAGCCTGAAGGACATATCAGTTTCCCCATAACATATGAGAAAAGGCCAGTGTAGTGAAGCTTAAGGCTTCACTGCACTGCAAAAAGTATAGGTCAGTTGGGGAGTGGTACAGTCGATAATCTATATGACAGCACTGAAGATTCGGTGGTAGGTATTCCCTCCCCAGTTATGGTTGACACTAGGCTCTGTGCGGAGGGTCTGCATCTTTGGCATTATCTGTATGAATGGGGTTTATGCTCAACCAATGGTCGGTTTTGTGGGCATATCCCTGGCAAAATCACTTTTTCAACTAGGGGGAAAGCTTGATGTTCTATTATTTACGTGTATCATTTGAGCACAGGGGAATTATTAAGGGGGTTTGGGGTGCTGGACGATATATGCAGCGACCATTATCCAATTAAATTGGAGATTAAGTCAGCGTCACGGATGGACAGGTCGAAGCAGGTTTATTGTCCAAAGGTATCCCTGGATACCTCGCGGCGCCGACTTAAATGGAGGAGGACAAGAAGGAGGAACTGTTGCAAAAGGCAGTACTGTTAAGACCTGGTGAACTAGATAACTCGCTGTCAGGGAATACAGAGAATATAAATATTTCAGAGGAGTTTGGTAGGCTGTTGAATCAAATTTTACAGGTTTTAACATGTGGTTTAGGGAAACAAGCTGGGAAGAGAAATGGGGGGTGGTTTAACCAGGATTGCTCGAAAGCTAAGAACAATCTTTTGCTAGCATTGGGGAGTATGGCTCCTCCAAAAATGCCATCAATGGGGCTAGGTCCCATTATAAGAAATCTATAGCAATCAGAAAACGGGAAATTGAGGAAGAAGCCTGGGTGGCGGGCGCCAAGAATAGTGATTCCAAGCTATTTTGAGAGATTGCGCAGAAAGGTCCATATTATAAATATAATTTAGAGACCTCGGTCAACGTGGTTACAGAGCAGGCCTGGGTGGACCATTTTTCGAATCTTTACTGTGCAGGACAAAGTTGAATATGAAGGTTTAGCGACTATGGCCAATACGGGATGTAGTGAGGAGGCGGGCTCAGAGGCAGCTGTTGTGTTCTCAGTAGATGAAATTAAGAGGCCAATTGAGCAACAGCACTATAATCGCACCCCTGGCCCACCTAATGTTCCGGCTGACTTGTTTGTCATGGCGCCGGATCGTTGGGCTTCTATACGGACACAAAGGTTTAATTAAATGTGTGGGTGGGCCCATCCCCAGTCATGGCACATGGCAGTTATCCACCAGATGTACAAAAAGGGGGGGGGGGAAATCAGGCCTGTACGGTCTCATACAGACCGATATCTCTCCTGGACTCTTTATTTAAAATACTAGTTCATGCCATTTTGGCCCAACTGAAAGACTGGGTTTCAAGTAAGGAAATCCTGTCTCCGGTCCAGCTAGGATTTAGGCCAGGTCTGGGCACGGCAGAGCAGGTTTTGAATCTTTATTTGGTAGTGGCGCATTCTCTCTATTTGAAGGAGGAGCTGATTTACCTCGCATTCATGGACCTGAGCACTGCATTTGATCAAGTTAATCGCACTATATTGTGGGAGATGCTCAGGATTGCTAGTAGATCTTTTAGCTAGGTTGCATGGTTCCACAATGGCCTGTGTTAGGAGTGGTGTAAATGAGCAATGCACATGCTCCTTCCCTGTTGAATTGGGGGATCGGCAGGGATGTGTTTATGAAGCCTTTCTTTTTTGCCTTTATATAAATGGGCTCCTTAATCCCCTCCTAGGGTTTCTCCTTGATGTTCCAAAACTGGCAGCACAACCATTACCAGTACTAGTATATGCGGATGACAGTTTTGATGGCACAAACACCAAGAGCTCCTCAGGCACTCATCTTGGAATATGCCATTTACATGGAAGGGCTGGATTTGGTGGTTAACGCAACAAAACCTGCAGTGATGGTATGATGAAGGGGGGGAAAATGATACATTTCAAGACCATGTATTGCGGGAATACTGTCATCCCCAGGGTCACATTTTTTTATTACCTGGGGGTCCGATTTTCGGCATATTTTGGTGCTCAAGCTCATGTTTTAAAACAAGCCTCAGAGTTTAAGCAGGCGTTTGGTGGGGTCTCAGGGCCATGTGCATGTTTAAGATTAAACCAATCGCCCGTTGTTACAGTTGTACAAGGGGAAAACGGTGCCTGTGGACAGATTTGGAATGTGAGTTGTGGGGTCATTCACCTGTCAACATGGTGCAGTCCACGGAGAATACATTTTTAAAGAAATTGTTGGGGCTGCCCAATTCTTGCCCTAATTTTGGTGTTCACATGGAGTGGGGTTGTACAGCAATCGAGGATATAATTTCCCTACAATAGGTATTACATTGGCTCAGGCTATGGGGGAATGTCAATGCCACTTTAACACAGGAACTGATTATTATTTTTTTTAGATATGGACTTGAGACAAGATTCCGTGGCTGGTCAAAATTAAAATACAGTCGAGGGGGATGAATTTTATGCATTTGTACCCGCCGTGTAGCACCCTATCCCGGAGTGAGATAAACCGATGTACTGTAGGCCTGTAAGATTGAACAGGGAAGGCTTAGAACTCATGAAGCCCAAGAATCGTGGTCTGATGACCATAATGTCTCAGGGTGTTCAAGGATATCAGCTCTGGGCTGAATCCCCAATAGACCGTGTATTTTTGACAAAAGTACCAAGGCTACGTTTAACTGTATCCCATCTAAGGGCTGTGGTGGCAGCTTGGTCGGGGGGCACGGATCATTCCTGCCCGTTCTGTGATGCTCCGTATGAGGATCTAGCCCACTTGTTTTTTCGTTGGCCCTATCTATGTGACATACAGAAGTCGTCTTATTAGGCCAATACTGCGGGAACACGGTTTAGTGCAGAATCGGCCAGCATTGATTTACCTGCTGTGGGGAAATTCACCTTTTTTTAAAATTTAGATTTATGTAACACGCAAACAGCCCAAGGTCATCGAGGTGCTGTTACATGCGAAAGGCTTAGTTACAGTGGGCGTCGGTGTCGCTTTTGGAGTCAATACAGGTTAGTTACATACATACATAATACATTTTGGCAAGCAGTATATGTAACAGCTGGGGCAAGTGAGGTGATTTGGTGAAGAGTAGTGTCTTGACTGCTTAGTGGAAGGCAATGTGTGAGTTTTCTCCTCTAAGTTTTGGAGGAAGGATGTTCCAATGATGGGCTGCAAAATAAGGGAAGCTGGCCCCACCTGCTGTGACTCTCTTGATTCTGGGAACTGTTAGCATGTTGGAGTAAGGAGTTCTGATCAAGTGGTCACAGATCGGTGTATTCTTTGGTGCAGGGAGGGAGGGGCAGTTTGGAGGACCCTGTGTGGCCTGGTCCTTACTCTTGTTCTTAAAAAAAGTTTTGTTTCATAGGAAATGTTTGCTGCAGTCATTGACCCGTAATGAGCCAACTGACAATATCGAATGAAACATTTGTAATCCATCCTGGCTATTTTTAACACTGTATTTTATGGATGTATTTTTATTGATTTTTAAATTTTGAAAATTCTTTTTATTATGCACTGTTTTTATGGATTTTCTATGTGTATCCGAAATAAACTTGATGATTCAAAAATAAAAGCAAAAAGTTTGTGGGTTCCATAAAGATGAAAAGAAAGGTGCAGTAAAGAGAAATCTTTTTTAACAGCCACGCACATTCGAACATCTTCGACATCAGGAAACGGTCTGAGGCAGACTGAGGGAGACCGAAGGTGTAATAAGTTAGTGGAAGGGAACCCCTAAAAGAGGTGAATTAAGCTCTGGACGGGAACACCTGTGAGCGTTTTGTTTTGCTGTGAAAGGTCCGAGCCCGACTGAGGGAAAAACTGTTTGGTGAAAGTTTGCTTTAAGAGGTCTGAGCCCGACAAAGGGGGACTGTGTGAACTTTTTGTCAAACTGTGTTTTGAGAGCAGGAAAAGGGAGACTTCAACGTGGAAGGACAGGCGGATCCTTGATCCAAGTTCTGAACTGCCTATTGTGTTGAGTGCCTGAGCCAGAGTGTGTCATTTTGCCTACAGGGACCTCCTTACTCTGTGCTGTCCAACGTGGGGAGGAGAGCTGATTCAGCCACGTTTATTCTTTAAATTTGAACCCTCACTTTCCTTTGCATACATATTCTCCTTTTCACATTTTTGTACAAGGCAGGCATTAGGATTTTGTTACTATAGGCAATTTTGATTTGACGGATGTCATGATGCCTACCTCTAAGGAGCCAGGCCGGGCCCAGCAACCCCAGAGGCAGACATCATTTTCCCCAGGGAAGTCTCTGCGGGCCCAAGTCGGGGCCCTTTGGACTCAGTCCTGGCGCCTTAGGCGCCAGGCTCATAGCGGACCCCAGTCCTGGTGCCTTAGGCGACAGGCTCATAGAAGAGGATATGTGTTTAAGTGCTTGGGTGCACACTTACCTGATGCAGACCTTGCTGCTTCATCCAGGCCCTCTTGAGGCCTGAATGGGACTACTTTACCTGTAGGACTACTTCACCACCCGGGTGTGGTCGGGGAAGGATACATACCTGATTGGTGGAAGGATACATACCAGGAACTTCTTCCAAGGCTATTTAAACCCCACCCGAACAGCCACAAGTGCTTCGCGTTGTTCTGCACCTAGCAGCTGGACTCTCACCGTGTCAGCTCCTGCATCCTGACTTCAGCCACGCCTGCCAACACCCTGGGACACCTGCAAGGGGAGAAAGAGAATAGGAGAAGAAAAGCCCTTACCTGCTAATCTGTATCCCGGAGTCATTTCTCCAACGGCCCTGAAAAGGAAGACATCATTTTAAAGGCATTTCGTTTCGATCGCTGCAGCGCTGCATTTTACTCACCTTGGCAAGGCGCTTCCATCTTCAGCAGCGATCTTCCGGATTCAGCTACGCCCCGGCGCCTAGAGGAAAAAAGACAAGAACAAAGGTGAGAGGGAGAAAAGGAATAGGGAAAGCTCAGTTTCCTTTTAAGTCTTACCTGTTGGATTATTCCCACTGCATTTCGGGTCCTGCCGCTTCCTGGCATCTCCGGACCCCAGCCCCTATGGGGAAAAAAGACAAAGACATTGAATGAGCGAATGCAAAGACATTACCTGAGCGCTCATCCAGAACTGTTTCACTTCGGGTCGGCGCCATATCTCCGGCACTCCGAACCCCGGCCCCTAAGGGGAAAAAGACATAAGCATTAGCGCTTGCTGCAATTAGACAACGAACATTATTATTAAGCTTGAACTTTTGAACAGAACTTTTACAGCGCCTTACCTGAACAGTCAAGCTTACCTGAACTCCCATCAATCCTGTGAAGTAACTGGGTTTCAACGCGCCCCTGCATCAGAAGCAGGATGGAGAGCTCATCCTTCCAATCCCTAAGGTGAGGCTTCACGGGGAATCGTGGAGGAGGTATTGTGGAGGGTGGGAAGGGAGTGGGAGGCTTCAGCATTGTTCCACAGTTGGTAATACTCCCTTTTCACGCACAGGAGGGTATCCAACGAGCCAGGGAAGCCAGAATAGAGGGGCCCTTCCTGTCCATCTTCAGAGTTCTGCGCCTTCGACGCCGCGCCTCCGTGGGAACCAGGTGAGCGTTACAGAACGCGAAGCCTTACCACAATTTCCCACCTGGGCGCTATGGAAACTTCCGAGACAGATCAGCTGGCCCATCTTGTAGGGGAATTACGGGCAGAAGTGCACTGAGCCCGCCAGGAGACTAATGCTCTCAGAAGGGAACTAATCCTATCCAAGGAAAGAACTGATGATTTGGCCAAAAGGTTATTGCAGGGCCAGGCAGAGCACACTCCTTTACCTGTTTCCGGGGATATTTCTACAACAATGGGTTCGAATAACCCGGTACAAATCAATCTACCTGGACACATGCCTTTGGCCCCGCCGGAACGTTTTGCGGGGGATCCCAAGAAATATGCCGTTTTTATGAACCAATGCCGTTTACACTTTTTATGCAGGCCCGGGGCCTTCCCCAACGACCAGACCAAAGTAGCCTTTGTACTATCTTACCTCAGTGGCTGTGCTGCCGATTGGTCTATTCCATTGGTAAATCAGGATGATCCCATTCTCCGGGATTTCCAGGGCTTCCAGGCCAGCATGGAAAGATTGTTCGCTCGACACTCGCAGGGACAGGCCCTTGACAACGAACTGCTATCCTTACGACAAGGTAATCAGGATCTTTTGTCCTATATCGCCACCTTTAATAGACTAGTTGTGGAAACCGGATGGCCTGAAAATAAAAGGATCACATTGTTTCATCGAGGCCTGCGCGGAGAGCTTAAAGATGTTATAGCTCAGATAGTAGATCCACCCCATGCCTGCGCAGACTACATAGACTTAGTGGTTCAACTTGATCACAGACTTCAAAATAGAAAAGCAGATCGGCTCAAGTATGAAACCAGAGTACCTATCAAGACCCACGTTAACTCCAAGAGTACTGACGTTTCCGAACCTATGCAAATTGGCAGTTAAAGGACCATTAACGCAGAAGGAACGAGAGAGAAGGCGACAAATGCAACTTTGTCTGTATTGCGGAACTTCCGGGCACTTTCTTCAAAGTTGTCCAGTTAAACCACCCAAGAAGGTGGTTGGAGCCACTGATAACGAGTTATTGACACCTGGTTCGGGAAACGACCTAGCCCGACAAGCGTAGGGGTCCGCTTGCCGAGCTTGAAAACAAACTCTTTGACCTCGCATTTTGTCATGCCAATGGTGCTTGTGAACCCAAAACAGCCTCAGCAGTTGCATGCTATAAAAGCATACATTGACAGTGGAGCTATTGGAAATGACAGACTGTGAATTGGCTTCCAGGATTAAGCTTCCTCTCCGCCCGAAAGTAACCCAAGATGTAATTACTACAGTTGATGGAACCGAAATAGCCTCAGGGCCTGTAACGCATTCCACAGTTGAAATCACTCTTGTGGGTCAGGACGGACATCGGGAAGCAATCGTGTTTGATGTGATCAAGGCCCCACAATTTCAAGTACTTCTTGGAATCCCTTCGTTAGAAACACATAATCCGAGAATAGACTGGCGAGCAAAGAAGATAACTTTTCCTGATTGTGAACCAACCTGTTACCCAAAGAATCCAGCTATGGGTCTAGCCTCTGTAACTTCCACCCCTGTACAGCTACCATCTGAATACCAAGAATTCCAAGACGTTTTTCAGAAAGAGCAGGCTAACACCTTACCTCCCCATCGATCTTATGATTGCCAAATCGACTTGGTACCCAATGCACAACTACCCTGTAGTAGGATTTATGCTCTTACTGAACCTGAGAACCTGCATTTGCGCCAGTATTTGGATCAATACCTGGCCAATGGCTTCATTCGCCCATCAAAGTCACCAGTCTCTTCCGCTTTGTGCTTTGTTCTTCGTACCAAAAAAGGAAGGAGACCTTAGGGCCTGTATTGACTACCGCGCCCTAAATCAGATAACGATTAAGAATCGTTACCCTTTGCCCCTGATACCTGAGCTTATCGACCAAGTAAAAGATGCTTGTGTGTACACCAAGCTAGATCTCCGAGGAGCTTACCACCTGGTACGTATAAAAGAGGGCGACGAGTGGAAGACTGCATTCCGCACCAAATTTGGGCTCTTCGAATATCAAGTAATGCCCTTCGGTTTGTGCAACGCACCTGCCGCCTTTCAGTACTTCATGAATGATGTTCTTCGGGAACTTATCGATGTTTGTGCCATCGTTTATATTGACGACATCCTGGTGTATTCCTCCTCAGAATCTGATCACAGAAACCATGTTAGGGCAGTTCTTGAGAAATTGCGCCAGCACAAATTATTTGCCAAGCTCGAAAAATGCGTTTTTCATACCACAGAAATGGAGTTTCTCGGATTCATCCTGACACCACAAGGAATCCGAATGGACTCGCGGAAAGTGGACGCCATTTTCAAATGGCCATCTCCTAGCTCTGTGAAGGGAGTGCAAAGCATGCTTGGCTTTGCCAATTTCTATCGAAGGTTCATCCCAGAATTTTCTCGAACTGTTCAACCCATCACAGCTCTCCTAAAGAAAAATAAACGCTTTGAATGGACTCTTGAGGCTGAACAAGCCTTTCAGGACCTGAAAACCAAATTCACCTCTGCACCTGTATTGAAGCACCCGCGCCCAGATCTCCCTTACATCGTGGAAACCGATGCATCCAGTTCGGCCATGGGAGCTGTCCTGTCGCAAAGAGACCCAGAAACTAACCAACTACACCCTGTAGCCTTTTGGTCCAGAAAATTCTCTCCACCTGAATTCAATTACGCAATTACTGACAAAGAACTACTGGCTATTAAATCAGCTTTCAAGGCTTGGCGTCACTATCTTCTCGGTGCAAGACACGCCATCACCACAAATAACGGACCACAGAAATTTGCAGTATTTAAAGACGGCCAAAGCTCAATTTTCGCGACAACTCCGATGGGCTTTATTCTTTGCGGAATTTGATTTTGTAAATACCTATCGCCCTGGCTGCAAGAATGGTAAGGCAGATGCCTTATCCCGGATAGGCATGGAAGAACCCAATTCGAGTTTAGAACCTGTGCCAATCATACCGAAACAAAGAATTCTGGGCTTGACTTCATTGCAAACCATTGAGGACATCCAAGCTCAAGTAAAACAACTTTTTGACTCTTCTGACTTACTGGAATGGAGTCAAAAGGGTCCTCACTACACCGTTAAGGATGATTTACCCTACTTCCAAGAGCGGTTATTTCTGCCAAGTAAAGAATTGCAGGAACTTGTCATTACCCGTCATCATGAATCATTAATGGAAGGACACCCCGGTATCGCGAAAACAGAAGAAAAGATCAAACGCCACTTCTGGTGGCCTTCTTGGAGAAAAGACAAAGTCATTTGTGTTGTCTTGCGGAATCTGTGCCCAAAATAAGAGTCAAAAGAAAAGGCCAGCCGGCCTACTTCAACCTTTGGACATTCCACCAGCACCTTGGCACACCTTGTCAATGGACTTTATAACTGACCTGCCTCCTTGTGGTGGTTACAACACGATTATCGTAATAGTGGATCTATTCTCCAAAATGGCACATTTTATCCCTTTAAAAGGATTGCCGTCAGCTTCCACCTTGGCCAAGGAATTTATGGAAAATATAGTGCGGTTACATGGTTTCCCTTCCATATTAGTCTCAGACCGTGGAAGTCAATTTATCTCCCACTTTTGGAAGAAATGTTGCCAACTAGCACAAATAGACGTGCGGTTATCCACCAGCCACCACCCCCAGACCGACGGACAAACCGAGAGAACCAATCACTCTCGAGCAATATCTGCGGTACATGTTACACCAATCCCAGTTAAATTGGAAAGACATCCTTTGGATTGCAGAATATGCATACAACAATTCAGTGCATTCTGGAACCGGACAGACTCCTTTTTATACCCTGTATGGTCACCATCCTCGGACCTCTGACCTAGATCCACCTCTGACCCTGGAGATGCCTGCAGTAAATCACCTACATTCCACAATAACCCAAGCCTTCAAAGAAGCTACAACCCACTTACAGCAAGCCAAGAAAAAGTATAAAGAAAACGCTGATTTGCACCGAAGTAAAACTCCTCCTTACCAAGTAGGAGATCAGGTATGGCTAGCAACTAAACATCTACCCCTCAAGGGTCAGCAAACTTTTACTCCCAGATTCATTGGGCCTTACCCCATCAAAGCTATTATCAACCCAGTGGCCTTTAAACTCGATTTACCATCCAACATGCGGATTCATCCCGTTTTTCACGCATCTCTTCTAAAACCAGTACAACCTGGAACCAGACTGTCTGAGCCCCCAGGCCCTGTCCAAATGATGGAGAATTAGAATTCGAAGTGAAAGATATTTTAGATTCCAAGATAGTTAAGTCGAAACTCTTCTATCTTGTTGATTGGAAAGGATATGGACCTCAGGAAAGATCTTGGGAACCCAGTAACTATGTTCACGCACCACAATTAATTCAAAGATTCCATCGAAGATTCCCGCACAAACCAAAACCCCCGGAGGAAAAGACCTTGGGAGGGGCCTTGAAGGGGGGTACTGTCATGATGCCTACCTCTAAGGAGCCAGGCCGGGCCCAGCA
Source organism: Ambystoma mexicanum (assembly GCF_040938575.1). Classification (NCBI taxonomy): domain Eukaryota; kingdom Metazoa; phylum Chordata; class Amphibia; order Caudata; family Ambystomatidae; genus Ambystoma; species Ambystoma mexicanum. Next base: position 1,088,413,328 of record NC_090935.1, on the reverse strand, counting down.
ACCCCAGAGGCAGACATCATTTTCCCCAGGGAAGTCTCAGCGGGCCCAAGTCGGGGCCCTTTGGACTCAGTCCTGGCGCCTTAGGCGCCAGGCTCATAGCGGACCCCAGTCCTGGTGCCTTAGGCGCCAGGCTCATAGAAGAGGATATGTGTTTAAGTGCTTGGGTGCACACTTACCTGATGCAGACCTTGCTGCTTCATCCAGGCCCTCTTGAGGCCTGAATGGGACTACTTTACCTGTAGGACTACTTCACCACCCGGGTGTGGTCGGGGAAGGATACATACCAGGAACTTCTTCCAAGGCTATTTAAACCCCACCCGAACAGCCACACGTGCTTCGCGTTGTTCTGCACCTAGCAGCTAGACGCTCACCGTGTCAGCTCCTGCATCCTGACTTCAGCCACGCCTGCCAACACCCTGGGACACCTGCAAGGGGAGAAAGAGAATAGGAGAAGAAAAGCCCTTACTTGCTAAATCTGTATCCCAGAGTCATTTCTCCAACGGCCCTGAAAAGGAAGACATCATTTTAAAGGCATTTCGTTTCGATCGCTGCAGCGCTGCATTTTACTCACCTTGGCAAGGCGCTTCCATCTTCAGCAGCGATCTTCCGGATTCAGCTACGCCCCGGCGCCTAGAGGAAAAAAGACAAGAACAAAGGTGAGAGGGAGAAAAGGAATAAGGAAAGCTCAGTTTCCTTTTAAGTCTTACCTGTTGGATTATTCCCACTGCATTTCGGGTCCTGCCGCTTCCTGGCATCTCCGGACCCCGGCCCCTATGGGGAAAAAAGACAAAGACATTGAATGAGCGAATGCAAAGACATTACCTGAGCGCTCATCCAGAACTGTTTCACTTCGGGTCGGCGCCATATCTCCGGCACTCCGAACCCCGGCCCCTAAGGGGAAAAAGACATAAGCATTAGCACTTGCTGCAATTAGACAACAAACATTATTATTAAGCTTGAACTTTTGAACAGAACTTTTACAGCGCCTTACCTGAACAGTCAAGCTTACCTGAACTCCCATCAATCCTCAATCCAGTGAAGTAACTGGGTTTCAACGTGCCCCTGCATCAGAAGCAGGATGGAGAGCTCATCCTTCCAAACTCTAAGGTGAGGCTTCACAGGGAATCGTGGAGGAGGTATCGTGGAGGGTTGGAAGGGAGTGGGAGGCTTGAGCATTGTTCCACAGTTGGTAATACTCCCTTTTCACGCACAGGAGGGTATCCAACGAGCCAGGGAAGCCAGAGTAGAGGGGCCCTTCCTGACCATCTTCAGAGTTCTGCGCCTTCGACGCCGCGCCTCTGTGGAAACCAGGTGAGCGTTACAACGGATACAACTAGGACTATTTTGTTTATTATTTGATGGTCGAGACTACTCCCATCCTAGCCATAGGGCATAGTAAGAGTTTCCCCAACGCCACTGAAACTTTAATAAAGGTTTTACAAATTGTACATTTTGTGTCAGTGTCATACTTGTGATACCATACCTCCCTTACAATGGTCCATCACTATTGGGGTCTCTCTTCCCCAATAACAGAAATAACTAGGCAGAGGTTTCAGATAAAGGATAAGTTGAGTTATTAAACTCCTTGCCAAATTAATTGTAAGTGAATAATATTTCCAGAGCCTTTTCTGTGTTAAAAACCTGTTGGCAAGGTGACTAGTAGTAGTAATAGTAATAGTAGTAATTAATATAGTGCCTTTTCAAATTTGTATGTGCTCAAAGCACATTCTCAGAAGAGGCTTAGCATGCGTGTGTGCATTTGGCCAATATTAGGAATTAGGTGGGCTGGCTAGGCTGCAGTAAGCAACTCAAGAGGTGAGGCCTGTGAATGGGTGCCGAGGGAGGTCATGAGAGTGCGCTAATGCAAGAGACTCGTTATGTGCCCAGTTAGACTGAATATTGTCGTAGGTTGTCGCTGTATTCTAATGGCAGATGTGTTGCGGCAAGTCGGGTATAAGGATGCGAAAAACGTTGCGTGTCCAGCTATACCGAATTTATCGTAGTCATAGCTGCATTCCAATCTGTGTGGCTCGATAGCTGTGCCTGCGGCAAATGTCCACCGTTGTGGTGCGTTTATACATACCTTAAGCTCAGATGGAGCTTATCATTGGTATCTGTGTGAAAAAGATAAGCTACCCTCATATGCTCTTCAAGGCACTATATATAGACAGGCTACCCTCAAAGTCTTCTAAGCGCCAATAGTCCGGATATCTTAGTACATCGTTTAGGCATGACAGACAGGCTACCTTAAGATCTTGGGATCATAGGATTATCTAAACGCAGAAGACAGGCTACCATTATAATCTTACTATATATCTTCTAAGTTCCAAAATAGGCCACCATCAGGCATCTTCTAAGTGCAATATCAACGATACTTGCATATGACATTTATGTCTAACTATTGATAACCTATGGATATTCCAAATGCAATCATATCTTCGAGCGCAATGGGCAGGCTAACATTGTAAGGTGCAACACAGGGCACCTAATCCCAGATTCATCAAAGTGCAGTACACTGCCCACCCTCAAATCGGTCTAACCTTCCCAGTTCTTAATTTGCAATACATGTGCTAACCTTCACAAGTTCTTCTTCGGGCCGTGAATTGTCTTTGAAGTGCTAAGGTCATCTGTAAGGCCTCACTCTTTCTAGTTTGAACAGAACATGCTGGGCAAAATACATCATCTAATAATAATAGACAAGTTGTCATCCTGGAACTTATGATTCCAATTTAAAGCATCTTCTGAATGCTTTTATCAGCAACCCACATGAATTTTTGACAGCAGATAGGCTAACAGTATTCATCCTCTGGGTGAGTAGCCAAGGTGGGGTGTAATGGACAGGAACACAGTCATTATTTTGTGTCCCGGGAAGCTATTATAATACATTTCTTTAATAATGTACCGGCTACCCTCAAAACTGTCGGGAGCTATAAACAAGGAGCATGTGCGCACTAGGCTGAGAGAGGGAGGCCAAGTGGGCTGTTGTATGTTAGTGTACACAGAGTTGTGTGCAGATCGAGTGTGTAGGACGGGCCTGCGTGATAACGGCTGGCATCCGCCTGTAGGTGCACGTACAGGTGACTTGTTAGTGTTTTGATGTGAGTGGGACTGATGCATGTGAATGATGCTGCGATGATAGAAGTCGGGGTGGCAAACAGGTTTCAGGTTCCAACGGGAATAGCCAAGTTTTAGGGCCTTTCTGAAGGAGAGATAGTCGTCAATGCTTCAGATGTGGAGTGGAAGGGAGTTCCAGATGACAGGGGCTTGGATGGAGAACCAGGATCCTCCCAATCTGGAGCTGTACTGAGGGATAACGAGGAGAAAGGCAGAACCTGATCTCAGGTTTCTGGTGGGTTGATCAAGTGTGAGCTTATCCTTGAGGAATTTGGCCCGGTGTTATGGAGGGGCAAGTGAGTGATGTACATGGCTTTAAAGGTAGGCCGTCGCCTGATAGGAAAGCAGCGTGGCACTCAGAGTGCAGGGCTAATATGTTCTCTCGGTGAGAGGACGAGGAGGAGACAGGAAGCAAAGTTTTTGATTCTTTGGAGCTTTCTGAGCTGGTATCCCGAAGCGCTTAAGTTAAGGGCATTTCCATAAGGTCTATGTAGGGGAGGATGAAGGCAAGGATAGCAGAGATTTGGTGTGGGTAGTAGAGGTACAGGAAGATTCCCCTGAGGATATGTAGGTGGAAGCGCCAGGTTCTGGAAACAGAGTTGATGAGGCGGGAAAGTGATCGATTCCAGTCCAGCGTGCATCCGAGAAATTTTATAGAAGTGGATGTTGCAGGAGCGGGTCCTAGGGAGTGTGGCTAGGGGAAAGGTTGGGGAACGAGAGAGGATTTGTTGCAGATTAGGATTTCTGTTTTGCTAAGGTTGAAGAGGAGGTAGTTGACCATCCAGAGGTCGACTTCAGAAAGGCAGGAGGAGAAGTCAGGGTCGGGGAGGCTGGCATTTTAGGGATCATGAGAATTATCTGGGTGTCATCCGCATGATTGTAGCATATAAGGTTATGAGAGCGGATGAGTGCAGGGAGTGGGCTGAGGTAGATATTGAAGAGGAGGGGAGACAGGGAGGCTCCCTGTGGAACCCATTTCAGAACAGGGCAAGCGATTGAGTAGAAAGGGGAGGAGCATAATTTGTGAGCGGTTCGAGATGAACGCGGAGATCCACGTTAGAGCAGAGTCGTTGATTCCTAAAGAGTGGAGCCTGTCTGCGAGTATGGTGTGGTCAATGGTGTCAAAGGCAGCAGATAGGTCGAGGAGGATGAGTGCTATGCATCCTTCCGATTCTGCTGTTCTTTATAAGTCGTCCCAAACCGATACAAGAGAGGACCCAGTTCCTCAGAGTAGTCTGAAGCCTATTTGGGCTGGGTCAAGGAGGTTGTTGGTTTCTGTGAAGAGGCAGAGCGGTTTGTACGCAGAGCGGCACAATAGTTTGGCAATGAAGCGGTTGTTAAAAGGAACAAGTTACTTACCTGTAACGGTTATTCTCCAGCATGGGTCTGGCATGGATTTATATGCTCATGAATATTCCCCGCCGCCAGGCCGTGAATCCTCGGTAAGAAAACGATAACAGTCATGCATTAAAAGCTTGAAAACTGCCTTTCTTTCATTATCCAATCACCGAAGACTGGGTCATACTACACCCATCCAATGACTACCGTCTCCCCGAGTCTTGCCCCCGGCACCCATTTTCAGATTCAAAGCACGTGAGGTGCCAGTATGAACCCAGAAGAGCACCACAGGTAAGGAAGGAGGGGTTGCATGTGAATCCATGCCAGACCCATGCTGGAGAACAACAGTTACAGGTAAGTAACTTGTTCCTTCTCCAGCATGGGGTATGGCATGGATTCACATGCTACAAATATGATTATACAGCAGTTCACACATACACTACCATGGGAGGTGGCAAAGCTCAACAGAAGTACAAACACTTACCCCTGGAACGACTCACCTCAAGCAAAAAGGTGGCACAGCACCGCTTGACCAACTCTAGACTCCTCCCTGGAATCCCAGTTGACACAGTAGAACCTGGTGAAGATGTGCATAGACCTCCACGTAGCAGCCCTGTAATGCCCAGCAGGTCAACCACAGAGAAAAACGCCCGTGAGTGGCCTGTTGGCCAGACAATGACAGTGCATGATGCAGCCAGCCACCTGGATATAGAAGCCTTTGACAGGGCATTCCCTTGATTCACAGGACCAAAGTTCACAAAAAGTTGAGAAGTCTTCCGAACATCCTTTGTGCGAGCCACATTGAACTTCAAGACCCGAGCAACGTCTAGCGTATGCAGTGAACATTCAGCAGCTGAAGCAGGATTCGGGAAGACTGAAAGCACCATGGTCTTGTTAAGGTGGAATGTAGACCGAACCTTAGGCATAAAGGAAGGGTGGGTCCGAAGCCCCACCCTTACAGCATGAAACGACAGGTATGGGCGTTTGCAAGAGAGCTAGCATTTCCCTGAGACGCTTGGCCGAGGTGATAGCCACCAGGAACGCTGTCTTCCAAGAAAGAAAATTCAGGGAGGCCTGATGTAGTGGTTCGAATGGTGGCCCCATGAGCCTGGTGAGAACATTGAGCACCCACGCTGGTGCAGTGGCCTTCACTGGAGCGAAGGATCTGAAGAGGCCCTTCATGAATTCTTTGACACACCTGTGGGACCACAAGAATGGTCTGCCCAGCTTGCGGGTGTATCGTGATATAGCTGCTAGATACACCCTGATAGAGGTGTAGACCAATCCAGCCTTGGCTAGCGACAGTAGGTGCAGCAGGATCTGTGGGGTCATGGCGCGCAGAGGAGTGATGTGTAGGGACCTGCACCACACCGTGAAGTGCTTCTACTTGTGCCCGTAACACGATAGTGTAGATAACGCCTTAGCCTTGGCAAGAACTGCTTTAGATTACATAGGAAGAATAAAGTGGCCAAAGTCTAGGGCTGCAGGAGCCAAGCCGTGAGGTTCAATGATGCCGGGCCGTGACGCAGAATGGTCCCCCTTTCTCTAGAGAGTTGGTCCAGAAGAAGAGAGCCACCAATAGGCAGAGCAGGCCCAGGTACCAGATCTGGTGGGGCCACGCTGGGCGATGTGTATCATCTTGCAGCAGCAGTGTTTGAATGTGTTGATGACACACAGTAGAAGTGGAACTGGGGCGGGGGGAGGCATACAGAAACAGTCTTTCCCATCTGAGCAAGAAGGCGTCCCCTTGTCTCCCAGCCTGGGGAAACCTGCTGGCAAACTCTGTGCATTTGGAATTCGCTGCTGTGGTAAAGTGGTCAATCTGGGAAAGACACCTGCTGTTTTATCTCCCATTCGTGGCAGGAAGACCCGCACTACCTGCCCCCTCAGAAGAGGCAGGAATGACTTGAGAGCCCAGAATACAGCTTGTAATTCCAGCACATTGATGGTCAGATTCTTCTCTTCCGGGAGCCAGAGACCCCTGGCGTGGGACTGCTCGGTGTGAGCCCCCCAACCCCCATCCATCCAGGGAGGCATCTTTGGTGACCATAGCCTGGAAAGGTGCGAATTGAAACGGGGAACCTTGAGTGGGGTGTGAGCGCTTTCCCCACCATTTTATGGACTGTCTGAATTCCAGGTTGAATGTAATCTTGTCTGTCCATCCTCCTGTGACCTGGTGCCACCTGGTGCCCCCTGTTGCCCAGGAACACTTGAAGGGGCCTCATCTGCAGCCTGCAGAACGGGCCCAGGTGGATGCATGAGGACATCATGCCTAGTAGTGACTTGATTGCCAGGATGGTCACAGATTGCATTGTGGTCAGCTGATGCACCTTCCCCAGGATGGCCACCACCCTCTCCTCCGAAGGATACAAGGATGCCACTGTGTTCAGGCGGGCACCTAGAAACAGAGTGACCTGCGATGGCACTATGCAGGATTTTGGATAATTGATGGAGAATCTGTGTTTTGTCAGCAGGCACATGGTCTCCTCTGTGTACCGTATCGCCAGGTCCTGAAAATATGACCGGATGAGCCAGTCGTCCAGGTAAAGGTATACATGCATGCTTTTGGAGGCGTGGATGAGCTGCCACTGTGGCAAAGCATTTTGTGAACTGATATTGACGTCCCAGAACTACAAAGCGCAGGACCTTTTGATGCTTCAGATGTATGGCGATGTGAAAGTAGGCATCCTCCAGGTCCAGGGTCGTCATGTAATCCCCTTCCTTCAGTTGGCCAAGCATTTGCTGTAACGCGACCATACTGAACTTTTTGGATTTTAGGTATTTAATGAGGCGCCAACCTCCTGATTTCTTAAAGTATCTGGAGTACGCACCGGAGTCGCAGAGGGACAGGTTCTATTGCCCCTTTTGCCAGCATGGCTTGCACTTCCTGGAGCAGCTGGGCCATGTGCAGCTCCTTCCTCGTTACAGGGGGAATACAAGGGCACCTGTGTTCTAACTCCAGGGTGTGTCCCTGATGAAGTACGTCCAGCACCCATTCAACGGTGATGTCCTTCCACGGGTTGATTAATTCTGATAGACGACCCCTTCATCAGGGTGCAAAATTGGGGATCCTGGCCTGGGGTATAGTCAGACTTGCTTCTGTGTTTGCGTCTTGCCTTGCTGGCGCCAGCGACGCTGCAACCGTCCTCCGAAGGCTTTGCAACTGGCCTCTGCATGCTTTCTGTGCCATGGAGCTGGAGGGCTGATGGTAGGAGGTAGAGGCATATCCTCTGGAAGATCTGCTGAATGTTCCCCTTGAGGATCGAAAGTAAGAGGGCCGATGCTGTTGCAGGCACCCTAGGGAACCTGCTGTCTCTGTGCCCGTCTTTATTGCCTGCAGCTTATCATCCACTACCTTTCTAAAAGGGTAATCCCTGTCAAAGGGCATGTCGACCACCTTGGTCTGGACGTCGGGTCTAAAGCTGGTGGCCTTCAGCAAGCCTTTGGCGCCCGAGTGCCACACCATAACCAATTTGGTGAAAACCTGAACATGCAACATCCGTGGCTACTGTGATTGCGTGGTCGGAGGCACCTCTCCTTCCTGAAAAAGGCATAGAGCCTCTGTCTAGGACTGGGCCCAGCTTGAACCATAGCTCCCTATCATTCCGGGCTAGAATGGCTAGAGTGTTAGCGGCCTTGACGATTGATGCGTTGGTGTATATGACCCACTTCCACATTGCATCCAGCTTCTTTCCTTCTTGATCTGATGGAACCATAGACTTGGAGGACAGGTTCACATACCATTTGCTTGCTGCGGCTGAGACCACAGAACCTGGTGATGATTGATCTAAGGCACTTGGGGGCTGAGTCCAGCACCCTCTATTTTTTCTCCAGCCTGTCCAGCTTTGCTGGTGCGGAGCTTGGAGTCTTCTTTAGCGCAAAGCCTTTCTCCCACACATCGTCAAGAAAAGGGGCAGACAATATCGTCTTCCTGGCCAATGTTCGCTTCTGGTAAAGGAAACGCTCCCCTTTCTTTTCCTCAGGCACTAAGTTGAAGAGGTTAGATGCCCTTGCCATCATGGAGTGGAATGACCACACCTCATCTGAGGGAGAAGCCCTGGGAGTATCATCGGCACCTATCCGGTCCCCATGCGCAAAGTCGTCAAACTCATCTGTGTCTGTGGTGCCGTTATAAGTGCCCGTTGCAGTATCCATCTGCGGTGTGTCCCCTTCTGGTGCTGCTGGGATGAGCGGGGCCTTTGGCTGTTGCCTTGGGGTAGCCAAGCAATGCTTGTGCGGAGGCCCTGGAGGGCTGTACCTGGTGTTGCTCCCCGACAGGTCTGCTATTGGTGGCAACTGCTGTTGTATCTCCGCGACCAGAAAATTCAGCACAGTGAAAATATCCAGAGACAAATCTCTAGAGGCCTGTGGGAGGTGGGGGCACAGGAGGGAGCACTGACGGAGGGCTAATGCTTCTCAGTGGGCTAGTATGCCTTGGTGACCCCCATTCCTATTGGGCTGTTGCTACCCGTGTCCACGCATTCCTGCAAAGTTTTCTCCTCAGTACTTGTGTAGACTGTCACCACTGACAAGCTTACTGTGGACAGGCATGGTGACGCAGAGTGCGTATGGCCCAAAGTAGGACCCACAGCCTTGGCTCTCTAGTCGGCTCATCAACGCTTGGCCTTACGGACACCCTGAAGGGATACATCCTCGGCCCATCTCGACCTCTTACCCGAGGGGAATGCTCCAGAGGTCGACTGGATCTGGGATCTGCGTGGGTGGGCCCAGAGGCCACGCCACGGGCCCTGTCTTCCTTCAGCCATGCCACCAACTGTCAGTAACAGTCTCTCGTAGTCTTGGATGGGCAACTTCGGTAGATGTTGCATCAGTCTTCCTCATGGTCAGGATGCAGACAATAGAGGTTTGATGTAAGAAGTTTTGAAGGCGTCAGACAAGATACTTGAGAGGAACTAGTTAATGATGGACCATGCAATGCTGCCTGCATGTTGTTAGGATGTCCTTAGGAAGGGTGGGGGTGAGGAGGCAGAGGTCTCCAGGGGAGCCTGAAGGTCGTCTTTGGTCTAGAAATTTTAGCAACTCAGGGTGTAAGATGGGGGTGAAAGGAGAAAACCGACATAGAGGGGGGAGGGAGGGAGTAGGGCTGTGATTAGGTGTGGAATGGGAAGAGGAGGAGCGCATCAAAGCTAGCTTGGAGAAGATGGAACTGTGTATCAATAGCAATATTGTGAAAGTGGGTGGACAGAGGGTTGTAGAGGGATTGGTGGTCAAGAGGGTTGAGCAGCATGGTGTCTTGAATGTTTTGATGATTCTGTGCAGTTCCCAGCTAGGGTTATAGGAGTTGGAGATTCATTTCCCATAGAAGTTTATTTTGGCTTTAGTAATTTCTGACCGATAGGCCTTGGTCAGTCTTGAGAGTGGTTTTGAGCTGTGGGATGTGTACCACTTGGGGTTGAAGCCCAGTCTCCGACGGGTACGTCTCGTTGGAGTGAGAAGAAAGAGGGTGCTGGAGAGCCCATGATCGAAAAGTTCAATTGGGGGGGGGACCTTCCTGGAGTGAGAGTGTTGTGACTTTATTCCAGATGGGACGGGGAACAAACTTGACTAGGTGACTGCCTGCGTACAGCAAGCAGATAATTAGCCTTTCAGTTTATATGCATCCCCGGTGCAGGGGAAAAGCAGCAACAATGCAGATAGCTTGACAGACACAAATGGAATGTTACTCACTGTAGTGACTGTAATACTCCTAGTCCTAAATACCCTTTCCGCCAAACTGTATTGGCGCCCCACACCTTTCAGTGAAAAACTGCGAACTTCCCCTTTAAATTTGATGGGAGGCATGGGCATACGTATGTCATATAGCCCTGGTCTCCCCCGCCGCACCTCAGTCCCTTTGCACGCCGACGCTCTTAAATGAGGTACTTGGCCATGATTTTTAATGGTCCAGGGGGATGAAGGTGGGTCGTATTGAGGAAAAGGGACTTAGGACAAGGAATATTCTAGTCACTACGGTAAGTAACATTCCATTACTCCTACATCACGTCCCCTTTCCTCCATCTTGTAAGGGTGATGACAACGTGCCAAGAGATTCATGAGGACTGTCTGTCGGAATTCTGCATCTGCTCTCGAGCTAGTGTGCAACAAGTAATGTTTGTAGAATGACGACGGCATGGACCACGTAGCCGCTTTGCTGAAGACGTTGCAAGAGGTATTCCTCACCGCGTGTGAGTGAATTCCATCTGATGCAGCTTTGCCCTGCGCCTTGTAAGACTCCAGTATTGCAGAGACCATCCACCTAGCGACGGATGCCTTAACGCCTGCGCGCCGGGGAGGTTCCTCCAAATGAAACCAGGAGCACGTTTGGTCTTCCGGATATCCTTTGTGCAAGACAGAATTTGAGCACTCTGCTAAGATCCAGCCAGGCAGACTTATCTCCTGATTAAGATGGAAAGCCGAAACCACCTTTGGGATGAGTCCATAGGACCACTTTTTCCTTATGGAAGTTGGCGAACTGATTGAAGGCTAGTAGCACCTGGATCTCACACGCACACCTGTCCGACAGGAGTCCCTGAAGAATGACTGTCTTGAATGTGACCCACTTCAGGTCTGTGGAGGACATCGGCTCGAAAGGCTTACGTGTCAATGCGGACAACACTACAATGAGGTCCTAAACTGGGTGTGGCCTGTGCACTGGTGGAAAAAGCCTCTCCAGACCCACCCTTCAAGTGACTTCCCTACTGGGCTGGCCGCTGTGAATGTATGATCAAATGAGTTATTGTAAACACCAATAGCTGCCAAGTATGTGCAGCAGCTGTCTACCTGTACCACTGAATGCACCAGATGTGCCACAAAAGATAACACATTGTTTAAAGGACAAGTGATCAGGTCTATTTGGTTATCTCTCGCCCAATAGTAGAACCTGGTTCACTTGCTCCTGTACTGTGTCGTGGTGGACTCTTTATGGGAGGCCTGAATAATGCGCAAGTTGTCCTTTCAAAGCTGGCACTGCTGTAGTCTCAATTGATCAGGACCCAAGTTGGCAGAGCCAGCCGCTCTGGGCCTGGGTGCACCACTGACCCCCTTGCTGAGAGAAGAACATCGACTCGATTGGTAGGGTCACCGGTCCCAGCACAGCTAGTTGGAGCAGGTCCGAGAACCACACCCTCGCCGGCCATCTCGGGGCGATGAGGATCAGAGAGCAATTGATTTAAGTCCTGAACCTCCGCACTACCCCTCAGCAGGAGCGGCATCGGAGGGTACAGATGTGCCTGAAGGTGATCCCAAGCAATTTGAAATGTGTCCCCCAGTGAATTGGTGCTATGAGGTATAATGGGGACACTTGTGGCTGCCTTCTTACGCAAACGGGCCCCACTTACATGTAACTCCAGTTCTCCAGCATTGGTATCTTTCATAGATTCACATGCTGTGAATATTCCGTCTTCAGGCTGGGAATCCTCTGTAACAGAGCAGTTTAAACTTAAACTGAAAACTTTGTCCCTTTTGTGCTCCATCATACTAATTCAGGGTCATACTGCTCACAGCCAATAGGAACACCTCCCTTAGCCCCTCCCCTGTCGGCCATCTTCAGATTTGGCAGTGCACATGAGTGCCAGTAAGAGCCAAAAGACAAGCCATGCGTGGTAGGTGGGAGGGTAGGATGTGAATCTATGAAAGATACCAATGCTTGAGAACTGGAGTTACAGGTAAGTAACGTATTCCTTCTCCAGCATTGGATCCGTCATAGATTCACATGCTGTGAATAGATTACAAATAACAAGTTACTCTCTTACCTGGTAACGTTCTTTCGATGGGATGGACCGACGACGTATTCCATATCTATGACAGTAATCACCAGAGCTGTGCTGCTTCGGAAAATCTTTCGGCGTCTGCGTCAATGACGTCGATAAGCGGTCCTCGAGGGCCTCCATCAAGCCGACGTCACCGGATGTTATAAGTAGGACGCACGACGCCCGTAGCCTCAATTGTAGTTTTTTCCCAGAACATGTGGCACCAATCTTCTGCCAGTATAACCACAGAAAGCCTTGCGGAAACGTAAGCTGCAATCGCATAAGAAATTCTGTAGCGGGGTAGGCAGGGAGGGAGCGATATGGAATACGTTGTCGGACCATCCCATCGAAAGAACGTTACCAGGTAAGAGAGTAACTTGTTCTTCGAGGGGATTGAGTCCTCCGACGTATTCCATATCTATGACAGACTCCCAAAGCAGTACCAACGTAAGGAGGTGGGAAAAGAATTTAGAATACAGAAATTTAGAATGCCCAATCAAAATGCAGAGTAAAGGACTGCCTTGCCAAATGCCAGATCCTGCCCATGGATAGAATCTAGGGAGTAGTGTCGTACAAAGGTATGGACCGAAGCCCATATGGCTGCTTCACAGATGTTACGAATAGGAACACCCCTCTGCAGGGCAGTAGCGGCAGCCATACCCCTAGTAGAATGGGCCCGCAAGCCTACTGGAGGGTCCTTACCCGCCAAGCGGTAACCTTCAGAAATTGGCAAGATAATCCATCTAGACAAAGTCTGCTTAGTAACAGCTTGACCCAAACGCCTTCCAGCGTAACCAATAAAGAGCCGATCGTCCACTCTGACCTGGGACATGCATGAAATGTAGAAGCTTAAAGCTCTCCTAGGATCCAACCTATGGAGCCTCTCCACTTCCTTACCAGGATGTGGAGGAGGATAAAATGCCGGAAGAATAACCTTCTGGCTTAAATGAAATTCCGACACCACCTTCGGAAGAAAGGAAGGATGAACTCTAAGGACAACCCTGTCCTTATGAAACACAGTTAAGGGTGGCTGAACTGCAAGTGCCTGCAACTCACTCACTCTGCGAGCGGAAGTAACCGCAACTAAAAATACAGTTTTAAGTGTTAACAGTCTCAAAGGACAAGAATGTAAAGGCTCAAATGGAGCAGCCATCAGGAATTTTAGAACAAGGTTCAAATCCCAACCCGGCACCTGGAAAGGTGACGGCGGGAATATGTTAGTGAGCCCTTTGAGAAACTGAGAAATTAAAGGAATTTTGAAATAAGAACACTCCTCAGATGAGCGCTTAAAGATGGACAGCGCCGCCAGGAAACCTTTGATGGTACCCACTTGCAAGCCCTTGTGGGCTAACGAAAGCAAAAAAGACAGAACCACAGGAATGTCACATGAAAAAGGATCCACATTCTTAACCCTGCACCAGTCGCAGAACTTTCTTCAACGGCAACGGTACAGGGACTTTGTTGCCGGCCGTCTGGCCGAAAGCAACACCTCCATCACGTCTTCAGGGAGGTCCCAATCCTTGGACCTCAACCTTTCAGAAGCCAAGCGTGAAGGTTGAGGGATCTGACCTCTGGATGGGGAACCCGACCGCCCTCCCGCGAGAGCAGATCGTCTCGGTAGGGAAGACGGCGTGGAGGGCAGAAGATCCGGGTACCACGTCCTCCAGGCCCATGCCGGAGCAATGAGGCTCATCCGGGAACTGAATTGGCGGTAACCTCCGCAGCACTTACGGGATGACGGGGACTGGAGGAAAAGCGTACAGCAGTGGGAAGGACCACTATCACCACAAACGCGTCTCCTAAGGCTCCTACGAGCAGAACCTTTCGCACTTCCGGTTGACACTGGAGGCGAACAGATCCATTTGAGGGGTCCCCCAAAGGGCGAAGATCTCCAGGAGAATCTCCTGAGCCAACTCCCACTTGTGAGCAATCGTGCTCTGCCTGCTCAGAGTATCCGCCGTCTCGTTTTAGTCTACGGCCAGATGAACTGCCGAGATCGAAATTTCCTGCTGGATGGCCCAGAACCAGAGCTGCATAACCTCCCTGCACAGAGGAAGTGACCCTGCCCCCCTTTATGTTGAGGTAGTGCATGGCCACTGTGTTGTCCGTCAGAATCAGAACATTCCTTCCTCGCACAGTCGGCAGAAAAGCCTTCAGGGCAAGCCTGACTGCCCTCAGCTCCAACAGATTGATAGAGTCTAGACTCCGACGGAGACCAACGACCGCTGTGTCAACTCGTTGGCATGAGCTCCCCATCCCGTGAGGGATGCGTCTGTCACGACCGTCACCTCCGGCCAGGGTAGCCAAAATTGAGCCCCCCTCATCAGATTGCCTTAGACGGCCCACCACAGAAGGTCCTGGGCGACCGAGGACGGCACCTGAACGGGGTCCGACATCCTGCCGGAGGACTGTGACCACTGCATCTTGAGAGCCCATTGCAGAGATCTCATCTGCAACCTGGCCTCTGGCACCAGAAGAATGCAGGATGCCATAAGGCCGAGCAACCTCAAGAACTCGAACGCTGGGAGACTCTGGGCATGTTGAAACTTGTGCACCATCTGCTAAATGTGATGAGCCCTCCTCTGGGGAGGAAAACACTGCCCCAGGGACGTGTCGAGCACTGCTCCGATGTACTGGAGCCGCTGAGTTGGCGTCAAGTGGGACTTCATTAAGTTGAGGGAGAAGCCCAGCTTGTGAATGGAGTGGCAGGTGACGGACAGATGATCCAGGACTTGCTTGGGAGAGCGCGCCCTGATCAACCAATCGTCCAGGTAGGGGTAGACGTAAATCCCCCCTTTCCTAAGATATGCTGCCCCCACCACCATGAGCTTGGTGAAGACCCTCAGGCGGAGGTCAATCCGAATGGCAGGACACAAAACTGAAAGTCACCAACCGCGAACCTCAGGTACTTCTTGTGCTTGGGATGGATCGGCATATGAAAATAAGCGTCCTTGAGGTCTAGAGACACCAACCAGTCCTGAAGTTGAAGGGCGTGGAGGACTTGAGAAAGAGTAACCATCTTGAACTTGTCCTTCCTGAGGAGCTTGTTCAAACCGTGCAAGTCCATGATGGGTCTCAATCCCCAGTCTTTCTTCAAAATCAAAAAATAAGGGGAATACCATCCCTTGTTCCTCTCTGCTACAGGCACCAGTTCTATGGCGCCTTTCTCCAGCAGGGATTGTATTTCCTGCGCAAGGAGCGGATCTGGACTCTTCAAAGAGAGAGATTCCCTGGTGGATTGTCGCGAGGCCTCTGCCGGAAAGGAAGACAGTTGCCGTGGGCCATGAACTCCAGAACCTACACATCTGAAGTAATGGCACGCCACTCTACAAGATGCTGCGCCAGCCTTCCCCCAACCGGCGAACCATGGGACATGGCCTCATGACTGAGCTGAAGCGGCTGTACCTGAGGGCAAAGAGGCAATTGCCCGAGCGGCCTTGGCACCTCGAGTACCCTGTTTTCCATCTCTGGCACTCCTACGGTGGCCCCTTTGACATGCAGCTCCTCTTGATTTACTAAAGGATGAGTAATATCGAAAGGAACCTCCCCTCCATTGCTGTCCCGTAAGACGAAAAGGCAGAGGTTGGCGAACTGCAGCGCTCAGCGACTTCGCTGCAGTTTTGGAGGTCTGCAACCTCTCAAGGCTCTCGTCAGCCTTGCTGCCAAAAAGATGTTCACCATCAAAGGGCATGTTGAGGAGCCGGACTTGCACATCAGGAGCAAACCCCGACTTCCGCAACCACGCAAACCTGCGTATTACGGTGCTCACCGCCATGGACCGGCTGACGCAATCTACCATGTCCAGACCCGACTGAACGGACTCACACATGGCATCCTTGCCATCCTGTACGATAGCAAGAAAACCATCCCGTTCCTCCCCTTTGGGAATATGTTCAGCCGCTAAGGAAATACAGTTCCACAGAGTGTGCGTGAAACGTGACAAGGCACATACGGAGTTGGCTGCCTGAAGAGCCATACCTCCTGAAGAAAACACTTTCTTCGCCCAGCTGTCAAAACATTTGTCGTCCCTATCAGGAGGGATGGTAGGGTACGACGCCCGCTTTGCTGGGGCCGTAGCTGCCTGCACTACCAAACTCTCCGGAGTGGGGTGCGTGGTCAAGTAGCAGGGGTCGCCACTGGCTGGGCGGTATGTCTTCGGCAATGACTTACTCACTGCCCGGAGACTCTCCGGAGAAGTCCAAGCCGCAGCCACCCTTCTCTGCAAGGCCATATGGAATGGCAACACCAGGTCAGTCGGTGGACATTGGTCGGGTATATCAGTCAGGTCATCCTGCTGAAAATCCCCAGGTGGCGCGATGATTTGGCATGCGTGCCAGGCTCAGGCCTACCGAACTCCACCTCTGGAGAGGTGTCCAGACCATTGGCGTCATGCAAAGATTGACACAGGTCTTCAAGCTGGCTATGACCAGAAAGGAGGTCATCAGGAACCTCTGCAAGAACCTCACCTTCTTCAGACCCTTCATCCACCTCAGAAATATAATCCAGAGGCTGGAAAGAGGGCACAGAAAAAGGGACAGACATTTTTTGCCTTGGCCAGAGCCTTTCTGGGGGGTTCCACCGTGCCACGGGGTACCTCCGACAAAGCAGCCTTGAAAGGCGTTGACGGAATCTGCGTCGAGTGTGGCGCCGACAGCTTCGATGGCGTCGACACAGGCCTCTAGGGCGGATCCCGTAGCGTGTCCTTTGACAGCCTGGGTGCAACTGAGGCGGAGCCTCGAGAGAGTCCCTCGACGACCTCGGCGCTGACGTCTTCTTCGAAGACTTCACAGGCTCTCGCGGTCTCGAGAGCTTCGAGGACCGGGACCTGGAACGGGCATGTCTAGAGCGACCATCCTTGTCCGACCGGGACCTCGAAGGCGCCCGGAGGACGCGACGTCCGCTCGAGCCCGAAGGCGCACAAGCGGTGTCTCTAGCACGGTCACGGCTGGCGTCTTTCGATGGCGCGGACGGACCAGAGCCCTGCGACTGAAAAATTGCCATCATCTCCTTTCGGAAGGAATCACATTCCTCAGGAGTAGAATGCTTGCTGGGACAAGTCGGGCGGAATCCTCAGACGATGACCGGGAAGGCGACAGGTGCCGGCGCTTCCGTGAGTGCCTCGAAGAGGCAGAAGAATGGCGGGACCGACCTCCTGGACCGAGACCCCCCCGGAATTACACTGACAATGCAAAGTCGCCCCTCGAATCGTCAGTGGAAAGGCCGGCGGATCTCAACTTCCGGGGCTTGGCCACCTTACCTACAGAAAGCTTCTTCTTACGCTCCCGCAAAGCCTTCGAAGTAAGCGACTGGGAGTCCACACAGTCATCCGTATCGTGGTCCACCCAGAGGCACCAGAGGCAAGCGTTTTGCGTGTCCGTCAACGACATCTTGGACCCGCAGTCCCGACACTTCTTAAAACCCGGCCGCGGGCTAGAAGAAGATGAAGACATGATGAGATATACTTCACAAACAGGTTCGAGGAACCGAAAGGACAGAACTCAGAAGAGTCTAGGCGCGCCGAGATCTCCGAAGCAAACACGTTCGCGGAAAAAATGGAACTGAGGCTACGGGCATCGTGCGTCCTACTTATAACATCCGGTGACGTCGACTCGACAGAAGCCCTCGAGGACAGCGTATCGACATCAACACAGGACGCAGACGCCGAAAGATTTTCCAAAGCAGCACAGCTGTGGTGATTACTGTCAGATATGGTATACGTCAGAGGACCCAATCCCCTCGAAGCAGTATTACAACAATATAAATGGGTGGAGGCAAGCTCTCAGCATAACTTACCACTGGAGACTTGCCAAGCTCAAGCACAAAGGTTCTGCAGAACCAACTGGCGGACTCTAGGCTCTTCTGCAGAATTACTGTCGACACATTAGGACCTGGTGAACGTATGCACAGATCTCCAGGGGGCTGCACGGCAGATATCAGGCAGCGGAATTCTGAAGAGAAAATCAGTGGTTGCAGCCACTGCTCTGGTAGAGTGAGCTCGGGGCCTGCCGCAAAGCTGTCTGCCGGCTTGCTGATGGCACATAAGCTGCAGGTAGCAATCCATCTTGCAATGGATGACTTTGAGAGAGCCTTCACAGGCCCAGAAGGTCCAAATGAAAAACAGTTGATCCGTTGTACGGAATGACTTATTACGCGCCACATAGTACTTGAGGCCGTGCACCACATCCAGCGTGTGCAGCGTTCGCTCCGCTGGAGGCGTTGGTGTGCTGAAGAATACAGGCAAAACCACTTGTTGATTTAGATGGAAAGCAGATGGCACCTTCAGCATGTTTGGCCGAAGTTATGTCCACCAAGAACGCCGTTTTCTAGGAAAGATGTGTAATAGATGCTTGGTGGCTTCATGAGTCTTGCAAGTAGCATATTGAGCTCTCATTGCTAGCGCTGGGCGATTGACAAGTGGAAGCCCATGCAAAAACTTATTTACCAGCCGGTGAGACCACAGGGATGGCTCCCCTGCAGCACGGTTGTACCTGGAGATCCCAGCTAGATGCACCTTCATGGAATAATGTGTTAAACCAGACTGAGCCAGGAACAACAGATATGGCAACAAATCCTCCCGTCAGATTGTCTGAGGTCACAGTCGCTGGCTTTTGCACCATACTTGAAAACATTTCTGCAGGAAAGATTTCTCTTTACTGAACCTTTCCTTCCATCTTTATGGAACCCCCAAACCTTTTGCTTTTATTTTTTAATCTGACCTGTACATTTTACAGTGCATTGAAGCCTTAAGCTTCACTGCACTGGCTTTTGCTCATTTCATGGGGAATCTGACATGTCCTTCAGGCTGTCAGTATTGGGAAACATTGTTTCCCTTAATTGTGTTACTACTTTTGGTTACTTTTGTATCACTTGTGGTAACCTTTTATCATTGTGCACAGCAGCTTACACTGCAGTACAATACAGTGCATTTTTGTTTTGCCCAACACTAACATGCAGAGGTTTTTTGGTTATTCTAGGTGTGCTAAAAGGATAAGCTGATGGCAGCAGTGACTTTTTCCCACTTTTTCAGAATTTTCATTTTAGCCTTACAGAGTTTGGTTTTCTAACTGTGGCTACTGGTCAACCATTGCCGTGCCACGCGATTTTTCACTTGCCCTTTTACCATCTTGGTCTTAAGCCTTTTTCCTGACCTGAGAGGCCAGGAAAATCCTTATAAGGACTTCCAGTGCCCGGGAAAGCAGAAACATTTGGCGGGCTACTGGAGGGATGTGTGTGTGTGTTTGCTGGCAGGACGTGTGCTGGGTCTGTCTGACCCCAATCCACAAACTGGTTTTGGTGTGTTTGAGTGGTATGCATGGACGTTCCCGCCAGTGGTCCTAATTGGACCACTGCTGGGGTGTGTGTGTGTGGGGGGGGGCTAGTTCTGCTATTGGCTAGTGAGGACAGCAGCTCTTACCTGGCTTTTAGGATAAGAAGAGGACCTCTGCACCCATTCTTCAGTGATCCTGGAGGAACATGAAGGAGCCAAGTATCCTGTCCAGCTGTGATAGCTGCAAAGAAACCGGAGACCTGACTGAAGGAGGCCTGGCAACCAACTTCTGCTGCTGTCCTGGAGGAGCCCTGTCTTGCTTGTGATCTTTAGCAGTCCTGTGAAAGAGCTGCGACCCTTTGATTGGAGGGACTATCCATTCCTGATGTCTGCTTGGCGCCCTGCCAAAGGAAGCCTTCGAAAGTGCCCTGGAACCATCCTGTGGCTACCAGCTTGGATTTCGGGCTACAGTGCTGTCGGCGTAACTGTACAGAGTTGGGGGATCTGTCACTGGCCCTACGTGACTACCTCCTGCGAAATGCCAGTGCCCTTACATCAAATGGACCCGAGATAGGAGAGAAAGTCCGACCACGGTTGCTGAGTCCTGTTGTGTCGCTGTACCTGTTGACCACCGTCCGAAATTGCTTACCTGACCAGAGTCCATACCCGAGAGGGGTCCTGCATCGAGTTTTGCAGCATTCTTCAATCGAGGGTCCTTGCAACAGTGAAAGACACCAACCCGAGATGAGCTCGAACCTGCAACCCCTGGGGATTGAGGACTGCGACTTTCGGCGGGAAAAGCAAACTCAGTCCAACTTCCTTTGTTTTGCCAAGTCTGGGGAAGAATCAGAGTACAGGGTGCAAGTTAGAGGGTTTCTAACCTACCCCTATACTCCCATTATAAGTCAACACGCTTATAATAAAGCTTAATTCCAACACTTTTGGCTTTGCCATTGCTGGCCTGGGCAAGACATCTGACTGTTGGGGCTACTTTTGGGCATTAGTCTAACTTGAACCCTAACCCTAAGAAACCTTCACTGGACCCAGAGACTCTACCTGCATGTTTTCCTGCTGCGTAACTTCTGTGGAACTTTAACCTGAACTAATGGGCAAAAGGCCCCAGGCAACTTAGGGCTGGACAATTTTAGTTGGGGATTATCTCTGGGGACCATAAGTGCATCATACTATCCTAACCTTTCCTTTTGAGGAGTTTCTGATGTGTATTATGCCCTATAACAGAGTTTGGAGGGGGGGGGTATGTGGGGGGGTGTGTGGGGGGGTGGGGTGTGTGTAATTTTTTATTTACTTGTTTTAATCAAATTAATGATTTTTACAAGGAAGGAAGATACATAAAGAAAAAATTCAAACACTCAGAATTTTTTTATTTTTTTGTCCAATGAAGGAAACGAAAAAGTCAATCAGCAAGCAAACAAACGTCCCCGAAACTCAGGATACTCAGGGAGACTGGGGGGCTCGAACCAGAAACAGAATAACGGAACCAAACCAGACCTAATATTAGGTGCTCAATGGTGTAGGTGGGAGGGAACCTAAGATCTGTTTCAATGACTGAGCTGTGGTGATAGTCCAGGCGGTTCTTGCGCCACTAATTAGTCTTTTCCACCACAAATCTTCCTCTTGATTATAGGATGCCGACAGGTGCGGTAGCAGGTATTTTTTGCAAAATTACTGGGTTCCCGGACAATTCAGAAGCAGGTGCCTAATTGTTTCAGTCTCCTCCTCTTTATTACAAAAGCAACAGTTTTTGGAGCTGGATAGGCCTCTAATCGCCCAAATCTCATTGGTTTCAAGGATGTTTAGTCGCGCCCTCAGGAAAAGGTTTCTTATTGGTTTACTGGGAAATTTAGTCAAATAGTTCGGAATGCAGTTCAATTTGCTCGGCTGATGGGGGAAATGGCTAGTAGTTTTAAACTTGGTGGCAAGTTCCAGAGTCTCTATCCAGTCGAGCTCCTCGATTTTCCTCTTTATTTTCATTGGGTTCTGTAAGAGCTCCACTTCAGAAGCCAAGATTTCATTCAACTTTGATCAGCGAGCAGTTTCCCACTTTTTTAGCATGTTGCATCTCGTACCTTGTGTTTCTTTCCTAATTATGTCTTGAATGGTTTGACAGTTCGGAAGCAGAATTTTTCTGTATAGCATCATGCTATTTATTTTCAATGGTTCCCGCCAATGAGAGAAGACCCAATTCTCTTCGGATCACAACCATAGAGAAACACTTTGGGAGACCCAGAACGGATCGCCAGAAGTACCCCTCCAGCCGGGTCCAAAGGGTCGCCGGTGTCTGTGGCATGGCCTCAGCGGCATATGTCAAAGAGGGAACCATCTTACCTCGGTAGAATCTTATTGTCGGAACCAAGGAAAAGCGGCCATATTTCTTGTCAAGCGAACAAGCTTGGCCAGAAAGTTTTCTTACTTTTACCAAGAGAGATTCTTGCAGTGCCGCGTTAGTTCTGGAACAGTCAAGTGTCACCCCCAGATATTTACATTTTTGGACCTTTTCTAAGGCAACTCCTTCGAGGAACCAACGCAGATGTTCCTTGGTTCTTGTGGATTTTTCCATGACTAAGATCTTGGTTTTTGCCACATTGATTTGTAGATCGTTCCCGTGTATAAATATTGCCAAGTTGTCAAGTTGGCGTTGGAGGCCAATGGGAGTAAGGTCCATCAGGATCATATCGTCCGCATATAGCAGACGTGTCGTTTCTTTCAGAGCCCATTGTGGGGGGAAATGAACGGATGGTTATTTCTGTGTCCTTGAAGTCGCCCATATATGCTATGAAAAGGGCTGGGGCTAGGGGACCTCCCTGCTTAACTCCTCTCCTTGACAGGATTTCCTTGGAAAGGAGGCCGGCTTGGTTTAGCCTAACACGCAGACTAGTGTTCTTATGAAGGGCGTGAATGGGCTGTAGGATGTTACTTGGGTAGTCCCAGTCTTGAAGTTTCCTCCATAATGTCTCTCTATTGACATCGTCAAATGCTTGAGCCAGGTCAATGAAGGCCACAAAAACTCGGGGTGCCCCCTCCAGGACTTTACTTTTTAGAGCACTCATAAACATGATGTTGGCAGTTGTCTCGATGTTTTTTGTGAATCCAGATTGAAAAGAATCCGCACAGTCAGCGTTTTTGGCCCATCGCTGGAATTGCTTTAATAAAAGAGCGCCAAAAACTTTACCAATTACATCAAGGAGCGCAACGGGGCGGTAGTTCCCAGGCACTTCTTTGTTGCCATGCTTGTAAACTGGAATCACGATGGAAGAGGTCCAGGAAGAAGGAATTGACTTGTGTCTTTACAGCGCTTAAAGATCGCACTGATCAACTGCGCCCATTCCTCTGGATGTTTTTTTAGGTCAATATTTGTAATCCCGTCCGGGCCGGGCGCTCTGGAGGTTTTAAGTCTGCATATGACCTCGATAATGTCCTCTTTGTTACTCAGGTCTATCCAGGGTTCCATGGCCATGTTTTCCTTAGTAGCAAAATATTTTGGGGGAAGTTTGAAGAGCTGGCTAAAGAAATCTATCCAGGTCTCCTCGCCAATATTATTTGATGGAGATACCTCGTCTGGTGCCCCAACTGACCTCAATAGTGACCAAAATTCATGGGAGTTTTGACTTAACACTTGCTTTAACATGTGTTCCGCATCTTGCTGATACAAAATTAGACGATGTTGCTTGGCCCATGACTTGTAGGTAGATTTTGCTTTGCAAAGCAGACCAACCGCTTTAATTTCCTTATTGCTCAGCGTTTATTCACCAAAATCTTGCAATATTCGTGGTTTCTGCATATATGTATTTAGTTTGATAGTGTTGTGTGAAATGTCTAGTAGTCATTTTTCTATAGTGTGTTTTGGCCACACATACATAACTGTATTTGTATACATCCTGTCTAAGTGTAATCTGTGACTCGCATTGTGTGACCTCATTGTGGACCCATTACAAGCTCACCACCACCTCTGAAGAACTTAGCCTAGACTGCCTGTCACTGAGACCTAAACTGTTGGCTACAGCTTCCCAGAGTTGTTCCAGTCACAATATAGGTTGTTATTGTATACATCTGTCCACCAGGACAGAGTATAGAAAATCAGTCCTAACAGTTGCCACTTGCTCTTGTAGCATTTCAAGGTGGATGGGGCTCGAGCCCTGGCCAGGATCGGCTGGCAATCTTGCGGAAGGGACAGAGCCCCAAACTCTAAGAAGACAGGAGCCAGGCCGTCAGATGGAGAGGCCGGTTTGTGGTGCAGTACCGCTTGATCAGTGTTGCTGACGAGAGGGCAAGGAGCTTAGAGTACCAAAACTGTCCATCAGTTTGCACAGATACAGTCTGAAGGAATGTAGGACTCGAGGCACCAGAGGAATCAGGGGAAATGCATAAAGAAACTTCCCTTTCCATGGAAATGCAAAGGCGCCCCCCGATCTCTCTGGATGGGGGGGAAGCAGCTGGCAAAGGTCTTGCAGCAACTGTTATCGTGGGTGGTAAAGAGGTCGATCTCCGGAGTGCCCCACGTTTAAAAACAAGTGAAGCTGGTCGTTGTGCAGTTCCCACTCATGGCAAGAGCATAGCTCTGCCCTTCATCTACCGGGGATTCAGAACACTCTGGCAGTGAGAAACATGCCCTGCTGTAGAGCCCAATGCCAAAGGGCTTGGGCCTCCCTGGAAAGGTGTGGGGACCTTGGTCCTCCTTGATTGCAGACATAAAACACTGATGTTGTGTTGTCGGTGTAAATCTGTACCACCTTTCCCATGAGGAGGAGATGAAAACCCTTCAGGGCCCAAACAATGGCACGTAGATCCAGCAGGTTGATGTCCTGGCTCTTTTCCGCTTCTGACCAAAGGCCCCCGGTGTTTGGTCTGGACAGTGGGCGCCCCAGCTGTTGTGATGGTAGCTAGATGGTCAGGTAACCTGCATGGGGCGCCCTGCACCAGATGTTCCCTCACTGACCACCAGTGAAGGCTGTCTGAAAACCGATGTTAGAGCAATGCTGTCTTCCCAGGACCCTGAGGCTTGGACTCCGCGGGTATGCAGGAATTCCTGCATAGATCTCATGTGCGACCAGTAGTTGGTGATCAACTGAATGCATGACAACATCCCCAGTGGGAGATTTTAGTTGCGGACTGGTGCCTGGGCTCCGTTCAGACAACGCACCTTGTGTAGAAGAGCTGCCACTGTTTCATCTGAGGATCTGGCAGTGCAGGTTTGGCTGTGGAGTCTTGCTCCAAGATAGAGTACCTGTTGCGATGCAACCAGGCACGACTTTGTGAAATTGATGGAGGAACCCAGTTGCTGTAGACACTGGATGGTGGTGGCAGTGTTGGTATCTGCGACTGTACAGGAGCCCCCCCCCCTTACTAACCAGTCATCTAGATGCGGGTACATGGGAACGCCCCTCGGCTGCAGATGAGCCACCACTGGCGCAAGGCATTTGGTAAACACCTGTGGAGCAGACCGCAGGCCGAATAGAAGGGCCTTGAACTGATAATGTACCCCTACCACCAAGAAGCGTAGGTAGCGCCTGTGTGAGGCGAATAGGGATGTGAAAGTAGGCGTTCTAGGGGTCGAGGGATGCCAAGAAATCTTGTTGTATCTAGAACATCTGCTGTAGCGTGACCATGCCGAATGTCTGCGCCTTTAGGCACTTGTGTGGGTGTAGAGACGCCAATGACGATGGCAGTGGTAATAATGTCATGGAAGGAACGACTTTTGCCTGTCGATGAGGTCATCGACCAGGGTATCACAGCCGTGGATGTAGTTGCAGTCGAAGAGATCCTCGATGACTCAGTTGTCATTGACAAAGAAGTCAACGGTTTTGCTGATGGTGGTGGTGAGGTAGTTGTGGTCGACAGTTTTGTTGGTGCCGTTGGACTGCGTTGACAGCCTTGGGATAGATGACATGGAGAGAGGTTTGGTCGACGACAAGCCTGTTTTTGACAATGAATGCGAAGAGTGGCCACCAGATTTCGAAGTGGACTTGGAAGACTCCTCCTACCTAGGGCAATGGAAAGGGCCTTGGCTCTTCTCCTCTGCCCACACCCCCTCTGGGCACTGACCTTTGGTGAAGACCGGTCCATGTGCGAGTCTCTGGATTATTTGCCATAGGTGTCTTTATACCTCTTCTTGCTGGTGGCCTGGACTTCATGAGACCTAGATCGGTGGTTCACTGGGCCGTCCTACCGGACCCTAACAAGGCATGACTCCGTACTGAAGCCAAGTCAGAGCCCCCACCGGTGTCCTCGAACCATGCAATGAGACAGCAGTGACAAACCCTCAGCGTCTTGTATGACACGGTGAGGATGAAGGCACTCGTAGTGATCCTCCATGTAGACATTCTTCAGTCCACAGCAGGCACAGGCCTTGAACAAACTGTTCCTTGTGGATTCTGCCATGAGGTAGGCCCAACTGCACAGACGAGGCTTGGTCGAAGATTACCGGCGGTGGAAACGGTCCACGGAGCTAGCACCGTCGCCAATACTGGTCGTCTAGCAGACGTCGGAAAATATATATATATATATATATATATATATATATATATATATATATATATATATTTTGAGGAAAACATGTTGAAATCCAAATGTATTCATAGAAATGTTGAAGAGATGATTTTTGAGGACTCCCTACACTAACATGCGGTAAAATCTGAAGATGGCCAACAGGGGAGGAGCTAAGGGAGGTATTCCTATTGACTGTGAGCAGTATGACCCAAAAGGACAATGATAGAGCACAAAAGTGACAAAGTTTTCAGTTTAAGTTTAAACTGCTCCATCTTACTTAACAGCCGGACGAGGGGGACAATTCACAGCATGTGTGAAAGATCCAATGCAAGACAATGGGCTAGCATTGGGTGTGCTACTTTCCACTCGTATGTGTATCTGCCCAGCCTGCTGAGTGTGTACACTTTTCTATTGCTGTCCTAGAGGAGGTGGATTGCACTGAGGTAAATATGATGTATGGCCCATTTCCAGATTTCTACAGCGATGAGAGAGGACAGGAGATCTGGTGCCCACCTTGTTTGTTCAATTAAAACATGGATGTGGAGCTGTCGGTTTTCATCAGCACAGAATTGTCCTGCACTTGAGTCACACTTTCAGCGCGATGCCAATAGCCTTGAGCTCCAGGGCATTTATGTGCCACTGCCTCTCCGGTCCACTCCACACCCTGTGGATGCAGTTCTCCCCCAGCGTGTGTTGCGGCCACAAGGGCGCATCCTTCATCACATTGTCTTTCTGCAACCACCACCAGAGATCCTGCTGGGTATGGCTACCTTGGTTGAATGTGCTTCCTTTTCTTGGTCCCAGCTTGCCACCTGCTGCAGCTGGGTTTGGTTTTAGTCTGCTATTGAGCACCATTAGTATGCATGAAGCTAGCAGTCCTAGGAAGTGCGGAAACCACCACATTGTCGTCTCGCTCCTTGCCAGGAAGTGATGTGCCACCCTTTGATTGTCCTGCAGCCTGTCCTGAGTGGGGTACACCCAGTGAGCCACTGTGTTCCATTGGGCTCCCAGCAAAACAAGCACGTGTGTAGGAGTTGGCTGAGACTTCTTTTGATTGATTGAGAAGCCGTGCAGATGTAGAATATCTGCCAGCCTGCTCTCTGGCTGCTGAGATGGTTCTCACCAGCCAGTCGTCCAGGTAAGGGTACACATGATGCCCCTCCAGCCTGAGCAAAGCTGACGTCCCAATTATAAACTTTGTAAACACTCAGGGGCCGAGTTTAGACTGAATGGAAGCACCCTGCACTGGAAAGGGTACCCAATTACAGTAAACCAAAGAAATTTCCTGTGCGGCTGAAAAATGGGGATGTGTAGGTAGGCATCCTTGAGGTTGAGGGAGCACATCCAGTCTCCCTCGAAGAGGCCTCCACGATCTGGGCTGGCATCACGATCTTGAAACATTCTAAGTGGAGAAAGAGGTTCAGGGAGGAGAGGCCCAGCACGACTAAGGCCAGCCTGGTTCTTTATGGTGACTGCAAACACTCTGGAATAGAACCAGAGCCCCTGTCTGCCACTGCATGCTCCGTAGGCCGTCCCAGTATAAGAGGCCCGCCCCCGCGGCTCCCCTTCAGATTTCGGCCCCTCCAAAGTAGGAAGGGTTAAACTTATCACATACATTACATACGGGGAGGTTGGCGGGCGCATGTGAATCCATGAAAGATACCAATGCTGGAGAAATGGAGTTACAGGTAAGAAACTATTCCCTTCTCCAGCATTGGATCTTTCATGGATTCACATGCTTAGAATAGATTGTATAGCAGTAACACTAGAGACGGCGGTGAGAATGTAATGTAATATACCCTCACCATACTACACAATGCATATATACAGTAGGAATAAGTTAACTCATATAACCTTGCCCACATAAAGTATACTGCCATTAAAGGGTAAACCACAGAATCTCCAGAGTGGAGCTTACCTTACTGAAACAGATGGCGCAGGACAGCTCTTCCCATCTGCACCTCGTCCGCATGCTGTCTGGCAAGGCAGTAGTGGCGGGTAAACGTGTGTGGCACTGACCATGCCGCAGCTTGGCATATGTCCGTCAGCGGAATTCCTGCCCATAGCGCTGTTGAGGAGGACATCGATCTAGTAGAATGGGCTCTAGGATGTCCTTGCAGTGGCCTTCCGGCCTTAGAGTGACAAAATGCAATCGTCGACGAGACCCATCGAGCCAATCCTTGTTTAGAGATTGCTTTTCCTCTCGTCGACGGACCAAATGCGACGAACAGTTGTCTAGTAGACCTGATTTCTTGTGTACGATGTAGGTAGAATTTCAGAGCCCTCTTAACGTCCAGGGTATGAAGAGCTTTTTCTGCTGCCGATGATGGAGTGGCGAAGAAAGTAGGGAGAACAATGGATACACCGTGTACAATTTGTGATACACCGTCAGAACTTTTGGGACGAACATAGGGTTTGTTGCCAGGATTACCTTGTCCTTAAAGAATCTTAGGTATGGCGGGTCCACGACGAGTGCTTGCAGTTCCGAGATTCTTCTAGCTGATGTGATAGCTATCAGGAATGCCAACTTCCACGAAATGAATTTTATGTCGGATGTGGCCATAGGCTCAAAAGGCGGTTTCATCAAGCCTGCCAGCACTGTGTTGAGGCTCCACGTCGGGAGGAAAACGTTTCACCGGGGGAAAAGCTCGAAATAAACCCCTTATGAAGTGTTTTACAAGTCTGTCGCTAAATAGAGGGGACGACTGCCTCTTCCTTGTGAACCTCGAGATGGCCGCCAGGTGCACCTTTATCGATGTGGGGGATAATCCCCTTTCCGCCAAGAGAAGCAGGTAAGGTAGAACTTGTTCCGGCGTCACCAACAACGGTTGTAGGCCCTGTTGTTCTCTACACCATTCACAGAACTTCCGCCACTTATAGGAGTAAGATTTGTTCGTAGAAGGGGCTCTAGCCGCCTGTAGAATTTTTTGGCAATCCTCCGAAATGTCTAAAGCACCGAACTCCGAAAAGTCAGGAGCCAGGCTGTAAGGTTGAGACTGTCCGGGTCGTAATGCCACACCGTGCCTTTGTCCCGGGATAGGAGGTTCGGGACTTTCGGAAAAGCTATGGGATGTTCCAGCGACAGGTGAAGCAGGTCGGAGAACCACGGTTGCCTTGGCCAGTATGCTGTCACTAGAATTACCCGGCAATTGTATCTGCGTATCCACTGTATTGTTCCCCGTATGAGGGGGAACGGGGGAAAGGCATAGAGGAACATGTCCGTCCATGGGAAGGAGAATGCCTCCCCCATGGAACCCTCTTGAGGCCATCTGCTTGCGAATTGCTCGCATTTCTTGTTGTCTTTGGTCGCAAAGGCGTCCAGAGGGGGGTGACCCCATTTCTCGAACACTTTCATCAGGTGAACTGTGTCCATTTCCCACTCGTGTATCTGGGCCATGCTTCTGCTGAGGGAGTCTGCTTGGCAGTTCCTCACTCCTGGGAGGTGATGAGCCACGATGGAAATGTCGTGCTTTGATGCCCAATGCCATGTTTTCTGGGCTTCTATGGAAAGAGTTCTTGATCGCGTCCCTCCTTGTTTTCTCAGATAAAACATGGCCGTTGTATTGTCGGTCAGTATTCGTACTCTCAAACTCATGATGTGTGGTAGGAATGCCTTCAAGGCCCATTGTACCGCTCTGAGCTCTAATACGTTTATGTGTAGAAGTGACTCCGTTGGAGACCAGCGACCTTGCGTTTGGAGAGCACCCATGTGCGCTCCCCATCCGGTTAGGGATGCATCCGTGACTTTGGTTCGCTGAAACTCCGGCTCCTGTAGGGGTACACCGTTGTTCAGATTGTGGAAACTCTGCCACCAATGTAGGGTCCGAAGCAGCTTGTCGCCGTCGATGGTTATCCACGAAGGACCACGATCCTTGAGCCTGCGTCCATCGGTCCGCGAGGAATTCCTGGACTGGCCTCATGAATAGGCGACAGTTTTTCACCAGATGGATGCAGGATGCCATGGCCCCTAGGACCGAAACGTATTTTCTCACTGAGATCCTGGTGTTTCGCCGTGGCCCGGCCGCTTGTTGATTGAGCCTTGAGGTTCTGTCGAGAGAAGGTTTCACTAGCCCTAACTGGGTCTCGAACTGTGTCCCCAGGAAGACCAGCGTTCTCGATGGCCGCAGAGAGGATTTCTCGAAGTTTATGGCGAATCCCAGCCGTTGCAGAAGCTGCATGGTGGCTTGTAAACTTGTGTAGGTCGACGCTGGGGAGGATCCCCTTACCAGCCAGTCGTCGAGGTATGGGTATACATGGTGGCCTTGCTTCCTTAGCCAGGCAGCAACTGGAGCCAGGCATTTCGTGAACGTTCTGGGGGAGGTCTTGAGCCCGAAAGGAAGAACCGTGAATTGGTAGTGAGTCCGCCCTATTACAAAACGTAGGAATTTCCTGTGTTTCCGACACATTGGAATATGGAAATACGCGTCCTGCAAATCCAGGGACGCTAGAAAATCTCCTTCTTGGACGGCGCGGATCACTTCCTGCAGAGTGAGCATCTTGAATTTTAGGCTCTTTAAAGACTTGTTGAGATCGCGTAAGTCTAGAGTGGGACGCCATTTGCCCTTCGGCTTTTTTACGACTAAGTATCTTGAGTAGACTCCTTGACCTCTCTGTGATGTTGGAACTAATTCTATCACGCCCTTTGCTAACATGAGTGTAACCTCTTGTTGCAGTACCTTCATATGGGAATGAGCGGTGAACGCAGGTGGAATTTGCGGAAGGCTGTGTTTGAATTGTAGAGAGTGTCCGTTTCTTATAGTGTCCAGCACCCATTGATCCGTCGTTATCCGTTCCCATTCGTCGACATATGCTGAAACTCTGCCCCCCAGAACGGTGTGTGGTATGTCACTGTTGATCTTTATTTTGCTTGTCTCTCGACGACGATGGATATGATGGTCTTTTTCTGGAAGACTGGAAGTTCCGTCGACGGTTAGCCGATTGTGAGGCACGTCTGTATCCCTGGGAGGGGTAAGCCGATCTGCCAAAGGCTCTGTCTCCAGACGCTGAGAATCTTGAATTACCTGAAGCCCCTCTAAAGGGACGAAAAGACTTGTAGCTGTTGCCACTCTGGAGGGCGCCCAATGAACGTGCCGTGTCCGAGTCTTCTTTCATTCCCTTTAGGGCTTCGTCCACCTTTTCACCGAAAAGAAGGTCTCCCTCAAAAGGCATGTCTAAGACTTTGTATTGTACTTCTGGCCTGAAGTAGGTACACTTAAGCCATGACTGTCGACGTAAGACAACCCCATTGTTGACTTGCTTGAAGCCTGACTCAGCGAGGTCCACAGCAATGTTTATTGCGTGATTTGAGGCTTCCTCACCCTCTCGGACAAGTAACATCGCTGCCTTCCTATGCTCTTCCGGAAGATGATCAAGCAACGGAGCTAGCCTGTGCCACATCTCCCTATCGTATCTGGCTACAATTGCCAGAGAATTTGCGGCCTTTACTGTGGTCGCTCTGCCAAAGGCATCTTGGCGTCTTGCTTCGTTCTCAGGCGGAGTCGTGCACTTGTGTTGTGCCTTTGCCTTCCTCGCCGCTGCCGCCGACACCACTGAGTCTGGGGTCGGTTGGGAGGATAAACACTTGGAGTAGACTCTGGAGCCTTAAACTTTTTTTCTAGGCGTCCTTTCACTGCCGGTTCTGAGAACGGGTGACGCATTGTCTGCAACCCCTCCTTCCATACATGGTCTAGTATTGGTATCGAGAACACCAACCTCCTTCTCTTACCCATGTGGTCGAACAAAAAACAGTCCTTTTTCTGTTCTTCCTGGGACAGACCAAATTCTTTGCATGCCTTCTCCATCATAGAATGGAATGACGCAATGTCGTCCGGAGGGGACGGGTGAGCTGGGCTTCTAGGGGTTTCCAACTCCGCCTCTGACTCCCAGGTAGGATCCCTGGAGGGGGATGATGAGATATCCGACATGGCTCCCCTGTCAGACTCCGAATCTGGCAGCTCACCTTCCTCTTGTGCCAGTGCTGAGATTGGCGTGCGTGGGTGCGTCGGTTGACGGGACGGGCCCGGCTCGTCGACGGGTGACTGTGGCAGGCTTGCCTGGGGTAGCCTCTGGTCCAACGACTGTAACAAGGACTGAAGCATGGACAGAATATCCAACGACAAAACGGATTGGGGATTGAGGAGAGGGGCAGATACCGGTATAACGGCTGCCCTCGTCGACGACTTGTCAGCCGCTCGTAGCCCTAGGTCTGCTGGGCCGGCTACTCTCTCGTTCTCGTCCTCCGAGGACAGCAACATAGCTTGTTCTTGAAGCAAAGCATCCGGGGGGATCGGATCAAAATCTTCAGGCCTCCAGGCCTCCTGTAGGACCCCCGTCAACGAGGCCTTCGTCGACGGGACGGTGGATGCCCCCTGCGTAGGTGGCAGGGTGGCGGCCGATGACTGGACCACCGTCGACGACGATGACTTCGCAGGTGGTTTTGGCGGTCCCGCCTTTTCCACACTTTGCCTGCTTTTACTCGACTCTCGACTCGTGGTCGATCTATGATGATCGCCCAAGGAGGATTTCCTTTCCTTCTCATGCTTTTTTGATGAAGATGATTTCTTTGACGAGGAGTCTCTAGTTGAGTGACTTCCAGACGACTCTTTTTCCGTCGGTCGAGATTTCTTCGCCGGTGGTTCCGACGAGGCAGCGCGGCGTGATGTTTTCGCCGACTGTGTGAAGCCTACCTCCAAAGGGGGGTATGCCCCCGCTCCATCATTCAGCCATGCCACCAGGCGTCAATTCCGGTCTTTGAGGGATTTTTGAGAAAACCCCTTGCATATGTCGCAGGCATCCACCGAATGAGGGTGGAGGCAATATATGCAGTCCATATGTCCGTCCCCCTCGTAAACTTTTTTCAAGCCGCATGTCGCGCATGGACGGAACAGCGCTTTTCCTGACACAGAGGACATTTTCTGAACTCAAAATCCAATAATGCAACCTTGTACAAAATAGTAAGACAACGCGAGGAGATCCCACTACTTTGGAGACGGTTGAAATCTGAAGGGGAGCCGCGGGGGCGGGCCTCTTATACTGGGACGGCCTATGGAGCATGCGTAGGCGGGTCCTAAAAGGACGTAGATAGGACACGAAAGTGTCGAAAAAAATTTCCTTTGGAAAAGGCTATATATGTGTACCAAGGGGTCCCAGTCTGACGACGGGGAATATTCTAAGCATGTGAATCCATGAAAGATCCAATGCTGGAGAACATTTTTACACTTCTAATTTAATGTACACTCCAACTATCAAAACAGTGTGTAAAATGATGACTATGCACAGTCTAGTTTACATCCATTCAACCTTGCAGTCAACGGGGTACATTACTATAAATGGTCAGCGACAGCAGAGTCTTTGCTCAAGGTTTAATGATTGTCATTACACCAATTACAGGCGTTCAAGCCTCCCAAATCTTCAACACTACAATTATAACATCCAAAACCTGGCTTTCCATGAAGTGCAAGTGCTGTTCAATAAAGAAACAAATGAAAGTTACATTTGTAATTGAAATAGAAACTCAGCAAAACCTGTCCTTGTGATAATCCGGATAGGCATTTAACTTTATGTAGCGCTTCATGCATGGTTCGTCCAACATCTAGGCACTGTGATTATTATACGACGTATGAAGGATGTTAGCCAATAAGATAGCTCAGCTGGTTGAGCGCTCATTGCTGCGATCTGTAGGTTGCAGGTTCAAATCCCGGTAAGGGCAACTCAGCCTTCCATCCTTTCGAGGGGAGTACCGACTTCGGTTTAGTGATAATTGTGATAAATATGTTCTATGTGCAGCGCTATTTGACCACGAGATTAGATATAGAATTTAGCATGGAGTCCTTCCCTCTCTGCACTGTTGTATCATAACATTAGCATACCATTAGGTAGTAATAGCTCCAGGAAATGAGCACTTTCATTAAACATCAAAAGACAATTCTGCTACCCAACCTCAAAAAACACAATACAATTCATGTTTGCTTTACTATGTAATTGGCTAGGTTTTTGTGTTTTCAACATTTAAATATATACAGGATAGATCAAATGGGCAGACCGTAGAGAAATAATGAAAGGTGGATTCTGTCACAATGCAGAAAGCTGCCGCATAGTAATGATGTCCATATTGTTTTGCACACGTTGGTTGGATGTCACATACATTGTACTCTCTTGCAAAGGAGAAAGTCATTTTTACTCTCTTGAAATCCCATTTACTCTCAAAATTTAAAAATAGGGAGTAAAATACTCCCACCTCAAAATCTTAGGTGAAGCACTAGTTGCAGGTGCCAGGGTAATGGAGGATGCTGAGAGCAGAGAGGTAAATGAAGGTAAGGATAGGTTAGAGGAAGGTACATCAGACCATAGTGCATGCGTGGAGGCAACCAATGCCCGGTGCTGCGGAATGACGCCAGGCATGGAGTTAGGGGGCACTGGTTATTAAGATAAGGACAGTCCGGCATACAACAGTGGAAGAAGGGGGAATAGGTCGTCGACTAACCCCCACACATGGGAAGGATAAGAACAAAGCAAGGGGACAATGGCAACTTGCGTTATGGAAAGGATGCGCACACCTCTCCCTTCCAAAGAAAGAAGGTGCAAAAAGGCAAAAGGAAAACGGGCAGACGGCTAGAACTGTCCTCTTTGATCGAGCCGCCCATCGCCAAGGCGGGCTCATGGCCTCAGGACATTGCTGCCCCATAAGTACAAGATGCTGGGGGACACAGGGACAGTCCTCAACATTGCACTCTGCACAGAGCACGCTGCCAGAGTCTGCAAGAGAAAATTGGCTTGCCACACGGCGCAACCTACAAAAGTTTCAAGATGGAGATGGAGGAATAAAAGGGGGCAGTGGCCCCTTGGAAGGTATCAAAGCAGGAAAATGGTAACAGAGAAGAATGAAGGAACATAATCAAAGATGTGGCCAAACAAGCAGCGTCAGGGGTCAGGTTGAAGTCTGCTCAAACACTGCAAAAGGCGATGCCAGTTACAAAGGATGACGGGTACCTCTTTCACGGACCTATGAATATAATAATGACAGGTCCCAGACACAAACCTGGGGGGTGAGGGTCAGACAAGTATGACAGGTCCCACGTCAAGCAGACATGCCAGCAATATTTGGTTGTTTACTTTGTAACCCTGGTGTTGTAAGGCATCCTTCTTTTCTGCCCCTGAGGTGCCCAAAAGCACTCAGCTGTGTTTTTGGGACAAATATTATATTTTGTAAATAATAAAGCCTATGGCCGTTAATTTGCCACAAATCATTGTCTCTTGTACATTGTTTATGTGATTGTGCATTGCCATGGACTCTTCCACATCTTATAGAAAAACACAAAGTATAATGAATGGAAGCGTACGAGCACAGCCGGCCGATGCCGGATAAGCACAGTACTGAGACGAAACATAAAAAAGGAATACCACCGAATTGCACGGAGTCTCATTACCCCATATTGCTTCTTAATTCTGAAACCAGGGTGCCAGTCACAGAATTTGCGAACAGTCACACATGTGCAACTGCTGACTTAGTACATAAGGATCAGTGCAGTTTTATAAGCAACAAGTCTAACCAAATTATTCTTAGGAGTGCCACTCTCAGTCACAGACTTCGCTCCCAATGGATTTGCAGACCTTTGATTCTAGCTAATGGTCCTTTCTTCTAAGGGTACTGACAAAAATGTGGCTTTGGTCCAAACTCTGTGGTGGATACAGCTGTTATATGCAGACCTAGTGGGATGGGTAAAGGTCAATGGATATGTTTCAAAGGAAATTTGTTTGGGTAGTTTGGATCCCCCTATCTCCCATGCTTTTATATTGGCTTTAGAACCATTAGCAGAAGATATAATATTCCTTTAAATTGAGGACGTTTTGATATATCTCAGTAACCACATAACATCAATACACAACAGTTTGTGGGTTAATTGGGAGAAATCCATATGCCATATGGTGAAGGAAAACACATGAACCAAGCACTCTAGATATCTGGGAATTCACAAAAACTCAGAGGGAAAATGTCTTGAGTGGCATAGCCACGCTGGTCCCAGCTACTACAGACCCTGCTAGATAAGGTGATATTATTTAAAATGTTAGCATTCTGAAATGTATATTCATACTACATTCACATCCTCTGGGATTCCAGGGATGGAATTTAACCAAGTTGAAAGGGCGGAGGGGGGTTGGTATGGAGGGCTGTTTGTAAAATTGCGGCGGGGCTTGATCTAGACCTAGGTGGACCTAGAAAAAGAGATCCAAGGTGGGAAACTAGTTTGGGTCTACTAGAGCTACAAAAAATGGTATGGTCATTCTACATGGTGATTTCCAACAGCTGGGTTCATGCACATAGGAACAACCCAGCAACTTGATTAGACAGAGCATTTGGGAACTACTTCACCAACCCAAGGCAGGATTGGGATGTGTCTGCTACCATCAAGAGGGTATTTGTTCGATTTTGGAGGGATTTAAACAGGAACATGGGATGTTGGGATATGTTTTTTCAACGGCCGTGCTGCTGTGGGACAACATATTGCATGCAGAAACACCAAAGACTGGGTATACAGACTTTGGGAGATGTTATCAGAGATTACCACTTTAAATCGTTTTTCCAAGTTCCAAGAAGAAAATCAAGTAATGAGTAATTTACCAGTACTAGCAATGTAGACACACCTTGCACTCTCACCTGAAATGAGTGTACAGTCTGTCAATTTCCTTCCCCTTCAATGAAGCATTATTAAAGTAAACATCAGTAGCAAATCCATTTCAACAACGTATAAAATGATTGAGAATACATTAGCCCCAATTGCAAACTTGCATGCTAGATGGTGTTGGGGTGGTCAGGAAAGTTCCCGATGAGAAAGAGGGGGTTCACGGTGCTCACCCCATATTCATGACTGGGGGACGGTCAAGCTGGCGCAATGTTGCAATTTGCTATGTATCTAGCATAGTTAATGAGAATGGCATAGGTGTTACTTTGTGTTGAAGTTGATACATTTAGATTTACAGGCGCGCAGCAAGATAAATGTCAAAACCGCAGATGAAATATAAACATAATAAAAAGGTATGGTGTGCCACTTAAGCGCCTAGAAACTGGGCAACGAGGAGCTTCACAATGCGCATGCAAGAAAGGAGATTTGTCATGAAGAAACACTATAAAAAGGACACGTAGTTTTAAACAAGCATGCACTGATATACATACATGGGGAAATGTACAAATCTGTATGCCATGTGCTCTTTCATAAATTTGGTTAGGCTCTGTAGTCAGAGCTTGCAAGGTGAACGCTGAGTGACTGAACAAACTGGTTTTACAAGGTTGAAGGCCGGGGAAGGGCCGCTGCAACAATCAGATGATCACACACAGGCCGGCCTGGGGTTTTTATGGCTTAGCAGTATCACAGAAAGGAGATGCAATCTGAGGCCAGAGTTCACCGATACATATAGGTTTCAATTATTTTGTCAGCTTGTGTCCAGGTGTCATGCGTGTTTAGTTGGCATTTGTTTAGATTACAGGGGTCCAAGCACGTCAGCAAGTCTAGGTGTGTGAGATGGGTATCACCAGTTCAAAGGAAACTTATTTTCTCTCCTCTGCCCCAAATTGTTTACATTCATTCATGATTTGGAGAAGAGTTTTCAGAGGCTGTGGAGTTCATTTAGGCTTTAGATAACACGAAGGACTTATAAGGGTCACAAATATTTTTAGGCCTTGCAGCAGGATGTACCGTGGTGCCGTGATCAGCCTCAACATCGTGACAATATGGGAAGTTGGACTTCCATAGAGCCTGTTCAGGAGAGAGTTGCCTGCCCCAGACCATAGTAGCTCTCCTCTTCACCAGGAGCAAGAGAAAACCTAGCAAGCGCCAGACATGACCAAGGGCTTCTTTTGTGCACTGTGAAGAATCTTGCAGATCCCTCACAAACTCTGCCTAAAGCCTCCTTCAAGGTGGCCAGGCAAAGGGAGACGCTTCCTGGTCCTAACCCTCGGGATGGTGCACTGCGGGAGGATCACCCAGGGTAGTAAGCAGACTGTGGGATGAGACACGTTATTTTCCGTCTGATAGAGACTATTACCACTGTGCCAGAAGAGATTATGGCTTGTCATTTTAATGTCTCTCAACCTCCTACTAAATCTAAGGTGGTAAACCCTAAAGTTGTAACACCAAAGGATATTATGCCAAAATAAAGATTCGTTTTGTTTCCTAAAATCAAATGCCCACCTCAATTCCAAGGGTACACTATAAGGCATGGTGGAAATGTTGTCTTTGCTAAACCATCTTCCTCTAGCAAAGTTAAAACCTGCAGCCCTTCTGTTAAAATGACTAATGGAATTAAATCTACTTTTAAAAAGTACTCAAGAATATATAAAAACCTAACTTTGATGAAACAAACTACATGCCCCAGAATCCCTTAGGGACTGAGACGAGGAAGAAGACTTTAGAAGTTTGTAGATGTAGTAGTCGGGCAATTCGGCCTAACAGCCATTGCAGGAGTCAGGCAACGGAAGTAATGGCTCACACCTGAAGCCAAATGCCAAACCTGTGAGGCATAAAAGGCTGCAGCAGGAAAGGAGAGACGGAAGGAGCTGGAACAGGAGTTGGAATGCTTGCAGTAGTAGTAGCAGCAGAAGGGACGAGGCTGGAAATTCATGAGGAAGTGTGATCACAGAAGGGACGCCAGAACGTGGAGACAGATTTCACCAAGTTCTGAGAGGGTCCTGGGTTCTCAAAACCTGCATTGCCATGGCTGCCCAGAGGAAGACGTGCTGAGAGTGGAGTTTTCCCCATGTGCGCTGAGTTGCTATGATTGGAGAGCTGCAACCGCGCTGAAGCCCGAGGCCTGAAGCTGAGGGACTGAGGAGTGAAGGAGACTCCTAATTGGTTTGAACGGACCAGAGACACCTGTGTTGCAGAAGGGTGTGGGTCCCAAGTGTGCACAAAGCAGTAGTAGAAGTCGTCGCAAAAGTGAAGCAGCCCACAACCGCAGTGTTTCTAGAGCCGGTGAGTGAAGCCCTGCGTTCAGGTTCCCTCAGCAAGCCTTGCCGGTAACTGTAACCAGCTCTAAAGTAACTTGCATCTGCTTAAAAGCAAGTATAAACTGTTTGTCGTTCTGAATCTATTTCTAAAAATGGAAAAGTAGCACACACACTAATAGTGAAAGCCGCATTGTTCGCGTAGCAAGTAAAAGAACATTACATTAATTGAACAATTTACTGTTGCCAGAGTGGTCGCGTGTCCCTAACTGAAAAGGAAACGCCTGCCAAAACCATTCAGAAAAACTAACATTGACATTCACAGGAATTCCAAGCGAATACAGCATCAAAGTTTGTTCGGATGTGGCCAATTGTGTTTCCCGAAATCATCGCTGTGGTATTACATGGGAATACAATCACTTTTAACCCTTTAAGGTTAAAGATCTATCTTAAAGAGTGGTCACGTGTGCCTAAATCTGTTTTCCCTTTGAAGACTGAACAATCATTATTTTATTCCAAAAGTTGTTGTACTGATGAGGAGAACATGCATTACCCAAGCCAAGAGGCAAACCCTTTCCATAGTGAAATAAGTCCTATTTAGATCCATCCATCTGATCTGTGATATTGTTAAAGGTCCAGTATCCTCTGCTAGTTGGAAGAGTGGCAATACAGCTAAGGTAGTTACTGGAACCAAGAAGGTGTGAACAAAGCTGGGGAAGGGAAATGGTTGCTTGTAACAAAGGAGAATATACCTTGTAATGTTGACGATTGCTGAAGTTGAGAGAAAGTCAGTCTTGGGGCAGAGGCAGGTTATACATGTGGCAGTAAGGCAGACAGAAGAGAAAGAGGCTGCCCTTTTCTTGGAGCATAGAAAAGAAGAATGCCTTGCCTACCCGTAGGTCTAAGTGTCCTGTCTTTATATGCCTAATCATTCTGAAATATAAAATTAAGCAGAAGTACCTGAACTGTGGTGGTGTATAAAGCTGTCAGCAGATGTCATACTGAAGTTGTTTGGAGTAGTGGCATACTGTGGAACAAATGAGACTGTTCTCACATTAGCAGTAATAGAAGGGTGGTTGTTAAGAGGAAAGCAACAACCCAAAGAAAGCATCCTGACAATTATACCAAACGTACTGCAGAAGTCCTAACCAGTTGTAAAAGAAGACTTTCTTTTTTTTACCTATTCTTTGAACTGAGGCAAATAGTCTTGGAATGAAGATATCCAGGATAACCATTGGTGCTATTTTCTTTGCTGGAATTGTAAGGGGATCTTTTCAACCGAAAACTGGACAATTGTTATCAGTGGATTTTTGTTTGATGAACTTCTGTTTTGACTTGTAACTTAGAAGAACTGGTTTACGACTTTTCTTTTCATGATTGAATATTCTGAAATTGACCTTAAAAACACAGGGGAGGGATTTATCCAGGACAGGTGAAGGCCATCCAAATATTGTTCAATTATTGTTTATCATCTCATATTAGTTTATTATTTGCCTTGAATATTTTGTTCTTTAGTCTGAGGGTCAGTTTACCAATGTCAGGAGTTACTCCCTTAGCCTGTAGATTAGGTAGGGAATTCCCTGATGGAGTAGGGCAAGCAAGGATTTATTTGCAAACTTTTTCTTTAGTAAAATATCTCATCTTGAGAAAAATACAAGCAGTTGTCCGCCTTGGATTACTGATCCCTCACATATGGTTTCAGTAGTGAGATCGGAATCAGATGATACAAACTGGGGATCCACAATGTATTTGGTAGATTTAGATCAAAACAGCTGATACACACAAGCTGGTCTGAGCCTATTCCTCCTACTCGTGCCACGTACACTTCCCATTCAAACCCTGGTTCTAACCCCTCCTTTACTAGAGAGGCAAGGAGTTCTGAATCCTTGTCCATCCAATGAGCCGGGAAAATGAGAGAAGTCACTTGCAATCAGTGGCCTCCTAAAATGAACGTAGGAATACAAATGTTCAACGTCTCAGGTCAGGCTATTCTTCCAAAGAGACAATATGTCGAAGAGGAATGTGTATCATCTGTATTTTACTCAATCATATTATACCAG
The DNA here is from genome assembly GCF_040938575.1 of Ambystoma mexicanum. Classification (NCBI taxonomy): domain Eukaryota; kingdom Metazoa; phylum Chordata; class Amphibia; order Caudata; family Ambystomatidae; genus Ambystoma; species Ambystoma mexicanum. Next base: position 1,088,372,360 of record NC_090935.1, on the reverse strand, counting down.
GAAAGGACAAATTGATAAAGTGTGTTTTTGCTAGAGGTAGACTTTCAGATTCACATCTCTGCATACATTATACCAGAACAAGGGACCCAGATTTAAGATCTTTCGCCTTTATCTCTAGTGGCAAAGAATTGAAACTTATGGTTCTCAATTTTTCAACCACTACCCATTAAATACACAGAGGAGATAGATTGGGCATGTATGATGTAGCTTCGGGAGTCATGGCATCAGGAGAGAAAGTCACCTGCAAGTTACCCTAGGAATAAATGTCTACCTGTGAACCTTATGACACAGTTTCTCATAAGGCCAAACAGGAAGATCACCAGAATACCAACTTATATTGGATGAAGGAGAGTTGTTGCCCTAACCATGAACCCTTACAATAATAAAAACATTTTAAAAAATCCCTTTTTGTTTTATATATCATAGCTGAAACTTGGCTTTTCACATATAACTATGCACATAAAAAAAGAAAAAAAAAGCAAACAATCTGATAAAATTCTAGACGTAGGAAAACAGAACAAGAAGAAATTAAAAAGGAAACAACAGATCCATGATCACTCATTAGACCCAATACAAACTCTTATTTAAGATAACATTTCTTGGAGTCCCACTGTCAATTCGTAATTCAGCCATATCTACAGCTAAAATAAGAATGTAATTGTTGCAAGACTGTTAGTATAGCTTAAAGGCAATAAACATCAACATGTGAGTCAAGGATAGGTGAAAGGTAAGAAGGATATTCTATCTATACCTGTGAACCTTATGACACTGTTTCTAATAAGACCAAACAGGAAGATCACCAGAATACCATGTTATATTGTATGAAGGAGGAGCGTTGTTGCCCTAAGCTTGAACCCTTGTATAAAACAAAAAGGGAACATTCTCAGGCTACCATGTTGTACTATCTTCAGAAAGACGAACAAGTTACTTGCCAACTGGTAACGTTCTTTCGACTGGATGTTCCTCCAACATATTCCACATCTTTGACATGTAATGTCCACAGCTGTGCACTTCAGCCATTTTTTGGCAGAGCGTGTCCTGCGCCAATGGCGTCGGGGTCGATGTCCCTCGAAGGCCTCCGTTGAGGGCGACGTCACCGGATGTTGTAAATAGGAAGCACGTCGCACGTAGCCTCAGTTTATGTTTTTTCCTACATAACGTGTGACATGCTTGTACAGAATGCCTGCTTGACTGCACATAGCCTTGAGGGAACGTAAACTGCAATAGCATCGGAAAATCTCCAGAGGGGCAGGCTGGTAGGGCGATGTGGAATACGTTGGAGGAACATCTAGTCGAAAGAACGTTACCAGTTGGTAACTAACTTGTTCTTCGAATGGATTGTGTCCTCCAATATATTCCACATCTTTGACAGACTCCCAAAGCAGTACCAGAAAATGGAGGAGGGAAAAGAATTTAGAATACCCAATCAGATGGCAGAATAAAGCACTGCCTTACCAAAGGCCATATATTGATCATGGAGCGTGACCAGGGAGTAATGTTTGACAAAAGTGTTTTAAAGAAGCGCTGCGTCACAAACATTCTTAATAGGAACTCCTCGCTGTGGAATGAGCTTGCAACCCTTCAGGAGGGTCCTTGCCTGCCAATCTGTAACATTCACTAATGGTGAGGATAATCCACCTGGACAAGGTCTGTTTGGTAACAGCCTGGCCCAATCGGTGTCCAGCATACCACACAGAGAGTTGATCGTCCACTCTGACTCTGGACATCCTAGAAATATAAAAGCTCAGAGCTCTCCTAGGGTCCAACCTATGGAGTCATTCCTCTTCCTTACCAGGATGAGGTGGAGGATAGAAAGAAAGACCACTTTCTGGGCTAAACGAAACTCAGACACTACCTTCGGTAAAACGGAGGGACGTACTCACAGTACAACCCTATCCTTGTGGAACACAGTAAAGGGCGGCTTAGATGAAAGTGCCTGCAATTCACTCACTCTGCGAGCGGATGTAACCGCAACCAAGAACACCATCTTGAAAGACAACAGTCTCAAAGGACAAGAGTGCAAAGGTTCAAATGGAGCACCCATCAGGAATTTCACAACCAAATTCAGATCCCAAACCGGCACCTGAAATGGGGATGGCGGGAACACATTAGTGAGCCCTTTAAGAAATTGGGAAATCAAAGGAATCTTAAAATAAGAACACTCTTCAGACGAGCGCTTGAAGATAGACAGCACCACCAGGTAATCTTTAATGGTACCTACTTGAAGGCCCCTGTGGGCCAAGGAAAGCAAGAAAGACAGAACCATAGGAATGGAACACTGAAAAGGATCAACATCTTGTCTTCTGCACCAGTTGCAAATCCTGCGCCAACGGTAAAAGGGATTTGGTTGCGGGATGCCTGGCTGAAAGCAACACCTCCATCACATCATCCGGGAGGTCCCAATCCTTATACCTCAACCTTTCAGATACCAAGCGTGAAGGTTGAGAGTCTTGACCTCTGGATGGAGAACCCCGACCTGCCACTCTCGCGCGCACGCGAGAGAGAGAAGATACTCTCGGTAGATAAGACAGCGTGGAAGGCAGATAGACATTTCTAGAAGGTCTAGGTACCACGCTCTCCTGGCCCAATCCGGAGCAATGAGGATCATGTGGGATCCGAATCTCTGCAACTTCCTTAACGAATGACGGGGCCCGGAGAAAACATGTACAGAAGTGGGAATGACCAATCCATGACAAATGCATCTCCTAAGGCTCCTCTCAGAGGAAATTCCCTATAGGAGAATCTCTTGCACTTCCGGTTGGCGCTGGGCATGAAGAGATCCACTTGTGGGGTTCCCCAAAGGGCCAAGATCTCCAGAAGGACTTCTTGAGCCAACTCCCACTTGTGAGAGACCGTGCTCTGCCTGCTCAGAGCGTCTGCCGCCGCATTCTCCTCTCCAGCCAGATGAACTGCTGAGAGTGAAATTCTCTGCTAGATTGCCCAGAACCAGAGCTGCATCGCCTCTCTGCACAACGGCAGTGACCCTAATGCATGGCCGCTGTGTTGTCCATCATGATCATGACACTCTTCCCCCGCACAGACGGCAGAAAAGCCTTCAGGTCCAGCCTGATGGCCTCAAGCTCTAACAGGTTGATGTGGTGTTTGGACCCTGACTGAGCCCAACGACCGCTGGTGGTACAATCATGTACATGCGCTCCCCATTCTGTGAGGGAATTGTCCATGACTACAGTCACCTCTGGCCACGGTTGCCAAAACGGCTCCCCCTTCATCAGGTTCCCCTTGTCAGCCCACCACAGAAGATCCAGTGAGACCGAGTGGAATCTGAATGGGATCCGACATCTTGCCTAAGAATTGTGATCACTGCATCTTGAGGACCCATTGCAGGGATCTCATCCTCAAAAATGCAGGATGACATGAGGCTGAGCAACCATAAGAATTCAAAAGCTGGGAGACGCTGGTTATGTTGAAACTGGTCCACCATCTGCACAATGTGAAGAGCCCTCACCTTGGGAGTTGAGCACTCCCCCCCCCCCCCCCCCCCCCCCAAGGACGTGTCCAACACAGCCCCAATGTACTGGAGCTGTTGAGAAGGTGTCAGATGCGACTTCTTGAAATTCAGGGAGAAGCCCAGCTTATGGAGGGAGCGGCAGGTGAGACGGAGATGATCCTTCGCTTGCTCGGGAGAACGCGCACGGATCAGCCAGTCGTCCAAGTACGGGTAGACGTGAATCCCCCCTTGCCTGAGATACGCTGCCACCACCGCCAATAGCTTGGTGAAAACCCTCAGGCAAAGGTCAATCCGAATGGCAGGGCCCGAAACTGAGCTGCCAGCCGCAAACCTCAGGTACTTTCTGTGCTTTGGATGAATCGGCACATGAAAGTAAGCATCCTGTAGGTCCAGAGACACCAACTAATCCTGAAGCCGAAGGGCCTGGAGGACCTGAGAAAGAGTGACCATCTTGAACTTGTCCTTCCTGAGAAGTTTGTGCAACCAACGCAAGTCCAAGATGGGTCTCAATCCCCCGTCTTTCTTTGGAATCAAAAAATATGGGGAATACCATCCCATGTTCCTCTCCGCTACAGGCACCAGTTCTATAGCACCTTTCTCCAGCAGGGTCAAGATTTCCTTCACAAGTAGCGGATCCAGAATCTTCAAAGAGAGTTTCCCCGGTGGATTGTCGTGAAGCCACTTTAGGAAGCGAAGGCAGTAGCCGTGGGCTACTGTAACCAGAGCCCACGCATCCGAAGTAATAACTCGCCATTCTTCGAGATGCTGAGACAGTCTGCCCCCAACCAGCGAACAATGGAACATGGCCTCATGGTTGTTTTGGAGTGGCTGCGGCAGCGCCTGAAGGCAAAGAGGCAAGTGCCTGAGCGGCTTTGGCACCCCTATTTTCCCTGACCACTTTGGGTACTTTTACGCTGACCCCTTTGACTGGCGTCTCCTCTCGTACTACCAAAAGAGGATTAGTAACGAAAGGAACCTCCCCTCCACTGCTGTCCCCCAGGACGAAAAGGCTGAGGTTGACACTCAGCTGCGCTCAAAGATTTAGCCGCAGCTTTTGAGGTCTGCAAACTCTCAAGGCTCTCGTCAGCCTTGCTGCCAAACAAATGGGCGCCATCAAAGGGCATGTCCAAAAGACGGTTTTGCACATCCGGAGCAAAACCCGACTTCCGCAAGCACGCAAATCTGCGTATAACAGTGCTCTCAGCCATCAACCGGTTAACAATGTTGGCCGTGTCCAATCCTGACTGAAGGGATTCACACATGGCATCCTTGCCATTTTGCACAAGAGCAAAGAACCCATCCCTTTCTTCCCCTTTGGGAATATGCTCAGCCGCTAGAGAAACACAATTCCACAGAGTGTGTGAAAATCTTGCTAAGGCACAAGTGGAGTTGGCGGACTTCAGCGCCATACTCCCCACAGAAAACACCTTGCGTGCCCAACCATCGAAGCGTTTGTCGTCCCTATCAGGAAGAATGGTAGGGTACGCCGCCTGCCTCGAGGTGGCCGTCGCCGCCTGAACCACCAAACTCTCGGGAGTGGGGTGTGAGGAATGGTAGCTGGGGTTGCTACTGGAAGGGCAGTATTTTATTGTTAACAATTTGTTAACCGCCGGAAGAGATTCCAGTGTCTGCCAAGCAGCCGCCACCCTTTTCTGCAACGTCAAATGAAAAGGTAACACCGGGTCAGAGGACGGACCTTGATCGAAAATATCAGTTAAGTCATCCTGAACAAAAGCTTCTGGAGGACCTGACAAACCAAGATACTCAGTGACCCTAGCCATCAGTCTCTTGTAGTATGACAAAGCATGAGCCCCAGGCGCAGGTCTGCCAAACTCCACCTCAGGAGAAATGTCCAAGCCACTGGCATCATGAAGAGATTGACGTAACTTCCAACTGACTGTCCCCGGCAAAGACCGGAGTCACATCAGGCTCAAAAGGGTAAAATTCCAGATCTGACCTCCCCTCATCCTCAGATATCATCCAGGAGGAGAAAAAATTCCTGCCTCGGGACAGAAGAGGCTCTGGAATCCTTAAAAGGCTTCACAGACTTGGAAGTAACCTTTCTTGGAGGATCCAAAGTACCAGGGACCTCCATCGGCAAATTCCAGCCAAAAGGCCACAAAGGAGTCGAGGGCGCCGACGGCTCTGGCGTCGACCAAGGAAGCCAACTACGCTGAGGGCTGGTGTGAAGGCAAAGCTTCGACATCCGTTTCCGACGGACACGGCACTAATGCCGACCTCGAGCCCTTCCCAGATCTCTGCGGTCTCGCCGGGGAAGCACTTCTCTAGCGATCAACTTGAACCTTGTCCGAACGGGACCTCGAAGGTTCCCGATTAGAATCGTGCCAAGGATCCGAGCCCGAAGGCGCACGACCCACGGACTGCGACCGTTCCTTGCCGGCTTCTTCCGAAGGCACGGACGGAACTGTGCCCTGGGATTGAAAAATCGCCAGCATCTGCTCCCTGAAGGCTGCCCATTCCTCTGGAGTCGAGGACTTTGTAGGACAAGCCACTTTCCTTGCTGCGCCATCCTCGGAGGAGGACAGGGAAGGCAACCGAAGACGGCGCTTCCGGGAATGCCGAGACGAGAACGAATGGCGGGAACCAAGATCACCGGGACTCCTGCCGACAAGGAGAGCCGCCCCTCGAATCGTCGGTGGACATCCTCTTAGCAGCTTTACCAGACTTACTGGGTTTGGAACCCCCTGCCTACCAGTAACTTCCCCTTACACTCCCGCAAGGCCTTAGCAGTTAGCGACTGGCATTTGGAACAGTCGTCGGTGTCATGACTCTCGCCCAGACACCACAAACAAATGCGATGCAGGTCTGTAATCGACATCGTAGACTTGCAGTCCCGGCAAGTCTTAAAGCTAGACCGTAGAGTCGGAGGGGTAAAAAAAGAAAACATTCACGAGGAATACATGAGGTGCGCAGAGTCTCAGAAGCAAACACGTTTGCGGAAAAAACGGAACTGAGGCTACGGGCGCCGTGCGTCCTATTTATAACATTCGGTGACATCACCCTCGACAGAGGCCTTCGAGGGACATCGACCCGACACCATCGATGCAGGACGCCCTCTGACGAAAATGTCCCAAGTACACAGCTGGGGACATTACATGCCAAAGATGTGGAATACGTTGGAGGACACGATCCATTCGAAGATAGATGCTCGGAACTTGAACCGCTTTTCTAAGAGCAAGCAAGTGATAATTGAAGTATATAAGAACAACAAAACCCTAATCCTTTTGGGGAAACAATCAAATTTAGTGAGAAAGGATCCCATAGATGTATTGCTTCCTCTCTAATTAAAATGTTTTCCACTTACACAGAAACAGAATCAGAATCTTACCTCAAAATTTTGATGCTTCCCAATATTCTAATTATAGGAGTTCACAGGAAAACACTTCTCCTTTGAGAGATTTAGGTTTTTCTGAGAGAGATGTATGTCCTGAGTCAAGGTGATTGCAATGTGGGAGTTTTGACCAACATGAGTATGGGTATAAACCTCTGCCTCCATGCATAGTCTTGCAAAATGAGTGGGAAGAGGAAAACCAGGCAATTTCTAAAGACAGTATGTCATCTTCAAATTTGTCTACAAACAAGGAGATCAGGCAGGTAACAGGTTTGCTGGGGAAAAGACAACCTATAGAATACCTGTGGCATTTCCGGGTAAAACTATTGGGCTCAGCTAAATACTGCAAGTAAAAATTCTGCCATACAAGCTAGTCTTCTTCCAACTAGTTGGAAAACCATGGGCTATAAAGAAGTCAATTGTGTTCATGGGCAAGTGGAAAAACATCCCTTAACCATTCTTGATGTTATCATTCCAGGGAAGAATTGTTCAGATTGGTTGCATATCAACTTCTGAAAGCCAGACATGCATTTATTTTCTATGCCAAAAAACAAATCTCCAACCCTATGATAATGTTAGTACTGATTGATTAGCCATTTTCCACAGAGAACCCTCGTCTTAAAAATATCCTCCATGAGTAAATCTGGCTTGGGGCTCTATTTCAGCATCTAGGGGGCGCACTGCACTGCACCTCCATTCTGTCGTTGGCATCGATGATTCCGGTTGTGAAGTTATAGGACTTATACATGGAGCCATGTGAACACCAAAACCTCAATTCCATGCTCAGACATTGATTTGGAATGCAGCTGCTATATTAAATTTTGATCTGCGTCATGTGTTTCCCATAATTTTAAATCTTGAAAAGACTGACGGAAGCCCATGTCGTTATCCTACCAGCACTGGTACAGTGTTTGATGTCTTATCAGGACAGCAATGACTATGGCTCCTGCCAGTCGATGCTCCAGGAGGCTGTTAGAGTGTGGGGGGTTCTCCCCTTTACCGCTGTGCACAAGAGTAGGAACACTCCTACTAAATCCCTGGAGTCCCAACAGATTGGATTGGAACAACGTACTGTTCTTGTGTCAAGGCTCGGCTCAAACAGAAGTCTAAATGTGGGCCCCTTGTAGAGTCAGGTGAAGATTTGCAGGGCCTTAGAAAGTTCAAACGGAAGCAATTTTTTACTGGAAATGTTTCTGTCCTCCTGTCAGGAACCTTAGGAAGGATCTGTGCAGGGTCAGACTACACATAGGTGTCTTTCAGCTCTGTGGCACACAGCCAGACACCTATCTGGAGGGATGCGATAACCCGCTGCACTGTGATCATGGTGATATGCCCATCTGGAATCCACATGTTAAATGGGAGGAGAATCAGAATGGTATGTATTCTTCCTATCCATGACCCCAATGCAAACAAGTGGGTCAAGAAGGCCCTCTCTGTGGAAGGGACCTCTTATGGTAACAAATTCAATCAGGATCTGGAGGTTAATCAGCAGCTCTGGTGTTAATCGCTGACTGATTTGGGATAGCAGGGGAAGGTGCTGAGGGAGGAAGGGGATGTCTTGACAAGTAGCAATGATGGAGAAGACCCAAGGGCCCTTGGACACCTTCTTCCGTTTGCTCGGGTACAGGGGCATTCATCCCTTTCCTAACACCCCTCAGTTTATGGTGTTCCCAAACCACTAGGCAATTGTGTGTCCTCTTTTTGAAAGGCAGATGTCCCTGAACTATAGAACGTCTTAACTAATTTCCTCTGGTCCTGGCTTGAGGAATGGTCATGGCACTGTTGATGGGCCCCGAAGGCCCATTCTGTCTGCATATATCCTTAGACTGACCCAAGCAAACATTGGTTTCACTGGTTGCTTTGCTATGAGACTCAAGGGTTTAGGATTTGTGGCACTATCTTTCCATTTGCTGAAGTGATCATGAGTCTTCACCCACAAAAGGCTCCTTCCCTGTTCTCTCCATTGTTTATGCCGGCTTCTTCCTTTTAGGGAAGTGCCCTTTCACCTCATTGCTATTTTGTGGAACGCCTACCATCAGACATGACTATGAGCGCCCCTTACAGATGATTAATTAAATATGTTTTTCCTGTTCTGTGTCCCAAATATATTTCAGCACTGCTTTATCTATTTTTTCTTGTGTCGCTTCATCCTCCAGCTTTAAGGCACGCTCACATTTATTCAGTGGGGGAAATAGCATGGTTTGCTTGCCGTTTCTGGTACTAAAGTGCTCTGATCCTTCTGGCCCACTTTCTACTTCAAGGGCCAACAGATTTGTCAAGATGGTCTCACTTGAAACCACAATTTGCATACTACAGGAGGAGGTTTTTGGAAGATGCATATCTTCCCTCCAATCCTTTCAATCAACTGGTTCTCTGCTTTGCTCTACAGGTGGTGATTGTCAGTTCACTCTTTGGTCTGTAATACTCCCTGATTATTTGCCAAGGTCCTAGCTACTCTGTTAATGTGCCTGCCGGGACAGGGGATTCTTCCCCATCACTACCTTGAGGTACCTATTTGCTGCTTCTTGAATACATAAGGCCAGTAATTACAAAGCACTCAGGCCCACCATACTGGAGCAAAGGAACTGAGTGTTACTTAACAGGAAACCTCCTTTAAGGGTCTATTCCGTCCAGGGGATTGTAGAGAGAAGCACTGCCTTGCTTATATACCCAGTAGGACCATACTTAAGGTATACCGCCAGCTGAAAAGATAATGCTTCAACACTCAGACAAAACTAGGCTCTATGAAAGGGCAGTAATTCAGGGGAAGGGGCGGAAGAGGTTCTTACTAAACAATTGTGCCCAAGGGCAGATAAGCACAGATATATGTGAACTGCTGATCCCAGATGATGGAGCTTAGCCCAAGCAAAGAACCTTTCACCCTTAATGTATCCATTCCCCCTATGAAAGTGGGTTGATTCCCGTGACGTTTTCACATCAAGATCATCCTATCTTCATCATGCCCGGCCTGTCCAATGGGCATCTTTCAATGCTTTTCTTTATTTCTGGTTCCTCGACATAGACTTTCAAAGCAACCATCATCTGGCTCCTCCATTTCTTCTCTTGTTCCTGTATAGCCCTTGCTTGTCCCCTTATTCTGCATCACAGATTGAGTACAGGTCCTCGTCCTCCTTGTGCACAGTTAGGATCTCGTCTCTTCTAGACACCAAAACACTGCAAAACCTACACTGTCCCTTAACTTTGTTTCACTCACTTCTTAAACATTTTATATCTCAAGCTTGTCTATCCCAAATTGCCATAATGCAATCTAACCTATGTAATCTGCCTACTTTTTAATTGTACTGTTTATGTTGTTTAAGTGCTTTCCTTAAAAGAATTTGAAAATAGACATTCTTCTGGGCAACTTCGGTTGAAAGATTCACAAATTGATAGACTGATAATGGTTGGGTCACAGATACATTTCTGAAGGACAAAGAGGTGTACAGGTTAGGACCACTTGTAATCATGTTTATTACAAAACAACGAGAGAAGAAATATTCCGTTTGAGGAGGGTAAAGAAAACTGGAGCACAGCTGGGAGAGCGCCTTGATCTCGGTCGTACCATTTATAGACTAAAGGCACTTGAGTGAGATTTATGAAAACTTGCAGAAACAGTCTATGCTCTTCTACTACTCAACTGTAAGGAATAACTACTGATCAGCTGGGATGGACAGATGGGTTCTGTCTTTTTTCCTCAGTGGGTGCAAGAGCAAACCCCTTTCAGAATCTCTGGTATTTTCTGTTCACTTATGGGATGAACCGGCCTCACACATGAAATGTTGCAATCCTACAATCTAAAGGGCCCCTCTGTACTAGCTATACAAAAAAGATGCCAATGACCTTCAAAAAGCATATGGACCAGTTTGGTGGAGATCATGGTCAAAAATGTCACGGTCAGTGAGAATTTTCTGCTAGCTAAAAAAACAAGACAGACACCAACAAAACTTTGCCAAAGGTATCTAGGGTATTTGCTTGAGTCAATGAAGTCAAATGCTTCCCTTCTCGCCTTGGTACACACTATGAAACCGTGCCAGCACATTCAAACCCATCAATGCATCCAAATCGAAAATAAGGAAAGCATGAAGGCACAGAACTTCTACTAACAATATCTATTAAACTACAGTTTTGCCTTCAGTCTGATGTCGAGAGTAAAAATAAAAACAAAAAAAACTCAAAATTAACAAGATTACAACTATTGGCTCAGCTTATAAATGCTCTTCTAAAACCATTTCCAGGTTATAGAAACCCAATTTTAGGATACTGGCTAAGAGCAGTAATGAGTGCATAAGAATTATCTTGCAGACAACATGTTTAAGTGTTGATCTATCAATCTCGCCTCAACACTCCTGACCTCTACATTCTACAGTACAGGCAACCTAGAATGGTGGAGTGCCAGACAACACTGGGAAATGCCAGTTTCCTCATTTTAGGCAAGCACATCTATTAAAAATGACCCCATTACAAGGCCAAAAAAGTCTCATGGAAAGATAACTGTTTGGAAATGCCTCCAATTTTAGTTAACCTATAAGCTAGATCTCGTTCTAACCCATTTTGGAAATGGCCACCTTTTGTATCCATGACAACTTCAATGCCTTTACTATGGTCAATATACGAGGCAAATAACTTCTACAACTGTATGTTCTTGGGACTGATCTAAAAATTGATATATTGCAAAATACCCAAAACCAGGCAACTAGGATTGCCTTAAATGTTAGGAATCAAACCTGCAGTTAGTCAGTTTAACAAAAGTTGTGCAGTTGTGGTCAAGTCCAGAACTGAATCACATTCTAAACTCTACCATAAAGGAACAAATAGAACATGCTGTCTTCTATTGACAAAGTGTGCAATCCAGGCTCGAACCACATGTAGAAGTCTGCAATCCATCCTCCTACATTCTTTTCACTGTTTCCAGTTCTGCAGCCATTCAGTAAACATGGTATGTAGCCTCTAACCACCTGTAATAGCCTGCATTCCAAGCTTCCTTTGCCATGAAACACTTGTGTATAGGCGCGTTATAAATGCCATATCCTATCATGTGTACATACTGCGCAAGGAGACAGGGACAGGCACCATAACAGGATGTCAAAGGGGAGGTTTCTTTTCACCCCATTCATGCACAGATTCTATTAGTGTTAGGGCCCTTACCATCAAGGCTTTATTTCCTTCTGTATTACCTTCACCTAAGAGACCCTCCCCTTTGGGTCAGGCCAATAACTTCGGTCAATCATCTACCACACAATAAAGCCCTCTTGTGTGGACTCCATCACTTCTATAGTGCACAGTTTGGTACAGAAAATACTATGACCTTTACACATACATAAGAGACCTTTACCCCGTCTGTGCCTCCTACAGGGTCTCCTGCAGGTCATGAGGTTCAAAAACCTTAAGTAGGCCCCCCTTCTGCGTTGGGCCTAACTACATTCAACAACCTCTCTAGACTTCTTGTTCTGTAAGATCTGGACAGGATCTATCAGCAAACCATCAATTGTTAGTTAGGAAACCCATCCCCTGACCACACTGCAGAAGCACTTGGAAGCATTGGTTGGGATTATACTTCAGAAGCAGTATTGCTCATTGGCATGGGAAAACACGCTTAGGTGCCCTCATGCTCAATTTACGGGCATGAGCAAAGCAAGGGTGCATAAGGGAGGGTGAGGGTCACATAAGATGCCGGGTGCGAGGACAACACAGGGACATCCGCTTTTGTCCTTGCTTCCCCACAGCTCAGCCTCCAAGTCTGGCCTTTAAGATAGAGCTGCACAGATTCTAAAGTACCCTGAGACGCATGTATATTTGGACAAAAACCATTCGAGCAACAGCCCTGGCTGGAGGCCCAAATCAGCAAAATATACTGGGAGCAAGCCTTTGTGTTGAAGTGGTATGTATTTCATAGTTCGCTTTTTTTTCTTAAAAAACGACTGGCTGAATCTTTTAGCTATCCTTGCCGCTTGTAATTGTTTCGGGGGCTTTAGGACTAGAAGGCAGTATAACAGACCAATATTGTTCAGCTTGCCAGATAGGACTGCCAGGGATTTGGACTTCCAGGGATTTCCACATCAATATATTGAAATGACTGTTACAATATTGAAAGACTAACAAATGCAACAGTGATAAGGGAATCGTACAAAAATGTCGACCTGGGAATTGCGACGTCCGAAAATGCTGACTTTTTTAAAAAAAAAAACCTTTGCACCACATATATATGTGGGGGGTAATGGGATATTATAGAAATATAGGAGGGTGGCGGGGGGTCTCCCCCCCACATATCTATGCGGTGTAAAGGGGATTTTTTTTTTTTTTTAAAGTCTGCATTTTTGGCTGTCGCAATTACATGTGTTCACAGTGATCACATAGATCCGTGATAAGTCATTAGCATTTCAGGGGTGCTAACCTTTTCTTTGGAGGCCAGAATGTATTCTGGACACAGAAAAAGAGCCTTAGGTAAAACTGCATTGGGGAGTCCAGAGTTAGTCATAGGTCTGAATAAGATTCTGAAATGGCTGATGACCCAGAATAAAAAAATGGGAAAACAATACAGCCGGTATAACAGGAAGCAGCCCTACTAACCCCCACTCCCCCCACCCAAATGCCTCTCCTGACCTACCTATGCAACACCACATGCTCATTATTCTGACCGGATTGGAACTACTCCCTTGTCTCTGCATTGCTCTGATCTAGTGTTGCTCCCATATTCCCCGCCACTCGCCCTGTGTCAAACCCAGATGTTTGGGGTATTGGGGCCCTATTTTAAGCTTGCCTAGAGCCATGTTTTCCAAACCAACCTCCACACCCACTGGTGGTTCGACAAATACAACCAGGGCTAGATCATTATATTATTCACTGTCATGAGTGTGCAGCACATGGGCCTAATGCGAAAGGCTGAAAAGGTGTTGAAGTCTGAAATAGGAGTCGCTGTTAACGGGATCTTGTTCTTAGTTGGAGTAAGTTTAAGAAAATAGTTTTCCATCCAACTACCCACAGTAATTGCAAAAAGGAAATTGTGAGAGCTGTATAATTGATGTGCAGGTGATTTTCTTTCACAACCCGAGGGTTGATGATGATTGGAATGTTGGCACATAGGTCTTGGGGAGGTAGTAAAAGTATCAAGTTAATGAGAGAATGAGGCTTTGTCTTGCACTGTAATGCAATTGTATTTTTTGGCAGGATCTGAAAGCTTATCTATCAAACTGTTTTGTGAAATATCTATTATACGGCCCGCAGTAGCAGCCGTGTAGTTATGGTTAAGTTGCTAAACCCATTGGAAGACCACTTTTTGGGCGGCTTGGAGTTATGGGGGGTTGAGGGGCATTTTTTCCATAGACTGAATTGAGAAAATCCGTCCAATAGTTTTTTAAATGGCCAAAAAGCAGGTCCAAAAAAATGTGTGATATCTGGGTCCAGTCCGCTGACTCATTTCCCTGTTTGGTCCGCAGACCGGACTCTGATTGGCTTAGAAGGCACCATGCTGTCATCGGACGCGCCCGCTGATTGGATGGTGAAAAGCGTGAAGTGTGTCAGATTTTTGGAAACGCCGCCATCTTTCATGCACGGACTTTGGCCGGTGTGCGCGGACATTGCGGATAAAACATTAAAAAACACAACATTGCACTTGTCAAACTTATCAAATAATCTCTGGGGCGGTGAGGGGTGATGAAGATGGGATATGGCTGCAAGAAGCAAAAAAATGAGTGCCTTTCGCCGTAAAAGTCTGCGAACAGTTCGGATGTTCGCGAATAGTCCTGTGAAGTTCATGGACACCTCTGCATTACAGGGTTGATGAAAAGCAGTTCTTGGATGGATTATAACTTTGGCGCCACTTAAAGAAAATGCATGCCATTTTGCAATTATATTCCTGACCCGATACCGAATGAGCTTGCAAAGTTTGGTGGGATTCTGTCAAGAGGAGGCAAAATTAGAGGGGGGGCGGGGGGGTCCCAAAATAATGTAAAGGCTTATAAATGAGGTGCCATTTGACGAATCTACACTTAATTTGGCTAACTGATAATGGATCTAGATATAAATGTTTTTGCGAATTTTGGTGAAATTTTGTCAAGAGGGGCAAAATTTGAAGAGGGCCCCCAAAATATTGTAAAGGCTTACAAATGAGGTGCCATTTGACAAATCTACACAAAGGTTTGCAAAAAGATTATAGATCTAGATATAAATGTTTTCGTAAAAGTCTGAATGGATTTTGTCAAGTGGGGGCTAGGTTATAGGACTATTGTATGTGCATACATCGGTGGATTCCCAGAAAACGTGTGTAAGGAGCATTGGCAAGGACCTGAAAGCATGGTTTTGCAAATGTGCCTGCGTTTCATTTTTTGACAAGTGTCATAATGTAGGTACACAAAATAGTGATATACCTTTGGTGACTGAGGTGTAGCCTGTAGCCATGGGCAGTGGCCAGATTGTCAGGGTCATGGAATAAGGTCATGATCCGGACAATCTGGCTACTGGCCATGACCATGAGGGACAACACATGGGGTTAAAGTGGTCATGTCCACCTGGGACTGGCTTTATGGTCAAGTTATTCAAAATTGGGATAGGTTTGAAAGGGAAGAAAAATGTGCTTGTGGTAATATGGCCATACGGTTCTCTTTTCGCCTTCTGCAGGCTGCCATGGACAGCGAAGAGGCTACCTGTATGGAACCCCGCCTTCCCATTCCATGGTGGCCATCTTGGAAAAGGATTTTCCTTCCTTTGGTGTCCCGGTGTAGGAAGACAAATACTTTTTTTAGCACCCTGGTTGCCGCTTTGGGAACCTAGGGTGCTAATGGCCTTCATCCCCCATTACAGGGGCTGGAATGGGGGGCGGGGGGATAATGGGTTTTTATTAGTGCAACGTAACCATAACGTCTCTTCAACAAAGTTTTTTCATATATATATATGATACATTACTCACAGTAATGGTATTTCTGATGCTTGCATCTGCTTAGATTCACATGCTGTGCATAGGCAGACATCTAGTGGAAGCTGCGGAGTATTACAGTTTATTTTTCGAAACTCGAAAATGGGCGTCGACACAGGGCGTGCCAGTAATACTATCCCTAGTGTGATGTCCACTGTACCCAAGATCCCTAACGCGTCTAGGATCCTCAGATTGTATTTGTTCTGACATGAGGTAGCATGAGGAGTAGCGTGAGTACAGATAATCCAAGCAGATAGATAGAAAGGTAAGACTACAAGCAACCATGCACCTTCTCTCAGAGGGGAGGAAGGTTGGGTCGCATGTGAATCTAAGCAGATACAAGCATCAGAAATACGATTACGGTGAGTAATGTATCCCTTCTGAGGCTTGTGGATCTGCTTAGATCACATGCTGTGCATAGATTAGCGAGCAGTACCTGAAGAAGGAGGTGGGATGTGAGGAGGGTCATGAGCAAATAAATGTCTTAGAACCGCTTGTCCCACTTGTGTATCTGCCTTGGAATGGGTGTCAATGCAGTAATGCTGAGTAAAAGTGTGAATAGAGCTCCAAGTAGCTGCTTTGCAAATGGTGTCATGGGGTACATTTGCAATGAAAGCCAGAGTGGCCCCAATGCCTCTAGTAGAGTGAGCTCTTGGCGTGAAAGGCAGAGTTCTTTCAGAGAGTGAGTAACACAGCTGGATACAGTTAATAATCCACTTCTAGATGGCACCTTTAGAGACACGATCCCCCTCTCTGCCTGTAGTTACGGAGACAAACAGTTGATCTGTTTTTCTTAGCGGTCTGGTTTTATTTACATAGTAGAGGACCGCCCTACGCACATCTAGGGTGTGTAGTTTCACCTCAGCCGAGCTTTGAGGCTCCTGGAAGAAAGACGGAAGCTCGATGGACTGGTTTACATGGAATTTTGATATAAACTTAGGTGAGAACCTAGGGTGTGTGCGTAAAACCAGTTTGTCTTTATGGACAGTAAAGAAGGGATCCTGCACTGACAGAGCCTGAATTTCACTGACCCTTCTTATAGAAGTAATAGCTACTAAGAAAGCCATTTTATAAGTCAGGTGTTTGAGACTGCCTTTATGCATCGGCCCAAAAGGGGGTCCCATGAGCTTCGCTAGCACCACATTAAGGTCCCACCCTGGTGGTGGGTTTGAAATAGGAGGGTGAAGTCTCTTTACTCCTTCCATGAAGGCTTTAACTACTGGTACTTTCCACCACGAGCCCTTGCTATGGGAAGTGGTGTATGCCAACAGGGCTGCCAGGTGTACTTTCAGTGAGTTAAAAACCAATCCTGCATCTAGCAGGTGGAGCATGTATGTAACAATAGTGGAAGGAGTGCAATCAACAGGGTTGATTTGTCTACTCTGGCACCAGATAACGAACCTCTTCCACTTGTCAAAGTAACAGTGCCTTGTGTTTGGCTTCCTAGATTCTTTTAGGATGTCCATACACTTCTGTGGTAAATTGAGATGTCCAAACTCTATGACCTCAGGAGCCATGCTGCCAGGTTCATTGAGTTGGGTTGCTGGTGCACTGTTTGACCTTGGTGCTGGGACAGTAGGTTGTATCAGGCTGGAAGTTTGATGGGCTCGCACACCGCCATCTTGCGTAGGTGTGGGAACCACGGTTGTCTTGCCCACATGGGAGCAACTAGGATGAGCGTCATCGATTCTCTGTTCATATTGTTCACCACTTTCCTGATGAGAGGAGTTGGTGGAAAAGCGTACGCAAACATCCCTGACCAGTTCATCCACAGGGCGTTCCCCTGGGAGTCTGGTTGGGGGAACCTGGATGCAAATCCTGGGCATTGTCCGTTTTTGCTTGTGGCGAATAAGTCTATAGTGGGGAAACCCCACTGAGAGAAGATATCTTCTAAGACCTCTCTGTGTAGAACCCATTCGTGTTCCTCTGGGAGGGAGTCTCTGCTCAGAGCATCCGCTAGGGAATTGAGCTCCCCTGGAACATGTTGTGATGACAGGAAGATGTTCCGTGTGAGTGCCCATATCCAGATTTTCTGGGCAAGCTTGGACAGATTTGGCGAACGAGTCCCTCCTTGCTTGTTCAGGTAGAACATGGCTGTTGTGCTGTTCGTCCGGATTTGCACTGACAGGTTTAGTAGGTGGGGCTCGACCGCTTGAAGCGCTCTGAATACTGCCAGAAGCTCTAGCAGGTTGATGTGGTTCTTGGCCACTGAGGGAGACCAGAGACCCTGAGCTGTGTGGTGGAGATGGTGGGCTCCCTACCCGTTCAGACATGCATCGGTAGTGACTACTGCCTGTACTTCGGGATCGTAAAAGGGTTTCCCCTGTGCGAGATTCTCTCTTGTCCACCAGTGAAGGCTTTGTACTAGTGTTGGCGAAACGACCACTAGATCGTCCCACTGACCACTTGCCTGAAACCACTGTTTCGCCAACCATTCCTGCATGGGACGCATGAGCAGGCGCGCGTGTGGGACCAGGTAAATACATGACACCATCATGCCCAGTAAACGCATTGCTTTGCGTACCGTTATTTGGCGACCGGACTGATAATGCGGAATTTGCAGTAGTATATTCCGAATTCTTTCCTCTGAAGGAAAGGTCAACCCCTCTTGAGTATCTAGGATTGCTCCTAGGAACTGTTTGGAGGTGCTTGGCACCAGGCTTGACTTTTTCTCGTTGATTGAGAAGGCTAACTCGTGGAGGAGGTCGATAGTCCTTTGAATGTTTGTCCTGCAAATTACTGGGGTTTCCCCCGTTATGAGCCAGTCGTCCAGATAAGGGTACACCGGGATTTCCTCCCTGCGTAGGGCTGAGGCCGCCACCGCCAGTACCTTGGTGAATACCCTTGGTGCTGAAGCTATCCCGAAGGGCAGTACCTTGAATTGGTAGTGTCGACTGTCCACCTTGAAGAGCAAGTACCTTCTGTGCGCTGGGAACATGGAAATATGAAAATAAGCATCTTTCATATCCAAGGTTGCCATGTAATCCCCCTTTTTTAGGAGGGGGATTACCTCTTGTAGCGTAGTCATACGAAACATTTGGGGCTTGACATACTTGTTGGCAGGCCGTAAGTCCAATACTGGGCGCATTGTCAAATCTTTCTTTGGCACAAGGAAGTAAGTTGAATAAATACCCTTGTTTACCTGGTGTCCCGGGACGAGTTCTATCGCGTCCTTTTCTAGCAGAATGGCGATCTCCTCGAGGAGAATCTTCTGATGTTCTAAAGAGTGTACTCTTTGTCGTGGAGGATGGTTCCGGGGACGCTGCAGTAGTTCTATACAGTACCCTGTGGATACTGTTGACAGCACCCATCTGTCTGATGTGATCCCTTCCCAAGCCTGGGTGAAGTTGGAAATGCGTCCCCCTACTGGGGTTGCGTGAGAAGGGACCCTGAACTGAACGTCACTGCTTTGGTGGAGGCGTGCCGCCTCCCTTGCTGGGGCTGCCTCTGCCTTTACCACAACCTCTTCTACTACCCCTGCCGTAACCCTGGGTAGACTGTTGGCTGTTGTTCCACTGTGTACCCTGCCCCTGGGAATAGTTAGATCCTCTCTGGGAATTTTGGCCGCGTGGGCGACGAAAATTACTATTCCCTCTCTGGTTAGGGGGTTTATTGGTTAACTGGCCAAGGGACTTGAGTGTCTCGTATTCGTCCCTGGCATTCTTCAGTGCGTCTTCGACCGCCTTACCAAACAACAGATCGGCTTCCACCGGTTTGTCCAACAATGATGCCTGGGTTTCTGCCTTAAAACCAGACTGCCGTAACCACGCATGTCTCTTGATAACAGTGCCTTCTGCTATCAATCTGCCTTAGTTGTCCGCGGCGTCAAAGGTTGCTTTCAAAATGCAACCAGACAAGGCTCTACCCTCTGCAGAAATCCGAGCTAACTGGCCCTTTAAAGGTTCAGCAGCAGACGCTACGAGTCCCGCGACTTCTTCCCACTGATGGCAGTTGTAGCTGGCCAACAGGGTGGTGGAGTTTGCAATCCTTGCTTGATAGGCAGACGTTGAGGCTACTTTCCTGCCGAAACCATATAGTTTTTTGCTCTCCTTGTCGGGAGGAGCTTCGGACAATGACAAGGTGTTCCAGCCCTCTTACGAGTGTTAGTGACAACTAGGGAGTCTGGCTTCAGATGTTCTCTTATATGGAGAGGGTCAGACTGGGCTGCCCTGAAAAGTTTTTCAACCCTGGGATTGACTGTTCTGGTGAGGGTTGGGTTCACCAGGGACGGGTCTATTCTTCGCTGAATGGACTTAAGGATCGGGATGGTCTGGGCAACAGGCCTCCTTTCTCCCACTAACTCCTCTGCAAAGTCCCTCTCCACCAACACCGTGGGTGTCAATGTGGAAATGTTCTGCTGCACGTGCGAGAAACTCATTTAGGAGGGGTTGGTTATCGACAGGGGAGTTGGTAACAGGGGCTTCGTTTTCTACTGGGGAATCTACTCTGTAGGTTTCAGGGTCTTCCTCTTCCTGGTCCTCATCGTCCCCATAGTATCCCGTCCCGGTTTGCTCTTCTACTATACCAAATTCTTGGTCCTCACCAAAGGAAGCCTCTCCTCGATACAGTGCGTATGGTCTTGAGTATGGTTGTACCTCGAAGGGGTCTGTAGACCTCATCAGTGTTTCAAACCGGGGCTTCTTACTCAGGGGGATGGGATCATTAGAGCCTGAGGGTGTCGCCCCTTGTGGATCATACGAAAGGAAATGGTCTGGATTTTTATCGTAAAAATCAGCCAAAGAAGACATCCTTGACATGACCCTATCTAGGTCTTCACTGGACCATTTTTTGGAACTGGGAATGACTCTCAGCAAGTCTCAGGGATTTATCTTGAGTAGATTTGCTGGTTTTAGACATATCAGCAGACCAGGTCTTGTTTGTCTGTTTAGGGGGAGTGGTGTGTTTCACAGGTGTGGAAGAGTGCAAAGGCTGCTTCTTCTGCTGTTTTCCCCCCTCCCCGTGAGTGGAGAAATGTTTTCCCTGTCCTTTTGTGGCTCCGGAGCTTTTCGACGCCTGGCGTCGAGGATCGGGTCCCTGTCCTTCGAGCGTGGGGCCTCGCTGATTTTGTCTGCGGGCTCCGACTCCTGGAGCGCAGCCTGGGGGTGGAAGTCGTCTTCGTCCTCCGACGATCGAACTTCTGTTAGCCTAGGGAGCGAGGCACTCTTGGCAAGAGTGGATGATTGCCTGGAGTCATGCGGCGATCTCGATCGAGAACGCCCAGAGGACACCAAATCTGACCGTTCTGTTTGTGCCTCTTTCCGAGAACTCGACGTCGTTGAGTCTCGGTTGGACTTTGTGTGTTTAGTGTGTGTGGTGTGTGTAGCGCTTGTGTCGCCGGGGGTCTTCCCCATAGCCGCCCTGCCGGACGACCTTCCGAGGTCGGGGACTTGCGCTCGGCTGTCTTTCGACGCCGTAATGCCCTCGCCGTCCGAAAGTACGGCGTCGCTGCCGTCGCTGAAGGCGCCCTCCGCTGCCATGGCCGCTTGCCTGGCGTGGTGGGCCCAACGCTTCGTAAAACGGTCCTTAAGTGTCTTAGGTTTAAACCTACTACATGCTCTGCAGTTCGCTTCGGGGTGGTCCCTCGGCAAGCAGAGATTGCACGTGGCGTGCCTGTCGACCCAAGGATATTTGCGATTGCACTTGGGGCAGAATTGAAAAGGGGTACCCTCCATACGCACCTTGAGGCAGCGGGCTGTTAAGTGTAGGAAATGTATAAGGTGTACCTATATACCAAGAGTGTAGAGTATGTACAACCCCCACTCTCCCTACTTGCAGGGCTGAGGCCAGAGGCCTTCCAAGGCCCGGGCCGAGGCCAGAGGCCTTCCGAGGCCCAAATCCGTTGTGCAGCAGCCGACGGTCGATTTCTTCTCCAGCCGGCGTCAAGTGTCGAAGTTCAAGTTGGGATGGGGAAGGATGTAAATAAATTAATATTTTAGCAAAAGTATGGCTAAGGCAAGGGGACTCCGCAAAATGCTTCCGACCAGTATGGCAGAAAAAAACAATCTGAGGATCCTAGACGCGCGAGGGATCTTGGGTACAGTGGACGTCACACTAGGGATAGTATTACTGGCACGCCCTGTTTCGACGCCCATTTTCGAGTTTCGAAAAACAAACTGTAATACTCCGCAGCTTCCACTAAGCAGATCCACAAGCCTCAAATATATATATATATATTTTTTTTACTTTGAAACCTTAATTCTATGCCTTTAGGTTGGATGCACACAAGAGAACCAGCCTTCAGCTGCGCTCCTCTGGGCTTGGGCAGCCTTATTTTTGGGGAAATTTTGTGATGACAATCTATGGGTAACCACGTGCGGTGCCGCACGTCACTAACAATCTCAGGAGTGTGTGAGAGAGCGTATGAATGCGGCATGAAGAGAGAATGACTGTATGAACGCATTAACAGGCAATAACACTGTACTCTTTCCTTATAGCTTGGACCCTGCCTGCAAAACCTCCAAGACGCAGCACAAGACTGACAGCTCCCGACTGGTGACACTAAGGACCATGTTACCGGACTAGGACAACTAGAAAGACCTAAGTGTGCATACACTGATGATCAATGTCAGTGAATCATTAACTGGCATAATGTACAACTTACCCAGTTCTATGTGATTTTAACATAGTGGTTTAAGTCTGCTTAGGGTAAAGTTGTGAACAGCGTACCAATCTTCAAGCATCATGGAAGCGGCTTTGTTTGGCAAGTGATAAAGGTGTACAACAATCAAGCCCATCCCAATCTCCCCAGTCCTGTCCACAACCTCTACCTAACCCTTTAACTGGTTATCCTAACTTCCCTTACCCATCCAACCAACGAGACCCTAACCCTCTTTCCCTGCTCTGGTCGCAAATGCCTGTGTAAGCACTGACTTGCAGGCATCAAGACCATTGCGGGGGTGGTTGGTTAATTCCACTCCTGCACAAGGGACCTGCATGACCTGGACAATTCCCACCTTGTGAAACAGCTCTGCTGCCAAGGGCAGACCCTACTCCAATAGTGGGAACCAATTCTTCATCACCTGAAGCCCCTTCATGACTCGCTACAGCCCTCTCAAGAAGACTCGCTTTTTATTCTACTTGCGCGATCGTGAGTTTTTACGCACAACTGTACCATTGAGCACAAGGCTTCAAACTTCTTAGGGCTGGACTGTGAAAGTTAGGTAACGACTCTCCTTAAAGGTTTTACCCCTTTGTCGCATTATAAAATGTGTTGCATATATATTATCTAGTATAGGAACTGTGTGCTGTTTTTATATAACTGAAGTTTAATTGTGTCAATTGATCCGGCCGACAATAAATGTATAGATATTTTCGATTTACACTTGTCTAAGGGTAATTTGTGGTTTGTTACTGTGTGTGCTCATTGTGGGCTTCTGATCACTCGCACCGCTCCCGAGACTTAGTCTAGACTGCCTGCCAAGCTACCTAGATTGGTCTGGTTTCTCAGTTCCGCTAACCTAGGGTGGCCTCCTAAACCTCTGCCCACCAGGTCAGAGTTTAGAAATCCACCTCAACACTATGTCAGGCCATAAACACAGGTCCTGCAAACTATAGACAATTAGCTGGTACCTCCCTTTCTATCTACACATCACATACTCCAACCACACCACCCCTCAGCCTTAAATGGGATGATAATACAGCACAGCGACACAAGCACTACAACTGGCAAAGCCAACAACATATTGCATCCCAATTGCAGCATTCCTATGTTGGCAGGTGCCAGTAAGAGGCAGCCTACTATATTCTCCCGACTTGGCATTCTACTCTGCAATGTCCACTTAATCAGCGCCACTGGTTAATGGACCTTTCTCCATCCCTACCCTTTAACCCCTGGTTAACAATTCACTTCAAGTTCAGAGACAAACACTTCTTTTAGGAGCGGAGTCTCAACAAAATCTCAAAGATGCGCACACACATCACCTAATCAGACCTGGACTGGAAGCTGGTGGGGAGGAATGTAAGGTCTGATGCTCTTAAAATCACTCTCCAACAAATCTAGACTGGACAGTGAGAGAGGGCTGCTAGGTGTCCGATCCCCTGCCAGGATCATCCCTTCTCCCAGCTTCAGATATGCACAATGAGACTAGCCATCACAATTCAGGGATTCAAAGAACACACACAAGAAGATAGTCGGCTCCACAAGGTTGTGTAAATGTTAAAGGTTCACTATACAAATCCCACCTAACATACTCTTTCCATCGCTCTCTGGAAATACTGAATCAGAAAGTCACAAAATCATATATGAAGGGAATTCATATGGCATTTGACGTGGATGTCTCCAGAAGACCAAAACCTTTGACCATAAAGAAATTCAAGAAAGTGGCTAGAAAAAACCTTAAGTGTAACAATAATAACTTCAAATGAATTGTTACAGAAGTAGATGGAGGGCGTACACAGATGTTGCATGATGGAGTATAGCAGTCATGGTTATAATGTCTGGTGACATACAATTACAACCCTGCCATCAGTGTGTCACCCAATGTTTGCTCATTAGTTAATTACAAATTCTTGAATGAGGGGGAACAGTACACAAATATGCCTTCATGTCTTTCAGTGGTAGGGACTAGGGAGACAGCTCACGAAAAGCTAAATGTGCGTTCTAGTGATTGGAAGGGAAAATACATCCATATAGGACAGTGCCAGAAAGGTATGGAGGAAAGCAAACCGAGTAGCTGCATCATCTTGTCCAATGTACTAGATGAACAAGTTACTCTTACCTGGTAACGTTGTTTCGATGGGATGGGCCGACGACGTATTCCATATCTATGACAGGTAATGTCCGCAGCACAGCTGTGGACATTACCCGTCAGATATGTAATACGCCGGAGTACCCAATCCCCTCGAAGCCTCAATTTGCTAAGTAGGGGTTTTAGGTAGGAGCCTTTCCTCCCTCTGCTATGTCACCAAGAATTGAAAGAGAAAAAGACTGCTTCTACAAGCCCTCCTCCGGTACCCATGCTTCCCCAACTTAGCCGTGACGAAATGCAGAAAAGCTGGGGGCAGATATCTGGGTGAGAGGAGCCCTATTGCCAAGGCAGATCTAGCCCTGCACATTGGTATCACTGTTCTCTCGCCTCCTCATATTGGAGGGAAAATGAGGGTCAGGGTAATGCTGATGAGGCCCTGCAGTGTTTTCTCCTGACTAGACGTAGGCTAGAAGACTCCACTTTTTTCAACACCACTAGGGCTGGAGCCAGTGCAAGGTAGTAGGGGCCAAGAAAAAGATACACAGGCTGAAACTGGGTATGCAAGTCTTTGACTGGGTATATAGGACAGTGTGGTAACCTGGCTACCATTGAGGTTGAGCCTGGCACTATGATGGCTACACCTGGACACAGGAAGATGAACTTTGGCATGAGGCTCTCTGACATATGATGGGTGTGCTGCCTAAATATCATGTGACCGCATCATACTTAATACATGGCTAACCTAAATTGCTATTTTAGTAACTTTTTAAGCTGCAATTGTCTTATTGCAAGATTTTATTTGCAGTTGCCAGAGATGTCACTTCACATGGTACCTCTGCGTTAATGCCAATGTGGCATCACTTCCTTTAATGTCATGGGCAGTGAGGATAGAAATGGGGCACTGCCTCATCGGATTCACTTTTATTCACTTTTGTATGCGACAATGACACTGAAAGTGACAGGTCAGAAATTGCAGTTGATTGAAAATAAAATTACTAACACTTCAATATACAGAAAAACATGTTAAATGCCACGAAAGTGCAGAATGGTTTATTTACAGATAGTAAACTATGAAAATAATATTTTGGGGAAATAAAGAAGGAGATAGTCGGGAACTTTAGAAAATGAAGCCTTCTCACATGCAACAGTAAACTGTGAATGTGTTTTACATATATTGTGAACATTTATTTTAAGGGGGTTCATAAGCAGCAGCATTGAATGTTGGAAAAGTATCTATTTTTTTTAAGTGCAGGGAAGGGTTGCTTTGGTACTCCTCCTCCCTTCATTTTAAACAGTAGCTACAAGCAGGTTTTTCCACAGTTTTCTGTTGATTTGTGGATGAAGAGAAAGGAAAGGTGATTTGGGAGAGTGTGGAGGAGCAAATAAAAACGGCGCTGTAGGTGCACAGAGGTTTTATTAGGGAGATATTTAGAAATACAGGGGTGGTTTCATTTTACATGCAATGCTGTGTTTCTCTAGAGCAAGACAAGTGATGTTTATTTTGTGGCTCCTAAGTAGACATGGGGTTTTGGGGTAGATTGGAAGATGGGTGTGGAGCTACAATCCTGTGGTTGATCAATTCCTGTAAAATATGGTGTATTATTATTTTATGATTAGTTTAACACATTACACGTTTTTTATTGTTGGTCATTTTTGCTTAACTCTCCGCTAGCCCCCGCCCCTAACAAATATTTTTCAGTGACGATGCAATGGTACTTCTTCAGAGGAAGTGGTTTAACTTTTAAAACCTGATTCATGACTACTTGTTGTTTTCTATGTATCCCAGAATACCATGTATCCAGTTTGTATTGCTTTAGCATCCTTTCCAAGGAACAAATAGTATTTTAATGGACATTTGTAGGACAGTTTATGTTCAGAGCTGTAGCTGGCGGTCCTGGCCATTGCGTTAAGGTGAAGGCAGAAGTGCTTTTTTACGGACACATGAGAATAAACCTGTGCCATTCAATTCCAACACTAATGATGGAGCAAAGAGGTAGACTTATGGGACCTGATGTCACTTCCTCTACCACTAGAACTTTGCAGGACTGACGTCACAACTTACATTAAGCCTTCTTAGTAAAAAAAGCTTATGTAATAGAACATGGGGATCCAGACCACCAATCAAGCTATGACAAAAATGTGCCCTGCTGTTCTTTTAACCAATTGCTAAAGATGTACGCCATATAAATTAAGTTAGTAGACTACTTCTGCAGTCAAGTACATATTTAAATGAGCATAGTTTGATCATGTGGTCCACCAACCTTCCAATGCAAACAATTGGGATATGAAGATGTTTACAAAAGTGTTAATCATCTACCGTAGCTTGATCTTACATGTAGATCAAATCTTTAGAAGCAAAGGGAGATTTTAAGGAATGTCTAATAATGGCAAGAAGATTTTGCAGGTTTATTTTCTATTTGCATGCTTGTTTCAGCTTACATCCCTTTGCTGTTACTCTAATTATCGGTATAACTGCAAACTGTGCAGCAATCTTACATGAGTGCCCATGACACTCCCATGTTCTTTCCAATTTTGGAATTTCTGTCCATTAATAAAATAAATGTTTGTACAATGAATAGTGTAAAATGGATATTCCGATTCCTGACTTTTCTTCTAATTATGTTCCTTAGACTTTCCCTAAAATCTTCCAACATAGTTTATCCTGAGTCTACCATCCTCATCCATCCACTTTCTGATATCAGTGTAATTTTTCAGTTACATAATCATTGTCTTACTATCTAGATCACACAATTCACAACCTGCAAAAACATAAGACCTACTCCTGTGCAAAGGCATTTTAATGACAAAGCAATTATGTGTCCTAATTGCAGTATAGGTCACCCCTAGTTTGTATTTTATGGAGACCGTTCAGAACAAAACCATTTGGCATGGTCATGCAGGCACCCTTTAGAGGCATTGTCTAACTGTTCCAAGCTTTCAAACTATGTTAACTCAAATATTTGTAAGTAATCTCACCTTATCTCAGTTTCCTTTTTTTCCCTCTTCTGTCAGAAGGATGGCTTCTGTTCTTCCTCTCTCCTGTTCTCGTCTTCTCCCTGATCTCTCTCCACTCTGCCTCGGAATGATGCCGCATGGGCCTGTGAACAGTCCTGTGACCCAATGGCAGGCATCACAATCTTGAATAACTGTAGGACACTCAGTGCACTGAAGATCGCAGGACTGTTTTGCGGCCTACAGCACAACTGTACAAACCATAGACTTATATTACATAGTTGGAGTTCAATATTATGATAAATGATTGGAGTGAACCCATGTCTTATGCACCATTGGCCTCCAATACTGGCATACTCTATGTATAAAAAAAACGAGTGCTAGAACTGATATATATATATATATATATATAGAACTGAATATAGATGCAGGTATTTTGCATTAGAAGCCCAATCCATGTCCCTTGTCGCGTTTCAATTTGATAACTCAAACTCTCAGCTTATTAGTCTCACATGTCAGTTCAACGCACACAAAACTAGCCTGATCACCAATATTTCCGCTAGGTTGCACTGTATTCCGCATCACTAACCAACAGATTACACAAAAATATCCAGCCATCAGTGACTTGTAGAAGTATTCCTCAATCCATCCACCCAAGTGTGTCATTAATATTTCCGTGATACAACTTCTTCACTTGGTTTCACACATTAGACTACTATAAGGGAGCAGCCTCCAGGAGGTCACCGGTTGGCTTTTTCCACTTCCTTTAAACAAAAACTCCACACCTCCCGGTGCAGTGTAACAATACCACTCACTACCATAAAACAAGCATTACTTACCGTAAAAGCATTTTTGATGATTGTATCTGCTTGGATTCACATGCTGTGCATATGGTCCGATATCCAGTGGTAACCGCAGAGTATTGAATCTGGTCTTTCCAGAATCGAAAGGGGACGTCAACATGGGCGTGCCTGTAACACTATCCTTATGTGACGTGCAGTGTACCCAAGATCCCTCACGTGTCGAGGTCCCTCCGATTGTATTTTTTCTGCTGTGAGGGAGCCTTATGACTATCGTGAGTGAGTACAGAAAAGAGAGAAAGTAGTAAGACGTCTATGTTCCTTCCATCCGAGCGGGGAGGAAGGGTGGGCGCATGTGAATCTAAGCAGATCCAATCATCAGAAATGCTTTTACGTAAGTAATGCATGTCTTCTGATGCTTGTTAATCTGTTCAGAATTACATGCTGTGCATAGACTAGCGAGCAGTACCCGGAGTTGGAGGTGGGTTGTGAGAAGTAACAGTAGTGAAAAGATGCCTTTAGTACTGCCTGTCCCACCTGAGAATCAGACCTAAAATGAGTGTCTAGGCAATAGTGTTTTGTAAAGGTGTGTACTGAACTCCAGGTTGCCGCTTTGCAAATGGACTCAAGGGTAACATTTGCAATGAATGCTATGGAAGCACCAGTGCCTCGAGTAGAATGTGTTCTAGGCTTGAAGGGCAGTTCTCTCTTAGCAAGAGTGTAGCAGAGTGTGATGCATTTGACAATCCACATAGAGATAATGGATTTGGAGATCGCATCTCCTTGTCTTCCTGCTGCCACTGAAACGAAAAACGAATTAGTCTCTCTCAGTGGTCGAGTTCTTTCCATGTAGAAAAGGACTGCGTACATCAAGCGTGTGCAGCCATTTTTCTCCCATGCTTGAAGGGTTTTGAAAGAATGTTGGTAATTCTATGAAAGCCTTAATAGCTGGCATCTTCCACTACAACACTTTCTGTTGTGACGTAGTGTAGGCTGAAAGCGCAGCTAAGTGAACTTTTAGAGAGTTCAAGACCAGGCCTGAGTCAAGTAAATGAGTTAGGTACAGAAATATATGTGTGGGAGAGCAGTTAATTGGGTTAATGCTCTTTGCGTTGCATCAGATGACAAACCGCTTCCACTTACTGGAACAGCAATATCGAGTGTTTGGTTTTCTTGCCTCTCTGAGAATGTCCATACATGTCTGAGGGAGCTGCAGGTGCACAAACTCTATGACCTGAGGAGCCAGGCCGCTACGTTCAATGTCTGCGGGCATGGTTGAATCGTCTCCCCTTTGTCTTGCAACAACATGTTGTACGGGCAAGGCAGTTTGACTGGAGGAGATAGGGACATCTCCATCAGATGAGCGAACGAGGGATGGCGGGCCCACAAGGGGGCCACCAGTATCATTGTCAATCAATACGTTTATTCGGAAACAAATTTCCATAAACAATACAAGATAAAATACAATACAAAATACATGACATAGTAAAAAAGCACTATAGATTAAAAAATGGCAAAACTTTAAAAGTGCATATGTGAATGGCAATTAATATCCTCCAAGGGAATGCCTGAGTAGTCTTTAGATTGTCAATGTTCGGTCTAATTTTGAGAGATGATTTTAGTTCTCCTGTGCCAGGCCTTTCTCAAATAGTCCACCGAGCCCCATGCCAGTGGCAGCTGAGAATAAATAGCAAAGGGCTGGTCTGGCTTGGGACAATCCAGCTGACCTCAATAGTGGCAAAAGTGTTTTCCTCCTTAAGTCCATATATGTTGGACAAAACAACACAAAGTGCAAAAGGTCCTCCACGGGGTACTGACAGCAAGGACAAGCCTGCGGTTGAGCATTGTGAGACCAGTTTTTTGTGCGGGCCCCCAACCATAAACAGTCAAATCGTGCTCTTGTAAGTGCCCAACGGTCATAAGGTTTGTTACTAAATAACAAGTATGGCTGGATAGTGTCTGCAATAGTTAAAACAACATGCCTTCTATTAGCACAAGTGCCTAGTGCAACAGACTCTCTGTTTGACTCAAGGATGGATTTATACAATTGCTTGTGGGCCCTTACAACACTCTGAGTTAAAAAGGCTGGAGGGCAGATGAGGCTTGCACAGTTTAACTGATTCACACATTTCTCAATGTAAATGAGCCACGGTATTTTCTTGGCGGCCGGGCTTCTTACCAATGCAGTTATGATTTTATGTGAAAGAATTGCTTTCTGATTTGACCATAACGCCAACCAATGCGCAAGGGGGGCCAGTAACCATTCATCACCAATATGGGGGCACCCTAGTTCCAAATGGGCGCCATAATTTGGGGCTGACTGCGGGAGCCCAAGTAGTTTTTTTAAGAAACTATTCTCAACTTTTTCGATGCTTGGAATCTTTTCAATGCCCCACAGTGCAGCCCCATAGTTAGTGGCTGTTTTGGTTTGTGCCCTGTAGACTTCCAGGATAAGCTTGAGTGGATGCCCTAAACAGTCATTTTGATAACGGGATATGCCACCCAAGGCCCGTCTCATCCTCGTACATTGTTTGTCCACGTGGCCAAACCCTCGCCAGTTCTCAGTAAAGCTGATTCCCAAATATACAAAACTAGTATAAACAAATTTCCCTGACCATGTTTTCCAGAGTCCCTTCCCCTTGGAACGGTTCTGGGTACCTGGAGGCGTAATCTTGGCACTGAGCGTTTTCCAGAGTTGCAAACAAATCGATCTCTGGGAAGCCCCATTCTGCGAAAACGTTGGAGACGATGTCTTCGTGTAATCGGCATTTGTACTCCATGGGCAATGGGAAATCTCTGCTGAATACGCCTGCTAGAAGATTGAGTTCCCATGGAACATGTTGTGATAACAGGAACATGTTGCGTTTGAGAGCCCACTTCCAAATGTTCTGGGACAGTTGGACAGCCCTGGAGAGCAAGTGCCCCCTTGTTTGTTCAGATAGTACATGGCCGTGGTGCTGTCTGAGGATCAGGACTGTCTTTCCCTACAGTTGTGTCTGGAAAGCTTTTAGTCCTTTGAACACTGCCAACAGTTGCAACAGGTTTATGTGGTTGGATGCTTTGTCTGATGACCAAACTCTGTGCGCGGTTTGTTGAAGCAGGTGAGCGCCCCACCCTGTGAGAGACGCATCTGTAGTTAGAGTGGCTTCCACTCCGGGGGTGGTGAAGGATTTCCCCTTCATGAGGTTGTCCCTTGACCACCACTGCAGCGAGAGAATGAGGGCCGGTGAGACAACCACTAGATCGTCCCACTGTCCGCTGGCCTGAAACCACTGACTGTTGAGTCACTCCTGCATTGGGCATAAGCGCGCATGAGATACAGGACGCCATCATTACTAGCAGTCGCATAGCCTTGCGTACAGTCACCTCTCGACTGGCTAGATGCTGAGGGATTTGAAACATGTTTTGGACCCTCATGCTGGAGGGGAAGACGAGGCCGTCCTTTGTTCGAATTAGAGCCCCTAGGATCTGATTGACCTGACTGGGGTCTAGGCTGAATTTTTTTCTTGTTGATAGAGAATCCCAGACTGAATAAAAGATCTATCGTTTTTGGGGGTTTGACAGACAGGTTTCGTAACAGTCACCTGTTATGAGCCAGTCGTCGAGGTAAGGGTAGACTGGGATGGGTTGCCTGCGCAGATGTGCTGCTGCCACCGCTAGTGCCTTTGTAAATACCCTTGGTGCAGATGCTATGCCGAAGGGTAGTACCTTGAACTGATAATGCTTGTCTTGTATCATAAATCTGAGGTATTTTCTGTGTGCGGGAAACATTGAAATAGGAAAGTATGCATCTTTCATGTCCAGTGTTGACATGTAATCCCCCTGTGATAGCAGGGGAATTACTTCCTGCAGAGTGACCATGCTGAACTTTTGTGGCTTTACAAATTTGTTTGCTGGGCGCAGATCTTAAACAGGGCGCATGGTTAGATCCTTTTTGGGTACAAGGAAGTACACTGAATAAATACCTTCTTTTACCTGTGACGGAGGTACGATTTCTATGGCTCCTTTCTCTTGTAGTGTCTCGACTTCCTGAAGAAGTATGCGAAGATGGTCTGGTGTCAGTGGTCTTTCTCGTGGAGGTCTAAATGTTGGGGACCGGGTGAACTCTATACAGTACCCGTGGGCCGCGGTCTTTAGCATCCACTGGTCTGTAGAGTTTTCGGGTCATTTTGAACCTGTCGCCGGGGTGCCTCTAGGGGTAGAGTTCCAGCCCCTTCCTTTCCCACAACGCGGACCCCTTTTGGGATACGGGGTGGTGTATACGCCGGTTCCCTGTGGCAAGTTCCAATTGTTTCCCGTGGAGTATTGTTGAGGGAAGCGTTGGCCACAAAAAAGCTATCTGGACCCAGATCCTCGTCTTGTAGAGGGTCTTTGTGTAATTTGGTCTAGTGTTTTCAGGGTGTCATGCTCCTTTTTTGCGGTCTTGAGGGCCTTGTGGACTGCTTTCCCAAACATTTTGGAATCTTCCACGGGTTTATTTATAAGTGATGCTTGCGTCTCTGGCTTGAATCCAGAGTTCCGTAGCCAAGCATGTCTCTTCAGGAGTGTGCCCTGAACCAGGGATCGACCAGGTGTCTCGGCAGAATCCAAAGTGTTCTTAAGTATGCTTTGGTTCACTTGTCTGCCTTCAGTGACTGTGGTCAGGAGGAGAGTTCGTAGTGGTTCGGGAACCTCCTGTAGGTCTTCTTGTATTAAGGCCCATTGAGCATCCGCATAGCTGGCCAATAGGGTTGTGTTGTTGGCAATAAGTGTTGAAAATGCTGCTACGGCCCTGACCCTCTTCCCAAGGGCGTAAAGTCTTTTACCTTCTTTATCCGGTGCCTTGCCAGTTGACAGAGGGACCCCTGCCCTCTTTCTTGTAGTAGTCAACACCAGAGAGTCTGGGGTGGAGTGACCTCTGATATAAAGGGGGTCAGAGGGAGGAGGACGAAAGAGTTTTTCTATTCTTGGGTTAACACCTCTTGTGAGAGCAGGTGTTGATAAGGAGGGAGCCAGATGTTTTTGAATTGAATTGAGGAGAGGAATAGCCTGGCTGGCTGGCGGCTTCTCTGAGGATGACCTCGACGAAGTCAGCTTCAGGGACAGCTTCATCTGTGGCAATTTTAAAGTGCTCAGCTGCTTTGTGCAACATGACGTTAAACGTCAATTGATCATCCACTGGTGAGGGTTGTCTAGTGGGGGTGGTCTGGAGGGGGGGGGGGGGAATCCATAGATAGGGCATCACAATCTTTTGGATTTGGAGACTGCCATGGTTGAGGGTCACCTATATCCGGGTTCTCCTCCCAGCCCTCTATGGAATCATGCATGTCCTCAGGATTGGTGAATTGATCCTCATCCTGAGTGTCTGCATGAATGTCTTCTTCAGTGAGTTCATAGTTGTATATATCCTCTTCCAGAGAGGGGTCAAAGGGCCTTGGGAATTTTGCTACAGGGTCCGAAGGGCTCTCATTCCGTGGTCGTCTTGGTGTGGGTTGTTCTGAATGGAAAACAAACCTGTCCAGTCTTTCCATGCAGTTTTAAAATGTCTCTCTAGTCCAAACAGAAGACCTAGAATGGCCTAGAGGTGGAAAAGGTTCTTGAAAACGCTCTTCTGTCGTAAAACGTCAAGATTTTTGTCTCAACATAGAAGACATCCCTTCTTCTCCCTCAGAGAACTCCTCCTGGGGGACCGACAGAGGTGGGACATCCCTGTACCTCTCTTTCGGCTTATGGGAGAGTTCTGGTACTCCTCAGGCTATCCTTGGATCTCGACCGATCCCTTGGCTGCCGTTTCTGAGAATCGGCAGAACCAATCCTTGCTATGCTGTCGGCGACGTCCTCCGCAGACGGGAGGCGCGTAGCTTCAGCCTGTGATTGTGAAGGAGTCTTTTTCGGCAGAGCCAGGGCCTGGTCTTCGGCAGCCGCCTTCTTCAGTGGAACCGGAACCCTGTTGTTGCCGGACGCCTTCATGTGATGCGTCTCGACGGAACCCGGGATATTAGAGGTAGCGCCCTTTGTTTTTGATAGCCCGGTCGCTAGCTGCATATGCGGCTGTGGGGAGGGCTGCCGATCTTGACGGTCGTTGGCGCTGAAGTCTTCTTTGACTTGGCCAAAGATTGACTTGGGGTTGTGAGTTTAGTGCTGTGTAAATGTTTGTCTTTGTCGCTGGGGTGTGACTTCCCCATAGCAGTGCCTGAGCCGTGCCTCGGGACAGACGATGCGGAACGAGAGCGTTCCATCGAAAGGTCAACGACCTCTGGTTCGGAGGTCTGATCGTCACTCTCGCAGTAATCACATTCGGTGGCTGCGGCAGTGGGAGAAAACTCGGCCTTCGACATCCCGTAGGCCGCCCACCGCTTGACCTTGCGCTCGTTTAATGTTTTAGGACAGAGGAGCTTACAAGCCGCGCATCCTACTTTGCTGTGACCGAGGGGCATGCAACGGTTACACCATTTGTGCTCATCTTTCCAGGGAAATGTGCTTAAACAAATGGGGAAAAACCTAAATGGAGTACTCTCCATAGCTGAAGATGGGTAGAGTGACGAAGACCAAAAGAGAAAGGAAAGGGAAAGGCATTCTCGGATTGTACAGAAATGTCCCCACAGACCCCACTCTCCTTACTGTGTAGGCCGGCAGAAGGCCCGGCCACTTGGTCGACAGTGCCGACTGGGTCACCGTCCAAAGTTCTGAAGGTCTTCGGCAGAGATCGGGAACCGTCGACGAAATCAGGGACGGATAGGGTGATCTGAATTATTTTATATAACTAGTCGACCAAAGGTCGAGGGGACAATAGGCAATGTCTCTGACGAGCTCCGCATAAGACAACCAGTATGCTGGGCGGAAAAAAACAATCTGAGGGACGTCGACGCATGAGGGATCTTGGGTACACTGCACGTCACGTAGGGATAGTGTTATAGGCACGCCCATGTCGACGTCCCCTTTCGATTCTCGAAAGACAAGATTCAATACTCCGCGGTTACCACTGGATGTCGGACCATAAGCAGAGCATGCGATTATAAGCAGGTTAACAAGCATCCGAATGACAGTTATCCTACCCCAACCCTACATGCAACACCTTCCATATCGCCATTGCACACTTTTAATTTTGGAACCTAATAATAGCATGCCCCAAACCCCTTAACTCAAACCTCACAAAACCACATAGCCTGTACCAATCATGTTAGAAAGTCTGAACCAGCCCAATAGTTTAGAATATTTTGCATTGGCGGAGTATGGATTCAATTATGAGAGCCCAACAAAATCAGGCGTGGGGTCTAATCTGCCCTGGAAACATAACTAAAGATTCAAATAATATTTAAATCATTCATTGTTCCTTCTCATCAGACTCCCATTAACTTTAGAGGACCAATCCCTTGTAAGATGTTCAAAGGCAACCTTGTTTCCAACATTTTACTGAAAACAAACTTCAAATGTACAAACTATGTGCATAAGTAAGGGTTGGTACTAGTTCCAAGACTGCTTTTGCTGCTTATTAGAACAATGGTTTTGATACCATCAACCACGACATAAATATCCTTTCGATACACTGAAATGTAATTGTCTACCACCTGTGTCAGGAGATTAAAACTGGTACTACCTGGTGGCATCAAAATGGGGATTCCTGTCAGTTGCCCCAAATTAAGCCAAAAGAAAGACATTCCCAAGGAAAAGTACAATCTAAAACCAGGTTTTATAGAACAGCTTGCAAGTGCCAAATACCCCCTTACTAATGTGAAATGTATCCTTATGCAAAGGTTGTAACACATGAAACGTACTTGAAATAAATGGTCATATTATCAAGCATATTCAAAACTGATCTTTCTTGGGACTAGACAAAACCATGTGCAGATTTTATGATGTTGGATACATATTTGGTAGGAGGACCTCTTATCCATTCAAGATAAATATTAAGCCAATGGAAGATTGTATTTGTATTTTATTTATTTATAGAGCGCACCTGGCCCAAGGGCATCCGGGCACATAACTTGGGATACAGACATAGTAGGCAATTACAGATAATATACAGGGAAACATTTACAAATAATAAGCAGAAGAGGGTGTCAATTGACAAGAAAACAGCAGTTACGAGTAAATTAACATAAAACATTTACAAATGTACAGCAGACAAAGGATAGTTTGTCTAAGCATGTGGGAGGTGAGTGACCAGTCAGATTCAGGGGTGGTTGAGGGCAGTCAACCATGCTTTGGCTTGCCTTTTGAACGCTGGGAAGGAAGGTTCCGCTCCGAGGGGTTCGGAAGTGTTCCATAGTTTTTCTGCCAGGACAGGGAAGCTGATTCTCCCCCCCCCCTCCCGATCGCTGAAGGGTGAAATGGGGATTAAGCAATTGGGATGAGCGCTTCTGAGAGGTCTGTTAGAGGTATGGATATTAAATCTATGGGCTTGGTATCAAGGTGCTTGGTTGGTGATGCATTTATGCGTGAGAGCAAGAGTTTTTAGGGATACAGTTTGCGTTACTGATAACCAGCGGAGACTTTGTCTGGTGGCAGAGATGTGATGATTCCTAGGGAGATTTAATGCTGCTCTAATAGCATTGTTCTGAATAATCTGCAACTTGAGGTTCCCTAGGTTAGTGCCAAGATAGAGGGTGTTGCAATAATCAATTTTAGACATTACCAACGTCCTGGCTAGTGTGGAACAGTTGGCTGGAGATAAGAAGGGGCGGCAGGCTGTAATGCGCTTGCAAGTGTAAGCTTCTGTGGACGATACTGCATTGGTTTGCCTAGAGAGAGAAAGGGTGGAATCGATATAAATGCCTAAGGTTTTAGTGTCCTTTGTAACTTTAATGATGTGGCCATCGATGAGGAAGGAGTTAAACGAAGGGTCTAGTTTGTTGAGTCTTTGATGGGTGCCTAGTATGAGAATCTGTCTTTTTGTCATTCAGATAGAGTTTGTGTTGCACCATCCAGGCTTGGATGACTTGGTAAATGGAGTTAACGGCGAGTGTGTCAGCTGTATGATCGCCGGTAATAGGTATGAGTATCTGGGTGTCATCCGCATAATTGGTGTAGATGACACCCAGATAATCCAAGATATCGAAAAGTGGCTTCGCAAACACATGTTAGTGTGTTGGTGAAACGCATGATCCTTGTGGTACTCCGCTTGTGACAGGTGAAGGTTCAGCAGATGCGGATGGGGTGAAAACCATCATAGACCGGTTGTCCAGAAAGGATCTAAACCAGGCCGTAGCTTTATCAAAGAAATGGGCCGTTAGTTTGAGGTGTGGGCAGAGAATTTGGAGTTGTATAGCGAGCTATAAGGTTGAGATACTGAGTTCTACTTCAGAGAGTGCACACTGCCCAATAATAAGATACAAGTTAATACACCAAACATCTAGCCACCAGATGAACTAGTCATTATACACAAGTTCCTAGTGTTGGCACAGATGTTGTAATCATCAGATAAATGGCATCCAATGTAACAAAGTCGTGGATCTCCATGTCTAACTTAGTAGAACAAGTTACTTTCTTACCTGGTAACGTTCTTTCGATGGGATGGTCCGACGACGTATTCCATATCTATGACATGTAATCACCACAGCTGTGCTGATTCGGAAACTTTTTCGGCGTCTGCGTCCTGCGTCGATGACGTCGATGCGCCGTCGTCGAGGACCTCCTCCGACGTCCGACGTCATCCGATGTGATAAGTAGGACGCACGACGCCCATAGCCTCAGTTGTAGTTTTTTCCCCCAGAACGTGTGACATAAGTCAACTGCCAGTCAGACACAAAGCCTTGCGGAACGTAAGCTGCAATCGCAAAAGAAATTCTGCAGCGGGGAAGGCAGGGCGGGAGCGATATGGAATACGTCGTCGGACCATCCCATCGAAAGAACGTTACCAGGTAAGAAAGTAACTTGTTCTTCGAGGTGATTGGGTCCTCCGACGTATTCCATATCTATGACAGACTCCCAAAGCAGTACCAAAGCAAGGAGGAGGGAAAGAATTTAGAATCAAAATGTAGAATAGCCAATCAAATAGCAGAGCAAAGGACCGCCTTGCCAAAGGCCAGATCCTGTGCTCGGATGGAATCGAGGGAATAGTGACGTACAAATGTATGTACTGAAGCCCAGGTGGCTGCATCACAGATGTTCCGAATAGGAACACCCCTCTGCAGGGCAGTAGACGCAGCCATACCCCTGGTAGAATGGGCCCGCAAGCCAGCCGGTGGGTCCTTACCCGCCAAGCGGTAGCACTCCGAGATGGCCAAAATAATCCAGCGAGACAAAGTCTGTTTCGTCACAGCTTGCCCCAAACGCTTTCCAGCGTAACCAATAAAGAGTTGATCATCCACTCTGACCCGGGACATGCGTGAAACATAAAAGCTTAAAGCTCTCCTAGGATCAAGCCTATGGAGCCTCTCCTCTTCCTTACCAGGATGCGGAGGAGGATAGAATGCCGGAAGAACAACCTTCTGGGCCAAATGAAATTCCGTCACTACCTTCGGAAGAAAAGAAGGACGAACTCTAAGGACAACCCTGTCCTTGTGAAATACAGTGAAGGGAGGCTTAACTGAAAGTGCCTGTAACTCACTCACTCTGCGAGCGGAAGTAACCGCAACTAAAAACACAGTTTTCAGAGTTAACAGCCTCAAAGGGCAAGAATGTAAAGGCTCAAACGGAGCACCCATAAGAAACTTAAGAACAAGGTTCAAATCCCAACTGGGCACCAGGAAAGGTGACGGAGGGAACACATTAGTGAGCCCTTTCAGGAACTGTGAAATCAAAGGGATTTTAAAGTAAGAACACTCTTCAGACGAGCGCTTAAAGATAGACAGCGCCGCCAGGTAACCCTTAACGGTACCCACTTGCAAGCCCCTGTGGGCCAAAGAAAGTAAAAAGGACAGAACCATGGGGATGTCACATGCAAAAGGATCCACATTCTGAACTCTGCACCAGTCGCAGAACTTACGCCAACGGCGACGGTACAGAGACTTTGTTGCTGGCCTTCGGGCCGAAAGCAACACCTCCATCACGTCCTCAGGGAGGTCCCAATCCTTATACCTCAACCTTTCAGAAGCCAAGCGTGAAGGTTGAGGGATCTGACCTCTGGATGGAGAACCTGACCCCCCTCCCGTGAGTGCAGATCGTCTCGGTAGGGAAGACGACGTGGAGGGCAGATGGATAAGTCGAGAAGGTCCGGGTACCACGTCCTCCGAACCGATGCCGGGGCAATGAGGATCATCCGGGAACCGAACTTCCGTAACCTCCGCAGCACTTGCGGGATGACGGGGACTGGAGGAAAC
This sequence comes from Ambystoma mexicanum, assembly GCF_040938575.1. Classification (NCBI taxonomy): domain Eukaryota; kingdom Metazoa; phylum Chordata; class Amphibia; order Caudata; family Ambystomatidae; genus Ambystoma; species Ambystoma mexicanum. The sequence goes on along the minus strand of NC_090935.1, from coordinate 1,088,332,952 downwards.
GCGTACAGCAGCGGGAATGACCAATCCACCACGAACGCGTCTCCTAAGGCTCCTTTTGGAGGAAATTCCCGCGAGCAAAACCTTTCGCACTTCCGGTTGACACTGGAGGCGAAGAGATCCACTTGAGGGGTCCCCCAAAGGGCGAAGATCTCCAGGAGAATCTCCTGAGCCAACTCCCACTCGTGAGAGATCGCGCTCTGCCTGCTCAGAGCGTCCGCCGTCACGTTTTCGGCTCCGGCCAGATGAACTGCCGAGATCGAAACTTCCTGCTGGATGGCCCAGAACTCGAGCTGCATCGCCTCCCTGCACAGAGGAAGTGACCCTGGCCCCCCCTTTTTGTTGAGGTAGTGCATGGCCACTGTGTTGTCCGTCAGGATCAGGACATTCTTCCCTCGCACAGACGGCAGAAAAGCCTTCAGGGCTAGCCTGACGGCCCTCAGCTCCAACAGATTGATATGGAGTCTGGACTCCGACGGAGACCAACGACCGCTGACTGTCAGCCCGTTGGCATGAGCTCCCCATCCCGTGAGGGATGCATCCGTCACGATCGTCACCTCTGGCCAGGGAAGCCAAAATGGAGCCCCCTTCATCAAGTTGCCTTCGACGGCCCACCACAGAAGGTCCCGGGCGACCGAGGACGGCACCTGAATCGAGTCCGACATCCTGCCGGAGGACTGCGACCATTGCGTCTTGAGTGCCCACTGCAAAGATCTCATCCGCAGGCGAGCCTCTGGCACCAGAAGAATGCAGGATGCCATGAGGCCGAGCAACCTCAAGAACTCGAACGCTGGGAGCGTCTGGGCATGCTGAAACTTGTGCACCATCTGCTGAATGTGAAGAGCCCTCACCTGGGGAGGAAAACACTGCCCCAGGGAAGTGTCGAGCACTGCTCCGATGTACTGGAGCCGCGGCGTTGGCGTCAAATGGGACTTTTTTAAATTGAGGGAGAAGCCCAGCCTGTGAAGGGAGCGACAGGTGACCGATAGATGATCCAGGACTTGCTCGGGAGAGCTCCCCCTGATCAACCAATCGTCCAGGTAGGGATAGACGTGAATCCCCCCCTTGCCTGAGATGCGCTGCCACCACCACCATGAGCTTGGTGAAAACCCTCGGGGCGGAGGTCAATCCGAACGGCAGGACCCGAAACTGAAAGTGCGAGTCGCCAACCGCAAACCTCAGGTACTTCTTGTGCTTGGGATGGATCGGCACATGGAAGTAAGCATCCTTGAGGTCGAGTGACACCAACCAGTCCTGAAGCTGAAGGGCCTGGAGGACTTGAGAGAGAGTAACCATCTTGAACTTGTCCTTCCTGAGGAGTTTGTTCAAACTGCGCAAGTCCATGATGGGTCTCAATCCCCCGTCTTTCTTCGAAATCAAAAAATAAGGGGAATACCATCCCTTGTTCCTCTCCGCTACAGGCACCAGTTCTATGGCGCCTTTCTCCAGCAGGGCTTGAATTTCCTGCGCAAGGAGCGGATCCGGACTCTGCAAAGAGAGGTTCCCCGGTGGATTGTCACGAGGCCTGTGCCGAAAAGGAAGACAGTAGCCGTGGGTTATGATCTCCAGAACCCACACATCTGAAGTAATGGCTTGCCACTCTAAAAGATGCTGCGCCAGCCTTCCCCCAACCGGCGAACCATGGGACATGGCCTCACGACAGAGTGGGAGCGGCTGCGGCGTTACCTGAGGGCAAAGAGGCAACTGCCCGAGCGGCCTTGGCACCACGGGTACCCTGTCGTCCACCTCTGGTACCCCTGCGTTGGCCTCTTTGACTGCCAGCTCCTCTTGCTTTACTGAAGGATGAGTAATAGCGAAAGGAACCACCCCTCCACTGCTGTCCCCTAGGACGAAAAGGCGGAGGTTGGCGAACTGCAGCGCCCAATGACTTCGCTGCAGCTTTTGAGGTCTGCAACCTCTCAAGGCTCTCGTCAGCCTTGCTGCCAAAAAGGTGTTCACCGTCAAAGGGCATGTTGAGGAGCCGGGACTGCACATCAGGAGCAAGCCCCGACTTCCGCAACCACGCAAACCTGCGTATCACGGTGCTCGCCGCCATGGACCTACTGACGCATTCAGCTAAGTCCAAACCCGACTGAACGGACTCACACATGGCATCCTTACCATCCTGGACCATAGCAAGGAAACCATCCCGTTCGTCCCCTTCGGGAACATGTTCAGCCGCTAACGCAACACAGTTCCACAGAGTGTGCGTGAAACGTGACAAGGCACAAATGGAGTTGGCCGCCTGAAGCGCCATACCACCAGAAGAAAACACTTTCTTCGCCCAGCCATCAAAACGTTTGTCGTCCCTATCAGGAGGGATGGTAGGGTACGACGCCTGCTTCGCCGGGGCCGTGGCCGCCTGCACCACCAAACTCTCCGGAGTGGGGTGCCTGGTCAAGTAGCAGGGGTCGCCACTGGCTGGACGGTATTTTCGCGACAAGGATCTGCCCACCGCCGGGAGACTCTCCGGAGCAGTCCAAGCCGCCGCCACCCTTCTCTGTAAAGCCATATGGAACGGCAGAACCGGGTCAGTTGGGGGACCAACATCAAGGATGTCTGTCAGATCATCCTGCACAAACTCCCCTGGGGGAGCAGACCATCCCAAGTACTCAGAAACCCTAGCCATAAGGCGCCGGTACGAGGAATCAGCATGAGAGCCAGGCTCAGGCCTACAAAACTCCACCTCCGGAGAGGTGTCCAGTCCACTGGCATCATGCAGTGACTGTCTCAACTCGTCAAACTGACTATGGCCCGAGACAATTTCATCCGGAACCTGACTAGGAACCAGGCCATCAGAATCCTCATCCGCCTCTGAAATATAGTCCAGGTGGCGAAAAGAAGGCACTCGAGAGTGCTTGCTCTTAACCAGAGCCTTCCTAGGGGGTCCACCCGTGCCCTGGGGTACCTCCGACACGAAAGGCGTTGAGCGAATCGGCGCCAGCGTCGAGAGAACCGGCATCGGCGCCGAGAAAATCGGCGTCGACGTCAGATGCAGCGCCTCCAGAATCGGCGGCGTCGACACAGCCCTCGAGGCCGGAGCCCCGAGCGTGTCCCTCGACGACCTGAGCGTCGACGGCATCGACGACTTCCTCGGAGCCAGAGCCTCGAGACAGCCTGTCGAAGCCCTCGACGCCACAGATGTCGATGCCTTCTTCGAAGACCTCACAGGTGCACACGGTCTTGAACGCGTCGAGGACCGGGACCTGGAACGGGTACGCCGAGAACGAGTCCCCTTGTCCGAACGGGACCTCTCCCGTGACTCGTGCCGACCACTCTTGCGAGCGGTGTCTCTCGACCTCACACGACCGACCCCACTCGGGGGCGCGGACGGCCGAGTACCCTGCGACTCAAGAATCGCCAGCATCTTCTTCCCAAAGGAAGCCCATTCCTCTGGCGTCGCACGGCTGGAGGGGTAAGCGACGTGCCGGGCAGAGCCCTCCGAAGAGGACCTGGAAGACGACCGGTGATGGTGCTTCCGAGAATGCCTCGAAGAGGCTGAGGAGTGGCGAGACCGACTCCTAGAAGGAAACCTACGAGACTTCCGACGATGACACGGAGAGTCACCCCTCGAATCATCCGTCGAAAGCCCCGCAGACTTCGACTTCCGGGGCTTGGACACCCGACCTACCGACAACTTCTTCTTACGTTCGCGTAAGGCTTTGGACGTGAGCGACTGGAAGTCGATACAGTCATCTGTGTCGTGGGCCTCCCCGAGGCACCAGAGGCAGGCGTCGTGCGAGTCCGTCACCGACATCTTGGACCCACACTCCCCGCACTTCTTGAAACCCGGACGCGGGGTCGAAGACGAAGTAGACATCTTCAGAAGGATTTTCACAAACGAACAGGTTCGAAGAACCGAGATAGAACAGAACTCCAAAGAGTCGAGGCGTTTAAACCGAGAAACACGAAGCAACACGTTCGCGGAAAAAACGGAACTGAGGCTATGGGCGTCGTGCGTCCTACTTATCACATCGGATGACGTCGGAGGAGGTCCTCGACGACGGCGCATCGACGCAGGACGCAGACGCCGAAAAAGTTTCCGAAGCAGCACAGCTGTGGTGATTACATGTCATAGATATGGAATACGTCGGAGGACCCAATCCCCTCGAAACAAAGCTTTCACGTTGGTGGTACGCTGAAAAGGCTAATTAGTGAGAAATTGTTAAATAGACAAACAATTAAATGGTCTATAGAATCTTCCAGCATCTTAAAGCGGGATGATGGAATGTCAAGACATGCACAGATACCAGTATACAAACAAATGGATGCTTTAAAATATACCCCAGGTTAAACACAAGCAGGCAAAAATCTGGAGAATGGGCATATGCTTTGCAGTTTTATAGGGCAAAATATATGCTGTGAAGCTCAGGAGTACTAATGGACTTCATGGAAAACACGCGACATATAATGATCCGACATAGCAGAAGAAGTTGTGTACAGTGATAGAAATGTTACTCAAAATGTGGCGGGATGGACAATAGGGAATTGTAGCAGGGTGAAAGCAACAGTAAGTCAAAAAGGGAAGGCCCTTTACTGTAGCAGTACACTGGAAACTTGCTGTTGATCTATATTTGTATGTATTCATACTAGACTAGAATTATAATAAAAAAGGAACAGAATTCTTCCTAACTGTAGAAATAATGAAGACCATATCAAGCATTTTACTTGTTTGGGAATAGTTTCAAGCCTTAACATCCCATGTACAAGACCTGCAGATATACTTAAGTCTACGAGGTCATACACCTAGACATTCTTTTTAGCTTTCAGATATACCTTTGTAAGGCTCATCATGTGACTCAATCGCGCTTCCAATACGGACTTAAACAAAAGGGGACATGGATGCTTTTTGTTCACAAACGGTAGAATAGACTGGCATGAGGATCCTCACACGGTCCTAGAGGTGATTCAGTTTGTAAACGTGGTTTATAAATGTCTAAAGTCATTCACTGATCTGCAGTAGCTACCTATACATTTATGTAAACACTTCAAGCAGAGTAAGATTTATTTTAAAATCTGTTTATTGGCATTTACTTTTCAGCACAATACAAAAGGAAAAAGCATATCATGACATTGATTAAACATACAGCAAACTAACAAAACTGGGCGATATTCTTACAATTGCTATATTACATTATCACCCCAGGAGCAGTTCCTAAATCTACCATGCAATTATTACATTGGTCAAGAAGAAGGGACCGACATTTTCAGAGCTCCACTATCGTCCCAGGCAGTAAACATTGCATGGGGGAGGGTGGGTGAAGTGAAGTACCGCCTCAACTGCACTCATCATTAAAGCAGCACATGGAGGGAATAATCTAGGCCTTCATTGGAGTTTGTCATCGGATGAGCAGAATATTGCTAAGAGGAGCGCATTCCAAGCCTCTTTGTGGGTGGCATGCTCCCCGAGTCCTTTCCTCATGGCTCTGTGCCATACTACAGATTCAGCCATACTCCACAGCTGCATATCCTTCAGCCACAGCAAATGTCTATCCTCCCACCTGTTTCCATGCCATTGCAATTCTCCTCTTTGCAAGGACACATGCCAGGTCCATAAATTTAACTGCATGTCTGCTTTTATCTGGCCTTCTATGTATTCCTAGCAAGCATTCAGTCGGGATCCACTCATATCTTGATACGCCAGCATTCTCCATGTTAAGCTTAACCACACTCCAGAAAGACTGTACCTGCTCACATCCCCAAAACATGTGCATAATATCTGCAGGGGCATTTCCACACCACAGGCAACTAGGTATCACTTGGCTGCTAAATTTAGCAATACCGGAAGGAGTCAAATATGTCCGGTGCAAGACGTTAAGTTGCATCAAACAGAACCTTGCATTCTGAGGACACACGCTTAAAGAGTAATGCAGTTTCCCACTGTTTATCCTCAAACTCCAGCCTCAGATCCAACTCCCAACCCGCCCTAACATTCGGTTTGCCAGCTCGCTTTGCAGCTATGAGCCCATCATACAATCATGACACAGGTTGCAGCCCATCTTCAAGGTCTTACATTAACACAAGTATCTTGCTATGTTCTGGTTCTAACAGCCAGTCTGGCCATTTCTTCCAGTCCAGCTTAGCGACTCGCAGGTACTTCCAACATTGACCCTTATGTGTCCCAATAGTGGAGGTTATAGCATCAAATTCTCTAAAGACATCTTCCCCGTACATAACTCCCCAGGACGATACACCTGCATCCTGCCAGTGCCTGGTAGTCGCGAGGTCACGAATATCATGGCATAGATAAACCTCCACAGGTACATGAGGAGAGTAAGCACCCTAACCATAAGCATCTTCATGGTTCTAGCCCATATCTGTCTGTCCAACCGGAGTATATGGGGCATTTCTCCAATGAATTTCTCGTCAATCCATGCCGCTTCATTCATTGTGGCCGGCCTGATAACCACCAGCATCGGTTTGAAGTCATGCAATGGTTCATCAGCCAGTCAGTCTGCAAAAAACTGCAGCAAAACTGCCAGGTAATAAAGCTCAAGCCATGGAGGCCGTATGCCCCCATCTTCATACCGCATATAAAGCGTGGATATTGTGCTCTTATGACGGCACGTCCCGCAAATAAAGCCCCTGATCATGGATTCAAGATTCCTGACGAAACCAGAAGGAATAAGGAACTGCACATTGATAAAATGAAACAATAGGTGTGGTAGTACAATCATTTTTACTATTCCAACACGTCCGTCTGCCCCAAAAGCCCATACATCGTGTCACCCCATTAAGTTCTCCAACCATATTATTTCTATGCATTTCCTAAGGTGAATGTGAAATGAGTATTCACAAATACCAGAACTCCTGCGCGTCCCACCGCAGGCCCAGGTCTGGCAAGTCACGAGGATCCAGCTCCTGGAATTTGCCCAAGGGGAACATGCATGATTTATCTCTGCCAAACGGGATTCCAGAGAGTCCTGCAAAGTTTCTCAGCACCTCTAAAACCAAGGCTAGGTTGTGTTCTTGCTCGCAAAAGAGGACATTGTCCGCATAAAGCAAAATCGGATGTCTAGCCTTCCCAGCCCATATCTCAGCTTCACCAAATTCTGTATGCAAGAATGCTGCGAGGGGCTCCAATGCCAAAGAAATTGGGGACAGCAGGCAGCCCTGTCTGGTACCTCTCCAGATCTCCCAGGCCGTAGAGATATATTTACCCGTGTGGACCCTGGTTACCTGTTTTATATACACCAACCGCACCCATGGTATAAACCCGTGGCCAAACTCAAATCTGTGCAGCACAGCCTATATCCAATCCCAGTAGACAGAATCAAATGCTTTAATAACATTTAGTGCTTCACAATTTTTTTGTGCCCGAATACCATCCTCCAGGGACTCCAGTTCCCGTCTCAGAGACCTTCTACTGCCCCCTGCTTTAGCAATTATTTCCCCCGGACCACCACCTTCAGTGCTTCCCACACCATCTCCCATGTTTCCACACAATTTCTTTCCAGATATTCTAACATTGTTTCCTCTATGTGATTCTGAAAGGCCTCATTTAGGAGTGCACCTGCAGGCATATGAATCATCATCGGTAGCCAAGCTGTACCACAAGCCCAGTGAGTTACTAATGGAGAATGGTCAGATTTGGATCAAGCAATTTATGTTACTTCCATAAATTCATCCACAAGCTCCCTTCCCTACAAAGATGTAATCAATCCTAGTGTAAAGCTTATGTGGCACCGAGTAGCTTCTGTTATTGCTATTGAGGTGCATCTACACATCCTCCAATGACAAGTCATCCACAACTGCATTAAGGGCTATCGAGACAGGCAACATCTTCAAGTGTGTGGGGCTGGTTCAGTCTCTAATAGGGGGTCTCACACAATTACAATCTCCACCCCATATCAATAGCGTGTCCCTCAGACATGCCATTCTTCCATCCAGTGTGTGTAGAAATGCAGCCGTTGCATGGTTGGGTGAGTAAGAATTGACAATGTGCAATGCAGCTATGATCCACAATGAGCCTACCTTCGACATCGGTTTCTGACATTTATCAACTAGAAGGGGGTTGTTCCACTAATCCAAACAAACACCTCCAGTAGATCTCTAATATGCAGACCCATAGCCCACGCCTCCCCAGCGGGGCCTCCACTTTCTCTTGCTTACCCGGCAGCAAATGAGTCTCCCCGGAGTAGCGCTATGGAAGCATTCTTCCTGCTTAAGTATGATCGAATTCTGTTCTGTCTCAGGTAGGTAATTCAGCCACTTGACGTTCCACATCATTAGCTTAATCAAGGTCATCCGAACCATACAGGTCCCAACACGTCCTGCACCAAACCCTTGATCCCTCCTATAGACAAAAACTCACAGTGACCTCCAGTACCCTCAGCAGCTCCCCATATATTGCCCATTAACAGGAAAATCAAACAAAAACAGTCCAAACAAAACTCAACTCACACATCAGGTACTTCCTGACATCCTACAAACCGAAGCCAAGGTCCCAAACTTAGGACAACTGGACCCCATGTTGGCTCAACAGCAACACGCCATTCGAGCAGACCCGCCACCACATTACAGAAATCCACCATTAGGGTCAGCAGGCAGAGACACGCACAACATGTGGCGCTCTCCTAACCAGTCAAAGTCAGGGGCCGGTAGACTTTTCACCACGATGGGGGTCCGAGTGGCGCTTATACGATACTGACAAGACCTGATCAGGAAACTTCAGTGTACAATAAAACAAACACATTTTCAGTATACCAGTGTTCCGACTCTCAGCGGAATACCTGCTGGTAGTAGCTGGCACTCATGTGTCCTTCCTTAAGTCATCTCCTCCGCCGTCTTCAGCCTTGTCCGCCAGTCCTGCGTGGTCCATCCAGCTGTTCACGCCTTGAGGAGTATTAAAAAAAGTGCTTTCTCTTTGTAGATAACTAAGTTTAGCGAGGTAAAGGAGCATATATTTGAGGCCCAAGGTACATAGCCTCTCTTTCCCCAGAATGAACACGTTCCTCTTTTTCCGGTGTCAGCAGGTGTTGGGAAGGAACTAGGGTCCTCCCGAAACCCAAGCGCTTTAGACTTAGGCAAGACCTCTTTAAGGTGCTATAATGGACTAGGGGAAGGAGGGGCACTGGGAAGGCTCTCTCATGCAAACAATCACATACACAGACAAGCACTGAAGAAGGTAGTTATTGTCTAAATATAAGGCGCAATTAACTATTAGTTGGATAGATTTGTAATGTCAGATCGCAGGCATTTTAAAAGCTTAACTATGAGTCAGACTCCCCTTCCTTCCCAGAAGGAATGTGGCCTGTGGGATTCAAAATAGACCACACGCTTAGAGTGCGGTGTCCGTCACCATGGCCAGCATGAACTGACTCGTTTTTGTGCGGCAAAATGCAGAATGGGATAAATAAGTATAAAGTGTGGAGGAGAATAGAGGACCCATATACACGTGATCAGGATGAGTGGAATATGGAGAGAATGACTGGAAAATGTTTGTACACAAAAAACAATGTTTAGTTTTTCCTTGGGCTAGGCCTCAAGGTTTGTAAAAGTCTGCAGAGCTGCAGTGTGTTTGTGCATAGCTAGCAAAATGTACAACAGCATGCTCTGACAAAACCGCTGACTACGAAGAAAGAAGGCTTTGGAGCATCCCTATTATGGAAAAAGGACGGATTGGGATGAAGCCATGATCCAGCTCCAGTGACATTACAATGGCCAGACAGGCCTAAAAACCCCTGCTTGAGACCACTCTTGCAGGAAAGAAACGGGGAGAGGAACAGGAGAAGAAAGTTCAGGCAGCAGAGTCCTTTGCTACCATCCTCATTTATAAAGATTAAACTAGTTATCCTTAGACTGTTGCCTTTTTGCCTTATTTCCCTAGAGGGGTGCATTCATTCTGGTGCAAGCGTAATTAGGGACACCCTTACACAGGGTGTAGTCAGGGAAGATAGCAAGTTTAGCGCTGCACCGTCTGATTACCCCACCACCCCCTAGAGTGATGGAGGATTACCTCCTTATCACGAAAATTAATCCAACTTCCTGGAGGATCATGTTTTCAATGCACAAGGTTAGGGTCATATCCTTCCTCGCTCTCCGGCAGGCCCAGCATGTGGATGGTGTTGCGTCGGGATCGACCTTCAGCCTCCTCTGTGTGCATTTCCAAGACAGCATTGCGCTTTGCTAGGTCTTTCACTGCAGCATCTAAATTGCTAGTGGCAGAGGTGCATTCCACCAGCACCGATTCAGTATTCGTCACACGCTGCGATAGAGAGTGGATGTCCTGCCGCAGTAAGCGAACATCGATCTTAACTTAGTCAACGTATCAGACTGCGCAAGACTGCAATTGCAGCCAGGACTTTGTCTTTGTGCTCTCGCACCCTAGGATCGGAATGCCGTCGATTGAGAATAACCAGTGGCGCTGCAGTGCACAGTTTTAGGGGTAAAGACTCCATGAAGGTACCTTTCGGTCCACCTTTGTCCTTGGTGGATGGCATCTCCAGATATCATGCGGCCAATGACACAGCTACAAGTGTCGTTGCCACACGCAGGTACAGCTCTGCTTAGCCGGAGTCAAAGGGAGCTGCAGTTGGCAGTAACAGAAAAGTTGTGCGTGTGCATCAGTAACTAGGCATCAACCACAGTGAATTAGCACATGGAAAGTGGGCTGGTCCAAAAAAAAAAAAATGAAGAAATAAATAAAATAAAATAATGACAGCTGCCGCAATAGCCCACTCCGTACCTCACAGCAAGGTCACACACCACCCAAGTTCATGTCAAAGTACTGTGCTTACATGCACAAGGAGCGGTGGAACTAACCCCTATCGACAATGCAGTTTGTGGCAGGTCGTACTGTAAGTAAGGGTAGGCAAATGCTTCAGTTTTCAGCACCCTCACTGCCCCGTGGCCAGCCCTTATATCCCAAGCCCCATCCCTCATTCATAGCCATCCACGTATGGACGTGTTGCTTAATCCTTCCGTTAGCACTTAAGAAGCAGTCCTCTGCCCATCAGAAGCATTCCTGAATAATCCGGCTGCTTCAGCAGGAGTAGGGACTCAAAGCACGGTGGCAGTGTCGGATCACTCGTGATTCCGGCCCGAGGCACTATTCCTGTGATGGCCCAGCTTTGCGTCCACTCACTGCCTCGCCCAGTGACTGCACCGGAGCAAGCTGTTGTCCCAGCCAACACCGTCCTGCATACCTTAGCCCATATCCTTACTAGGCTCCAAAAACGCTCGGCTGATCCCTTAGCATAACTCTGCTCGCCCCAGCAGAGGGCATAGTGCTGCATCGCAAGTGCCGCAGATCATTTTATTCAAAACCGCTCTGATCGCGCAGGAAAAAACGGAGGTGTATCAGGGTCAAACTCCAGACGCCTCCAAATGTTCAGTGCACGGTGCCGCCACCCTGACACGCATCGACGGGCCATCTAGGATGGCGTAAACCAAAGTATACATGATTAATAAAGGATCACAGGCTGAGCTCACACTGACGCGTCCTCACAGCAATGTCTCTAGCCAATCCCCCCGAAAGCAGAGTAAGATAACTTTCCTCTTAAAGAGTGGCAGAAATGTGTTCAAGGTTAGATTGCCATGATCAAAGGAGATTTCGATTTATCTTACTTAATTGAGCGAGATCAAAGGGAGTTCAGCGTTTCTATGACAGGCATCGCAATTCTAACAAAGACTCTTAAGGTCAGGTTGAGAGAATGCCCACATCCTGGTGCACAAACCCCTCCACCCCTTCTTGGCTGAGCAATTCTGATGATTACCAATTCACTGAGTGTAGGAGGTGGGCTGAACGACAGCACAAATGTGGCGGTCAAGCCCACAGCTTGTATAGCAATCATGTCTCAATAGGTGTTCCTCTGTTGCTTTTAGTGCCACGCATGCGTATGAGTGTTTATCGTGAATAGGGATCAGCACAAGGATCCTGATGAATGGGACCCATGCATCTTGAACATGTGCTTTACTTTAGTATGTCGGCATATGTATTGGGCACCATAATTAAAGTATTTTTCATTTGCAATACTGGCATATATTTTGGAAAAGACCTAAAGATGTTCTACAATGCTTGTGTGTACTGTTAGTGAAAGGGCATATATCTATTCAATTGTTTGTATGCGTTACCCTACAGTATAGACTGAATGCAGTACTATAAAAATAATTGTTGCAGCATTTTTCCATGTTGAATGTGCTGTAGGTTTAGATAGACCTGTCTGGTATGCATTGCATTTGAAGACACTGAATTTACCACCTTCTGACTTTATAATGGCAGTGCCTAAACATGGATGAAACATTTTGCATTTGCATTTCCGAAGTCTTTAGTCATCTATACCTACCTAGTACCTGATCCTTTGCTGTATATTGTGGTTATGTAAAGAAAGTTGGTCACTTACCAGCCTAAATGATATGAAATGGGAAGAAAACATTTCATAATCTTGAAAGTGTTTACAGCACTACCCTAATCCTTTATGGGAATAAATCACTCCTTTCATAGGGCTTATAATTCATTAGCACCCTGAAGGGGGGGGGGTGCTAGCTAATCAGGAGGCTCGGAACACAGGCTATACCGTGTGGTACAAACCCGTGTTCAGAGATGCCTGGGCATTAGATTTGTCTAAGGGGCAAGTGATGAGAGAGCCTTATGCAAGCAAATGGCAGAGCACTGCTTATCCAACCCTAGACTCTCCTTTGCCGCATCCCGGTCGATGCAGTAGAACCTTGTCAAGGTGTAAACAGGCCTCCATGTGGCTGCCCTGCAGATGTCCAACCGTGGGACACCGGAGAGGAAAGCAGTGGGGGGAGAAACAGCCCCTGTGGAGTGCGCCCAAGGTCAATCAGGAAGTGGCCTGTTAGCCATGTGGGGACAATAGGAAATGCAAGCAGACAGCCATTGGGAGATGGAGGACTTGGACAGCCCCTTGCCCACAGCTGTGGGGCCAAACGCCACAAACAATTGAGATGATTCCAGAAATGCTTGGTATGGGCAACATAGTACTTTAATGCCTGCATGACATCTAAATCATGAAGTGGGCTTTTTGCCCATGGAAGGGGAGGCAACGACGACATGTACGACCAATGGTTCATTGAGATGGAATGGCAAAGGTACCTTGTGCATGAATGTGAGATTGGTTTGTAAAATGACCTTTACTTGTGGAACAGAAGATAACGTGGTTTGCTAGATAAAGCTTGTATCTCCCCCACTCTTCTGGCAGAGGTGATGGCGACCAAGAAGGCAGTCTTCCATGACAGAAACACGAGGCTCTCTTTGTGTAAGTGCTCAAAAGGAGGTCCCATTCGTCTGGAAAGAAAGAAGGTTCAAATCCAAAGCAGGAGCCGGGGGCCTGCACTGGCGGGAAAGCATGGAAGAGTCCCTTTAAGAATTCTTTAGGGATCGATATTAATAGCCGTACATAAAGTTGTGAAACGCCTTAACATGCTACTATAGCAAGAAACGGTAGAAGGCACACGAGCCTTAGCAAAAATGTCTCTGCAATCCTGGGACATAGGGACGTACCCAAATTCTAGGGAAGCAACAGCCAGGCAGTTAGTTTTAGTTTAAGAGAGTCTAGACCTGCTGCTTTGTCCATGGAGAGAAGATTGAAGACTGGGGAAGTCGAATGGGTGGAGCAGAGAGGCTGAGAAGTTCTATAAACTAGAACTGCCCTAGCCATGCTCGGGCCACCAAGATCAGTTTGCACTGCGTTGTTTGACTGCATGTAGGACCTTTGGGATGAGAGTAAATGGAAGGAATGCATAGAGAAACTTGTTCGTACATGGAAACGTGAAGGTGTCTACCAGGCTTCTGGCTTGGGGGAATCTGCGGATGAATGCATGGCATTTTGTGCTCTATTTGGTGGTGAAGAGGTCTATCTCTGGAACATCCCATGTGTAGAACTTGGTTGTGGAGGAGATCCCACTTGTGGCAGGAGCATAGGTCCCTACTGAGAGAAGGGTGCAGGGGGGGCATAGGTTACTGGTTCCCTCGGCTACTGTGCACAGGAGAAAGAGGAGGGGAACTGAGGTCACTAGGCATTGTGGGCTCTATATGTAAGCTGGACACTGTCACTTCTGAAGCAAAGGAGGGGTCTGATTAAGAGGGTCAATGTTGAGGAACAACTAAGCTGAGGAATCTGTGGGAGAAGCCATCTAGAAGAGATAAATAATGTGTTCTTTTGTGACACAGAAAATGGTTTAATTCAATTTTCAGTAAACACTAAGTAACTCTCAGAAACTGGTGCACAAAACAAATGTCATCAACCAAACAAGATATTCACTCTTCAATTCAAAAACGATCTTTTTTTTTTATTCAAACCGTTGTTTTGTTAGTTCGATCAACAAACTTTTACAACATTTATAAAAATATAAATTCTTTTCATTTTACATTTGAGATTTTTCATTTTTGTGTCAATTAGACAAAATCAGTCCGCAAACTTTCGTATATACAATATGTTAAAAGTTTTTGAAAACAGTTTTTACATATATCGAGACAAATTAAATATATTGATATCTATTAGTACTCTCAACACAATTCTTACAGCATATTGGTTAGATGTTACTGGTATGGCGAAGAGGGTTCCACTCATGTTCAAATTTTCATACACAGTACATAATATTCAGAAGTTGATAGGGTTTACAATATTAAAGGAATGGAATTACATGTTTCTTGCATTACCTGCTCACCTGAGGCTCGCTCGTTCGAAACCTCATCTCAAGGTCGGTGTTTATAATCCTTAAAAATCTGCATAGAGCTAATATAAAACTCGTTCGCGTTCCCCACATCGAGGCCAGCCAAAGCCATTCCCTGTTGCCCTCAGTTAGCACACCATTAGATGCGATTGTTAGTGCACGCGTTGTTTCAAAATAAGGGCACCGTGTGACTAGATGTTTTAATGTTTCTTTGGCTGAGCAGTCATTGCAGAACCTACATGCTGCATCTGCAATAGCCTTCCAATACGGACTCCAGCCACCAATTCGTTCTAAAGTGAGACATTGATTCAATTTAAAGCGAAGATATGCTTCCCTGGCTTTATTACAGGGAAACTGAATTAAATAAGGTTTATGCAGTCTTCTGGTAGAGCAGAAACGGGCTGCTTCCTTGTAACTCTTTAATGATTCAATTTCCATTACTGTTCTACACCAGTCATTCTCTATAAGACGAAGCTTCACATACCCCTGTCGGAATTCTAAGTCAGCTGGTAGAAGTGCAATTCCATCCAGTATCTGCACCATTTGAGTGTAGTAGGTTGTGAAAGACGAGCGTTCTGGCGCAATCATTAACTGTCCCAAGTCCTCATATAAGCAGTTGGGAGGAGGATATAACATTCTAGCGAAGTTGGCTAATAAACGCCAATTATGGCGTGCAGATAAGGCAGTGATGCCAAGTTCCTGCCTTAATAGACTATTCGGTGTCGATTTGGCCAATCTTAAGGCACCTTTCCACATACACCCTTGTATTTGATCCAGATGGTAGTTGATGTCCACTAAACACATATCTAAAGCATAAAGGATGATAGCTTCCACTTTTAAGATATAAAATTGAAGTAGTGGTAGCAGTGAGCATTTGCAAAACTTTAGATATACCAGCCGCATCTGTGTGGCAAGAGGTGCCGCTTTCTTGAGTAATACGTCGCACCACATAGCCACAGAGTTGCAATCGGATATAATATAGCCAAGGTATCGGATTTCCGGCACTGTGGTTATAGAAAAGCTTTCAATCTTCCAATTGCGTGTAAGATTCTTTCTCTTGTGGTTTCTAAACACTACTATATTTGACTTTTCCACATTACATTTTGGGTTGTGGGTCAGGCAGTAAGATGCAAATAGATCTAATTTAATTTGCATCCCTTTGGGCGTACGATCAAATAGGACGATGTCATCAGCAAAGGGTAGCCATTGTATTTGAAGATGGCCAAGCCTTGCCGGGTACGAGATCAAGGTGTTCCAAATGTCGTTTATGCCACATATATAAAGATTGAATAGTGTAGCAGCTAAATTGCAGCCTTGTTTCACACCCACAGCGATGTTTATTGGATGGGTAGTGGCACCTTCGCTGTTCACTCTTACCAGATAGGTGGTATTCGTATGAAGCTTGGCTATTAGTTGTATTATATACTCAGGTATATTCATTGCAGCCATTTTTTTCCATAAGAGTGAACGAATAACTGAGTCAAACGCAGAGGTAAGATCTATAGATGCCATATATAATGGACCGGAGTCCCTGTTCTTGTGCCTAGCTAAAAGATGGGCCATGATTGTAGCATTTAATGGAGTACCCATTCTTGCACGAAAACCAATTTGGTACTTGGACAGGATCTTAAGCTCACTAATAACCGCCTCGAGTTCCCCTAAAAGCAGTATCGCAAACACTTTAGCAGCAGTGTCAATTAGAGCTATCGGTCGAAAATTGGAAGGCTGAGACCTTGCTCCTTTTTTATATATTGGAACAATAATGGAGGCTAACCAAGACGGGGGGAGTCTCTAAAGATGTCAACATGTTATAAAAAAGTGTCTTGAGTATTTCAGCCCACATGTCAGGATGGCGTTTTAGGACGCAAGATGGAATCCCGTCAGGGCCTGCAGCTTTTGAGAATTTAAGAGAGCTTATCGTTGCTGCGATGGTGGTGACGCCCCATGGAGGAAAAGAGGGATGTGCTAGACACGACCATTTGTATTCGATCTCTGCAAAAGGCAAAGTAAGAGCAAACTTTTCTTCAAAGTAGGCTCGCCAAACCTGTGCGGAAATCGATAGGGATTGATCTACCATAAGGGCTGAGGTTCCCACCCTCAGTAAAGCCCAAGTGGATCGTCTATCCCTATGACATAGTGTACTAAACATTTTCTGATTGTCCTGGTTGTGAAGAAAACGTTTATGATCTCTGCACTTGTTCCGATATCTGTTCACTATGCGTTTTTTTTCTGTCAAGAACTCAGACCATGTGGAGGCCGTTCTCGCGATCTGTCGCAATGCCACCCGCTTAACTCCTCTAGCCTCCAAGATGAAGGCAGAAGGATTGGGGGTAGACCTTGAGTTATTCCGAAGAGAACACGCCCGCAAGGACTGTAATACATCCAATGTTATTTTCAATATGTCAACCCTCTCTTGATTAGGCAACTTCAAGTTATCCCCAGGGTTACGAGTAAGGATCAAACGTGCAGAGATCATTTCGTTAGCCCTGTCACAAAGTTTGGTGGCCCATCTAAGAGACAGGCCAGGCCGATCCCCTTCTATAAACCCTTGCTTATGGTCAATAGGTAGTTGCACTATGTCCATTTGGAGCTTCAAATGGATAATGCAATGGTCCCCATACCCAGGATCATGTATTGCAGCATTCGTAGAATTTAACCCTCGGGAAGTGGCAAAGTAGTCAATACAAGTCGCTCTGTCAGCTCTTCTCCATGTGTGATAGTCACCCTGAGTGCTGAAGGGGAGAATATCAAGTTCCCAAGATTTTAGGTATTCTTGCCATAATTTACCTCGCTGCCATGTTGGATGCATACCCTGCAAATCTGCACATTTGGAGCTGAATTTCATGCAATAGGCGTTGAAGTCCCCTCCCAATACAATGTCACATGTAGGATGAAGATGTCATCAAATAACTTATCAAACTCATTAAATACATCTCTTAGATTAAGCAATGCTGGATTGTGATATAAAGTTATCAACAGGAGAGGGTTTGAACGAGAGCTTTTAGACATGATTAATACAGCCATTATTGCTTTTGCATTAATTACATCTAGGACCACAACATCTAAATTGGTGCTTATACATATAGCCAGACCTCCATACGGCCGCCCACCTGCGCCGCGTTTGGCTTTTAATTGAAAAACAGTGTAGCCAGGCAATATAAGTTCATGCATACACATGGTTTCCTGGCATAACATAATATCACAGTCCATTTTCAAGCGAGGATTACTAAACCATGCCTTTAAGTTAGTAAACCCACATGAATTCCAAAAGAGAATAGATAGGGGAGCAGGTTGCTTAATGAGGTGTATTGTTCATAGCTGGATTTCGGATGTTTTGTAGGGCGGTCAGCCAGGACCAGTCTTTACTGGTATTGGATAGGTTTACTAGTTGCGCAATTACATCAGTGCCTTCCATTCTGGGCAAGTCACTGATGACCAACTTCGGCGGTGGCATAGGTGGGGGGGCAAGGGGCATTTCATTAAAGGAGATAGCATTGTCAATTGAGTCAAACGGGTGGAGCATTAGACCAATAAAACAAAGCTCCTCTGTATATTGCAATAATAGGTTGGTGATAATCGCTGTTTATACCTTGCATACCATACGATGGTTTTGAATTGGTGGCAATGTTATCCATTCGATGTCGGTCGTATGCAAGGTACGGAGCCCCGGAATGCGATTGAAAGCTTGCATCAGGGCTGAGTGATTAAGTCGCTTTATACCATTTTTAAATGATATAATCTCCCATCCTATAATGGTGGTGGACTGTTTTGGTGATTCTCCCGTTTGCACAACAGAGCCCCTAAACTGGCCTAGAGATGAATCCTGCTGGTTTTGTTGCGGGGCTTCTCCCTTCGTGTCTTGGATGATGGAAAGTTTGCTCAAGCGCTCCCGGTCATTGCCAGGATGCGTGGGCTGTTGCCGTTCCATGGCTGGTTCGCTTAGATCAATAGTAGTGTGTGAACCACATTCCGTCACATTGTTAATGGGTGAGGGAGCATCAGCCCTACATTTGTATGTGGTTTTATTTTCTATGACTTGGAAGAAATTTGGTAGTTCAAAAACGATCTATACATCATACATGCACTGTAAGAGCATAACATGAAGCAAAGCACATGTCTGTGGATGGCACATGCACATGCAAACCACAGCATGACCAACACAGCAACAAGAAATATTTAGCGGTTTTATTTTCTAAAGCCTCCATAACTGTGCCGGTGTATCGCGTTTGTGTTGCACCTCACATGAAATGTAAACAAACTATACAAGTTATTTCTTGCTACTGTTGGTCATAACCAGAAAAAAAAGCCTTTTGAAAAAAATATTTTGGTTGTTGAAACTGTGTTCCAACTTTAGCTATGTACATTTCATACGTGCAGTCATTAACTGTGCATGGCAGTGGCTCAGTTATGGTTGCTTTATAAGCCATAATGGGCAAATGTTTGGGGATTTATGTTCTTGTGCTGCAACCAGAACGTACCTTTAAGAACATTCAGAGAATTTCTTTGGTTCTTAATAGGCCAACTTAACCATAATGTTTTAACTAATCCTGTTTTTGACAAAAACACTTTTTTTAAATGATTATATAATATCATTTCCAGCACCTATCACCATCAAGCCGAGTAGGGGAGCACCACAGAGTTATCAGTGAAAATGGATGCCTAGACCAGAGGATCCTGCATCAACATCTTACTCCACATGTGCGTTATTTGGCATGGCACCATCGTTTTCGTACTCACTGGGGATGCGTGTGACTGCTGTGTACCACGGGTTACCTCTCGACTGTGGACGCTGCACTTTTGCTACTGTTCCGCCACACGGCTCCATAGGCCTCTCCTTCTATATGTCAAGGATCCTGGGTGAGGAGGAGCGTTATTTCCCACAAGTTAGAGGAAAAGGGCATGCATAGCAGTCTGTCGTTGCAGACATTTCCTGGTGTGCCTGATCTTTACAGGGGGGTTGCCTTTGGGGTGGGAGAGCAGATAGGCGGGGAATTAGGGCAGGCATAGAGGTAAGTAGTCAGGGTGGACAACTAATATTGGCGTAGCATGAGGGGGCAACATTGTAAGGAGGGGATGGGAGTTTTGAAAAAGAAAGGAGGGTATAAAAGGGAGGTGCTGGGTATTGTGCCATGGTTGGCAGTATCAATGGATCCCCCCCGGCCCCCTGTTTCTACGACAGTCTGGATAGGGTGGAAAATGGGGGATAAAGGCAAAACTGGAAGTAGAGGTGTGGTGCTGAAGGGCAATATTTGGGACACTCCTATTTCGAAGAGGGCTAACCGCTGGAGCCGGAGGCAAGAAGGGGGTGGCAAAATTTAGAAGGTGGAAAAAACTGGAACAGCAAAAATGGGACAATATAGGAACGGCTGTTCGGTAACACAAAAACTAGATAGTTGGAGAAAAAAAGAGCAAGGGTCAGTAAAAAGGTGATGTGTAAACAGTGAACATTAAAAGGTTGTCAGTGAAAGCACGTGTAACTGCCCATGTGCAGACCCTAGCCCCGACTACTGCTCGCTATAAAAAGCTCCATAACAGCTTGTATTCCCTGATACTGGGGCCCATCAACTCCCTTGGATAACACAGTAACTGCCATTTTGAATGGCACCCGTGAGATATGGGTGCTTGCCCTCATCGTATAATCTGTGTGCATTGTGTCTAGAGGGGTGGGGGGTTATTCTAGACCCGGTGGTGAGGTGTAGGTTAGTGCACAGTGGATGCATGAGGTGATGGTGGCCTTCTCACTACCTCGGTCTGCCTGTTGCAACCTCCCCGGCCAATGCCCCTACATCCTCCACTGGCCTCCCAGTTCACATTCCTGTTAAGATTCTGGTGGTGCAGATTTAAATTAAGAACCAGGGAACTTGCTTCACGATGATTTTGCTTTTCAGCCCACCCTGCCAGCAGCATACCTGCACTCTGCAACCAGCTGCAATGAGGTTTAAAGGGCTGGTGCTGAGCTGCCTTCTTCCTGTGATTTGCCATAACAGTCATTGGATTGGAGGGCCGCCAATGTTTACACTAGCCTGCTGGTTTGACAATCCTGCCTGAAGAACTCAAAAATGATAACTGGTGACGCAAAAACTATGCAGGCAACAGATATATTGGAGTCCTTGGGAGACGGTTGCCAGTGGATGATGCTCCCGATCATTGCAATATGCTCACCAAAATACAGGCTGTTTAACCTCTGTGGGATCTAAACGTAGGCAACTTAGTGTTTAATGGGGCAGACTTTATGGACCCGTTTTAAAAAAGTCTAAGGCAGTGTCACAAACCAAAAGTAGGATTAGCATTATAAAGTGCAGAGATATGACCACCTAAACTAAACATCTGGGATGTGTGCAAGCTACAAATAAGGATCACCCGAACCACAAACATTGAGACATTCATTTAACGGCTCGTCAATGATATACTGAGCAATTATCCCTTTTCTCAACAGTTTTTGATCAAGCAGTCATTCAGCCGACTCCCCCTTCCCACCTGGGCCAACCTACAAGCTCTATAATTGCATTAGCATTAAACTAAAGGGACTGCAAACAGACTATCCCAAAGGCACAGTGGCTGGTTGCCAAGAATACAGGAAGTGCAAAAACCTCACAAATCAGCCGTATATTTAATAAAAAAGAAACAAAACAAGTAATTCATCCTAAGTGATCTATAATTAATCATAACTATATAGTTGTGTTAGTGGGCTAGTATGTAGCACAGTTCTTGTTTGGGAGGGAGGGTAGTTTTTCTGCACTACCCTTACTAATAACAGAGTTACAGAAAGTGCTACATAATCACCTTAAGGGGGCGGTAGCAGAGGTCGGAGTGACTCTGTGGTCAGGGGAAGGTATCCACTTGGTGACAAGACACCTGGAGGGTGGTGTGGGGGTGTCCCACAAAATACAAACAGATATCTCCGACACACTCATGGGAACCACACCATCCCCTAGAAAACCATAGTCTGGGGTACATGTCTGGAAACACTCAAAACAGTGTGAAAATCACTGCGCCCCAGATTCTTCAGAGTTTACAGTTGTAAGAGCATTATCACAAAGACAGTAAGCCAGCTCCCATAGCGAGAAAATACACCATCCGACATTCATTTAGGCAAACAAGCGTGAATGGTGCAGCAGTGGAGCACCGGGTCACAAGCAACACAGAGCAAGCACAAAAGAGGACAAAACAGTGCAGCAAGGGAACACGCCGAGTGACAGTGCAGAAAACAGGTCGACATGGCCCTCTAATAGCCATGCAGATTATGCCTCATTCAAAAAAGTCAACCAACCATCTTAACCCCTCGTTTCATGCAGCACAAACCAAATACAGTATCATTAAACAAAAGCCTTAGAGTTGCACAACCCGTTGAGACGATGAAATGGAGACCAGAGATCATGAGAGAAAGGTGAGACCACAAAGTGCTAGCCAATCACATAGCCCAAATATGAGAGAAGATGTTAACAAATCAAGCACCTTATTGAGACATGGAAGCCACCAGTGAGGAAGTTAGCACTGTGTTCCAGAGAATTGGTGTGTTCACAAAGCAGGAGGTTGGAGTAAAGGAGAGGAGCAGTTGGATGAGCAGTGCAGCCGAGGTTTTAACACTGCAATGGTAGCATCCTGCAAAGAGCCTTTGAGACTCTGCAACACCAGAATTTAGAAGGACTTTTTTGGGCTGGTGTGGGCCGTATATCTGATTCAGGTGAGAATTCAAACTCAGAGAAAGGAGATTCAATAGCCGGTGGTGGGCTCATAAAACCATACAAGAACCAAGGGTTACCCTTGTATATTGGCTAATGATTGCAATCTGAAAAGCAACCAGGCGGGGGTTAGAGTAGGTACCTTGGTAGTTGACTACGACCACAGGTCCTTTTAGAATAGGCCATTGCACACAATGTATTTACTCCACCATCCCAACACTGTTAATCATAGATTTTCCCTTCTTGAGTTTTGGGATACCACAAGATCATGCAGCAGTTGCTCACCTAGACCCTCATCACTGGGGCAAAGATAATCAAAGAGTGTATGTTTGGGGAATATTGCTGAAGAAGAGCAGCCAAGTCACAGGGAGAGAGTGAGAGGGGGAAGGGACAATAGGGAGAGAGGGGGGAAGAGAAAGATGGTGAGACTGAGAGGGGGTTCCTAAAACATTCCAGTGTGACCTGCATGCGGTGTACTGAGATTATTTAGCAGATGTTCTTCGATCATTTCTTTCATTAGTTTCTTTTCCACTGCTCACACAGAGTGAATGTAGGGAAAATGACTTTTCAAACATATTGCGACTCATACACCGAAAAAAAATGCTTGTTCTATTTTAAGGCAGGTTGTATTCCATTTATACCATTCTAAATGATTTGATGGCTATGCTGGGTTTTTCCCTGTCTTTGATAGTTCAGATCATCTCTGTATCCAATAATACCATTTTATTCCCTTTCTATGAATCAGTAGATTTTAGTTGTGCCATATTGGTGCATCGCCAATCCTTGGGAATTCAATTTCTCGGCTGTAGCGTGCAACGTTAGTCTTGTGATCTTAAGCATTATTGGCCATTTCATTGAGCCTTGTAACCTCTCGATGGAACAGCAGAGGTTTTGGTATTCCTTTTGACCCTTGTAGAATCTAGTCGGATCCAGTCTGGTGTTTAGAGTGGTGTGCTGCTTTAGGAACCCAGATGCCTGTAGCAAAAGTGAGCGTGTGTAATAATTCTCAATACAAGGAAGACAAAGCCCTCCCTGGAAGCTGGAGTTTTTCAGCAATAACAGCTTTTTTTGTTTCTGCACAAACTGTCAGACTTACACACCTTTCTAGGGATCAGCGCTTGCAGATTTGTTACTTCATACACCCGAGTTTTGGGAGGACCATCATTATTACATTTACATTGCTGCAGACATCACATCAAAGTTTGACCACCTTTTCATTTCATAAGACATGAAATTCTTGCATTAACAAGTCCATGTTTGTAGAGACTCTCTGCTTCATTTAATCCGGGCAACAAGGGTGTAGCTATTTAAACAAGAATTCAGTGATATTCAGCTTCAAGACAACAGGTCCCATCTAATCTGGGAGAATATGGTGTGGAGTGTCCATAGCTGTGTGAACTTGAAGGATGGCTGCTTCCCAATTATATAGTTGGCACAACCGGTTAGTCATCTCATGAACAAAAATAGGTTACCTAAATAAGTATTGTTTTGATTTCCTTTAAGACCAGTTGAATGCCATAGCAGCTTGCTGCTACCGATCTTTGTTGCCAGTATGAATTTCAGAGGTCAGCTTTGTTTACACCCGCGCCAATGGGAATTTCCTCTGATAGCGGATATTTATTTTGGGCCAGGATATGATGTACAGGTTTTGTATTGAGTTTATAAAAGTTGCAAAATATGTATTCATTTCCTAGTGTAGCGTTTGACCTTTTTCCTTGGATGAACCCTACCTGGTCAGGGCTGGCTAACAAATGCACCATCAGTTATTCTTTTGTGCTGGTATTTTAGTAAAGATCTTTCTATTGATACTGATGAGCCTGTAATTGCTGGGCAACTCAGCCCCATTTCACGCTTGAATTACCCATTTTCATTTCATTATAGACTGAACATAATCAGTTCCCTGTTGAATTGTGAGTAGCACTCCATTGGAGAACTAGCAAGTCCCAGGCATTTACCTCTGGGACCTCTACTGTCGGAATGTATCCGTCAAGTAAATCTACATCCAACATTGTTGCTGTATAGTGGTCCACATAGTACTCAAGGACTTTTGCTACGTTTCTGTTGCAGAATGTCTGATTGTTCATCTTGCCCTTGAATGAGTTTTTATGGGATTTCCATTTTTCGAGCTGGATCGCTCACACTTGACACCAATGTTCAGATATTGCGGATTAAAGAAAAACAGCCCTCAGTCTCATCTGTAAGATGGTGGTTTAATTCGTATTTGATTCAGATTATCGTCTGCTTTAAGCAATGATCACTGCTGGTTTCTGCAGACACTTTTTTGAAGGACAGTCATTCAGTTTGTTTTGTTTCAGCATATTTCTTACACTTGTCTCTTCTATGCTTCAAGCCATTGCTGATCATTTACCTTTATCTGAATCTCTCAATAGCCTGCCAAACCAAATGTTCATCCACTTTGTTTCTATCCATGAACTCGATTTTCGAAACTGTGGTGTTCCCAGAATTCATCATCCCTGACAGCCAGTGGATCTTTCAGCATTGTGGTTGCAATGTTTTATCATTAGATATTTTAAGCATTACATGAATGGTGTAATGGTGAGCAATATGTATTTTGCCTTTTTCGTCGTTAGAATATTTTTAAATAATACATGTTGTAATGAAGGCATGGTATCAACAGTAAGACAGACAAGTGACCACAGTTCAATGATGTTTATTGAACTTCAAAAAGGGTTTGAAAAAAGCCTATCTAATCCTAAATCGAAAGATGGGAGCAAGCTACGACCATCAAATAATAATGCAGTCCTAGTGGTGTCTTGTCAAAATAAAAGGGCCTATACTAATAAAACCGATATCCAAGTCTTACCTCTAAATACAAATAGTGCAGGAAATAGTGTTATACAAAGAAGTGTTAAAAAATGATATGTCAGGATGTTCAGGTCATTGGCCTCCCTTCCTCACGTTTTCAGCTCGAGACAAGGAGGTTCTCTCAAGCATAGCACTGCCTCTGGCTTCTTTAGCACAAGAATACAGTTCAATCATTAGCATCAGGATCTTCTGTGCTCAAGTCTCTCTGCTGCTCAGAGTCTCTTCCTTGAGAGGGCTTTATAGGACCAAATAAACAACAAGTCCTTTTCCACTTTAGATTTGTACAAGTATTCAGTTTAGGTGATTCACTATTCACCCCGGGTACCGCTCAGATCCCTTTATCACAATGTTCAAAACTTTGGATCCCCCTCATCCAGGCACAGATCCCTTTAATACAATGTTCGAAGGATATTCCTTTTCGGTTGACTCACGGTTCACCCCGGATCTCCCTCAGCCGGGCTCAGACCAATGTCAATTTTTACATCAAGTATCGAAGACTTTCGAATATGCACAGGGTTTGGCTTGACCTGTTGCAGGACCACTTAGATGTCACAATTCTCTTTCTTTTAGCGTTCACAAACTTTATGTTGGATACCTAACAGAGACTTTCAAATGAGCACCCGTGTGGCGCCGACCATTCAGTCTATGGTATTGTATCTTAACTTTAATGTTCATTCACTCATCTGCTGTTTTAATTACCCTCTACGTCGCTTTCCACACACCGCTCTCTTCAATTTTCTTTATACAATGTTGCCGTTTGCAACCTTGGGTTCCACACAGACCGGTTTGGTATCAGTCTCACCAACTAACCGGCTGTGCTGACTTCACTGGTGCTGCTTTGTTGTAGGAGCCAAGGATAGTACCACAGTGGCAAACGATTCTCCCCGCCTTGACTATCGATGCGGGAGAGCCCTGGGTATGCCAGAGACAGTGCAGGATTCTTCAGCTTTGATTCCAGATCTTACAATTCCATTAAACGAAGGCTCATGAAAGTTGCGGTCTTTCGGTGAAAAGGTCAAGGGCACTTCCCTCTGTTACGCTCACCTGGTCTCTGCGGAGGTGTTGGGGCACGGTTGCAGCCCTCCCGGGGGTGAGGTCGCTCGGGACCGACTTTGCCCTCTGCTCTTATGTGGTGACCGGTGGCAATAGGTGAGGCTGCTCGGGACTGCTCCTGCGTGGAGAATGGGGGAGGGGGGGCGCGAGTATGCCAGATTGTGCGCCTGATCCCCTTCCAGACCCCTTCTCCCAAACCGTGGTACCCGTGGGATGCGGTTGTCCCTGGAAAGCTCACCTGTTGATTAGTTTTGGCGAGCTCTCCATCCTGCTACTTCTGGCAGGGGCGCTTGTATGATCTGGACCGAGTTCCTTCACTGGTCCCTTGCACATGGTAGTCCAGTTCTGCTGCGACTAAGCCACTATATACTTCAGGTAAGTGTTCCTGTTTGCCTTTGTCTTTCCTCGTCTGTTTTTGTTGTATTGTAAAGTTTGTTGTCTTATATTGCTGTCCGTTCCACTTTTGATGTTTGCTCTTTTGCTTTCTTCCCTTGCAGGTGATGTTGCTGGCCCGGCAGAAGCTGCGGAGCTCGAGGCGGCAGCCGGAGGGAATGAGGAACAAAGCTGCATCGGTACAGTAGCTGATAAGTTGTTAACTAGGGGGCGCGTGGGGTTCAAATGCGGCGCGGCCCAAGGATGGATGTTCTAACCTTGTCTTTCTTCTTTTTCACAGGGTCTGAGTGCGGCATCGGGATCAAGATCACTGGATGTCAGGAGATGAGTCTGCAGATGAAGCGATGAAGCACCTGTTCCCTGGAGGTGAGTATGCAGGAGAATGCCTGGTTTCAAAGGTAAGTAAACTGGTCCAAGCAGCGGCGAGCATCACGTTGCACGCGAGTGCACAGTAACGCGAAGCACCGGCCTTAAGGGTGGAGCAGCTTATACAGCTGAGCTTCTGAAGCCATGCCCACCAGGTTCAGCCTGCCTGCCACACCCGATGAGCCAGAACATGAAGACCAGGCCTAGGGAGCCACACCCAATGAGTCAGCACATGAGGATGTTCTCTGGAATAAAGGCTTTAGGCTCTTCGAAAGTTCTTGTAAAATAAAAGCGCTCCTGCACTGAAATAAAGTAAAAGCACTCCTGCACTGAAATAAAGTGTTGCTCACATCTCTATATGAGCCTGGCGCCAAAGGCGCCAAGACTGAGTCCAGCCAGAGCACCTGCGTTTATGGGTCCCAAAGGGACATAAGTGAGTCAAGTGACCCATTGCCCCCATCACTAGATGTTGTGGTTTTTGTTTTCTGGGGCCTGTGGCCATGACACCCTCCTTGCAATCCTCTTCAGTCTGGGCATCTTTCGCCTTGTATTAAACTGCCATTTTGGAACTGCTGCTTCCTCATGTGCTTTGCCTTGCTCAGAGTGTGCTTT
Organism: Ambystoma mexicanum; assembly: GCF_040938575.1. NCBI lineage: Eukaryota > Metazoa > Chordata > Amphibia > Caudata > Ambystomatidae > Ambystoma > Ambystoma mexicanum. The sequence goes on along the minus strand of NC_090935.1, from coordinate 1,088,305,386 downwards.
GATGCTCTGCCTTTTATCCGTGTAGGGCAGTGTGATGGAGGTCAGGTGTGTGTAATGGTCAGTAATTACCTGACCCTGCCTGACTATTGTATTGGGACACGTCAGGTATACTGCTCGGGTGTTAGTCCATCTTCTCTCACAGTGAGCTGCCTGTGAGAAAGTGTTTTGTGTTGGAAAAGGGTGTTCGGGGGTGGAGGGTTGAGTTCCTAAACATCCTACATGTGAAGGGGATACTGTGTTGCACCCTCCGGTGTCCCACTTCCACTCCCTACGCCCCATCCAGGTGATCCTCCTGCACTAGTCCACCCCAGGTGGCCAGGACACTGCCAAAACCGATGGCCGTGTCCTGGCCACCTGTACGACAGATCCCCTGAGACTGGCGGGTGAAACACCTTCAGGTTTCTCACAATGTGAAATTAAAAAAAATAGAAATGCAGTGGCAAGTATATGTGCAATCCCCAGCGTTTGCTTTGGCGTTTCTCATATATACATATGATACATTACTCACCGTAATCGTATTTCTGATGCTTGTATCTGCTTAGATTCACATGCTTTGCATAGGCCGACATCTAGTGGAAGCAGCAGAGTATTACAGTTCTTTTCGAAACTCGAAAAGGGACGTCGACAGGGCGTGCCACTAATACTATCCCTATCCCGGCGTAGTTGACTGATGACGGGAAAACTCTAAAAATGTCCTTTTAGGAAGTGCTTGATTAGCCTGTCACTAAATAAGGGTGTACCACTTCTTTTCCTTGTATATCAGGAAATGGCCGCTAAGTGCACCTTGATGGATGAGTTACTGAGACCATCCTTTGCCAGTGAGAGTAGGTAAGGGAGAGGTTGCTCGTGAGTTAGGTAAAGTGGCTCAAGCCTTTCCTGTGTGTGGCACCAGCCACAGAATCTTTTACACTTGAGGCGATACGATCGGTTTGTGGCAAGTGCCCTAGCTGCCTCTAGGGCGTTTCTACAGTCCTGCAGAATTGCTAGTTGCCCAATTTCTGCAAAGTCAGGAGTCATATTGTTAACCATAGGGACTGCGGGTCGTGGTGTAGGACGCTTCCGCGATCTTGAGAAATGATGGTTGCTTGGACAGCCTTATCGGCTGATCTGCTGCTAGCTGGAGCAGGTCGGAGCACCACACGTTTTGAGGCCAGTCTGGCGTGATGAGAATGCAAGGGTGTGTCATGATCATCTGAATGGTTCGATGTATGATTGGAATGGGTAGAAAAGCGTAGGCAGAGAGGTCTGTCCATAGAAACGAGAATGCGTCTCCCTTGGACCCCCGCTGCAGGGTTCTGCTTGCGTATACTGGACATTTTTTGTTGCTGGCCGAGGCAAAGCCGTCTATGGCTGGTCGGCTCCACCGCTTGAACACTCTGCACTTGTTGGTGGTTGATCTCCCACTCGTGTGATTGCACTGCTTGTCTGCTTAGGCTGTCAGCTATGCTGTTTTGAATGCCTGTTGTCGCGTCTGCTTGGCTATCGCCCATTTCAAAATGCGCTGTGCTTCGTGGGCCAATGACAGTGACTTTGTACCCCCTTGTTTTCTGACATAAAACTTTGTTGTTGTCTTGTCTGTCAGTATTTTCACTGTGTGCCCCTATAGCACTGGTAAGAACTTGATGGCCCACCATACCGCTCTTAGCTCTAGCACATTAATGCGCAGTGTGTCTTCTAGCATAGTCCAAAGTCCCCTCATGTGCAAGTGATCGATGTGCGACCCCCAGCCAGTCATCGAGGTGTCTGTGATCATGGTCTTGTGGGGACTCGGCTCTTGGAACGGGTTCCCTTTCGTGAGGATGTTTGTTTGTCCACCATTGTAGTTTGCGTACGATGCTCTGGGTGATGAGAATGTGGTCCTCAAGTTCCTGCTACCTGGGACCAGTTTTTGGCTATGCACTCTTGTAGGGGCAGCATGTAGTGCCAGAAATGTGGTAGTGGAGGGATGCACAATGACATTTTGCCTAGTAGACACATGCACGTGCGTACTGGAACAAACTGCCTTGGCTTGAGAGTTGGTACTAGCGCACGCAATGCTTGTATCCTCTGGGATGAGGGCTACACCCTTTGTTCTTCTGTGGCAAAGTGTGCTCCCAGAAACACCACATTCTTGGATGGCTTCAGCAAAGTGTTTTGTAGTTTATTGAAAAACCTAGATCCTGGAGAGTTTGTACTGTTTCTAACAAAGTGTTGGGCCTTGGAGAATGTTGGCATACTCATTAACCAATTGTTTAAATAGGGGTTGAGTGCGGTGACCTTTTCCACTAAAGGCTGCTGTGATCGGTGCCAGGCATTTTGTAAATGTCTGAGGAGCTGACTTTAGGCTGAATGGCAGCACCCGGAACTAGTAATGGTTGTTGTGCACTACGAACATTAGGCACTTCCTGTGTTTGGGGTGTATAGGGATGTGGGAATACGCATCCCGTAGATCAAGGGATCCCAGGAAGTCGTGCTGCCAAATGGCAGTGATTACTCGCTGCAGAGTTACAATCTGGAACTTTTGCCTTTTTATGAATTTGTTGAGATGGCGTAGGTCCAGTATGGGACGCAACTTGCTGTCCGTTTTTTCACAACTAAGTGACGTCTGTACACTCTGTGCCCTTTTTGCCTTCTTGACACACTTTTGATGGCTTTCTACTGCAGCATTTGCTGGACCTCTTGAAGCAGCGCCAATAGGTGACCTTCAGTGTGTACGGTGGGGCCCGCTTTATGAATTCTAGCAGGTGTCCGGAAGTGATTGTTTTCAGGACCCATCTGTCTGTAATTACGCAGCGTCACTGACGAATGTGATTGGATACATTTCCCCCCACTTGCCCCTGTATTAGGGCATAGTCATGGCAATTGCTTTCCTTGTCTCCCTCTCTGAGGGTTGTTTGTTTTCGCCTCTGTGACTGGCAGAAATCCTTCAATTTGTTGTATCCTTGGAAGGACCTTTTGTATCCTTGGGAGTGGTACGCCCCCTTGGAATATGTGCGACTGATTTTTTTGGAGGCGGTAGGGTAGTTTCTTCCAGATGCCCCTCTAAAGGGACAAAATGTTTTCCTCGTTTGTAGGCTGGTGAGCGATCAGGCCGTCTCAGTGTCTGTTTTTATTGCCTTCAGGCATGTCCACTACCTTGTGTTGAACATCATGTCTAAAATCAGTGCACCTTAATCAGCCCTGTCTTCTCATTACATCTCCGTTTCCGATTTGTTTAAAACCGGTGACGGCCAGATCCATTACCATATCTATGTTGTGGTTGGCCGCTTCTTTCCCCTTTTTAGTATTGCCAGTGCTGCTTTTTTCTTATCCTGTGGCAGGTGTTCTAGCAAGGAAGTAACTCTGTATTACATTTCCCGGTCGTTGCAAGACATTATCACCAACGAGTTAGGCGCTTTAACTTTGATTGCAGCAATTTTAATGACCTTTTTCCCGAAGAAGTCCATCTTGCGGCCTTCATTATCCGGTGGCACAGTGAATGTGTCTTGCTACGTGCTGCTGCAGACACGACGGATTCTGGTGTGTGCTGTGAAGTTAGGCATTTCGGTGTGGAGTCCGGCGCCTTAAACCTTTGATCCCATCTGCCCTTGGCGGCGGGCTCCGCAAAGGGGATACGCAGCCCTATTTCCCACATATGGTTCTGTATTGGGATGGACACCACTGACTTCCTCTTTTTTCCCCTGTGGTCAAATAAGAAATGTTATCTTCAACCAGTACCAGACTAAACCCCTGACAGGCTTTAGAGATTGTAGCATGAAAAGCTCCTATGTAGTCCGTAGGTGAGGGGTTAGGCGTTTCATCTTGTTGGTCATCCACCAGGGTGTCGGTGTACCAATCGGTGTGTGTAGGGGATGCCGTTGTGGTGGAATCAGTGTCTGGAGGACCTTGTGTGTCCATGCCCGGAAGCTCGCCGTCCTTCCTGATCCTGCCTGAGCGCATTGGCGGCGGCACTGCTGCTGACCTTGGCATTACAGGCCATGGGGCCTCTTGTGTGGGGACCCTCCTTTTAGACATGTCCTGTAAGTACTGGCGGTGTTCCGCTGACCTGTGCAATGACCTTGACCCTCTCAAGTGACATCTCACTGATTGGTGACCTGTATCTGACTGGTGAGGTGAGTCTGGACCTTGATGGTGTCGTACGTGTGGAGTGTGGTCTTGACCATACCGTTGACCTGGTTAGAGGCCTGAGCGGCGAGACAGTCGGACATGCGTCTGGCTGGTGTGGTTGGGCTGGCCTGGTGGCAGCCTAACTTGTAACTCTGACAACACTGCTTGCAAGGATGAGAGGACCTAAATCGATAGTAGAGCTTGTGGGTTTAGTAGTGATTGGGCTGTGTGAGCACACCCAGGCTCATGACCCACTATATGTTCAGTTGCTGTAAGGCGATGGCTACCACTGAAGTGGTGGCTTCCTGAGGTTCCAACTGCACCTGAAACCTTCCAGGCGTGGATGGAAGTCGCAGAGACTGTGAATGGCTGACCACTGACTGTCCTGAATCCGAAGAGTGTGAGGAATGCGCTTTCAGGGCTACGAAATCCGAAGCTATTTTATGCTGTAAAATATCTTCTGGCATGATATCGGAATAAATTATTGGAGAGACCGGTGAGGTACACACCAGCACCTGCTCCTCAACCTGACTTGACTCCCTTTAGCCTTCTGCTTGTGCGACGGCGCTTTCTGTGAGGTTGGTCTGAGCTCCCTTGGTTATTGATATTGATATTTTATTTCTATTGCGCTTGTACACAAGTGTTTCAGAGCGCGACAAGGCAAGGGAGGGGAACAGGGGAGAACAAAACAACGATCTTACTAGGCCCAGTGACATTGAGAACGGGCAAGTGCATGGGAGAAGGGGAGGGGAAAAGTGCATGGAAGGGGGGAGAAGTGGAAAGTGCGAAGCAGAGGAGAAACAGATAACAATAAATAAATAAATAAATAATAAAGACAACAAACAGTGGTAGTGCAGCCAGCAATTTGCAAGTGCTAGGTTTAAGGGAGCAGACAGGGTAGGTCTGATAAGTGCAGGAAGAAAAAGGGGGGCTCTATGGGTACAGCTACAGACCCCAGTGCAAGGGGTGGTCCGGAGGCAGTGCGGGAGGGTGGCAGGGTGAGCAGGTACCTGGGCCCAGAGGACAGAGGGTGGCCAGGTGCACGGTGCCAAGAGAGAACAGATCAGCAGGGGAGAGGGAGAGGGGGAGCGAAGGCAGAAGAAAAGAGGAAGTTCTTGATGTGCTTCCGGAACCGGAGATGGTTCTCCTCAAGGTTTAGAGTGGCAGGGAGGCTATTCCAGAGGGAGGCCCCAGTCGAAGACAGATCTACCCCCCAGCTCGTTTCCTTGAAAAACGACTGACCCTGAGGGAGTTGGAGGTAGAGGAGCGAAGAGCTCGAGAGGGGAGGTATTTGCGGAGGGATAGCTGAAGGTATTTTGGACCCAGGCCACAGAAAGCCTTGTGGACAATGCAGAGGGTTTTGAATTTAATCCGTGCATCCGCTGGTAGCCAATGGAGAGATTTCAAAGCTGGAGAGATACGATTCCAGGGCTTGAGGCCAAGGACAAGTCTTGCAGTCCTGTTCTGGATTAGTTGCAGAGGGCGGAGAGTAGAGGCAGGTAGATTTAGAAAGAGGCTGTTACAATAGTCCAAACTAGAGAGAACCAGAGCTTGGGCTACCATGAGCTTCTTCTGGGGGAAGGAGAGGAAAGGCAGAGTACCTCTGAGAAGGTGCAGTAGGAAATTTGACTTTTTACAGACCTCAGATGTTGGCGGAGAAGGAAAGGGTGGAGTCAAAGATGACCCAAGGTTCTTAGCCTCGCAGGTGGGGGTAGGAGGAGGGCCAAGGGAGGCCGGCCAGAGAGTGAGGGGAAAGGATGGTGAAGGTGTGCCGATGAGGAGGATCTCTGTCTTGCTGCCGTTCAGACAAAGATCATTGGCAGCACACCAATCTTTAATGGCAGTTAGGCAATCGGAGATGAGATAGGGAGAGGAGGTGGCAGAGGGCAGCCTGAAAATGGGTTGAGTGTTGTCGGCGTAGCACTGGAAATTTGAGCAGAAAGTGGCAATGCAGTGGGCGAGAGTTGCTAGGTATTGCTTGAAAAGCCAGGGCGAGAGGTTAGACCCCTGGGGAACACCACAGGTACAGGAGGAAGATAGATGAAAGGAAGGACCCAAGTTGGACTTGGGAGGGTCGATCGAAGAGGAAAGAGGTCAGCCAGGCCAGAGCCTGATCAGTGATACCCAGGTTTTCACTGAGACAGTTGAGCAGGATAGTATGGTTTATAGTGTCGAAGGCAGAAGAGAGATCGAGGAGGATGAGGACAGAGGGAATGTTAGAGGCAAGGTTGGAGAGCAGATCTTCACGGATGTTCAGGAGAGCAGTTTCCGTGCTTCTGGCAACTGTGAAGCCAGACTGGTGGTCATGGAGACAGCCAACAGAATTGGAATGAAGGTTAAGCTGAGAGATGGCCAACTCTTCCAGGAGTTGGCCCAGAAAGGGAGTAATGGAAATCGGGCGATAGTTCGCTGGACAAGAAGGATCAACTGTGGGTTTCTTGAGAAGAGTGCATAAAGGAGTGCTTCAGAGAGGAGGGGAAGGATACGGAGGCAAAGGAGTGGTTACAAAAATCAGCAAGGGCCGGAGCAAGGGTGTCAATGTGGTCCTTGATGGTTTTAGAGGAACAGGGATGAAGCTGTTTTGACGAGGCTTTCATAGATCGGACTTGTCTCGCAACATCGTCATGGGAGAAAAGAGGAAAGGACAAGAAGGATGGTGGGGGGGGTGGCTAAAGGAGGGTCAGCAAGCACAGATGGAGAGGGGAGAGGAGGGTTGTATGTTTTCTGGTTGGTTGGAGGTTGTGGTTGGTATGTTTTCTTTCAGCCATTGAGGAGTTCTTTCTCTGAAGGGCGTGGTCGACGACATGGTCTATGACGATACTGAAATGCGAGAAATGTTTCCACACATCAACGAGGAAGCTCGTTAAATTTTACCTTGGTTGACGGTCTCGTAGTCTCTGTTCTTTAGTTTGGCTTGACCAAGCTGGCCTTCGTCGAGCTTAAGGAGGATGCGCCTTTGGTCGACGAGTGCGCGTCTGGCTTTCTGGCCACCAAAGCTGCTGTCGACAGTTTCGTAGATGGGGCATTCTAGGGCGCTGAACAGGTAAGTGACGGTCATCCTATTGTTGTCTTAGTCGACGAGGGTGTGACTGATGGGCTCATGGACGAGTGCCCTGTTTTTGTGGCAGACGATTGCGCTGTCGACAATGACGTTTTTGCTCCCGCTGCTGTTGCAGTCACCGGTTGGTCTGCCTGGCCATCCGGTGCTTTTTTCATGGTTGACAAATGCACAGTCAATGGTCTTCCGTCTCTTGTACCTGCCGTTGACAGGCCAAAGCTATGCCGAATGTTTCATCGATGACAATGTACAGGCCCTTACGTCCATTGCACCTGTCGGTTCCAAACCGTGGCAACTTTTGTGGGTAGTTTTAGTAGATTCCGACGATGGATAATGTCCCTCCTTGAGCCAACACACCAGTTGCGGATGCCTATCTTTTAGGGTTTTGGAGCTAAACCCTTCACAGATGTCAATCATCGGCTGAATGATTGAGATAAAAGGCAGTAAATACACTCATTGTGCTTATCGCCTTCAAAGACGTTTTTAAGACCGCATGAGTTGCAGGCCTTAAATAAAGATCTTTTGGTCCTTTTCCATTTTTTTTCTGATCTAGTCTTCAGTAAAGAAGATACGTTGTAGAATACGTAGTAGAAAGATTTTCCTGTGAAGGAAAAGTAATTTTTTATTAACTGCCTCCCTCGTGAGGAGAAAGAACTTGAGGACTCAATACAGTGTGACACGTGGTTAGAATGTGAGGATGGCTGGTGAGCAGGAGCCTGCTACTCGATATCCCATTGGATGGGCCCAAAGCACCCATAACGAGGGGGATAGCATACAAAATGCACTTAACTTTGATAAAATTATACCTATAAGGTAAACGAGGATTCCCAGCTTGAGGCAAGGGAATATTCACAGCATGTGAATCTATAAAAGGTCCAATGTTGGAAAATGAGGCTTACTGTCATGAGCCCCTGGTTTTCCACTTAGATTTGTACCAAAGGTTTCCTGGTTAATGGCATACCATGCCTGGTCAAAAGGGAGATAGAACTTGGTGAACTGTTTAAGGCTCAAGCATTACGCATTGCCCAACATGGCTGCCGGATTGCATCTTCCTGAGTGCAGCAGTGCAGTCTAGTTGTTGGTGCTCTCTGACTACTTAAACCCCTCCCCTTTGTTTACCCGCGCTTTGCGTCTTTTACTGCTTGTTGCAGTGGATGCTTACCGCAGTTGTCCGTCTCCTCAGAATCTTTCTCTCCGAAAAAATAACCGTAGTTCAGCATTTCTGTCCTTCCCCTGTTGCATTTTCCCTATCCATTTAGCACTAGTCGTCCTGTGCCCCTGCCGTGGTTTTCCAGTCATGTACTTTTGTGAAGAGTTCCAGCGTTCTCGGGCTCGAGTTCGTTTGGATACATTGTATCTCATTTGAACGGCACGCCGCAAGTATTGCATTTCAGTTATCTCTGGTTATTGTAGCATTGCCGTCCCAAGAGTGCGGAGCATAATTTTTTGAATATTACTTTTATAACACGTTAGTTGTGCTTGTGTGTGTTTAGGAGTTCGAGTGTGTGAGGAATTTTACTCCGCAAGTATTGCATTTCAGTTATCTCTTGGCTATTGTAGCATTGCCGTCCCAAGAGTGAGGAGCATTATTTCTTGAACGTAACTTTTATAACACGTTAGTTGTGCGCGTTTGAGTTTAGGAGTTCGAGTGTGAGGAATTTTCAGTTGCATGAAAATAAAGTGCGTGCAGTTTTCCTGTCACAGTGTTGCCTAAGTTAAGGCATTATTAGCGCTCTACGTTACCTTTTTACACAACAAATAAACACTCTGTCACGTTTTCATTCCATATGGTTTTGTGTGCGCATACATAGAAACGGACTTAGGTGCATTCACTATTTTGGGAGATAGCATTGCTCCTTTCACCGGGCATTTTGAGACGACTTTAATCTCTTCTGGCTCAGAGATATTATGTTTGTTTTTAGGTATTTAGGCTTATTTCTTTCATGAATTGAGAGAGAGAGAGTTTTAGCAAACCTTCCAGCATTAGGTGAAAATTGTTTCCCTATTCTTTAGCACGGCAATCTTGTAGGGAGAATTTAGCATCCCCTAGCTTGTTGTTCATTGTTCCTTGCACCGCACTTACTGTGGGGATTCCAGCCCTTCCTAAATAAGCACCTATCTACAGCATATGCGCCCCTGCGTAGAAGCAGGATGGAGAGCTCATAACAAAAATTGAGGTGAGGAGGGTGACACTACAGAGGGAAGGGGTGGTGTAATAGATATAGAATTTTCTATCCCAAACTATCACTAAAACATAGGGTAACAATCTCCTTGTATATTTAGTAGAATTGAAGAACTCAGAAGAACCGTAGCAGTAGTGAGAGAACCACGTACACTGAGAAGAGTAGGAGTTGTTGTCAGAAGTGTAGTTCCCGCAGAGGTAAAGGTAAGCGTTAAACTTACCCAGGTGGAGTGCTTACAATCACTGACACGAGGATGATTAGTCAAGGAGGCAAAAGTGCACTGCGGAACAAGCATACCCATGTACCGAGTCAAGCCAGCCCTTGAAGAGCAAGGAACCAGATGCTGGTTCTGTGGCGAGATACCCGAGGAGAAGATAACAAGACACTGTTGAGGAGGGACAAGTAACTCCATGGAGCAAGAACCTGTGCAGTGAAGGGGAAAGAGGAAACCCGACTGACAAAGCCAAAGCAAGTAGAAGGTGCACAACCGAGGACGCGAGAGCCTACCACTGCGGGGACGCCAAACACTGAAGCAGTACAGAAGCCCCACTCAGAGGACAGACAAGAGACTGCAACAGGGTTTATCAAAGGTAGCGAAAGGGTCGGGCCGGCTGGTGGGACATGGAGGGTGCCAAATCAACATGTACCAATATCCCTAGGCAAAAAGGGATAGCAAATTAACTGTAAAAACTAGAACACATTTTACAAAATATCCTATGTGGAACAGTACCTGGCAGGAGAGTTCACCAGGTCTGTGAACTTGGACATTAAGGGAAGCTGGGGCAGAGGGCCCACAAAAGCAGGACACCAGGGTCTGGCACCCATACGAAATCAGCCAAACCCGGCAAAATCAGCACACAGGGTTCAAGGACCCACACAAATCTAAAGAAGCACACAGTCAAGGAGCTGGACCCCAGAGCAGGCGGAGAGATCCAGAGATCAGATAAAGGGGTCTAGGACCAAAAGAGAAGCAAGCTACAGAACAACCAGGGGAGATCCTGAGACAGCCCCAGAGGAGCATGGGACACACGCAAGAGGGAGAGATGCAAGAAACTAAAACATAGTGAACCAGACTTGACGCTATGTTTGTGAGCTGGGCAGGGGAAAGACTCCCCCTGATACTTGGAAAATGTCTTCTTGTGAAAGGAAGATTTACAGTTCAAGTCTAGCAGGACAGTACACCATACTTTATGTTACATTGCTGAAAGAAGAGGGACAGAGACTGCCCCCACCCTCTGCACAGCATGATACTTGGGACCTGTGTTATTTTTCTGTGTAAGAGAGACTGGGAAAGAAAGGAGAGAAAATTCCCCTTGAATCCTTTACATACATGTGGAGGAGCATCCAATGTCAAGAACCGTTTAAGTAAAAGGACCGCTCATGTTTTTCATCAAGCACTAAACATTTGAACATTCTGAGGGAGGTTCTTGTGGGAGGGGACAACTATCGGGAGGAAACGATGACTCCACGAGGAGAGACCCAGTATTCTTCCCCCCTTCCGAAGAAAAAACAACTTTGAAACTACTAGAACATCTAAAATACTGTCAATCTGAGCAGAATACCATTACAAAATGTTCACTTGAAATCTCCTGTCTCTGATGTTTTTGATTGAAACAAAGATCCAAAACAATATAACTTTCAAAAATCTGAAATTCCTATGGACTCCCACTCCCATAAAGCCTCAAGTACTAAGCCGAGGAAGAAGGAGTTCATGTGGATTGAAGCAAACACCAAGCTAAACGTACAGACTAGTTGTTACAATGGAAATCAGCTGAGCGGGACACTTAAACATGGCGAACGCTCTCAATTGAAAAGTGAAGAGCGATGCAGAGCGGAAAGCAAAATCTTAGACAGAAGCAAACGCACAGAAACAGACCATGCCGAGAGAGACAGATGCTTCCAAGCAACCACTTTTGAGCATACTTTACCAGAGAGGTGTGAGAAGCACAGGAGGTATCTTGGAAGGACTGCTGAATGGCTGGCAGCATCATCGAGACTGTTGGGGATGCAGCCTTGCTGAATAGCAGCAGTTCTACTGGCAAATGAATGCAGAGCTAGCAGGAGAACTGAATGAGGGTCTGCAAATCAGGAGAAGCCTTCCCCAGAGTAAGGACTTCACCGGAGCAACATGCCACGGGTCGGAAACAGCATCAGACACTGGCGAGTCTACCCATAGCTGTTGGGAACCCCTGAGCATGCCGGCAAGCGTATGAACAATTGAAACTTATTTTGAATACCGACCAAGTAAATTAGAAAGACAGGATGTACACAAATCCTCCAAAAAGAAGTCAATACGGTGAACGTTGGAGTAAATATCACCAGCAGATGAACATTAATGAAGAATAAGAAAGGCAAAATCTGTACAAGTTTCGATATATGAAATGCAATTTGGAGAAAACTGGAACAAATATTGTAAATGACCATTGCAAGAAGCCCTGGTGAAAGAAGCACATCAGGCAATGAGCCTTTGGGAGAAAGATGCCTGGCAGCAGGGATCTACAAAATCCAGAAAGGGATTTGTATACCAGGTAATCTATGTAAAACATATGAAAGAAAAAGACAATGTGAAAAGTTACCTGGAAGGAGAGTACACCAGGGAATCTAAAGGATCTACTGAAGGATTTCTGGCAGGGCAGTATACGAGGAGATCACTCGAAGAGGTTGTTGTGTAGAAGAGACACTTGATATTTTCAGAAGGCACTTTTTACCAGCCCTAAGAAAGTGCTGTGGGAAAGACATTTCTGCTACTCAAGGAATCCACATTTGTAAAGGCCACTTTCGCTATCCTACCTGAAATAATCCAGGGGAAGGGAACCACCCCCACCTTGGATTCAAGGATTGTTTGTTGAATTTTCATATTTAATTTGTACACACTTTTTGCTAAATCAAAATGAGACACTTAAATTACACCTCTAATTGTTTGTTTATAATGTGAGGGTCAGATACGCTTTGGATATAAGGACAGTTTGCATAATTTTGACAAGACAAGACAGACTGATCTTCAGTTTTAGTTTCCTAGGAAGAGAAACTCTTTAGGATAGGGACATAAAGGTCTGTATCAAACCCCTTTCTTTTAATAAAGATGTCTGATGTTGAAAACATTGTCAGGATGTTAGGAGGGTTCACAGAGTTACAGAGTCCTTAGTACTTTTGTTGAGGTAGGGAAACCCCCTCTGAGAAATAGGGCAAAATAGGTTTTTCCTTTTCTTTTACTTTTTTTTAAAAATATGTCTTTGCCAACAAACCTACCACCTGTGTCAGACTCGTGCTTCTGCACACATATAGGGATATAGACTCTTCGTTCCTTCTCCCGGTCTAGTCTCTGTGCCCCTCTCTACTGTGAGCAACCTGCATACCTTCTCCATAGCAGGTCCTGCTCCAGCGAAGTGGCATTGACCCAGTGATGCTAGTGTTCTCCCCAGCTCCTGGCCGCCTCTCCTGAACGCAAGTGAGAGTATTTCTTCGCTCGCCGCTATGATGTTCTCTCTGGAATCGCGTAGTGCGAGTGATGGACTCATTCCTCTCTTGTTTGCCAGGTCTGGCATGGTTTCCTGTGCTCCAGGCCCACCACGTCCTCCACGTGGTCAAGTCTTCCCTCGGGGCCAGACTAGCTGACTCCGTACAGCCCTGTGCCTCATCAGCCATTTTTCTCATTCTCTCAGGCTCCTCTCCCAGTTTCTCTCTGTGCCTCCTTCCGGGTCCTTCCTTGTACCACAGCCAGCTCCGCTCGTCAGCACGGTTCCGCCTCCCATGCATTTTTTAAGTCTAATGTTGCCAGCGTTGTCATCCTGAATTTATGTGGCTTGACATACGTGTTTGGAGGGCACAGTTCTAAGACTGGGCACATTGTTAGATCTTTCTTTGGAACAGGGAAGTACACTGAATAAATACCTTGGTATTCTTCCAGTGATGGAATCAGCTCTATCGCTCCATTCTGTAGTAGTGCTAAAACCTCTTCCTTCTAAAATCAAGTGATGTTCCGACGACATTCTTCTTGATCGAGGATGATGGTGCCGAGGTTTCTAGGAATTCTAATGAATAACCCTTGGCCACGGACATTAGCACCCAGGGATCCGATGTTATCCGCTCCCATGTTTTGATGTTATGCGACCCCCCTTACTAGGGAAGCATGGGAGGTGTAAGGAAGGCATGGTATCAACACAGTGAGAGACACAAGTGATCACAGTTCAAGGGGTTTAATTGAACTTCAATTGGGTTTGAAAATGCCTATTTAAGCTGAAATCGAAGGATAGGAGCAAGCTTCAACTACCAAATAATAACGCAGTCTTAGTTGAGTCTGTTAAAATAAGAGGGGCTATTCTAATAAACCAATTGCCAATCCTTACTTCTAAATATAAATAGTGAAGGGAAACAATGTTATGCAAAAGAAAAGGGTTCAAGAAATGATATGTCGGGACAATTAAGCCTTTGGCATCCCTTCCCCATGTTTTCAGCACGGGACAAGGCGGCACACTCGAGCTCCGCACACTCTCTGGCTTCTCTACCACAAGGGTGCAGTTCAAAAGCTCAACATCAGGGCCTCCCTCTGCCAAAGTCTCTATGCCATTCAAAGTCTCTTATTTCAGAGGGCATGATGCAACACGACAAACATTAAAGTTTCTTTCTTGTCAGGATTTCGCATGTACAACTTCTCGGGTGATTTACTGTTCACTGCTGGGCTCAGACCAAATGTATCCACTTTTCCAAACTTTCCTTATTCATCAAAATCGAAGACTTTCGACTGTGCGCAGGTTTTTGCTTGATCCGTCGCAGGACCATTTAGATTCACAATTACTCATTCTCTACTTGATATAACCTTTTCTCAGTGACTTTTAGCCACTTCTTAGCTGTATACCTTACAGAGAAATTTGATTGAGCACCCACGTGGTGCTGGACCACTGTCAAAGGTATTGTATGTTGCTTTGAAAGTTCAATCACTCAGCAGCATCTCACTTTACTTGCGTCTCTTATCACACGCATTTTAACAATGTTCATTCCAGCGCTTGCCAAACAATGTTGCTGCTTACAGCCTTGGCTTCAACAAAGACCAGTCTAATGTTCATTCCAGCGCTTGCCAAACAATGTTGCTGCTTACAGCCTTGGCTTCAACAAAGACCAGTCTTGTATCAGTCTCCCAAACTCAAAGGCTGTGTTGATTTCACTGACGCTGCTTTGTTCTTGGACCCAAGGTCGGTACCACGGCGGCTGCCGTTCCTCCCCGTCTAGATTATTGACACATGAGGTCTCCGGGTATCTCCAACACACAATGCAGAATTCTTCAGCTTGGTTTCCTGGTCTTACGTTTTCTATCCTCAAGATTTCTGTAAAGTAACAGTTGTTTATCGAAAAAGGTAAAGGGAACTTCCCTTCTTGCACTCCCTTTCTGTTTTGCCGTCTATTTTCTCTCGTTAAAGTGCTATGTCAGAACTGTTGTGTCCTTGTGTGCTTTGCCTTGCTCAGTGTGTGCCTTCATGATCTGCCTTTTATCTGTGTGAAGCTTAATGGAAGTCTGCTGCGTGTGATGGTCAGTAATTGCCTGACCTCACCTGACCATTGTTTTGGGGGACGTCGGTGTACGGCTCGGGTCTTAATCTGTTTCCTCTCATAGCGGTCTGTCCGTGTGAAAGTGTTTGTTTTGTAAAGGGGGCAGGGGAAGAGTTCCTAATATCCTACTCGGTAGGATGGGGTAAAGGTGTTGCAGGGAAGAGGACTACTGCATCTCACCATCCAGCGTCCCACTCCCACAAGACCCCTCACACAGGTGATCCTCCCACATTGGTCCACCACCAGGAACTGGATCCAAAAGCGAAGGCCGTGTCCTGGCCACCTGGATGACAGATCCCCGGGGGACTATTGGGCGAGACATCTTCTGGTTTCTCACAGAGACTACCTGGGCTGGAGCACCATTCGCTGAAGGGGGCAGTAGAGCCTCTAGAGACTGCAACTCTGCCCTAACCTTTACCTCTACTAATCCCTCTTTGTAAACTGCTTTGAAAATAGGAGGATTGGTTTTGGGGATTGTACCAAGAAGACGAGGACGCTCCAAAGCCAGACTTGGAGGCCTTTGAGAAACCCCATCTCCGAATTGAACACTGAATATTGAAGGTGCCTCGATGGATAAAGGGTTTATTAGACATTTTCCCTAGTGTTTTAGGTTTTCATGCTGCTTTTTGGTGATCTCTAGCTAGTCTACTACCTTGTCAAAAAGGACAGAATCTTCAAAAGGCATGTTCATTAAAGTTGCCCGAGTTTCGTGTTTGAACAAGAATCCCAATGCCATGAATGGCATTTGAGCAAGCTATCACTCGACCAGAAGTGTATGCCGACTCGAGTGTTTTTAAAAAAAATATTCTGGGCTACTTGTTTCCCATAAGCATAGATTTTGAGTAGGTGGGATCAAACTGGTTTGGGGACGGAATCCAGTAGTTTGTGTAATTCATCCCACTGAGAATTATTATAGCTTACAATTTAAGTAGTATTGTTTGCTATGCGAGTTAAATATGCTCCAGAGGTGGTCACTCTCTTGCCCGGGGTATATAATCTTTTGCACTCTTTATTGGGTGGTGCATCAGCACTAGACAGTGGCACACCAGCTTTATTCCTAGTGGTGGTGACAACTAGTGAATCTGGCTTTACATGACCTTTAATGTAAAGAGGGTCTGCCGGTGATGGCGTAAAAAGAACGTCTATACTGGGGTTGACTGCATGAGTAAGTGAAGTTGTAGTTAAAGATGGGGGAAATTCTCTACTTTATAGACTGTAATAGAGGAATAGCCTGACAGATGGCTTTTCTCTCATTTAAAATATCTACGAAATCAGTGTCTTCCACTGTTTCCCGAGTTTGAATATTAAAATGATTAGCAGCCCTTTTTAACAAGTCGTTGAATAAAAGCTGATCATCAATGGGGGAAACATGACCATATTCAGGTGAAACATCAGGAGGGTATATAATGGTGACATAGGTCATCCTGATCATAGTTCTCAGGATCATCATACCACACCGATTTTCCTCACCCTAATCTTGATAAGAGTCATGAGAGGCTAGAGTGTCGAGATGAGGTTGCTCAGTAATGTCCCCAATATTATGTGTGGGAGAAGGCGGACGCCTTGGGGATTTAGCTAAAGGCTATCCCATTTCAACTAGAAGGTATTTATGCCTAATTGGGTACTTTTCCATTAATGTTACACAAGAGGAAATCTTGTCCACAGTATCCTCGAAAAGTTCTCTAGACCAGGTTCCTGTCTTGGGTGTTTCAGCTAGAGGGCTCCAGGGTCTTCCCTAGGCCTTTTCTTCTGGAGAGACTGAGATAAAGGGGAGGTAGCCCCAGTATATTCTGGCACCTTTTGTGGGACAGTAGGTGTGTGCGAGATGTGTGTGAGACTTTCTATGGTGTTTTGCCTTGCTAGAATGAGTTGTGTGAAAAATCAGTCGATGGCCTGTGATGCAAGTCCAATAGCGCCTGTTTAGAGTTTTCGCCTTGCGCTAGACGTGGAAGCGCAGCAGGCCTATTGCCAGTAGGACGTGAGATGCCTTTCCGCCGGCGAGCATCCGTCGAACAAAGGCTCGGGATTGTGTGCTTTTTTTAGTGTGTGCATGTGAGTGTCTTTGTCGCCAGTAGTCTTCCACATAGCGTGCTGCGACTGCCTTTCAGGGCTCAGGACTGACACGTGGGAGCCGGAAGGTTCTCTGGAAATGTCTTTGGCTTCTGAAATGGAGCCGCCACTGCCTTGGCCTTCCACCTTTGACTCATAGGCGCTGGTAGGATTTTCAGACTCGGCCATCATGGCATGCGCCGCCCACCGGGTGCATCGTTCTTTAGGCGTTTTGGGCCTTAACTACTTGCACAACGCCCCTCTGGGTGGTCTTGGGGAAGTATGCATTCTCTCAAAAAGAATATCAGTCCCCCCACTCCCTATTGCAAAGCTGAAACCTGCTGTAGGCCGAAGCCTGTCACCGAATCAGAGGACTCGTCAAACTCGGCAGTCGGAAGGTCTTCAGGATGTTCATCAAAATGGTGTCGACCTGCAACCGTCGAAAGAGGATAAAGTTATAATAACTCAGAAAAAAAGCACCGCTTCAGACTCCGTGTAAAGGGACTTTGACACGTGAAGGTTCAAGGGTACAGTAGACATCACACTAGGGATAATATTACCAACACGTAGAGTCAACGTCTTTTTTTGTAAATTGAATTTTATTGATTTTAATGGAACATTCAAAGATCGAAAACAACCTGAGGTCAAATGCCCTTTCTAAATGTGTACAGCTCTGGAACTTTCATCCAACCCCGCCCCCACCTCACCACCCGTTCCCACGCTACAGTCCTTTGAACCATGCCACTTATATGTAAACCTTCAAACCTCAAACAATCCAATCCTGTGGTGGTCGGGCACATTTCTCAACCGAGTCAACTTAAATCCTGTAACTGTACGCGTCTTTGCCTGCGCCGAGCCGAAGTGCCTTTGCCATAAGGGTTCTACTTCACCTTGTCCCAAATCTTTTGCAAAATTGCTGCCATTGTGCCCCCACCTCTGCACCACCATGCTGAATTGCTTCCGTAATATTTTCCATAAGATAAATGTCTATTGCTGTGTCTGCCCATTCTTTTAGCCTGTGGAGTTCCCTTCTCTTCCAATGTCGGGCTCGGCGTGCCCTTGCCGCCAACAGGAGAAAGGAAACGGTGGAGGGCAGGGGGTACCACTCCTCCTCTTGCTTATCCAAACCAAACACCACAAGCATAGTGTCCAACACCCACTCGCTCCCCTCCACATCCTTGATCCACCCCACAACCTCCGCCCAATACATCTGAACATTCAGACAACACCAACACATGTGCCAGTAGTCGGCTCGGTCTCTGCAATTGTGCTAACATAGGAGATTCACCATAGGAAACATTTTGGATAACCGCACTGGGTCATATTGCCTCCGGTGTAGTAGCTTCAGGCGGTGTCCGGTCATTTGGTCGACTGAAAACTGGCCGACTGCAATTTGGTCGACGCCATTTGGTCGAAAACCAAATGGTCGATTTTTTTTTATTTTTTATTTATATATGTGTTTTGGGGTTTTCGGGTAGAAAAAAAAAGGAAAAAAAGGGGGTGGGGAGGGACCCCCCCAAAAAAACCAAAAAAGGGATAAAAAAAAAAAAAAAAAATTCAACCATTTGGTTTTCGACCAAATGGTGTCGACCAAATTGCAGTCGACCAGTTTGTAGTCGACCAAATGACTGGCAACCGGCCATGGAGTTTGTATAGGCCCTCCTACACATGAGTTGCCATAGATATCTATTCAATTCCAGGCCCATATCCCTTTCCCATTTCTGTTGAAGGCCCTCCACTGTGTTCCCCTTTGTTTTCAGCAAGGCACTATAGAGTAGTGAGATGAGACCACTCATCTGTGTGTGTCCATCAAGGACCTTTTCGACTGGAGTGCCTTCCATTTCTCTGCTGTGAAAAACACCTTTCAATTTGAGGTATAGGAGCACAGGGAGCCTCCCTCTCACCAGACTAGTTTCCAACTCTTGGAGGCCTATACATTTCCCCCGCTCCCACACTTGACCCACTCTGGAGAGTCTTGCCTCAAACCATTTTTGGTATCTCGTCCCGCAATGGGGGGGGTAGATATGACTTATTGGGGAGGGCCATGAGGTAATTCTCTGTGTTCTAGCCCCCTTACTTAGAACCTCCAGTAAACCCCCAGAAGTGGGTGTTCCCCGATTCCCCTCGGGGGTTGACCCCTAGGAACTCAGAGCCATTCCCCTACGGTTACCAGGTAAAATTGTTGGTTTTCCAGGAAAACCCATTGCTTCTCGCTGTCCTCCCTCAGGTGTGGGACCGCTGCTCGGAGCTGACCAGCCATATAGTAGGATAACAAGACTGGGAGGCCCACTCCTCCTTTGTCCTTTGGCATTATCAATGTATCGTAACCTAATCTGTTTTTTTATTCTGCACGGGAACCGCATCATTCAGGCTTTAGCTTTCTTCAAGAGCATCTCAGGGGCCCTGACTGGCAGCATTTGAAAAATGTACAGGGCCCTCAGCAGTAGGTTCATTTTTTGGCCATTGTGCCTCCCCATCCATGAGATCTGTCCCTTGGCCCATCTGGCCATTTCGTTAAATACGGTGTTAAATAGGGGGTTCGGGGGATTGGCTGCACCTAGGTCTTCCCCTGGCCTCACTATGGTGACACCCAAATATTGTACGCTTTCCTGCTGGATTTCTAGCCCTAAAGGCCAGAGTGCTTCAACATTTCTCTCGTCATCCCCTGCAAAGGGAAACGCAACTGATTTGTCCTTGTTAACCTTGAATCCTGAAAAACGTCAATTTTCCTCAATTATTGCTAGGGCCGCTGGGGTTGAGCTCAAGGGGTTCACCAGGTGTAACAGGACGTCGTCAGCATATAACCCAACCTTGAATTCCCTGTCACCAAACCTGATCCCTTCCACCTATGCGGCCCCTCTTGTAACGCTCACCTGACTCCCACGGAGGCGCTGGCCTGGTTCGCGCTGCTGTGACCTCTTCTAAGGTGATGCGCAGGGTTCGGAAGATGGACTGGACCGGGCCCCCAAATCTGGCTTGTCTGGCTCGCAGAAGTATCCTTCTGTAGGCGGAAATAGGGGATTAACTGTCCGCGGGGTAATGCAATCGGCCTCCCACTTCCCCCTCTCACTCTCCTCAAAACCCTTCTGTGATTCCTCGTAGCGTCTCACCTTAGGGTCTGGAAGGACGAGCTCTCTATCCTGCTTCTGATGCAGGGGCGCGTTGGTATCCCGTAACTTCACTGGATTTTCGGATTGGTGAGAACCAAACTTGCTTGGCTTCCAGGTAAGTTTTTTGATAAGAGGTTCCCCTTGTGTCCATGCATTAATGTACTAATGCTAGTGTCTTTTTCCCCATAGGGGCCGGGGTACGGAATGCCGGGGAACAGGCACCGACCCGAGATGAGCGGTGAAATCCTTGTAGAAATCAGGTAAGTCTTTAATGAGCGTTTTTTGGTAATGTCTTTTCATTCGCTCATTAACGCTGATGTCTCTTTTTCCCCTTAGGGGCCGGGGTCCGGAAATGCCAGGAAGCGGCGCGGACCCAAAATGGAGAGGGAATGAATCAGCAGGTAAGTCTTAACATGGAGATTTAGCTTTCCTTATTCCCTTCTCTCTCTCACCTTTTGTTCAGGTCTTTTTCTCCCTAGGCGCTGGGGCGTGACTGAGAATCCGGATGATCGCTGCTGAACATGGAGGCGCCCTGTAAAGGTGAGTGGAATGCGGCGCTGCAGCGATCGACGCGATGAGCTTTTAAATAAAAGTCTTCCTTTTCAGGATTGTCGGCGAGATGTCTCCGGGATGCGGTTTTAGCAGGTAAGGACTTTTCCTTCTTCTGTTCTCTTCTTCTCTTCCTTTGCAGGTGATTCAGGATGCTGGCAGGCGTGGCAGAAGTCAGGATGCAGGAGCAGACACGGTGAGCGTCCAGCTGCTAGATGCAGAACAACGCGAAGCACGTGTGGCTGTTCGGGTGGGGTTTAAATAGCCTTGGAAGAAGTTCCAGGTATGTATCCTTCCTCCAATCAGGTATGTATCCTTCCCCGACCACGCCCGGATGGTAAATTAGTCCCACAGGTAAAGTAGTTCCTTTCAGGCCTCAAGGAGGCCGGGATCCTGCAGCATGGTCTGCATCAGGTAAGTGCACTCAATCACTCCCATAATGAGCCTGGCGCCTATGGCGCCAGGACTGATGTCTTTTATGAGCCTGGTGCCGTAGGCGCCAGGACACTGTCCAAAGGGCCCCTATATGGGGTTGCTGGGTCCTCCCTTGGGGACTGGATGTCCGCTTTCGGGGACGCAGGGCTTGAACCGGCTCCCCGGGAGCGGGCATCATGACACCTCTAAGCTGTTCCGATAACAATAGAAGCAGCGAGAACGGCAGCCCTGCCTTGTACCACTCATCAACTTGATGGGCCTCGATATACTCCCACTGACCGTCACTCGAGCCACTAGGAAATCATACAACGCCCGTATCCCCTTACGGAACCTGTCCCCATCCCGTACTTCAGCAAATCCCCCATAAAGGTAGTCCCAGTGAACTCGGTCAAAAGTTTTCTCAGCATTCAGGGAGACCAACACTGGGCTGCCCTCTTTTTTCACTATGGCCTCCATCAAATATAGTGTTTTACGTAGTGTGTCGGTCCCCTGTCATCCCCGGATGAACCCCACCTGGTCAGAATGGACCAGTCTCTGCATGAGCCCCTCCATTCTAGTGGCCAGAATCCTGGGGAAGATCTTAGCGTCAATGTTTAAAAGGGAGATCGAACGATAGGATTTACAGTTCTTTGGGTCCCTTCCTGCCCTAGGGTATAACCGTAATGAGCGCGCTCCCAATCACCTTATAGAATCCGGCCATATAACCAACTTCGCCAGGGGCCTTCCCTACCTTGTGTCCGCTAATGGCTCTCAGTGCCTCCTCCTGTGTGATTGGTTTCTCCAGGTCTGTGGCCTCACTTTCCTGGAGGGTAGGGAAGGAGACCTCCCTCAAATATCTATCAAGCTCCCCTGCTCCACTTCCCTCTCTGTTCCATATAATTGCTCACAGAATAAGGCAGATTCCTGGAAACTTCCCCTGTCGTACAATGTGATTGTTGTCTCCCCCCCACCCCAAGCAGGGCATCCGCCTTGTCCTCCTTTTCATATCATCTTTGTTTGAGAATCTGTAGGCCTGATACCACCTTCCTCATTTCGAGCCCCCTCAAGACGCTTCGTTTCTCTCTCACCATTCTCAGTTTGTCATCTTTCTTCCCTCCCTCAGGTACCTCGGCTTCCAGCCTGTGGATCTCCCCCCTCAATTTATCTACTCGGTGGGTTCTCACCCTCTTCTTCGAAGGAGCCCTTCCTTATCAGAAGCCCCCTCCATGTGGATTCAGCTGCTTCCCAGACTGTACAGAGGTATACCTCTCCTGTGTCATTCATTTTGAAGTACTCCTCTAGCCAGATCCTTCAGTAGGATATCATTGCAGCACCATCTTGATTCTCTAGGTCTGAGGCCAGACGTAACTACACCCATGTCGACCATGTCGTGGTCCGATCAGCGAATGGGACTGATTTCACTGGCCATTACTCTCTGTACATGCTGATGGCGAACAAACCAGTGATCTATCCTTGTTCGGGACCCATGGACCGGGGAAAAGAAAGTAAAACCTCTTGTGGCTGGGTGACAGTCCCTCCAAACATCAACTAAACCCTGCCCCCCCCCCCCACAATGATTGAGGAGCCGATCTGCTCACATGTTGAAGTCCCCTCCCAGCAAGAGGAGTCCTACCGTTCGGATGAGTATCTCTCCCATGACACCCTGTAGGAATCGAGTCTGACCCGTATTTGGGCAGTACACTGTGGCAATGGTCACCTGCACTCCCACAATGGTCCCAGACACCACCAGGGCCCTCCTGTCTTCACTCCTCCAAACCTGTGGCTCACCTATACGAGTCCTCCGATTAATAAGGATACCCACTCCTCCCTTCTTGGTAGGCCCTGATGCCCAGAACATCTGTTCGACTTGAGCCCCCGGTATGTGCCTCTCCTCTCTTGGGCCAACAACACATCTAGACCCGTGTTTCGGAATTCCCCGCCCAGTATTGATCGCTTAGTGGGGGAGTTCAGACCCTTGACATTTAGGGTCCCGATCTTAAGTACGTCGGCTCGGACCCAGTCATCAGGTAGTGCCATTCTGTAAATTAATGAAGTGTCCTGACCGCTCAATTCTCCATGAATCCCCGGAATCTGTCTGTTTCGGGACTGTCCCCCTCCCCCTCCCCTCCCAGTCCTCCCTATCCTGGGTCCCATTCTTCCCCTGTGAGACGCCCACCTTATGCTGGGCCATCGGAGGTGACCAATGATTTGCCCACCGTCTCCTTAGAACATGCAGAACCTGTTGTGCCTCCTGCCCGCTCGTGATGCAATAGTCCACTTCTCTTTCTAATGTCATAGGGAAGGACTAGCGGTATCCGATACCCTTCTCCGTAAGCCATTGGGTCACAGGGTCCCCTTCGAATTGAATGCTGCCCAGGCGCTTAGCTTTCTCAAGCACTTCCATCTTCTTCCTGTACCTCAGGAAGCGGACCACTATGGAAATTGGGCCCCTAACGCCTCAACTGCCACCTCTATGGGCCCTCTCCAACTGAACCTCCTTCCCGCCGTCTGCCATGAAGATGGAATTGATCAGTCCTTGGACTTTCCGTCCCACGTCTGCCACCGTTTCATCTTTCTGTTCTCTTATCCCGACAATACGTAGGTTGTTGCGACGCTCCCATTCGAGGTCGTACAGTTTCAGCAATGTTTCCTCTTCCCTAGACTCCAGGTCTGTGAGCCATGCCTCATACTACATGTCTAGAAGGTGGACCTGCAGGTGGTTATTTTCCATCCCCTCCATTTTATCTTCTAGATTGTCGACCCTTCCCTTGAGGTTGCATATCGAGGCTTGGATGTCAATCCGGATAGCTTCAATTTCCTGAAAAATGTCTTTCAGATTGTCCCTGGTCAGAGCCGGCGTGCCTCCAGCCACGGTGTCCTTTGTGTTTAGGGTGCCTCCCGGGTCAACCTCCACTTGTCTCCTGAAAAGCTGTAATGTCGCTATCGCAGACTCAGGGCCCTTCTGCCGTGAGGTCTGGCTTTGGGGTATCTCCAGTGTGGCTGGGTGTTTAGGGGTTGCCTTGGGTCGGGTCCTGAGCCTGCTCTGTCTCACCATGCAGGATCTTGCGTGGGGTCTCAAATATTCGCCTTATGTTCCGTAGCGGGATGTTTAAGTGGAGTCCATGAGGGCCACTCCCGCAATTCCTGCCCTGCTTCCTTGTTCTTGGAGGCTGTCTCCCATGCCCCCTTGTGAGTGCGTTCTTGGGGGGAGGGTGCTGGCCCCTGTACCAAAGTCTATGGAGATGTCCCACAGTCGTCTGTGCTTTGGGGCTTGGCTACCACCCCAGCTACTCCCAGGCTGCGCACCCCTGGTATGGTCCCTGCTGATCCGCTTTTATGCTGTCACACTGCTCGGGCGATCCCCTGCCCCCAGGATAATTTATAGCAATTCCTCTCACTGGTGGATTTGGGTGGTGCAGGGTCCACCTCTCCTCTTCTATTTCTGCAGTGTGGGGCCAGACCCCCGCTTCCCTTCACCCCTTGGGCCAGGGGGACCTCCTCATCTCATGTGCCGCCCATATCTGAGGTTTCAGGCTGTCTCTGTGGTCCGGCCGTTCCACTTTGGACATCCGACCTCTCTCTGCAGATGGGCTGCCTCGGAATGTCGGAGGTTCCTGCCTTGTTGCTTCCCTGGTCTGTCTCAGCCGACCTGTCGCCACTGCAGGCATGGGAGGGCCAATCTACCTTCACTCCACAGCGAGTGTGCCCCGCTGGCCGTAACTGCTCCAGTGTCGTGGAGAGTAGGGTTCCCCCGTCCCACTCACGCTGAGCCCTTGGCTGTATTCCGACCGCACATCTGATGTCAGCAAGGCTCCAGCCCTGGCGCTCCCGAGGCCCTGCCCAGCACCCTTATGCCGGTCAACAGTGAGGTGTGTGTTATGCCCTTTCACTCTACGCCGGGGGTGTTGCAGCTAATCCTGCTCACGTTACATCAAGGGGCACCGCTCTCAGTGTCAGGGGGAAGCATCAGCAGTGTTTGGCAGAGCTCCGTCTTCACACGGCCATCGTGGTCCACGTCCCCTGCTGGTCTCCCAACATTCTTTTTTGAACTTCAAAAACAACATGTGCAATACTCCACGCCTACCGCTAGATGTCGGCCTATGCAAAGGATTTGATACTAAGCAGCTACACAAGCCCCAGAAATAAGGGATACATTACTCACTGTAATGTAATTCTGGTGCTTGTATCTAATTAGATTCACATGCTCTGCATAGTCCGACATCTAGTGGAAGTCGCAGAGTATTACAAAATGTGTTTTCGAAACTCGAAAACGGAGGTCGACAGGGCATGTTTAGTAATACTATCCCTAGTGTGACGTGTACTGTACCCATGGTCCTTCACACGCCAAGGTCCCTGAGATTGATTGTTTCATATTTAATATGAAGTCTTATAAAAAATAACCAATGTTCACACCTAAACTTCCAATTCTCCTTACCATAATACCGTTACATGAACGTTATGAATTTTTATTCAAATAACATATTTCCTTACAAAGTCCACATTCGTATATACTATTCTTCTTTGAAATAATGTCGGTATGTACTTGCAATTACATACCGTATGTTCCAGTTAAAGAAACAAGGGCACACTACAATGCACTGTGTAAGTATAAAAATGCATATATATGATGCGTTACAAAGAGGTAGTTGCCATATTTCCAAATGTAATGAATCCAACCAGTTATGATTGATCGATTGATTACCAGTGGCCACGGCCAACATGTTGCACCAATAGCTTTCTTTGGGGCTCTTCAGCCGTGGCCAATGCACATGTTGCACCAATATGTTTCGTTGGGGCCCACTAGTACAAAGACCAATTACCCCCTGCCTACTAGATGTGAGCACGGTCTCCGTACATTATCTTTTTTTTGTTCACTATTCCGCAGGGACGTCATTTCATCAAAATGTCTGGGTTAGCATTAGTGACATCACATGACCGTTGGCCTCTGATGACATCACAGCAAGTGATGTCATTTGACCCCCACCCCGAAGTGACATCACGGAAAGCGTTGGAACAGAACATTTCAAGCCTTGACGTAACAGGAAGTGGCATCACATAGCACTGTTCTTAAGTACACTACAAAAAATATGGTTACGATAGATATACATTTCATACTAGAGGGCGCTAGAGAGCCATCCAAGATGGCTGCCTCCTAGAGAGCTCTGTGTGGTTCTCCATTAATCCTGCGACATCCTTCCCTCTGCGGTGTCCGCCTCTCCCACAACTACAGCCAGGTGCATTCAGGAGGCGCCAACGAACATTTCAAGCCCAAAATCGTCTTTGGCGGCAGAGCAGCGGCCGAGATCCAGCCGGGCAGCAAGGCCTGCAGTTCGCGCCGGCAGTGAGCCCGAGACATAGGAGGGGATCGGAAGAGAGGTGCAAGGAGCTCCCCATCGCGCTCGAGCGGCAACGCCGGTGTAACACCCGACACCCAGAGCCTGCGGAGACCCGGGGGAGTGTGAAGCTGGGCCGTGTCAAGCAGCGGGTAGACGTGCGCACCGGAGGCGCCAAGAGAGACACAGTCTCCGTCCCTGCAACGGCCCGGCCGATGCTCAAGAAGTGGTACGACAAGAGACGGTGTCCTCGCCGAGCACCCAGGTAGGAGCTCCTCCCAGCGTGCGCAAGCTGCCTCCCCGATCCGTCGGTCTGCAGAAACCCGAACGAGGGAGGCACAGCAGGCTACGCCTCGCCAACAACCGTCCCCAACGCCCCAACCGGCTGCCCCCCCTCCGTACGAGGGCCGCACTCGACCTATGCCGGGCTTCCACGGAGGAGCGGAACGGAACACGCAGCGACCGGGGGATATCACCACCATTCCCCACAGCCACAGCGAAAACCACAGCGATCAGCCCATTTGGCCGAGGCCAACACAGTCAAACCTCACGGCTGCCGAGAAACAGAGACCAGATTAGAGACCCTCAGCGCCCCATAGCATACAGCAGAACAACAGGCATATGAGACCCGGACTAACGATATCACCTCTAGGGGTTTGGCTACGACACAGGGCCATACGGGCCCCGCCGATCGGCGACACAACTCCTCACACTGAGGCCCGGCAAAAGCCCGGCAGCTCACGACCGGAATACGTCCAGCCAGAGGAGCACAGCGACCCCGTCTGAGAACCTTAGAGGACGCCTCCGCAACCCGGCATTACTTACCTTCTAGCAGAGGCAGACGCCCCTCACAAGAACAGCACTAATCCGCGTAATTCAAGTGGTCTTACCCCCGAGCTAACCCCATACTCAAAGATTTCTGCAGTAAAAGGAGAGGACTCCAGGGGGGAAATAAAAAAAAAAAAAAAAAGCCGCCTCACCAGGAATTCACTCCAAACCTCCCCCAAATAACAACCCGACGCCGACCCAGCTACTACCCTATCGCAGCTACCATAACGAAAGCAATAGACGTCACTCAATTACCAGTGTTAGTTCACCAGTTACCCGCCTGTTCCAAATTTGAGCGCGCAGAAGCAGAAGATAGTGTAAAATGGGGAAATTGGACAAATCCCAAAAAAAACTGAACTTTGAGACTGGCTCCACCAGCAAACCGCATTCCGAAGCGAGCGGAGCAGCGTCATCAACACCCACTATGTCCCTGCCAGAAGAGCAATTACCAAGTTTCGATATCAGGGAAATTCTGATGGACCTCAAAGCTGGAATTGGCGACATAGGTAGTAAACTCGACAACCTATCATCCAAAGTAGACCTGCTCCAACATCGCCTCGACAAGCACGCCGATAGGTTAGATACAGTGGAGCAACGAGTATCCGACCTCGATGATGGCGCAACAGGCCTTGCCACACGAGTCACCGCCCTCGAGTCCCAGATGAAAGCAGTATGCGCCAAGAACGAAGACTTAGAGGGACGCTCAAGAAGGAATAACATCAGAATCATCGGAATCAGAGAACAACAACTCCAAACGAAAATGGAAGACCATGTCGAACAGATCTGCATAGACCTTTTCGGGAAAGAGCTTCTCTCCAAATTGTTTGTAGTCGAACGAGCCCCCAGAATTCCGAACACCAGACCAATTCCAGGCGCAAACCCACGGCCGATTATTGCAAAACTATTAAACTATAAAGATAGAGATGCGATACTCAAGGCAGCCAGAGAAAAAGGGAAACTTCAATACGACGGAGACTCAATTCAGTTCTTCCCAGATTTCTCCCCTACCGTTCAAACACTGAGGCGCTCCTTCACGACAGTTAAGAGAAGGCTGCAAGACAACCAAATACTTTACTCAATGCTTTACCCGGCAAAGCTTCGCATTCAACATGAAGGGAAAGCCCTCTTCTTCCACACGCCCGAGGAAGCCAGCGACTACCTTGATCACGCCGGCTGCAGATTCGCCGCTAACAACCCCAGACCGCAGCGTGAACACCAAAGACGCAGAGAACCGCCATAACGTTCGACCCAGGCACCCAAAGGAACAAGATCCAAACCCCCGGCACCAAGGCATAAACCTAATACCGCAGAGACTCACTCCTAGTGCGTTGGAGAGCCACTCTCCCCTCTCGGGAGGCACAAGTGCCCCAAGCACAGCAACCCGTATAGTTTAGTTATGAAGAGGGAACCTCGCGGGTCAGTTGGGGGTTACCCGTGCGCGGGAGGGTAGTCACAGTTGCCACACCACCTCCAGTTGAGGTGCGCATCCTCAGCTTCGTTTAGCCGTGAGGAGCGGCCAAGTTTTGTGTCACCAGTTCCACACCGTCCTTCGACCCTGCACCCCCTCCGCTCACCACCACCTTTATCTCACCGTCCATCATCCGAACCTCCAGGCGAGACCATAGGGAACAAAAAACGAATAAATGTAGACCCCGACCCGTTCTATTCAAAGTCATAACCTGGAACATAAGAGGAGGCAACATCCCATCTAAAACTAGGAAAATCCTCCAGTACCTTAGAAGACACGAAGTCGACGTTGCCATGCTTCAAGAAACTCACTTACTCCCAGGGAAGGATCATCAGTGGGCCAAGAGCTGGGGTTGCCATAGATACTTCTCATCTTACTCCAGAGGAGTCACGATCTTAATACACAAGAAGATCAGCTTCCGGCTTGTCCACACCACAAAAGACAACGAAGGGAGAAATCTCCTAGTGAGCGGCATTATAGCAGGCCAGAAAATCACCTTTGTTAACTCCTACGCACCAAACATAGACGGCCCCGATAACTTCGGCTGGGTACTATCCCGTCTATCACCCCATGAACCAGCGACCATAATCTGGGGCGGAGACATGAATACAATGCTGGACCTGGTGAGAGACAAATCAAGAGCAGCCCCACAACCTCCATCCAAAGCCAGCCTCCAAATAAAAGAAATCTGCAAGGCATTCAATCTGAAGGATGCATGGAGAACGTCTAAAGGGGAGCTGCGTGAATATACTTTCCATTCCGCCGTACACAACTCGAGTTCCAGGATCGACTATCTGTTCACCTCTGTGAACGGCCCATGGACCGGCGGCCCATGTGATATCCATCCAAGAACTCTCTCAGACCACTCCCCGGTAACTCTCGTTCTAAACCCTGCATACCCCAAACCCCCTCTACAACGGTGGCGCTTCAAAACCGGCTCAATGCGGGATGAAATATTCGCCGCCGAACTAAGAGAAGAGATCGCGTTGTTCCTCGAAGTCAACACAGGTTCTGTGGCCTCACCCAGCACACTGTGGGAAACTCTAAAGTGTTTCGTCAGAGGGGTCTGCCACGCCAAAGAAAATGGCATATTGAAACTTATACGGCGGGAACTGACAACTTGTGAAGAGAAACTAAAACAACTTGAACTCCAGCGCTCCAACACAACCGGCCCGAACACACCAGTCGCCCTGAGGGAAGAGCTACAAAAATTCAACAACGCAGCGGATCGGGAAGTGAAATTTCTAAATCGCAACAGCCTAGTCAGACAATACGGCGAAGGTCAAAGACCGGGCGCCCTCTTGGCAAACCTGGTCAAGGCACACAACAAACTAACGCCAATAGAAAGGATTCGGACCAGGCAGGGACACTTCGTCCACACTGACGAAGATATAGCGGAGGAATTCAGGATCTTCTATCAGAACCTATACAGCAACAGTCACAACAGCAACCCACAAGTCTCGTTGGAGTACCTCGAAGATGCAGAGTTGTACTGGGTCGAGCACTCCCTGCGGGAACCACTGAACGACCTAATCACACAAGAGGAAATCACGGAAGCTATCAAAACCCTCCCTAGCTCCAAAGCTCCTGGCCCAGATGGCCTAACAGGAGATTTCTACAAAGCCTTCGCCACCACCCTCGCCCCCCTTCTGGCGGCAGTATATGCCGAGGCACTAGAAAAAGCGACTCTCCCCCACTCCACCCGTGAAGCCAACGTCATCCTCCTGCATAAGCCAGGCAAACCACCAGAGGACTGCATCGTACAGGCCCATTTCCCTCCTCAATCTCGACAACAAAATACTCGCAAAGGTACTTACCAACAGGCTACTACCATTGATGCCCACCCTAGTCTTGGCAGACCAGGCAGGCTTCATCCCAGGCCGCAACACGACCTTCGGCATCAGGAGGCTGTTCAGCGTCATTGAAGCATTAGACCCCTCAACTCAAGCAATAGCGGTCCTCCTCGACGCCGAAAAGGCATTCGACTCGGTGGAATGGCCGTTTATGTTCGCTGTACTCACCAGAATGGGTCTGGGAGACCGCTTTATCAAACTAGTATCGTTACTGTACAACGAGCCGCGCTCCAACATCATCACAGGTACGGCAAAATCGGCCCCAGTGATACTCCAACGGGGCACCAGACAAGGCTGTCCACTCTCAGCACTGATCTTCGCCCTGGTGATGGAACCGCTGGCCTCCATCCTAAGAGAACATCGACAACAAAGAGGACTCATTATTGGACCACACAAGCTCATAATATCCCTCTACGCGGACGACGTGGTCCTGTTCGTTCGCGATCCCGAAGAGAACCTGAACCCTGTCATGAGGGAAGTTATCAAATTTGGAACAGCCTCCGGCCTGAAAATCAATCAATCAAAGTCCATCATCTTCCCGCTGACCCCAGCCACCAAACCCTTCGAAGACGACTTCCAATTCACATGGAAGACGTCCAATGTCCGATACCTGGGAATCCAAATGTCCCTGAGCTACCACAAGGTGTTCCACAACAATTACGAAGAGGTGACCAAGTCCCTCCAGGAAAAAGTGACAAGATGGAAGACCCTACCACTAACGCTCTGGGGAAGAGCCTCCCTAGTCAAGATGGTGATCCTACCAAAATTACTCTACCTGTTCACCAATATTCCAATATTCCTTCCTCAAACTTATCTGAAGAGACTAAAAAGCATGGTCCTCGAACTACTATGGGCAGACAAACCGGCCAGCGTGGCATATGCAACGCTAACACTTCCAGTGGCGAACGGTGGCCTCGCCCTCCCGGACCTGGAAAAGTACTTTTGGGCAGCGCAGGCGCAATTTCTCAGTCACTGGTATGCCTCCCATACAATCAGACCTCACGTTCAGGTGGAATGGGCGTTGGCAACACCGAACCTGCTAACTGCAGTCATCTTCAGTCAAATTCCCGTTCCCAACTCCACCATGAACGTAATGCTCTCAACATACAGAGCCTGGTTGAGATTGGCCCAGAGGTACGGGGTAAAAACGAGATACTCTCCCCTGTTGCCCGTTAAATTCATTCCAGGAGTCCCGCTTACGTCTGAAAAAGTATTTCATCAGTGGGCTGATAAATTGAAAATTGAGACTCTGGGGGATCTCTTCACGGAAGACGGCTTCATAACTCCGCAACAAGCAAAATCGAAAGGCGGCAACACCGCACTCTATGTATTCCTCTATTTTAGGACCCGATACACGTTTCAAGCGCTCCTACCACACTTCCCACGACAGC
The DNA here is from genome assembly GCF_040938575.1 of Ambystoma mexicanum. Classification (NCBI taxonomy): domain Eukaryota; kingdom Metazoa; phylum Chordata; class Amphibia; order Caudata; family Ambystomatidae; genus Ambystoma; species Ambystoma mexicanum. The sequence goes on along the minus strand of NC_090935.1, from coordinate 1,088,273,520 downwards.
CACAGACCTGGCAATTACTTCACAACGCCATTCAAGCACAAGGTGAAGGCAAGCTGGTGTCACAAATCTACAAAGCTATTATTACTGATACATCACCTAAACTCTACCAAGCAAAGACCAGATGGAAAAAGGTCCCTACACAGTACAATATCAGAGGAGGACTGGACCTACATCCTGAAGCAGACTCAAAAAATCGCCCTCAACTCACGCTTTAAACTAATCCACTTCAACTTTCTACACCAGACCTATTACACACCGGCGAAAGCAAACAAGCATCACCCTGAAACAGCTGCGAAATGTGAAAGATGTGGAGAACATTCAGCAGACTTCGTCCATTTGGCATGGGACTGCCCCGAAATAACACCGTTCTGGAATCAGGTCTTGGAGACAACAGCAATAGTGGGAGAGGCGATACAACCGAACCAGACGGCGGCCTTGCTAGGTATGACAAGGCTGCTCTCTGCCCCGACAAGGAAACTGACGGGACTTCTGCTGACACTGGCCCGGAGGAGAGTGGCCATGTCCTGGGGCCGAGGCCCCCCCCCCATCGTTCATCGCCAGGCGCAAAGACATCCTTTATTGCCAGGACGTGGAAACAGACTTTGTCAAACAACTTCCTCAACATGCCCGGCCTCCAGACATCTGGGGACTCTACCAGCCAACCAGATGCCCCAGTCTCAGGAGAAAGGTCACAGTGAAGGCACAGAACTAGCAGCACTAATTCCATGCTACATCGACCTGGAATCAGGACGGCACAAACAGCTGCACCATGGACCGAACGGGGGGGGTGGGGGGATCAGGAGAGGGAGGATGGGTGGGAGGGACACGGCGCAGAGTTAAATCCACCCTAATGTGGGTGTGTATTTCTTCTTATGTCTTTATAGAATAATAGAAAAACCAAAAATAAAGGTTTTTAAAAAAAAGATATACATTTCATACAAGAATGGATCACCATATGTATCGTTAATATCAGTGTGTATAGGCCAATATTACCAAATTACTGTGAATGCAAGCAGACGTCCAAGGCCAAATGATAATGATGTGTTATTATATAGCACTTACACATAAGCGCTTTATATATAACAAATATACATACACTAGCACCCGACCTGTGTTGGTACCCATTTATGGACCTCAGAAGGATGAAAGGCTGAGTTGAGGTGTTTAAGATCCGACTTAATCAGTGACTCACCCCCTGAAGTGTGCCTGAAATAAACCTTTAATTATTCTAGCAATTATTGTATGGAATTCCAGAAAGACAAATAATTTGTTATTCCTATTTTTTCTTATTTAGGGGCACTGCTCAAAGTGTTACACTTGCGGAACCCACTGTGTGTTTTAAAAAAAATAAAAATGTAAGAGGGCTGAACAAGAAATAAAGAGCCACATGGTGCTGGCTATAGCCCAGGAGCTTACATTTTTTTTTTAAAATTAAAAACACTTTTGTTTTTAGGGTAAGGGAGCGACCTCTGCCAACCCCCAAATGACGTCCCTGCTAGTCCGATTCCTGCGGGATTCCCCTGGTATTGGCAACAAACTATGCATACAGGGTCAATGAACTACCCATGCCCACAATAATCAGTAAACGCTCGACCTGTAACTGGCTCCCGAGAGCAACCCCAACTCTCCAATTTCACATGGCATCCTCCTTCCCAGTCTCCAACTCTAGCCTGACGTAATTGCACCCCTTTTCCTCCTCCAAATAGCTTTTTGAGCACTTTGTTTTAGCATTACCGGGTAACCGCTTGCATCAAGCAAAAAACAAAACAAAACAAAAAAAATAGTTGCTTTTCATTTCTGGCCCCATGGGAGTTGCAGCTATTTTTTGGGGAGCAGGGGTGCTCCCTTCCCCATCAAATACTTTAAAAACTACTGGATGGATTAATCCCAAACCAAGTCAATGCTTTGTGCCCAAGTTGTTTCTTATTTGGTCCAAATCCATCGAGCAGTTTTTGCACTTCGGTTTTAGCAAATTTTGAAATTTTCTCTGTGGGAAAATGAATGCGAGTAGGCTGAAACCAGCGTTTTTTGTTTTCTCACTAGCTAATTCATTTTTTAACAAATCTTTCATAAAATGTCTAAATTGGGGGCACGTAACAAACTTTTGGTTTGGAAAATGACATCCAAATTAAGTCCAAATCCAAGTCAAAAGCTACTAGCAATATAATGTTCTATGACTCAAGGCGATCACCTTAACTACAGGGCGCCGACCGCTGGCCTGTAATGAATATAACAGTTTTTATTTCCCATCAAAATTTTTCACCCCATATTTCATTTGTGCCTAACTTTTGCAAATTTTTAATTGTTTCCCTTTTTTCTGTTTGGAACAATATTTTCAAAATATGGATTTAAGACACTTGTATTTAATAACATTGTTTCTAAGGGGATCAAAATAAACAACTGTATGAAGGAATACCAGGGTTCCTCATTTCTTGTTTTGTTGCTTTACTGCACCCCAATGTACCTTGCTTACTTTGAGTTAAAGGGACCTCCCTCCTTCTTTGGAATACTCAAACCAATTATTAAAACACAATCGGGCTCATTACAAGTATGCCGGACTGTAAGAGCGGTGCTAGTAGCACCGTACTGGCACAGTTTTCCGGACCGGCACATTCAGAGCCGCAAGTGCAGAAACATTGTTACCGCAAGTGACACCCACGGTGCTACCGCAACCGGTAGCACCGTGACTGTAAACAGCGGAAAGAGTTGCTGGACGTGCCTGAATTACCAGCACAGCTTGAGTACGGGCATATTCAGAGTACCGCCTACACTGAAACACTGCCATAAAAATGCTGGTAGCCGCGTGAACACAACGCCTGTAATACCGGCACCGTGTCCCAGTCGTTAGTGCCAGTTGAGCAGCAACAGGCCCCAGGTGTGTAAAACCACCACAGCTGCACACCATTGACCACTGTGAATGCCGAAAAGGACCACACCAAACACTCCTCCCAACCCGACCATTCTGGCAAACAGGCCACAGGTGTACACAATTAGGCCAGCTGCACACCGTTGACCACTGGGAATGTACAAAAGGACCACACCCAACCCACCTCCCAACACAACCATGCTGGCAGTCGCTGTAGCAGCAATTGGGCTGGGGAAGGAGGGATTGAGGATGAAGCAGCTGAGAGGCAGAGGAGGTGGTGCAGGAGGCAAAGGAGGAACCAGTTGGCCATGCCTATCAATGTCCAGCAGCTAGCACCCCGCAGGCAGCCCCCAACAACCCGCTTCAGGGCCTCACCCTGGAGCCTGACCCCAAGCCAAATCCACACCTTGTACCGGCTTGACAGGGAGACCATAACATCAATAGTCACCCTCATTCATGACAACAGCAGTCGGATAGATATATGGACTGCAACCCCACCCCCCCTTGCTGAAGGTAGTGTCAGTACTGCACTTCCTTGCGACCAGCACATGCCAACACACCGTGGGTGAGATGCATGAGCTGTCATAACCCTGTTTTTCCAGGGTCCTGTTCCAGGTACTGGATGCACTGCTGTGCAATGTGCCAGACCACATCGCCCTACCCCGAACCCCTGCCCAGGTTAATACCACCAAAGTGGCCTTCCATGCCCTGGCAGGCATGCCCAATTGCATTGGTGCGTTGGATTGCACACATGTGGAGCTGGTGCCCAGGCATGCCATTGAGGCAGTGTATTGAAAACGCAAACAATTCCACTCCCTCAATGTGCAGATGGTCTGTGATGCTGAACACCATCACCTATTGCTGTGCACGATTTCCGGGATCCACACACAACTCAATGGTCTTGCGGAACTCCACGTTGCCAGGGTACATGGCACGGCACATCAGAGAGCGCACCTGGCTGTTGGGTGAGTAGAATGACCACGGCATGACCCTGTGGGGGTTGGGGGGTGGGTAGAAGCACAGTCAGCAGAGCATGTCGCAAAAGCAACCCAATGCAAATACATTGCATTCCTTATTCCAAGGCATGTAATGCATGCACCAAACAGGCATATGGATCACACCCAATACCTATCAATTGAATGTCAAAAGAGGCCACACAAAACTACCACATGCACCAGAATCCATCAGACAACCTACAAGTGTGCCTGCTAAAAGACTGCACATACCTCACCACCTGCTTCACAGACAAGTCCAAATAATGCAAACCTACACATCATCAGCATTGAAGCCCACACCAGGTATCCAGTACACATGCCTACACAACTGGTCAGCAAGCACCAAGTGGTCAGTACAGGTCATACACCCACCTCAAATTGACATATGAGCACTCTGAAGATGTTGGTTAGCATGGTTAAGCAGGCAAAACACACAACATGAAAGAACAATGCAGTGGGATTGGGCATCAATACGTGAGAGACATCAATGCCAACACGCACATGGCCCACATCCATAGGCCTGCGGGAAGGTTGAGCTTGCCCCTGATGGGGTTGTGCCGGACACCACATACCTTACATGCACCTGGCTTACCGGTGTCACAGGGCCATTACAGGTTTCTGTGGCACGGGAAGCCCGGTGTCAGTAAATTGCAAGTCCCCGTAACCATGGATTGCCGCAGTACGCAATGGGGATATGTACATGGGAGTATTGTCACCGGTGAGAAAGTAGCTGGTGCTCCCCTGAGCACACTGGCTACCGGGGCAGCTGCGCACTGCAGTGTCTGGCCTCCTGTGTGCTGCGGGGCGGTAGGCAGATAGTTAGCACTGTACAAGATAGGAGGCTCCTAGTAGGCAGCCACGCAGCCTTGTTTCCATACAAGCCAATAAACATGTAGTAGCATGGCAGGCCATATCGTGACGGCAGACCGTGACCATGCCAAACCATCTCAGATCAAATGAGTGACCAAACATTTGAATATGGTCACAGCATTAAATGTAACCGTGCAAAAATCAATAGGGGAATCTTTGGCATGTGCTACGTCTTGTGCTAATTAAATGTGGGAAATGTGTACATGCTCACATCACTGACATGAGATTGACACCACAAACATGAAATCCCCATTCTGTCACTCCTATGCAGGTGATGCCGGATAACCCCTCACGCCATGGCTGATGACACCTGTTAGACGGCCACTGAACATGCATGACATGCCTACAACCGGGCACATATCCGTACACGGGGCACTATAAAACGGACATTTGGACTACTCAAGGCAAGGTTCTGCTGCCTCAGCAGATCTGGCAGTGCACTTAAACATAGCCCCATCAAGGTTGGCAAAATTGTTGCACAATATGTGTATTCGATGCAACAATGCACTGCCCCCGGATATGGACTCTGCAGGGGAGAAGGATGGGGATGACAGGATGCCAGTGCGACCCCAGCGGGAGGCCTTGGATGGGCAAAATGCACGGGATGCACTGATATACAAATTCTTTTGAACACTACTCACAAGCATATGGTGCACAATTGGTGGCACATATTTTTGAGCACTTCTATTAAATAGTTAATACTCACACAGAAACAGAATGTGCAGTCATGACTGATATGCAGAACTCAGTGTATTCTTAATTACAAAAATAGGTGCAACATCGATACCCGCCCAAAATTACCCTCCTCTCCCAATCCCCAACTATCTCTCCCAACTATGAACCCCCCCTACCACTCCCCAACATACTACTCTCCCCCTCCCAATCCCCAACTAGTCACACGTGGAGCAAGTGTCCATGGTTCCGCACTACTTGCGGCCGCGCTAGGCGGCATGTGTGTGCTTGTGAGAGGAGCCAGACAGGCGCATGGATCTCCTCCTAGGGCTGGCTGGCTGCCTGGGAGCTTGCAGGCGTGGAGCTGGTGGAGGGCAATGGCGTGTTCTCGCAAGAGAGTAGGGACATGCATGTCTGGAGGGCTAGTGTCATTCTCTCAGCAATATTGGACTGTACACTATTGCCCTCACGGACTCTCCTAGCCAAACGTATGGTGGCACAAGCTGACCACCCAATGGCACGGGCAACCCGCTGTCCGATTGCCCGATTACTCTCCCTCATGAGACGGGACTCTACCAAGTGCTGCTGCACCAAAGCAGCGAGCGTGTCCTGATGCTGCTCCATGCGTTGGAGACGCGCATTCATCTCACGTACTGAGGGGTAGGGCGAGCACTGTGGACTTCTCGGGCTCATGGGGCTGAATGTGCCTAACACATCCGGGGTATGATCTGTGTCGTCGCCAGTGTTCAGGCCTGCCTCGACAGCTGCATCCCCATCACTGCCGTCTGTGGCATGTGAGTCGGGCTGCTGGGGTGGGGGTGGTGCACGTCTCCGTGGCATTCCACTTGGGGCTGCCTAGGTGACAGGGGCAGCTGGGGGTGCAAACATAGGGGCTGCCTGGGTGACGGGCAGCTGGGGGTGCAGGCACAGGGGCTGTCTGGGTGATGGGGACAGCTGGGGGTGCAGGCACAGGGGCTGATTGGGTGACAGGGGCAGCTGGGGTATCCTCCGGGTCTTCCTAGTGTATGGTGGCAGTTACCACTTGCACAATGCCAGATGTGCTTGCACGGGAACGTTGACAGACATTGTGATGTGCTCCTTGCACGTCCGCTGGCCCTTAATGCCTCAGGTTGGCCACCGTCCGTGTCCAATGATATTCCTGTAGGTGAATGATGTTAGAGCCCTGCCTGGCTAATAATTGTACATTTACATGCAACATGGTGATCGTGCAATATTACATTGTGGGGCCATGCAGTGCTGCATGGTATGTCTAACTCATGCATGTGTTGTGTGGACTCAGCTGCAGGCACTGTGCAGGTGGCATATGGAACAGCTGTGCTGGGACTGCTGATATGCACACACGTGTTTGGTTGTGGGTAGTGCCATGCCGGTCTGCCCGTGTGCAGATATTTAAGATGTGTTGCGGCAGTTGTTCAGGGGGTGCGTGTCTGGAGCCGATGTGAAACCTGGTTGCAAGCCCAGGATGTGTGTTGGGTTTTCATGGCAGGGTCATATAAGGGACATGCACTCCATATTGGGGGGGTGGGTGCTCATGGGTACATGCAGGTGAGAGCCTACCAGTGCTGGGGTGGCAGTGGCAGCACAGCAGACACACATGCAGTACTCGTGGCCAGGATGCGCAGTGTGTCTGTGTCGTGGAATCTGTATTTTTCTATTGTCAGTTGAGACTGCCTATGTGTTATTCATCAGTGTTCTCAGTTGTGGGTTAGGGGGAGTGGGGCCTGGGTGCGTGGTCTACGCCGTAACCATGTTGTACATGCAGGTATCTATGGGTGTCCCTGCAAGGGGGGTGTGATGTAGTGTGCAGGTGCCACTGGGCCTCATTATGGATCTGGTGTTAACACTGCCAGTGCTACCAGCGGCTTGCTGCCGGACCCATTAACAATTACCATTTCTTGACTTCCCAGTGCCACTGGCCTAGTACAAGTCCAGGTGCCGGGAAGTCACGCGGCAGAATTTTCTTGATACACATTCCGATTGATTCCCATAGGGATCCATGGGAGTGGGTAGGCAGAAGTAGCGGCAACCTTGTTGATGGTGCCAGTGCTTCCATGGCAACTCAGCATGCCAGGACCTCAGCACCCACCACGGAAAGGCCTGTTGGGCGCTGCAGCCCTGGCAGCCACTGTAATGGGGCATCATCATGTGTGTGCCGGTCCTGTGACATGTGTGCTGCTCAATTTACAGGGACCCTTGTTTCGGTTCACACACAGTCATGTGTGGTGACTTGTCATGTGGTTGGGTATAGGGCATGCATGGGGCATGGCCTGTGACTTGCTTTGCGCAACATTCACTAGGGCGTGTATGGGAGGGCTGGATCTGGTCAGGGTGATGTTGCCAGTGCTATGGCCATTTATGTGCAGTGATGGTACGGGAGCGGGGGAAAGGGTGGACAGGTGTGAGCTTAATAATTGTGCAGTTTGTGTACTCACCAGCCTCAACAGGTGTCCTCTGCTGCACCGACTCCCTCAATACCATCCAAATGCAGCACACTGCTGCACTTCTCCCATGGCAGCAGCTTGATGAGCGAGGGTGGTCCGCCGCCTGTAGCTGTGCAGTACCTGCGGTGTGCAGCAAGAAGGTTGCACACCCTCAGGTGCAGGTCGTCACACTGCTTATGGCAGTCTTAACACCGCGTGTTGTCACTCCCACAGCAGTCACCTTCCGGGCAGCTTCCGCCCAGATTGTCTTCTGACAGAGCTGCATGCTGCTGCGCTGGTCCGCTGAGAATAGCTCCCCGGCATTGTCAACAATGTGGTCGACCAGCAAGGTCAGCTCGGCCTCACCGAAGCGTGGCTCTCGCTGGCGGGTTTGGGAAATCCTGGATGACATGTCCCAAGATAGTTTCTAGCTGTCAGGCTGGATGGCTTCAGGTACAGGGATATTGCAGCGGATAGTGATTTTTGTAATGACCTCCGGGCTCTTTCCGGTTCTGGCGATAACATTATTTCCGGATCTGGTGGTCTCTCCGTCGATGCGTCCTGCTACGTCCGACATGCAAGTGGCAGAGGCAGATGCACCGTCAACATTGGTGGTGGTACGTCCCGTCTCCACCAGTGTTATCGTGATGATGGTGGCACCGGTTCCGCAGATAGGGGATGCGCAAGGCCGACAAGGTGGAATCCTACCTTGCTTCTGACGCCCCACAGTGCCGGAACCAGTGCCACCGCGCTCACGTGAACACCAGATTTTTTGCACCACACTCGGAATGAGACCCAATGTTTAGACTCTTCATTATAAAATGCTCCTTGAAAGTTCTCCAAAATGAATAGCACCAGTGTCTTCACTACACCTAGTTGAAACTATAGTATGCTCCTCTACTGACAGGGAGATCATGTTCCTAAATGGACCAGTCATGTCGACTAGGTGCAGCAAGGGCAAACGGCCTAACCGAGGGTTACCTTCGAAGAGACAAGTGGTATTACTATCCAAGAGATCTAGGATGCTCAGATGAGATACACACTGTAACCAAAGACAAAGTGCTCAAACTATTTCACAGTAAACTATACTCTATTAGATGGTATTAGTATTTATAAAATTTTACATAGCGCTTTACGCCAAAGCGCTTTAGATTACAATAAGAATATATTACAATAAATCAGAAGCATAATTGCAAAACATGAGACAAACCATCGAAAACAATATGTAGAACAATTTACCTAGAACTATGAAACAGAACAGAGGAAGAGAAGAGGGAAGTAATGAGGGTCAACAGGACGGGGATGAGATTTCAAGGAGGAGTAAGAGGAAATGGAGCAGATAGGGAGAGGTAGAGAGTTCAAGTGTAGGGGGGCAAGGAGCTGAAAGGATTGGAAACGAGAAGAGGCACAAGGAGTCGGAGGAACAGTGAGTAGGAAGAGATCAGCAGAACGGAGGGGGCGAGAGGGAGCGTAGAACGAGAGGAAAGATAGGGGGGCAAGATCATGAAGAGATTTAAAGACAAGACAGAGGAAGTTAAATTTAAGTGGAGAGTGAAAGGGAAGCCAGCCAAGATAAGATAGCGAAGAGGAAATGGAATCGTGATGAGAGAGAAGGCAAAGGGTACGGATAGCAGAGTGATAGAGGGATTTGAGGGGAGCAAGATGAGAGGCAGGGAGGTCAAAGTGGAGAGTAGAGCAATACAGAAGAGGAGGGAAGAGATTAAGAGTTTAGTGGCATGGAAGGTGAGGGAGGAACAGATTTTACGAACATTGAAGAGGTGGTAGCGACAGGCACGGGAGGTAAGAGAAATGTGGTGGGTAAAGGAGAGGGTGGAGTCGAAGTGGTGGCCTAGATTGCGGGCAGATGCAGAGATGGGGAGATTAGTAGGGGGAAAGAGAATAAAAGGAGATGGAGGGGGAAGCGTTTTGGAGGGAAAGAATAAGACTTCAGTCTTATCAGTGTTGAGGGAGAGAAAGTGGGATGACATCCAGTTTTTGATAGCAGTGAAGCAGGAAGAAAGATTAAGGTGGATGTCAGGAGTGAAAGAAGAAAAAAAGAACAATCTGGGTGTCATCAGCATAGAAATGGTGAAGGTGCCATTTTGGGTGATATGTGGCTGCTTATCTGGTCGTTTTCACACATCTCTGCGATAGAAGGGCCTCTAGCAATGCTCTTTCAACATGTAAGGAGGCAGGCAGGCTGGCTGGTTGGCTGATGGTAGAGTTGGCAGAGGATGTGATCACAAATCTAACGGTGAGTATGGAGGAGTGAGGTTGGACTTGTCAAACTCAACCACAACACTTACTTCAGTGGCCTGATGCTGAAGTTAAGAGATGGTGATGCATAGCTCTATCTGTTGTCTGTAATATCTCTTCAGCTGAAATTATAGTCTTTCCTAAACTCCTTTATTCATTTCAGAATATCACTGTTTGGCCTGTGTGTAATTTATCTGTATGTTACTTCCTATCCTTATCCATCTAACATTGCATCTAACATTGCACTGAGGGGTGCTGGCATAAGCTGCACTACCATGGTTCAACCATCGTTGAACTAATGGCAACAAAAAATCTGGAACAAGCTTTTCTGGAAATGCAGGCTCAGTTTGCAGTTCGCTGGGGTCCTTTCAAAACTCCTTTTCCAAACAAACCCATTGAGCGGGAATTGATCCTGCCACTTTCTCTCCCTTTGGGAAAGGTGGATGGCCACGCCCAAGCTATAGTGATGACAATGATACTCCATGCACTTCTGAAATCGTTTTGTGGTTCAGAGTACTCTCTCTTAGTTCTGTCGCCTCCATTAGGGTAATCAGCACCTCATTAATACTTTTCCTAAGGGTTCCATTCTCACTTGCAAGGTGTGTTGCATGTGGGGTGGGTGGTAGCTCTGCCAAACTGCTGCAATATCATCATAGAGAGATGTCATTTAAATCTCACTATGAAGGTTTGCCTCTTGAAGCACCTCATAACCCCATGTACGGCACACTTTGAATACCTCGGCCTCTAGAAAAAACGTCTCCACTATGTACCAGATGGCGCAGGATGCCCCTGAATTGGATGAGTCCCATATTCAGATGAGGTGGAAGAGAGATCTCTAAAGGCGGTTTACTGACAGGTAGTGGATACAAGCCTTTTCTTAAAGATTTCCTTCAAGGCACAGGCTGGCCCAAGTTCAAATACTCACATACATCACTCTGGTCAGAATCAAGTCTTTCAATGTGGGATCATGCGCAGATTAGAATAAGTGAAGCTACGAGCATGCTGCCTTTTACACCTGCTTTATGAATTCCCTGTGGCCAAAAGCTTTTCTACTGCTAGAAAAAGTAGGATATCTGGGAATCTACTTGCTGTTAGATCCATTCGGTTGCCTGTTGAGGGATTTTAGGAACATAAATAAGGACATGTTTACATTTCTATCATTATTTCTTGTCATGAAACGTCTACTCCTGTCTTCGAAGGGTGGATGTGTTATCAGTTTCTAAAGAGCTCCGAGGCCCGACCTGATAATAGTGTGAAGCGAACGAGTGCAATTACACTTCCACTTAGAATGGTATAGTACACTTATGCTTTTGTGCTGTAATTTTAAAAAAAAAATGACTAGTTGTAGTGGAGATTAGATTTGTTTTCTGTTGACTGTTTACATAGAAACTAACAATCAAATACGTCTCTATCATATAACACATATGACTAGAGTTATTCAAGCAATTGGCCATACCATGAAGCTACTGTATTAAATGTGACAAAACAATGATCAGTAGCTCAAGTTGAAAACAGGTGTAAGAGCAACATATGCATAGAATGTTTAAACACAAAATAAATGTAAGTCAGAGCTTAAAATCATGCCCTTGCAAAACCTCATACTACTGCTGCAAGAAAGTGACCATAACACGCGCGTGTTCTCCCTCATAGATGTCTTATTTAAATTCATAAGCACTGAACTGCTCCATCTCCGAGTGACCCCGAAACACTTACAAAAATGTATAGAAATCTAATTTCCAAATAGCAAGCAAACATGGCTATTCAACTGAATTATATATAATGCCATTCCTCCAAAAAAGTAGCAGTTTCTTTTCTCATGGAATGGACTCATGGTTTATCTATGAGAAAACGTTTAGCTTTCAGATAACATGTTCAGTCGCAAGAGTTTCATGTCGACATGGATTGGCTAGAAGCTGGTAAACAAGAATTCACAACTGAACTGAATAGCTGTTTGGACTTTCTATGTTACTTAGTTTTACAGGAGGGCCCTTCTCACATCTACTGTGTGTTAGAATACCTCAGCTAAAGAGGAATTGGGGAAAAAAACGGTTTGGTTTTGTGAAAATCAAGAAAAAAACTTTGGGAAGCAATTTTGAATGCAGTAGAAGGATTACTACTGTTATGATAAAACTCTATAGAACCTACGAACGCCAAGTGCCTGGATTTTGCATACTCTCCATGTGGATGTAAAAGCTATAAAAAAAGGTATAACAAATATAAGTACTGTTTTCTAGCTCAAACGAACAGCCCATTAATTTAGCCAACAAAATATTCAATTCTGAAAAAAGCAAATTATATCCCCAATGTGGTATATGCCTTTGAGTCCAGACAATAAAAATAGAATTCACACCAGTATTGTGAAGAAGGAACTTAGGAAGATGACATTTTGTAATGTGCAATATAAGCTAAACGTACTTTAATGGAGGAAAATTGTATGCATCCGGGGTGTCCCAGAGCAGCAAATGGATAGCAACTTTAAGGATTCAAACTCCAATCACTGAAGATGGCACTCTTGCATCGCCATCTTCATACAGCGAGCTCGACATTGTGGTATCCTTGAATTGTATGAAGGGTGTAAATATATTGGCACAGAGTGCTCCATGACAGTTTGAACACGATCTACAGATGTAGACAGAAAAAGTACAATTTATTTACCATAGTGACTCTTGTAAACGTAGGCCAAATCCCCTTTTCTAAAGGGAATCGGATTATCCTCACCCATTGTGTAGAGAACTGTGAATTTCACGCAAAGCGGACAAAAAGCAATGGAAGCCCTGCACAGAAATGGCTTCACCTAAGCACTGGCTCGCATACTTCATTCCTACTCTCCTTGTTATGTTAACTTGCATTTGCATAGTGCCTCCATGCCAAAAAATAGCAAATGGTGGTGGGGTGCACTGGTGGGTTCATACAGAAAAGGAGACACAGACTACCATTGTAAGAGTCATTACATTGAGTAACTTAGTGGTTATTCCTTCAGACTCCAGGCATAGACTACGAACACCTGCAAGCATTTTTACAAAGGATGGCAGCAACTGCTCTACTCAGCCATAACTTGGAGCCAGTGCCCAGGGAGTAATGCTTTAAGAAAGCAAGTGATGTAGCCCAAGTAGAGGCTCTGAAAGTTACAATTTGGGGAACATGATATGTCATTTATAACACGCCTGTACACAAGTGTTTCTAGGCGCGACCATGTCATTGGAATGCTGCAGGTCCTTTCTCTGCCCTTACACCATGTGCTTGAATCGCTGTCTTGGGTGCATTCAAAACACACATTGCCAAGAAGACCCAATCAGGATAGTGCCAGCTTGCGCTTCACTGAAACACATCCTAACCCAGGTTTCAGAACAGTTGCCCAAACCCTGGTCATCTCCCACCTAGACTGTGGCAACGCCCTACTTGCAGGAGTACCCCATGCCACTATGGGCCCTCTGAAAGCCAGCCAGCTCAATGTAGTATATACCTAGTCACAAGAATGAGCAAATGTGACCACATCACCCCCAGAGCACCTCTTCAACCACACATGTTAAAAAATGCTTAAATCACTAACAAAGCAGTCACAACGGAAACACCATTCTATTTGGCTGAGAAACTCAGCATCCACTGAGGTTAGCACATTACCCAAACCCACATCAGCACGAGGCTGGAAACAAAACCGCAACAGGGGGAACCAACAAAAAACTGGCCTTTTTCTGCTCTAGACCTCACTGTCTATGGAACAAGACTGTCCCATCTCCACCCTACACTTAAGTTCCTTCCTGAAGTTCCAAACAAAAGTCAATCCTGGTACACTGCACTCATTCCAATTCCACTACCTCTGGAGGGCAAACCTCCATCCCTCTACCCATCCCAGCTCCTAAGCTATCCCTGAAAGCTACTTCAAACCACTCTAGTGCTCCCCCTTTGTACAGCGCTTTGTTTTACAGCTATGCTTGGGTATTATGAATTGCATACATACGTACATCTTCTGAATACTATATGCATACATTATGCAAGCGGCTACACAACAGAGCAGAGGCCCTTGGAAGCTCAGCTTTCTGGGAGAAGGACCACTATGCCTCACAAAAAGGTATTTGCAGGAGGTCGTCCTGTTGATGCAGAATTTCAGACACCACCTTAAATCCAGGTGATGCATTATCCTTTCTACTTCGCAATATGACAAAGATTTCTCAGTTTATGATGAAATCGCAAAATATTCAGCAGAAATTAGGGATAGTTCTTCAGGACCCCTTGACCATGTGAAACACAGTGTACGGCTCCCAAGCAAATAAAGCATGGAGTTGGCTTATTCGATATGCTAATGTGATGACGAGACTGAAGAACACTGCCTTTCTGGTGAGTAGTTTCATTTTGCACTCAGCTGTAGGCTCAAATGGCCTGACGCTAAAATCCCACTTACAGTGGGGTCTCCTCATTGCAGAGTGTAGGAATATCAGTTTCGTAAACAGATGCTTGCCCACCGAGTCATGCAACTAAAATACATCTGCCCTCGTAGTCCTCTATGTGCCCAATCGTAGCAGGGAAGCACCTATAGGGTTCCACCTGGATGCCTATGGCAACAAAATGGGTCAAATGACAGCATTGAATGCAAGGAATGGAGACAAGGGGGAGGAGACCCTCTCAACCCTGAACCTGAGCCATTAATTTCTGTAATGAAGTCTGGGCAACAGCTTTCTAGCCACTTGTAGTTGCTTGAGATTGTCGTTGATAACCCCAAATGTCAGACGTCTAACTCTTGAGGTACAAAGCTGCCAAGCTCAAGAAATGAGAACGGGGGTGCAACGTCAGCTCCCGCTCTGGAGTTACCATGACGGGGCTCTGCAAATCCTGGAAAAGCCTGGCAGTTAAAAACTAGAGAATATCAAAGATCCAGACCTGGGGCTAGGCTGGATGGGTACAAGTAGCACCCAACATCCTGTGCTCGGCCTGAATTTAGGGATGAGAGTCTAGAGGAGGAAACAAGTAAATGCATTTTATCCATGAGCTTTATAAAAAAAAATATATATAGATGTGGAGCGTTGTAGGGAGGTGGGGTAGCACTTCGATATCCATGATGCAGAGATTGCACTTTGAAATCTACTGATTTGCAAAAGGGTAATAATAATTGAGAGATAACCCCATCACTTGAAAATTAGGTTTGCAACCTGTCTGTGGAGTTTCCACTTGTATGGGAGGCAGAGAAAGAGTAAGCCTACTTAGGGAAACTTCCGGGGAGCTTTCCACACCCACCAGGTGCATAGACAAGTTTCTTGATGTGGGTTAAAGTTTCCATGGCTATGATGATCCCTGGCTTGTGAAGCACAAACAGAACCCCACCCCATTTGGTGGGATGCCCTGAAGCCCTTCACACAAAGTCCGGAATCAGTTGTCTAGACCTAGGGGGCACATCTCGAAAAAAAAGCCTTTAAGGGCTTAGGCGTAGGACTTCACCTCGGGATTTGGAGTACCCTTCGGCCTATGCAACACTTCTGTGTGAGCTTGAGAAGAAATCACTGACAGTGGTTCATTTGTGAAAAACAAGTGCCAGGGTCTTGCGGGTGTAAAAAAGGCAGTTTACATGTCTTCTTTCCAGCAACATTGTGTCCTTAAATACCAAAGGGCCTGGGTTCCTGAAGACCACATTTGAAAGCAATGCCAGTTCTTGATGGCCCAAACCAACAAGTCACAAAAGGTAAAGGTAGGGCATGGATAGCAGACACAATGGTAATGGAGGCAGACTATGAGGAATACGGTATGAGAATTGTGCAGGATAGCCCTACTTTCCTTCAAAGCCTGTCCACAGATAAAAAAAATGGCCACAAAAAATAAAAACCTAAAATGAAGGCGGCCGGTAAACTAGACTGAAAGGTACTCTCTTCCATTGAAAAGTCACCTGTTGCAGGTCTGCGACAAATGTCTGATCTGGTTCAGCATAGAAAAGGGACCGCGGTATGGAAGCAAGTGCATGTGTCACAGGGCACAGGGCCTATTCCTCTGCTTTGCGAAAACTGCACAACCTTGCTTCTAATGTAATTGCTAAATACCATGAGTCTGGAGGAAAGGGGGCAGCCAATATATGAGAAGGAGCTGGCTACCCAGGGGACGAAGTTTGAAATTCTGAGCAAGTGGAATTCATTGGTACTGACAACCCCATGTTTCAAGCCTTTTGCAGGGGGAGATTGTTAAGGTCTGTAATCTGCCCATTGCCTGGCTTCTTAATATTAAGGGGAATTGAGTGTAAGCTTGCTGCTACCGTTTCATTGAACCAGTACTAATTATTAACATATTAATTATTGCATTAGCAGACTTGCATGACTTGGGACTCCAAATGTCTGGTCATCGACCTATGCCTTAACAAATCTACCAATTCAAGGGAGTAAAGCAAAGATCATACTTTTTTCCTGTCGATTGTGGAGGTTGAGCATCGAAGATAAAGGAGCGTAGCTTTTTAATGACCTCTACCATAGGTCAGAGTCACAAAATGGCCTTCAGGCAAGGGTTACGCAACCCCTTGCCGATGGCTGTGTGCGTTATCTTCTGAAAACTAAAAATGAGCATGAATAGCACCTCTTGAAGCCGTACAAAAATAGAATGCCAGAACAGCAGTTGTGGAGCACAGTTGCGGTTATAGTGAAGGAATGAAAAACTAAGACATCCCCTTGATCATGGGCCAAAAGAAGCTGGTATGTGCAGAAGTTCTCCACCTCTTTCAATTGCAAACAGATTTCACATGAATCTGGAGGAAGGAATGACTGGACTTAGAAGAGCTTTCATTTAGGGTCGAATTTCACATTTCTATTCGGCTAATTTGTTTTTAAAGAGAATGTAGCAATAACAGAGACTTCAATCATCATCTGGTGATTAATGTTTCTCTATACATGGGCTAATATGTGTGTGTCACACGCACAACAATCTGCATCAAGAAGAGAACCGGATGAGGAATAACACCTGGATCTGGTTCATTTGACTTACTTGTTACCATCTTTAACTGTAATTGAATCCCACAATCACTAGTGCTCGGGTACCCATGCTTATTTGCACAATACAAAACATAAAACGAAAGACTGCATTTTCTTACAGTGGCAATAGCATCTGCAAACTAGAAGCAATCCACTCAAATGGATTTCAAATAAAAACAATCCTTCAAAATAAAATTCTCAGTCAAGAATGGGAAATGGTATCACATGCTCAAGGGCCTTACCCTTAGATGTAGATCTTACTTTAACACCTAGAAGATTCTAAAGTACACACTAAGGACACTTTGAAACAAGCAATGGGTTGCAGACAAGACAGGGAAGAAAGAGCATTCTTTGTCAAATGCAAGAAGCAGCGACACAAAAACATGAATACCCCAGAGAATCAAAAAGGCATTTAAATGAAGTGCCAGATAGGAAAGCTTCAGGAACATGCAATAAGAAAGTATGAAAACACTTGACACAAAGCAAAGCATAGTAGAGAAATGGAATGGGACACTTACAGTGACAATTTACCAGGGTCCTGATGGTGACTATTCTCTTAAACCATCCAGAAAGAAGAGCAGGATGGGCAGAGGGGAGTCACAAACAATCCACCAAAGTGCAATGCTACACAGTGTAGAAACCAGCATAGCTAGGAGCCATCTAAAAAAGTAGGGGAAAAATATAAACAAAAGGCAAATGGCAGCCGGAAGGAGAAAATGTAAGACACATAAATTTAAGCCAACTGGTTGGCTGAATAAGGTAGAGCCCATCCAAAATCACGCCATGCAAGCCAGTTTCTTTAGCAAAACATGCTAAATAGTCTTTGTAACTATTTCACACAAAAACAGTCAAACAGAACACATTCAGGTGACATTTTACGTAGACAAAAATCTCAGCAGACAATTGCTGGTAATAACGATCTACAAGTTTGATAACAAAAATGGAATATCCTTCCCTCAGAAAAGGATCTCCCTTGTCCAACTAAAGAACAATTTTTTTTCTAAATAGATACCCAAACCCTAACATCCTCCCCAAAACATACAAGAAGATAAAAATCTTTAAAAGTAGAATTGAGGACCCAATACACTTACTACTGGAAAGCAAAGTCAAAACCACCATGTTATCCAATTGGAAATAATGCAAACGAGAGCAAATGAGATGTAAAAGGGGAAAAAAGGCAAACCTGAGAAAAATGGCAGCACAAAAGTTGTTAACTTAACAGGACTGGGTTGATGTATAAAATAAGAAAATAAAAAATAAAGCACACACTAGGTTCCTGACAGGTCGCCAATAAATCTGTATTCATTGTTGACATAAGCAATACAAATGGTCTCGACATTATCGTTATCATGCAAACATGAACCCCGAACTACAAAATCTGGTCCATAAACTGCCTAGCCCTAGAACACTCTGCCATTCTCTACAAAAATAGAAGAGCCAAAAGTGACAGGTGAGTTGCTATCAATGCTCCCTTCCTTCCTTCCTTCAACAACACTTGATGGCTGAGAATCTTCTCACTATTTGAACATACTGCCCCCCCAGAAGCCTCTTAAACCCAAAGACCCCTTCTCTTTATCAACCTCATCCACAGACCATCTAAAAGAGCACCATGCTGCACTGCCAACATCCGTGCACACCTTAAAGAATTCCCTCGAATGATTAACAAGTCATTCTTGCAGGTGACTTTAACATATGGGCTTACGAATTGGACATGGCTCAATATTCTTGACACCTAAACTACTCTTACCACCCCTTTCCAAAGGTCAAACCTAATCTTCACCTTATGGTTTGTCAATAATTTCGCCACAACACTGACCTGTTGATCTTACCATGTTCTGATCTACTTACATTTCCATAAATTCATTCCCACAAACCCACATTACCAAGGCAGACAACTATAAAGTACCATTGGTGCAAAAGCTTACATATCATTGTCCAATGCCTTTGCTCTGCCAACCCAACTTTGTGAGTTAAAGTCAAAAGAATTCTTGTAGACGCACGTCTCATTTACTAAAGTTCAACCACTTTGCCTACCCAGACCTAAGCTCCTAAAGCCTCCAACTAATTTCTCAAGTGGCTCTCTAATGATCTTACCAATCTCAGAGGAGAATGCGGTTGGCTGAAATGACGCAGAAAAAAATTGGATTCATAAGCTAACAAAGTGGCTTGTTGCGTTCAGAGAGGGCAATTCAGGCCTTTTTCTCTCAAGCCAAAGACAATGTGGCCACCACAGCAGCTCTTTTCAAGATTTATCACAACCTTATCAAACCCAAAGCAGCCATGTGTGACATCATGACCCCTTCTTAAGACATGCGCAATCAGTTACACCATTTCTTCTCTGCAAAGATTTAAAAACTCAAAACTAAAATCTAATTTTCTCTTTGGACTTTCCCCAACTTCTCTCCTCTCCCTAAAAGCAAGCTCTCCAATTTTAGACCTTTCCTACTGAAGAAATTAAATTCTACAAAACTTCACATTTATTTTCTGGAGCACCCATCAGACCCTTGCCCATCTCCATCCTTATAGGCCAGTTCCTAAATCATGAACATGTGATTTTGTGGGGGGTTGTTTCCTGCACCAACGGAAGCACAAGCCTTACTCTGCTTTGCAAGACTATACTTGACATTGCATTACCTCCTAGCTACCATCCCATTTTCTGTCTCCCGTGCATCAGTGCAAGTTACGGAGACATTGGCTGTAAAACAATTGCAAAGATGGTTTGCAAGGGATAACTTCCTTGAAGCAGTCAATCAGGGTTTAGACCCTAGCATGGAACTGAGTGAGACCTCCCAGACATTAGAGACGGTCTCCACGTGTAACTTGATGTCAGTTAACCCACCCTCTAACTGATACTTCCTATTCTGTCCGCAGCATTCAAGGCAGTCAACCATATAGCCTTCCATAATCATTGTAATGGCTAAGATGGCATCTTGAGCTTGCTTCTTGCCTGGCTAGAATTCTTGTACCGCATGATTACACCTAGCCAGCGCTCGCTCGACTACACTAGCTACCTGCATCTCCCAGGATCAAATTCTCTACCTGGCCTACAATCCCTCTTAGCTAAGGAAACATGAATAACCACAAACTGACATTTCCTCACAGATTTGACCCTGTCCTCTTAACCATCACTTGGGTTTCTATCATTTTGGGGTTTAAGCTCCCACCCTCTGGAACTCCTTGCCTTCCCAAACTGATGCAAATAACTATTGTTTAAGAGGTCCTTCATTGCTCATCTATTCCCTCTTAACATCCAACTGTCTCCCTTCCTCTTTCACAGTCTCCCTTCCACTTGCACAATCTTCAATCCTACCATTTTACCATCCCACTCTTTCGATCCTTTCACGTCTGTTCATCTTGCTCCCATGCTCGAACCGATCAGCAGTTTGCTAGAGTGTGCAATAAACAACCACTAAATAAATATGGACTTGATATGGAGGCTTTGTTAAGATTCATGGTTCACAAGAAGGAAAAACTATTAACGATACCCAAAATGGCAGTCTATTTTACGCTGATTACAATTTGGCGTTATGTTGCAGAAGAAATTACCTGTCACAACAATCATCTTGACTTTTAACATGTTAACCTATGAGGAATTTTTGTTCTTGCTCAGTGTACAAACAAATGATGCAGTCACTTCCGATTAGCTTCATGCAGTAAACTATGTCACTGGGAAGCAGGAGGGAAATGAACATTTATTTTAATATTGTGTGGGTGTTAATGTTACAGTGTCTGAACTCCATCCGAAGCAGAAAACATTCCAAGGCGTTTCAAACCTCAAACATCAAAGTGGAAGACACTATATGAAAGGGACTACATTATTCATCTTAACCACAGTTACCTATTGCAAATGGCAGCTTAAATGGCAAACACTATATGGAGCTATGCTCGAGTTACAATCAAATGAATGCATGCATTTTAAACACAATTCTGAGAACGAAAGGAGTGAGATTAGTAATGGGGAAACAAGTATTACCCTGCATAAATGAAGAAAGGAGGCCCCCTCTAGACTGCATCTGGGAGAGGTCATAGCTGTTCGAACGTCCAAGTCACAGACGCAGAGCGAAAGAATGAACAAGAGAAAGAGAAGGGGTATGAAAGCCTGAGAAGCTCAAGGAGAATAAATCTCCAGAAGGGTCACAAACACCAACAAGAGCAGAGAGAACCTCAAGTAGAAGAGAGGGATGATGCATTGGACAAAGAAACCTAAGGGAGCCCGAGAGGCCCAATAAAGAAAGCAAAGAACAGACATGAGGGGAGCCCAGAAAAAATGTGGGGGCGAGATACACGTGGTGGGAAGGGATACGGGAAATATCCCTCCATTCTAAAGAACTTTGGGCATTTTGTTTTTTCTGTAACTTAAGTCTTTTTGTTGTTGAACTCTGGGAAACTTGAGGAGCTTTGCTAAACTGGCAGGAACTGTGAAATAAGTAGAACTGTTAAACTGTGGAATCCAGAACCAGGAGATATTCCTACAACAGCGGAGGAATAATCTAGCACCCAAAACTGAGTGCAGGGCACTCTACCTAATTTTGTTTTATTTATGTCTCAAGCTATAGGGCCATCTTAGTGGAAAGGTTTGGACAGAGGACTATTTTTCTTTTTACTATTGACGACCACCTTAGTTTAATTTAATAAGAACTCCCCTTTAGCAAAGGTGTTAGTGAGGCGTTAGTCTTTTAAGTTGAATAAAGTTACTTGAAATGTATGTCCTCTAGCCCGAGTCCTCCTTATGGCTTAACACGTTGGACATAAGATGTCAATAACTGGAAAATTGTGATTACCTGGACACAGGATAGCAATGCCCATCTAATACCTTTGCACCAAGCCAGAAGTGTTGGCTCTGTCAATCTTTGTTTTTAATAGGGCTTCAAGCTATCAAACAGGTGGTTGAAGGCAGATATTTTTTAATATAGCCGTAGCCCATTTATAGCTACAAGTCATTAACTCATCAGAAAACTTCTAAATAACATTGGCAGGCCAAGGTTTGATGTTACTGCTTTATAGAACAATCACAAATATCTCAGGTGGATGTGTTTGGGGCAGGCAGTGGGTGGAAATGGCCAGGGGGATTAGGATGGACACGGGCAGTCAACGGATGGAAATAACTAAACACCCTCAAGCAAGGCATCATTACCTCTATTCTTATCAGCCCTTCGTCTTATCCCCTTCCACTACTTTTGAAGAAGTGTGTGTACAGTGCACTGTTGAGTGCTGTACAACCACTAACCATAGGGTGGGTCAAATGCACCCTGTCAAAAAGAGAGCTAACAGTCCCTTACAAGTAAGCAGCGTGGTAGAAAAATCTCCCCAACATAAGCCTTGATTAATCATTTTTGTGTTTTATCCCCTCTCCTAGTGAGACCTCTGGACCTTTTTCTTTCAATCCTGAATGAGTGGAGCCATTTTCCACTCGTTCATTCTTGTGGGCTCCGTATCTACCCATACTATGGAGTCTGTCTGCTCTACAGCTCTTAAAGGCATTTGTGTTTTACTCCATTAGGCTCAGTCGGTTTTCCATGCAACGAGTTGGGGGTAGATCCCTTTCCTCTGCTCGGGCCTACCTCTGTAACAGCCTCCCTGCCTCTATGAAACTTGAGGAGAACTATCCTTGGTTCCAGAAGCACCTCAAGACCTTCCTCTTTGCTTCTGCCTTCACTCTTCCTCTCCCCTGCTAATCCGGCTGCTTTGGCACCGGGCACCTGGTTACCCTCTGATTTCGGGCCCAGATCCCAGCCACACACCTGCACTGCCTACAGGCAACACCTGCACTTGGGTCTTTATCTGCAACCCTACGGTCCCCTTCCAGCACTTATTAGACACCTGTTTTCTACAACTTATTCATGCACTTACCACCTGCTGGCCGCACTACCTGTTCTATCTCGTGTTTCAGCACTTTCCACTCCCCCGCCTGCCCCTCGCACTTTCCCCCTTCGCCCCCCCTGCACATTCTCAAAGTCACTGGGCCTAGTAAGATAGTTGTTTTGTCCTCCCTTCTTTCCCATCCATTGCCTCGTCGCGCTCTTAAACACTTGTGTATGGGTGCGATAAAAATAAAATATCTATCATACTACTGCAGCACGCACCTCCTAATGGGCAGTGTTTCTGGGGACCTTTAGGGTCCTCCTTTAACCTCATTAGTGTCAAGGACGAGCTACCTCGTCCTTGGGATTCCCTCCCTGTTGCCAAGGACGAGATAGCTCGTCCTTTCAGGCACTCTGTTTTGTGCGATCGCACAAAACTGCAAGCCAACCTCCGGGCTAGGGACCTCCCCCTCACTGCCAGGGGCTGGATTACCTTCAGTTTCACGTCGGCGTGCGTAAAGATTCTCCCCTTTCCAACAATACACATTGTGTGGCATTGCTGCTCACGGATGGAGCGCAGGGCGCGCGATCTGTGGGCAGTAATGTCACTGGATCAATAGAGATCTGTTTGTGACGCAGGGGAGGAGGGGGCTGCTTACTAGGTAAGCGGCCCCCTTCCCCCGTGGCCCCAAAGCATGGTGCCACAGCGCTGGAGACCCCCTGGGGGCAGATCACTGCCCCCAGGGGTGAAAATGAAAAATAACATGTAAGAAATTCGAGGGATGGGGGGAGGGGGCACTAGGCCACCAGGGATATAGGAAAAAGTGGTGTCCTTGGTGTCCCCTTTCCAAGGACACCACGTATATGACGCATTGCTGGTCACGGATCAGCGCATCATGCTCGATCCGTGACCAGCAACCCACTGGACCACAATGGAAAGGTTTGTGACGTGGGGGAGGGGGGGTTGCTTCAAGTAAGCAGCCCTCTCCCCCCATGACCCCCAAAGCATGGGGGCACATATGTGCACAACCCTGGGGGCAGATGGCTGATCATCTGCCCCCAAGGAAGGGGGGCAAAAAGAAAAAGAAAAATAAATAAATAGAACGGGGATGGAGGGTGGGGGGCCTGGAATTTTTTTTGCCCCCATGAAATGGTGGTGGCCCCCGTGGGAATGCACAGAGGTCTGACTTGCGCGAAGCGGCCCAGATTCTACTACCCAGAACCCCCGGCAAATTCCAAATTTAGGGGTAAAAAACACAATTTCCAGACATTTCACTCTGCTCAACCACCGAAACATGCCGCCAACAACAGATGTCATACCTTCCCGTGTTCCCACAGGTGTCCCAGCGAAAACGGTACCTCACATGTGTGGGTTCACCAATCTAGCCGCAAAGGGAAAAGGCTAACCCACTGATAACCACAAAAGGGTTTGGGGAGATAACCTACAGATTTGAGTGTCCAAGCCACCAAGGAAAACTGGGAACCCCATGCATTTCTGAAAAGAGGGCACCAGTAGGAATCCACAGAGGTCCAACTTGCGCAAAGCGGACCAGAATGTTTTACCCAGAACCCCCGACAAAGTGAAAAATGTGGTTTTTTTCGGTACATTTGAGACTTTGCCAGGGTTTCTTGATAATAAATTCTGGGCCGATTTGCGCAAATCATACCTCTGCGGATTCCCACGGGTGTCCTCTTTTCGAAATGCATGGTGTTTCCCGTTTTCCTTGGTGGCTTGGACACCCGAGGCCCATATCTGTATGTTGTGCTTGTCTGGAGAAATGGTAAAATTCAGGTGTCGAAACAGACTTGGGGTTACCTCTGTTTTAGGCTTTCCCCTTGGCGCCCAGGTAGGTGCACCCACACATGTGAGGTACCGTTTTGATCGGGACACCTGTGGGAACGTAGGAAGGTATAACATTTGTTGTGTTTGTGTGGTTTTCATAACGTTTTGACCCTTTGTCACACAACCCTTTCTTTTCCCAAATGTGACCTACATTTAGTCGCTGCTTTAGGCACCATACGCTTTTGTAACCTACCCTTGAAAAGGTCTGCCTGTGCTCTTTCAAAAAATGGATGCTTGCCGTTCCTCACCACATTGGTTTTCCCGATTTACACATGCTAAGTGCGTCTGTTCAGGCCGTGAGCATAAAATTCCTGTGTACCATGGCTCAGTGTTTGGCTTGTGGTATTGCTTATTTTGTAAAACACTACAAAAAATGTGTGCTTTCCTAACTGCAAGAGTCGGAGGAATGTAGCAGAGCATTGCTTTTCTCAAAATTCATGGAAGCCATTGCTGTACCAAGCCAACTATGTCCAACACACCTTTTTTTTCAGTCATTTTCCCGCTTTTCCCCCTACCTAGTTGTTGCCTGACCTACGTAAAACACTCCTTCCTAAACTTGGAATTTTGTCTACTTTTCAGAAATATATGCCTTTTAGTCCTCCAATTCGGTTTTCCTACCCTTTTCTTCCATTCCGTCCATGCATGTCCAATTGGCAAAAATGGCCAAAATCGCCTACCTCTCACAAAACAGTTGATAACCACATCAAAATATTTTTTTTTCGTTTCCACTCAACCTGTTGTTGAAAGCCAGGAAATTGGGGAATTCAGCACAGCAAACCATTTGTTCCTAGCTCTTATGGGGGAAAAAAAAACACAGGCTTCTTTGTACATCATTTTATTGGCATTTTTTGAAAAAAACCCAACATTTTCGCCCTTTTTGCGACCGCCTACATGTGGGAAAAAAAAGGAGCCAAATTCGGCCGAGATATATCATGTAACAAAAAAGTTACAAGGCTTTGAATGGCCACATACCGAAATCACCAAAAAAGGCCTTGGCACTGGAGGGAAATACCCATGGCAGTTAAAGGGTTAAGATTATTTTCCTATAGCCTTAACTACAGTTCTTAGTATATTTCCCAAAACGTTATAGTCTGAGAGATTGGCACACACCACTTTAGTGGAGTGCCAAAGGGATACTTATGATCCCCCTTCTCTCTGCTCCTGTGACTTTTGAGTTACACAGACAATCACCTAGTTAAGGCTGGTGACAGCGGACTTGTTCTACCAACTATTGTGTATTTTCTATACCGCACGATGTCCATAGCCCCGGTAGTGCACAATAGGGGCACCCAAGTACCAACTTGGGGCCTCACTTCTTTTTTCACCATTGCTAGCGTGGTTTTTATTAGCTTTTCTTCTACCATTCTGGGAGGTGGAGGTCTGTGTGTGTGTTTTGCCTTTGGCGGGAACCAGTAGTTATCCCTGCCTAAGCTCCACAGTGTCTGGCCAGGCAGGAAGTGGGGGAGGAGTCTTCCACCCACCTGTTCTTTGTCTGCCAGAGTGCCTGAATACGTCCAGCTCCCACAGGGGGTCTGGCTGTCCTGATTGGACAGCCAAACGCCCCTTTCTGTAAAATTCTGAAAGAGATTGCAGAGGAGTGTGTGCTGGAACTGTATAAAAGGTGAGGCTTCTGGAGTGTAAAGCAAGTCGACCAACGAAAACAGAAGTAACCGTGAATTGACCACTGCTGTCCTGACCCTGTTTCCTATGCGACAGAGGAGCTCCAAGACAAACTTTGAAACAAGCCATCTCCCGAGGTCCTTGGTGCTTCCAGAGCTGCAGAATCCCACTATCAGGAGATCTGCTGCCCATTTTGAGTTAATCGTGGAAAGACCAAATCCGTCCAAATCTTTGCTGAACCCATAAGGTCACTCCAGAGATCCAATCCAACTCACCCAGTCCCCCTCACCAGAGTGTGGGACTGCAAGAAGCAAAGAAGATTGACTGGGCGATCCGTGTCCTTTGTCGGTGTTGCTGAAAAGGCCCAAAACCGCAGATTGAACCAAGAAGTTGCTGAAAGACGTGCTCCAGGTCCTCCCTCGAGACTGCTGCTGAGAGACACCGTCCATTGTCCTGTCTTGTCACCAGACGAAGGAATCCGGAGGTCGGGTCCAGAGCTGCCACATCACGAAGTGCCAACACAAACACTTTCTTCAAACCAAAAGGTACTCTGGGGAAAAAAGATATTGTTTACCCGATTCCAAGAAGTTGCTCCAGAGCGTTGGAGTGCATATAGAGGTGTCCAGGGCAACCCCCTCTTACCTGTGACCCAAGCCGCTTCTTCTGTCCCATTCTCGAGTTAGTTTTTAGGTCTCCTTTGTTGGTTGATAACTTGCTGCTTCAATAATTTTAGACACTGGAAGAAATCCACAGGAACTCTTCATAATTCGCTGTTTGTCAAGACTTCAAACCCTCTCCAAACTGCCTCTAGCTGGGGTTATATTTTAGGGTTATATTTTTGGACTTAAGACTTCCCAGGCGAGGAAACCATCTCTAGAACCTTGAACTAACCTCATGTTGCACTAACTACTTATTTTCCTCCCTTTTAGTGACTTCTCTATATGGGTTTGCAGAGTTAATACATTACTGTATAACCCGTTGAAAACCGCATAACTGTCTATTCCCTTTCTAACATTGCTACAATTGTAACAGCGAACAAACACAAAAGTGAAAGTGCCTTTTGAAGTGTATTATCTAGTATTCCTAAGTGTTCTACGGTTAACGTCTGATGTATTTAAAGTGATGCTGGTGTAAATATAATAAATATATATCTTTTATATACATATATGTGTAAGTGCTTCTTTGTTGTGCCTGTCCACTTAAGATTCAGTGTACTTACCTACAGCTCACATCTTCCTCTTTAGATACGCCTGACTGCTCTACCACACTATCAAGGTCCTGAGCTAGTAGAGACTGATACTAAGAGTTGGGGGATCTACAAACCACTGGGATAGCTTACTAAAGTCTTACTGCCAGTAGGAGTTTAGGAACAATCCCCCAACACTGGTGTTACAGTTGGTGGGGTTTGTGTAGGTTGGATTACACTGATTTCTGGTAGTATTGCACACAAAGAATCCATCCTCGAAGTCATTATACTATCAAGTACAAAAATAATGTCCACTATGGAAAACTATAAGGCAGAAGCTTTTATGTCTCTTACTGTTGAAAAACTGAAAGACATGTGTAAAGATAAATGTCTTAGTACAAAAGGAGAAAAAGCTATATTAATCCAAAACTTGTTGGATTACAAAACTGTAAGTAGGCCTGTAAATCCAACTTCCAGAATAGATCTAGAAGAAAATTGTCAAAGTTTAACCCTTAGCCCTCAACTTCCAGATAATGAGGTAGAATATGATGTGGATCAAAGTATGAATATTAATCCACCTGCAAATTCTCTGACCTCAACCCTACCTTTATCTAACATGAGCTGAGCTGGTTCTAGAATTAGAAAAAATGAAAATGCAGCTTGAATTCAGTAAACTGGAAATACAGTTTGAAATGAGAGACAAAGAAATGAGGGAGGAACTGCAACTCAGGGAACAAGAGATGCAGCATGAACTAGAGATGAAAAAGTTGTCCCCTGATTCTACTTCAGTTTCAGAGTCCTCTTTGCCAGACCACTTCAGAAGCAGGAAGCCCCGTCTCCCCAAAGATCTGGTGAATTTGTATGATGTGAAAACTAATATTCTTGATTGGCCGAGTACATTTGAGTTTACATGCAAAGTACAAGGTATTTGTGAAATTGAGTTTGTTGCATGGGTAATCTCTAGGCTCCCCCAGAATGGTTGTGATGGAGTTGAACGATGTTAATAGACAAGATTACCAGTTGGTAAATACTGCTCTCATGGCCAGGTGTGGGAAGACTCCTTCCCAAAACCTAAAAAGGTTTAGGGACCACAAGAAGAGAGGTGGTAACTTGTGGGCCACTTGGGTGTGCGAATGCCTGACCAACTTAGATGGGTGGATTAAGGGCTACAAGGTGAAGGCATGAGGTATCTTCATGCTGGAAAGTATGTTTGATGCCTGTTCCCCAGAGCGGAGACAGCACCTTGCTGGCTCTAAAGAACTGGACTCCAAGAAGCTAGCAATGTCTTCTGACGTGTGGGTGGCCAATAGAGCAACTCACAAGAAAGAGGAAGGGGAAAAAGCACAAGGATGAGAAGGATCATTCAGAAAATCCCCCACCAAAAGAGGGACACAAACCTAACAAGAGTAAATATCACCCTATACAACCTTGGGGCCAAACCAGAGGGAGGTTATCAGAAACGCCCATTCCAGAAGACATTTGGGAAATGTGTCATTTGTGGCTCTGGTGACCATGTGAAAGGAAATCCCAGGTGTAAGGGTAGACCTTCAGGGATCCCCTCCGTCAGTTTAGCATTCACACATGATGTGGATATTCCAATGGCAGGGGCCATCTTTCACCCTCAAGCTGAAGAACCATTTGTGTTCATGCAAGAGTTTCTTTAGTATCTCTGGGACTGTGGGAACAACAGAACATCGAGGTCTATAATTCCATTACTGATAATACTAAAGAGTATTATAAAGACAGTGTACTGTACTTGTAAATGGTCAGGACACCCCTGCCATTAGACACACTGGGGCCAGTATAACTGCGATAGATGAACGGTTCTTTCAACCTGCGGAAGTTGCCACGGCTCCCAAAAGGCTTACCAAGTTAGCAGGAGGTCCAGTCCAAATGTGCCCAGTATTGCCAGCTATCATTAAGTGTATTGAAATTACTGTAAACATTCCTGCAAGTGTTCAGCCAGAAGTACCAGGAAGGGTACTGTTGGGCAATGATTTGAAGGCCTTATGTGTAGTCCCCAGCACACGCAAACACCCCTCTTCTGAGCGCTGACACTCCACGTATCGTAGTGCTCAATTTATATGTCAGTTCTTTTCTTTCTTAAAAGTTCTGGATGATAGCTTCACCCCTGGATCGCCCTCTGCCTGCCTCGGCCCTTCTTCTCTGGCAACCCTCCTTTGGGTTCACTCTTGCCGTCCCTTATCTTTGCTTTCACGTCAATCTTGGGGTGACAACTTTTCACCCTTGCAGCCCCCCCCCCCCCCCGACAGGCTCTGACCCCTCTCGATTCTTAGCCTGCCTTCACTGGGTTTACTGTGGCTCTCGATAAGGGTGATAATGGCTCACCCCTGGGTCCTCTTCTTCTGGGCGCTGACCCCTCTTTATTTTCAATGTTCTCTTTTTACACAGTTCAATGTTTCTGGGATTCACGTCCCTTTCTTTCACACTGCTTGTAGATCCAAATCTTCCGATTGTACAGGTTGCTTGAACCTCTGCATAACCACTTTGACCTATTTCGTAGGCCCTCCTACAGCCTTCTGGTAATTGTTGTTTTCGCTCAGATGGGGATCAACCAGAGTGTCTCGCATTAGCACCCACATGGTGCCGGTTTCCCTCTGCAGCTGGTCTCCCCTTTTCACTCTTTATAGTTCTTTCATAATTCATCAAAGTTTTGTTCAAAACACAAAACCTGCTACTTTCAGTTTATCCTGCTTTATCCATTCATCCAATACTTAAAACCTTTCAGACTTTTGTTCGTACATCAACTCCGGCTGTGTTTGGACGCTTGTATCAGCGACTTCGTTTTCCAAGCTTCAGGAGTCTTCCCCATCTCTTCTCCAACTCCGTCGTTCAGCCGGGAGGGGAGACGGCTCTCTCGGGGCACTTCCGACAGGGATACCTGGTTCCCAGTTAGGCAGCAGTTTCGGAAAATTGACAGGTTGCAACCAACACAGAAGTTTTGCCTGTTCCTCTTTTGCTGATTTGACTTGTCGACCAATTTCCTGGCCCTCCAGTCTTGCTCGCCTATTCCCCTTCAGCTTCAAGAAAACTGCTCCATTCTGTGCCCAGCCTTGCTCCTTCAATGCTAGGGAGTGTGGTAGGGATCCTCTGCCGGACTCAGCCTTGCTGCCTCCCTCCAGATCTCCCCAGAGCATCTCCCTTCCTTCCTTCCTTCCTTCCTTCCTTCTCTCGGCAGCCTCCTTTTATACACTTGGGAATGCAGTTGTTTGGTCTGGGTTGGGTTGCCTGAATTTGCCTGGCCTCATTAACGGGACAGTCTGTTAATGGATGATAGTCTGTCCTCTGTATCTCAGTAGGCTTTTCCTTGGTAATCTTCATACCGCTAGGCAACCTCTTCCTCTTCTCAGTCAATTTCGAAATTGGGGAGGAGGAGTCCAGAGAACAATAACAAATTTAAAATTATATACAGGAGTTTCAGAGAGAAAATGAGGATAGGGAGAAATGTATTTGGGTAACAATGGATAAAGGGAATTAAGGGAGTCGTAGTTTTTCCTAAGAGTTATGGACAAAGGGTGTTCAGACATGTCGGAAAAGGAGGGAAGTCTTGAAAAATAAGAACTCTGGATTTTGTAGTTCTTTTGAGCGGATAGAGGTGGAGGTGTTAAATGTTCAAGTTGTGAAGGAGGGTTGACTGGCTTGCTGTTAAGGGTTACGGGATGGTGTAATTTCCTGGGCTGTTTCATCCTTCCCTTTTTAAGGTAACGATCTGGGGCCTGATGGGACTTGTATGACAAAAAACTTACTTGGGGTGGTAGCTGACCTGTGACTGTACCCACGCGTTTTCACACACAAAACAAACAGGTCTGAGGTAATATTTGCTTACATTTAATATTGTCAATAAGTATAACCTATGTTGCCCTCCAACCAAGCTAACTATGCCCTCCTGAGGGGACTAAACTCTAGGTTGCGCTGGTGTGCCGCTTATCTAGTGTTAGGGGACAGATAGAAAAGGCTTGCCCTATCTATTCGAGGAAATGAGTGAGCTGATAGATAGCACAATTAACACACAAAATAAACACACATTCTGTTCCATAACCCTAGATAAGTGGCACACTACTGCAACTTAGGGACTTGTATGACAACATCCCATGAACGCAGAGGGAAGGTAAGATGGATTGGGGCAAGGTAGGGGGGATACTGTTTTTTTTGCCTTCAGGCGCCCTCTCCCCAGTTCCCAAGGATCCCCTGCCGAGGTGATCCTCCCTCGCTCGCCCACCCCTAGGTTCGGGATCCAAGAGTGATGGCCCTCCGCTGGCCACCTGAACAAAGGATCCCAAGGACTATCCGTGAACACCCTCCGGTTTCTCACACATAGCAGTGTTTAGCCCTACCTGGGAAGAACATCTTGACCACCTGGGACATGTGTTACAGGCTCTTCAGCAGACCAATGTGACCATCAAAGCAAGTAAATGCCAAGTTGGTCAGAGTAAAGTGGTCTACAAGCCCTTACCCAGCAAAGTACAGACAGGTCAAGACTGGGTCACTCCAACTACTCAAACTCAAGAACAAGCCTTCTTAGGACTTACTGGTTATTACAGGAATTTCATTGAGAACTATGGGACCATTCCTTCTCCTCTGAGTACCATATCCTCTCCCAAGTACCCTAAAAATATCAAGTGGAATGAGGACTGTGACAATGCCTTCCAGGGGCTGGACGATGGACCCTGTAAAGCTCCAGATTACACTCAGGCCTCCCTAGTCCAAACTGATGCTAGGAGCATTCCTGAGCCAATTTGAGAGCAAAGGCAGGGAGTGCCCCATCTGCTTTATTAGTTGAAAATTAAACGATAGGGAGACAAGATGGCCAACCATTGAAAGTGAATGTGTTCGTCTTATGTGGGCACTGAAGAAATTCAGATCATACCACCTCTATGGAACTACTTTCAAGATTCAAAATGACAACCAAACCTTAAAGTGGATGATGCAGATGAAAGGAGAAAACCTACAACTGCTCAGGTGGTCCATAAGCCTACAAAGCTTCGACTTCACTAGTGAGCACAGGCCAGGTACCCAACATAAGAATGCTGATGGTCTCTCCAGAAAGTATGACCGACTGAATCAAGATAACCATCCAGTAGTGGATTAGATCCTCTTGTCCCCAATATGGAAGTGAGAGAAATCGGATGGTGTCTCCCTGGCTAAACCCGGGGGATTTCTCATCCAGGTGGCCAGGACATGGTAATCGCTATTGGATCCAGTTTCTGGGGGTGGATTAGTGAGGGAGCATCACCTGGATGGGGGTCCTCAGGGAGTGAGAGACCGACAGGTGAGACACTGTATCCCCTTCTTTCGACACCTTTTCCCCATTCTATCACGTAGGACATTCAGAACCACTGCCCCCCACTTTTTCAACAAAAACACTTTTGCACAACACAAGAGAACGGACTAACACCAGAGCTCTATACCCGACATGTCCCAATACAAGGATCAGTAAAAGTCAGGCAATGGATCAGAATTGCACACACCAGACAGCCCTTTCCCTTCCCCACAGGGTTAAAAGGTGCAGCAAGAGAGCACAATACTAGCAAGGCAGACCACATGACGAGACAGCTAGTCAGACCCAGCAGTTCAAGGAGGAGAAGAATAGGGAGGAAATATCGAGCGACTGACTAGGAGAGACACAACCCTGCCCATTTCGACCCAGGCTCGATAAATCTCAGCAGAGGGGATGGTAAGACCAAGAACAATAGCCCAAGTTTGCTGCAGCAGATGTCAATGGTACACAGAGCGTGTCAACGCTGATCAGGATCAGCGGGAGCGAGGGAGACTCCTGCATTCGTGGTGCCGGCCTTGACTCCAGTTACAAGGAAAGCCAAACGGTTCATCACAGTCAGTGAGTCGACAGGAGAACCGATAAGAGCCAGGCTGTGGTGAATGTTGTAAAGTGGCAACTTCAACCCAGTTCAAAGAACTGTAAAAGTGTTAAAGGGGAGCCCAGCTGCAGAGGGACCGGCCATCACGTAGGTGCTAACTGGAGAGACTCTGGTCGACCCCCGTCTGAGTGAAACTACAGATACCAGAAGGCCGTGGGAGAGCCGTCAAGTTAGGACAAAGTGATCATGCAGGCGGTCAAGCAAAATCCCTGTACAGTCGAAAGCCTTTGACCTAAAAACTTCAGAGAAAGCAAGAGAAGTGAATCCTGCAAACATTGAGAGAAAAAGTAAATGTGAAGTTGGCAAGAGTGAACCCGGACGAGGGATGCTGACTACGAGGGGGCAAAGTCTAAAGTCCCAAGAAACAGTTTGTTGACAAACGTGAACCTGGCCGAGGAACGTCCACTGGAACTGTTCAAAAAGACATTAAGATTGGTGAATAAAGGATAAGCCATAGCAAACCCGTTGTGGGGAGGACGAAAATTAAGAGGGGGACCGAGGGGTGAAGCCATCACCGAGAGAAATGCTTGGAACAGAACTTTGTGTTTGTTTGTTATTGGAAAACCTATCAGGCCCTCGGAACCAGGAGGCACAACCACTGAAGGCCCTGATACAGATAAGAACTGCTTTGGGATCTATAGCCCGGAAGAGGGAGATCCAAGGCCGTCAAACGCCATCACCCACCACCACGATGAACAAGGGTAAGCGCCCTGAAGAGGGGGAACAAGGAGTGAAGAATCCTCGCCCTCAGTAAAACCAGGAAATGAACTTTCATTTTGTTTGAGGAACTTTCGTTTTGTTATTTGAATATGTCAGGCCCAGGAAGACAAGAGACTTTCCAAAGAAACGAGACTCGGCCATCGAGGCTCCTGATAGACTGGAAAAGAACGGTCGACTCGTGCTGGGAAGGTTCGAGTGTGTGCTGTGCTCCGAGATCCCACGTTATCCCGTTCTTAAAACATGGGGAAGGAAGGCCCAAATTACCACATCCCAACATATTCATTTGTGAACACTTCTTTCTTTTCTTGAAAACTATCCCACACCCTTTTTGTCTTAGTGTAAGGTTTGGCACTAGGTTTCTTAGTATAAGCTCTTTTTATTTGACAACGCCACTAGGATTGCATCATTTTCATTTGACGGTAGACGCTTGCTCCCATCTTAGATTTCGGTGTAGATTAGGTGTTTTTCCAATCTGCATTCAGTTTGATAAACATCCTTGAACTGCGATTACGTGTGTCTGCCTTTACTGTTGCCACCATACGTTTCAGACAGGGGGTGGGGGGTGAGTGTTAGGGAGATTTATCATGTTTGTACTTCATCCCCTCTCCTAGTGAGACCCCCAGAATTTTTGCTGGACTTCTGGACCTTTATATTTTCAATCCTGAATGAGTGGAGCCTTTTTCCACTCATTCATTCTTGTGGGCTCTGTCTTTTGGAACTCTATTCTTTGTACTCTACCTGTACTATGGAGTCAGTCTCCTCCATAGCTCTTAAAGGCAGCTGTGTTTTACTACTGCAGCACACAGCTCCTAATGGGCAGTGTTGCTGGGGACCCTTAGGGTACGCCTTTTTCTATAGCCTCAACTAACTATAGTTCTTAACGATAGATACTTACTCTCTCTCCCAAAACACTATAGTCCGAGAGATTGGCATACACCACCTTCAGTGGAGTGCCAAAGGGAAACTTAGTATCCCCCTTCTTTCTGCTTCTGTGACTTTTGAGTCACATAAACAAACGTGTTCTACCAACTATTGTGTATTTTTTATACCACAGGCTATGTCCATAGCCTCGATAGTGCACAATAGGGGCACCCAAATACCAACTTTGGGCCTCCTTTCTTTTTCGCCATTACTAGTGTGGTTGTTCTTGGTTAGCCTTTCTTCTACCATTCTGGGAGGGGGAGGTCTGTGTGTGCGTTCTGCCTTTGGCGGGAACCAGTAGGTATCCCCGCCTAGGCTCCACAGTGTCTGGGCAGGAAGGAAGTGGGGGAGGAGTCTTGCACCCCCCTGTCCTTTGTCTGCCAGAGTGCCTGAAATAGGTCCAGCTCTCACAGGGGGTTTGGCTGTCCAGATTGGCTGCCCTTTCTGTAAATTGCTGAGAGTGATAGCCGAGGAGTGTTTGCTGGAACTGTATAAAAGGTGAAGCTTCTGGAGTGTAAAGCAAGTCGACCACAGGAAACAGAAGTAATGGAAGAAGACGATGACCAGAGACACCTGCAGACCATTTGCAAGACCGTGAAGCGACCACTGCTGTCCTGACCCCGTTTTCTATGTAACAAAGGAGCTCCGAAGAGGACAACACCTTCCCTTTGGCTGGTGGGAACAACCAGTCCCAAGACGAACTTTTAAACGAGCAGTCTCCAAAAGGTCCTACTAGCTTCCAGAGCTGCGGAACCCCAAAACCAGGAGACCTGCTGCCCATTTTGAGTGGATCGTCGTGGAAAGGCCAAATCCGTCCAAATCTTTGCTGAACCTGTAAGGGGACTCCAGATATCCGATACAACTCGCCCAGACACCCTCACCAGAGTGTGGGACTGCAGGAAGTAAAGAAGATTGATGGGGCGATCCGTGTCCTTTGTGGTTGGTGCTACTGCAAAGGCACCAAAACTGCAGAGTGAACCAAGAAGTTGCTGAAAGTCGGGCTGCAGGTCCTCCCTCGAGACTGCTGCTGAGAGACACTTGTCCAATGTCCTGCCTTTTGTCACCAGACCAAGGAATCCAGGGGTCAGGTCCAGAGCTGACACATCCCGGAGAAGCCAACACAAACACTTGCTTCAAACCAAAGGTACTCTGGAGAAAAAGGTATTGCTTACCTGATTCCAAGAAGTCGCTCTGGAGCATTGGGGTGCACGTAGAGGTGTCCAGGGAAACCCCCTCTTACGTCTGACCCAAGCCGCTGCTTCTGTCCCCTTCTCAAGTTCGTTTTTTCTTCTCCTTTGTTAGTTGCTAATTTGCTGCTTCAATAACTTTGGAAGAAATCCACAGGAACTTCCATAGTTCGCTGTTTGTTAAGACTTCAAGCCCTCTACGAACTGCCTCTAGCTAGGGTTGTGTTTTTGGACTTAAGACTTGGCAGGCAAAGAAACCATCTCTAGAACCTTGAACTAAGCTCATGTTGCACTAACCACTTATTTTCCTCCTTTTAAGTGACTTTTCTATATGTGTTTGCAGAGTAAATGCATTACTGTATAACCCATTGAAAACCGCACAAGTGCCTAGTTACCGATAATACGATAACCTTGTCTTTTCCCTTGCTACAAATGTAACCGCGAATAAACACAAAAGAAAAAGTGACCTTTGAAGTGTATTATCCAGTATTTTAAAGTGTTCTACAGTAAACGTCTGAAGTATTTATAGTGATTCTGGTGTAAATATAATAAATATATAAATATATGTGCAAGTGCTTCTTTGTTGTGCTTGTGTAGCTAAAATTCAGAGTACTTAGCTACAGCTCACATCTTCCTTTTAAGATTTAAGATACACCACAATGATATACTGAAAAATATATACCTTTGTTATGTTGCACAGATGTCCACGGTTACCAGATAAAGGCACGAAACCATGAGTAGGGTTTCAACTTCTTTTATTCTTAAGTTTATGCATCAGCAGCCCCAGTCTCCTCCTTTCACCTTCAGCATCCCAGCCTCTTTCAAAACCATACATTTCAGATCCCTTACAACTTAGCCCAAGCCAAGTTCCACATGAACATTCTAGAATTCTCCTTGACGACAAAATTCTAACCACATACAAACATTTGGTTTAACAAGAGCAACCTAACCTTTAACAGCAGATTACCCAGACATAACGTGTGCCTTGAGCTCACAACATAACACCTCCTTCTCTTACTATACATTTTTTATATATACTCTATCTCACTCTTGCCTCCATGAGCAGTTTATTCATCCAGTCACCTCCTTTGACCAAAACCACCACTCCCTCTTTACTCTATTGCACAATCATACATCATTCCCTGTATAGTTCTCAACCCTCATGGACCTTGAGAACTTTTTTTTTGTGCGATAAATCCATTGTTTTTTCTTTAAACAAAACATACAAATAAGCTCACACTTGGAGGTAAATCAACCCATCTCTTCTCTTTTAACCACAGAGTCACACTTATAGTTGGGATAAATTAAGCTCTTTTACCACATATGGTTACATACTTGTACGATAACCTAATATAAACCTGTTTTCCATAGTATATCAACACGTGCCTTGCATTGCCTTACCTGCAGTAAGTCAATGAGCGTCCTCCCATTACTGCCATATTTTTTTCGCCTTCTCAGGGCATCCCCAGGCAGTGTACACCCTATGTTCCATAGTGATACAAATGTCTACATCTGTAGTCCATTGTTCATAGCTTGGTGTCACAGCAGATCCCCAAAGTTGCGCTATGTTCCTTTTCATCAGTGCGGTGGTGGTGGTGGATAGAAACAGTTTCTCATACCGTGACAGTTCACCGTCCTCTTCCACCCCCAACAGTAGCAGTTTTGGATCCCTGTGGGTCGTTCTACCCATGACCCTCAACAGTTTGTTACAGCATGCCTGCCAGTATTGTCAAATGTGCATACACTCCCAAAGGATATGGAAAAAGGTGCCTTCACTTTTACAAGGTAAACAGGTTGGATCAGTGATCTTGCCCCCACCCAAACAGAGCCACTCTTGGATAATATATCCTATGCAGTATTTTTAATTGGATTAACCAGAGTCTGGATGAGATGGCTATCTCGCTGGGGAACATCAGTGAGGTGACCCATTCCTCCGGAAGTATAACACCCACATCTCTTTCCCACTTGGACTTTAGGCCAGCCATTTCAGTTGTAGCAAAAGAGGCAATAGCGCTGTACAGAGTCGACGTGACCTTGTGTTTGATCGGTTCTGGAAATAAATTGCGTTCCAGTGGGGTATATTCAGCCATATCTATCATTTCGGGAAGGTGGGTCTGTAGTGCATGCTTCAGTTGCGTGTAGTGGTACTCTTCGGTCGGGGGGAGACTAACGGGAACCCAGGTCTGCAAATGGTATTACGTTAGCTTCCCTCACCACATCTCCAACTTTTAGTATTCCGTGCTTTGACCAAGCGGGCCATTTCGGGAGTTTGTATACTCCCGGTAGGTTTCTATTGCCCCATAGTGGTTGCGCAGGGGTTAGCTTTTTATCCCATCCGACGTATTTGTGTGTGTCGGTCCATATTTGTGTTGTGCGTGATAACATTGTTGGGGTGGACAGCCTGTCTTTATTGCAATAGAGGTATTTCATTATGGGTCTTTCCTGTGTATCGGGGGTGGACAACCTGTTGTGCGGAAGTGAGGCATCCCCGTGCAGTTTGTCGTTTACAACTGACATTTGACTGGCCCAATAGTATGTCTGCAAGCGGGGAAGACCGATTTCGCCCTCCCATATTGATCTTTGAAGAGTAGCCAGTGCTAAGCGTGCATGGCCCCCACACCACAGCAATTTCTTAAGAATTTGGTCTATTTTCTGAAATTCGGTTTGTGGAATATATAGAGGAGCATTTTGCAGTATGTAAAGGAAACGGGGAAGGGCCATCATTTTTAAAAGGGCTGCTCTGCCTAGCAGTGTCAGTGGGAGGGACGACCAATGTCGGACATCTTCGAATCTTATTGTCACGGGGTGTAGGTTTTTAGGCACATAGTCATTCAGGTTATTGGTAATTTGTATGCCCAGGTAACTAAATTGTTCTCTCTCCACACGCTAGGGGCAATCAACTGGCGTTATGTCTTCTGCTTGTCCCAATAGAAACAATGTTGATTTGGACCAGTTGACGCAAAGGCTGCTGAAAGCACCATATCTTTTCAGCAGGCGCGTCACCGTGGGGCAGGAGGTTCTCGGGGCAGGGGGTTCTCGGGTCTTTTAAATATAGCAGTAGGTCGTCCGCATACAAGGACACTTTGTCCTCCCAGCTGTCCGACCAGAAGAAGCCTTCCCATGACTTTGTGCTTCTCAGCAGTTCCGCCAGCGGTTCGTTTGCTAATGTGAAGATCATGCCCGACAGGTGACAGCCCTGTCTCGTCCCCTTCCCCAGTGCAAAGGGCCTTGATACATATCCGTTTACTTTCGTCACAGCCTCCGGGGATTTATAAAGGAGCTTAATCCAGCTCATGAACTGAGCCGAAACCCATGCGGTGCATTATTTCCCAGATCGCCTCCCAATAGACCGAATCAAAAGCTTTTTCGAAGTCTATTGCGAGCAAGGCTAAGGGGTCCTGGAGGGCAGTTGCTCTCTCCAATGCTGAATGTAGCCTTTTTATGTTCATCCGGGTGGATCTCTGCGGTATGAAGCCGCATTGATCTGGGTGGATCAGTGAAGGTATGACCTGCTGGAGTCGATTGGCCACCACCTTCGCGAGCAATTTGGCTTCACTGTTTATGAGGGAAATGGGCCTGTACGAACTACACTTATCTGGCAGCTCGTCTGTTTCTGGTAACACTATTATAGTGGCTTTTCTTAAGCCTGGGGGCAGACAACCCTTCGTGCATGATTCTTCGAACATTCTCAATCGGTGTGGGGCTATTTCGTTCGTACCTATTTTCTTCCACACTTCATTCGGACTGGGGTTTTACCGGGCTGGAGCTCCGACGTGGCTGTGGTTAGTTCCTCCACCGAGATGTCTTATTCCAGCAGGTTGAATTGATCCACTTTAAGGGTGGGGAGGGTCATTTCAGCCAAGATGGCGGCAATGGCGGGGGAGGATGGGGCTTTATATAGTTCCCCGTAATAGGCGGCAAAGCCCTCTGCTATATCTCGGTCTGCCACCAGTGGCTCTGAGCCTTCGGATGTTAGTCTCCTGATCTGTTTTAGACCCTCATCTCTGTGCTCCAGCCATGCCAGCATCTTACCTGCCGTATCCCCCGTTTCATACACCCAGGCGCACATAGCTCTGTGTGCCTGTTTGGCGTTATCTAAAGCTATGTTTTGTAGCTGTTTCTGTACTAGTTGTAGTGCACAGTGTGTTTCTGGTTGTTCGAGAGCCAAGTGGGCCGCCTCTGCACGTTGGACACGTATTTCGGCTTCACGTAGTGCATTCTGGTGTTTCTTTCTGTGGGCCGTGGTCAGGAAATGATTTTGCCTCTGAGCACTGTTTTAAATGCCTCCCATAGCACCCCTGGATCTTCTACAGAGCCAGTGTTTCATTTGAAATATGACTTTGTGGCGCTTTGAATTTGCTCTACCAGATCCGGGAATCCCACGTAGTAGTTATTCGGTCACCAACTGGGCGGTGGAACCGGTCTATTGATTTTTAGTCCCATCATAAGCAGAGAGTGGTCTAAAACGCCTCTGGGAAGCAGTTGTGCCTCACATGCTAGGTGCAGGTCCACTGATGGGAGGAAGAAATAGTCTAGCCTCGAAAGCGGGGCATGTGCTCCGGAGTGATATGAATATTCCCTTGTATCCGGGTGCAAACTTCTCCACACATCTTTCAGCACCAGGGCATCAGTGAATGTGGCAAGTTTAGTACACATGGAAGGGTGTCGAGTGCGAAGGTGTGTTCGATCAAGTGCCACATTCATTACCTGATTGAAGTCCCCCCTCCCCGTTATCATGAGATCCGAGGAGTCTCCAGTGATTATGGGTGTAATGTCATTGGACAGGGAAGTCAGTAAATTCGGCGGTGCATAGACTAACAGCATGGCACTAGTGCGTTCCCATTGAGTCCCTGTTATGTACACAAATCTACCCCCTGTGTCTTGAACAACGGTAGAAAGGGTAAAGGGGAGCCTCTTATGTATTAAGATAAGTACTCCACGGGAGCCCATGGTGAACCCGGCATGCAACGCTATTCGATAATTGGTGCGTTTGAATAAGGTACAGACGGTGCCTGCTAGGTGCGTTTCGGTGAGGAATACCGCGTCTGGCGAGTTACGATTTAACAGTTGCAGGACTAGGCGCCTCTTAAGGCCACCGCCCAGCCCGTTCACGTTCCAGGTCATGATTCTAATGGTTCTGATGTCATTCGTGTTTGAAGTCACCGCCATCTGAGGTAGAAGCAAAATGTGTTGTACCCAGTTTGGTTATCGGGCGCTTTTGACAACATATCCACTGCCCTAATCACAACGTTTCCTTGACCACCTCGCAGCCCAATCGGTCCAAGAATATCCACCGCCACCACATCCCACACGGAAGCTGGCAGCTCCACTACAAACATGAGTGGAACTCCCATAATCAACACCATGTCACTGTTTGCACATCCTTCACATGACCTTAGCAACTGTTCTACCTGTGAATCCATACCCTGCCACCAGTATTCCTGCTGAATCACACCATTTGTTTTACACAATCCTATATGTTCTTCATGGTCAATTCCCATAACAACTTCTCTCATCCCCTC
Source organism: Ambystoma mexicanum (assembly GCF_040938575.1). Classification (NCBI taxonomy): domain Eukaryota; kingdom Metazoa; phylum Chordata; class Amphibia; order Caudata; family Ambystomatidae; genus Ambystoma; species Ambystoma mexicanum. The sequence continues at coordinate 1,088,231,785 of NC_090935.1, read as the reverse complement.
CGGTAGCACCACTCTGTGTCCAAGCACCAACAATATCTTTTCCACACCTAGCTCATTTCTAACACTATATATCTTGTATTCGTCTCCCAATACCTCAGGTAGTCCAGCCTTTCTGAACAAATTCCACCACTCTTATAAACCTCATCCCTCTCGCATTGTGCCTGCAAACCCTCTTCACCACTAATTTGGTTATTCACAAAAACTTTAACCCTCCAGCTCATTCTTTTCACATTCAACAAGATTATCAACATCCTGAACAGTATTTTGAGACAAAGAATCTGCAACTACATTTTGGTCTCCTTTAATGTATCAAACCTCAAAGTCCAAACCCTGTATCCCAGTTATCCACCTAATGAATCTTCTGGACACTCCTTAGAGCCTTTTCCTATTGAAAATGGTCACCAACAGTTTATGATCCGTCCCAATTAAAAACTGCCTTCCACACAGAATTCTTACACTTTTCCATACCCCTTTACACAAGCCAATGCCTCCCTCTCAACAACTGAATCTCTCATTTATGCATCCTTCAGCACCCCTGATGCAAATGCCACCATTTGCACGTCTCCACCTTTCTGCTGCATGAGAACACACCCGAACCTCTTTCACTGGCATCAATATACAAATTAACCTCCCAATCTTCCTTGAAATCCTTCAGCATGGGCGCCCCCACCGAGCCTTTCCTCAGATCCTCAAATTCCGAGCAGCATTGATACATTTCCCATGGTACTCAATCAATCCCAAGTATGAGGATAACTCGGCCTTATTCTTCAAAGCTTTCATATGTGCAACCGCCTCAATCGCATCCATTTTAGGCTTAATCCCTCGAGCAGACAATTCATGCACCAAATAATGCACCTTTTCCATCCGAAACTTCCACTTGTCCAAACAGATCGTCAGACCAACCTCACAAACCCATCCCAAAACAACTTCTGCCTTGCATCATGTTATTGCACATCCTTTCCCCACACCAGGATGTCATCTTGATAACAGCATACACCTCTTAGTCCTCCAAACCTTTTACTCATCACTCTTTGAAATACACTTGAGGCCGAAATCCAACCAAAGGGCATCCTCCTGCACCTATATAATCCAAACGGTGTAATGCATGTCAGATCCATGGATGTGGAGTGTAAGAAAACATGTCGGTATGCTGACCTTAGAGCAATGGTTCAAAATATACCTGCTCCAGATCTATCCATTAAAAATTCAATCTTTGGTAGAGGAAATCTATCTGGCACTATATTTCTGTTAAGCCCCCGAAGATCTATACGCAGACTCACGCTACCATTAGGCTTCCTCACTGCCACCCTCGGGCTAATCAATTCCACGGCTTCAGTTTTCTCTAGGCTACCCTTCTTCATCATCATGCACTTCACTTCTCCTATTTCTGACCTCAACGCCACTGGAATAGTCCTGGCTTCTCACTGGTACTGCTCCCGGCCTCCTCTTAATTTAGCGTACAAAACCCTTGAGACATCCCGTCTTCTCCTCAAACATGCTGGGATACCACTCTTGCATCTCCTTTCTGCCATTCTTCATTTCCATTTTGCACCAGCAAAACCTGAGAGGAATGCTCAGGATCCAGCTTAATCCGCCTAAATCTGCCTGTGTCTCCCACGACAATAAATGACCCAATTTGTACATAGCCTGTGGCACTGTGCCCTTTAAACCCAAAACATGCTTCACATTCTGTGACTATGTCAATAGGCACTTGCCCATAAGCTGGTGCTGCCATAGTTGCTTCCTGCAACTCAAAGCAATCAAACTTGTTTCGCCAGGTACTCATGCTCATCAAAGTGTAATCCGCCCCACTGTCAACTGTCACGATGCCTCAGGGCTGATTCTGTGCGCTTAACAAATGCGAATAAATAAATAAATAAATAAATAATAATTTGACCGGTACGTCATTGACCGCAATCTCAGCATGACGCTCGACTCTCTTTCGCCTAGCGTCCACTGCATTCACCACACACACATCATTGTCCTGATCACACCACCCACTCAACAAGGACACTCCATCATGCGCACATTTCAATGTCCCAAACTGGACCATTGCTTGCAGCAGCGGGCTAAGTGTCCTTTTCTTCCATACTCCCTGCATATCACATGGTGGGCAAAGCACTCTGTCATTGGCAAAAGGTTCACTGCTCCTGCATCGAAGGCATCACTTTTGATTGGACCTACCGTCATACTTCTGCTTCATCTGACAAAACTGGTCAACCTTTCATTTGCTGAGGGCCTCTTAAACCTTAAGGAGGCATGGATTACCCCACTCCTGAAGAAAGATAACCTCGATCTGATGTCCATAGACAACCATCATCCTGGACAAGGTTGCTTATCTTCAATTGCAGAGCTTCATTGAAAGAAAAAAAAAAAACAGTCTTGGAGCACGTCAGTCAGGCTTTAGAGCCAGACATGGCACAGAGATGGCCATGCTGGATCTTAAATCAAGCCTGTCTAATATGGTTGATTGCGGTCAGCCGGCACTAAATCAACCTGTCTAATATGGTTGATTGCAGTCAGCCGGCACTCTTGATGCTTCTTGACCTGTCCGCCGCATTTGATCTGGTGGATCATGCCTTAGTGGTAAACAGGTTGGAATCCATAGTGGGCTGCTTGAGTTTAGCAACACAGAGGGTTGCCTCCTTTCTTGGCCCTCGCAATTTCACTGACAATGCTTGTTCCACACCAGCACCCATTACACGTGGAGTCCCTCAGGGATTGTGCATTTCACCCTTACTGTTCAATGTTTATATTATTCCTTTACTGAGACTTCTAGATTGCCTGGGTGTCCTTTATGCCAACTATGCTGATGACACAGAGGCCAATATAAAGCTCTCGGGCCTGTATTCACATGACTCATCGGATCTCAATGCCATTAATTCTGCCATCCACGATTGGATGGAAGCCAATTCCATGGCTCTTAACACCAAAAAATACAACTATTAATTGTGGCCTCTGGCCCTAATCTCTAAACCTTGCCCCCCACCTCCTCTGAGTACAACAGCTTTAGCATTTCCAACATCATCATCATCATCCCAGTGGCAAAGAAGGTGAAGACCCTTGGTGTTATATTGGACTTAGAATTGACAATGAACCAGCACGTCTCTCAGATTCAGTCTTCTTGTGGCCTGATTAATAAACTGCTTTATCACATCTGGCCGTTTGTGTCACACAAAAATGCGCCTGTCCTGGATTCTGCCCTCGTAAACACTTGTCTGGACTATTGCAAGAGCCTCTTGAGTGGTTACTCCCAGTCAAATTTAGATGCATTGCAGGTCGTTCAGAATAGAGTAGTTCGTGCCAGCTCTGGCTTATCCAAACGTGCCCATATAAGAGCTTCTAGGCGGGAACTGCACTGGTTGCCCATGAAACATCGCATTCCACATAAGATTCTCACGCTTACTCATAAGTGTGCGAGCAATACAGCTCCAAAGTACCTTATGGACCGTCTAAAGGTATATGCACCTCTTTGCAGTCTTAGATCCAAGGATCAATCCAGACTTGTGCAGCCTAGGTTTAGGCTGGTGAAGTCTGGTGGGTCTTGTTTTGATGTGCAAGGGCTGATGGCCTGGAATGTTCTCCCTACTGCTCTTAAAAAAAAGTTGAAACGATAGAGATCAAAAGAGGTTGAAGACTCACCTCTTCAACCTCCCTCCTGACTGAGCCCCCATTATGGACTCCCCTGGCTAACGTATTTGTCTTTGTTTGTTCGGGGTGCGCCCTTGGGCATGTGGCGCGTTATAAAAGTTTAAATAAATAAATCGCTGTCTTCTTCTTGAACTGCTGTTTAATTTTCTTCCTTTTGTTCCGTTTAACACCTTTGACCTTATTACGATGCTCAAATTTGTTCGTCGCACAAGTCGCTTTCTCCGAATTTGCATCTAATTCTTAAATGCATTCTTCAGTATGTTCAACTATGTTGGCGACCTCAATAGCTTTCTCGAAGCTTATATCGCCTTCTCGCCAAAGTGCTTCTCTCCTATTGTGATTGCAGCAATGTATCATGAGTTGATCCCTTAGATGCTGAGCCTTACAATGTTCGAACCTGCACTTGATTGCTAACCCACAAAGCACTATGATGAAGTCCTTTATGGTTTCGTGCTTCTTTTGATCTCTGGTGGCAAAATGGTATCTTGCAAGAATAAGAATTGTATTATCCTTAACAATGAAGTGCTAATCCAATTTGGCAATACTTCTGTAAAAGGCATTCAACACTTCAACATCCGCTGCCAGTAGATCCGGTAGGCTCCTGTATACTGCTTGCCCTTCTTGACCTAGGCAGTGATATACCAGAGAATCCTTTCTATCAGCAGCTTAATTCCCTCCATACACACCATGCAAATACACAAGAAATCCTTCCTTTCAATCCTGCCATTTTATTACGGGCTCCCCAGATACTGGTAAGAAAAGGGACATACCTGGGATGTTCGCCACCTGTCCACTTCACAACCTGGTAAAGGAAGGTTTGTTTGCCAAGCAATCAAAGGTCCTCGACCTCCTCGACAAGTTATATTCATTACTCCACGGTCTCTACAACGTTCTTTCTATTTCCCAGCAAAATCTCCCCCAGGTACTGTGGGTTAAGATCATTTTGCAATTGTTACATGCGGTGATGTGAGAAGGAAGATTGTTTCTGCGATCTTTATATGCCCTTCTCGAGTCTCACTGACCGTGCCAGACCTCAAAAGCCATCGCAGGACAAGGCTGCAGTGTTGATCAATGCAGGTTTGCAGGAGACGCTGCCCGACTTTCCACGTAACACGTTTGTTACGTCCACGCTACCAAGCCTATATAATCCGAGGTTCGGGACTCTCTGCGGCAAAGCCCTCGCAGGACAAGGCCGCGGTGTTGAGCGACGCAGGTGTTTGGTGACAAAGGGGGTCTGAGGCGCAGCCTGTGAGCGCAGATGTTTCACTCGCTTGTCTGCAGCCCCCAGGTAAGAAGTTGGGAGTGTGCTTGCTGCTCTGCACTTCTTGCCTTCCTCCCGCACCCCCCCGCTTCACGCACGCGCCTCAGCCACCTCCACCGTCACTTTGTGTGCGTTCTTGCCCCTTCACCTGCGCGGCCCCTCTCACTCTTCCCTTGTGCTCCCTGGACCCTGCGCGTGCCATACCCCACCTGGTCCCTCGCAATCCTTGATTGCATGGTTCCTAGCCACCCCCTTATCACGTGTCCTTGCTTCCTCCTCGCATTCCCTGACCGCGTGCTCTACGATTGCCTCTTTCCCTAGCCCGCATGGTTCCTCGCAATCCCGATTGTGTGGTTCCTCGCAACTCCCTAATCGCATGCCCTCGCATCTGCCTCTCGAACCCCCGACCGCTTGCCCAATGCCTGCCTCGCTCCCTAGTCCATGTGGCACCTCGCAATCCTTGATTGTGTGGTTTCTTGCAACACCCTGATCACGTGTCCTTGCTTCCTCCTTGTGAACCCTGACCGCATGCTCTACGCATTGCCTCGCGCCATAGCCTGTGTGGTCTCTTCACAATCCTTGATTGCGTGGTTCCGTGAAACTCCCTAATAGCGTGTCCTTGCAACTTCCTTGCGATTCCCTACCTCGCACTGCCCTTGTGGTCCCTCGCAATCCTTGGCTGCGTGGTCCTCGCAACTCCCTGATCACATGCCCTCGCCTCCGCCTCGCGATCCCCGACCATTTGCCCAACATCTGCCTTGCTCCCTAGCCCACATGGCAAGGCGCCCTGATCACGTGTCCTTGCTTACTGCTCGCGATCCCCTGACCGCATGCTCTACGCTTTGCCTCACGCCCTGGTCGTGTGGTCTCTTCGCAATCCTTTATTGCGTGGTTCTGCGACTCCCTAATCGTGTGTCCTCGAAAGGTCCTTGCATTTCCTTGAGCACGTGCCCCGCGCATTGCCTTGCGCTGCCAGTATGGTCCCTCGCAATCATTGACTGCGTGGTTCTGCGCAACTCCCTTACCACTTGTCTCACAACCGCTTCACGATTCCCTAACTGCGTGCTCCGCACACTGCCTCGCGCCCCCCACACCACCCTCCTGCTCCCACAAGCCCTCTGATCTGCCCGGATCACTCTTTGCCACACTGTCCTGTTTCTGCCGTATCTTTGCCTACTTGGGTCATCACTCTTCATTGGTGTTTTTTTTCCTCACTGACTGCTCTGTTCTGCTTACACTGCCTGTTTTTTCTCCTTTATATTCCTCCCTCATCTAGGTCCGCTTTCATAGATTCCCCCGTTTTGTTTTTTTGTGGTTTTGTATTCACCTCACTGACTGCCCTGTCCTTTTTATTGTACTGCTGCTCCATTGCACTCTTGCTTTCTACTGGTTCTCATTTGCCTACTACTTTGTCCTGGTTGTTTTTGGTGTTGTCCTCTTAGCAAATCGTTCACTTAGCAAACTGTTCTACTATTGTCTGAGCTCTTGTCGCACTGGTCAATTGTCTACTATTGTCTCGTCCCTCTTTGTCTCGTCTGCTTGCACCACTCCCTGTGTCCTTCCCTGTGGTCTCACCCCCTTCATCTCTTCTCTCCCTACCTACTCTATGATGCTCTCTGTTTCTCCCATTTTTTCTAACTGCTTCTCTATCGACTATCCTGCTCTCCTTACTAAATCTGGTAGGAAGAAGTTTAAAAAGGACATCCTGGTCTCCAACCCAGGCCTCCCTATGGCTGAAACCTATACCAGTGCTTCTGCTAGACAAACCCTCACCGACATCCTTGGTGTCATTCCCTCGTCAGACCTATGAACTCTTCATATGGTCTTTGTGCTTTGTTCTTTCTCTTCTTCTCCAATTAATGGTGGCACCCAGTGGGAGGCCCTCCTGGTCCCATTCCACTCCTCTAAGGTCATCATTAATGTTTACCTGAATGGCACAGTCTTTGTCCAAGGCCCTCAGGCCAACCTTCTCCTCTTTGATAGACGCTTCCTGCACCTCATCAATTTCCTGTCTTCTCCTGCTGTCCCCTCTCTTCCTTCAACCGCCTCATTGCCTCCCCCTGCCGTCTCATCCTTGGCTACCTTGCCCTCTCTTCCTTCCCCTTCTACCCACCCCTCCCTCTGTCTTCTTCTACACCTCTTTAGGGCGTTCCTCCAATTTGTACCCCTCCCCGGAAGTCTTTCAAGGATGGCAACCTTCTCCATATTGCCCCTCTCAACGCTCGCTCAGCTGTCAAACACTCCTCTGACATCTGACATCTCCTGGAAGAACTTGACTGCGATGTCTTCGGTCTCACTGAGACATGGTTCACGGCCAGCTCTGTCACAAGCTTTGACACTCTCCTCCCTGATGGCTATAAGATACTCTCCGTGCCCAGATCCAACCATACCAGAGGGGGGGGTGTAGCCCTAATCTTCCCAGAGTGGATTCCTACCTCTGTCATTCCTACACAGGCCTGCCTACTCTTCTTTCGAATGCCTCGTCTGCAGGCTCTCTATCTCTCCTGCTCATTCCCTTACTGTGGCTACCATCTATCGGCCACCTGGTCAGTTCTCCTTCCTCTCTGAGTGGGCGGACCTCTCCTCTACCCTCCTGGCCTTGACCACTCAACTCCTCCTTCTTGGAGACTTTAACATCCACCTGGATGCTTCCTGTCCTTCCTCTGGACTCTTTCTCGACCTCTGCGACTCTCACACTCTATCCGCCCGACTCACTCTGCAGGGCACACTCTGGATGTTCTGGTCTCTTCAGACATACCCCTTTCTATCCCTCTCACCACTCCCCTCGCCTGGAGTGATCACTTTCTCCTATCTTCCCATCTCACCCTCTCTACCCGTCAGGCCAAGCCAACTCCAGCAAGGCCACCTACCTTCTTGGTTATCGGACCTATGAAGCATGTGTCAGTTGAGGCTTTCGCCGCCACTTTCTCACCCTCTGCTCCGCCTTTGGCTGACTCACACCCTGACACAGCCCTTAACATGTTCCACTCTGCTATATCTGACACTCTTGATGTTCTTGCCCCTTTCATGAGGATCCGCTTGAAGCCCAAAGCCAAGTGCAAGTCCTGGTACAACTCAGACCTCGTCACCCTTAAACTCAAGTGCAGGGTGGCTGAGAGGAAATGGAGTGCTTCCGGAACATTCCTCTGACAAACTGGCCTGCTGCCTGCTCCAAAGGCAATACCGGCTCTGTGTCCGCACCAAGAAGAGAGCCCACATCCAAGCCGCATTGCTGTGACATCCAACAACTCAGCCGAACTCTTTAAAATCTGCAAGGAGCTGGCCAATCCTACTGCAGTTTCTACCTCTCCTGTCCCTTCCCACCCAGGCCCTCTGCATGGCACTGGCTTCTCATTTCATCTCTAAAACTCAGGACATCCCATCCTCTCTCTTCCTCTCCCCCTCCTCCCTCTACTCTTTATCTGGCCACTCTTTGGCCACCCCTCCTCCCTCCTTCTCTGCCTTTCCCCTGTTCTCCCCAGATGAGGTTTCTAGACAAGTCTGATCTATGAAAGTCTCATCAAAACAGGTTCTGCCCTGTTCCTCCAAAACCATCAAGGACCACATTGACACCCTGGCTCCTGCTCTGGCTGACCTCTGCAACAACTCCTTCGCCACTGGTGTCTTGCCCCCCCTCCCCTCAAGCACTCCTGTGCGCCCTCTTCTTAAGAAACCCTCAGCCGACCCCTTCTGCCCGGTTAGCTATCGCCCGATCTCCCTCATTCCTTTCCTGGGCAAACTCTTCGAAAAGCTGGCCATCTCCCATCTTAATATTCACACGGAGTCTGGTTTCAGAGCTGCCAGAAGCACAGAAACTACTCCAGAACATCCGCGAAGACCTGCTCTCCAACCGCGATTCTAATATCCCCTGTGTCCTCATTTTACTTGATCTCTCGTCTGCCTTTGACACAGTCAACCATGCCATCCTGCTCAACCGTCTCCATGTTAAACTGTGTATCACCGTTCATGCCCTGGCTTGGCTGACATCTTTCCTCTCTGATCGACCCTCCCAGGTCTAACTTGGGTCCTTCCTCTCCTCAATCTCTCTCTCTCTCTCTCTACCTGTGGTGTTCCCCAGGGATCTAACCTCTCTCCCTGGCTGTTCAACCAATACTTGGCACTTTTTGCCCAACGCATTGCCGCTCTCTGCCCCAAATTTCAGTGCTATGCGGAGGACATTCAGCTCATTTTCAGGCTCCCCTCTGCCACCTCTTCATCTCTCATTTCTGACTGTCTGCTTTCCAGGAGTGGCGTGCCACCAATGATCTGAGCCTTAATGCCAGTAAGACTGAGATTCTAATTAGCAAACCTGCTCCCTCCTTTCCCGTCATTCTCTGGCCGACCTCTCTTGGCCCTCTTCCTGCTCACAACTGTGAGGCTAAAAACTTTGGGGTCATCTTCCACTCCACAACCTCCTTCTGTCCTCACACCTCACACGTCTCTAAGTAGTCACACTACCAATTGCACCTCCTCTGAGATATTCTTCCTTTCCTCTACTTCCCCCAGAAGCTCACTGTCTCCAGGGCTCTGGTTCTCTCTAGGCTGGATTACGGCAAGAGCCTCTTTCTAAATCTGACTGCTTCTACTCTCCGTCCTCTGCAACTCATCCAAAACAGGACTGTGAGACTTGTCCTTCACCTCAAGCCCAGAGATTGTATCTCTTTCTAGGACTGAAATTTCTTCACTGGCCCCCAGTGGCTGCGAGCATTAAGTTCAAAACCCTCTGCATTGTCCAAGGCCTTCTGGGGGCTTGGGCATCAATACCTTCAACTCTCTCTTTGTAAATATCTTCCTTCTCGAGCCCTTCGCTCCTCCGCCTCCAACTCCCTCTCCAAGCAACGAGTTGGTGGTAGATCGATTTACTCGGCTGGGGCCTCAGTCTGGAACAGCCTCCTTGCCCCTCTGAAATTTGAGGAGAACCATCTCCGGAAGCACCTCAAGACCTTCCTCTTTGCTTCTGCTTTCCTGCTTTCTCTCTCCCTCTCCTCTGCTGACCTCCTGGTTGAAATTGAAACTGCACTAGTCGCCTGGGTACCCTCTGATCTCGGGCCCAGGTCCCCTCCCTGCCAGTTGCACTCCTGCACTGGTTGCCCCCTGGAAACCCTTGCACGCAAGGTCGGTTTCTGTATCCCTACAGTCCCTACCAGCACTTGACACTTCATGTCTGCACTTACTCTTGCACTTGCCACCAGCTGGCCTCCCTTTTTATTTTTGCATTTGTTTTATTTGTTTTACTGTGTGATCCATGTACTGCATTGTCCCCTCCCCTCGCACTTTTCCCCTCCCTCTTCCTTTGCACTTGCTCAATCTCAAGGTCAGCTGGCCAAGTAAGATCAGTGTCTGTCTTCCCTTTGTTCCCCTTCCCTTGCCTCGCCTTGAAACGCTTGTGTATAAGCGCGTTAGAAATGCCATATCATATATATCAATATGGCCTAGATGTTTGCGGGATGCATGGCCCTAATATGGCTACTGCTACTCCCCGCTATCGATTGGCTTCTCTCTTATTGGTCAGCTGACGTACTCCACTCAAAACTCCTCACCAACTTCGCAGATCAGCACTTCCGTGCTGCGGTGCTCTTCGTCCAGTCCTTCACCAGTCGGCTGAATCGGTTCTCCTCCAGCAGGGTGCCGTGGAGTTAGGATGAGATGGGAAGCATTACTGCCATGCCGCCGGCCAATTGCGCTCAGCTGAGTTCGGCACTGCCCAGCGCCAGCAACTGCTGGGAAGCCCTTTTCACAGGAGTGGCAGAGTTGTAGGCCCAACACGGAAAGGCAGAGCTGGGGCTGCTGCTGCTTGATATGCGTCATCAGTATTATATCCATGGTTACCAGATAAACACGTGACAACTTTGAGTAGGGTTACAACTTGTTATTCTTAGGTAAACGCTTTAACAGCCCCAGTCACCACCTTCATCTGCAACCTCCCAGCCTCTTTCAAATCCATACATTCCAGATCTCTTCAAACTGAGGCCAAGCCAAGTTCTGCATCAACATTCTACGATTCTACTTGACAATATTCGATCTGCATATAAACATGTGGTTTAACAAGAGTAACCTAAACTTTAACAGCAGATTACCCACATAACTTGTGCTTTGAGCTCACAACATAAGTATATGTCAATTAAATTCTTCAGTACATAACACACAGTATAAAAATACACATTATATTATAAAAACAGTAAATGTTTGAGGACTCTCCTCACACCTATACTTTTGTGTAGGTCTATCTACATATAGGCACACAACATATAGTGACAAGGGGAAGAGAACCAGGCATTCTAACAAACAGTAAAAAATCCCTAGTGCTGCACAGCACAAAGTAAGTTATCCAAAAAGGCATTTTGTAGGTGAACTGCTCGGTGGTAGGCACACAACACAAATGGACAATGTGTGGCAACAAAATGGACACAGGTAAAGTAGTCCGAGGCTAATACCAACAATCCACAGAAATTCTGGCCTTCTGGGTCATAGTATTGGTAAAATCCAAATACACACATTGTGATGCTGGAAACGCATCGGAGGGACAGGGCCTCCGTATCCTTGTCCTTTACTGCCTTTTTATTGTGTGTTCTGTCGTGTTTTCCGCACAGGAGTTCATGTGGGACTCCTGGCGATGCAGCTCTCTCTTTTGGTTTTGGTGAACAGACCCGTGGGATACCCTTATGGCACCCATGGGTGGGGGTACAACCCTGTGCCCCTAGTGTATGTTTTTGGGCACCTGTGTGTGGCCCACAGAGAAGGGACGGGCTGGTGGCAGCTCCGTGCTGAATTAACTGGTGCCCTGAGCGTCCTCCATTTTGGGATGCTCAGGCCCCGTCATTGGAATTGGTAGATTCCTGATGGAGACAAGATGGCCCCCGTGGCCTCTTGCTCTCCACCGCCTGTTACCTTGATCTTTCCAAAGTCGCGGGAAGCCCTGACTGTCTCTTCCCCGTGACCGGCTGTTGGGTGGAAGTTCCATATATGGTAGTGTGGGCAAGTGCCGACCAGACTGACTGGAGACTTCCCAACGACCGTATGTATTGTGTGTATGCCTGTGGGTGGGACCTGGGTGAATGGAGTGTGTGACGAATATGCACTCCTTGTTGTGGATGTCTAGTTTCTGGTGTTTGACACAATGACTGAGACAGCCCTGCCCGAAAAACTGGTATGAATGCAGTGTGTAGTGTTGAATGGCATGATACTTGTCCGAATCCACACTCTGTGTTGTCAGTGCCTGGATGGAGAAGAATGGCCTGAATGCACCATGCACCTGATTGGCTGACAGACTGCTGAATGCCCTTCGTAGTGATTAGATGCTCGGGTGTGACCGAGCGGAATGAATGGGAGATCAACAGTATATCTGGGGACCTCTCACTGCTAGGAATCATGTTCAGAAGTGTTCAGAGCTGAAGTCCAAACTGCCAAGAGTAACTGGAGTGAAACTGACGCTTGACCTTGAAGCCCTGCTGGAAGAGAAGAATTGCTGTTGCTCTCCTTCATCGATCTGAAAGCTGCTGTGTCTCCAAGGACTGACCCAGAGAGGACCTTGTAAGGCGCCCTCTTCCCGAGCTACGAGGGACCATCGTGCACCAGCTGATCTTTGCCAAAGCTCCCTGGTAGACAGACCTACGACAGGCTGCCCACCCGAGACGGGGACTGCAGCGGAATCCCAAGGAGAAGCGCCCGGACTGTTGTCCGCCACTGTCGACGACTGCCGTCGCTGACCGGAGCTGCCAGGCTCCCATTTCCTAAGAACTTTTGATCCAAGGTCGCTCCCGTCTGCATCATCGCCTGTCTGATCCCGCTGGAGAAGGCCCGGCCGTCGACGCGCCGAGGAGCATCCGCCGGTGGGTTTCCCGCCACCCAAAGACCACAGAGACGCCGACGACGCAACGCCCTTGCTGGGCCACAGTTCTACAAACTCTTTGCGGTCCAGAACTAGCGACATGGAGGGGCCCCGCACGCCTCTTACTTGCAGGACGTTTACGCTTCCCCGTCGACGAGCACCGCTAGGAAAGAAGCTGCCACTTCACCGTCGTAGCTCACCCTGTTCTCCGTCGGACATTTGACAACCCGTGACTCCTGCCTTAAAGGGAGGGCACTCAAGAAGGGCCGTCGATTCCCCGACGAGGAACGCTACATCGCCAGGTACTTTGGGGTTGCAGAACTATTGGAAAGTCTCTTGTGAACAATATACGGACTGGGCTTGTGAGATCTTTATTCTACAGGTTGCCCAGGTGGGGGGGGGGGGATCTCCACACAGAACTGTGTCTAACGGTAGGGGCCAGTATTCTGCCAATTGTTCTAACCAACTGCTTTCCTCTTATCTCCATTGTTGGTTTGCTTTACAAACTGATTTGTGTGCCATTTAACCGTACAGTTGATGCACTTTAAAGAGATCTAATTGTAATCGTGGCACCACGTAGAACTGTATATTTGTCATTATAGATAACCGAGTACAAAGTGAGTTATCGTGATATTGTACATAACCTTGAATATTAATTATATAAAAACCGTGTTTTAACTAATAGTGTGCGGACATTCCTTTGTGGGTGCTTGGGGACTACACTGTACTCAAGAACCAGCCCGCATCACCTCCTGAGAAGCTATGCCTCGATTGCTCATCCATTGCTACCTTATAGAGAATCTTGGCAGGGGTCCTCTGTGCCTCTCCTCTACCAAATAGAGAGCGGAAGTACAGACCCCCCCCATACGGTCCTTCACACACATCACAGTCAAAGATGGTGCTAAAGGGTGGAAAACATTTCAGAAGAGCCTCCAGCGAAGTGAAGGCAAAGACTGAATAGTTTCCCTTCCCAAGCTCACTATTTTGTCTGAAAATGCTGTGGCGGGTTTTGAGAGCTCACATGCTACCTGTGGGTGTTTTTTGGGACTCCGGCATTGCCCGTTGTACAATGATTGCAGCTGAAAGTGTGTGGGCCGTTGGCTGTGCGGATGGTGCAGGACGCGGTGCAGCTTTAGCGTTCTCTAGATGACCTCTAGCGTGGTCTGGCGAGGGTGACCCGAGCCGCTGAGCCTTGTGTAAGCCCTGATCGCGGACCGAGGAAAGGAGCTGCGACGAGCAGAGACGGAGGCCCCTGTGGTGCTGGGTCTGACCCGGCATTGGATCGTGGTGTGAAGTGCCCGCCGTTCCCTGTGTTGGCGGGCTGGCGTGTGTGCCGCAATAAGTGAGTCTGTGCCGCAGGAGGAGTAGCGGGGGAGCCTGGCGACCTCTACGGGGCGGCTGCCTCCACACCCGCAGTGGGATTAGGGTCGCCATCACTGTGGAGCAGGTTAGTATTGGGCCAGGGTGGCACAGCGAATCTGGGGTACTGCACATCTCTTTGCGGCCTGTTTCTGGCCTGGGGGTCGCCGATCAGGAACGCTGAGACTGCAACAGGTGCCCTGCATTTACAAACATGCCGTCAACTGTGATGCCCACCACCATATAGTCCTATGCGCAGTATTGAATGCAGAGCTGCATGAGATGCACGTTCTGCCACAAACGAAAAGTGCTCTTATGCTTTCCTGCATCTCAGAGATTGACAGCTAAAGTGGCCGGGTGCTCGCCTGACTTTCTGTGGATTACCAGCACCGTGGTATGTCACAGCAGTGGGCCCATGTCATCCGCAGCTGAGGAGTCTCTCACTTAGGGTATGGTACATTGTGTTCTCCACTGCCTGACTGACTGTTAACCCTGCATCTAGCGTTGCCTTCCTGGCATGGATTCCTATCCGGCTTCTGCAATTCCACCTGGATGCATTTTTCTCATGGGTATGTAATACCATCACACAAGCATGTAGGGGTTCACCGCGCGAGTGGCAGCCTCCCTCTGTGTCTGTTGAGTGCCAAAGCCTGCAAAACATAATTCAGTGGACCCAGTCTATTGGGGCTCCAGTCTGGGAGGTGGCCCAGGTGCCAACAGCTTCAGATTGCTAGCTGTGCTTGTCGTTCCGGCGCAACTTGGGGGAGGTGTGAGGCGGAAAAAAGCTGTATCTGCGCCCAGGGGGAACCATCTCCTGGCGCGTTGAGAGCTTCATCCTGTGCTCGTTGTGAACTTTGGTCAACTTCAAATAGTGCCAGATTGGGTGGGGGGCCCCCTGGGTGTCGATCCCCCCAGGTGATGCAGCCCTTGCAAAGACCTGCGGCTCCCTTCTATGTCCATGATGGCGAAAACACCTAAAGCAGGAAAACAGGGGGGATATCTCCACAATACTACAGTCAGCAAACAAGTGTAAGCGTTCTGAATTAGTGACGGCACAGGTGAACACGGCCGTCCCACTCTCGCACATGGTCACGCAGATGTCCACAAAGTCTGACCTACAGGAACTACTCGCTGAAATTCGTAAAGAAATCCACAAAAGCACAGAGGAACTCTCCCTAAAGATCCTAGCAATAGATAAATGGGTTTCAGAAGCAGAGCACAGGGTGTCGGAAGTGTAAGACACGCTTTGTGACCAGCCCTACGAGTTGGGTGAGTGTTCAAACCGACTTGAGGCCCTGGTGGCCAGATGTGATGCCTTGGAGGACAAGCAGGGGGGTGACGAGAATCGCTCCCGAAGAAATAACATTCGGATTCGGGGAATCTCTCTAGCAATGCATGATGACAAGCTGCCTACTTTTGTGGCGGACCTCTTCTGATCTATATCTGAACTGCCTGAGGAAGCGGAGATCGAACTGGACAGGACGCATTGCATAATCAGGACCAGGACCACCTTGTGCCAAAACATATCCGTGGATGCGTTGTCCTGGGTTCGCTTTTTCAAACTAAAGTAGCAAATAATAACTGGCCCCTGTCAAACATCTCATTTCGCAATGTGTCACTCTCACAGTATCAGGATTTGGTGTCAACGACTCGCAAAACAGAAGGCACTGAGGCCATTGACTGAGTGGCTGCGCACTAAGGAAGTGTCTTATAAATGGGGTTTTCCAACTGCGCTCCACTTTCCCTATCAGGGAAAGCGTTGGGTGGTGCGAACTCTAACAAATGCAGATAGCCTGCTAAGCCCAGATGGGTTGGGGGAGGGGGATCAATGGGGTGGGGAGAGGGGGTGGATCGGGAGGTTGAACAGGAGCTGAGCCAGAAATGGCAGAAAAAGGGTAGAGGAAGAAAGATTAAGGGTCCGGGCAGAAAGACCTGAATGGCCTGGGGCTTAACATGGGGGATTGTGATGGGGCTTAACATGGGGGATTGTGAGTGGCGGGATGCATCTCTAGTTACTGGGTCATTAGTGCTGTGCAGGGGTGCAGGGGGACTAAGAAATGATGGTTCTAGAGTGAGGGGGCGGCCCGGGAGGGGGAGTGTAAGGGTGACATGATCTTTGTTGCCTTTCAAGTCGGGTTCCCTGAGGGGTTTACAGATATTTGGAATTTGCTCATGTCTGAGCAGAGTTTATGGTTGTTTTTGGGGAGGGGAGGGTGAGGGTATCGTTTATAAATCGTTGAAATAGTTGTTGTGGGAGGGCACTGTACTGCAGGTGATTCGAAGGGTGGTCGTGGGAGGTGGACAGCTTGACATCTGTAGAAACGTTGGCTACTGTTGCGGGTGAAGGGGGCGTCAGGATTTAATGTCGATTGGCAGATATAATGTACAGGGCTTGAATTCCCCAGTTAAAAGGAAATCTGTAATAAGAAAACTGAAGGATTTGTCACTTTCGGTAGTGCACTGGCAAGAGACTCATTTCCTTGAGTGGGATGAGAAACATGAAGTCTAAAGCGTTTCCACAACAGCTATTTACCTGGGGGAGAACGGTGGGGGAGAGGGTTTTGGGGAGAAGCAGGGTGTGGCTGTCTTGTTGGGAGAACAGATGCCAATCTCCAAAATCAAGGTCCTTCGGGATCCACAGGGGCGTTATCTCTGTGTCAAATGCCTGCTGTGGGGGCGTCCATTTATGCTGGGGAAATCAATTTGGTACCTAACCCTCTGGTTGATGAGACCCACCAAGCTTGATTTCAGACATGCACATGCATTTGGGCTGTTTCTGCAGGAAATGGGAATGGTTTACACCTTGAGGTTGGCTCAGGGGAAGAGAGGGATTTCACCTTTCATTCTCATGCTCATTGGGGCTACTCTAGATTAGATCTTATACTTCTGCCAAGTGCGCTGTACGCATGTGCCCGGGTGGTGGAGATAGGCACGCGGATACTATCCGATCATGCCCCAGTATGACTGTCCCTGGCGAATGTGGGAAGGCCTGAGAGGTTATCTCCAACTACTTTAGTGAAAATATTGACTAAGGGCCTTTATGCAAAGTAGTTTGGGACGCTATTAAGGCAGTTGTTAGGGGGTGAACTCATCAGTAAGTCTGCAGCTTACATCAGGGAGCAACTACTGATGAGGGTGCGGCTGGAGGGGGGAGAGGTTAGAGGTGCTGCACAGAAGCACAAGAGACTGGGCTCCCGTAAGGCACTGCACAAGCTTAGGATGGCATGTAAAAAGCTGGAGGACCATCTTGCTGACAGGACGGCTCAGGCGATGCTGAAGACTTAACAGTACTACTATGCCAATGGGAACCGAGCCAATCGGCTTCTAGTGGCTAAGTTGCTTAAGCTCCAAAACCGTAACAAAGTCCTGGCCCTATGCGATTGTCAGGGGTGGTGCAACGGGGTGAGACCGATAAGTTGAATATTTTTTAAGCCCATTTCGGGGTAGTGTTTAAAGGGGGGCCTCCCCAGGGGACGCTCAGACCCAATACCTACAGCATGTACATGTCCCTAGCCTATCAGTGGAAGAGCCGAACTCCCTAGAAGTGCCTATACTCCCAGGGGAAGTGGAGTGTGCTATTAAGACTCTGAAGAACAAGACCCTAGGTCCTGATGGGTTCACAGGTCTTTTTTACAGGAAGATTTGTGTGCTCCTAGTTCACCCATTGGTGGAACTCTAATTCCTTTAGAGTCTCTGGTAGAGTTGCTCCTTTTATGGGAGTATCCACGACTGTCCCGATACCAAAACCTGGTAAGGATCCGCCACTCTGCGATTCTTATCGCTCCATTACCCTTACAAACATGGATTCAAAGCTCTATTCTAAAATGTTGGCCAGGCGTACGATGGAGCTCTTCCCTAACCTCATAGATGGTGTCCTGTTAGGGTTGCTTGTCTCTGGCCTGTATGCATGCATGCTGAGTGCTTGGTGTGATGTCACTTATGGAGTGTTTGGTTATGAGTGTGTGGAATGCTGTGTGGTGAGTGTTCCACCAAGGGCAGTTGAGATGATGAGCCAGTGGGCTCCACTCTGATCCTGAATATATCTGAAGAATCTCCTATGTATCACCTGATTAAAGTAACTGACGATTCCTCCCAGCTCCCAGCGTATCCTTTCACCTAGAGACCCTACCTAGGGTCACAACAATAAATTGGCGACAAGTTGTCTTCAAGAACCCTGGAAAGAAGGTACCTGTGTGTGTTTGGGGCCAGAGGGAGTGAAGAGAAAGCAAAAAGGAGACTAAGGAGAAAGGAGACTGCTGCATTCAATACTGCGCAGAGACACTGAAAAAAGGGAAGGGAGCCCACTGCCCCCGAGGTTGAGTCCCACCACCCAGGGGCGAGAGGGTGCCCAGTATGGCTATCAGGGTGAAGCAGGTTGAGAGACTCTCCTGCAGGCACTAACTTTGTGGGACCACCCAGGGAGGATGTCTTCGTAGCCACCCAGGAGGCAGCTGAGTGATCTGCCAGTGACTGTTTAGTTGTCACCAAGGGGTGGAGTGCTTGTTGTGATGTGTACAACTCCTGGGAGAAGTAGTTTCGAAGAGACAAGAGGGAGAGCTGCCAGCTACGTGAGACGCAGATCGCTGCGTCTACCTCCCAGTAGAGTCTCTCACAGACTGACATTTGAGATTCACAAGGTTATTGGCAAGTTTGTGTTCGCATGGCACACCGTGAGGTTTCGGATGGCGCTTGGCAGTGGGCCTCCCCCGAGCTGATGCCGTTGACGGTTGGTGTCTACAGAGCTCCATTTCGGTCTGCATGCTAGGAACATCTGGTGACGTCAGTGTTGTGCTGTGGGAGCTGGCGATGCTTAGAACGTGATTGTCGGCTCGCAGCTTTGTGTCAAGTGAGGTCTTTATTAGAGTAAGGGACCCTCTGACGTCTTCGTAAGCAGGAGAGCAGGAAGCGTTGCCCAGCTTGTCCTGAGCTGACTGTCGCGAGAACAGAGCCCTCTGGAGAATGAGGGGCTGTTAGTCCGTGAGTTAGACCTGTTGGAGGCTTTATGGCGACTGTAGTTCACAATGCAAAGCCTTTACGTGCATTGGATTATGTGATTCCTTGGGAAGTGCATCCAGTGGCGGATGGTGGCACGCAACAACAGTGAGCAGCACAGGAGTTTTGAAAAAACCGGGTACTGATTTGCCACTTGTGTGGAGCCTCGTGGTGCGAGAAGCCGCCACACAGAGTTTAAGGGCATTTCACATCATGCCCAGGACAAGTGCTCACAGTGTAGAGGATGCTGCAAGATGTTATTTCCGCTATGCTGACTGACATTTTTTGAGTGTTCTGTATTTTCAGTTTTTCGCCTTACAGATTTTGTAATGCAGTATATCGGGTGAACATCCAGTGTTTTACTATGAACAGACTATTGTGTGCTGAATGTTTCACAATGCATGGCATGTATTACTCAGAGTATGTCATGTTGTGAGAGGTTTTTGTATATCAGGTGGTAGCTTTCAAGGTTTTCAAGAGGAAGAATAGAGTTTAACAGTTTGAGGATTTTCAGGTGCTGTGTGAATTTCATTGTAAAACGTGGACTTTTCACCTCATCAAGTCTGTCAATGCTCAGTTTTAACAGATGGAAGCATGTGCTTGGGTGTGTGGAGGCTGCAGACTGTCAGCATGACATGATTAGTAATTATGTTACATTGTAGATTAACATTTTGAGGAATTGCAGGTCGTTTAAATTGCGTATGACAACATGGACTTTAAAGTATACCGAAGAATGCCAGTTTCCTGATATGAAATTCTTGATGTTTGATGTGTGAATGCGTGTTTGAGTTAGTGTAATATCCTTCTTTGAGGATTTTCAGTTCTCTTATGTGGCCGTTAAAGCAACATGGACTTTTAGGGTTTCTGTTAAAAGTGTAAAGGTTGGGAAAGGTTAAAATGTAATGTCATGCATTCAAAACATGTTCCGTTATTGGGTGTAAAATACAGTGGGTGCGTGTCATTAGCATGGGTGTGTGTTGCCCACTGATGGTGTATGGCATTTGGTGTCTATATATGTGACTTGGCGTGTGTCAAAAGCATGGGTGAATGTTACCCATTGATGTTGTTTAGGCGTGAGAGGTGCATGCCTGAGTGTTTGAGCATGGGTTTTTAGTAACCCATTGGTGTAGTACATGCATGGGGGTCTTAGCATGGGTTTGAGATATTCCATTGATGGTGTAGAGGCATAGGGATCCTTGTCAAGGAGTCTTAGCATGGGTTGGTGATAATCCATTAATGTGGTAGGGGCATGTTAGGTTCATGTTTAACTGTTGTAGCACAAGTCTTAAAGTGAACTGGTTTTAGGAAAGGGTGTTTGGCAGGACGCTGCCTGCATGCTGTTCGTGGCATGAGAGTGTGGGGATGCCTTCATTTCTTGTGTCTGGCTGTGAGTTACAGGGTGGGTGTGTGTTATCCCAGGGTTACCAAGTGGTTTGAGGAATCCGAGCCGTGAGATGACTTGGATGAAGTGTCTTGTTTTTGGTCAAATTGAATTGCAGGGAGTGCCATTTTGTGGTACTCACCTGTGGGTTAGGGAAAATTCACTGTCTTTCCATCTTGTTGCCAGAGGGCTTCATCGTCGTTAGTTGGCGTTTTTGGGTTGAGACCTGACTGCTGTTGGCTCAGTTTGGAACAGCCGCCAGACTGAGATTTGTTGTGGGGGTAATTTGGGATTGGATTTCCTCTGTGCGCAGTGGCCCTTATGCATGTATGTGTGGGTGAGGTTGACTGGCGAGTATGTTTGATATTATATGTCCGTTGTTCCGCTTACATCTTCCTGGGCTTTTTTTTTTGTAAGTTAGCTAGTTTTCTCGTTCAGCTGCAAAGGAACCTGGTCAATCCCGATTTGGGGAGTTTTACGCTTGGGGGTGGCAGCCCCATGATCCACCGGTAGTAGGGGTGGGTAAAAGGAGTCTAGTTTTGTTGAGGGTTTGTGTTTGTCTGTTAGGTTGCACATGGTGGGGCCAGTTTGCTCTTGAAGGTGGCAGCTTCAAGGTTCCCTTGGTGGCAGGTCGTCTGCGTTTGCTTGTTGGTTTTGGAGTGTTACTTAAGGAGGCTGGGTTCCCCCTGCTGGTATGTTAGGTACGCCTGGTCGTTCAATTTTCTGGGTCTTTGGAACTTTGTAGTATGTGTGCGAGAGTGACCTATTGAGTGGTTGTTGCATTTGTAGGGAGAGAGGTGTTAGGGTTGCTTATCTCTGGCCTTTATGTATGCATGCTGAGTGCTTGGTGTGATGTCACTGATGGAGTGTTTGGTTATGAGTGTGTGGAATGTTGTGTGGCGAGTGTTCCACCCAGGGCAGTTGAGATGATGTAGCCTAGGTGATGGGAGCCAGTGGGCTCCGCTCTGATCCTGAATATATCTGAGGAATCTCCTATGTATCACCTGATTAAAGTCACTGAAGATTCCTCCCGGCTCCCAGCGTATCCTTTGACCTAGAGACTCTAAGTGGGGTCAGTTTAACCAACAGCGTTCCAATGTTGTGACCAGACAGGTTTTATTTTGGGACGCATTACCCACGATAATGTGAGGCGTGTACTGAACCTATTGGAGGTGGGACGACGTTAGGAAGCAGATCTGGGAGTTATCGCACTAGATGCCCATAAGGCCTTTGATGGGGCTGTCTCTGTGGAGTCTTGGTACGGTTTGGGTTTGGCCCAGGGTTCATTAATGGGTAATGGCAATCTACCAAAGTCAACATACCTCTCTTCGAGTTAACATTTCCCTAAGGCCACGGGACAGGAGTGAGATCTATGGTCTTGCCCTGATACAATGGATACACAAGTCTCTCCCCTAATTGGGTGTGCATATCCATAGCAATATCGCGGTGATCTATCTAACTAACTTTCCACCGCTGTTCCAGGAGCTGTTCCAGGATCTAATTAGATGGGGCCGGCATGAGATTTCCTGGTTTGCCTGCATTGCAGCGGTCAAGATGAACCTTGTCCCACATCTCATGCCTCTTTGTACAGCGCTCCCGACAAGGGTCCCGGACTCAGACTTTCGTACCCTTCAACGTAAGGTTCTTAAATTCATCTGGGGGAATAAGCACGCTAGGAGGGTGCTCCTGAGGCCGTCTGGGTTTGAGGCACTTGGGGTCCCTGATGTCTTCCTCTATAACTTGGCTGTGCAGCTTTCTCATGTGGTGACTTAGGGGGATGCTACATTGCAGCCGAAGTGGAAGGCAATCGAACAGGCGCAATCAGCTGTTGATCTCCACCAGCTTCCTTATGTTGACAGGGACAACCTGGGACAGAAGAACAAGCGACTTACCTCTGGTAACGTTCTTTGGACTGGATGTTCCTCCCACGTATTCCTCATCTCTCATATGTTCGATAACCAGCTCTTGCTGCTTCAGATTTTTTTTTTTCGGCAGAGGGCGCTGTGCGTCGACGCAATGTCCCTCGAGGGGCTCCGTCTCGAGGATGTCATCATCGAAGTTATATATAGCACGCACAGAGCCCATTGCCTTCAGGTCTGTTTTTTCTTCAGTAGAAATACCTGCATATTTACGGGAATGACCGTACTCGGCCTTGAAGGAACGAAAGCTGTAATAGCATGGGAAATTCTACTGTGGGGTAGGCTGGGACGGCGATGAGGAACATGTGGGAGGAACATCCAGTCGAAAGAACTTTACCATAGGTAAGTAACTTGTTATTCAAATGTATTGTGCCCTCCCACGTATTCCTCATCTTTGATAGACTCCCAAAGCAGTGTTGGATTTGGTGGAGGGAGTAAGAATTATTTTTTTAATAGGTTTTCATGAACCGAATGCAGGACTGCCTCACCAAAGCTCCCATCCTGACTGAGGGAAGACCCTAGGCAGTAATGTTTTGTGAACGTGTGAATTGTACACCACGTTGCTCCCTCAAATACTTTTTATCAGTACTCCCCTTTGCATGGCTGTAGAGGTAGCCATGCACCTGGTGGAATGGGCTCTCAACCCTTCAGGAGGATCCTTGCCTGCCAGTCTGTAACTAGCCAAAACGATCCACCTGGATAATGGATGTTTCGTAAGAGCCTGACCCAGTTTGTGGCCTGTGTCTCTAATGAAAAGCTGATCATCAATGCAAAGTTTTGACAGCCTAGATATGTAAAAGTTCAAAGCTCTGCGAGGGTCCAACCTGTGTACTCTCTCCTCCTCCTTGCCAGAATGAGCTGGGGGATAGAAGTAAGGTAAAACAATGTTTTATCCTAAGTGAAAGACAGAAATGATCTTGGGTAAGAATGAAGGCATAACCCTCAGAACAACCCTATCCTTATGGAAGGTAGTAAAGGGTGGCTTAGATGAAAGTACCTGCAACTCCCTCACTCACTCACTCACTCTGCAGGCTGAAGTTAGGGCTACCAAGAGAATGGTTTTAAAGGTTTTTTGAATTATGAACATTCCTCCGACTAGCGCTTAAAGATGTACAGCGCCGCCAAATAGCCTTTAATAGTACCAATCTGGAGCCCCAGATTGGCTAAACATAGTAGAAAGGATAAAAAATCTGGTGTTTTACACAGAAAAGGCTCTACATTCTTGTCTTTGCACCAGTTGCAGAATTTGTTCCAACGGCAATGGTACAAAGACTTTGTTGATGGCCTTCTGGCCGAAAGCAAAATCTCCATTACGTCACCCGGGAGGTCCCCATCCTTGTATCTCAGCCTCTCAGAAACCAAGCGTGAAGGTTGAGTATCTTGACCTCTGGATGGAGAACCCAACCCTCCTCTCGCGAGAGAAGGTCCTCTCTTTGTGGAAGACGCATTGGAGGACAGATGGACATGTCGAGAAGGTCCGGGTCCCACGTTCTCCTGGCCCAATCCGGGGCAATTAGGATCATGTGTTCCCTGAACTTTCTCAAACTCCTGATCACATGAGGAATGACAGGGACTGAAGGAAATGCGTACAGGAGTGGAAACTCCCAGTCCACTATGAACGTGTCTCCTAGAGCTCCTCTTGGGGGAAATTCCCTGAAGCAGTACAGTTCGCAAGTCCGGTTGACACCTGTCGCCAAACATATCCACTTGAGGCGTTCCCCAAAGGGTGAAGATCTCTTGAATGACTTTGTGAGCTAGTTCCCACTCATGGGCGACTGCTCTGCCTGCTCAGATCGTCCACAGCAGTGTTCTTCTCTCCAGCTAGGTGAACTGCCGACAGAGAGATTCCTTCTTGAATTGCCTAGTGCCAGAGCTGCATTGCCTCTCTGCACAGTGGTAGTTACCCTACACCACCTCTCTTGTTGAGGTAGTACATGGCCACTGTATTGTCTGTCATTATCAGGACATTCTATCCCCGCACAGAGGGCAGGAAGGCCTTCAGCGCTAATCTGATTGCTCTCCGCTCCAAAAGATTGATGTGTAGTTTGCACTCCGATGGAGATCAATGACCGCTGACTGTCAGATCGTTGGTGTGGGATCCCCACCTTGTGAGTGAGACATCCGTCACTACTGTTATGTCCGGCCATGGTTGCCAAAAAAGGTTCTCCCTTCTGAATGTTGTTCTCGCAGGCCCACCATAGAAGATCCTGTGCAACCCTGCTTGGAACCTGAAGTAGGTCCGACATCTTTTCTGATAACTAGGACCATTGAGTTCTGAGAGTCCATTGAAGGGATCTCATTCTCAGGCGTGCCTCTGGCACCAGAAAAATGCAGGATGCCATGAAGCCGAGCAACCTCAATAAAATAAATAATCGAACGCCAGGAGACGCTGGGCACGATGAAATTTGGTGACCATCTGTAGAATGTTTTGGGCCCTCGGGTGGCGAGCTCTTTCCCAAGGATGTATCCAGTACAGCTAAGATGAAATGGAGCTTTTGAGAAGGTGTCATGTGGGACTTCTTGTAATTGAATGAGAAGCCCAGTCTGTGAAGAGAGTAGCAGGGGACATTGAGATGATCCAGGGCTTGTTCGGGAGAACGCGCCCTGATCAGCCAATCGTCCAGGTAGAGGTAGACGTGAATCCCTCTCCTCCTGAGACATGCTGCCACCACCGCCATCAGTTTGATGGAAACCCTTGGGGCAGAGGTTGGCCCAAATGGCAGAACTAGAAATTGATAATGAGAATCACCAATTGCGAACCTCTGGTATTTTCTGTGCTTCAGATGGATAGGCACATGAAAATAAGCATCCTGAAGGTCCTATGACACCATCCAGTCCTGGAGTTGGAGAGCCTGAAGGATCTGAGAAAGAGTGACCATCTTGAACTTGAACTTCCTGAAGTATCTCAAGTCCAAGATAGGTCTCATTCACCGTCGTTGGATATTCAAAAATAAGGGGAATACCACCTCTTGCTTCTCTCTGCTACAGGAACTGGTTCTATAGCGCCTTTCTCTAGCACGGTTAAAATGTCCTGCACAAGGAGTGGATCTGGAATCCTCAAAGAGTGGCTCCCCAGTGGATTGCTCAGAGGTCTCTGTATGAAAAGTAAGGCAGTACCCATGAGCTATGGTTTCCAATGCCCAAGCATCCTAAGTAATGACTTGCCATTCTTCTAGATGCTGAGACAGTCTGCCCCCCGCTGGTGAGTTGTGACACAAGACATCAGAGAGGTTTTGAGGCGGCTGATGCAGTGGCGGATGGTAAAGATGTCCCTGCTTGAGCTGGCTTTGCACCTCTCCCTCGTCCACCATGAGGGCACTTCCTTTGGCTTCTTAGACCAGCCTTTCCCCTCGCTCTTCCAAATGAGGAGTAATAGCGAAAAGATCTACCCTCCAAGGCTGTCCACTAAGGCGAAAAGGCTGAGGCTGCCTAGCAGTGGCACCTAAAGATTTGGCTGCTGCCTTTGAGGTCTGCAACTGCTCAAGGCTCTCGTCAGCCTTGTTGCCAAAAAAGGTGAGACTGTCAAACGGCATGAGGAGGAGTCTGGATTGCACATCTGGTGCAAAGCCAGACTTTCTCAACTATGCAAATCTGCATGTAACGGTGCTAGTAGCCATGGCCCTGCTGATGCTGTCAGCAGAATCCAGACATGACTGAAGAGAATCGCACATGGCTTCTTTGCCGTCTCCAACTATGGCTAAGAACCCATCTCTTTCATCCCCCTCGGGAATATGCTCTGCCGCCATGCAAATGTAGTCCCATGGAGTGAACGTACATTTTGCAACGGCACATGTGGAATTGGCCGATTTAAGCACCATACTCCCTGCAAAAAATACCTTCCTTGCCCATCCATCTACTCTTTTGTTGTCTCTATCTGGAGAGATGGTAGCATAAGCGGTTTGCTTAGAAGTTGCTGGTGCTGCCTGTACCACCAGAATCTCTGGAGTGGGGTATTTTGACAGGTAGTCTGGGTCACTTCTGGAAGGGCGGTACTTTTTGGTCAGGTTTTTATTTACAGCCGTATTGGTTTCTGACGTTTGCCAATTCGCTGCCACCCTTTTTTGCAGAGCAATATGAAAAGTTAATACAGGATCTGACTGAGGACCCTTTTCTAGGATGTCTGTCAGATCCTCCTGTTCGAATGGTAACAGAGGCCTACTCCATCCCATGTAGTACACTACCTTGGACATGAGCTGTCTGTATGATGCATCAGCATTCTCACCTGCCTCTGGCCCTCCAAACTCTAGCTCAGGTGAGGTGTCCACCCCGCTCGCCGTCTGCAGGATGTCATAAAGGTCTCTTAACCTTGATTCTTCTGAAATAAAACATTTGGGTACATTTGTTGTACCAAATTGGAGGCCAAATGGTGCCTCGTTATCTGAGGGTTCATTCTGCTTGTATATTGATGTAAGGGACTTAAAATAGTCCTTCAAAAGGTAAAGGCACATATGTCTTCAGGTATCAATGGTTTAATGAACAATGGATTAGACGCTGGAGGAGCCGTCAAAACCTTTGTTACTGGTGCCATAGGTTTGCTCAAAGTCGATGGCGCAGCTGGCGTTGATGCCTTTGGCATCGAAGTTGACATCGATGGCTTGGCTGGCGTCAAAGACCTCGATGTATGCTTTCGGCTCGATGGATCCTTCGATAAGTCATCGACTCGAGGCGTCGACAGCTCTCGGTGAGGATCAGGCCTTCATCTCGAGACAGAGGGCGCACAGGATTTAGGTTGAGCCCTTTTCTTCCCGGCTTCTTTGAAAGGCGCAGTAGGAGCATGGCTTGAAGGCTTTTGTTTCTAAAAAATATCTTTAGCAACTGTGCTCTGAAAGCCTCCCACTAGGCCGGAGTAGTTCTTTTTGTGGGGCACGATACCCTCTCAAGGGAAGCGTCCGACGATGAAGTTGAAGAAGGCGACCTATGGTGCCTTTTCTTGGACCTCTGATGACGAGTGGTGGGAGCCACTCCTTGATCGCATAACTTTCTTCCTCCGAGGAGAATCGCCTCTCGACCCGTTGGTCGAAGGTTTTTTAGTCAGGGTAGATGATTTGGGGGTGACGATCTACAGTTAACTTCCCCTTTTGTTCCTTCAAGGCCTTTCCAGTCCTCGACTGGCACTTGGAGCAATATGAGGTGTTATGCTCCACCCAGAGGCACCATAAACAAATGCAATGTGGATCGATTAATGACATCTTCGGCCCACTGTCTCGACACTTCTTGAGCCCGGTCTTCGGGGTTGTCTGTGTCGACGAAGAACACATACTCGATTTCTCAAAGCAATGATACGTGAAGTAAAGAAGCGCGCTGTATTTCTCGAAGCGATAGCATTCAGGAAAAAACCAAAACTGAAGCCAACCGGCGCTGTGCGTGCTATATATACCTTCAATTACATCTTCCACGAGACAGAGGCTCTTGAGGGACACTCGAGCTGACAATACAAGGGGGCTTGCTGCCGGGCCCCAGTCTCGAGACTATACAAACTGTTGGATATGGGGGCTCCTGTGGTGCGCCTTCCATATATGACAAAGTGGGAGGCCCATCTGGGCGAGCCTATATAGTATGAGGGGTGGCTGATAATATGGGGTAGGATGCTTAAGTCCTCCAGATAGGGAGTGTTCCTATAAATTCTGTTATAGGTGGTACCTTACCCTGGAAAGGTTGCATCATAGATCACATGATTACTCAGCGTCTTGTTGGCGGATTTGCTACGTGGTAGGCTCTCCCTTTCACATGCTAAAGCTGTGTGGTAAAGTGCATCTTTTCTGGAAGAAGGTGCTCTCCAAAATCAAAGCTATCATAGGGTTATCGCTCCCCATGGACCCACGTGTAGCAGTACTGGGGGATACAAGGGCTGGGTCCTTCTCTCTTATGGGCCCTATGGCAGCCTTAATTGAGCATTTACTTTTAGCTACAAAGCTGACCATCGCCCAGATTTGGAAACCGGCTGAGGGGCCGGTAACCCAAATGTGGTGGGTCAAAATATGGGACACCTTGGTTGCAGACAAGATTACTGCTTTGTGTGAAGGGAGATGCACTAAATATGTCACTGTTTGGAAGCCATTTATTGACTTTGCAGAGAACTATCCTTCTGTGGTTGCCAGGCCTCCACTAAAACACAGCACTTTTCGCCGCTGTAATGCTGTTTGGGTTTTCAAATATCATCTGGCTGGGTCCAACGCGTAGGGTGGGGGAGGTGAAAACTGTGCAAGGCATTCCCCATGACTAAGCTTGTCATTATGAGGGAATTTGTCACCTGCTGTTGTTGAATTGTAGGTGTCATGTATTTTCACCTGCTGCCTCTCTCTCACAATGCGTTAAACATTTTTGAAAAAAGAAAAAAAACAGACACAGTGTACTGACAGTTACAGGAGTGGAGAGCATGACTAAAATACATTAAACACAGCTAAGGAACACATTACTTACCTGTAACTGTTGTTCTCCAGCATGGGTCTGGCATGGATTCACATGCTTATGAATATTCACTGTCGTCAGGCTGGGAATCCTCGGTAAAGAAAAAATCAGTTTCGTTTCCGACCTGTCTTTCTACTAATAACCAATCACTGGTCTCTGGGTCATACTGCCCCCAGCCAATGACTGCCCTCTACCTAAGCCCCTCCTCTGGGAGCCATCTTCAGATTTGGTAGCAAGTAAAGTGGCAGTAAGACCAAGAGAAGAGCGGCAGAGGCGTCGGAGGGAAGGTTTGCATGTGAATCCATGCCAGACCCATGCTGGAGAACAACAGTTACAGGTAAGTAACTTGTTCCTTCTCCAGCATGGGGTCTGGCATGGATTCACATGCTCATGAATACAAGAATACATAGCAGCACACACATGCACAACCACAGGAGGTGGCAAGGCTCAACATTAAGCATTACAAAAACTCCACATTAAGCATCTCTTACTTCCTCACCAGGCTCACCTTCAGGCGAACAGGTTGCGCAGCACTGCCTGGCCGACTCTGCACTCCTCCCTGGAATCCCGGTCGACGCAGTAGAATCTCGTGAAGGTGTGCATCGACCTCCACGTAGCAGCCCAGCAGATGTCCAGCAGGGGGACACCAGACAGAAACACCGTAGAAGCACTGATCGATCTGGTTGAATGCGCACTCGGGCGGCCGGGCAACGGTCGGTTTGGCAACTGGTGACAGTGCATGATGCAGCCGGAGAGCCATCTGGAAATGGAAGCCTTCGAGAGAGCTTTCCCTTGGTTCACAGGGCCAAAGTTCACAAACAGCTGTCATGTCTTCCGAAAACTCTTTGTGCGGTCCACATAGAACTTTAGCGCTCTAGCCCCATCCAGCGAGTGCAAAATCCTCTCAGCCGGCGAGGAAGGCGTGGGAAAGAAAACAGGTAACACCAAGGGCTCGTTGAGATGGAAGTCAGACGGCACCTTGGGCATGAAGGAGGGGTGCGTCCTCAGCACTACCCTCGTCTCATAGAATGTCAGATATGGAGGTTTACAAGAGAGGGCCTGGATCTCTCCCACTCGTCGTGCAGAGGTGATGGCCACAAGAAATGCTGTCTTCCACAATAGGAACTTCAACGGTGCCGAGGCTCGAATGGCAGACCCATGAGCCTGGTCAGCACCACGTTGAGCTCCAACGCCGGGGCCGGAGCCTTCACCGGCGGAAACGAGCGGAACAGTCCTTTCATGAACTCCTTCACCAGGCGATGAGACCACAGTGACAACCGCCCCCGAGTTCTGGTGTAGCGGGAGATCGCCGCAAGATGGATTTTGATGGAAGCATGAGCCAGCCCTGTCTTGGCCAGCGGCAGCACTCGAGGGGCCGTAATCCGCAGAGGGTTGATCTTCTGTGCACGGCACCAGACAGAGAACCTCTTCCATTTATGTCCATAGCACTTAAGAGTTGAGGACGCCCTGGCCTTTGCAAGTACCTCCATGCAGTCCGCCAGGATATCGTACCCTCCGAACTCTGGTGCTGCAGGAGCCAGGCCTGCAGGTTCAGCGATCCTGGGTCGTGATGTAGGATGGCGCCTCCTTCCCTGTCGAGAAGATCCGCATCCGTCAGCAGCTTGACCGGGGGGGAGGTGGGGGGATAAGGACGCCAACATGTACAAGAGGTCCGGGAACCAAATCTGCCTCGGCCACGCCAGTGCGGCGAGGATCATCCTGCACCAGGACGGTCTGAGTTGACTGATGAGTCGCAGCAGCAACGGCAACAGTGGGAACGCGACAGGAACAGGCCTTCCCAGGGGATTGAGAATGCATCGCCTATGCTCCCCGGCTGGGGAAACCTGCTGGCGAACCACTGATACTTGGTGTTTGTCGCCGTCACAAATAGATCAATCTGGGGATTGCCCCATCGTCGGAATAGGAGATCCACTTGATCCTGTCGAAGCTCCCACTCGTGGCAAGCGCGCAGCTCCCTGCTGAGTGAGTCAGCGATGGTGTTCTTTATTCCTGCCAGATGAAAGGGTACCAGGAACATCCCTTGGGCAACGGCCCAGTGCCACAGATCGTGCGCTTCCTTGGATAGGGTTGGGGATCTGGTGTCCCCCTGCTTCCGGATGTAGAATGTTGTGGTGGTATTGTCGGTGAAGACCCTTACCACTTTGCCCTTGAGGGACGGAAAGAAAGACCTGAGGGCTGAGAACACAGCCCGGAGCTCCAGGACGTTGATGTGCAGGGACCTCTCCTCTGGGAGCTGAAGGCCTCTTGCATGGAGATCTCCGTTGTGCGCTCCCCATCCCTCCAGGGAGGCGTCCGTCATCACCGTCTCCTGATGAGCTGAGGTCTGGAAGTCCATGGCCGCCACGAGGTGCGCGCGGGGGACCCACCAACAGATCGCTTGACGGAACATCTCGTTGAGGGAGATCTTGTCCTTGAAGCTGCCCGCCGCTTGCATCCAACGGGCGTCGAGGAACTCCTGCACTGGCCGCATCCGCAACCTGCATAGATGCACGAGGTAGATGCACGATGACATCATGCAAGCAGGGACTTAATGGACCTCACCCTGGCCACTTCCATGGTCAACAGCCATTGTACCTTGCCCAGGATGGCCTTCGTCCTTTCCTCCGATGGTGAAGCCAACTGCGCCACTGTGTCGAGTCTGGCTCCCAGGAAAAGGGCGTCTTGCAACGGTACCAAGTGTGACTTCGCAAAGTAGATCGAGAATCCCAGATCTGTGAGCAGGCGGACAGTCTTTGCTGTGTGATCGACGGCGAGTTCTCTTGACTGTGCTCGGATGAGCCAATCGTCCAGGTTGGGGTATATGAGGATCCCCAGCAGGTGCAGCCGCGCCGCCACCGGTGCCAGTCACCTGGTGAAAACCCTTGACGCCGACTTCAACCCGAAAGGCAGGGCCTTGAACTGGTAGTGCCGCCCTTGGACCACGAATCATAGGAACTTTCAATGTCCTTTGTGTATGGGGATGTGGAAATAGGCATCCTCCAAGTCCAGCGACGACAGGAAGTCGCCCTCCTCCAGCTGTCCCAGCACGTGCTGAAGGGTAACCGTCCGGAACTTCTGGGACTTGATGTATTTGTTGAGGCGGCGAAGGTCTAGGATGGGCCGCCAGCCGCCGGTCTTCTTTCGGACGAGGAAGTACCGCAAGTATTCTCCGGAGGCCCGGAGCCTCTTCGGGACGAGTTTGCTCACGCCTTTTTCTTTTAGCAATGCTTGTACCTCCAGAAGCAGCTGTGGCACATGGTTTTCCTTCCTGGCCACGGGTGGTAGACGGGGACACTTTCTTTGGAACTCCAGAGTGTGCCCGTGGGCCAGGGCATCTAGCACCAAACGGTCGGTGGAGATGGACTCCCACACGCTGATGAATTTTGCCAGTCGGCCTCCCGCTGGGGTGCTCGGGTGGGGGCCCAACGTCACGGCCGATTCAGTCTTGCTTCGCCGAGGCCTTGCCACCAAGTCTACTTGGCGACGACGAACTCTGGCCTTGCTACGGCCTCTGTAGGCTTCCTGCGATGAGGAGCGGGCCGCCTGGCAGTACGACGCGGAACAACTGCTGAATCCTTTAGAGGCACCTTGAGACTTGCCTCCTGAGGTTCGAAAGTATGGCCGTTGTTGATGGAGAGAACCCGAGGCCCGAGCCGTCTCGGTGTCTGCCTTGATGGCCTGCAGTGACTCGTCCACTGCCTTGCCGAACAGGTTGTTCCCATAGAAGGGCCTGTCCAGTACCCTGGTCTGCACGTCCTGACTGAAATCGGTGGCCTTGAGCCAACCGCACCGGCAAAGGCAAACGCTGTTGCCCATCTGGCAAAAGCCGGTGTCGGCGATGTCCATGGCCACCATGATGGCGTGGTCCAAAGCCACCTCGCCTTCCTGCAGGATTTCAAGGGCTTCCGCCCCCTTGTCATCTGGGAGGAAGTCCAGGAGAAGACCACAGCTCCCTGTCGTAGGTCGCCACGATCGCGAGGGCGTTGGCCGCTTTGATGGTCGTCGCTGCCTACGAGATGAGCCGTCGTACCATGGCGTCCAGCTTCTTCCCCCTCGCCTTCCGGTGGGGAGTGGAAGTTGATGCCGTCGCCCCTGCCGCTTTCTTCTTGGCTGCCGCGGAGACCACAGAGTCTGGGGACGGTTGTGCTTTGAGGCACACAGGGGCGGAGTCTGGGACCCAGTACTACTTCTCGTACCAGTCCCTCTTCGCAGGAGCCGTGGACGGGTTCTTCAGCAGTGACACCTTCATCCCAGATATCGTCCAGGAACGGGACTGAGAGGACGGTCTTCTTCTTGGCCTCCCGTCGTTGGTAGAGGAAAACCTGCTTCTGCTCTTTGGGGCATAGCTGGAAAAGCTCAGATGCCCTGGCGATCATGGTGTGAAAGGAGCCAATTTCGTCATGGGGAGAGGGTGTGGGGGGGGGCGGAAACCGGGCAGGGAGTGATGGGAGATCCGCCCCATCGTCACCACCGTCACCGGCGTCCGTTCCAGTTTCATCCCTCGGTGGAGGGGATGGAGGTGAAGGATGGATTCGCCTCTGCTTGTTCGGTGGGCTCCCCGATGGTCCAGGCACCGCTGGATCGTCCGCTCGGGGTAAGGGCAACCTTGTCCTCATCTCCGTACACAGGGTCTGCAAAGCCATCAAGATTGCTCCTGAATTGTCCTGTGGCGTAGGCAACGGTTGCGACGGGAGCGACATCTGGGGCGCAGGGTCCTCAGTTTCCTCTGCGGCTCCTCGTCGGCCCCACCGTTTCTCTCTACATCCGCCTCATTGGGATCCCTCCGGTAGGACCAGACTTCCTCGAACTTCTTGTCCGGGATCTTTTTGACGCCAGCCAGCTAATCCACGGGGGTGGTATCTGTGTCTGTTATGGCTACCGTGCCCCCTCCCCCACCTTCTCGTCCCGGGGTTTCACAGGGGTCTTCTCGATAGGCTGGAAAGAGGTTTCCCTCCGGGGTGGCAGGGAAAATCTAGGCCCTGAAGTCATCTCCAGTGGGGTAGCCTCTGCAGGATTCGCCAGGGCTGCCACGACTCCTTCAATCGCGGCTTTCGCCGGGTGAATCCGGGCCTTCACGACCTTGGGCGCGTCTGAGGCCTTCACCCTAGGGAGAGGGTCACCACCTCGCCCCCCTCCCTCCCCTGGCTTTCTGCGTCGGGATCGACCGGGGCTTCTCCTGAAGCTTACCTGGGTTCTCTGACTTCCTTTTCCCCGAGCCAGAGCGTTGGCTCGTGGATGATGGCGTTGGTGACATCGTGCCCTGTCTGGCAGCCAAGGAGCCCAAACCAACGGCACTCGTGGTGCCCGCAGACTTGCAGTGCTTTGCCTTTTCTTGTGCCCCTGTCGCCGGAGCGCCCTCAAAGGTCTTAGAAGATCGCTCAGACTTCTTCTCACCTGCTGCTGGGCTCTTCCCCTGTAGGCAGTTGGCGAGCCGAGTACGATGGTCCTTCATCGTCCGGACGGACATGTTCTTACAGAACGCACAGGCCTTCTCCACGTGCCACTTGTCGGCGTGAAGGCAGTAGAGGCACAGAGAGTGCTCATCTTCCTTGAAGACATTCTTTAATCCACATCCTGGGTAGTTCCTGAACAGTTTGGATCCAGTAGGCGTTGAATCTCCCTTGTCGTGTGCCATGTACAAATTGGGGTAGGCCTCAAGGTCTTCTGGAATCCGCCAAGAAGTATATTCGATGAAAATCTGCCCTTGAGGGGCGTAGAAAAATTCCAAAACGGGTCCCCGTTAATCAGAAGAAGAATCGGTGGAGCTTGAGTCTCGAATTGACCAAAAACATAAGAGTAAACTCTTCGAAAAAACGCAATATGCAGTAAAAGCTCGAGAGCCAAGCACGAGGACTCACAAAACTTGAACGTGCGGTAAAAATCTGAAGATGGCTGCCAGAGGAGGGGCTTAGGTAGAGGGCAGTCATTGGCTGGGGGCAGTATGACCCAGAGACCAGTGATTGGTTATTAGTAGAAAGACAGTTCAGAAACGAAACTGAAACTGATTTTTTCTTTACCGAGGATTCCCAGCCTGACAACAGGGAATATTCATGAGCATGTGAATCCATGCCAGACCCCATGCTGGAGAATTGCTAAAAATCCAGTTTGTGGCCCAAAGCTCTCCAAACCCCATAAAAGTACAGAGTTAGGTACTCATGGCAATGGTTTTGAGGATGATGGCTGCAGAGAGGGGAAAACACCTTTTTAGATGGTTTACATAGATCCTGTTCCCTGGGACAACAGAGAACCAGATGACCAAAAAGAAGAACAAACTGTCTTCCCAAAAAGGAGCCCCTAAAGCCAGTAGCACACATACCGACGAGGAAGAGAAGGTAACCAACCAAAGAAGATTCTGGTGGCTCAGCAGGAGGCAAAAGGAGTCAGCAACACAACAGAAAATGAAACCACCAGGGGGATAACGGATGGCGGCCACCCAAGATAGCTCAAGGAGTAGACGGGGCAGTGTAGTGCTGTCCACAACACTTCCAAGTGATAGCAGTGACCAGCATCCTGGCAGTAAAACGTGGTAAAATGGGCAACATATGGTTCCGGCACAGAAGGTCAGACTGAACACACGAGTAGTCAGCAGGAGGATGCAAGAAGCCTGAGATGTACTTTTAGCAGCTAAAACTTCAATCTGTAGCCGGATGAGGGTCTATAAATGCAGCAACAGTGAGAAACGGTGGGAAAATGCCCAACAGGTAAGTAGACCTGTTTCTTCCAAAGAATTTCAAAACAAGAATGGTAAATACCAGGGTTGCCTCTTAAGTCCATACTTATAGGTGCTGGATCGAGCCAGCCACTCAAGAGAGGCATATGAACCAAGAAAACTAGTTGTCAATCATTGTGGTTGGCCCTTAGAACTGCCACTCAGCCCAGGCCACCTGCACAGGGTATGAGAGGAACAGTTTGGAGATTTGTACAGGTATAAATGAGTAGACATCAATATGGAGGCAGTCGTGTGGGCTCCAAAAGGTCCCACATAAGCATAACAGCACTTTAAGACCTTCCTTGTGATTTTTAAGTGCAAAGGAAGCCCTAAAATACAAAATGGCTGAGAGCCAAGCAACAATACCTTGGAGCCCTATGCTACAAAAAGGTACATTAGGCTACCAATGTAGCCAAATGGCTTGGGCCCATGATGTAGCAAAAACTAAACTACAGCTGCCACCAATCGACTCTCTAAAACCAAGGTCAGGTGAAAGAAATCACCCTATGACATAAATGGATATATTTGGAGGATACCAAAGATCAAACTTTAAAAGAGTGACAAGGGGTTGCATGGCAGTGGCACTTCAGTAGAAGTTACTCTGGCCACCAAAATTAGGTCAGATAAAAGAAAAAGGAGGTAGATGGAAGGCAAAAAGTTTGAGTTGTCGTAAAGGGTGGACCTAGAGCCCCTAAAACAGGAATTCTGTCTTAACGACTTAATCATGCACCCCTGCTTCCTCAACCATATCTGCCCCTTTCCCAGATTTCCATTGTCTCCTTCCTACCTGGCTGTGTTGTCTTGCTTTGTTTCTTTTTCTGCCTCTCCTTCGCTTTCCCACCATTCACTTCATCCACAGACCACATTCTAGTTCATCCCTGGGGGGCACAATATACAAACTCTAAGGATATCATTCGACACTGTAAGACCACTCTGGTGGTGAAAGGGGCAGTACAAATGTTCAGCAACATAACAGTGAAAATCATCACAGATAGGACTGCAATGTTTTATATAAACAAGCCGCGGCAAAGCTCGAACCAAGGAAACAGTGTATCCCAACTCTACAGACGGGGCACTAGGTCATTCAATACTTTATTTCCTGTGGCTTCTTCACTAACCTTCCCAACAAGATTAACTTCAGCACTGTGTCGTCCACCACATGATCCTCTTGAATGGGAATTTTTATTCCAGCATCCTGGAAAGCATCAAGTATCTAGGAATCCCATTGATCTATCTGTTCATGACCCAGGAGAACAATTAGGGTCTTGTACAATACAAGGTAGGATACACTTAGGATATGCTTCCACAGAGTTGGACTTTTGCTTTCCCACGAACACCACAGTTTTTATTCTTTTCAACCACTTTCGCTAATCAGCAAGCAGAAATCTACTGACAACGCCAATGCAGTGTGTAGCACCCTTCCCTTTTGGAACTAGCCTTACGCTACTTAGTAATTTGGACAAAAATTGTGAGTTTGTCCTTTAAAAGTACACCTTTACTCTCAAAACTCTGTTCAGTGATCTCTAAAGTGGGAACACACTGCTTTCTTAAGAGATCATGGCCCAAGGAGATTCAGAAACTGATAGGCAGCCCATTCCATTGAGTTTGTAATCATCTGTGTCTGTCAGATGACAACCTTTGCATCCTCAGCGCAGCCAGAAATCCCTTAATGCAAACCCAGTAACAAAGTAAGTGGACAAGATTCTGCTACTTGTCCTTTGACACGAACATGAGCACCATCCTATATTCTCTGGATGACATCCACTTTTGTTTTCGCTTTCACTTAGCCTAAAGCTGGTCTTAAAGACATTCCAACATTTTGACTACTGGCATGTATTTGCATACTGTGGAAGTGATTGGCTTTACTATGTTAATCTGAGGCTGTTTTTTTGTTTTGTTACACCAAGAGATATTTTCACCCCTAAATGTTACATGCTCCCAAGAATTCACAAACATTCTACAAAGCCACCAGGAAGACCTATTGTTCCTCTATGTGGCATATTTTCAGAACAAACAGGGAAATATTTTTTTTATTCAACCCATGACGGTTAATGCATGTGCTTTTCTCCAAGACACCCGAAACGCCATCAGCATAATGGAAAATCACCCTTTGATGCAAACCAAAACATTTTGGTATCATAACAGGCTTTATACCAACATACCCTAGGACTATGCCTTGTAAGGGGCCTAGGTGATGTTAGACCTTAGAATAACTTCACCAAGTTCCCATGGAATTCATCCTCAAACTTTTTTACGAACAGGCCTTTGTAAAACTAATTTCACTTTTGGAAATGCTCGTTTCTTAAAAGTCAACAGCACTGGGGCTCCTTTCGCATAGCCAATCTCATTATTGCATGCTTTGGAATAAAACTCATGTTTGCCAGTCATCATTTATTTTCCATTATCTTTCTTTGGAAAAGTTACACAGATTACATTTTTGGTTTGAGAAGGCCCAACAACGAATTAGAAACATTTCTATTAAGGCTAAACAATTTAAATCTTAGTTTACCCTGAACTGCAATTTGGAGAAAATTGCATTTTTAGACATTTATATATCTACCACAAGAAAGGGGCTTTTGACACTTCCTTCAAAAAACCAACAGTCTACAAAACTATGCTCCATTACTCCAGTCAACATCCCAAAACATTATGGAATAATTACCATGCAGGCAGTTCTTTAGGTACAGACATAATTGCTATTCAAAAGAAGGCTACCGCGACAATAATATCAGAGAAATGTTGGGATGCACGTCCAGCTCCCACCCACTGCCAAACGAGACAGACTGCGTAAAACATATTAGTGCATGCGAAAGTGAGCATGCTCGGCTACAGGGGGTGCAAACTGGGAATAGTAGATGCAGGTGTTTTTTTAATAGGTTTGACCTGTAGATAGGCCCAGGCATAGTGCATGAGTGACGCTGCAGTATAGTAGTAAAAGTATGGTGTATAGCAATGACAATGCCAACACTGATCCCGTGTGCGAGAAATCGCAAAGCACTGCCATACCGGAAGTGAGGCCTAGCAGTCTGCATTCCCCGTTGGAAAAATGGTTGTGTGGTAAAGAGTTTGAATCATCTCCCTGTCCCAATGTCATGATCTCTGCTTCCAAAAGGTCAGGGTTTTCCCAACTCCCTTGGAAGCAGATCCATAACCCAGGTTCCGAGGGCCAACCAGTCCCAATTGGGACCTTTTGGACCCAGTCCTGGCGCCAGTGGCACCAGGCTCATAAATATGCCCAGTCCCAGCGCTGGAAGCGCCGGGCTCATAATGCTTGGGTGGACTTACCTGCAGCAGACCATGCTGCTTACTTGCCTGCCAGCTGAGCCTCTGATCCTCTTCTGTTTGGAACTACTTTTCCTGTTGGGTGGGGCAGGAGCCACTCCCTAGATTCAGAACACTGGAACTCTTCTGGAAAGCAGGAACTCTTTTCTTACCTAGGCGTGGCTGTGGAAGGAGACACCTAAGCACTACAGGAGGCTATTTAAACCACACCCGGTGGATGAATCTTGCTTTGCGTTATTCTGCATCCTCTGCAGCAGAACGCTCATCGTGTCTTCTGCATCAGATCCTGGGCCTAAGGAAAAAGGCTTACCATCCTGAATCCAGTCTTCAGCAACTCCTATAAAGACAAGAAAGAACAGGTTAGCATTCCGGCATCTGAAAGAAAAAGGCTTACCATCCTGAATCCAGTCTTCAGCAACTCCTATAAAGACAAGAAAGAACAGGTTAGCATTCCGGCATCTGAAAGACAAAGGCTTACCTACTCTTCGTGCGCTCCGGAGGTCTTCACACTGCATTCCGGCATCTGAAAGACAAAAGCTTACCAACTCTTCGCACGCTCCGGAGGCCTTCGGCGCTGCACCCTGCATCTGAAAGACAAAACAAGGTGCGTTTAAAGACATTGGGGAACTTTAATACTCACATGCCATTACTCCTTTCCACATCAACCCCAGTGGGTATTCCGGCACCCTGCAGCCGCTCCGAACTCGTACCTGCAAAATAAAAGACAGTTAGAGCGCATCGTGAAGCAGGCAACAAGCGCTTACTTACGTGCTTCCAGGCGCTTCTATTCATCACACGGACTCCATCTTCAACTCACTTCAGCCCGTCATCCGCCATCGCCGGAACCTGCAAAACAAGAGACATCATTACTAAAGACTTTAAAGACAATAGAATTACTCGAAACTTACCGTTCGTGCAGTAAACGACGGACAGCAGTCCTCTGAAGTCAAGAGGCCTGCGCTACCGATCCAGTGAAGAAACTGGTTACAGCACCCTGCCCCGAGGCAGATGGAGAGCTCGGCATTCACTTACCTAAGGTGAGAGCGTTAACCTTTGGGGGTCTACAGGAGAGCAAAAAAGGAAAGAGATAGGGACACCCCAATAACCCCAGTTCATTAATCCCATATTTTCTATCTGCAGACATCTTACTCTTGAAGTCAGGCATACAGTGCACAGCGGTCCAGCCCAAAGAGCCAACCGGGTGCTACACATCACCTTTGAAGATACGGTAGTCGCCCAGTCAAGACCGGCGCCTCTGCGAGAATCAGGTGAGCGTTACACCCAAGCTCCAGCCGTAAAATTGAGCATAGAGGCCTTCAGGGTGAACAAACAAAATGTTTCATTGTATTGAGCTGCAGGCCTGCAAAACCAAAAAGCAATGTGAATGGCCAAGCACAGGGAGGGCTGTGCCCATCCCGAAGGACAAACCCATGGGAGCCAGGGCAGAGGTCTTGAGCTGCCAAAAGCATCCAGCCTTGATTTAGGAAACTAGCACCCCCCCAGGAGAAAGACCATCCCCATTTGAACTGCCAGACGCCCAAAAAATAGAATACCTAATTCCATCAGAATTCAGTTGAGTAGTGTGGTCCTTGAGAGGCCCAGAAGCAGCTTTTGGGGGAGGGCGAGGAGCAGCTTATAAGGGGGGGGGAGAAATGCTTGAAACATTCCGTGATTTGTAATATGAGGAGCAGGAGGATGCTAACAAATTTAGTCCAGCAACGGGGAGGCATGGTGTGGGCACCCGCATGTCTGGTATCAAGAGAAGCGTACCATTATTCTAAAGAGCCAATTTGACTTTGGAGTTACTCATGTGACCAAGCCAATGGGGAGGGTAACATACCAGGTCCCTCACCAATCAGGCAGCAGGGAACTAAGATGACGGAATAGGGGGACCACGTATTACAGGGTGTGGGTAGACTAGGATGTGGCCAATCGGCCGAGGGACTATAGGGGACTGGTAGGATGTATATAGGTGGTAGCCAAAGAGGGTGGGGGGGTTAACACGGTATACTGGTTACATTAGGAGTGACGCTTTCTTCATTTAAAACCTTTCAACTGCTTTGAACTGAGTGCTCCGTGGCAGTTTGGTTCTACCTTCTGTTACCTTTTCCTTTTTGTATACAAAATAAAACTTTGTTTTCCTTGCAAAGATGTGTGCCAAGCTTTACTTATTTTAAAATGTTATGGTTGATGGAAGGTCTGCCTTACACAACTTAATTCAAAGCAGATAGGTAAGTAAAGCGTACAGCTAAAAGGCCATTATACACCAACAGAGTAGCCCTTTTATCTACAAAGCATCTAACAATGACAAAATATTTGATTGTGTCACTATATTTTCCACCAAAACACTGCTCGACTTAACCAATTTATAGCCACCATTGGAACACTAAGTCTGAGCAATATACTTTAAGCCCCCGTTTGACATCAAACAAGTAAAAAAAAACTAAAGACAAACCTGTCCATGCAACAAATAAAAATTCACTCAAGCGCAAATTCAAGAGCATTTCTCTTAGCCAAATACCATGGGTCATCATCCATGCGGACACTGTTCAATCTGTCACCTCACCAAAAAAACGAAACTTGCAATGGGCACCTCCTTTAAGTGGAAATGTAAACACGTTTCCACTTGTCAATCAAAAAACATCATCTTTGCCATAAGCTCCCCATGCAATTTATGGTCTATTGGCATGACTACTATGACAGCCTAGATTAAAATGATAGAACATCATTCCACAATTCACACTGCGTCATTCCTTGGAGACACTATATAGTACATCATTGATTCTGTACAGCCAGATTTAAACAGCTTCTCAACCGTTACATTTTTTTTACTTGAAGAACACTGAACCAACAGGTTGAGCACTCATGAACAAGGATTAAATGATCAAATAGAATGGTTTGTTCTTTTACTAAAAAAACTTCTGTTGTGTCCATTTCTTACCACACATTTCCTCTCAAGTGTTTGAAACTTGGTGAACACGCTTTTACTTTTGTCCATTTGTCCCGCCCTAACTCAGTTATCCTCAACGTGTAGCTCGGGAGCAACATGTTGCTTGCGGCGCCCTAAATTGTTGCTCACCAGTTGCTCTGGGCCATGGTGTGGAGGTGCTGAAGGGATGAGACCTCAGTAGCAGTATAGCCAGCACAGAGTCCTGGACTGTGCGAGAATATTGGCAAATGAGCCTGCAATGTAGATGCAAGATTAGAGTTTGTTGCCACCATGCACATTATTTTTCAGTGCATGTCCTTACTTATTATAGCAGCATCACTATTAAAACCCTGTCATCTTCAGATACTTTGCCCAGCTGCCAAATGTATTAATGAGCAAAATAATTGAACCATGTTCCCATGTTTGTGTCCTGGAGTAAATGGTCATATTTTGTTCCTTTGTACAGCTAGTAGGAGGATAATGGACAAATAAGTGGCATGCATACTCAACTTCCCTTTATTAAATTATTTGCAGGCTTTGCTTTTTGTACAAGTGTTTGCGTTTGATGCCACCATGTAGTTATCTGAAATATTACTTTTAGTGTTGCCTGTATTTATTATTACATAGTGTCCTAGTGGAAAAGTCACTGTTTGATACTCTGTCCATCTGGCATGTGGATAATAGGCAGATAAGGCAAATGCATGCCACATTTTTCATAATTAATTTGCCACTGTTACTGTTTGCCACTGTAATTTGTTACTGTTAAGTTTGAATTAACAAGACAATTAATCAAGAAACCTAGTTAACACCACCACACACCTCTATGAAGTGGTTATCAAATGCTCAACGTTTTGGCCAATGTTTGCTACCAGGTTTTGTGTAAAACTCCTTTTGGGCTGAGAAGAGAGGCTCCAAATCCTTCAGAAAAATATAATGGTTTATTTCTAAACAGTTTTTCACAAATGTAATAAGCCCCAGGTGCTTTAAAATACACTATTTGCCATTACATGCCAACATAAGTCTTAGGAGGTAACCGCCAAAGCCTAAGTGAAGTGATCTGTAAAGCCTATCATGTATTGACCAGTATTAATCAATATTTATTTAATAGTTTTTCTCCATTAAGTTAGCAACATTTAAAAACATGTATCATATTTTATAAAATTCACATAGAACAAGCCCACAATAAAAAAATCAGCTTTAACAAATTAAAACAAGCTATATATAAAAACGTGGCCTTTACAATTAATTATATAAAACATAGCTCCCATGCATGACCACGCTTATGCCAAACACAAACAATGACAAGTTAACAGAAATTGAAATGCTTCATTGACCAGCATTTTGAAGACACACTTTGTGCTTCGTCATGCACAGCTTCTTCATTTATTGAGGGTTGGGTAAATGTAAACGTCAAATTGTATTAATCTTTTCTTTGACATAGTGTTAATTCCACACGGATCAAATTATAGCTGTAAACCTTTCATTGACATGGTTTTAATTCCACACTGATCAAATTATAGCTGTAAACCTTTTTGCAGAGTCAAAGTAAGTTTATTTTCACTCAAATTGTGTTCATTTTCTCAACATCTGTTTCCCCATTGCCAATTGCAATGGTTCCTCAGGAGAAAAAAAATAATTTTGGTCTGTAAACAAAAGAATAGAAAAAGAAAGAAACAGAAGGAAACAGATGTAAGGTTAAAGTTTCCCATATCTTTTTCGTGAAAGTTAGTAATAACAAAATACTTAATATTGGTAGTTTAACCAATTTTGTTGATATACGCTGACTCACCCCGTTTGTGTGACTGTTATGTTAAATTTTCTCTGTTCCAGTATCCTTATCCAGGAAATTATAAATTTGTCAAGTCACTTCTGAATGAATAACCAATTTTTGGCTGTTTCCTTCTGTTTCTTTCGTTTTCTCTTTTGTTTACAGACCAAAATTATTTCTTTTTTCTCCTGAGGAACCATTGCAATTGGCAATGGGGAAACCGTGTTGAGAAAATGAACACAATTTGAGTGAAAATAAACAATTTTACTCTGCAAAAAGGTTTACAGCTATAATTTGATCAGTGTGGAATTAACAC
This sequence comes from Ambystoma mexicanum, assembly GCF_040938575.1. Taxonomy (NCBI): domain Eukaryota; kingdom Metazoa; phylum Chordata; class Amphibia; order Caudata; family Ambystomatidae; genus Ambystoma; species Ambystoma mexicanum. The sequence goes on along the minus strand of NC_090935.1, from coordinate 1,088,187,982 downwards.
CATGTCAATGAAAGGTTTACAGCTATAATTTGATCAGTGTGGAATTAACACTGTCAAAGAAAAGATTAATACAATTTGACTTTGAAAAAACATTTCTGATCAGTGTGAAGATAACACTATGGCAATAAATGTGATTTGACTCACCGTCCAGAGTAAAATATGTTTTAATTAATTATTTAAGGAGTTGGCGCATTGGAGTGACATTTTTTCTGCATATCAATCATTATATGTATATGTAAGTATGCATATAAAGCTAAACAGGGCAGCTGAGGTATATTTTGGAAACGTACCTCGCTCAGCATCTGACAAGTTCTTGCTTTTGTTATATCCCACACCCTATACAAATGGATGGTGCCTTACAATCCCCCATACTACAATAATAATTCTTTATCAGGGGAGGCTGTAATCACTCTTACACTGAAATTCACTATAATTTGCAGAAAATCCCAGATGTGCTTAAATAATAAGTTACAAAACTTAACTTGGCCAACACCTTCAAACCTTCAAACTGAATACCCCTAATTCAGCTCTTAAGGCGCTGCCAGGTGCCTGGAGGGAGACCTGCAATTTGGCACAGGAATTTATTTTGCAACCCCTCCAGGACGTGACAGTTCAAACCACCCCAGATTTCGCTGCGATAAAAAAAATATCATAAATATACCTTTGCTTATAAACCTACAGCCACTTGTCCGATCTGAATGCACCAGACTTGAAATAACATTTTGAAAACCATTTTAAAACTTAATGATGCCCCGTCAGCTGTCTTCTTAAAATGCTTGACCCAAGTACCGCTCTTTGAGACGAGTGGGCTCAAATTAACAAACTTTGGTGTTCAATTCAATTTTCACAAACTAGGAGATTGTTCAAAGCAATGTTTTATTGAAAAAAAGGACAGTGTACCAACTGGAATATACCTAAAGACACTGTGTAATGTGTTGTACTTAAAGAGGACATACTCAACTTTGAAAAAGAGGACAGTGGAACAATCGGAATACTATTAAAGAAACTCTTTAATGTGTTGAAATCTAAATCCCACGATCACGATCTAAACACAAAATATTACCAAATAAAAAAAAATTGCTTTGAAAAATCTCCTAGTTTGTGAAAATGTAATTACAACACCAAAGATTGGCGCAACTTGTATGACCAGAATAAGAAATCAACTTAACTTTGAATTGGGCAGCCATAATACAGGGCCATACATACTGCAGACAACCAACCACAAATCCAAGATTTGGGATTCGCCAATGGTTATATGACTGCACTCTGTTTCTAGTTGATGGAATTGATGATATTGAATGGAAAGGTTACGGGAGGCATTCCGGCAGCCAGTACTTTGAAGTGTGGCGTAAAAACTTCCACCATAGATTTTTATAGTTGTGAAAGGTTACAGGCAAGGGTAGTTCACATGAAAGTCAACGTTATCGAATATAGTGACCATGCTATTCTTTCTATATGGTTGGAGGTGGATACTTCTGTAATTAAGTCATTTGACAACGTGGGAACTGTAGTGCTCAATGCTGGAAAAAATAGATTGGGTTGGCCAAAAGGAATGTTTAATTGTAAAAAAAAAATCACGTATACCATGTATGGGAGGCATGGTATCACAAGTATGACACTGACAATGGGTACAATTTGTAAACCCTCTACTGAAATGGTTGGGGTTGAATAAATTCCAAGTCTGCCTTATAACTAAGATGGGAGTAGTCTCGACTATCAAATAATAAATAACGCAGTCCTAGTGGAGTCTGTCAAATCAAATTGGCCTATGCTAACAAAACCTAATGCCTGCCCTATCTCTTGTACAAAAAAGTGTTCTCTTCTTCCGCCTTGCTCAGACTGTCTTTGAGCTGTGCCTTTTATTTGTGCGAGGAGAGCTAATTGGTATCGGGTGTATGCACTTAGAATTAGCGGGACATGGCCAGTACGTTGTGTGAAAGTTAATGTTGTTACTCTCAGTCACCCTCTTCCTCTGCCCAGTTTTTGTGTAAAAATAGGGTGGGGAGGAGGGGGGGTTGGGACCTCGGAGCATCCTAAAACAAAGGATGGGTTGGATAAACAAAAAAGGGGGGAATACCACGTCTCACTGTCAGCTGTCTCACCCCCACTCTTTCCGAAGACCCCTCACCCAGGTGATCCTCCCGCACTTGTCCACCCCTAGGGCCTGAATCCAAAGGCGATAGCTGTGCCCTGCCACCTGAGAGAGGAGAGATCCCTGGTGACTAGGGGGAAGACACCCTATGGTTTCTCACAACCATACAGGAGGATTATAAGCAGAACATATTTCCAAATAGATTGTAAATTGGATTACCTCAATTAAATTTAAGTTTTTACCTATGGAAAGTTGTACTTTAAGAGGATCGGCATGAGCAGATTTATGATAAAAACATCAGCTCCAGGGGCGCTCGAGAGCCCGAGCAAGATGACCACGGGCTAGTGAGGCTCCGAAGCAGTTGGTCGCGCCTTGAAACACTTGTGTATAGGCGCGTTACAAATATCATATCATATCATGCATATATAACCCCTGTCACAATGATCAATTTGCTCCGCTCTTGTAACGTCGGTTCTCATAATATTAAGCTGGGCAGAAGAGTTGCTCCGCATTTGAGCAGCGACGGAGCAGTAACACCGGAGATATGAGCACTCTTGCGGAGAGGGCCTGCACGGCAGCCGAATCACCAGATCACCTTCCTGCATGGAGCCGCTGACAAGCGAGGTGATCGGCTTCGTGCAACCAAGAACCCAATCTTCCCGCTGACCTGAACGCTCTATTACTCCTCGCCCACGAGCTTCTACTGAAGCTTTCAGGGGGCGGTGATACAGGCGATCCGTCGCAGATGACAATATTGACGCTGGGTGTGGTACAGGCTGAAAAGGCCCTCCCCCTGAGCAGTGCAGGGCTCTATCCCGGACGCGTGGTGCCCAAGACTGGCAGCCCGAATGATAGCGGCCACGAGCAAATTCGGAGACATCCACATCAAAAGGTGCGTTTTGCTGGGGAATGGAAAAGCAGGTTAACTAGAAGGTAAAAATAAAAGGGAAAACAAAATGCGGACGCTCAGGATGCCACCAGTTGGGAGATGAGTTTGTCCAGGCAAACACCAGTGTTTGTGGTGCGGGGGCGCCGTCGGGGTGGGCCTTAGCACCTCCATAGCTGTCGGAGCGTGCAGTATGGTGCCCGTAAAGCTTACAAATGTTGTGCTGATACGATCGTGTGAACACAGGGCAAAACAAAAACAGTTCCTCCTGCACCGAGGACCCTTATGGTGAAAGTCTGAAGAAAATGGTCCGAGCTCAGGAACACTGGGGAACCAACTCCATACAGAGAACCCAAGGGCTGACAACAGTCGGACACGTGTGATCAACTTGAAATAATACTAGCTCATGCACACCAGATAATTAATGCTCTGCAGCTTGTGTAACGCTCACCTGGTTCCCTCGGAGGCGCTGGTCTTGGGCTGGGCGCTGCAAACGTCTTCAAAGTTAGGCGTAGGGTTAGTTTGGCTCCCGGATTTGGCCCCTTACTCACCGAAAGCTTGACCTGCAGAGTGAGGTGTCTGCAAGTGGAAAATCAAGGTATTAGTGGCTGGAAGGATGGGAGAAGTTCCTAGCCCCTCTCTCCCTTTCTCCCCGTGGTACTCAGATGATTGTTGTGCTCACCTTAAGTAAGTGAATGTTGAGCTCTCCATCCTGCGTCTTGTGCAGGGGCGCTGGGTCCAGTTACTTCACTGGATGTGAGTTCCGCCTCTTGATTGCAGAGGGTAGGTGAGAGCGATGCCGCCGTTTTGCTGCACGAGCGTGACTTGTAAGTATTAAAGTTCTCTTTGGATTGCTCTCTTTAAATGTCTTTTTCCTTATGTCTATGTCTTTTGCTTTTAGGATGCTGTCGATGCCAAAGAAGATGCTCTCCCAGATTCGTGGCAGAGAGCGTAACAAGAAGATGGTGAATTCGAAGGCACGTAAGTAGGAAGACTGCTTTAGGGCCGTAGAATGCACCTTAATGTCCCCTTTTGTTTTTACAGGTGCCGGAATGCAGCGCGAACAAAGTTGGAGCAAGCGCAACACAGGTAAGCAGTATTGTAACTGAACGTTACTAACCAATGTTCTTTGTCTTTGCAGGCCCGATGCCGGACGCGGAATGCAGAAAAGAAAACGACTTGGATGCTGCCGATGGCTCGGGTGAGTTGAAGCGCTAACTTTGCCTTTGTCTAACCTGTGCCTTTTGTTTTGCAGGAGCTGCTGAAGATTGAAGATTGGTTCCCAGCAGGTAATTTTCGTAACTACAGGATCCGGAGCTGAAGATTCGCTGGAGCTGACACGGTGAGCGTCCTGCTGCAGATGCAGAATAACGCGAAGCATGTGGTACCAATCGGGTGTGGTTTAAATAGCCCATAGGAGTACTTAGGTGTCTTCTTCCACAGCAGCCGCGCCCAGGTAAAAGAGTTCCTGCTTCCAGAAGAGTTCCAGCATCAGTGATCCAGGGAGTGGTGCCTGCCCCACCCAGAAAGAAAAGTAGTTCCTGTTAGAAGAGAGTAAAGCATCATCTGGCTGGTAAGTAAGCAGCATGGTCTGCTTCAGGTAGGTTCACCCAAGCACTTTTACACTTGATATGAGCCCGGCGCTTCCTGTGCCGGGATGGGTCCTTACTATGAGCCTGGCACCACCGGTGCCAGGACAAGGTCCAAAAGGTCCCTATTGGGACTTGCTGGTGCCGATAAGGCATGTTATGAGCCTGTTTCCAAGGGTGTTGGGTAGGTCCTGACTCCTTGAAAGCAGTGGTCATGACAGCACCCCCCCTCAAGGCCCCTCCCAAATTTGTTCCCTCCGGGGGTCTTGGTTTATCAGGAAAAGTTCGATGAAATTTCTTAACCAGACGGGGTGCATGAACATGTTCCGACGGTTCCCAAGATCGTTCCTGGGGGCCATAACCTTTCCAGTCAATCAGATAGTATAATTTAGATTTGGAAATCTTGGAGTCTAATATGTCTTGTATTTCGAATTCTAGTTCTCCGTCCACGAGAATAGGGTCTGGAGATTTTGTCAAACGGGTTCCAGGTTGCATGGGTTTCAGTAGTGAAACGTGGAAAACTGGATGTATTTTCATATGAGCAGGTAGGCCCAATTTTACCGCCACTGGATTGATTATGGCAGTGATTGGGTAAGGCCCCAGGTATCGTGGATTGAAAGTACGCGGTCCTTTTAGGGGTAAATGTTTGGTGGACAGCCAGACCTGATCTCCCACAAGATATTGAGGAGCTTCCTTTCGATGTAGATCCGCACTCTTTTTATATTGTTCCTTGGCCTGCTTAAGGTGAGATGTGGCCTCCTTAAAGGCTTGAGTGATTGTCGAATGCAGATGATCTACAGCGGGTGTTCCAAGAGTCTGAGGTGGGTCAAGATTTGAGGTGCGAGGGTGGATTCCATATGAAAGAAAAAACGGAGTTTTTCCTGTTCCGGCGTGGACTGAATTATTATAAGCGTACTCCGCAATCCAGAGAATGTCTTTCCAAGTGCCCTCTGATTGTTGTAACATGCAGCGTAGATACTGTTCCAAGGTTTGATTGGTCCTCTCGGTCTGCCCGTCGGTCTGGGGATGGTGGCTGGTCGAAAGCCTTATGTCAATTTGGGCTAGACGACAACAACTCCGCCAGAAGTGAGAAATAAATTGACTCCCTCTATCTGAGATTAAAATTGAAGGAAAGCCGTGCAAGCGAACGATGTTTTCAAGGAATTCTCGGGCCAAAATTGGAGCTGTAGGTAACCCTTTCAATGGGATGAAATGAGCCATTTTCGAGAATAGGTCCACAATCACTAAGATTGTATTAAATCCGGAGCATGGTGGTAAATCCGTGATGAAGTCCATGGAGAGAGTATGCCATGGATGTGGAAGAATGTCTATTGGATGTAGGAGGCCTGCTGGTTTCTCCCTCTGGCTTTTGCTTTGAGCGCACACGCCACAAGAATTAATGAAGTCCTTAATGTCCTTTCTCCAAGATGGCCACCAAAAATGACTCTTTATCTTTTCCAACGTTTTGGTAATGCCGGGATGTCCTTCCATTAAGGAGTCATGGTAACAAGAGATCACCTGTCTTTGTAAATCGGTACATGGTAGATATAATCTTCCTCGAAAGTATAATAGGTTCTTATCCATTGTGAAATCATTTCCCTTGAGCTGCCAGTCTTGCACTTCTGCTGGAGTCAGAAGATCTTTAACTTTAGTTTCAATGTCTTCAATGGATTGTGCATCTATTAAACCCAGGATTCTCTGTTCCGGAATTATAGGTACGGGTTCAAGATTGGTCGTGAGTTCATCTACTCCAATTCGGGAGAGAGCGTCTGCTTTACCATTCTTGTTGCCTGGTCGGTAAGTTATCACAAAGTCGAATTCGGCGAAAAACAATGCCCAGCGAAGTTGTCTAGAGGATTGAGCTTTGGCTGATTTAAGGTACTGTAAATTACGATGATCCGTGATGACGGTGACTGCGTGTCGGGCTCCCAAGAGATAATGCCGCCAAGCTTTAAAGGCGGACTTAATCGCCAAAAGTTCCTTATCTGTAATGGTATAGTTGATTTCAGGAGCTGAAAATTTGCGGGACCAAAATGCCACTGGGTGTAACTGATTTGTTTCCGGGTCTCTTTGCGAAAGCACTGCTCCCATTGCGAGACTGGAAGCATCAGTCTCTACGATATAGGGAAGTTCCGGGCGAGGATGTTTTAGAACTGGAGCCGAGGTGAATTTTGTTTTTAGTTCCAGAAAGGCTTGTTCAGCCTCTGTAGACCACTCGAAACGTTTATTCTTTCTGAGGAGGGCTGTAATGGGTTGGACAACTCGAGAAAAATCTGGGATAAATCTTCGATAAAAGTTAGCAAAGCCCAACATGCTTTGAACTCCTTTCACTGACGTTGGTGAGGGCCACTTAATGATAGCGTCCACTTTTCTTGAGTCCATGTGGACTCCATTTGGTGACAAAATGAATCCCAAAAATTCGACCTCCGTGACGTGAAAAACGCATTTTTCCAATTTTGCAAAGAGTCTGTGTTTTCGGAGCCGCTCCAGTACTGCGGCGACATGTTTTCGATGTTCCGCCTCAGAGGACGAGTAGACCAGAATGTCATCAATATAGACAACTACACATACATCAATGAGCTCTCTGAGGACGTCATTCATAAAATACTGAAAGGCTGCCGGAGCGTTGCAAAGCCCAAAGGGCATTACTTGATACTCGAACAGTCCATATTTAGTACGAAAGGCCGTCTTCCATTCATCGCCCTCTTTTATTCGTACTAAATGGTAAGCTCCTCTGAGGTCCAGCTTTGTGTAGATACAGGCACTTTTAACTTGGTCAAGAAGTTCAGGGATCAATGGTAACGGATATCTGTTCTTAATCGTAATCTGGTTCAGGGCACGGTAATCTATGCATGTTCTTAGGTCTCCCTCTTTTTTTGGCACGAAGAACAAAGCTGAAGAGGCTGGGGACTTCGAGGGACGGATAAATCCATTAGCCAGGTACTGATCCAAATACTGCCTTAGGTGAAGATTTTCAGGTTCTGTGAGGGCATAAATTCGACTGCATGGAGGAGTGGATCCTGGAACCAAGTCTATTTGGCAGTCGTATGATCTGTGAGGAGGCAGTGAATTAGCTTGATCTTTTCGAAAGACATCCTGAAATTCCCGGTATTCAGGAGGCAGGTGAGGACTCTCAGAAGCAGTTGCAGCTAGTTTCGTGGGGGGCTGCGGATAGCAGGTAGGTGCGCATTCTGGAAACCGGATTATCTTTGCTCGCCAATCAATTTGAGGATTGTGTTTTTCCAGCCAAGGGATTCCCAGGATAACTTGAAACTGTGGAGCCTTGATCACGTCAAACACGATTTTCTCTTGATGTCCATCTTGGCTTACCAACGTCACTTCCATGGTGGTGTGAGTAACTGGTCCGGAAGCTATTTCCGTACCATCCACGGTGGTGATGACGTCTTTCACCGACTTAGGACAAAGAGACAGATTCATCCTGGCGGCCAATTCACAGTCCACGTAATTGCCGATTGCGCCACTATCAATGTATGCTTTAATGGCATGCATACGATTGGGTTGTTCCGGACTCACGAGGACCATGGGCATGGTAAAATGCGAGGTCAAAGAACTGGTTTTTACGCTCGGCAAGCGGACCTCTACACTTGTCGGGCGAGGTCGTTTTCCGACTCTGAACCTTTGGCACCCTTATCGGAAGCTCCTACTGTCTTCTTCTTTGGTTTCACTGGGCAATCTTGGAGGAAGTGCCCTGAGTTCCCGCAATAGAGGCACAATTGTAGTTGTCTTCTCCTTTCTCTTTCCTTTTGGGTTAGAGGTCCTTTCACCACCCCAATCTGCATGGGTTCCACGGTATCATTTCCTTTAACGGAGCTCTGTGGTCTTGAAAAAACTCGATTTTCAAACCTGGAACGATCGGCTTTTCGATTTTGTATCCTATGATCTAATTGCACCACCAGATCAATGTATTCGGAACAGTCTTGTGGTGGATTCACCACCTGGGCCAAAACGTCTTTAAGTTCTCCACGAAGCCCTCTATAGAAAAGGGTGATTCTCTTATCCTCAGGCCATCCGGTTTCAACCACTAGTCTGTTAAATGATGCAATGTAGGCCAGAAGATCTTGATTGCCCTGTCGTAGTGAAAGAAGTTCATTGTCCAGAGCCTGTCCCTGAGAATGCCTTGCGAACAATCTTTCCATACTAGCTTGGAAGTCCTGGAAATTATAAAGGATAGGGTTATCCTGAGTCACTAAAGGAATAGACCAATCTGCGGCGCTGCCACTAAGATATGAGAGCACAAAGGCTACCTTGGCCTGGTCTGTTGGAAAAGCGGCAGGTCTACACAGAAAGTGCAAACGACACTGATTGATGAACACAGCAAACCTTTTCGGATCACCTGAAAAGCGTTCGGGCGGAGCCAAAGGTACATTTCCTGGTAGATTAATTTGCACCGGATTAGAGGAAGCCGTTGGGGCATGGCTTCCACCAGGGGTAGGCAGAGGAGTCTGTCCCGCTTGGGCTTGTAACAATTGTCTAGCCAAGTCGTCTGTTCGCTCCTTAGAAACCACTAGCTCTCTCCTTAGGGCATTTGTTTCCTGGCGTGCTGCGTGTACTTCTGCTCTCAACTCCCCGAGCAACTGGGCCAATTGGTCTGTGTCTGAAGTCTCCATTGCGCCTGGGCGGGAAATGTTTGGGAGGCTTCGCGTTCTGTAACGCTCACCTGGTTCCCTCGGAGGCGCTGGTCTTGGGCTGGGCGCTGCAAACGTCTTCAAAGTTAGGCGTAGGGTTCGTTTGGCTCCCGGATTTGGCCCCTTACTCACCGAAGGCTTGACCTGCAGAGTGAGGTGTCTGCAAGTGGAAAATCAAGGTATTAGTGGCTGGAAGGATGGGAGAAGTTCCTAGCCCCTCTCTCCCTTTCTCCCCGTGGTACTCAGATGATTGTTGTGCTCACCTTAAGTAAGTGAATGTTGAGCTCTCCATCCTGCGTCTTGTGCAGGGGCGCTGGGTCCAGTTACTTCACTGGATGTGAGTTCCGCCTCTTGATTGCAGAGGGTAGGTGAGAGCGATGCCGCCGTTTTGCTGCACGAGCGTGACTTGTAAGTATTAAAGTTCTCTTTGGATTGCTCTCTTTAAATGTCTTTTTCCTTATGTCTATGTCTTTTGCTTTTAGGATGCTGTCGATGCCAAAGAAGATGCTCTCCCAGATTCGTGGCAGAGAGCGTAACAAGAAGATGGTGAATTCGAAGGCACGTAAGTAGGAAGACTGCTTTAGGGCCGTAGAATGCACCTTAATGTCCCCTTTTGTTTTTACAGGTGCCGGAATGCAGCGCGAACAAAGTTGGAGCAAGCGCAACACAGGTAAGCAGTATTGTAACTGAACGTTACTAACCAATGTTCTTTGTCTTTGCAGGCCCGATGCCGGACGCGGAATGCAGAAAAGAAAACGACTTGGATGCTGCCGATGGCTCGGGTGAGTTGAAGCGCTAACTTTGCCTTTGTCTAACCTGTGCCTTTTGTTTTGCAGGAGCTGCTGAAGATTGAAGATTGGTTCCCAGCAGGTAATTTTCGTAACTACAGGATCCGGAGCTGAAGATTCGCTGGAGCTGACACGGTGAGCGTCCTGCTGCAGATGCAGAATAACGCGAAGCATGTGGTACCAATCGGGTGTGGTTTAAATAGCCCATAGGAGTACTTAGGTGTCTTCTTCCACAGCAGCCGCGCCCAGGTAAAAGAGTTCCTGCTTCCAGAAGAGTTCCAGCATCAGTGATCCAGGGAGTGGTGCCTGCCCCACCCAGAAAGAAAAGTAGTTCCTGTTAGAAGAGAGTAAAGCATCATCTGGCTGGTAAGTAAGCAGCATGGTCTGCTTCAGGTAGGTTCACCCAAGCACTTTTACACTTGATATGAGCCCGGCGCTTCCTGTGCCGGGATGGGTCCTTACTATGAGCCTGGCACCACCGGTGCCAGGACAAGGTCCAAAGGGTCCCTAATGGGACTTGCTGGCTGGTGCCGATAAGGCATGTTATGAGCCTGTTTCCAAGGGTGTTGGGTAGGTCCTGACTCCTTGAAAGCAGTGGTCATGACAGCTTGTGAGCTGACCGTCATAGACTGTCACTAGAAATACTCACCCCCGCTGGGCATCCGAGCTTCGCACCGTCACGCCCCCCTCTCCCATAATAGGCGTGACGCGATTGCAAAATGCCCCTGGTGGCGGCTACCCACATGGCGCCCCCTCTTGGAGGACCCGGCGACAGAATCGCAGAATCATGGGTACCTACACTGCGCGTTCTAACTCGCGGACCTACACAGCTGCTCGATAAACTCATGGATGGGCCCTGCTCCCTATCTGTGATCTTCTCATAATACTGCAACCCAACCACGAAACGCCTGTGGCCAACACTGCTACTCTATCTGGTGACACAACTTCTGGGATATGTCACTTCCTGACTCATAGCAGGCCACCACACAAACAGAAGACCAAGACAAGAAACTGCTGACATCCCCCTGCGTCGTTCAGTGAGACACAAATCCGGGATGGATATCCAAATGCAATTACAAGCCATCCTGGCCAAAATGAAAATCATCGGCCAGCGAACGCAGGAGATGAATACCACTTCCCAAAACATCAAAAGGGACCTCCACAATGTACAGACAAGGCTGAATGCCCAAGCGGAGAGACCCACTGAGAAAGAACAACGTATAAGTGCCCTTGAAGAAAACTTGGCATCAGTAATGACGGAGCAATCAAAGAGGTACAAGGATTAGGGGCAAAGATAGAGGACCAAGAAAACAGATCCTGAAGGAATAATCTCCGACTGGTGGGCCGCCCGGAGAACATCGAGGGCTCAGACCTAGAGTTATTTGTATATAACTTTCTATACAATACTGTACATATGGACAACCCGCGCCAATATGTAATTGAAAGAGTCCTGAAGCCTGGTGTTTTAGAGCGCCTACACATCGTCACTATTAGACTCTTGAACTTCCAACACAAAATGGCTATACTAAATGCATGCAGAGAAGCGGGTTAGGTGAAGAGAGATCGCGCAGAAGTCAGACTTTTTAATGACTACTCTGTGGAGGTCTCCCATTGTCGGAAAAGCTTTAATCCCCTATTCAAAGAACTCAAGGGCTCCCATAGGCACTACCTCAGGTTCCCAAACATATGAAGTTATGACCCCCTAATGAAGAGCGCATAAACTCGTAACGTGTTGGGCATTTGATTAAAAAGAAAATGATGGATACTACAGGACTGTGTTTGAAGATGTCTTGTTCCAGAATATTTACATGATTAACAGACTAATGTACATAGTCTTTTTTTTACTTATTGTTTAGAAAGTGTAAAATCTTACTCTTACTTATCAAATCATATTGAGACCACTTATTTTTCTTTTATAATTAATTTTTGGCTTCCTTTAGCCAGTGATAGTGTACAGGAGAAGGGATTTCCGCAACTGTGGGAACTTTATTGTATATTTGCACATTCTACGATCCATGTGCCAGGATCGCATTTTCTCACCTGCAGCGCAACATTATTACATTTTACATTGAAGGTCAACCTACATCTCTTTTAAATACCCACTAGCAAGGTGAGCGGTGTACAATCTGTTTCACTTCCTGTGCCACGGCAGGAAAGGCGTCTCAATTCTGATTCATAAGTGTGTCCCTTCTCAGGCTCTGAATACCATCTCGGATAAGGAAGGCAAATTCATTCTCTTACAGTGCTGAATATTCAAACACCCTATCACCCTACTGAACATATATTACCCCACGACCGATAGACCAACCTTCTTTGTGCACACATTTGCTACATGCGCACAGGAAGTTTGACAATTGTGGGAGGCGACCGAACGTTGCCATGGACCCATTGTTAGATAGACTAAGTATCACCCCCTAACACTGGCGTTCCCCTGAATCTGATAAAACAGAGCACTCTGCTAGGCTTTGCAAAGCGTGGGGGATGTTGTCATGATGCCTACCCGCGGGGACCCAGACCAAGTCCAGCAACCCCGGAAGCAGGCATCAAGTTATTCCAAGCAAGCCCAACATCCCATGCTAGGGGCTATTTGGGTGCAGTCCTGGCGTCTATGGCGCCAGGCTCATATGGAGAGTCAGTCCTGGCGCCATAGGCGCCAGGCTCATAGATTAAAACTTACCTGATGCAGACCATGCTGCAAATTTACCTGATGCAGACCATGCTGCAAGAGCTCCAAGCCAAAAGAGGCTTGGAAGGGACTACTTTACCTAGGGACTATTTTTTACTCGGGTGGGGCTGGGGAGGAATACTTACCTGGCACTACTTTGGAGGCTATTTCGCGTTATTCTGCATCCAGCAGCGTAACGCTCACCGTGCCTGCAAGTCTGCATCCAGTCTTCTGCCACGCCCGCCTCGAGTCTGGAGCTCCTAGAAAAAGGGAGAAAGAAGGAGAAAAGGTTAGAACAAGATCAATACATTTGATTCTTACCTGAGTTCCCGATCGACCGCGCCTTCGAGCTGGAAGAAAGAAGTTATTTTATGTGCGTCGCCTCGCCGGCTGCAGCGCCGCTCTGAACTCACCGGCCTTCGCAGCATCTTCACATTCCACCGCATCCTTCTGCATGTTCCCGCCGCACTCCGGCACCTAAGGGGAACACAAGAACAGCAACGTGAGCCAAGGGAATAAACAGAGGCAATATTAGTTACCCCCCAAAGACTTACCTGATTTTACCACCGGGGGTAATATTCCTCTTCACGGGTCGGCGCAGCTTCCACAGCATTCTCGCAGAACCCCGGCCCCTAAGGGGAAACAAAAGGACAGCAAGGTGAAACAAAGGGACAAACAAGGGGAAACCTCACCACAATAGACTTACCTGATTTTACCACCGGAGGCATTATTCCCCGAGACTTCATACTTTCTCTCAGCGCCTGAATAAGGGAGAAAGCAACAGGTTACATACGGACATTATTTTATCGAACTGTGTTGGATAATACAAATCCTTACCTGAATATTACTGGTTGCCATGAGGAACTCTTCGCTAGGGTGAAGCTGCAACCTGCAAGGAATCGGACAAGAGTGAAAGTCAGACATTTGAACTCTTACGAACTAAATACTTACGGCGTCTTGCCGGAAATCTCAGAGTCAATATTGTTCTGGAACTCAACAATTCCTTCGAGCCAGTGAAGCAACTGGTTATCTACGCGCCCCTGCACTCAATGCAGGATGGAGAGCTCATCTTTCCAAACCATCAGGTGAGACTATAAGAGGGGACATCAAAGGTGGTCAGCGGGGAGAACAGCGGGAGTGGGTGGGGGTTAACGCTCAACTCCACGGGTGGTTAATTCCCTTTCTCCATTTGCAGAAGAATATTCCTACGGGCCAAGCAAACGAAGCTAGGTGGGCCAGTCCAGTCTGTCATCTCGGCACTACGCGTCACATTGGTGGAGACCGCAGCTGTCCAGTTCAGATCGATGCCCTTGTGGGAGCCAGGTGAGCGTAACAGATGTACACATTACGACACACAGGATAACAAATTCTTCTCACACACACACACCACAGATGTTCCCGTATAGACTACTGGCTTCTTCCGGCAACTGCCCTATAAATGGTTGCCGACTGCTATTTTACAAACCACCCTCTTTGACCATGTGCAGATACGATTATGTATGACCCTCCCACACACTATACGCAAAACCCCGACTTAGCGACTCAACATACAGGCGCTTGCTTACCCAGACTTTATGGATCGCACAAAAGATAAAATCAATGCTTTTTGGCAGACTAACTTGAACCCTGAATACAGTGCATACGTCTGCTGGGATGCCTTTAAGGCTTACCTAAGGGGTCAATGTATCTCCAGATGGTCATACAAACTTAAAGTCTGGCGAAAGAAAGAAGCTAATTTACACAAAGAGTTACAGGTTGTTGAAAAAAGACATAGGAAAATGCATGACTCCCGATGGCTTACTCAGATTCATACCATCAGATCTGAAATTAAACAACTCATCTGTACACGTTCAGAAATCATTCTGGACTCAAAAATATTATCTTGAGGCCAACAGTCCACTAAGTATGTTGGCACTCGCCCCAAAACAGACAGGCCGCACCATCAATATCCCTCATCCATGATGCCTGTCGGGTTCTTCTCACTGGAGACGAACATATTAATGCCCGGTCTGCAGAATACTAAAAGGATATGTACTCTGTTGCTGACCCCACCCGGGTGTAGGAAGATTATGGATTTCCTTTGGTCCATAAATATCTCTAAACTCTCTGCGGACCAGTGGGACAGCCCACACACCCCCAATACTGCTTCTGAGAGAGCCGAGCGATTCAAGCACTCTCTTCAGGGAAGGTCTCAGGCCCAGACGGTATCCTCATTGATTTTTTGTGATCTATCTCGGAGGTCGGAGCACCAGGTTAGAAGCTGCATTCCGAGCCAGCACCCCGTGGGCGCTTGCCGCCAATGATGCTGGCGGCCAACATTGTGGCATTTCACAAGAAAGGCCATGATCCTGAGGAGTGCAGCTCCTACCACCCCATCTCACTAATACATTCAGACGCAAAGATACTAGCAAAATGCCTAGCACAGAAAATGGAAGGGATTCTCCCTTCACTGATACATGAAGACCAAATGGGCTTTATCTTCAACAGGCATTCTGGGGACAATATGCACAGACTGCTCCTTATTCTCGCCGATAGTTCTGAACCAGAAGACACAATTCTTACAGTCGACGCTGAAAAAGCATTTGACAAGGTGCAGTGGCAATATATGTTCATGGTCCTGGCTAAATACAGCTTTCCGGATAAGTTTAGCAACTTAATAACTTTGCTCTATACTGAACCCACAAGGTCTGTGATCACAAATATCACCCCCCCTAATCCCTACCAATTGGTCTCCAATCTGGTATTCGCCAAGGATGTCACGTATCCAACTATGTACTGACCACGGGTGGTTGGGCAGACAACGTAGATCAGTAGAATACAGTGTATCCTTCTATGCTGATGACCTACTATTATACATTAGCAAGGGCCCTTCTTCCCTCCCTCGGATCCGATTCCTTCTGCAGGAACACAGACCGATGGCAAGCAATAAGATCAACTGGGGTAAATCTTAACTTCTCCGCCCGAGACAGGATATCCCCTGGGACCCTGGTGGAGTCCACACATCAAATACCTAGGAATTAATATCAGGGTCTCTATCCATGACATACCTTACTTGAATTACCCACATACCATACAACGTATTAAAGGGGATCTTGCGAGATGGGAGAACATTACCTTAACCGGCAGAATCAATGCCCTCAAACAGAACTCTATGCCGAAGCTGATTTATATAGCCATGGCGATACCCATCGCCCCAACTCCTAAAATGTATAAACAGCTAGGTTATTTGGAGAGGGAAGAAAGCATGCGTACAAATATCAGTCCTACAGGCGGCTAAACCAGATGGGGGCCTAGCACTCCAGTCGTTGAAAGGGTATTATCAAACGGCAGAGATCTGGCAGACACGAGCGCCTGGAGGGCCTTGGAGCTATGTCCCCCCTGTCTCCTATAGAAGTGATGGCTGTCCCGCCAAACAAACTCCCACCCTGGATCAAGAATCACTCAATACTAGGTCCTACAATCTTGCAATGGCACCGACTGCGATCTCTGCAAGGCATAAATACTACACTATTACTCAACTGGATTACTATTCTAGCACTTCTATAATATGGGCTCAAGTACCAGCTCCACCCACTACAGAACACAACATGGGCGCAGATTAGAGTGTTGGATCTTAGCAAGAGGGGAAACATCTTGCCGCCTGTGGGAGTAGGATGGATCCTAGATTTGAGGGCAGAACATTGGCCACAAATTAGAGTACTAACTTATGTAATTAGGAAGTGCACCATGGTTACTTCTCGCCAAAAGCCTCCGCCCCCCACTGAACTAGAAATGGAACAGCACCTCCACACGTTTCCACGCATGTCCACATTCTAGGCTATGGGAATCCCAAACAATGTGGGCAGAAACCACACCCTTGCAGCAGCTTGGACCAGTGACCGCAGTATATCTATAGATGCAGGGGACGTATACGATTACTTCACAGCAATACCAGGGATGTCGCTGAACATCAAACACAGGGAAATACAAGATTATCCAAGGTATTTACTATACCCCATCTCTCTTTAGGATGGGCCTGACCTCAACACCTACATGCTGGAGGGGATGTAATGAGTTGGGCACCATGGGTCCCATTCTTTGGTCTTGTCCGGTTTTAGCGACCTTTTGGCGTATGATTTATCACCAAATTACCCATATTGAGGGGATGGATCTTCCTTTTACCCCAATGTCAATGCTGTTTGGGTCCGACGATGCAGACTGGCATGATGACTCACTTAGAGACTAATCAGAATCATGCTCTTTACAGCTTGCAAACTTATAATTCTCCAACGGAAGCTTTGCAACCCACCTACCAAAGCTCTGTGGGCCAAGCTGGTGTCAAGAAACTATGCTGGAGCGGGCTGCTTTCAAACGATGCAGTAGAACAAACGGAGCGGGTGGATTCATTCTGGGTACTACTGGGCCACTTCATCTAAGTATTCATGTTGTCATATTCCAATAGAACGTACATGGGGAATAGCTGCACGTCTTAGCGTAAAGCTAAAGTGTAGCCTTGGTCACACCATTCTGCTGTTCCTCTAGACTATGACCGATCCAGGGGCCAGATGGCGGGGTATATAAGTAATATAGACCATGGGGCACTCGAGATGGGATGAGTCAAGATAGACTCACATGCAGAGCTCTGGCTCCCTCATTTCCTTTAACTTCCTGAGCTGATACTGTATTGTATTAATATAATACAGTAATAATATATATATCAGCTCAGAGAAAAAGATTAAGGCAACAACAGAGGTATAAGGAACACCAGTATGAACGAGGTTGGAAAAAAAGCAAAGATCCAGATCCCTGATAAATAAGTACAGAAACTGGGTTAAAACTTAAAGGCTTAATCGTGTAATTTTGACAGGCAAGCTATGTACGACATCCTAAACTCAGGTGATAACAAAAGGCTATGGATAATAATTAATAGGACTTAGCAGGAATCCTCAACAACGTTAGCATGTTGTATTGACGATGAAACCTGGGGAATATTTCTAACTGAGAAATTCAATACAATTGAGCAACTTGCGCTGGTAAAATATGGCATTGTTTTGAAGCTTGACCAAACACAATTAGTTGAGAAGGGTCTTAATCGCGGGTGCTGGGGCCCAATGGGGTCTGTAATATGATCATGAAGGCCAATCTCATCCTGAGGTCAGATATCCTAGGCACCTTGTTTGAAAAAACTGTGGTGAGTGGAGGTCCCCGACTAGTGGAAAATGTCTCAAAGTTGTATGCAAACCGGTTTCAGGAAAGGTCTTTTGACAGTTATGAATATACTTGTAGTAAACTCTCTCAATGAGCAAGCAAAATTAAAGGAGGCTCTTTCATTGTATGTCCTTTATGTTGATCTTACAGCAGCTTTTGATGCAAGTGATAGATCTGAATTGGGGATAAAGTAGGGAAATCTAGGGATGCCTGAAAATCTACGTTATGCTTGGCAAATGCTATACCATGACAACATAGCTTGTATGAGACTGAATGGTTTAGGTGAACTTTCCACTCCAGTTCCCATCAGACGGAGGTGTGGGGGGTTGACACAAAGTTGTCTTCTGCCCTCCCACCTGTTTAATTTGTTTGTGGCAGACTTGGACTCTGTATTGGCAGAGATTAATAAAACTACCCCAGACTCTGCCATACACAAATAGGGCTTACATGTCTTTATATCGAAATATTTTATATTGAATGCACATATCTCGAATATTTTATATTGAAGACTTTTATAGTGAATGCACCTTTTGTTTTTTTATTTTGTATGCCCCCCAAACTCCTGTTTCCAACCCCTAAAAACCCTCCCTGAACATTTCCCGAAAATACTTAAAAAACTTTACCACACCCCTAAATGCATTCACTATAAAGGTTTTCAATATACAAAAATGACGATACATGGGCATTCAATTTAAAAAATGTGATACCATAAAATTGGAGTTAGGCTTAATATCCATCCCTGTCTACCCTGGCAAGAGTTAACCTTGGTAATGTATACATTAAAATTATGTGTGGAAAAGAAGGTACCTTATTGGGGATAATATCAGCCCTTCTGAACCTTAAGAGATCTGTTCTGCAATTCCATGAAATGATTAATGAGACTTTCTTCAAGCTTATCGGATGAAAGCCAGTGTGGGGCTATGGCATTGGAATAGCATTGAGATCATTTAGAAAATATGCAGAAAAATCAGACTGGACAAATAATCAAGAGAAAATAGCTAAAAGGAAATCTCTCATCACATTTGCTCGAATGCTTTTTTCCATGTAAAACCCCCATAGGTATATATGCCAAATACCATCTCCTGTGACGAGAAGACTGTTTATGTTGCTGAGATTCAACACATTGGATGAACTGGCCAATAGGGGAGCATGGCTGGATATGCCGCTGACCGACCGTACTTGCAGGCTATGTCTTGACCAGAATCAAGTTGAATACATTAGACATGCTGTGACATTATGTCCAGCTATGCATAGGATTGACACATTGTACCATGTGGAGCAGATGCATGCCGTAAGGAGTGAGACTTTTTGGTTAAGATGCGTCTCGGGATAGAGTCTCACTATGTCCTTAGCAATTGCTCAAGTTTGGAAAGTTGCTGCCAATAAATTGTCCAAAAAGGGGATTAATGCTGTGGTTGGATAAAGGACAGCACTGGAGTACAATTTCATACTGAATGGATCATTTGGATTTGTCAATTAATGCGTTGGTAAAGTTTGTGTTGCTGATGTATGTTTTATTTGTTAATGATTTGATTTTATTTTAAAATGGAATAGTTATTGATATTTTTTATTCAACTGTATGTTTTTATTATTGTTTACTGTGTGAAAATGTTTATAACTAACACTAAATACAATAGAAAGTACTGCTTTTGTGCAATAGCCATTCACACCATCATGAAATCAATCATGGAATGTGACAACTTACCCATCCCCAATGCTGGGGTAAACTTATTTCATACGTCAAGTGTTGAACACTGGAAGTATGGCACAGTCATTAGCCATCTTTCACTCAAATGCTTGCAGATGAGCACGGACGTGACTGGTTCATCCACACAGAGCATATATGAGCATTCCCTTAAACAATCCCTGTTAACACATTTTTGATGCTGCTTAAAATCAACTGAATATAATTTTTCTGTACTGACAGGAACAATTTAACAAAGTTACTCACCGTAGTGACTACCTTACTCCTAGTCCATAGTCCCCTTTCCTCAATACTTTTGGAGACATTCCATCCTGTGGGACGGGACCGGAGCACTTTTGTAAAAAAAAAGCATCACATTGAAAAATGTGTCGTCCTCTTTTTAAGCAGGGTACCGCACAAGGCCGTAACTCCTCCCTCCTTAGCTCTGCCCGCGCATCGCCCTTCAGTCCTTTTCTATCGCCAAGTCTGAGACCATTTAAGCAATAATAGAGGATACTTATTAGAGGTGACGTCGGGCAGGCGTATGGAGGAAAGGGGACTATGGACTAGGAGTAAGGTAGTCACTACGGTGAGTAACTTTGTTATACTCCTACGTCCCATCCCCTTTCCTCCATTCTTTTGAGAGATTACCAAGCACCCCTCACAGGAAAAAGGGTGGATGGAACTCCTTTAACTGAAAGAGGTTTTTATGAACCGCCTGCCCGAACTGAGCATCAGCTCTGGAGCTCAGGTCTAAGCAGTAATGCTTACAAAAAGCTGATGAGGAAGCCCATGTAGCTGCTTTGGCAATGATGTCCCAGGGAACATATTTCTGGAAGGCAACAGCAGCCGCCTTGCCCCGCACAAGATGGGCATGAATTCCCTTTGGAGGCTGAAGGCCCTGAACGGTATACGCCTCCAAAACACAGGAAGCAATCCATCAGGAGATAGTTGCTTTCAAGGCCGGCTTTCCTTTCGGGTCTCCGAAGGTCACAAAGAGCTGGGAAGAGCTCCTCAGTTTAGATGTTCTGTCCAAATAAAACTTTAGGGCTCGTCTGACATCCAAATGACCCAACACCCTCTCGGCATCTGAGGCTGAGTCTGGAAAGAAAATGGGTAAGGAAATTGACTGGTTCAGATGAAAATCGGATACCACCTTTGGAAGGAAAGAATGATTGGCCCAGATGACCTTATCCTTGTGAAAGGTGAGGAATGGATGTTCTACAGACGAGTCCTGAAGCTCGCTTACACACCTTGCCAAAGTCACCTCAATCAGAAAAGCCATTTTCCACGAAAGAAACTTCAAGTCCACCGTAGCCATGGGCTCAAAAGGTTTATGGCGTAAGGCAGTGAGGACCACATTCAGTTCCCACTTTGGATGCGGGTTGCGCACAGGTGGATAAAGATGCAATAGACCTGCAAAGTGTCTTTTAATGACAGGGTTTGTCAATGAAAAAGAGCAAGAGTCTGTGGACAGGTAAGCAGCGATAGCCGACAAATAAGTCCCACAAGACAAGACATGTATGCCTAAAGTTGCCAGATGAGAAACTAGAGAGACAACCGTGTTGATGGTAGCTTCTCTGGGGTCCAGCTGCTTTGCTAAACACCAGTGACAGAAACAGCCATTTTCCCCTATACTGAGACCTTGTCAAAGGTTTTTTAGCCGCCTGGATAATACGCATAGTATCCGCGGACCAGTTGAAACTTTCTAAAGATTTGAAACTCTGAATGATTGTGGGCAGGGGTGCCACATCTGCTGATCGCTCTGGTGAAGCAGGTCGGGAATCAGCAGAAGCCTGATCGGTGAGCAGACTGACAGATGCTGAAGCTCTGAAAACCAGAATCTGGCTGACCACCACGGGGCTATGAACAGGAGAGTGCAATTCACCGTGTTCCTGAGCTTGCATAGCACCCGGTGAATCAGAAGAAGAGGCAGGAAAGTGTAGGCCCTCATGTTGTGCCACGGAATCTCGAGAGCATCCCCCAGGGAAGAAGCTCCGAGTCTGTTCCTGGAAGCATAAAGAGGAAGTTTCCTGTTGGATGACGTCGCAAAGAGGTCCACTTCTGGATTGCCCCAATGGTGAAAAAGGTCGGAGAGGATCTCCTTGTTCAGCTCCCACTCGTAACAGACCACCGCTCGCCGGCTGAGAGAGTCTACAGTCACATTCAGCTGGGCCAGAATGTACACAGCCAGCAGCCACACTTAGTGCTGAACGGCCCATTCCCAAATCTGAATGGCTAGATCTACAAGGGGAGGTGACCTGGTACCCCCCTCCCCCTGTTTGTTGATGTAAAACATGGATACCGCATTGTCTGTGCGGATGCAGACCACTTTGTTCACAATCACTGGCTTGAAGGCTTTGAGCACCAAGAAAATCGCCATAAGTTCCAGATAATTTATGTGAAATTGTCTGACCTGTGGCGACCACAGGTCGAACACCTGAAGATGATCCATTGTCGCACCCCACCTGATGAGGGAGGAGTACGTCGTAAGGTTTTTTGAAGGGAGGGCTCCTGAAAAGGAGCACCCACCGACAGATTGCTGGAAGATGACCACCATAGGAGATCTGTCATCATGCGAGGTGGGACCAGAATCATTTTGGTGTTAGGGTCCACTGGTTAACAGATCCGCCATCCGGTCCACAGTCAGGTACACTCTGCAGTCGATCGTGTTCCAACAGAAACCCAGGAAAATCAGGTCCTCAGAGATCGTCATGGAGGATTTCTGCCAGTTCACCGACAGCCCAAGCAAGAGCTGAAGGAGAGACTGAAGATTGTTCGAGGCTTTAACTGGACAGGAGTTGCGCAGAAGCCAGTCATCCAAATATGGATACACATGAATACCCTGTAGCCGTAAAAAACCACAATGACCGACATCTTCATGAAGACACGCAGCGCTGAGCTGAGACCAAAAGGGAGCACTTTGAATTGGAATTGCTCCTCTCCCAGAGAGAATCACAGATATTTCCGATGCGGGCTCCAGATCAGGATATGCATATACGCATCCTGAAGGTCCACAACGCTGAGCCAGTCAGCCTTCTGAAGAGGGGACTTTGTTTGGCTGGGCCTGATCATCTTGAATTTCTCTTGGGAAAGGTCTAGAATGGTGCGTAGGCCAGCCAGGTTGGGTTTGGGCACCGTAAACAGACGAGAGTAGAAGCAGTTTACTCGTTCCATTAGGGGAACGGGTTTAACCGCCTTGAGGTCTAGAAGCTTCTGGACCGAGGCTCTGAGGGAGGTTGTCCCAGACTAATGAAAGGGAGGATTCAAGGGTGGGGTAGGGGCAAGCGGAAGCCCGCCCGAGCGATGGACAAAACCCACCGGTCTTCGGTGATGGTTTGCCACGCCTTCAGATGAGACAAGATTCGTCCTCCCTCCGGAGTCTCGTGCGAGCGCCAAAAAATATCATTTTTCAGACTTTTCGGCGGAGAGACTACCTGTCCCTGAAGAGGAGGCTGAAGACAGAGAAAAAACGATCTCGTTGAGGTCTCCGATGGAATTACCTCTCGGCAGATCAGTCCTACGAGACCTGCGGTCCTGGAACACTCGGAAGTCCGAGGAGGAACAAGACTGGATCCAGATCTCTGAGCGTTGACTGGGGGCTTCACTAGCACCGACAGAGACTTGGCAGTTTGCGTGCTCGCCTTAGTCTGTCTTTGTAAGCTCGTCATCTGTTGAAGAATGAAACAACTCTTTGCCATCAAAAGGCAGGTCCAGAACTTTATCTTTGATCTCCTTTGAAAACTTCGTTGCACGAAGCCAACCTTGACGAGGTGTGCACCCCCAACATGAGGCCTCGAGCTGAGGTGTCGATATGGTACGCAGCACCCTCCAGCATATCCTGTGCAAAAACCCGGGCGTCCGACAAACCGCCCTTAAAGTCTTCCAGCCTGTCCCTAGGAATGAACTCCTGGAAGTCCACCAAGTCCCTCCACAGTTTCATATTCGCTGCAGCCAAAATGAGTTCTGCGTTAGCCTGATGCAGTTGCAGTGCCGAGTTGGCAAAAACTTTCTTGGCCAAGGAGTCTAGCAACTTGTCTTCCTTGGCAGAATTTGAGCTGCGGCAGCAGAGGTCGCAGAGGCCGGCTTGGATTGCAGAGTGGCGGCCGCAACCACCGTCGAGGAAGGGAGCGGACATGACGCCAAGGCTACTTCCTCTGAGGTATGAAGCCTGCAGCGGGCGTCAATTCTCTTATTTATATGTAACCCAGTGTGGAGTTTATCCCAGACTTTGCGGGCCTCTGCCAGAACGTCCTTCTGAAGGAACAGGCCGGTGCGCTCCTGTGGAGACAAGGTGAGTGCCCCAGAGTGCGCCCCTTCCTGCGGAGCGGGTGCCTCAGGTACTGGTATGTCAAGGAGTGACATGTCCAGAACCCGATCGTGGAATGCTCTGACAGAGTGGGGCTGGTCCTCACTATCCTGGTCTGCCTGAGGGTCGTTCAGAACGTTAGGATCCGCCGGCTTCGATGCGACCAGCGTCAAATTGACGTCTCGCTCTGCTGTCAATCAGAGACAATGGAGGCAGAGGCGGAAGAGGTGGGGGCGGGCCGGGAGGTAGAGGTGGTACCGCTGCCGGAGCGACAGGTGCTGTGACTGGAACTGCCAGGGCAGTATGCAGCACCAGAGGACATATCTCCCTAAAAGGGCCTTTAAAGTAGTCCCCCATGGTATCAGTGTTCATAAGAAACTTCCCAAAAAAGGCATCCTCTGCTGCAACTTTAGGAACCAGGATGGGCAGAGGCCACTGATGAGGAGCATACCCCCACGAACGTAGTGAGGAAGGCTGCCAAGAGGGCCCGCCACCAACAGGGTCTACATAGATCAGTGGGGCAGAAGCAGGAGGAAACGAGACTGTATGCGGTAGTGGCAAAAGAGCACGCCAGTCACAGGAAGGGCAGAACGGATTCACACCGTCCCGTGGACCAGGTTGTCCACCAAGAAGGCGGCTCCCAGTACCCACCGTCGATAGCGTGGGTGTGAGGGAACAATCCAAAATGGCCACCATAGACCACGCAGGAAGGCCCACCATTTTGTGAGTATCTGAGGAGAACTGTGTCACGTGTGTGTGAGGCAGCTGACTTGATCGAAACTTTAGCCTGGACACAAGGATCCTCGGCAGAGCCGGTACTATGGGGCCTAGGATGCACATCATGTCTTGAGTTAGCCTCCAAGAGAGGAACCACGGCCAAGCCGGTAACAGGAGAAACGGTCGGCAACCTCTCCCTATGCCCTCTCAACAGAACCGGTAACAGCGAGCGCGGGAAAGTTGAGGAATCCACCTCACAGACAAGACCTTAACAGGTCTCTCAGTTCTGTTGGTACACACCTTAGTCTCAATAAGAGGAACCTCGGAACAGAGACCGGTCTTTATAGCTCCCCCGAGAGGAGCCTCGAACCGTTGTTCGATTACAGAAAACGTCAACGTAAGCCTCAGGGCCACCCCGTTGTCTGTGTGGGAAGCTCCAAACAAGGAGACCTCGGTGCGAACTCCGGTACCCAACGCCTCAGCATGACTAGGCTGGCTGTTAGCACCTGATCGGTGAACCTCGGATCATGATCCGGTATCAGCAGGCACCTCGCGGGAACCCTCAGAGAGAACCCTGGTTCGCCTTTTAGGCCTGCGAGGCACCTCAGGAGAAACCCTGGTAGCAGAGCCTATGAAGCCCCTCCCGGACCTGGAGGACCCCGGGAAGGAGTCCCCCGGCCGGGGTGCCCTGAAAAGTAAGGAACTTACTGGTTGTCTTTTCTTTCCATCGATCAAGAGTTGAAAATGCGATGGAGGAACTCTGAAAGATCTCCTCCCACCGACAAAGACGACATTGTGCCCGGACCGAAAGGGAATTGCAGTAGAAACACGAGTCCCAGCGGTGATCCAGTCCCAGACATTCCAAACAAAGAGAATGGGGATCTGCCCTAGCGAAGTGACGTTCGCAAGAGGAACAACTGACAAATCCCAAACGATCCGGCATAGACAGATGACTACGCGACTGCAGAACCAGAGCAGGGGAGAAGGACAACGGGAAAGAAAGTTCCAGCCCCTACCGCGCAGAGAAAAGGACTGAAGGGCGATGCGTAGGCGGAGCTAAGGAGGGTGGGGTTACGGCCACGTGCGGTGCCCCGCGTAAAAAGAGAAGGACATTTTTCAATTTTATGCTTTTTTTTTTTTTTACAAAAGTGCTCCAGTCCCGTCCCACAGGACGGAATGGCCCCAAAAGGAAGGAGGAAAGGGGACGGGACGTAGGAGTATAACTGTTACACAAGAATCCATATAAAGTGTAGTGTCCCGTAAGGTTGGTGCAAGGTTTTCTTTAGAGTGTTTTCCTTCTTTTTGTGCATCATCAAATGTTATTCGTTTTGTTATGTTGTATGTAAATTTGTGTCCATATTTTATGTATTGATGCATTTAAAAAGAAATCTTTTTAAAAAATATTTTGGTTTATTAAAATGTTTTGAAAATGTTTGACATAAATCAGCATTATACATTTCTTATATGATGTGTGTTCAAGAAAGGATCTTTCCTTTCAACCGATTCCTCAAATTGCTTTACTCTTCCAAAACAGTTCTAAAAAATACATTTTGACAGGCTCCTGGACGTGTTACTGCATGTTTTTTTTTTTGGAACCTTTATTTAACTGCAAGCTATCGTGAGCTATCGCAGTCCTCTTTTTAGGGGCTGTGTGGGTGAGGACAAGGGGAATACAAAAAACCTATGGATTCCCACAAACCAGCTTCCTTTCCCTTCTGCTCAGACTTACTTACACATTTTATGTACATAAAGAAACGAACCTTATGTATTTATGAATAAGATGTCGATAACTGTACAAATTATGGATCTTGACGAATTTTGAAAGTGAAGAAATTGTTTTGGTTTGATTAAAAACAACCCATGAAGGGTCTCTTTACTTTCCCAAAAGTTGTATTGGTTTACATCAATGAATTAATATAGTTATTGTAAAACTCTGAAGTGAACTTAGAAAGGTAAACAACTGTTTGGCAACCTTATCGGGTAGCAGCGATCACACATCCGACCACTCTATTTACCCCACCAACTGTGAACCCTAGATAAAAGAGATCGACACAATTAGCTAAACTCAGAATCGCAAGCAGTGGAAGCTTTATCGGAGCTCAAGTGCCTGCCACATTTACATGTTTTGGGATTATATTCCCTTGGGAGTGCACTAAGGGTTGACAGGTAGTAATACATGCCTCTCTCTCTCCAGTTACTTACACAGACACAACCTCATAACTTGACAGTCTATTAGCTTTGTCATCATTGTTTGGTTATACAGCGATCGGGTACACTTCCATACATTATTACAATATTTCTGAGTCCACATTTCTTGCACATTTATCAGCCAAGTATTGTCTGTATCTGCCCCATATGTCTGTGGGACGGTTAGAGCTGGATAGTAAGCCAGCATATACCTCTTCACAGTCATTAGCCCATGTCATGTCCCTTTCCCCATCAGCTTCCGTGGGTGGTTCTAAGCATTTCTAACACATCAATATTGCCCTTTTTGCTAGTATCAAAGTAAGATTGTGCAACTTACGCCAAGTGGGATTCATTTTGCTCACTGTGCCCAGGATCCCACACCATCGGTTGATCTGCCATTGCATCAAGTGCTCTGAACACGTTTGCCCAGTACTTAGACAGCCGCGTGCACGACCACAACATGTGGAACATGCCAGCCTCCTCGCTCCCGCATCTGGGACATTTCCCGTCTGGTGTGGGATATATAGTTTTGATCCTGGGCGGGGTGTAAGCTCTGTTATGTTATGTTAACGGTACTTGTATAGCGCACCGTCACGAACGGAATTGGTCCCCAGGCGCTCTGTGCAGGACCTTGTAGTGTATAAGGCTATAGCGCGAATTATGTGAGACATTCCTTGTCAGGGCACAAAGTTTAGCCCACTGCTGGTCAGTGATAGTATATTCCAGGTAGATTTCCCACTTCCCTGTGTTACTGCATGTTAAACCACATACTTTGCATGCGTAGCCATTCAGCCACTATTAACAGCAGTTTCACATTTTAGTGTAAAACTCCCATCTTTCCTCACCCTTGACGATATGTCAGGGGTGAGTCTGGGAGTTGTGTGAGCAAAAATGCATAAAGCAGGTTCCCAGACAGGGCTCACAAAATCAACAGAAAATGAAATGCACTTACTGTCAATTTTATGTACAGTTGATCATGACCCAACAAATAGGGGATGCTTTCTTGTAAAGAGGCTTTTGTTTTTCAAATTTAGATAAACACTAGGGAAAAGTAGTTTTAGATTTACAAATCAAATTGGAGGAAAAACTGAAATATAGGACATTATAAACCACAGGCATTTCATAAATATAGTGGATTATTTCATGTAAGTTGATCTTAGATGGTTAGGGGAGGCAGGGCAGTGAAGTGGCAATAAGATGAAGTTTTTTTTTTGAGGGTCATGGAGCAAATGAGGAAAAGGGAAAAATTGAAGGATTACTTACGACAACGGAGATGAGAGTGACGATCTTGCCTGCCTTTTACATTTCAGAGCTCTGAGCTTATCGCCTTGCGTAATAGCATTGATATCTTCATCTTCGGTGCTGTACTGAAAAACCAGACCACATATTTTAGAGGTAGATCTATTACTTTAGGAAGGCAATCACAAGACCACAACCTTCTTAACATATGCAAATGACAACTCACAAACAAATGGAAAATCATCAAGACTATTCATTCGTGTTTCGCTACTCCTTAATAATGCAAAGGTCAGCTTTTGTGTTTTTAGTTTGTAATACTGATTGTTCTGGATCGGTGTGTCTGCGCTAAAGGGTTAATCGCGTTCTTTCACCACCTCCTATGGGTTTATGCCTTTTGAGACTTGCTGCATTACTCCTTTTAACACATGCCACTAGCAGTGGTTTCTTTCCCAACCTCCCTGTCCAGGTGGTGCCTCATAGGCCTAAATACCTTCAACTCTCTCTTCCTAAATATCTTCCTTCACGAGCCCTTCGCTCATCCGTCTCCAACTCCCTCATGGTCAGCCGCTTCTCGAAGCAACGAGCTGGGGGTAGATCTCTCTCCGCAGCAGGGGCCTCCCTCTGGAACAGCCTTCCTGCCTCCCTGAAACTTGAGGAGAACCATCTCTGGTTCCGGAAGCAGCTCAAAACCTTCCTCTTCGCTTCTGCCTTCTCTCTCCCTCTCCCCTGCTAAACCTGCTTAACTCCCCACTGAAATTCTGCACTAAACCTGCATCTTGGCCACTCTCAGCGACCTCGGTCCAGGGCCGAGCCACTCTCCACTTGCACTGCCTCCCTGGCTCCCCCTGCACTGTGGGACTGTCACTGTATCCCTACAGTCCCCTTCCTAGCACTTGCTCTGCACTTACCTCGCACTTGCCACCAGCTGGCCCTTTTATTTATTATTTATTATTTTATTACGCTACTTACCGTGTACTGCACTTTCCCCCCCGCTTCCCCCCCTGCACTTTCTCCTTTTCCCCTTACCTCTGCACTTGCCCGATCTGAATGACACCTGGCCTAGTAGGATCGTTTGTCTGTCTTCCCCTTGTTTTCCTCCC
Source organism: Ambystoma mexicanum (assembly GCF_040938575.1). Lineage (NCBI taxonomy): Eukaryota > Metazoa > Chordata > Amphibia > Caudata > Ambystomatidae > Ambystoma > Ambystoma mexicanum. Next base: position 1,088,158,893 of record NC_090935.1, on the reverse strand, counting down.
TCCCTGCCTCGTCGCGCCTTGAAACACTTGTGTATAGGCGCGTTACAAATACCATATCATATCATATCATAGGCCCAACAAGTGCACCGTTTTTAAAAGTTACACACAGTCGCCACACATTTTGATATGGAGCCCATCTTAAGAATTGTACCACACTGTTTAATTTCTCTGGTGGCAACTGTGGGACCACACACTTATAAGGGCTTTTTAATAAATTAATGTGTAGTGTAAGGGTGCAGAAAGAGGTGACACAGGAGTAAAAGTGGTTGTAATAAAGGGTTTCTGGGGCCTGGGACTGCTCTACCTCCAACTTTCTCTTCCAAAACATCTTCGTTCTCCAGCTCTCCCCTCATCCTATGTGTGAAATTGGGCTTCTGTGTCTATACAATAGTGTTGTGTAAGGAACAAGTTCCATGCCATTAACTATTGTTCTCTAGCATGGGTCTGGGCCGTCTGGCATGTGAACCTGGGTCTTCATGGGACTTCTGTGACCAACACCACGTAGCGAAACGCTTCCACTTGTGACCGTAGCACTTCCAAGTCGACAACACCTTGCCTTGGCGAGGACCTCAGTGCAGTCCGCAGGCATCTCATATCCTTCCAAACTCTAGGGCTTCAGGAGCCAAGCCCTCAGGTCAGCGATCCTAGGTCGTGATCGATTGCACCTCCTCTGGTGAGAAGGTCCGGAACCACTGACAGTTTGACCGGAGGCAACGCTGACAGGCTGTGAAGGTCCGGATACCAAATCTGATGAGTATCATCCTGCATTGGCACTGTTAGAGTGTGTTGATGACTCTTAGCAGGAGAGGCAACGGAGTAAACGCGTACAGAAACATTCCTTCCCACGGGAAGGAGAACACGTTACCCAGGCTCCTCGGCTGGTGGAATCTGCTGGCAAGCTTATGGCATTTGGAGTTCGCTGCCGCAAACAGATCAATCTGGGGCTGTCCCACTTGGCGAAGATGCGGCCCACCTGGTCCTGCCGAAGTACCCACTCGTGGCAGGAGCACAATTCCCTGCTGAGGGAGTGTGCAATGGTGTTCTTGACTCCCGCCAGGTGAAGAGGGACGAGGAACATCGCTTGTCTGACGGCCCAGTGCCACAAGTCCTGCGCTTCATTGGAGAGAGCTGGGGATTGAGTGCCCCCCTGTTTCCTGATGTAGAACATGATGGTGGTGTTGTCCGTGAAGATCCTCGCCAACTTTTCCTTTAGAGACAGAAAGAACGACTTAAGAGCCCAGAACACTGCTCGTAGCTCCAGGATGTTGATATGGAGATCCATCTCCTCCGGCAGCCACAGGCCTCTGGCGCGCAGACGTCAGGTGGAAGCGTCCGTGGTAACCGTCTCCTGGTATGTAGGCTGTTGAAACCCCGTGCCCTGTGTGATATTGGAGAGGACGCCCCACCACCCTTACGCCTGATGGAATTCCTCCTCGAGCAGGATCTTGTCGGCGAGGCTTCCCGGCACCGGTATCCAGCAAGCATCCAGGAACTCCTGAACAGGTCATATTTGCAACCTGCAGAGCCGGATGAGGTAGATGCAGGACATCATGTGATGGTCCGCACCGTGGCGGTCTTCATAGACAACAGCCGCTGCCACCTTCCCTTGAATGGGCGCTACCCTCTCCTCCGAGTGTGACGCCAGGCAGGACACCGTATTGAGTCTGGCTCCTAGGGACAGCTTGTTTCACGATGGTGTTAAGCAGAACTTTGGATAGTTGATGGAGAATCCCAGATCAGTCAGTAGCTGGACGGTCGCCTCTGTGTGTCTGATGGCCAACTCCCGCAAACAGGCTTGGATGAGCCAGTCGTCGAAGAACGGGTATAGGTGTATGCCTCGCAGACATGGATGGGACACAACCGTTGGCCAGGCATTTTGTGTGAACACTCTGGGGGCCAACTTCAGAGCCTTGAACTGGTAGATCTGACCCTGCACCACGAAACGCAGAAACTTTTGATGTTTCTTTTGAACGGGGATGTGGCAATAAGCATCCTCCAGATCCAGCAATGTCAAGAAGTCTCCTTCCTCCAGTTGCCCGAGCATGTGCTGCAACGTGACCATCTTGAACTTTTGGGACTTCAAATATTTGTTGAGACGTCGCAGGTCTAGGATGGGCCTCCAGCCCCCTGCCTTCTTTCTGACCAGAACATATCTGGAATAGACTCTGCAGCCCCAGAGTTTTTGGGGAACTACCTCTATCGCCCCTTTTCTCAGCATGGTCCGTACCTCTTCCAGGAGCTGAGGGATGTGTTGCTCCTGACGGGTAACTAGAGGGATCCGCGGACACCTGCATTTAATCTCCAGAGTGTGTCCCTGGACAAGAGCTGTAACGCTCACCTGATTCCCGCAGAGGCGCCTGTCTTGACTGGGTGAATGCCGTATCTTCAAAGGTGATGTGTAACACACGGTTGGCTCTTTGGGCTGGACCTCTGTGCACTGTATGTCTGACTCGAAGAGTAAGATGTCTGCAGATAGAAAATATGGGATTAATGAACTGGGGTTATTGGGTGCCTTTACCCTCTTCCCTTTCTCTTCTCCTGTAGAACCCCAAAGGTTAACACCCTCACCTTAGGTAAGTGAACGCCGAGCTCTCCATCTGCCTCGGGGTAGGGTGCCGTAACCAGTTTCTTCACTGGATAAGGGTGCAGGCCTCTTGACCTCAGAGGACTGCTGTCCGTCGTTAACTGCACGGTAAGTTCTGGGCACTTCAAATGTCTTAAAAGTCTTTTGTAATGATATCTCTTGTTTTGCAGGGTTCCGGCGATGGCGGATGGCGGGCTGATGAGAGTTGAGGATCGAACCCGCGTGAGGAATAGAAGCGCCTGGAAGCACGTAAGTAAGCGCTTGTAGCCTGCTTCACGATGCGCTCTAACTGTCCCTTTTATCTTGCAGGTACAAGTTCGGAGCTTTAGAGAAGCTAAAGGGTGCTGGAATACCCACTGGATTCGGCGTGGGAAGGAGTAATGGCACGTGAGTAATAAAGTTGCCCAATGTCTTTAAACGCACCTTCTTTTGTCTTTCAGATGCGGGATGCAGTGCCGAAGGCCTCCGGAGCGTGCGAAGAGCTGGTAAGCTTTTGTCTTTCAGATGCCGGAATGCAGTGCAAAGACCTCCGGAGCATGCGAAGAGTAGGTAAGCCTTTGTCTTTCAGATGCCGGAATGCAGCGCGAGGCGTTGGTGACAGCCGATGGACCAGGTAAGAGATGCGCTGCCACTGAAGACCGTAGTGCTAACCTGTTCTTTCTTTGTCTTTACAGGTGCTGCTGAAGACTGGATTCCAGGATGGTAAGCCTTTGTTCCCTTAGGCCCAGGATCAGAAGCAGAAGACACGATGAGCGTTCTGCTGCAGAGAATGCAGAATAACGCAAAGCAAGATTCATCCATCGGGTATGGTTTAAATAGCCTCCTGTAGTGCTTAGGTGTCTCCTTCCACAGCCACGCCTAGGTAAGAAAAGAGTTCCTGCTTTCCAGAAGAGTTCCAGTGTTCTGAACCTAGGGAGTGGCTCCTGCCCCATCCAACAGGAAAAGTAGTCCCAAACAGAAGAGGATCAGGGGTTCAACTGGCAGGTAAGTAAGCAGCATGGTCTGCTGCAGGTAAGTCCACACAAGCATTATGAGCCCGGCGCTTCCAGCGTTGGGACTGGGCATCTTTATGAGCCTGGTGCCACTGGCGCCAGGACAGGGTCCAAAAGGTCCCAATTGGGACTGGCTGGCACTCGGAACCGAGGTTATGGGTCTGCTTCCAAGGGAGTCAGGCAAGTCCTGATCTTTTGGAAGCAGAGATCATGACAGCACCCCCCCCCCCCCCCCCTCAAGGCCCCTCCCAAACCGGGCTTCTCCGGGGGTTTGGGCTTGTTAGGAAATGTTCAATGAAATCTTTTGATTAGACGAGGCGCTTGGACATATTCTGCAGGTTCCCAGGATCTTTCTTGGGGGCCGTAGCCTTTCCAGTCAATTAGGTAAAATAGTTTAGATTTGGAGATCTTGGAATCCAGGATGCTTTTGACTTCAAACTCGAGTTCTCCATCAACTAGAATAGGTTTTGGAGATGTAGTTAGTCGGGTTTGAGGTTGCACGGGTTTTAATAGAGAGACGTGGAAGACCGGATGTATCTTCATGTGAGGGGGCAAGTCCAACTTGACCGCTACTGGATTTACTATGGTAGTGATGGAATAGGGACCAAGGTATCTTGGGTTGAATGTGCGTGGTCCTTTTAGAGGTAGATATTTGGTGGATAACCAGACTTGATCTCCTACTTGATATTGGGGGGCTTCCTTCCGATGTTGGTCTGCTCCTTTGTTGTATTGTTCTTTAGCCCTTTGAAGGTGAGAAATGGCTTCCTTAAAGGCTTGGGTTATTGTAGAATGCAGGTGGTCTACTGCTGGTGTTCCAAGATCTTGGAGTGGATCCAACTCCGAGGTTCGATGGTGACTACCGTATAAAAGAAAAAATGGGGTCTTCCCAGTTCCCGAGTGGACAGAGTTATTGTAGGCATATTCGGCTATCCAAAGGATATCTTTCCAAGTTTTTTCAGTTTGTTGTAGCATGCAGCGCAAATACTGTTCCAGAGTTTGATTGGTCCTCTCGGTTTGTCCGTCGGTTTGAGGGTGGTGGCTGGTCGAAAGTCTCCCATCAATTTGAGCCGACCGACAGGAACTTTGCCAAAAATGAGAAATAAATTGACTACCTCGATCCGAAATTAGAACTGAAGGAAAACCGTGCAGTCGGACGATGTTTTCAAGAAATTCTCGGGCCAGAGTTGCTGCTGTTGGTAAGCCTTTGAGTGGAATGAAATGCGCCATCTTGGAGAATAGGTCCACGATTACTAGGATCGTATTGTATCCGGAGCATGGAGGTAGATCGGTGATGAAGTCCATAGAAAGCGTATGCCAAGGGCGAGGCGGGATGTCAATAGGGCGTAAGAGGCCGGCTGGTTTTTCCTTTTGACTCTTGTTTTGGGCGCATACTCCACAGGACATTATAAAGTCTCTGATATCTTTTTTCCAAGACGGCCACCAGAAGTAGCGCTTGATCTTTTCCGAGGTCTTGGTCACACCGGGATGTCCTTCCATTAAAGAATCGTGATAACAAGAGATTACCTTTTTCTGTAAATCTGTGCTGGGCAGGTATAACCGTTCTTGGAAATATAATAGGTTGTCCGTCACCGTAAAGTCCTTTCCCTGCAGATGCCAATTCTGTATGTCTGCTGGAGTTACCAGTAGCCTGGCTTTATCCTTAACTTCCTCTATGGATTGTGTGGCGATTACACCTAGAATTCTTTGTTCGGGAATGACAGGTACAGGTTTAGGATTGATCAAATGTTCTTCCACTCCCATCCGAGAAAGGGCATCAGCTTTACCGTTTTTTGTACCAGGTCGATAGGTAATTATGAAGTCAAACTCGGCAAAGAATAGTGCCCAACGGAGTTGCCTAGAGGATTGAGCTTTTGCGGTTTTCAAATATTGCAGGTTTCGGTGATCTGTAATCACAGTAACGGTGTGTCGGGCCCCCAGAAGATAATGCCGCCAAGCCTTAAAGGCAGACTTGATAGCTAGAAGTTCCTTATCAGTAATAGTGTAATTGATTTCAGGAGGCGAGAATTTGCGGGACCAAAATGCCACGGGATGCAACTGATTGGTTACTGGGTCCTTTTGTGATAGAACTGCCCCCATGGCAAGGCTCGAAGCATCAGTTTCAACGATGTAGGGGAGTTCTGGGCGAGGATGTTTTAAGATCGGTGCAGAGATAAATCTAGTCTTCAAATTCTGGAAAGCTTGTTCCGCCTCGGTAGACCATTCAAAATGTTTGTTTTTCTTTAACAAGGCGGTGATGGGCTGGACTATTCGAGAGAATTCGGGGATAAACCCGCGGTAAAAGTTAGCGAAGCCTAACATGCTTTGAACACCTTTTACGGAGGATGGCGATGGCCATTTGAGAATTGCATCGACCTTCTTTGAATCCATACGCACTCCGCTAGGTGATAATATGAATCCCAAGAATTCAACTTCAGTCACGTTGAAAACACATTTTTCCAACTTAGCGAAAAGTTTGTGTTGACGCAATCTCTCGAGGACCATTTTCACGTGTTTCCGATGAAGAATAAACGAGGATGTCGTCAATGTAAACAACAACACACACATCTATGAGCTCTCTGAGGACATCGTTCATAAAATATTGAAAGGCAGCCGGGGCATTGCAAAGTCCGAAGGGCATGACCTGATATTCAAATAGCCCATAATTGGTGCGGAAGGCCGTCTTCCATTCATCGCCCTCTTTTACTCGTACCAAGTGGTAGGCTCCTCTAAGATCCAGCTTTGTATATATGCATGCTTTTCTGACTTGGTCCAGGAGTTCAGGGATCAAAGGTAACGGATATCTATTCTTAACGGTGATCTGGTTCAGGGCGCGATAATCTATACAAGTTCTAAGGTCCCCTTCTTTTTTTGGAACGAAGAACAAAGCTGAGGAAGCAGGGGACTTGGAAGGACGAATAAACCCATTCGCTAGGTATTGATCCAGGTATTGTCGGAGGTGAAGATTCTCAGGCTCGGTGAGGGCATAAATTCTACTACAAGGAGGAGTAGATCCAGGTATCAGGTCTATCTGGCAGTCATAAGACCTATGAGGAGGTAGAGAGTTAGCCTGATCCTTCCGGAAAACATCTTGGAATTCTAGGTATTCAGGAGGTAACTGAGGAGCCTCCGAGGAAATTGCTGCCAGTGCAACACCAGGTCGAGGGTGACAAGTAGAGACACATTCTGGAAACTGAACCGTTCTTGCTCGCCAATCGATCTGAGGATTGTGCTTCTCTAACCAAGGAATTCCTAGAATAATCTGGAACTGGGGGGCCTTGATCACATCGAACACGATCTTCTCATGGTGTCCATCTTGACTTACTCGCGTCACTTCTTGGGTGGTATGCATTACTGGTCCGGAGGCTATCTCCGTACCATCCACCGTAGTAATGACGTCCTTTACAGCCTTTGGACAAAGAGTCAGATTCATCCTCAAAACCATTTCATGATCCACATAATTGCCGATGGCACCGCTGTCGACGTAAGCTTCAATCGCATGTAATCGATCCGGATGTTCAGGGCTAATGAGGACCATAGGTATCACGAAATGCGAGGTCACGGAACTGGTTTTAACGCTCGGCAAGAGGACCTCTATTCTTGTCGGGCGAGGTCGTTTCCCTGCTCAGAGTTTGTGACCCTGGTAACTGCAGCTCCTACTGCCTTCTTGGCTGGTTTCACCGGACAGTCTCGAAGAAAGTGCCCCGAGTTTCCGCAATAGAGGCATAATTGCAGCTGTTTTCTCCTTTCCCGCTCCTTTTGTGTTAGTGGTCCTTTCAGGCCCCCTATTTGCATGGGTTCCCCGGAGTCTACTCCTTTGGTAGGAGTTGGTGGTTTGGAAAATACTCGAGCATCAAACTTGGAACGATCGGCCTTCCTGTTCTGCAGTCTGTAGTCAATTTGAACGACTAAGTCAATATAGTCCGAACAGTCTTGCGGGGGATTCACTACTTGGGCTAACACATCTTTGAGCTCTCCACGTAGACCTCTATAAAACAGCGTAATCCTTTTGTCCTCACGCCATCGAGTTTCCACTATCAGTCTGTTGAAAGACGCAATATAAGCCAAAAGGTCTTGATTACCCTGTCGCAATGAAAGGAGCTCATTGTCCAAGGCCTGCCCCTGTGAATGTCTTGCAAACAGTTTTTCCATACTGAGCTGAAAAGCTTGAAAATCATGGAGAACCGGATCATCTTGATTAACTAGAGGGATCAACCAGTCTGCCGCATTGCCACTAAGGTACGAAAGCACGAAAGCTACCTTAGCTTGATCAGTTGGAAAGGCTGCTGGCCGGCATAAGAAGTGCAACCGGCACTGATTAATAAATACTGCAAACCTCTTTGGGTCACCAGAAAATCGTTCGGGCGGAGCCAGAGGTACATTCCCAGGTAGGTTGATCTGCACTGGGTTCGTAGATGATGTTGAAGGAAGATTTGCCCCTGATGCGGGTAACTGAGTTTGTCCGGTTTGTGACTGTAGCAATTGTCTAGCGAGATCATCTGTTCGCTCCTTGGAAATAATCAGTTCCCTTCTTAGAGCATTCGTTTCCAGACGGGCTGCATGCACTTCTGCTCTTAGTTCCCCAAGTAACTGGGCTAGCTGGTCAGTATCCGAGGTTTCCATAGCGCCTGGGTGGGAGTTTTGCGATAGGCTTTGCGTTCTGTAACGCTCACCTGATTCCCGCAGAGGCGCCTGTCTTGACTGGGTGAATGCCGTATCTTCAAAGGTGATGTATAACACACGGTTGGCTCTTTGGGCTGGACCTCTGTGCACTGTATGTCTGACTCGAAGAGTAAGATGTCTGCAGATAGAAAATATGGGATTAATGAACTGGGGTTATTGGGTGCCTCTCTCCTCTTCCCTTTCTCTTCTCCTGTAGAACCCCAAAGGTTAACACCCTCAGCTTAGGTAAGTGAACGCCGAGCTCTCCATCTGCCTCGGGGCAAGGTGCCGTTACCAGTTTCTTCACTGGATAAGGGTGCAGGCCTCTTGACCTCAGAGGACTGCTGTCCGTCGTTAACTGCACGAACGGTAAGTTCTGGGCACTTTAAATGTCTTAAAAGTCTTTTGTAATGATATCTCTTGTTTTGCAGGGTTCCGGCGATGGCGGATGGCGGGCTGATGAGAGTTGAGGATCGAACCCGCGTGAGGAATAGAAGCGCCTGGAAGCACGTAAGTAAGGGCTTGTAGCCTGCTTCACGATGCGCTCTAACTGTCCCTTTTATCTTGCAGGTACAAGTTCGGAGCTTTAGAGAAGCTGAAGGGTGCTGGAATACCCACTGGATTCGGCGTGGGAAGGAGTAATGGCACGTGAGTAATAAAGTTGCCCAATGTCTTTAAACGCACCTTCTTTTGTCTTTCAGATGTGGGATGCAGCGCCGAAGGCCTCCGGAGCGTGCGAAGAGCTGGTAAGCTTTTGTCTTTCAGATGCCGGAATGCAGTGCGAAGACCTCCGGAGCATGCGAAGAGTAGGTAAGCCTTTGTCTTTCAGATGCCGGAATGCAGCGCGAGGCGTTGGTGACAGCCGATGGACCAGGTAAGAGATGCGCTGCCACTGAAAACCGTAGTGCTAACCTGTTCTTTCTTTGTCTTTACAGGTGCTGCTGAAGACTGGATTCCAGGATGGTAAGCCTTTGTTCCCTTGGGCCCAGGATCAGAAGCAGAAGACACGATGAGCGTTCTGCTGCAGAGAATGCAGAATAACGCAAAGCAAGATTCATCCATCGGGTGTGGTTTAAATAGCCTCCTGTAGTGCTTAGGTGTCTCCTTCCACAGCCACGCCTAGGTAAGAAAAGAGTTCCTGCTTTCCAGAAGAGTTCCAGTGTTCTGAACCTAGGGAGTGGCTCCTGCCCCACCCAACAGGAACAGTAGTGCCAAACAGAAGAGGATCAGGGGTTCAACTGGCAGGTAAGTAAGCAGCATGGTCTGCTGCAGGTAAGTCCACCCAAGCATTATGAGCCCGGCGCTTCCAGCACTGGGACTGGGCATCTTTATGAGCCTGGTGCCACTGGCGCCAGGACAGGGTCCAAAATGTCCCAATTGGGACTGGCTGGCACTCAGAACCGGGGTTATGGGTCTGCTTCCAAGGGAGTCGGGCAAGTCCTTATCTTTTGGAAGCGGAGATCATGACAAGAGCGTCCAGCACCATCGGTCGGTGGTGATCTTCCACTCGCTGACAAACCTAGTAAGCCGGCTGCCCGTCGGGGTGCACGTGTGGGGACCCAATGTCCCGGCCGGTTCAGTCCTGTTTTTCGGAGCCAGCGTCCTGCCTGCGGGTGAAGGCAATGCTGTCCTCTGCTACCGCAGCCCTGAGAACTGCCTGTGTAGGCTTCCTGGGTCGTGGTCTGGAAGGCTGACAGTACGAAGAGGAGAAACCTTTGGAAGACCTGCTAGACTTTCACCTGGAGGAGTGAAAAAAAAGGAGTGAAAAAAAAAGCGCTGCTGCTGGAGAGTGCCCAAGGAACGGGCCGTCTGCGTATCTGCCTTGATGGCCTGGAGAGATGGAGAGATTCGTCGACGACCTTCCCGGACAAGTTCTCTCTGTCGAAGGGCATGCCTAACACCTTTGCTTGGACCGCCTGCCGGAAATTCGTAGCCTTCATCCATCCTTGTCGACGAAGGCAGACACTGTTCTCCATCTGCCGGAACCCCGTTTCGGCGATGTCCAATGCCACTGTAATGGCGTGATCAGCCGCAACTTGCCCCTCCTGGAAAACAGCGATTGCCTCCATCCTCTGATCATCTGGGAGGCACTCCAGAATAGGCCCTAGCTTGTACCACAGCACCATATCGTACCTGGCTAGGATCGCAAGTGCTTTGGACGCCTTGATAGTGGACGCTGCAGTGTAAATCACCCTCCTTCCCATAGCAGGCAACTTCTTCCCCTCACTGTCTGGCGGGACCAAGGACAGGTTAGCCGACTGTTTCCTTGCAGCTGCCGATACTCCTGAATCCGGCGATGGTTGCGACCTCAGGCACTTCGGTGCGGAGTCCGGAACCTGATATTTCTCCAGCCTATCCTGTTTGACTGGAGCCGTTCTTCATGAGGGCCAGGTCCTTGTCCCACACATTGTCCAGCAGGGGCACCGCCATGATTGCCTTCCTCTTAGCCTTGCACCTCTGGTACAAGAAACCATCCTTCCTGGTTTCTTCAGGCACAAGTTGAAAAAGCTTGGAGGCTGTGGCGATCATGGAGTGGAACGACGCCACCTCGTCCGGTGGGGACGCCCTAGGTGGCGCATCCAGATGCGTAGGCTCACTGCCTGCTGCGACAATATCCTCATTGTCGTCTGTAGTCATGACCGTATCCTTCTCAGTGTTTGGGTTTGCTGGGGCAGAACGGGCTCAATGCGGATGTGGAGGCTGAAATGGGGACGTCAGATGATGCGCTCTCTTCTTCGTTGGAGGCTGAACATGGCCCTGGGGGACCACTGGAACCGGGTCCGGTGGCAACCTCTTCTGGATCTCTGACACAAAGGTGTGAAGGGTCGACAGAATGTCCAGAGAAACATCCCTCGGCTGAGCTGGTTGGGATCGTAAAAATAGGCCCCGCACCGTTGTCCTCCTCCTCCTCCTCTTCCACGTCCTCGTGGACCATGTGCATGGACTCCTGGTACTAGTCTATGGATGAGACCTCCATGGCTTGTGCCATGGCCTGGGAGGGCTGTTTCGAGGCCTCCTCGCCCCTCCCTTCCCCCCCTGCAGGGCTTGAACCGGGGCCTGAGCTGTTTTCCCCCTTCTGGCATGCCAGCAGACTTTGCCAAAGTCTGCCTTGGGGGCAGGGATACCTTCTGTGCTCCGGGGGAAACCTTCACAGGCTCAGCTCCATTAGCCATTGTCAGGGCAGCTGCCACCAACTCCATCGCCGACAAAGTCTTAGCCTGCGCTGATTGGGCGTGCTTGGGCAGTTCGGCCGCCGCCTTCTCCTCCGTCCGCGGCTTCTCAGACTTCTCCAGCAGTTTAGCCGGGGTAAATGACCTACTCTTCGAAGAGGAGCTCGATTGCCGGCTGGCAATGGAGGCGGAGGGTGATGTTGATCGCGCCTTATCCACCTTGTGACCCGCTTCCACAGAGAACCTGGTGGACTCGGACTTGCAGTCCTTGGCCTTGTCTTGGGCCCCCACGGATTAGGCTCCCTCAAAGGACGTAGAAGACCGCTCCTCGGACCGGCCAGTCCTGGGTGAGGCATAACCCTGCTCGGGGCATGGGACAGAGGCCTTAGCGTTAAGCCATGCGACCAGTCTACTGTGCCTGTCCTTTGTCGTCTTCTTAGAGAACCCAAGGCATATCTCACACTCCACCTCTTTATGGTTTGAGTGCAGGAAGTAGAGGTACTGAAGGTTGGTTCTTGTCTTCCACAAATACATTCCGGGGCCCGCACCTGGTGCAGGGCTTGAAGAGGGACCCTCCCTCCTTCTCGACACAGGCTCTTTTGGAACAAAAATAGAACCTTTTTCCCGTCAAAAACACAGATGTAGCTAGCAGAGCAAACTCGTGGACTTCCAACACTGAAGCGTGCAGTACAAATCTGAAGATGGCTTCCAGAGGAGCAGATTAGGGAGAGGGCTGTCATTGGATGGGGCACTATGACCCAGAGTACAGTGATTGGTTTAAATGAGAAATACAGTTTGTAAGGGAAAGTGAAACTATTTTTTCTTTTATCGAGGATTCCCAGCATGACGACGGAGAATATTCCAATGCATGTGAATCCATGCCAGACCCCATGCTGGAGAAATATGAACAGAACTCCAAGTGGTGCTTTGCAAATTATGCCCAATTGGACCCTGTACTTCCACTTAGGTTTTAGGAGTGAAAGGAAGAGGTTTATGTACCAGTCTGTAAAGGAGTTGAATACTGTACAGCATACAATCCTTCTTGCAGTGGTAGATCTAGTCATTGGGCACTCCTCCCTCCATGTTGCAAAAGAAACACAGAACTGACTGATTTTCTGCAGGGACTTTTTTTTGTCTAAATAAAACATGACTGCTCTGCGCATGTCAAGCGTGTGAAGAGCTCTTTCACCTTTTGTTTTTGGCTCTTGGAAGAATAGGTAATAATATAGAATGGTTTACGTGAAATGTTGAAATACATTTTGGTGAAAAACTGTGAAGGGCGTCAAGTATGACAAACCAGAAGACCTCCGAATCCCTCAAAGCCATCCGTTCAAAACAGCAAACACTGATATTCGAAGATACCAGAATCATTATGGCAGCCTTTAACAGGAGCAAAGTTCTTTTCACAACAGTAATACACTGCTCAAACGCCACACCGGACTCAGAGGTACCACAATCCCGGGTAAAGCGTGAGCCTTTCAATAAGTCAGCGACAAGATCAATACCATCAGGATCCACATTAAGGTCTTCAAATCCTCCCTAAAGCCCTCTAATGTTCAACCCTGGACAAACCCATCTCCCCCGTCGCCCCAGGACCTGTTGTATGCATTTAAAACCAACCTTACACTGATTTATCCCTCCCAGACACAATCTTTAAAAGAAAATATGCAATGGTCTTGCCCTTACTGCTCGTTCAGATAATCAACGCCACCCTCAGTGAGGGTACATTCCCAGATGTCCTAAAAACAAGGCTTGTAAGCACACTCCTGAAAAACCCACCCTTGACTAGGAAGACCTAGCAAACTACCGGTCAATCACGAGTCATCAAGGTCGTGGATGCTGAGTAACTACTTAGGCAACAAATCTCTGATGCCACATTCTAAAATAAAAAAAAAAACAACTCTGTCTGCTCTGAAATAACCAATCCAGGTTCTGCCCCAAATGCAGCACTGAAACAGCCACCATCCAGGTGGTTGACGCCCTTCAGTCCTTCCGGACCTTCCGGCTGCATTGAGCAAGGTTGACCATCACACAATGCACCCTCCTTGCACACAGGATGCGCATCCCTGGCACTGTCCTGAAATGGTTCATATCTTACCCATCTGGCAGACACCAGCTGTCTAGATGGGCTCCCTCATGTCTGAACGAGGCTGCATCACTTGTGGAGTGTTTAAGGGTTCCATTTCTCTGCAGTCATCTTTAACCTCTATATGGAACAAGTGGGCACAGTTCTAGATGACACCCAACTTCGTAATACACCAGTATGCAGATATACAACAGTACCGTAAATGTCAAGGGTTCACACAATATTGCTCCCCTTCACTAATGCCTTGCAACCATTTAAACATGAATGACAAGTGCCTCTTTAAAACCTAACCCCACCAAGATCAAATTTGGAATCCTGGGCCAGCTTTCCAAGCAGGAACCAGTCAAAGGTGGCTGGAAGAAATGGGCTTGGACAGGTTAAACCCTTACATCACCCACTCATCAAAATCCCCATGCTTCACTGTGGATAGCATAGCAATCTAACCTTCCAACAAATTACAGAAAACGCTCAAAGAGCTTGTATCAGATCTCTCTTGTGTGCAAACTTAAGCCCTTCCTTTCGCCCCACAACTTACGAATGGTGGTGTAGGGCCCAGTGATCTTGCATATTGACTGGGGTAACACCCTATCCACAGGGCACCCGGCTGCTCACCTTTCATACCCCTCAAAGCAGCCCAGCTTGCCTCATCACCAGCTTTAGGAAATGGGACCAAATCACCACCACCTTGTGCGAAATAACACTAGCTCACGATCCTGGCTAAAATGTTGTTCAAAACACCCGCCTACGCTACACTGCAATCACTGCTGGTATGCCGGCATACCTGACAGATAAACTAAAAACAATGGCCAGCAAACGATCATCTCACAGTAAGAACACGATCAGATTAGAAACTAGACTGGATGACAAGGAGAAAACTAGCAAACAATGCTTCTCATGCTACACTACGGTCTGCTGGAACTCGATTCCAGGGGCAATGCAGGCTGCTCAAAGTCTCCTTCAGTTTAGGAAAGAACTGAAGACCAGGCTCTTCTAACCACCTCTTGGTGAACCCTAGGCTTCGGGTATTATTTGCACATCAGCATCCATATATGGTACTGTGATAATTATTAATACGTTTTACTTGATGACTTGTTACATTCTTGCTACTAAAGTTTTGTTCCATCACCTGTAGAGCGCACTGTTGATTTCAAGTAGTTCCTGTCCCCTCCTTACTTATCCCATACCACTTAATGAAGATGCGGGCCAGTTCCTTTATTGTCATTGCAGGCCATAACATCCATCAATGATCTGGATGCACCCCCCACAGTATGCCAGCCCACCAGAGCCTCCCGAGAGACACCTCCAGTCTAAAGATCTTTGCAGGAACAGGGCAGAGAATGAACAGTTATGCATAGCAGTGGCGACCATACTCAGCCGAATGGAATAATATGAGCGGTCAGGTGACGACAGTGCACGCTGCGGCACATCTCCCTAACAGACTTTTTTTAACATGAAATCAAGAGACACGAAAAGCCCTTACCTCTGACTCAGCTGTAGTGCGGCTCCCTTACACAAACAAACATTTTTCAAGGCAGGCCACCATTAGCCAAGCATGGCGAACCTGCGAGGAAAAAAGGGACGGGGCTTAGGCTCCTTTTTATGCATTGAAATGGCTAACACCTCCTGGGTGGGAAGACAGGGTGAGATTGGCTTGGGGGAAGAGGCCTAATGGGAGAAGGAGTAGGGGGACTAGGGGGGAGGGAGGATAACGCTGCAGACAGAAAACTGGAAGGTGTGGGTTGTTTGGGTGAGGTCAGAGGAGGAGATGGTGGCAGACTAAGAGACCAGAAAGAGGAAAGAGTGGACTGATGTATAGAGGAGATTTTAGGAAAAGGTGAGTTATTGGTTGGTGAGACAAAGTGGTACTGTGTTGTGAGTGTACGAGTTAGGTGTGGTGTAGCTCATAACCATTTCTGTTCTGTGCCCGATACTACATGTGGGAGTAGAAGTCGGGAGTGAGTTGAAGGTGACTGAGGAAGTGGAAGGAACTGGCCTGACTCACTCTGCAGGGCACACTCTGGATGTTCTGATCTCAACAGACCTTCCCCTTTCTATCCCTCTCACCACTCCTCTCTCCTGGAGTGATCACCTTCTCCTTTCCTACCAGCTCCCTCTCTCCACCCCTCAGGCCAAGCCAACTCCAGCTCTGCCACCTACCTTCTCGGTTATCCGACCCATGAAGTCAGTGTCAGTTGAGGTTTTCGCCGCCACTTTCTCACCCCCCCACTCCCCGTTGGCTGACTCACACCCTGATACAGCCATCTCCATGCTCCACTCTGCTATCTCTGATACTCTTGATGTTCTTCCCCCCGTCATGAGGATCTGCTTGAAGCCCAAAGCCAAGTGCAACTCCTGGTACGACTCAGACCTTGCCACCCTTCAAAGCAAGTGCAGGGTGGCTGAGAGGAAATGGCGTGCTTCAGTTACATCCTCTGACAAACAGGCCTGCCGCCTGCTCCAACGGCAATACCGGCTCTCTGTCCGCACCAAGAAGAGAGCCCACATCCAAGTCCGCGTCTCTGCAGCATCTAACAACTCGGCCAAACTCTTAAAATCTGCAAGGAGCTGGCCAATCCTGCTGCAGTCTCCACCTCTCCTGTCCCCTCCCAGGCCCTCTACACGGCCCTGGCTTCTCATTTCATCTCTAAAACTCAGGACATCCTGTCCTCTCTATCTTCCTCTCCCCCTGCCCCCTCTACTCCCTGCTCCTCTTCTGGCCCCTCTTTGGCCACCTCTCCACCTTCCTTCTGCTATTCCCCAGTTCTCCCCTGACAAGGTTTCTAGACAAGTCCAATCTATGAAAGTCTTGTCAAAACAGTTCACCCTGGTTCCTCAAACTATCAAGGACCATATTGCCACGTTGGCCCCTGCTCTGGCTGATTTCTGCAACCACTCCTTCACTACTGAGGTCTTCTCCTCCCCCGCCCCCCGAAGCACTCCCTTGTGCACCCTCTCCTTAAAAAACCCTCTGCCGAACCGCCCGGCCATCCATCGCCCAATCTCCATCACTCTTTTCCTGGGCAAACTCCTGGAAAAGCTGGCCATCTCCCAGCTTAGTCGTCACACTGAATCAGTTGGTTGTCTCCACGACCATCAGTCTGGCTTCAGAGCCTCATCTTACTTGATCTCTATTCTGCCTTTGAGCAGGATGGCATGGTTGACTGTTTCAACCGTCTCTGTGATAACCTGGGTATCACTGATCATGCCCTGGGTTGGCTGACTTCTTTCCTCTCCGATCGACCCTCCCAGGTCCAACTTGGGTCCTTCCTCTCCTCTCTCTCTATCCCTATCTCTACCTGTGGTGTTCCCCAGGGGTATAACCTCTCTCCCGGGCTGTTCAACCAATACCTGGCACTTTTTGCCCACCGCATTGCCGCTCTCTGCCCCAACTTTCAGTGCTATGCGGATGACAACTCATTTTCAGGCTCCCTTCCACCACTTCTCTCATCTCTGACTGTCCACTATCCAGGAGTGGTGTCCCGCCAATGATCTCTGCCTTAATGCCAGTAAGACTGAGATTCTCATCGGCACACCTGCCCCCTCCTTTCCCGTCACTCTCTGGCCGGCCTCTCTTGACCCTCTTCCTGCTCCCACCTGTGAGGCTAAAAGCCTCAGTCATCTTCAACTCCACACCCTCCTTCTCTCTTCAGATCTCCGACGTCTCTAAGAAGTCACACTACCAGCTGCACCTCCTCAGAGGTATTCTTCCTTTCCTCCATTTCCCCCAGAACTCACTGTGTCCAGAGCTCTGGTTCTTTCTAGGCTGGACTACTGCAACAGCCTTTCTAGATATGCCTGCTTCTACACTCCGCCCTCTGCAACTCATCCAGAACAAGACTGAGACTTGTTCTTAGCCCCAAGCCCAGGGATC
Source organism: Ambystoma mexicanum (assembly GCF_040938575.1). NCBI lineage: Eukaryota > Metazoa > Chordata > Amphibia > Caudata > Ambystomatidae > Ambystoma > Ambystoma mexicanum. The sequence continues at coordinate 1,088,141,531 of NC_090935.1, read as the reverse complement.
GTATCTCTCCAGGACTGAAATCTCTGCACTGGTTCCCAGTGGCAGCGAGGATTAAGTTCAAAACCCGCTGCATTGTCCACAAGGCCTGCTGGGACCTGGGGCCATAATACCTTCAACTCTCTCTTCCTAAAATATCTTCCTTCTCAAGCACTTCGTTCATCCGCCTCCAACTCCCTGAGGGTATGATATGGTATTTGTAACTGTAATTGTAACGCGCCTATACACAAGGGTCAGTCGCTTCTCTGAGCAATGAGTTGGCAGTAGTTCTTTTTCTTCGACTGGGGCCTCTCTCTGGAACAGCCTCCCTGGAACTTGAGGAGAACCCTCTCCGGTTCCGGAAGCATCTCAAAACCTTCCTCTTTGCTTCCGTTTTCTCTCCTCCTCTACCCAGCTGAACTCCTGGCTGAAACCAAAACTGCACTGGTCACCTGGCCACCCTCTGATCTCGGGCCCAGGACCCCTCCCCCACCAGTTGCACCCCTGCACTGCCTCCCTGGCAACCCCAGCACTTGGGGACTGCATTATGTATCCCTACAGTCCCCTACCAGCACTTCACACCTGCCACCCGATGTCTGCACTTACCAACAGCTGGCCGCACTTTTTACTTATTGCTTTTATTTATTCTATTTTAATGTTTTACTGTCGATCTCATGTACTGCACTGCCGCCCTTCCCCCCCAGCACTTTTCCTTCCCCTCTCCCCTGCACTTGCACAATCTCAATGTCACCTGGCCTAGTAAGATCATTGTCTGTTTTCCCGCCGTTCCCCCTCACTTGCCTCGTCGCGCCTTGAAACACTTGTGTATAGGCACGTTATAAATGCAATATCATAACAAGTTACTTACCTGTAACTCCTGTTCTCCAGCATGGGTATCTTCTATGGATTCACATGCTCATGAATATAGCCAGCCTGGGAATCCTTGGTAATATTAAAAGCAACAGTGAGACTCTATTCCATGCTCTCCTTAACTCCCAAGTCAATTTTACATAGGCCTATACTATGTCAGACATAAATGAAGAGATATTCCAAGCCTCCAATTAAAAAAATTCAACAAAGCAAAGTTTAACACATTGTTTCATGATTGTCTAAACACTCTGTGCCAATATGTGTTTCCACCTTCACATGGTCTTCATCAGGGTTTGATATTAAATCTACACAAAAGATGGTAGTCCATCTAAACGTCCCTTTCTCTGGTGAAATTTCCTGAAGTGCAAGAGTCGGAACAAAATATTTTTGCGTTTGTCTCCTGGTGCCGACCTGTGTCCCAAATACTACCAGTTCTAGAAAAGCAAAGTCATCTTTCATGAAAGCACACATCAGCAAATAGTGTTATGTGATGCAAAGTTACGTGCTTCCATTCACATTCAGCAGCAATCTGAATATATAAATCTCCAAACTTGTCTATACTTGGCAGTGTGCTTGTAGGCCCACTCCTCCCATGATCGGGTTTGGCGTGTAAAGGCCGCAATGAGACTCCCTACATAATATTAAAAGCAGTTTTGGTTTCAAACTAGAAACTGCTGGTCTTATACAGCCTATTGCTGTCACTTTGGGTTATACTGACCAAGCCAATGGCATTTGTCCTCCTCAGCTCCACCCTCAGTGGCCATCTTGAGATTGAGAAGTGCACGTGAAGTGGCAGTAGTAACCAAGAACAGCAACAAAAGGGTAGGAGGGAGGGTTGCATGTTAATCCATGTAAGATACCAATGCTGGAGAACAGGAGTTACAGGTAACCAACTTGTTCCCTCTCCGGCATGGGAATCTTACATGGATTCACATGCTCATGAATGCAACTACACAGCAGTACATACACAACCAGGGGAGGTGACATAGGCTCAACAGAAGCAATACAATAGCTCACCTCTGGAACACACTCACCTCAATTAAACAGGTTGCTAAGCACTGCCTGGCCAACATGGCACTCAACCCTGGAATCTCTGTCAATGCAGTAGAATCTCGTGAAGGTATGAGTAGACATCCACGTAGCAGCCCTTCAAATGTTCAGCGGGGAAACGCCAGACAGTAATGCTGTAGTAGCAGCCACAGCTCTAGAGGAATGGGCTCTCGGTCTCCCTCGCAACATCCTATTTGCAAGCCAGTGGCAGTACATGACACAGCTAGAGAGCCACCTGGAAATGGTCCCTTGCCCCCCAGGTGCAAATATCACAAACAACTGAGAAGTTATGCAATAAGTCTTAGCGCATGCAACATAAAACTTCAAAGCACGGGCCATGTCCAGTGAATGCAACACCGTTCAGCAGGAGAGGTAGGATTGGGAAGAAGACTGGCAGAACTAAAGGCTTGTTCAAATGAAAGTCTGACAGAACCTTTGGCATGAAGGATGGAGAAGTACGGAGCACCACCTTGGACTGACGGAAAGACACAGAAGTTGATTTGCAAGAGAGCCTGTAACTCTGCCACATGTCTGTTCGAAGTGATAGCCACCAGAAAAGCAGACTTTCAAAACAAAAACTTTAGAGAAACACTGAAGAGGTTCAAAAGGAGGACTCCTCAATTATTACAGAACGACGTTGAGGTCCCTTGCGGGAGCTGGAGCTTTCCCAGGAGGGAACGCTCTGAACAGACCTTTTAGGACTTCTTTAGCAAGTCTTTAAGACCACAAGGAAGGCCTGCCAGGCGTTCAAGTATATCAGGAGATAGCGGCCAGGTGTACCTTGATGGATGCGAAGAGGATGAACCCCTTGCAAATTACAACACACAGAGAAGCATTTTCATTTGTGCTGATAGAATGAAAGGGTAGACTGTGCTCTAGCTTTAGCCAGAATCTCTTTGCATTCTGCGGGTAATGAGTAATTGCCAAACTCAAGTTTGCAGGCTCAAGCCGCCAGTTTCAAGGATACTGGGTTGTGGTGGTGGTCCACTCTGGAGTGCAGGTATGGAAGCAGAGGCAGCTTGATGCAAGGAGCCACAGAAAGGTGGAGAATGTCCGAGTATCAGATCTGGCTAGGTCATGTTAGAGCAATGAGTATCATCTTGAAATGGGTCTGTTTTAGTGCCCTTAGCACTCGCAGAATCCTTGGAAATGGCGGGAACGCAAAGGGAAATCAGCCCTCCCAGGGGAACGGGAAGGCGTCCCCTAGACTCTGGTTATGGGTAGTGGCTGGCTACCTTGGGCCAAATTGCGTTTGCAGCTGTGGTGAATGGGTCGATTTAAGTATTACCCCACCTCGAGTCAGATGAAGCTTGCACTTGTGGCATGATCGTAGTTCCCTGCTGAATGAATCTGCAATGGTATTGTGAATGACCGCCAGATGGAATAAGAAACATCTTCTGATCTATCACCTGTTTCCACATTGCTTGTGCTTCTTGGGATAGAATGGGAGAGTGGGTTCCTCCCGTTTCCTGATGTAGCCAATGGTGGCCGCCCAGAGGGAGCAAGGGCGCAGGTGTTGCGGCCTAGTTACTACATTTTTACATGCCCAGGAAGGGCCACCGTAACTGTTGAGGGGAGAGCACGCCCCCTCCTTAGTTATCCTTCTGCATCCACCCGCAGGGCTGGAAGCCTGCAGAGAGCAAGGACGTGGGTGTTGCGTGCCTGTAGAGTGTTCGGCGCCGGGAGGGAGTGGCGCAATGAAAGACAGTCCAGCTTGAAACGGAGTGAGGACCCTGTGTACCGCAGCGGGGCAATGGCGCAGCGTTAGGTCCTGTCCAGGCTGAGGGACAAAGAAGGAGAAGTAGTGCCTGCAAGTGACTGCAATTGCCTATCGTGGGAGAGAAGTCATTGGACTGGACTGTCTGGACGTCCTGCCATGCTATCATTACAGTCCCAAGGCCCACCAAGGAAACCTTCTCCTATTTCGCCATTTCCCCGCTCTTCTTCTGTCCCGAACTTGCCTTCCAGGACATTAGGCACAAATCCCAGCGAAAGCTCCGGGTTGTCAAGCGGAATTGTCAGGGTGTGCCAGCCAAAGCCCCCACCTCTGGCTCCTTGAATACTGCCTCCCTGAATTCTGAGTCTACGTTTGGGGGGGGAGGGGGGGAGTGACTATCAAGCTATTCCTCCTCCCATGTGCCGAAAGCAGAGCTCCTCCAACCGCTGCGGGGCAGCATGCCAGTGGAGGGTCCTATGAAGGGGTCTTCGGAGGGGAGTGCAAAGCTACAATTATTGGCTCCCTCGGCAATCAGGGTGGTCTGTTTGATACACACTAAGGAGGTGGTTGTGTAGCAAAGATTCAGGAGATATTGACCACCATAGGAGGTTTGCCAATCCTGGGAAGGATCTCAGACATAGTTGAAGGTCTGGCCAGCCCACTGCCCACTGAAGCAGAGCTCCCTGTCCCCAATTTGTACCCAGTGCTCCTAATGTGTTCTCCTTAACTGGCCTACTCTGACTTGGGCTGGAGAAGTTGGTGCCACCTACGGAGGAAGTTGTCCGGGCAGCAGCGCCGGCTAGTAGCTGCCCAACATCAAGCCCAACCCATGCAATCCCCAGCTTGGATTCTACCCCGGCATTTGGCCGCAACCGTGGCTCTGTTTTGGTCATGCCCTTGTTCACCCCTACCCTTGACCTCACGCCCATCGAGGGCAGACCGCTCACAGACGCCCCCATGCTCAATCTTCCCTCCTGCTCACAAGTCAGCTGACAAGCTCATCGGGCCAGCTCCTATCTCCGTCTATTCCCAATCGGGGCCCCTCAGCCACAACGTCATGCAACCATCTCCATTGCAGGCATGTCCATCGACCCCCGAGTTGGGGATGAACATACATCAAGGGGGTGCAAGTGCAACTTAGTGTTGGCTGAGCTGCCAGTAATTCGGAATCTGCTCTCTGTCCTCATAGGAACCCGGGAGGGGGAGCCCCTCAATATTCTAACTGCATGTAAGGGGCCCAGTGCCCCACTCTTAGTACACCCCAGGGAACAGGCCTCCTTGAGATCAGCTATCATAGAACCAAAAAACGACCTGTCTTAGCCTGTTGCTTGGGGACTCTCACCTGGCCAATGCCAAAATCTCCTGTGCAAGAAGTGTCAAGACAAGGGACCCTAATGGGGTGTCCGAGCCCAAGGCAATGCTTACCCCTCCGGTGGTCTTTGTCCCAAGTCAAACAGGCCCCAAATGCCCAAGTCGAGGGGAGAAAGGAGCCTACAGTCCACGGGGCAGAGGGGGTATATCCCAGTCCTATGATCCATGGCGGCCTAGACGTGCTATCTATTGTGCATCTTCACAGGGTACCCAAATTGGAAAGGGATATGCAGCATCTCAAGGGATGCCCTCTTAAATAAAAGCCAAACTGGTTCCGGTCCATAAAAGGATGTGGTTTTGTGTCTAGGGAAGCCATGGTGGGATGCCGTAGAGTGCCAAGCTTGGGCAAACAGTCCTGTACCATTGTGCAACTGGAGAGTGTGAAAACGGGTCCTGGGAAAAAGTGGGGGGTGGGGGGGTGGGATGAATTGACACCCAGGAGTGGGATTCTAATTAGCCCACAGTTTCACCTGGGCTCTGAGCGCCTCATGAGGTCAACCATGAGGCCCACTCCTTTGTCTGGTGCTAACCTTACTCCATTGGGTTGAGATTGGACAGGCTCCACGGTGGTCAGGCCCACGTCGTGGGTGATACCATGAAGGAGATGGGGCCCTTTGGACCACCTTTCCTTCTCCTTAGTGATTCTTGATGTGGTGCATTATGTTTTGGTTTATTGATTGTAGCTGCTTTTGTGTGTTTTTTCATGCGTTTAATGGATTTTTGAGTCCGAATAAACGTATTGACTGACTGAAATGGTGGTTGTATTGTCCATGAAGATGCGGACCACCCTGCCTTGGAGCTTGAATGACTTGAGAGCCCAGAACACAGTTTGCAGCTACAAGACGTAGATTTGCAACTCCTCCTCCTCTGGTTGCCATAAGCCCCCGGCGTGAAGTTGACCTGTGTGTGCTTCCCACCCTTCCAGGGAGGCTTCAGTGGCCTGATGTGCTGGAAGGCGAAAAGGAGAACCTTGCATGAGATGCTGACGAATGGACCACCGCTGAAGGATCTTCCTGAACACTGCAATGAGGGTGATCTTGTTGTTGCAGGAGCCTGATACTTGCTGCCGCCTGGCATCTAGGAACTGCTGTTGAGGCCACGTGCAGCCTACAATGAGGGACCAGGGGGATGCATGAAGACATCATCCATAACACAGATTTGATGAAGTGAACGGTTGTCACTTGAAGAGTTGGAAGCTGTTGCACTTTGCTCAAGATGGCATTGACCATCTCCTCAGAGGGAGAAGCCAGACAAGTCAGTGTGTTGAAACGTGAACCTAGAAAGAAAGCCTTCTGCGTTGGCACCATGCATGATTTCGGAAAAAAGTTGATCGAGAATCCCAGTAGTCATGCCAACTGATGGTCTCTTCGATGTACTGCAAGGCCAGTGGATGAGATCAAACATGGATCAGCCAGTCATCTAGGTAGGGATGGACTTAGATCCCTGAACGCCGTAGCTGGGCTGCCACTGGAGCCAGACACTGTGAGAAGAGCCTTGATTTAGTAATGTCTGCAGTTCACGTCTAACCGGAGGAAGCGTCAGTACGTGCGATGAATGGGGATGTGAAAGTAGGTATCCTCTAGATCTAGGGAAGCAAGGAAGTGTCTGTGCTCCAGTTGTTGAAGCATGTGCTGCAATGTGACCATCCAGAACTACTGTGACTTGGGAAATGTGTTGAGTTGCCTCAGGTCGAGGATGCGCCTCCACCCACTGGACTTCTTTCTCACCAGGACGTATCTGGAGTACACTCCGCAGCACTGGTGGCGTTTTGGCACGTCCCTATTGCTACGCTACCCCCCCCCCCCCCTTTTTTTTCTTTTAACTGTGCTTGGATCTCTTGCAAGAGCAAAGGTAGGTGTTGCTCCCGTCTTATGACAGGATGAATGGAGGGACGTTTGTCTAGGAACTTGAGAGTGTGACCCTGCTGGACAATGCTGAGCACCCACTTGCCGGTGGAGATGTTGTGCCACTCGTTGACAAACTGTGATAGACGGCCTCACACTAGTGTGCTGAATTGGGGGACCAGACACTCGACCTGGTTGGTTAGGCCTGTTTGGTAGTTTGTGTCCTGAAGGACGTTCCACGCCGATTCTGTGCCCCCCCCCCCCCTCTATAGGACTGGGAACGTCCTCTGTACGCGTCTTGGGTAAAGTAAAAGGAAGGTCTTGAGGAGCTTCCGGAATTTGAGGCGACCCGTATCAAGAGGGAGAGGAACGCTCTTCCAGAGGAGTGAGCCGGCCAAGGAAAGAGACGGGCCACCAGCTTGCTGTTTAGAAAAGCACCTGACACGCAGAGAGTTGGTGCCGGAGGAGCGTAAAGATCTGGAGGGAGAGTATTTGGTGAGCATATTTCAGTGTAACACCCAGGGGAAGACGGGAGGGGTACTAATAGCTGTCCAGGACTTACCGGGCTTCAGTGTTGCTGGCACAGAGTGATGGCAAGGGTAGATACCGAGCGGTTTCGTTCCACTGAGAGAGGGGATCACACATTATAGGAAACTATTTATGCACCTAACATGGGACAAGATGGGTTAACACAGGGAGCACTGCCTAAATTAGGAGGTTTGCCACGGGACAGCTAATACTGGTGGGGGACTTCAACCTGTCATGGGTCCTATGGGCTGATAGTGCAAGAGTATTCCACAAACCGGGGATGTCTTCATGCAAGTTAAAGGAGTGCATGGCCCATCTAACATTGGTAGACTATTGGAGGGAATTGGGGTTGGGGGAGCGGGAACATAGTCTACACATTTTACTCCCATGTCCACAGAACGTTCCCAAGAATAGATTACGCCTGGGTATCCAGCATACTCCAGGGGCAGGTATCGGAAGTTAAGTTGGGGGCAATAGCGCTCTCAGTTCACGCGCCCATAACGCTGGTGCTACAAATGGGGAGTCGGGGATCGGGCTGTGGCGATGGAAATTCCCCAGTCACTTGTTAAAAGACAAGGGGCCTCATTCCGACTTTGGAGATAACCACACCGCTATTTGCGGAATGGCTGCCTCCAAAATCGTTCCGACTCCGCCCTGGTGAATGGAGTAATTACCGGTCCATTCCAAGGTTGGAGGGACTGGTAATTCCCCATTCACCAGGGCCCTTCCCCATTCCCATTTGAGCCCCCATAGGGCTCAATGGGAATGGGGAAGGCGCTAATAACGGTACCGTATATTACAGTCTCGTTATTAGCACTAAAGTCCCTTTGCGGGTCTCGTCCTTAACGCCTGCTAAAAGCAGGCGTTAAGGAAGGACTCGTAGTAGGGCGGTAAGGGTTTAACGGCACCGGTCTCGTTACCAGTGACTGTTAACCCTTACCGCCCTACTCGGAATGAGGCCCAATGTTATTTGTGAGTCGTCAAAGGGCAAGAGCAAGGAATTTTTCACATTCAATGCTATGGAGGGGACTCGGGACCATGTGGTGTGGGACGCCTTCAAGGCCACCATGAGGGGGAACTCCTAGCAAGGAAATGCCAGAGGGACAGACAATTGGGCCTTCTCCAGGAGGAGCTGGACGCTAAACTCAAACACGTAATGGAAAAAATGGTAGATAACGTGGGGAGTGCGATGCGGAAGGAATATCGGCTTATCAGGGGCCAATTAGATATGCTGCAGGCAGAGCCGCAGAACAAGCCTTCCTCTTCCTCCAACAGAGGTACTATGTGAAGGTGAATAAGGCAGACTGCCTATTGGCACGTCAGGTCAGGAAGAAAGAGGCATCAAGGAAGATCATCAAAATTAGGCGGGTGACGGAGGAAGAATGTACTGCATTACCAGACATTCTGGAGGCGTTCACTGATTACTACACTGCCTTACCCGTAGAAGGCGATCAGTCCAATTATCTTACAAACTGCCCGCTCCCAAAGATTACGCCACAAGAGAGGGAATATCTAGATAAGGATATCTCACCTGAAGAAATAAGGGCAGCTATAGCCGCTTTACGGTTGGGGAAATCCCTGCGATCTGATTGTTTCCCAGCAATCTTCTACTGGACTTTTTGGCAGTCGTTGATCCTGCGGTTAATTGCACTGAGCAACTCTTTTGGTAGGGCTGGGTGAATTACTCCCTAAATGCAGGAAGTCAAGGTTGTACTACTTGCGAAACCTGGCAAAGATGTAACACTATGTGGCTTGTACCGTCCCATAGCACTTATTAACCTGGATGCAAAAATGTATACTAAAGTGTTAGCATTACATCTGGATAAACTCCTACCCAAACTGATAAATCCCAACCAATCAGGCTTTATCAAACAGCGACAGACCTTTGAGACCAGTAGGCGGGTGTGCCATTTAATAGAAAAGGTTAACAAAACCAAGACCTCTGTGTTGTTGCTGGCGCTCGACACAGAGAAAGCTTTCGACCAAGTTGGTCATTTCTCGTCCGCACAATGGAGATCATGGGGTTTGTGTCCAAGTTCCTCTCATTTTTCAGATCAAGCGCCACTCCTGAGTCTGGCGATTAATGGTCACCTCTTCCGGGTTATAAAAGTTCAGGGGTACCAAACAAGGATGCCTGCTCGCCCCGCTATTATACGCGATCCTACTTGGTGCCACTCCTAGCAAGAATAAGGGCGACTCAGGGCATTAGTGGGATCATTTTCAGGGGTGAAGAGCACAAAGTTACGGCCTTTGCAGATGATCTGCTCCTCCTAATCGCAGAGTCCGACAACACTTCCGGACGATCTCAAGCGAACTGGGGCTCTTTGGGGCAGGAGCAAGGCAAAAGATTACGCTCATAAGTCAGAACTGATGAGTTTGTTTGACTCTCCCTCCAGGGCTCAAAGACTTTGGAAAATACTTGGGGGTTCAAATCACAGACTCGCTGGACTCCCTTTACCAGGTGAACTATACACAGTTGTTGGAGAAGGTGTGACTGCTGTTAGCTGATTAGGGTACTCTATTTTGTGGTTGGGGAGGCTTAACGTTCTTAAAAGTGTACTTCATGGCGGTTCCGGTGGCGGTTCCCCGGGGGTTCTTTGGGAACCCTCAAAAGCATGTAGAGGCATTCTTTTGGAATCTTAAACCCAGGGCTTTCATGAAAATTACTTATGGCTCTGAAAAGCAAGGGAGGGCTGGGGGCGCCAAACTTTCGCCTTTATTATTTAGTGCCCCAAATCAGAGTGGTTCCGGAGTGGTTTATGGACAAGGGCGGTGATGGGTAGGCCACTTGAGGAAGGGCTCTGGCAACCTAAAGAGGATCGACCCAACAATATGCATTTAAGTGGGATAACAGCATTGGTGGGGGGACTCCTGAGATAATGATGTGTTATTTATATAGCGCCTTAATCCAAAGCGCTTTACAGAGCACATATTTACATACAATATCACCCAACCGAAACTGGCACTCATTTATCGACCTCAGAAGGATGAAAGGCTGGGTTGGCCTTGCCAGGATTAGAACCTGCGACCTGCAGATCACGCTCAGATCGCAGCAGCGAGCGCTCAACCCACTGAGCTATCTTACCGACTGCCCTGGTTCAGCAGGTGGCCAGACTTCCCTTCCCTCCCCGCTAACGCCCTTGTTTAGGAACCCTCAGTTCACGCCGGGGCAACAAAAGGGAGCGTTTGCCAGATGGGAAAAGGCTGGGTGCCATAAAATACGGGATATGTTTGAAGGTAGTGAAATAAAATCCTTTGACCAATGCAAGCAGGATTTTGAGTTACGGGAGGTAGCGAGATACCTATATTCACTAATGAGACATTGGCTCACGAATCAATCGATTTGATCTGCAGCCACTATGGACCTTACTCTTTTTGAGATGTATGTCACAACAGATACAGGTAACAAACATGTACACGGGCCATCCAGGTTCAGAAGTTGTGGGTTAAGGTAATGATCCAATGGCACCTCACACTGGAAAAATTGCACAGGTACTACCCACACACGTCTGCGCTGAAATGGAGGGGATGTGTGGAGTTGGATTCCTGGAAACATATCTGTGGGAATGCTTGTCTATACGGCCTTTCTAGGGTATGGTCTGATCAACAATAAATACGATCTTTGGCTCCGAGATCACAGGTAACGTGGGGGACGATAGCTGGGGATGGGTGAAGTACTGGGCAATCTACCATCAAAAGCGCAAAAAAAGCAAAATGAAATTCTGATGATGGTGGCAATGTTGCTTGTGGCGCAGAAACGGAAGCAGAAAGGCACCCCTTCAGAGCACGAATGGGTGGGAATGGTATGAAACTTTGCTGCTTTTGTGGGGGTGACCTACTCGATTCAGAGGGACCACCAAAAATTCCTGATGGAATGGGATGTAATTTTGCAATCTCTTTAAAAGGATATACGAACTGCCTGGTGCCCTAAGAGACTGCAGTTGTTGCGCTTGGTTTGAGTAAGCACTTGCAAACAAAAGGGAAATCTCACCGGATGCCCACAGGAAACGAAGGGGATATGGTTCAGGGAGAAGACCAGGGGGTTTGAGGGGCGGCGCAGCCTTGGGAAGGGGGTTCTGCATCAGTGACTGAAGGAGGAGCTGCTGATATTAGTGGTATCAGATGCCGGGGTGGTTATGGGGTGTTTAAGGGGTTGTGGAGGAAGGTATTAATGGAATTTCTTTGCTAGGTCCGCATTGGGATAAGGTGGGGGCGGAGGGGGATAGGGAAGGGTAGAGGGGAGAGGGAGTTTGTGATTTATTTGACAAAATGACAATAAAATGCATGTTAAAAAAGTTGCAAGAATCTCAGAGCCTCGCTGATACACTCGAACCTCATTTTACTCAAGTTGAAAGTTTGTAGAGAATGAAGGTGTAGCTGCTTCTGCTTTCCCATTTTAAATAAGCGGTACATCATAGACACCTAGGGAAATGGTTTTCCATCAGAAATTAGGGAAAGCTTAGCCACTTTCTGGATGAAACCAGAAAGCTAGTATATAGGGTGCCCTTGACAAACTTAAATAGCCAATTCAAATGAGTGTCTTCCTTATGTGCGTTAAAACTGTTTGAGCAATTTGGGAGATTCAGGAAGGCCATGCGCTCAGCTCTCTGAATGTGAGGTAGACAACTTTGTGAAGGTTTTTCAAAAGATAGCATTTTATTAACTCAAAAAGGTTGGATAAATGCATTATCATCCTTACTCTGACGAGAATTTCCCTGCCTAAAATAAACTAAGAAAAACACTAACAAAAGGTTTCTGTCCCTCACACTTGTATATAAACCAACTCAACAAGGTAATATATATTGCAGCTCAAAAGCAACAAATAGAACAGTCAAATTCACAACGTTATAACAGTCTCTCCTTATAATATGGGTGAATTTCCTGTCCCCAGATTAAAGCAGGATTCTCATCAACAGATTATTTATTGGGTATTTATAATGCGCCTATACACAATGTGTTTCAAGGTGCAACAAGACAAGTGGGTGGGGGAACAGGGAGGACAACAACAAAAATGAATCCAAAAGAATAAGGTAATCCTATCTTGTATCAAAGTTAAAATGCAGTTTTATTGATTTCCACTTAGCAACAAAAAGTTCCAACACTTCAGGATTGTTCAACTAGGTTTTGTTCTCTTCCACTTGTAATATCAAGGATTCTTTGCATAAACCCAGAATAATTCCTGAATTCAGTAGAATGAACAAAAAAATTGTCTTTGTCACCAGTATTCTTCAACCACATATTTTTCTAGAAACAATTACACACTCCTGAAGCAATTTATACAACACTTTCTTCAGCAATGGAAGTTTGTCAGGATGATTCGTGAACACCATTTCATAGCACTTCATCAACTTCCACCTGCTCTACTTCCATGCCAGGCCTACTACTTCAATAACACCTTCTGAATATCCTTTACCAGAAGGGCAGCGTTTTTGCCACTCTTGCTTCCCCACTTCTCCATTAACCAAATACTGACAATAATATGGTCTCACTCAATCTCTTCCTTGGCTTTGGCAATGTGGGTTTTCACCAGCTTCGTTTATGCACTTATTTAAACATGGGCAACAAGCCGTACAAACTTTTGGATTCTTATTTGCCCCATCTTGACTTTGGCAATGTGGGTTGGTTTTGAATTGCATTGTTTTAACTTTCTTTTGGCTTAGGCAATGGTAGTTTGTATTGGGTTCTAGAATGATTGTCAACTCTTGTTGCTTGCTGGCTTTTAAACAACCCTGCATACTTAAAAACACAGTCAGTCTGTTTTACAAACTAGCGCTTTCTCTGCTTTCTGTCAATTCGGTATTCAAAATGCCTTCTTCTGTGGGTTTCCCTCTACGTGTTTGCTTTCTGTTAAAGTACCTGTTCTGAGCACGCGAGCTGTTATGGAGCGCTTCGGTGTCACAACAGCTTAGTGAACTCACCAGGTATGGCATGTGCAACCGTTTCCCCTCGCTGCTCCCAGGTCCTCTGCATCAGTTGCTTCTCGCGGTGTGGCAATCTGCCACTTCCAGTCTGCCACTGTTCACGTCACTCACACACACAGATTCCTCTGCTCCAAAATCTCTCCAGTGCACGCCTGTCACTGGAGACAGCCTTCTTGTAGGGAAAGTTTTTCAAACGTTTGCTTCCCGCTGCGCCGACTCTGCAATTCATGTGCCCAGGGGGCGAGCTTCCCTCTACGACGCTTTCCGGTTCCGCTGTGAGACCTCTGTAATTCAGGCTTCTGGAGGTGAAGACTCTCTCAGGACCGGCTACTGCTCGACACGCGACAGTGGTCCCGGCGTCTTCCTCCAGTCTCTGCTGCAACGTAGAAAGTTCATCAACTCCTCCACCTACGACTACTGCGCTGCTCTTTCTAATGGCCTGCAACTGAGGGGGCCTTTAAAGCCTCCCAGCCTCCCTCAGTTGTGGGTCATTACCATTAACAAGCTGCACTTGCAATTGTGTTCCTATTTAGCCCTCTTCTTTGTCCCATTATTCTGGGGATTATGGGACGTGCAGTCCATAATGCAAAAATCAGTTTTTCCATCTTCTATTTTACACTTGGCCATTAGAAGGTTGGGGTCTCGGGGAGAGTTGAACAAGGGGGTTTCCCAATCCTCCTGCAGAACACCACGCTAAGGGTCTGGATCAGAAAGTGTCCTGCTTTCCGTGGGCACATGAGGAGGGTCCCAGGCCAGGTTTTCTGGGGGAAATATCTCTGGCTCACCATACAAACCTTTGGTTGTAGGCCCCACATTTGTGTGTAGGACCCGCAAACAATCCTCCTGATGTCACGTACCCATCCTCTGGCACTCTATCCCTGTGTGGGCACGGAATGCCCCCACAATTGTGCAATTTTACAAATCTCTCAAAAAATTGCCTTTTCAACAACACATCACCAATGCCTAATTCCAATGGACACAGACCTCAACTCACAGTACTGCACTACTTTTAACAGATGCCAGCACAAATGCTGGCTACCCACACTCTACACAGCGCTCTGCTGCTCTTTAGATAGGCCTGCACTTTCTACTATATCTATTTTTTAATTGTTTGAAGTCTTTTTTAGAAGAGGACGCTTAGGCAGTTAACTCACGTCTAGCTATAGCAGAACAAAGTTATTTGACATTTGCTGAAGATTGAGTTGGGCCTATTTGAGCTCATGACTCAATTTTGAGGGTCATACAACAGCTAGAACTTAGTACTGGAGGGGATGATTGGAATTGATTGAAGGCATTAAAAATGAAACTTGTCTGCATCGAATTACATGGGGCGTTAGTGAGAGAATGTTTACGCTCACATACTGGGCTGATAATACACAGATTGGTCTAGATCAGGCCCACTTCAATAAGGATTGAAGCTACATTGGAAATAAATGCGCTCCGGATTGGCTCCTTCCAATCATTAATAATGCCAAATGGTTATCAGATGAGATGGTCAGAGAAATCCAACAACAACAACAACTAATTAATAAATCCGTCTTAGAACATTATAAGAAAAAACTGGAGGAACTGGATTTGGTTATGAAAGAATGTAAAGATTTCAACCTTAAAAAAAATATGACGCTAAAAGAAGACATAGCCACTTGGGCAAGACTTACCCCTATGTCACAGACAAATATTATCAGGAACAAATGAATTAGAGAAAACTATCAAACCAACCAACTGGGATCTCCCCCATCAGAAATACAAAACAGAGCCCCTTTAGTTAAGAACTCAGTCCCTTTTAAAGGTACTGGGACGAGAAAGAATAGGAGTAACCCACGTTAAGATCGCTTTCCCAGTACTGTGATGATGGAAGATCCCCAATGACTCACAAGGGAGTGAAAAGATCAGTACTGTGACGAGGGAGAAATGAAGATTACCTGCAAGAACCACATTTAGCAGTTTCAGAGTTTTCCCTAGTCCTACTGGCCAGAGCCACTATAAAAGGGAAGATGGACTCAGGAAGTGTGAGAAGCTCTTCCTGAAGGAGCAAGGAGCAGGAATTCTGCGCAGAAGTAGAAGCAGAAAAAGCTATGGACCAGAGGCTCTGTCAGAAGGAGGGGGACCCTTTGCCAGCCAGCGAAGTGCTGAAGACTGGGCAGCCCAGGAGAAACCCTTGTCAAAGGGCCTGACGGAGAGCCTAACCCTGCATGGGGGAACCCCATGGTGTGGAGCTCCTGTAGCACACCAGAGAAGGGGGAGATGACTGCAGAAGCCCAAAACCGAAGCAAAAAGACCCATAGACTGACCAAAGACTACCAGGAGAGAACAAAAGGTACAGGGGTGACCAGGAAGGTTGGCAAGGGCAGATGGGAGAAGTGGGATAACCTGACCCAGCTAAACAGAGGAAGAAGGGAAGCAAAGTACCCTTCCAGAGCTCCCAAGAAAGAAAGCACGGAAGACCCGCCTCCCCCACCCCCAACGAAGATTAATCTTCCTTGTCACAGTACTTGGCAAGATAGAGAATCAGGTTTGCAACGCTGTCCCGAAAGAACCATACAGGTTTGAGACCCGTATCCCAAAGGTTTGAAAGCAACGTGAGACCAGGGGAGGGGAAGCATCCTACCTGGTATTGTGAGAAAGGCATGGGAGAAGTCAAGAGAAGGAAGGCACTCTCTTGACATTGTAAGGAGACTAAAGAAAGGGAGACATTTCCCCTGGTGTTTGTAACCACAGTGAGAAACTCGAGTGAGATCAAGAGAAAGGAACCATTCTCTTGGTATTAACGTTTTTTAGTTGGAATTTAGCTTTATTTTGAGCCACAGACCCTTTTGTTTTGTACCGCTTGGAACTTTGTTTCAGTACATGCTGGAACTTTATTTTTCCACCCCATGTTGGAATCCTGATTGGAACTCTAATTCACTCTTCTGGATAAAGAATACCCACAACCTTTCTAGTTTGGTTGATAGGGTTGGGGACGGAAAGAGGTTTTGGATACATGACAGTGGATTATGTACCAATTTAGTAATAGGGCTAGGTAGGGTCTTCCATTATTTACTTTTGAATAAAAGTTTATGCCAACAAACTTACCACTCCTTTGTTACCTATCTCTGCACCCTCACAACATCTATGCTTAATCTATTAAAAAGAGAGATTTTCTTTGACCTTCAGAACCAACTACTGGTGACACTTGACATTGAGTCACCTTATACAACTGCTTGTGACAAAGAAAATACTAGAAGAATGTCATCTAGACCAGGAGATAACTATAGACGTTATTCTCCACCTGGCAGATCTTGCATTAACAATAAGTCTTCATTTTTTAAGACCAGTTTTATGAACAGATGGGAGCCACATTCGCCGCTAGTCCGGCAAGTTATATGTTGCTAAATATGATAAAATGAACCATCTATTCAACCCAAAACCCTTTTAGAAACCATATTCAAACCTGTGTTGGATATACAGACGATGTATTCATCATATCCAAGGGAGACACATCCCAGCTGGCAGCTTTCTGTAACTGGTGGAACGCTCAGAGTGCCTTTCTAAACTTTTTATATAGTATACATATAGTGGGGCCAGAATAAACATCTAGGACTTATTAGTAGCCTAAGAGGGGGCTCTTTATATGTCCATATACCAAAAACCTAGAGACAGAAATGCGCTTCTTGCATATAACAGCTATCATGCCAAAAAATTAGCCAACTTTACAATATTTTGAACAAGCAAAGCAAGTTATATCCTGTTTGACGGAACACGATTGTCCAAGAAAATGATTGTCAGTTGTACCAGAGAGCAAAAAACATACCACATGATGTCACGCCAAGACAAGAATCTAGAAAATAAAACAAAATCAACAAAATTACAGCGGTACAGCGTTACTCATCTTTTGCAAACAAAATAAAGACATTTTTAAAAAAACTATGGCCGATTCTAAATGTGGGTAATGTACAGATATCACAACCAAGGTTTGCCATCAAAAGACCGAAGAATCTCAGAGACTTGCTGATACACTCACTCATGTCAGATGGGTACTGCTAAACCAGACCATCAACAGCAACTATGGTCCCTCCCAAAATACACAGGAGGCTATAGTCGTCCCTGCGGATCATGTTCGGTGTGTGCTCAAACTTATCTCAGTATCAAAATTTATATTGGTTGTCTGACACGGTGGATCCAGAAACATTTTACAAATTGCAATTCGAGCAATGAATCTATATAGTTGAATGCACTTGCAATTTAAAATACATAGGCATGACTAACAGACAGACAAAAAAAAAACTTCATGCACAAATCTTGTACACGCACTAAAAAAGAAAACGCTTCCAGGGTGGATCATTTCTTACAAGCTAACCACACCGAAAAAGAACACTAAGGTGGACCATTCTTGAGAAAATAAAACTACCACCAGGACCGTGGAGGGGTTCGGGGGACAGCAATACATCATTACTGTTGAAACAGGCAAGAAATGTATTTTCAGATTACAGCGACGGTTTCAATGTATTTGTATTTATTAGGTTTATATAGCGCTTTACGCCAAAGCGCTTTACATTAAACAAGAATACGTTAGAATAAAATGGAAGCATAATTGTAAAACATGAGACAAACCATCAAAAACAATATATAGAACAATTTGCAGAGGAGTGAAAAGGGAAACTAAAGAGTAAGAGAGAGGCAGGGTTAACTGGAAGGGGAGTGCAGAAAATGAGCATTCAAGGAAGAACATAAGGAGGAGTAAGAGGAAATGGAGCGGATAGAGAGAGGTAGAGTGTTCCAGTGTAGAGGGGCAAGGAGCTGAAAGGAACGGAAACAAGAACGGGCACAAGGGGAAGGAGGAACAGTGAGTAGGAAGAGATCTACAAATCTGAGGGGGCGAGAGGGAGCGTAGAACGAGCGAAGAGAGGAAAGGTAGGGAGTGGGGGGCAAGATCATGAAGAGATTTAAAGACGAGACAGAGGAAGTTAAATTTAAGTTGAGAATGAAAGGGAAGCCAGAATAGGTAAGAAAGCGAAGAGGAAATGGAATCATGAGGAGAGAGAAGGCAAAGCGTACAGATGATAGAGTGATGAACAAGTTACTTACCAACTGGTAACGTTCTTTCGACTGGATGTTCCTCCAACGCATTCCACATCTTTGACATGTAATGTCCACAGCTGTGCACTTCAGAAACATTTTCGTAAGAGGGCGTCCTGCGTCGAAGGCGTCAGGTCAATGTCCCTCGAGGGCCTCTGTCGAGGACGAAGTCACAGGATGTTATAAATAGGATGCACGGTGCCCCGTAGCCTCCGTTTAAGTTTTTTTCCCCCAGAACGTGCAACACCATTCTGATGCCTGCCGGACTGCACTTAGCCTTGCGGAAACCGAAGCTGCAATCGCATAGGAAATTCTCCTGAGGGGCAGGCTGGGAGGGCGATGTGGAATGCATTGGAGGAACATCCCGTCGAAAGAACGTTACCAGTTGGTAAGTAACTTGTTCTTCAAATTGATTGTGTCCTCCAACGCATTCCACATCTTTGACAGACTCCCAAAGCAGTACCAGTAAATGGAGGAGGGAAAAGAATTTAGTATACCCAATTAGATTGCAGAATAAAGAACCGCTTTCCCAAAGGCCATATCCTGACCATGGATTGTATCCAGGGAATAATGTTTTACAAATGTATGGATTGAAGCCCAAGTAGCAGCATCACAAATATTCCCAAAAGGAACACCCCGCTGGAGGGCTGTGGAAGAAGCCACGCCCCTAGTGGAATGAGCGCTCAACCATTCAGGAGGGTTTTTACCTGCCAACCGGTAACACTCCGTAATGGTAGGATAATCCACCTGGACAAGGTCCGTTTGGCAACAGCCTGGCCCAATCGGTGTCCAAAGAGTTGATTGTCCACTCTGACCCTGGACATCCTAGAAATGTAAAAGCTTAGAGCTCTCCTAGGATCTAACCGATGGAGACGCTCCTCTTCCTTACCTGGAGGAGGGTGGAAAGATGAAAGAACCATCTTTTGACTCAAATGGTACTCAGACTACCTTAGGTAGAAAAGAAGGACGTTCTCTCAGTACAACCCTGTCCTTGTGAAACACAGTAAAGGGTGGCTTAGCTGAAAGTGCCTGCAATTCACTCACTCTGCGAGTGGAAGTAAACGCAACCAAGAACACAGTCTTGAAGGACAGTAATCTCAAAGGACAAGAGTGCAAAGGTTCAAACGGGGCACCCATGAGAAATCTCAAAACCAAATTCAAATCCCAAACCAGCACCTGGAAAGGGGACGGCGGGAATACATTAGTCAGTCCGTCAAGAAACTGAGAAATCAAAGGAATCTTAAAGTAAGAACATTCTTCAGACGAGTGCTTAAAGATAGACAGCGCTGCCAGGTAATGGTACCCACTTGAAGGCCCCTGTGGGCCAAAGAAAGCAAGAAGACAAAACCATAGGAATGTAGCACTGAAAAGGATCAACATTGTGATCCCTGCACCAGTCGCAGAATTTACGGCAACGGTACAGGGATTTTGTTGCAGGCTGCCTGGCCGAAAGCAACGCCTCCATTACGTAATCCGGGAGGTCCCAATCCTTATACCTCAACCTTTCAGATACCAAGCATGAAGGAGAACCTGCCCCCTCCGCTTCCCCTGGCGCGAGAGCAGATCATCTCAGTGGGGAAGACGGCGTGGAGGGCAGTTGGACATTTCCAGAAGGTCCGGGTACCACGCTCTCCTGGCCCAATCCGGAGCAATGAGGATCATGTGGGAACCGAACTTCTGCAACACTTGAGGAATGACGGGGACTGGAGGAAACGCGTACAGCAGTGGGAATGACCAATCCACCACAAATGCGTCTCCTAAGGCTCCGCTTAGAGGAAATTTCCTTGAGCAGAATCTCTCGTACTTCCGGTTGACACTGGTGGCAAAGAGATCCACTTGCAGGGTTCCCCAAAGGGCGAAGATCTCCTGAAGGACTTCCCGAGCCAACTCCCACTTGCGAGAGACTGCTCTGCTTGCTCAGAGCGTCCGCCGCTGCATTTTCGTCGCCGGCCAGATGAACTGCCGAGATTGAAATTTCCTGCTGGATGGCCCAGAACCACAGCTGCATTGCCTCGCTGCACAACGGGAGTGACCCAGCCCCCCCTCTTTTGTTGAGGTAATGCATGGCGCCACTGTGTTGTCCGTCATGACCAAGACACTCTTCCCCTGTACCGAGGCAGAAAAGCCTTCAGGGCTAACCTGATGGCTCTCAGCTCTAACAGATTAATGGAGTCAGGACTCCGGAGACCAACAACCGCTGGCGGTCAAGTTGTTGGCATGAGCACCCCATCCTGTGAGGGAAGCGTCCGTCACTGCAGTCACTTCCAGCCACGGTTGCCAAAACGTTTCCCCCTTCATCAGGTTCCCTTCGTTCACCCATCACAGAAGGTCCTCAGAGACCGAGTGTGAGATCTGTACATGATCCGACATCTTGCCGGAGAACTGCGACCGCTGCATCTTGAGGACCCATTGCAGGGATCTCATCCGCAGCCTGGCCTCTGGCACCAGAAAAATGCAGGAAGCCATGAGGCTGGGCAACCTTAAGAATTCGAACTCTGGGAGACTCTGGGCATGTTGAAACTTGCCCACCATCTGCACAATGTGATGAGCCCTTACCCTTGGGAGGAGAACACTTCCCAAAGGACGTATCTAACACAGCCCAGATGTACTGGAGCTGTTGGGAGGGTGTCAGGTGCGACTTCTTGAAATTCAGGGAGAAGACCAGCCTGTGGAGGGTGCGGCAGGTGACCCTGAGATGATCCAAAGCTAGCTCGGGAGAGCGTGTCCGAATCAGCCAGTCTTCCAGGTAGGGGTAGACATGAATCCCCCCCTCACCTGAAGTACGCTGCCACCACCACCATGAGCTTGGTGAAGACCCTCGGGCGGAGGTCAATCCGAACGGCAGGACCCAAAACCGAAGGTACGAGTCGCCAGCCGCAAACTTCAGGTACTTCCTGTGCGCGGGATGGTTTGGCACATGGAAGTAAGCATCCTTGAGGTCCAGAGACACCAACCAATCCTGAAGTTGAAGGGCCTGGAGGACCTGAGAAAGAGTGACCATCTTGAACTTGTCCTTCCGTAGAAGTTTGTTCAACCAACGCAAGTCCATGATGGGTCTCAAACTCCCGTCTTTCTTTGGGATCAAAAAATAAGGGGAATACCATCCCTCGGTCCTCTCCGCCACAGGCACCAGTTCTATAGCACCGTTCTCCAGCAGGGACAAGATTTCCTGCGCAAAGAGCGGATCTGGAAGCTTCAAAGAGAGTTTCCCCGGTGGATTGTCGTGAGGCCGCCGAAGGAAAGGAAGACGGTAGCCGTGGGCTATGGTATCCAACACCCACGCATCTGAAGTAATGGTCCGCCATTCTTCGAGATGCTGAGACAGTCTGCCCCCAACCGGTGAACCACGGGACATGGCCTCATGAATGTTTGGAAGCAGCAGTGCCTGAAGACAAAGAAGCAGTTGCCTGAGCGGCTCTGGCACCACGATTTTCCCATCCACCATGGGTACCTTTCCGCTTGCCCCTTTGACTGGCGGCCCCTCTCGTACTACCAAAGGAGGAGTAGTACCGAAAGGAACCTCCCCTCCACTGCTGGCCCTAGGACGAAAAGACAGTGGTTGATGCACTGCGGCGCACAAAGACTTCGCAGCAGCTTTTGAGGTCTGTAACCTCTCAAGGCTCTAGTCAGCCTTGCTGCCAAATAAATGTGCGCCATCAAAGGGCATGTTGAGAAGACGGGCCTGCACATCCGGAGCAAACCCCAACTTCCGCAACCACGCAAATCTGCGTATCATGGTGCTCGCAGCCATGGATCGGCTAACACTGTCGGCCGTATCCAAACCCGACTGAAAGGATTCACACATAGCAGACTTGCCGTCTTGCACGAGAGCAAGGAAACCATCCCTTTCTTCCCCCTCGGCAATATGCTCAGCCGCCAAGGAAACAATTCCACACGTGTGTGTGAAAACCTTGTCAAGGCACACGTGGAGTTGGCCGATTTCAAGGCCATGCTCCCAGCAGAAAATACCTTCCGGCCCAACCGTCGAATCGCTCGTCGTCCCGTAGCCGCCTGAACCACCAAACTCTCAGGAGTGGGTGTAGTAGACGAATAGCTGGGGTCGCTAACGGAAGGGCGGTATTTCTAAGTTAGATTTTTATTCATAGCCGGAAGAGATTCCGGGGACTGCCAAGCAGCTGCCGCCCTTTTCTGCAAGGTAGAATGAAATGGCAAAACAGGGTCAGAGGATGGCCCTTGATCCAAGATGTCCATCAGATCATCTTGCACAAAGTCTTCAGGAGGACTAGCCAGCCCAGATACTCCGAGACTCGTGCCATCAGTCTCCTATAAGAAGACTCCGCATGAGCCCCAGGCTCAGGCCTACCAAACTCCACTTCCGGGGATGTGTCCAGTCCACTTGCATCATGGAGGGTCTGTCTAAACTCCTCCAACTGACTGTCCCCAGAAAAAAAATGGAAGCATCATCAAGGTCACCAGGTTCCTCAACCTCAGACCTTCCCTCCTCTTCAAAAATATCATCCAGAAGGGGTTGAAACCCAGGTCTGGGGACAGAAGAGGGCCTGGAGGCCAAAACCGGCCTCACCGACTTCGATGAAGCCTTTCTTGGAGGATCCACAATGTCTGGGTACTCAACAGCAAATTTTGAGAATAAAATTCCCAAAAGCGCTGATGGCTTCGACATCGAGAGTGTCGTCAACCTCGACGTCGGGACCGGCGAAGGCTTTGGCATCGACATAGGTGCCGACAGCGCTGTGGGCTGATACGACGGCAAGGCGGCAATGTCCGAATCGGACAGACACTGCACCGAACGAGTCGACGCCGGCCCGAGCACTCAATAGGTCGCTGTGGTCTCGCTGGGGACGAGGACCGAGACCTAGAGTCACGTCTCTTGAGACCCTTCAATTCCTTGTCCGTATGGGACCTCGACGGCTCCTGATGAGTGTCGCGTCGCGAACCCGAGCCCGAAGGCGTGCGAGCCACGGAACGAGACCGTTCTAGGCCGGGTTTGTCAGAAGACGACCGGACCTGTGTCCTGTGATTGAAAAATCGCCATCATAGATTTCTTGAACGCTGCCCATTCCTCCAGAGTCGAGGACTTTGTAGGGCACGTAACCTTCCTTGAGGCATCATCCTCCGAGGAGGACGGGGAAGGCGACCGGTGACGGCGCTTCCGCGAGTGCTGGGACAAGGAAGATGAGTGGCGGGAACAACTCGGGGACCGAGATCCCTGGGATTCCTTCTGACGCATAGAGTTGCCCCTCGAGTCATCGGTGGAAACCCCCTTGGACTTGGAAGTCCGGGACTGAACAGGCTTCCAGCCCCTACCTACCAGAAGCTTCCCCTTCCGCAAGGCCTTTGCAGTCAGCGACCGGCATTTCTAGCAGTCGTCGGTGTGGTGCGACTCGCCGAGGCACCACAAATAAATGCGGTGTGGGTCGGCCAGCGACATCTTGGACTTGCAGTCCCAGCAGGTCTTGAAACCGGACCGCGGAGTCGGAGGGGTCGAAGAGAAAGATATCTTCAATGAAAAAAACACACGAGGCGTGCCGAGTCTCACGAAGTTAACTCGTTCGTGGAAAAAACGTAACTAAGGCTACGGGCGCCGTGCGTCCTATTTATAACATCCTGTGACGTCGTCCTCGACGGAGGCCCTCGAGGGACATGGACCCGATGTCATCGATGCAGGACGCCATCTGCCGAAAAAGTTCCCGAAGCACACAGCTGTGGACATTACATGTCAAAGATGTGTGATGCGTTGGAGGACACAATCCATTCGAAAGAGGGATTTGAGGGGAGCCAGGTGAGAGGCAGGGAGGCCAAAGAGGAGAGTGGAGGAATAGAAAAGACGAGATAAAATGAGGGAAGAGATTAAGAGTTTAGTGGCCTGGAAGGTAAGGGAGGAACAGATTTTACAAACATTGAAGAGGTGGAAGCGGCAGGCGCGGGAAGTAAGAGAAATGTGGTGGGTAAAGGAGAAGGAGGAGTCGAAGTGAAGGCCAAGATTGCGAGCGGAGGCGGAGATAGGAGATTAGAAGGGGGAAAAGAGAATAAATGGAGGGGGAGAGGGAAGAGTGTTGGAAGGAAAGACTAATACTTCAGTCTTATCAGTATTGAGGAAGAGAAAGTGAGATGACATCCAGTTTCTAAGAGACAGGAAGAAATATTAAGGTGGATGTGAAGGAAGAGAAAGATAGAGCTGGGTGTCATCAGCTTAGAAAGGGTGAGAACTGCCGAAGACAGATGATAGGGGAAAGAAGGGAAGTGTAGAGTGATAAAAGGAAAGGACCAAGGAGCCTTGGGGAACACCGAAGTCCAGGGGGAGAGTAGAGGAGGTACCACCGTTCCAAGAGACAGCGAAAGAACGGTTGGAGAGATAGGAGAACCATTTGAGAACAGGGCCTTTGATACCAAGGGAGGAAAGAGTGTTGAGGAGTAAGGGGTGATCGACAGCATCAAAGGCAGCAGACAAATCAAGGAGGACGAGCGAGCAGTAAGGACGGAGTTGAGAACGGAGGTGAAGGCAGTTTCGGTGAAGTGTTTAGGGTGGAATCCAGATTGAGAAGGGGGGAGAAGAGAGATTGGATACAACAGTTAAAAGATGAGTGTAAACTAAACATTCATGAAGCTTAGAAAGGAATGGTAGAAGAGAGATTGGAAGTAAGTTAGGAGAGGGTTTTTTCAGGATAGGGATAATGGTAGTGTGTTTGAAGGAGGAAGGGAAGGTAGCAGTGGAGAGGCAAATGTTGAAGGAGGTGAGGTAGGGGATGAGAAGAGGGTAGATATTAGAAATCAGGGGGTTGGGGAGGGGATGAGAGGGGCAACAGAAGGGCAAGTGTTGGACAGGAGGAGGGAAACATCAGAAGGAGTAACAGGGGAGAAGGTGAAGTTGATCAAGGCTGGAGGAGATAGAAGAGGACAGAGTGGATAAAGCATTAGCTGAGAGAGGAGAAATCAGAGTGGGGAGGGAGGCAGAGCAGGTAGAGGAAAAGAGAAGGGCTAAAGTTACGGAGATCCCGTCGAGAGAAGGAAGTGGGAGAAGAGGACGGAGTGGACGGAGGGAGGGGGAGTGAGGGAGAAGGAGAGTAAGGCATGGTCAGAAAGTTAGGTGGGGAGGGTAGAAACAGGGGAGGAGGAGAAGGTAGAGATAAAGATAAGATCAAGGGTAGAACCCGAAGAGTGAGTAGGAGAAGTAGGGAGGGGAGTGAGGAAGTAGGAGTCGAGAATGAAAAAAAGGAGGGGATAGTTGATGAGAAGAGGGGAGGTGAAGGTTGAAGTCCCCGAGAACAGTGAGGGGAGAGGGTGAGGGAGAGATGAGGGAAAGAAGGTGATCAAGGTCATCATAGAAGGAAGAGAGGGAGAGAGGGGGCCAGGCGGTCTGTAGATGATTAGAAATGAGATAGCGTGAGGGGAAGTAAAAGATTTGTGCAGATATTCAAAGGAAGGGAAGATAGGAAGAGGAGTTGGTGGGGGGGGTGACGGATAGGATCATAGAGGAGACCAAGGCAACCGCCGCGACCACATGGGCAGGAGACATGAGAGAAAAAGAGGAGGAGGAGGTGGCGAGAGAGGCAGGTACAGTAGAGTTGTGAGGGGGGGGGGGGGGGAGTCCAAGTTTCTGTAATGCAGAGGAAATGAAGGTTAAGTCGCATAAATTGGTCAAGAACAGCTGCGGTCTTGCGTTCCAGAGGGCAATGTTGATGAGACTGAATGGTTCAAGGATAGGGTGATAGATGAAGTTGGGACGTTGAGGAAGGGTAGAAGGGGGATGGCGAGGACTAGGGAGGGGTTGAGCGAGGGGGCATGAAGATAAGGGAAGGGGATAGAAGGGGCAGGAAATAGCGGTGAGGGAAGGGGGAGGGAGCGAGAAACAAGGAGGAAGAGGAGAGAGGAGGAAGGGACCGTGCATGTCAGGGGGGAGGAGGAAGGGAGTGGACTGAGAAGAGTGGGGGTAACTAGCAAAAAAAGGCAGAAGAGGGAGGGGCACGTTGAGAGATGGAGCTCAGGGAGGAAGAGTCAAGGCGAGGGTATAAGGGGAGGCAGTGCAGAGAAGAGAGTCACAGGGGTAGGGAGAGGACTCGGGGGGGGGGGGGGGGGGGGGGACGGGTTGCTGAGGTGTAGTGGGGGTAGAGCAGAGTGCGGACACTGGGTGGGTGGCACAGTGAAGGCTGGTCAAGGGTGTGAAGCGGCCACAGGATAAAGAGGGGCTGCAGGTGACAGGCCACCAAGGCAGGCAGATGCGTGACCAGGAACAGTGAGGGCCAGTAGTCAGGAGAACACAGATGTTAGGCCAGAAAGACCAGGTAGGTGTTGAGGCAGGCCACGGGATACTGGCAGGCACTGGGTGGAGAGGGGCCAACAGAGTACGAAAATCTGCAAGTAACGTGGGAGTGCCAGTGGAAGAGGGTCCAAGGGCCAGAGGGATGGTTGCACACACAGGCAAGCACCGCACCGGCAGGACCCACGGCAACAAGGCAGGTCGCAGTAGGCAGGCAGCCCCTACACACACGCGGAGCGCTGAAGCTCAGTCTCCTGATCCGCTTCTCCCTTCATCAGGCGGTTTCAAACCTCACTAAATCAATATAAATTACAATTTTTTGCTAAGCCCTCTCCACGTTCCTGCCCCTATACTCGTAGGGCACCTCCAGTTCAAGTTTTCCTGGGATTCGCAAACTCCTTCTGCCTGATCCCAGCCTGGATTTCAACACTGCGTCAGTGCCAGTTAGGCCTCTAGCTCTGGTACGAGAGCGCTTGACCTCTTCCTGCTGCCTGGGACTCTTCTTCCGACCCGCTTGGTCCTGGCTGTGGACTGCCTGTCACCATTGGAGCTCTCCACTGGCATGCACTGCACTGTTCCCTCTATTAGGGCCTCCTCAGATGTGTGGCAGCCCTGGATCGCCTTCTCCCCCCCTGAATTTGCTCCTACGCCAGCCCTCCTGATCCTCTCGGCTGGAAGCTACGTGGCCTGTTTCTGGATTGCCGTGCTTCTCTGGTCTTCTCTGTGAACGCGTGGTGGCTTCTGCTGGTCCTCTCTTCAGAGGTCTGCCTCTGCTTCTATCCACCCATAGGGAGACTCTGCTTGGCCCTGAAACGGCCCTCTCGCGGGACATCCCTGCTCCTCCTCGCCTCCCGTGGCCTGCCTCTGCGCATCTTCTGACCAGCTGCATGGCGCTGTATTCACATGTGCTACGCCTGCTGCTCTTGTCCACCGCGACCGGTGTTCCCACTTCCCCAGCGGTGTCCAGTCCTCTGATTGCCCTCTCACCTGGATCTGCCACCTCCTGCAGGCTGCTTTTCTACTGTGCAGGTCTCCTTGGCTGGGCATTTGCCTGCCTGGTTTACGGCGCTGCTCCTCTTGCTTCTGCCCTCCACCATTGTGACCCGTTGGTTCATCCTGCTGGCTTGGATCTCCCCGCCTCCTACTCATTGCTTCTCTCCGTTGTGGGACTTCTCTGCCAGGTGCTTATCTGCCTGGACTGCTGCACCGCTCCTACGGCTTCTGACTTCCACCGTTGATTCATCCTGCTGCAAAGGTCCTACTCACTGATTCTCTCCGGTGTGGGACTTCTTTGCCGGGTGTTTAACCGTCTCGACTGCTGCGCCGCGCCTACTTCTCCTGACTTCTTCCACTGACTCTTTAGCTAAACCTGCTGGTGCTGTTTTCTTTGAACCCTCTGTCTCACCATCGTGGGACTGCCTGCCTACTGCGACCTGCCTTGTTGCTGTGGGTCCTTTTTGCCTGTGTGTGCAAACATTCCTCTGGCCCTTGCAGCCTCTTCCACTGGTACTCCACGTTACTTGCAGCTTTTAGTGCTCTGTTGGCCCTATTGGCTCGGCAATGAAGCAATACCATGGCAAAGTCTTTCAACTGGGTAATATTAAGAAAAACCTTGAAAACAACTAGAGATATACTATACATAATGAGCAGATGGCATTAGGAATAAGTGGGTTAACACAGATGTTAGTATAGTCTTTTTTCGTTAATAGATGTCGAACCTGAAAAACCTGCAGATAAAACGAACCAAGAGAAGAAGCTTTGCGACACAATATAAGGACCTGTGTGTTTAAAAAGTGCCCCTTTGGTAAAAGAAATAGAATAGGTGTAGATCTGAAATGAGTAGTCTTGTTGGTGCTCCTTTAATCAAGAAAACAGCATTTGGATAGCAGCAACTTTATCCCACTGATTATGGGTTGTTGCAATCAAACCATGTTCTCATTTATAGAACACATGTGCGCACTGAGGCCCATAGGCGTGATGCGCAGTACAAAAATGTAATAATAATAACATTCACGTATCACTCTGCAATGTCATTGTGATGTCAACGTATGATGCCAAGATTTCAACGCGGTCCGAAGGGACAATGCAAAATGTGCACCGAGCCGGTGTTCAGTAATCACCAAGGTATAACGTCCTTTCATCTACAGTTGTAATTTCGATAGGCTTTTTTAAGAGTATTTTTTACGAAAAAACTCAAATATATAGGGGGGTTTGGGAAAGTGGGGTGGGGAATCAAACAATAGGGGATGGGGGCTTGGGTAGGAGACCCCCCAAAAATAAAAAATAATCAATTTAATTAAAAAAATACTTGTAAAAAAACCCATAATTACAACCGTCGATGAAATAACATAGAACCAACACCAAAACGCAGAGAATGTCAGTGTCTCGAGAGGCTGCGGTTGAAAAAATAACACACGCAATTAATAAAATTGTATCATGATATTTCCTTACAAAATGTGAACACCATTGAGGCTGCAGTGCAAGTCCATAGCAAATGGAATAGCAAGCATTTCTCCATCTATAGATGGAAGATGCAGACCTGGCACGGATGCCCAAGACCTTCTAAGAACAGAGGTGGGTAGAACAAAATGTAAAAGTAAAGACGTAGTTTGAAGCTTATTCAGTTAGGTAACTGCTATATGCATTTATAAAGCAATACATTTTTAGATGTAGTGAATACAAAAAATATTGTTTTTTGTTTCACCTCTCCACTACAGAACAAGAGAAATAGCGGCATGCGGCAGTGTATTGCATTGATACATCTGACACTCGACTCAAGCAACGGAAGTCAACTAATTCTTGCATTATGAATTATTAGGTCTTCAGGAATGCCATCACAATAGCTTATATCTCAGAAATCGGTTGACCGAGGAGGAATATCTTCAATCTATTTCACACCCTTTTTAAGTGCTTTCTAAGCTGTCGTTTATTATCGACTGATACAGTGGAAATAAAAATAATTAAAAAATAAACCAAAAATAAGGGGATTGTTTAAGGGGCAGAATAAAGGAGCAACTATCCCTAGTTACTACTCCTTTATATCAGTTGTTTTGAATACCCCGACAGTACCGTGAGTCCTATCGGAGTAGCCCAGAGTAGCCCTGATTTTCTGTGGTCACCTAGGGCCGATATGCACCCAGTCTTAGACCACAGCTGACAATTATCACATTTTGCTCCAAGTTGAATGTTTGTAGCGAGAGAAGGTTTTGCAGCTTCTTCTGTTTTACCCTTTTAGATAAGCGCACTTTATCTCCACCCAGGGACATATTTGGTGACTGGGAATGACTGCCACTCAGCCAAAGTCACCCCCACAGGAGAGGGCCAGTCCAGGGACCTCTACTAACTGTGATGGAGTGGCCCGCCACAATTAACCATGTTGACTCAAGTAGCAAGTCCAAGGGTGTTTATTTGGAAAAACAAACAGATTGGTTGTGGGTCTGATGAGAGATCTTTCAGGCTACCAGGGTCTTTTGGGGACTTGGCGCTAGGGCCGTTCCTCTCTAAATTGTCTACCCCACCCTTTCCCTCCTCCCTATCCCAGGTGTCTGTAACAGGATCTTATTACTATCGCCAGGTACCCCTACTCTGTTATTTCTGGGGCTACAGGTGTTTTCTCAAGAATGGTGGGTACCTGACTCTCTAGGGCTCTTCTATTCTTTCCCTGACCTATGCCGCATAGCAGTCTAAGGAGGTATGGGGTGGTGCCTTCTTTCACCGGGTGTCACTCTTTGGTCTCTCACACCCGTTCTCTCCTGACCCTTCTCTACTGTGGTCCCAACAGATGTTCTCCTCCCACCATCCTGCTGTCCCTCCAATCTCTTACTCCGCCTTTCAAGCTCCACTCTTTGATCTGAAGTCTCCTCTCACTTCTCAACTCTATCACTTCTTACTGTCGCTACCTCTGGTTATCTCCATTGTTGTTCTTTCGTCTCTGCTATGCAACCTCCTTGCTCCTACTACTCTTTGGCTACTCTCTCCCCTTTCTTACCACTACTCCCATTCCTCTACTCTCTCTCACCACTACCGCCTTGCAATTACCACTATCTTTCATTACTGCTATCTCCACTGCAATTACCACTAACACTTACTGTCCGCTACTACCAACTAACACTTCCTCCTCCCACTAACACTTTATTACTCCAACAACTACCACCACCTCTCTTTGACCCTACTCTCTCTCTAATCCTCACACTCTCCACTCTCGCACACAAATACTCGACAAACCCCCTCTCTCCAATACCTTCCGCACTCCAGCCGCTCTCGGCTCCTCTGGTCTCTTGGACATCCTCCACCACCTCCTGTCCTCACCCAACTAACCCACACAGCACAACTCACATGCACCTCTTTAAATACCCCACCCCTTCCCAGGATTGGATACTCAACCTGTCCAATCATTGAACTGAGGGGCATGCCAGGGGACGTCTATGGGGGGTGACTAAAAAAGGGCCTGTATGCCCCGCCCTTGCTGCATTTCTAATATGGACCTGGTGGGTCCAGATCTTCTTGTAGGCCAAACATAGAACCAAAATATCCCCAGTGGCTAGTGAGGATTTCCTGAATAATGGCAGCTCTGGCATCTCCCTGCTGCTTGTTGCGGCTTCTCCCCGACAACTTTCTCCTGCGGCAGGGTAGCCGCCTTCACCCCAGGTAAGGTGGTCAAGGGAGGGGGGTGCCTTCTTTCACCGGGTGCTTGCACTCAATCAGGTACTCCGGGTTGTTTGGTTTGGGCTCCTTCCCTCCCCTGACAGGGCCTAAAAGCAGGCCCCGTCACATAACCTAAACCAGTTAGGACCAGGATGGAGCCTGCCACGATGGGCTCACAAAGAACCCACATGGTCAGAACATTCATTTTGAGACTACCTCATTGTCACATAGACAAAGGGAAGCCCTAGAAAAAAAATGGTGTAACTCTCACCTGACTCCCACGGAGGCGCTGGTCTAGTCTGGGTTGCTGTGGCCTCTTCGAGCGTGATGCGCAGAACTCGGAACACCGACTGAACAGGACCCTCAAATCTTGCTTGTCTGGCCCGTAGGAATATCCTTCGGCAGATGAGAAAGGGGATTAACAGTCTGCAGAATAGTGTGCTTGCTCCCCCCTCCCCCACTTCATTCTTCTCCAACTTCCTCCGAAATCCCCGGTTGAAGCTCACCTTATGGTTTGAAAGGATAAACTCTCAATCCTGCTTCTGGTGCAGGGGCGCATGTTTGTCCAGTTACTTCACTGGTTTTCAGAATGGCGCTGGCAAAATCCACTTGACTTTTCCGAGCGGAACGCCGTAAGTATGAAGATTACAAAAGTTCAAGTGTAGAGCCTCCTTTTCTGTTGCCTTCCCTACCTGTGATCTGTCCTTTATTTCAGGTGCAGAGTGAAGGCGATGTGTTGAGGGATTGAATTGGCGATGGTAAACTCAGGTGAGTTAGCGATGGGGGCGATCCCTCTTAATGTCTTTATATACATCCAGTAATGTCTTTTGTCCTTTCCCCATAGGGGCCGGGGTGCCGTACCTGCCAACGAATCGGCGCCGACCCGAAATGAGGAATGGTCCACCAACAGAAGACCGGTAAGTGTTATGGCGGAAAATTAGGCTTTCCTCATATGTTCCTTCTGCTCACCTTTTGTCTCCTCTTCTCTCCCCTAGGCGCAGAGATGTGGCGACCGGTGCAGTCAGTCGCGGTGGAGCCAGAAGAACTCCCGAGGACAGGTGAGTGAAGCGCGGCGCTGCAGCGAGCAACGCAGTGCTTTTAAATGAAAGTCTTTTCTCGGGAACGCTGGCGTGAAGGTTCCGGATGCAGGTAAGAAGTTTGATAAAATTCTTTGTTTTCACCTTTCTCTTCTTTCCTTACAGGTGTTCCAGGATCGAGGCGGGCGTGGCTGGAGACCAGATGCAGGAGCAGACACGATGAGCGTTCAGCTGCTTGGCTGCAGAACAACGCGAAGCGTGAACTACTGTCTGGGCGTGGCTTAAATAGCCCCCAAAGTAGTTCCAGGTAAGTATCCTTCCCTGGCCACGCCCGAGTGGCAAAATAGTCCCAATGAAAAAATAGTCCCTTTCAGGTCTCAGGGAGGCCTGAATCTTGCTGCATGGTCTGCATCAGGTAAGTGCACAAAACACCTTCCTTTATGTGCCTGGCACCTATGGCGCCAAGACAGAGTCCAAAGAGCCCCTATAAGGGGCCGCTGGGCTTTTACCCGGGGGCATGATGCCTGCTCCCGGGGGTGCTGGGCCTGGCCTGGTGCTTCGGGGGCAGGCATCATGACAAATGGCTGGAAGGAGGCTTAATAAAGCAACAAAAAAGCACATAGGGTACACCAGTGGCTACCAAAAGGTGCATTTGGTGAATCCAAAATTAAAGCTCAGCTACTACCAACCTACTCCCTAAAACAAAAATATAGTGACACACTCGTTCTAAGGCAGACATGGGGTGCCTGAGATGCACTCCTGGGATTTTAGGGGTGTGCCCAATAACATATACCTTATAATAGGTAAAAGGGGACATAATGGCAGGGGGGCTTCAGTAGAGGTCCCTCTGGCCACCAAAAAGAACTAGGAACAAAAGAAAAAAACCAGGGGGAAAAAAGCAAAAGATTGAGGGGCCCCGGGAAGTGGCTATACGATCCTCCAAATATGAATTCTGGCTTAACAGCTGCTGTTAAAGTTTTTACCAAACTAGCCCTACCCAGTATGGGACGACCTAAAAACGAACGCAGACTCGGACAACAGTACCGCCCTGATTCTCCTTGATCTATCCGCAGCTTTCGACACTTAACCACGACATCCTCATAAAGAGATTAGAAGGACTAGGAATAACAGACACCGCCCTACTATGGATCAAATCCTTCCTGACAAACAGAACCAAAACCTTTTAAGTCCAAACCTAGAGACTCCACGTGCGGAGTACCACAAGGATCATCTTTCTTCCCGCTTCTATTCAACATCTACATTTACCTATTAATCAAACTCATCAAAAAACACGGCCTCACATGCTACATATACGCCGACGATACTCAAATAATCTTCAACAAACAAGACACCTGAGAAGAAAACCATACACTAGAGAATTGCCTTTGTGATATATTCAACTGGATGAACCTCAACCACTTCAAAATAAACCCAGGCAAAACATAGATAATGATTGTTTAAAAAATGGGAGGAGACATCAGCTACATCCCCTGGCCAAGAGAGCTCGGCACCACACCAGCACCATCACCAACTGTAAAAAATCTAGGGGTCCTGATGGATAAAAACCTCATTCTAGAGCCACAAGTAACCGCTCTACTCAAGAAATGTTTCTTCCTCCTGCGAGCAGCAAAAAGGATCCTACCGTTCCTGTCGTTCGCCAACAAAACACTTATCACTCTGATCATGTCCAGAGTAGATTACGCCAATAACCTACGCCTGGGCATGCCCGAACGACTTCTAAAAAAACTACAACGCATACAAAATGCGGCAGCCAGACTCCTCCTCAAGCTACCCAAAAGAGAACAAATCACACCCAATACACAAACAAGGCGCAGAATTCCTAAGCGATAAACTACGCCTACGTCAACCAACAAGAACACTGAGATCAAGCACTGACATCCGCCTGGAACCAAAACCCTATAACAGAAAAAAACTCAGGAAGATCCTCTTTCTCTCACCAGGCGCCGAAAACCTGGAATGACTTACCTAAGAAAATACGGAACACAACAAACCACCTAGCATTCAGGAAACGCCTCAAATCATGGCTCTTCAGAGCGTAACTACAACAGCGACGCACTAGAATGCCCACCCTGTTAAACAAGATGAAAAACACCAACCTCGGTCACTCCCAAAATGGACATACACAGAACCCAAATGGGAAATAGCAACAAAAGGAGGTCACCATAGACAGATCACATACTCAGACCGAGACGAAAGCCCTTAAACGACTCATCCACTGCCTCCTGGCCGTACCATATCCAAACCCCCAGCAGACACATTTAGATAGAAAGTTAGCGAGAGGAGACCACAACACCAGCTCCAGCACCCAAGGAGGAGAACAGACACCCAACCCACACCATTCAATCCATCAGTATTAGAACTCCTACAGAGCTTGCTAGAATAGAAAGGCGAAGAGCAATTAGAACAGTTACAGAGCGCTTTAGAACAGCACAAGGAGCGCTTCACACAAACATAAAACCCCGCCAGGCGTAACCCCTTCGCCCACCCTGATGAGACTGAGGATTGGCGAGCACCACACTCTGACAGAGTTCTGAATGTTAGCATGTTTAACTTCATACAACCCACTAACAAAAAAACTCAGCATTTCTGCAGACTTATCTCACTCAAAAATCTCACACAACCACCTCTCGCACAAAAACCTGCATGCACTTCACAACACTGCAACAACACATAAGCCGCACCAACAGCACACAAGGACTGACATCGATCCGACACTCACACCAAAGCTCAGCACCCGGTGTATACCGAGTTGAAGCTGCCAATAGAACACCACTCCTCTCACTATCCTACTCGCGCTTCACCTACTTATCTATCCCACCTTCTCGTTTGCAGATTCGCCAGAGCGCCTGGGAACCAACTCTGTTGGTGACGGTGCGCGGTACAAATACCTTTGACATTTAACATGTGTTTTGGCGGGATATTTAAAATCTCAAGGTACAATTCAGTCATTTAACTGAATGAAAATACTGTCTGGTGGCCTGGAATGAAAAAGTCTCCAGATTTGTCAGAGGGTTTCTTGTAATGTTCAGTTCTAATGACACTAGCATGTGATCATTATCAGTTTCTTGAATGTCTACAGGTACTCAAGATTTCAAGCACCAGCATCCATATGGCCCCTTTTTTAATCAGTTTCTACTTCTGTTCTACAAAGGTTCTCAGTCTCAATACACTCTAGGAAGGTTCTCTCCTGGTTCCAACATGCACAATTTCTCCTTTCATTAACATTCTTACTGGTGTTAGGAACTCCTCTCCACAACTAGTATGCCCTAATCTTTCTCAGTCTTATTCAATAGGCTCCAGGAAACTACCCTCTCAGTTTCAGCTGACAGCATCTTCCCTTTATTTCATAGTGCTTTCCTCTGGTGCCTTCCATTGCATGGCCTTTTCAGAATCCCTAAACCCTAAGGGAGTCAGTATTTCTACTAGTCTTCCACAGATTCCATACATTTTCAGTCTTGAAGTTTACCATCTTATGTCTGTCTATTGGATCAGTTATTCCAGCAGTTTTGTTCCATTTTACCAGTTTGTCTGCCACTCTATGGCACTTTCGCTTGACCAATAACTGCATTGTTATAGTCTTCTCCTGTTTTGGTGACTACCTAATCTCATCCTTGTTGCTGCTGATGAGGTCTGTATACAACATTTGGTAACTGGGCAGAGCTAAGCCTGCTCTACTCGATTCTTGAAAGCTTAACCTCAGATTCTCCTTCTGCAGCTCTATCAGGACTGGCACGCAATGTAGCAGGCAGCAACAAAGGGTTGTGCCCCAGGAGAAACACTGTGGATTTCTTACATTGCCCAGGGTTATGACAGGCACTTCACCATAGTGTTTTGTGTGCAAATTGTTTTATCCAATCTATTAGTTTTTTGATTTATGGGATGTTCAATTCATGATTTTTATACATAGACCTTTTTATGTCAATGCAATCACATTTTTAGAAATATATATTTAGGTCGAGGATGTGGATATTTAATGTCAAGGATGTGGTAGAAGACATACTACAGTACACACACGTCACTTGAGACAGGAAATAAAATCTTATTACTAAACCAGGGTTATGCATCATAAAATTCTGTGCGTGTTAAAACCAGTCACTGAGTGATCTTTCTGCATTTTATCCTGTCAGGTGATTTGTCAAAATGGTTCATCCTACAGCTTTGTAGTCCTTAACGGCCTGGCTAACCATTTGCCTACTGTATAAGGAAAATAGATGAAATCATGTGCAAATGATCACCCCACTGATTATGTAGCAGTGCACCCCTAGAGAATGTAAAACATTGGAAAACGCAAGACTTGTGCATACCTGCTCATCATCTTCTTTCTTTTGCATTCTGTTCCTTCGGTCGTTGATTGATATGTCATCCACACCTGAAAGAATCATAGTCACAGCCCCTTTGCTTCGGTCCTTTATCTTCTTGCGATAGATGTCTCCCAACGTCCAAAGGCTCAGCTGTTTACTATTAACAACCATAAATCTTTATCACAATCGGCAAATATGTATTTTTAGCACAAATAGTTTTTGCCCAAACCCAGATGAGCCGCACTTCCCCCTTGATTAAAATGTTACAAAATACAGACATTACACATTTACATTACATTACATTTATTAAAACACTCAATGTTCTATACACTCGCCAATGTCAAGTACTGGATGTTTACTTACTTCACCAAAAAGTTTTGCTGTGGTCCTATTACAGAGCCAGGTCTACATATTCTAATCCAAGCAATGGACTCCCCTGCAGTCATCCGATAATGCTTCATTAAGTAGCAGGCTATCAAGGACCCAGTTCGGCCAAGGCCAGCTGTAGAGGAGAAAGAAAATATGTCTTGAATTTCTTGTAATTCAAACACAAGATTAGGGAATGTGAAAGGGCCAGATATGTGGAGCTTGAGGCACTGTGTTTTGAATAGAAAGAACCTATGGATTATGTTACACAACGTGCTGCTGCTTCTAAGGCAATCTAAGTTGCATGCTTTGTCGGCCTCAAAAATATTGCTTGGTGAACACTATCTCTGTTCATACAGTAATGGGAGGCTGAATTAAAGATAATCATAAGGGACCAATGTGGGTTAGCATAGCTAACATAAAAGTCGAACCGTAGGTTGATCCACCAAGTGCGTGTTTAGGTTATATCGCTCCCCCCTTTGAGGATGCTCAGTCTGGTGGGTAATGACACCTGCTGGGGGTTTTGGGAAGGTTAGTGGGTCCTTGGCACACATGCGTTATGAATGTGATAGGATTGCTGGGTGCTGCAGAGCGGTACAAGCCCCCATAGAGCTGAATATTGGGTGTAAACATACAAGAGCCCCTTGTATGATCCTGCTGGGGATGTTTACACACAACCGGCCTCTTCCTTTTGGAATTGAGGAAAAACTAGGCAAAAAGGAGGTACTGAAGATTATTAAGTCGGAGAGAAAACCATTGTGATGAGTCGTTGGAGGACCTTATCAAAAATGTGCCTATCAGAACAGAGGCTGTGTGGGGAAATCGAGGCTATCAGGAAGGCATTCAATGATCTGTATGTTTGACTTGCTTAGTTCCGGCCTTGTACCAATTTAATATCCTCACTCTTACCCCCTTTGCAACTTTCTTAGAAACACATGACTTCTTTCTGATTATTGTTGTCCCCTGGTATGTATGCCGAGTGGTGTCTATCTTTGGCAAGACGAGGCAAAAATAGCCAAAAGTCAAAACCTGCAGGGCGGGTTGTAATAACATACTATACAGATTGCAGTCCTTCTATGGGACTTCTAGGATGCTATGGTATATTTCTCCTGACTGGAAACAATGTGATGACTATGAGCTTTGTTAATCAGTTATGTTTCTGCCCTCATTTGTTGATATATTACACCATGAACAGCACTTTCCAAATAAGACGATAGCATCCTAAACTGCATAGGTACATGCAGAATCCGAATTAACCTGCGAATGCCTGCTTAAATATCTAAACTTCAGTCCAGTGATTTTATTCCCGGTTGTGTGTGCTCATAACATCTTTAATATACTAGTCCTTTGTTCAAAAAGTCTTTAAACCAGATATATTATCATTTTAGGTCCACTGCCACCAACCGCAGCACACAGCCCCCAACCGCAGCACACAGCCCACAACCCCCAACCCCCCCCCCCAAAATCCGATAATGGCAAATTAAATGTTGGCTTTTGCCGTGGTTCTTTGCATTTTATTATGAATTTGTGTCCTCCCCATTGTTAGAACATAATTTCTTGTTGCTGCTTTGCCTCCCTAGACATCCATGGAACCCCACATTTTAGCTGTTTGGAACCTGTCCTGAATTTTGAAGGGAAGGGAATTGGTGCCTTTTTACTTCACATGCCTGTTTTGGGGGCACTGGTCAGTCCTTATGAGCATCAGTGCAGGAGAACGTTGTTCTCTACTGATTTACACTGCACAGTTCCCCTTACAGTGAGATCCAGTAGGGATTACCAAGTCCCTTTGACTTGGTTTGGTAACTTTGTGGTTACTTGCATGATGTGTCGCAGACGGTCTGGTGGCAGCGGGTATTTTCCTACCTTTTGTTTATATTCCGGAGTGAACTTTTGCGTTTTGTGTAATGCCTTTTATAGTACCATATATTTTAAAATGGCCATGCCACAAGATTTTCGTATTTATTTTGCCCATCTTGTATTTTGGCCTTCATCCTGCCCTTCCAGGGCCAGATTGGCATTATTAAGCCCTTTGCTGGACAAAGCGGCAGTATGTACTTATGGCTGGATGTGGGGACTGGGATTGTCTGGTCCAAGTCCACATCCTGGCCTAAGTGTGTCTGTTGCTGGGCAGTATTGCACAGCCCCTGCCAGTTTGAATGCTCCAGATCCTTCCCATTGGTCTGCTTAGAGGCGACTCCAGCTTGGAAAAAAGGAGGCCTTTTTCAGGCATTCATAAAATTGTCATTTGAGTCTATGAAGAGTAGCATCTTGCTGAAGACCCGGAACTCCTTGCTGGCCCTGGACAACATTGAATAGGCTGATGGTCATGTGACCAGGCCCTGCACTCAGTTGCTCTGCCTACCACCTATTTAATCAGTCCTCCTTAGACATCCTGATCACTGGCATCCTCATTAACAGACATGTAAAGACAAGGATATAGCCTGTTTGTGCCTATTCGGGCCTAATGTTAAAGGATATTTGTACCGCGCACTATCACCACCGGAGTGGTCCCCTGGCGCACTGGCAGCTCTGAAAGAGGAGGGGAGGTTGAGTTAGTGGGAGGAAGCAGGAAAAGTGCAGGAGAGCAGTGATGTGCTGTTTGCGGCCTCAGCCCGGTGGGTCCGTTGGCTGGGACTGGGGTGTTTGCAGCCGGTAGTCGTTGTGTACTGTTGTGCAAGTCTATGTGTCTTTTTTTGTTTTGTTGTTGCAATGTAGTGAACTTTGTGTGGTTTGTTGTGCTGTAGGTTTTGTTTGTGTTGGTTTGGAATGTGAGAGGTGTAAGCAGAGGGGAAATTGTTAGTGGAGTTGGTTAGTTAGCATCTCTATCCTAAATTGAGGCGCTGGGCTCGTGTAGCCTCCCCTGATGCGCCTGTCCTGATCTGGGTCCCTCTGACATTCAAGATTCCTTACTCCTATGGTCCCCGCCTCTATCAGGCTTTCTCATAGCCCACCTGCCCTCCCTTCATACTCCTGTGGCCAGTGCACCTGCCAATGTCAACAATTCAGGTTGTGTGCTAATTGCCAATATCTCGGCAATTCCACAACACTGTGGTACCTGGTGGTAACTAAGGGGCGGGTGGAGTAGTTGGTTCGGTCTCCGTGCGTGTCGTCTGAGTTCCAGTCTATCCGGTGTCACCCGTCCAGGTGCCGTGGGAGCTTCCCCGTCATTTCTGGGGCTGTCTGTCCCCTTTCCAGTTTAGTCCTTTTCTCTGTTTCGGTTTTCAGTTTGTATCAGTGGTGTTGAAGAGCCAGGTTTTTAGTGATTTCCTGAATTTCGGGTGATCTTCGGTGTTTCTCATTTCTTTTGGGATGTTGTTCCAAGTTTTTGCGGCTAAGTGGTAGAAGGAGATACCTCTACGTTTTTTCTTAAGGTATGGTTTGATTTCCAGGCGGACTTCGTTGCTTGATCGGAGGGGTCTTGTTGGTTTGTAGATTGTTATTTTCTTTTGTAGGAATTCTGCGCCTTGTCCACTGATTGCCATGTGCGTTATGCACATTGTTTTGAAGGTGATGTGATGTTTAACTGGGAGCCAGTGTATTGTTTTTAGGGCTGGGGTGATGTGGTCTCTTCTAGATAGTTTGAGGACTAGTCTTGCTGCTGCATTTTGGATCCGTTGCAGTTGCAAATGCCTGACTCTGATACTGCATTTCACCTGCAAACCAATCACTACAACTGCTACTCATCAAATGACATCATCATGTGTCTTCTCCCTCCACAGCCCATTCCCACTCTCATTAGGGTTCGAATGGCCAAGTGCCCTGGGCAACCCTGGCAAGCTACCCTAGCAAATCATCAATACTGCCCATCCAACAACTACGGACCACATGCACGCACCCTCTCATGTTTATTAATGCTCGCTCAGCAGTCAGTCACACTGCAGAGATCGCTGACCTCATCTCGTACAACAACCTTGATGCCCTGTTCTTCACTGAAACATGGTTTACCCTATCTCCCCATGTTTTTGAGGTCTGTTATTGTTATTTTGCACTTATATAGCGCCTTATATACCATTGGTATGGTCTGAAGGCGCTGGTAGGTTGAACGCCCTTGGGAACCGAAGTTCAAGTCAGTAGAGAGAGTGGGGAGGGTCAAACGGCGCATGTGCGCACCGGGTATGTGTGCAGCTGGTGCGTTATTCGTGAAATAGCTGCTTCTTAGTGGTAGGTGTGGTGGTTGATATCAGGGGTATGTGTTAGTTCTGGCAGGATTTATCCAGACCGACTGTGGCTGCGTTAGGCCTGAGGAGAACGCCTGGCTGGGGGGTGTGTAACCAGCGGTGTTTACTTAGAGTGATGGGGAGTGAGCGAGAAGTGTTGGTATGAGAACAGTTATACCGAATGGTGTCATAGTATCTCTGTGTTCTATTTGAGTGGTGATGTAGAGGAGAGAGTAAGCGTGGGGTGTGATATGGTGGGTTTACATGCCATTCCAGACCATACTGGAACCAGCTACACTTCTAAATACACATAGGCTGTTTGATACACTTCTAAATGCAACTTTTCTCAGAGAGGCTATTGGGCACAACTTCTAGATGTCACTTTTCTCAGAGAGGCTATTGGGCACAACTTCTAAATAAACATAGGCTATTGGGTAGACTTCTTAATGCAACTTTTCTCAGAGAGGCTATTCTCTCTGAGATTAGGCAAAGTCTGTATGCAGTACCCTCTGGGAACACTACAAATAACTTGGACTAAAGGTATAGGAAACCCAACCCTTGGTATAAGCTTGTACTACACAGTTTTGGTAGCGTGTTGAGCAGCCAGGCTGATCTCAGGAGGGGTCAATGTGAGCTGTAGGGGAGTTACACAGAGATTCACAGTGACAAGGATTCAAATAAACACTTACACTCAAGGTTTCTTGAATAAACAATTATTAATTTATCGGTCAGTTAGAATAAGCCTTCTTCAGAAGGGAGCAATATAATAGTAACACACATACACTTCAATACTGTGAACTCTTAGTTTCTAAATCAGTAAAGACCCTTTTGGGATGGCCCACAGACCCAACCTACACCTTCAGGTGACTTCAATATCTAGGGTGCTGGGGACATTAATATCTTACTGTTTACATTTAGAATACTGTTATAAGTTGGTAAAATGAAAAGGTTATAAGAACAAGAGACCACAAATATTCTTAAGCAGGCAAATACTTTTGGATCGCTACAGAAGAGTCATTCAGTATAACAGGCTAGGCCAAAGCCAATGGGCAAAAGTATTATATAGGATGAAGCACTTCTGGTATGTAAGTAGAAAAGTCCTTGCACAATGTTTTAGAAGTCTTTAAAGAAAAGAAGAATTTAATGTAGGGCCTCAAGCCGTTAGACTTGTGAGTGGTAGAAGATGCAAGCTACTCTACAGCAAGAGGTAAGTTCCTTCACACTTTGTACAGTACCTTTGAATTGAAGAAAAAGTGCAGCTGATGACTTCTGTTCCTGTGCAGCTGTGCAGATCTCACTGTTCCTGGGCCTCAGTCGTGGGGACAAAAGGGAGGACTTCTGGGGACTCCTGCACTGCAATGGGACGGTCACCGCTCGCAACTGGCAAACTTTAAATCAGTGGCTGTTCAGTGTTTCAGCTCCTTGCGTCGACAGCAAATAGCAACACTGTGGTTCCTGGCTGTCGAGATGGACTTTCCTTGCTTCTGGGGTCCCGCACTCTGTTGAGAGGGCTCGGGCTCGGTCAGTCCTGCTTCCTGGGAGTCTGGAGGATCTTCCTGGAGCCCTAGGCCAGCTTAAAAGAAAAGAAACACACACACTCTGGTGTTCCTCTCCCAGGCTATACGGTTTCCAGTAGCAACTCTGTGGAAATTCAACCAGCTCCGAGAAGGATGTCCAAGTGGCTTACTTTGGAGTTAATTGGTCCCACCAACTCAAGGGGAGAAGTCGTCCTTGCAGGGGCTTCTCTGTCGATACAAATTTGGAGTTTTAGCAGGGCTTCACCGGGCAAACCAACGGTCCAGGAGTTGCAGCAGGCGTATACTTCAAGTTCTTCTTCGGTTCCTTCGTCCAGTGGTCAAATCAGCCTTCCAAGCCAAAAGCCTTGCCTTTTATTTAGTTCTCTCGCATTCATTTCAGCCTAGCTGTCACTTACCCAGCAGGGTGGCTGTCGTTGCCGGACAGTCAGCCGGCCAACCACTACAGAGTGCATTTGGGTGTCCTAGGAGACTAAGCACAGGGGAGTTTCGGGCACCTCCCTCACTTCCTGCCTACCCCAGACACTCTGGAGCCAGAGGCGGGCTTCACTCGTGAACCCCGCCAAAGGCAAAGCGAACAATGGACCAAATCTGGTTTGGTGCGCAGAGTAAATCTCAAGGAGGACCTTTCCACAAAGAAATGGCAAAAAAAGAAGGCCAGGGCCATTTTAACAAAAATTGCACACTTGGGTGCTTTACTGCAGCTGCGAACGCAGCTCGCGGTAAATGCACACCACAGTAGTTAAAACAAAACCACTGCCACCAGCCATTCAGTGAGGAAAGGGTAACAAACATTTTACATAAGAAGCTAGACAAAGGGGATACTAGGTAACCCCTCCAGCACCCTATTGTAAGATAGTGTATGCTGGGTCTAGAAAGTTACAAATGTAAGTAAAGTCAATTTCACTTTACTGCTCTGGGAAACAGTAGTTTATCCCAGAGAAGGTATTTAAACCTTTGGGAAATCTAAAAGCCTTCCCTTTACCACTGCACTGAATTTGCCATGCGACACAATGTAAAAGATTATGCCTATGGAGTTTTTCAGACTCCACAACAAAAAAACACAAAGCTCAGAAATAACATTAAAATACATGAGAGAAAAAGGATCTCATTCTCTCCAGGTAAAAACAATCAAGTCCTCAAAATCCAGCAAAGTTGCTGGGGGTCTCTAAGGTGGAGGGAATCAGCACATTTCTGAGAATTCTCCCTAACAAGG
Organism: Ambystoma mexicanum; assembly: GCF_040938575.1. Taxonomy (NCBI): domain Eukaryota; kingdom Metazoa; phylum Chordata; class Amphibia; order Caudata; family Ambystomatidae; genus Ambystoma; species Ambystoma mexicanum. The sequence goes on along the minus strand of NC_090935.1, from coordinate 1,088,097,686 downwards.
TTGTCCTACCACAAGGCTACTGCATCCAACATGCTGACCGGCCAGGAAGGACAGGAGGCGCAATAGAAATCATTCACAGGAGCAATTGGCCCTGCTCCATCATCCCCTCTCCCAGAACAAGCTCTTTTGAATCATTCGCCTGCCGGTTCCATCTATCGCACAAGGAATCCATCACCTTTCACCTCATCTATAGACTACCTCACAGGAGTGACTCTCATTACAGACCTTTCTAACTTACTCTCCTCTGACAAGTTAGCACATTCAAATAATGTCTTTCTCTGTGATTTTAACGTCCCCAAGTCACAGGCTGACAACCACACTCGAAGCAAGCTTTCCGTGCTGACCGCTTCAATGGACCTTAAGCAAATTGTTCTCTCCTCCACGCACAACAAAGGAAACACCCTAGACTTAGTCTTCACATCATCACCTGTGCAGACTGTATCTCACCTGACTGGTCTGACCATGCCGCCTTCTCATTATCAGTCACCCGCTTGACTACGGCTCACAAAGGTCAGGCTAAACGCCCCTCACTGAACGCTGCTCATTCAAAACCTTCCCAGCCAATGAGCTAGAAGCAAACTTTGCAGACTTCAGCAGCACGGGGATTGCCTCTGGCCTCCTGGAATTAGTCAGCAACTCTGCTATGAAACTGGTGGACACTGATGCCCCCCTAAAATCCAGCTAAGCTAAGACCAAACCATCGGCCCTATGGTACACCCTCGAGCTAGCCTCCAGGAAATGCTCAATCAGAGCCCTAGAGAAACAGTGGTGTAAAAACAATAACTCAGGATACCTCATCAACCTTAAATCTCTGTATGTAAACCGTAGGATTCCGATTACCGAGGCCAAAGCTGCTTAAAACTCCACCACCATTGCGGCAACCGTCAACATGAGCAAAGCCCTCTGTGAAGTAGTAAAACATTGTACCAAACCCTCACCCGACCCAAAGGTACCAGCAACTGAGGAAAAATGCAACATTTCCTATTGAAAAAATAGACAAAATCCGAGAAACCATCAAGTCAACCTCTCGCAGCATTAGGATCCCCTACGCCCAAGTATGCACACTACCACTCTGGACCTAATTCTCTCCTTTCTTTCATCCGGATGTCCTAAAAACCCTCTTTTTTTTGAGGGGTTGCCTCCCTCAAACCCTCTTCTTACTCTGTGGATATAATTCCAACCTCCATCATTAAACAATTAACAGGCACAGCGCTCAATGCGCTCGCCAGCATCATCAATGCCTCCCTCGTAAGAGGATCATACCATCAAGACCGATCTCATATTTCTTTTAAGAAAAAACAAACCCTAAATCCAGAGGACCTGGCCAACAACAGGCCTATTACCAACCTCCCGTTCATTGGCAAAATCTTGGAATAAGTACTTGCTTCGTAACTACTCGCCAGACTTCAACAACTCCACCTCCTAAATGACGATCAGTCAGGGTTCCGTCCAAAGTGTAGCATCGAGACAGCCACCATCCAGGTGGCGTATGATGCTCTCCACATCATGGTAAGGCTGACTCATGCCTACTTGACCTCTCTGCTGTATTCAACACCATCAAGCACTGCATCCTGCTCTCCCTCCTTGCTGACAAAGGGATTCGCGTGTACAACAATGGCTCAATGATATGCACCTAGAAGGATTTGATTCACATCTCTCAGACTGAGCAAAATCCTAAGGTTTCACCATGGACAGCAATCTGTCCATCAAAAAACACATAGCCAAGAAGGCCCAAATAGCCTGGCTCAGAATCTCTACCATTCGACAAATCAAACCCTTCATCTCACTGCAGGATTTCTAGAACGTAGAGTAGGCCCTTGTGGTCTTGCACATTGATGGGGGAAATGCTCTCCTGACAGGGCTCCCAGCTGCTCACTCGGCTCCCCTAAAAGCAGCCTACCATGCTGCTGCACGTCTTATTACGGGAGCACATAAATTTGACCGAATGACCCACATCCTACGCAAAGTACGTTGGCTTCCACTGCAAGCCAGGATACTGTTCAAGACTGTATGTATCATTTACAAAGCAGTCATGAGTAGCACAACAGTGTACCTGGTGGCTAAGCTCCACATATCTGGTGGCACACGCAAATCGAACAACCGGCTTGAATCACAACTTGTCTGTGAAGAGGACCCGCAAACAATCCTTCTCTTGTCATGTACCCACCCTCTGTTACTCTATCCCAGTGTCGCCTCGGAATGCCTCCACAATTCTCCAATTTTGAAAATCTCTTAAAACTCTTTCAACACTTGACCAAGGACTAATTCCAATGAATGCACATACCGACGCACAGACTTCCCAGTACTGCACTACTGTTAAAAGATGCCAGCCCAAATGCTACCCACTGCTCTCGAGCTAGGTCTGTGCTTTAAACAATAAAATAAATTGTTTTCCTCAGCCACCCCCCAGTGAAGCCCTCCTCCTTTGCTTATCGCAAGGTCTTCTTCAATGCTTTGAAGCATGGACCGGTGGGACCAACCACTCTACCCCTGCTCAAGGATCCTACCCTCGGAAGCCTTTGGAGTTGTCCCAGAACCATCCTGTGGGCTGACTAGCTTCCTCGCTACATCGGACGCTGTCCAAAGTTCGGACTTGGGACTCCGCAGACCCCTTGGTTTGTGAAATAAGAGCTCGCCCCCTCACAGTCGCAGCTCTCCAGCACAAAGAGAGGTCTTGGAAGACCAGCTTCATTGTTTTCACTATGAGGGTAGACCTCTGCAATTTATTTGCAGTGGCCATTGCTGATCTTCACCTGCATTGTGTCATGGGGGTTCTTGGAGCCCAGTGTGGTGATCCTTTCTTCGTTGTGCGATGGTCAGAACCGCTGACTAGCCAGAGGTAAATCCAGACGGCATTAGTGCCCTCTGCACAAGTGACCCCTACTGATTACCTATGAAACATACTTGTTCCTATCTTCATAGGCTGTAATTGGTGTAAAGTCCTTGCCCTACTGCTCCCTTGCCTGACCATGATTGGTGGATGTCAGACCAAGGATCCTCCCCTCTTTTTCCCTCTAAGTTGTTGGGATTGGGAGAGGCCCTCCTAAGAATGTTGCTTCCTTTGTTCTTTACTACTTGAGGCACTCACCTGTCTGTTGGCTTTGTCAACACTTTATTGGCCTACTTAAAAGACTTCTCGCTTCCTGGAATGGGTTACATTTATGACTTATGGCACTAGGCACTCTCTCATCCATCAAGGGAAGGACTTTTTTTTAAAACGTTTTATTGCAGAACAATACAAGAGCAATGCCCTCAGAGACCGCCATTTTAATTCTGCAAACATCACATTTTGAAAAACATTTTCCATCTTGAGTCTCTCTGTATGTCCACTTCAACATGGGAAAGAGGGTGCGGGGGAGGTATTTGCATTGGCAACTCAATAGATACCCAATATATAGCATGGCAGCAGGCCCTCTGGATCTTGGCATAGCGGTCAAAGCACTCCCTTGTGGGAATCAGAGGTATGTAGGTACATTTACTGTTTTTACTAATCCCTGGGCATCCAGTCTCACAAAAGAATAAGTTACTTTCTTACCTGGTAACGTTCTTTCGACGGGATGGTCCGACGACGTATTCCATATCTATGACAGGTAATGTCCACAGCTGTGCTGCTTCGGAAAATCTTTGGCGTCTGCATCCTGCGTCGATGCGCCGTCCCCGAGGACCTCGTCCGACGTCACCCGATGTGATAAGTAGGACGCACGACGCCCATAGCCTCAGTTATAGTTTTTTCCCAGAACGTGTGCCACCAGTTTTCTGCCAGTCAGACACACAAGGCCTTGCGGAACGCAAGCTGCAATCGCAAAAAGAAATTCTGCAGCGGGGAAGGCAGGGAGGGAGCGATATGGAATACGTCGTCGGACCATCCCATCGAAAGAACGTTACCAGGTAAGAAAGTAACTTGTTCTTCGAGGGGATTGGGTCCTCCGACGTATTCCATATCTATGACAGACTCCCAAAGCAGTACCAAGCAAGGAGGTGGGAAAGAATTTAGAATACAAATTTAGCATGCCCAATCAAATTGCGGAAGAGAACTGCCTTGCCAAAGGCAAGATCTTGCCCCCTGATGGAATCTAGGGAATAGTGACGTACAAAAGTATGTACTGAAGCCCAGGTGGCTGCATCACAGATGTGACGAATAGGAACACCCCTCTTCAGGGCAGTAGACGCAGCCACTCCTCTGGTAGAATGGGCCCGCAAGCCAGCCGGAGGGTCCTTACCCGCCAAGCGGTAACACTCGGAGATAGCTAAAATAATCCAACGAGACAGTCCGTTTCGTCACAGCTTGTCCCAAACGCTTTCCAGCGTAACCAACGAAAAGTTGATCGTCCACTCTGACCCGGGACATGCGCGAAATATAAAAGCTCAACGCTCTCCTAGGATAAAGCCTAAGGAGCCTCTCCTCTTCCTTACCAGGATGTGGAGGAGGATAGAACGCCGGAAGAACAACCTTCTGGCTCAAATGAAAGTCCGACACCACCTTTGGAAGAAAGGAAGGACGAACTCTAAGGACAACCCTGTCCTTATGAAACACTGTGAAGGGTGGCTTAACTGAAAGTGCCTGTAACTCACTCACTCTGCGAGCGGAAGTAACCGCAACTAAAAACACAGTTTTCAGAGTGAACAGCCTCAAAGGGCAAGAATGTAAAGGCTCAAACGGAGCACCCATAAGAAACTTAAGAACAAGGTTCAAATCCCAACCTGGCACCAAAAAAGGTGACGGAGGGAACACATTAGTGAGCCCTTTAAAAAACTGCGAAATTAAAAGGAATCTTAAAATAGGAACACTCTTCAGACGAGCGCTTAAATATGGACAGCGCCGCCAGGTAACCTTTAATGGTCACCACTTGCAAGCCCCTGTGGGCCAAAGAAAGCAAAAAAGACAAAACCATGGGAATGTCGCATTCAAACGGATCCACATTCTGAACTCTGCACAGTCGCAGAACTTTCTCCAACGGCAACGGTACAGAGACTTAGTTGCCGGCCGCCTGGCCGAGAGCAACACCTCCATCACGTCTTCAGGGAGGTCCCAATCCTTATACCTCAACCTTTCGGAAGCCAAGCGTGAAGATTGAGGGATCTGACCTCTGGATGGAGAATCTGACCCCCCTCCCGTGAGAGCAGATCGTCTCGGTAGGGAAGACGACAAGGAGGGCAGATGGACAAGTCTAGACGGTCCGGGTACCACGTCCCCCGGGCCCACGCCGGAGCAATGAGGATCATCCGGGAACCGAACCTCCGTAACCTCTGCAACACTTGCGGGATGACGGGGACTGGAGGAAACGCGTACAGCAGTGGGAATGACCACTCTACCACGAACGCGTCTCCTAAGGCTCCTTTTGGAGGAAATTCCTGCGAGCGAAATCTTTCGCACTTCCGGTTGACACTGGAGGCGAAGAGTTCCACTTGAGGGGTCCCCCGAAGGGCGAATATCTCCAGGAGAATCTCCAAAGCCAGCTCCCACTCGTGAGAGATCGTGCTCTGCCTGCTCAGAGCGTCCGCCGTCTCGTTGTCGTCTCCGGCCAGATGAAACTTCCGGCTGGATGGCCCAGAACTCTAGCTGCATCACCTCCCTGCACAGCGGAAGTGACCCTGCACCCCCCTTTTTGTTGAGGTAGTGCATGGCCACTGTGTTGTCCGTCAGAATCAGGACACTCTTCCTGCGCACAGTCGGCAGAAAAGCCTTCAGGGCTAGCCTGACGGCCCTCCGCTCCAACAGATTGATATGGAGTCTGGACTCCGACGGAGACCAACGACCGCTGACTGTCAGCTCGTTGGCATGAGCTCCCCATCCCGTGAGGGATGCGTCCGTCACGATCGTCACCTCCGGCCAGGGCAGCCAAAATGGGGCACCCTTCATCAGATTGCCCTCGACGGCCCACCACAGAAGGTCCCGGGCTACCGAGGACGGCACCTGAACAGGGTCCGACAGCCTGCCGGAGGACTGAGACCACTTGAGCTTGAGTGCCCACTGCAAAGATCTCATCCGCAGACGAGCCTCTGGCACCAGAAGAATGCAGGATGCCATGAGGCCGAGCAGTCTCAAAAACTCGGACGCTGGGAGAGTTTGGGCAAACTGAAACTTGTGCACTATCTGCTGAATTTAAAGAGCCTTCACCTGAGGAGGAAAACACTGCCCCAGGGACGTGTCGAGCACTGCTCCGATGTACTGGAGCCGCTGCGTTGGTGTCAAATGGGACTTCTTTAAATCGAGGGAGAAGCCCAGCCTGTGAAGGGAGTGGCAGGTGACGGACAGATGATCCAGGACCTGCTCGGGAGAGCTCCCCCTGATCAACCAATCGTCCAGGTAGGGGTAGACGTGAATCCCCCCTTTCCTGAGATGCGCTGCCACCACCACCATGAGCTTGGTGAAAACCCTTGGGGCGGAGGTCAATCCGAACGGCAGGACCCGAAACTGAAAGTGCGAGTCGCCAACCGCGAACCTCAGGTACTTCTTGTGCTTGGGATGGATCGGCACATGGAAGTAAGCATCCTTGAGGTCGAGAGACACCAATCAGTCCTGAAGTTGAAGGGCCTGGAGGACTTGAGAAAGAGTAACCATCTTGAACTTGTCCTTCCTGAGGAGTTTGTTCAAACCGTGCAAGTCCATGATGGTTCTCAATCCCCCGTCTTTATTTGAAATCAAAAAATAAGGGAAATACCATCCCTTGTTCCTCTCCCCTACAGGCACCAGTTCTATGGCGCCTTTCTCCAGCAGGGCGTGAATTTCCTGCGCAAGGAGCGGATCCAGACTCTTCAAAGAGAGGTTCCCTGGTGGATTGTCGTGAGGCCTCTGCCGAAATGGAAGACAGTAGCCGTGGGTTATGATCTCCAGAACCCACACATCCGAAGTAATGGCTTGCCACTCTACAAGATGCTGCGCCAGCCTTCCCCCAACCGGCGAACCACGGACCCTGGCCTCATGACTGAGTGGTAGCGGCTGCGGCGTTGCCTGAGGGCAAAGAGGCAACTGCTCGAGCGGCCTTGGCACCTCAAGTACCTTTGTTTCCACCTCTGGCACACTTACGATGGCCTCTTTGACTGCTAGCTCCTCTCGCTTTACTGAAGGACGAGTAATAGGGAAAGGAACCTCCCCTCCATTGCTGTCCCCTAGGACGAAAAGGCGGAGGCTGGCGAACTGCAGCGCCCAACGACTTCGCTGCAGCTTTGGAGGTCTGCAACCTCTCAAGGTTCTCGTCAGCCTTGCTGCCAAAAAGGTGTTCACCGTCAAAGGGCATGTTGAGGAGCCGGGACTGCACATCAGGAGCGAACCGAGCCTTCCTCAACCACGCAAACCTGTGCATTACGGTGCTCGCCGCCATGGACCAGCTGACACAATCCGCCAAGTCCAAACCCGACTGAACGGCCTCACACATAGCATCCTTGCCATCCTGAACCATAGCAAGGAAACCATCCCGTTCGTCCTCTTCGGGAATATGATCAGCCGCTAATGCAACACAGTTCCACAGAGTGTGCGTGAAACGAGACAAGGCACATATGGAGTTGGCCGCCTGAAGCGCCATACCTCCAGAAGAAAACACTTTCTTCGCCCAACCGTCAAAACGTTTGTCGTCCCTATCCGGAGGGATGGTAGGCTACGACGCCTGCTTTGCCGGGGCCGTAGCCGCCTGCACCACCAAACTCTCCAGGGTGGGGTGCTTAGACAAGTAGCAGGGGTCGCTACTGGCTGGACGGTATTTTCGCGACAAAGACTTGCCCACTGCCGGGAGACTATCCGGAGCAGTCCAAGCCGCCGCCACCCTTTTCTGCAAAGCCATATGAAAAGGCAAAACCGGGTCAGTGGGTGGACCGAGATCAAGGATGTCCGTGAGATCATCCTGAACAAACTCCCCTGGGGGAGCCGACCAACCCAAGTACTCGGTAACCCGAGACATAAGGCGCTGATATGACGAATCGGCATGAGTGCCAGGCTCCGGCCGACAAAACTCCACCTCCGGAGAGGTGTCCAATCCACTGGCATCATGCAGTGACTGCCTCAGGTCATCAAACTGACTTTAGCCCGAGATAAGTTCATCCGTAACCGTAACCAGAACCAGAACGCCATCAGAGCCTTCATCACCCTCTGAAATGTACTCCAGTCGGGGAGAGGAAGACCTCTGCGGACCAAAGCAGTGCCGGACCCTAGCCATAGCCTTTTTAGGGGCAAACCCCGTGCCACGGGGCCCATCCGACACCACCCTCCAAAAGGCGTCGAGGACGCCGAGCGAGTCGGCGTCGACAGAAAAGGCATTGAGGGCGCCGAGCGAGTCGGCGTCTAGCGAATCGGCGTCGACAGTCAGCTGCAACGCCTCCAGCATTGGCGTCGTTGACACCGTCCTCTAAGCCGGAGCTCCGAGCGTGTCTCTCGACAGTCTGGGCGGCGACGACCCCCTCGAAGACGGAACCTCGAGAGTAATCGTCAATGACCTTGGCGCCACAGGCGTCGACGTCTTCTTTGAAGACGGCACAGGATCATGCTGTCTCGAGCGCGTTGAGGACCGGGACCTGGAACAGGCATGGCGAGAACAGCTACCCTTGTCCGAGCGGGACCTCTCCTGCGAGCCGTGCCGACCAGCCGAGCCCGAAGGCGTACGGGCGGTTTCTCTCAACCGGTGCCGATCGACCCCACTCGGAGGCGTAGACGGACCGGTGCCCTGCGATTCCAGAATCGCTAGCATCTGCTTCCCGAAGGAAGCCCATTCCTCCGATGTCGCTTGCACGGAGGGATAAGCGACCCGCCGACGGGCGGAGTCCTCGGAAGAGGACGGGGAAGGCGACCTATGCCGGCGCTTCCTGGAATCCCTAGAAGAGGCAGAGGAGTGGCGAGACCGACTCCTGGAAGGAGACCCACCGGACTTCCGACGACGACGCGGAGAGTCACACCTCGAGTCATCGGTCGAAAGCCCCGTAGACCTCGACTTCCGGGGCTTAGACACCCGACCTACCGACAGTTTCTTCTTGCGTTCTCGCAAGGCCTTCGCAGTGAGCAACTGACAGTCGTCCGTATCGTGAGCCTCCCCGAGGCACCAGAGGCAGGCGTCGTGCGAGTCCGTGACCGACATCTTGGACCCACAGTCCCCGCAGTTCTTGAAGCCCGGACGCGGGGTCGAAGATGAAAAAGTCATCGCCGCAAACAAACCGAACAGGTTCAACGAACCGAGAAAGAAAACAGTAACTCCAACGAGTCGAGGCGTACCGAGATTCACGAAGCGAACACGTTCGCGTCGTGCGTCCTACTTATCACATCGGGTGACGTCGACTGTCGGAGGAGGTCCTCGGGGAGGGCGAATTGACGCAGACGCCAAAGATTTTCCGAAGCAGCACAGCTGTGGACATTACCTGTCATAGATATAGAATACGTCAGAGGACCCAATCCCCTCGAACCTCTCCTTCTGTGCCTCAGAGGCGGCACACCTGCATATAGAAAACAATAAAAACATGCAACACCCATTCCAGTTAGACTCATGTCTCCTCATCTTCCGTCTTCCACTGAAACCGTCTTCTCGGGTATTGACTTTAATAGTTCTGCTCTATCAGTGTCCCAAAAATGTATTCCTTGTCCTTTGAAAGGAAGGCATGGTATAAAGGTAAGACAGACACTAAGTGACCACAGTTCAAGGGTGTTTATTGAACTTTAACAAGGGTGTGATAAACACCCATCTAATCCTAAATCTACAGATGGGAGCAAGCTACTGTGTGGGAGTGTCGGGCCATTTGGGCCCCCCTCACGCATTCAACTCAAAATGCATCACTTGCTCGACCAACAGTGGGGAACGCTTCCATAGCCATTCTGCTCATAAACCAGCCTTCATGCTGACAATGACATAGGTGTGATTGTTGTAGAGACACTTGGCATCCATTTTGTGTACCCTTGACTTGGCGATAATACAAAAAGGCTTCTCTCCCCTTTTGCAGCGCCGCACACACCGCACTCATGGCCCCCACCTTTTCGCCCTGCGTCTGAAAGCTTTGCAGCTCCATTCTCACGCCTAAGCCGGAGGTAATTGCAACAAAACAAATGTAACGTCTCACCCTTCCTCTGAGATCACGGTCCTATGTGTGAACCGGATCAAACCATGCCTTGTAGCTCATCCATCACCACAAACCTGCCCGTGCCCTCTTACCCCGCTGTTGGAAAATTACTGCCAGTATAACCCCCTGGCCCCGCTAGGTATTCTCTTGATGTACCAGACATGTAACCTTGGTGCGATGCCCACCCCAGTGTGCCCCCAACTAAGAGCCAACTTCTGTCACAGTATATTGCACCCTAGAACTAACAAATGTCAGCATGCTCCCTAGTCCCTTTGATGCGCCCAGACCCACCCCACAATTAATGATACCACCCAGGCCAAGACCCCCCGAGGTCCTGATAAATCATATAAGTCCCAGTGAATAATGGGGTTACCACAAGTGTAAACCTTATAGGGTAAGATGATTGGCTCAAAGAAGCTTTAGTAATTGTTATTTAGTGCATTTTTAAAAACAGTATATTATTTAGTTAGTGCCTGCCCTGCTTCATCGCGACCTGGTCCTCACCCCACCCGGACACAGGCAGATGTACCTTGTGATGCTCACCCTCACGCCAACTGAACAGCCAATCCAGAGGGAGCAACGTCTACAGCAACATATGTAGCTGAATGTTTTATCCAATCCTGTGCCCATGTAGTCCCCTATGTGAGGATGTCATCAATGACGCTTTTTTCTTTGATAAACTCATGCAATTGTAATGTTTGCCAGAGCGCTCTCGGGCAGCAGAGTTCTCTGGATGACAATTTTATGTAAACAACTAAATCTTGCAGCCTATTCTCTTTGTCTCATTCCCCGTTGGGGTGTGTCTTATTTCTATGTATTGGACGTGTAAGTCGGGGAGTGGGCCTCCATAATTTGGCGACTCCCGCGACGTGATTGGGACAGGTGCCCCGAGGCCCTGTGCCGTGCGGCGAGATCCGGGACGCCCCCCCCATCAAAACCATCGCCTCCACGGTTGACCAGTTTGTGCGCACAAAAGAGCGGGTCCAAGGGTTCCCACTTGCCAAATACCCAACTAAAAACTGCTCGCCAAGGCAGGTCACGGCTTGGTTGGGGTGCGGACCAGATTGTGGATAGACCGTGAACGGTGGCTCTTGGACCACTCAACTGAACACGTGAGTACCGGGTGCGAGACATTTAAGGGAGAGAAGAGGGTCATGGAAAAGGGGAACTAGATGAAGAATTAGGTAAAATTATAAAAGAGCTGGTATAAAAAATAAGTTAGGGTCTGTGTGAATGGCACTGAGGCTTTTTCTTATCTACCCTTATATGGCCATTGGGTTTTGTGGTAAAAAGTAGTAAAGAGAAATAAGGGAGCCTAGCCCGAATGGGGTAGAAGGCGGCGCCACATAGCATTGTCTCGTCCAGTGCAGGGAGTAAGTGAAGCTAAAGAGAAAAAGTAGGAGTCTCATATTCAGTAGACTCGGAGTAGTAATTTAGATTATTCTTTTTCCGTGTGAGCAGAATTCTTGGAGAGGTAGCCCGACGGGGCTTAGAGGTGGGGAGTGCGTGAGACAGCAAGAGTGAGGGAAAAATAAGGTAAAATAGGCAAAAAAGGGGACAAAGAGAAGGTAGTTTATGTTACATGTTCTTTGTGTTTTATGTGTCAAGTGTTACATGTTGGTCTGTCAGTAAATATATTTGTATCTGTGATTTGACAAATATAACGGTAAATAAGAAATGGTGCTGACAAAACTGATTGATGATCGAAAAGGTTCTGAATATTAGAGAAAAATTTGTACTAAATGTTGATACAATTTGGTTCCAGCAAAAAGGTTGTAAGTAAAAAGATTTTTGACATTTTTGGTGCAAAAAGTTAAAGGAGGTTGAGAACATATATTAACTTCAAGGAAACAAATAGAGAACGTAAACACGAGCCAGAGTAACACATGTCACCATGGGGGTAACACACCATTAGCACATATTTGTCAACATCTCCTGCTATACAGTGAAAAAATTATATACGATCAGTGGGTGGTGGAAATAAAAGGTGACAGCGTACAACTTATATGGCTGGAGGGAGGGTCGTTTGATAAGAGGGTATTGGATCTGGCATCGACACACCTACTAGCGAAATACAGAGGTAAGCAGTTGCAGAACAGAAAGGAGGTGTTAGATTTGTGGAGGATGTTTGAAGAGATAGCGCGTAGTAGTGAGGCAAGTAAAGATGTAATAGTGAAAAAAGAGGAGACACCAGAGGGAGGGGAAGGGTCAGCGGGGGAGAGTGTACAACACCCGCAAAAGAGAATGATCCCACAAAAATGTACCCACTACTGACAAGGCCTGCGTAGGTTACAGTGAGCCCCTATATGTTCCAGCGTGTACCACATCAACACCCAGTACAACAACATCAGCCACTGCCCGCCTCCCTATGAGACAGGAGGGCTGTACGGACAAACTAGTGCCCCTCCAGTGAATTTGTCGCGGTTAACAGGGGACTTGGACAGTTGCACATGCACAGAGGGAAATAACCCGGCTAAGAGCATTGTGCCATAGGGGCCAAATGTTACCAGGGGGAGGGGAAACACCACCATTGACAACGGGTGACCTCACATCCCCGCCGAACGTGGGCCGGCGTCAATCCCCCAAGGTCAGGAACAAGAATGGCAATCAGGGAAATTCCTGTTCCATTTCAATGGCAGACCTGTAAAAATAATACGACCTACAACTCCAGATAGCCAGAGAGGGGAGGGGCAAGGAGAAAGGGGGTCAGAGGAAGATGTATAGGAAGTATGGAGTGATCTAGATGAATATGAAGAAGGGACGGCAGCGTCGGGATCACCATTGCCATTCCCCCTCGACCAGGAAGATGCAAGGGCGGTACCAAGATGGCAAGGGAGGTTAAGACAAAGAGAAGGACACATGCTGGTAAATAAAACGAAGAAGGGAACAGCAAGCAAGAGGGGGCGGGGGAGCAAAGCTACAGATGCCTCTAAAACACAAGGGGGCAGGAAGGCCCCACTACATACCCATGGCACAGATATGCATTCGATAAGCACACAGCAGGGGTCCCTTTAGCTATAGGGGACGTGAAGAGTTTGCTGGTGTCAGCTGTTGATGATCAAGCGGACATACTGTGGGTGAAGGCGGGGTTCCCGGGAGTGACTACGAATTGTGACCGCCATGACGGGTCAGCATTCAATAACGTTAGAGCTCAAGTATGGGATGCATTGCGCAGGACATTTCCAGATACTCCAGACTTGCACTTAGTGATGCAATGCACTATGGGAGAGGAAGAGGAGCCTACGCAATTCATCCTCCGGGTGCAAGACATGTGGAGAAGTGAAACAGGTACGCCGTGGGACCAATCTACCGCCTTGTTCTACTTTAAAATTAAAAAAAAGGCTCCCGAAGGAGGTGCAGAAGGCATTGGATAAAATAGCTGAGATAGAAGCCAAGGGCTGGCCAGAGATCCAGAGTATAATTGTGCACCATTGTAGGAGGATCAAAGAAAGAGAGAAGGAGATAACACAGCAAAGGATGGCAGACAAAGCAAAGTTAGTTCAAAACAAGTTAGTGAAGGTCGCGGCTATGAATGCCACAACATCAAAAGACAGACAGAGTGAAGGAGAAGAAGAGGGAGGAAATAGTCCAGCAAGGATGGCTGCAACATGGACAGGAAACGGGCAGGAGCAGTGGGACGGAGAGGAGCAGTACGGAGGGCCACAGTGGCAAGGGAGGCCTATGAGAGGACAAGGTGGGTACAGAGGACCAAGAGATGGATTCGGAGGAATGGGGAATAGAGGAGTCAGAGGACCTGGGGTGAGGGGAGGACAACAAGGATCATGTTGGAACTGTGGGAGGTGGTGGCATTATTCAAGGGAATGCAGAACGCGGCTTATGGGATACTATCAAGGGCAGCCCCCTATGGGAAACGAACAGCAGTATGGTCACCCACACCCAGGTAGTCCCTATGGGTTACCCATGGGAGGCAACGGACAGAATTAACAGTTTTGTAATGAGCCGCAAATGCAACACAGACAGCAGCATCCACAACAACCACAACAGAGAGGTATACCACAACACATGGCAAGACAGAACACTGGCTCACGCAAACAACAATATTTTCGCAACATCTGCAACGGTGGTGGGAGATAATGTATTCTCTGTTCCAGGAACAGAGACATATGCAGATTAGGACAGCCCACAGAAAGCGCTTGCGTGTCCAGTCCTATCGACCACCCTACGTGCAGAAGAGGAACCACTAGTGGGGGCGGAGATGGGCAACAAACAGTTCATCTTTATGGTGGACTCGGGAGCTGAAAAATTGTGCCTCATTGAAGGCCTGTTTCCGCTATGGGGCAGAAATTTGGAAACGCAAGGGTTCTCTGGGGCTATTTTAAAAGTTCCTTTCACAAAAGATCTTGACATAACGGTGGGGGGGAAACAGTGCGAGCACCCCTATTGTATCACAAAGACTCGCCAATGAATTTGTTGGGAAGAGACCTCTTGAGTAAATTGAATATGACCATATCATTTACTGAGCGGGGAATAGTTTGTTCTACCCCAAGAGTGTGCCCCGTTCGGGCAATGCTGATGATTAGCACCATGAAAAATGAAGTTGCGGTTAGAGGGGTACCTATAGATATGGATATGTTAATTTATGGTATCAGGGTGCTGGCAAGAGCGGTGCCGGAAATAAGGAAGGAATGGAAGGTACCCTCACATTTTGTTTTCTGCCCAATTGTAAACACAGATATTGTACCAGGGACTATTTTGTCTATCGATTTGGAAGGGGTACAGGTTTCAAGTAAACGTATTGCGGTAATAGGACTGGACATGCATGGATGCAAATGGAGAACAGTGCTGTGCATAGATTCAAACATAATGTTGCACAATTTAACTGACGAAGAGCTATTTACTGACAATGAGTGTGATGGGGAAGAAATAATGGAAATTAGTGTGCCATGTGACATGATTCAACACAGAGAAATACAGAACCCCCTCATGGCCAGTGTTAATGTACCACCCACCATATTCGAGAGAGATATGGACAAAGTATTGCCAGAAATATGGACGATAGGCCCTCGTGACGTAGGGTTATTGCAAGAGGTCACGCCCATCAGAATAAAATTTAAGCCAGGCGCCATACCCCCCAGAGTAAAACAATACCCAATATCAAGGGAGGGAGAGGAAGGAATACAGGAAACAATACATGCACTGCTGGAACAAGGGATAATAGTGCCATCTAATTCACTGTGTAATCTGGTAATTTTTCCAATCAAAAAAGCAAAGGGTGCGGCGTGGAGGATGATCCAAGACCTACGCCCACTTAATGACGTAATCCAGAAAGTTCCCATTAGTGCCCAATCCAGCATCAATATTATGCAGCATACTAAAAAATGTTACGTGTTTCACAGTAGTGGACTTGAATGTTTTTTCTCAATACCACTTGACCCCGGTACCTCACAGCGTTTACGCTGGGGGGGAAACAGATACGAACATTGTAGATTACCTCAAGGATATTGTGAAAGCCCCAGTATTTTCAATAGAATTTTGCATGAAGATCTTGGCAATATTGATGTAGAAAGCCAATAAGACAATACGTAGATGATTTGCTCGTCTGCATTGAAAGTGAAGAAAAGTGCAGGGCTGATTCGATAACACTGCCAAATTTGTTGCCCACAAAAGGATACAAAGTGGACAAAGACAAGCGGCAATATTGCCTAGCAGAAGTGCTCTATTTAGGACAGTTGATGTCAAACGATGGCAAAAGAATTTTACCTGACAGAGCAGCAGCAATACGCCACATGATCATACCAAAAACAGTGAAGGACATGCAAAGATTTCTCGGCATATGTAATTACTGCCGTGCATGGATACTGGACTATGCAGTGTACCCGCGCCCATTGTTACAGGCCTTGAAGGAAGCGCAAAAGAATGTCCCCTTAAAATGGTTGAATGACATGATGACAATTCTTTAAACTACAAGATCTCATCACACATGACCCAGTTTTAGCAAACCCTGATTATGATCAGGAATTTTATCTCTTTTCGCACAGCAATGGTATTCTAATGACTGCAGTGCTGACACAAAAAACATCACTAGGTCACAAGCCATTGGCCTATTATAGCAGCACACAATCAGTAATGCATGGTCACTTCGCATGTGAACAAGCTCTCGCTGCAGCGGCCTTCGCTATTGAAGAAAGCGCCACAATTGTCATGGGATGCTCAGTAACGTATGCTGAACATTCACTCTTCGCGATTCTAGAAAGATCAAAATCCACATTAACATAGAGAGCAACCGCATATGAAATAATCATATCGAGCCCCAATGTCCATGTCGTCAGGTGCAAAACATTGAACCCAGCTACATTCATCAAAGAACCTTGCACAGTAGACGACATCAAAACACACGATTGCGCCACATATGAAGGAGAAGAGGATGATATTCCTACACCTTTCTTGGGCACCTCCATCTTCAGCAGCGATCATCCGGATCCGCAGCCACTTCCCAGAGCCTAGAGAGAAAAAGACAAGAACACAAGGTGAGAGAAAGAAGGGAATAGGAAAAGCTCAGTTTCCTTCTAAGACTTACCTGTTGGGTCATTCCCATTTCATTTCGGGTCTTGCTGCTTCCAGGCATTTTACGGACCCCGGCCCCTATGGGGAAAAAAGACAAAGACATTAGATGAGCGAATGCAAAAACATTACCTGAGCGCTCATCTAGGACTTACCTGATCTTTACTGGAACTGCACGTTTCACTTCGGGTCGGCGCCATATCTCCGGTATTCCGTACCCCGGCCCCTATGGGGAAAAGACATCAACATTAGTGCTTTGTTGCAAGAAGTCTCCAAAGGAATCTTCATTCATCACCTGAAAAAGACAATGAACATTATTATTTAAAGCTTGAACTTTTGAACTTGCAACAGAACTTTTACAGCGCCTTACCAGTATAATCAAGCTTACCTGAACTCCCATCCAACCTCAATCCAGTGAAGTAACTGGGTTCAACGCGCCCCTGCGTCAGAAGCAGGATGAGAGCTCGTCCTTTCAGACCCTAAGGTGAGACTTCACGGGGAATCGTGGAAGGGTATCGAGGAGGGTTGGAAGGAAGTGGGAGGCTCGAGCATTATTCCGCCAGATTGTAATACTCCCTTTTCACGTACAGGAGGATATTCCTGCGAGCCAGATTAGCCAGAGTTGAGGGGCCCGTCCTATCCATCTTCAGAGCCCTGCGCTTCACCATTGAAGAGGCATCAGCACTCGAAATCAGGCCAGCGCCCCCGTGGGAATCAGGTGAGCGTGACAATCATTGTACAGAAGCGCCTACCCTCATTACTCAGCTCAAGCAGCGGAATTCACAGCGCTAATTGAAGCGCTGCGCACTGCTAAAGGATGTGCAGTCACAATATATTCTGACTCTGCATATGCTACCACAACAGTACTCAGGTCTGTCACGATGGTGACGGAGAGGGTCTCAAAGAGCAGACGGCTCGCCAGTGACACATGCCGCCTTATTGAATGAATTGATAGAAGCATTAGCCGAACCATCAGTGGTAGCTTTGGTAAAATGCCAAGCACATACAGCCAACACAGATTTCATCTCATTGGGCAATGCGGCAGCAGACGCAGCCGCGAAAGATGCCGCGTATTTCAATATTCCACAAGCTATAGAACGCATTGTTAAAATGCCAGCAACAGAGACACTAGGAGAAGGATACATCATTACACCAATTTCCCAGGTAATAGAACTTCAAAGGCGTGCACAGGTAGAAGAAAAAGAGGTGTGGACAAAGAGAGGGTGCAAACAATCAGCAACAGATTTGATATGGAGACAAGAGCTAACAGGAAAGGTAGTCATGCCAGTGGAACTACTGGAAATTGCATCCCAGCAACTGCATTACCTAACTCATGTAACAAAACAACACATTGCAGCAGACATAGAGGAACATTGGTTTATCCCAAACTTGCAGGAACAGTTGTCCAGATTTACAATCGAATGTACAACTTGTCAGATGTACAGCTCAGGAATGACACTGAGGACATTGAGAGGAACACTGCCACGCCCAGTAGGTCCATTCAGAGAGCTCCACATAGATTATGCGGACATCGGAGCGAGGTGTAATGGAGCGAGATACCCAATTGTGATCTTGTGCCCATTTTCAAGGTCGGTGGAAGCTGGACCGTGTCCACACCCCGACGCGAAATTTTTGGTGCGGGAGGTTTTCTAGAGGTGGGGCATTTGCGATGTAATAAGATCAGACAATGGCACACACTTTGTAAACGACCTCTTCAAGGAAGTGACGACGTTACTGGGGGTCAAGCACAAACTGTGTTCTATTTATCACCCAATGGCTAACGGACTAGTGGAAAAGATCAACGGCCTGCTCAAAAGCAAATTATCAAAATTATGTAACACATTGAAGAAGAACTGGGTGTATTGCTCGTCGCTAGCACTGTTCCAACTCAGAACGCAAACAAGCAAGGACCATCATTTAAGCCTGCATGAAATAGTGACGGCCAGGCGTATTCACACGCCACTCTCCCCTGTGAGAGGAGCTTCAGATGCACACCGATGCACACCGAGCTGCCACAGTGCTGGGGGATGAATTTAAGGAATACCTCACCAACTTAACCAGCGCAGTTTGTAGCATAGCAAGACAATTTGCACCACAGTTCACAGAAAATGCAGCGACCGATGCAGCAATGCCAACGCACGACAGCCCAAAGGGTCAATTAATGCCAGGTGAGCATGTTTATGTGCAGAGTTTTGTGCGAAGGTGGAATTCTCCAAGGTTTCATGGCCCTTATGAGGTCATTTACTGCACACCCACAGCAGTAAAAATGAAGGGATTGAAATATTGGGTGCATTTATCAGATGTGAAGAAGGCACGCGATAGTGCAATCCCTAAAAATGAACAAGGCGACAGCAATGAAGTTGCAGTGGGTGAATGAAGAGTAAACACACACGAATGAAGAAATTAGTAAAAAATGAAACGGACTGACAATTATGTTTAGATCTCTCTCTACCTCTCTTTCGCTCGCGATTTCTGCTTATCTGTCTCTCCATCAATTTATAATTTATTTTACTATTGAATGAGAAAGATAATTGACGATTGTAAAGTAAAAAGTAAACAAAATAACTAATGTGTTCAGTTAAAGTTCAAAAAAGGTACGAAAATAATAGTGAGATGTGCACATCTACAGGGATAATAAATAGAGTAACAAAGTAGTGGACAAATAATAACTGTTAATGATAACGCATATATGCATATTACGTAGCAAATTCATATCGCCCCTTCAGGTGGTATAATGGCAGAAAGGACTGCACTCACCGACGACAATGCAATATTAGTTAGTGATAGGGTAGTTAATAGAAGTAACAAGTACTACAAGTGTGGAATAAAATACTCAATATTGTTTTCTGTGATGCTATTTTTTATGGCATGGTACTATACTGTGTCTTTTATTGTAAAGACATGATTGCAACTGCAAAGCAAGCCACCAATGAGAGCTGCTATGTATGCTCTCTCATACCACACGCATCAGGCACACCTAAAGTACTTAAACCTCAGGAAGTGCCCTTGCAAGACGCCCAGTGTTTAATTCATCTCGTATTGTGTAGAATTCAGAGCACCTTCCAGGCACACACAGTTACAATAGAAATGCTGCAGAACGAGAGAACGTGCACAAGCAAGCGCCAGGGAGTGATTTGCATCAAAGAGCCATTTTTTGTCATAAAAGGAACAAGATATAAAGACAATAAGTGGCATGACGAGACAATCGAGTGCAAAGCTGAAGCACTGAGAGGACTAACTAAAGAAAACTTCCAATGGGGCAAAGAAATATGTGTCATGATGCCTGCTCCCGGGGAGCCGGTTCAAGCCCTGCGTCCCCGAAAGCGGACATCCAGTCCCCAAGGAAGGACCCAGCAACCCCATATAGGGGCCCTTTGGACAGTGTCCGGACGCCATAGGCGCCAGGCTCATTATGGGAGTGCTTGGGTGCACTTACCTGATGCAGACCATGCTGCAGGATCCCGGCCTCCTTGAGGCCTGAAAGGAACTACTTTACCTGTGGGACTAATTTACCATCCGGGCGTGGACGGAGAAGGATACATACCCGATGGGAGGAAGGATACATACCTGGAACTTCTTCCAAGGCTATTTAAACCCCACCCGAACAGCCACACGTGCTACGCGTTGTTCTGCATCTAGCAGCTGGACGCTCACCGTGTCTGCTCCTGCATCCTGACTTCTGCCACGCCTGCCAGCATCCTGAATCACCTGCAAAGGAAGAGAAGAAGAGAACAGAAGAAGGAAAAGTCCTTACCTGCTAAAACCGCATCCCAGAGACATCTCGCTGACAATCGTGAAAATGAAGACTTATTTAAAAGCTCATCGCGTCGATCGCTGCAGCGCCGCATTCCACTCACCTTTACAGTGCGCCTCCATGTTCAGCAGCGATCATCCGGATTCGCAGTCACGCCCCAGCGCCTAGGGAGAAAAAGACCAGAACAAAAGATGAGAGAGAGAAGGGAATAAGGAAAGCTAAATCTCCACGTTAAGACTTACCTGCTGATTCATTCCCTCTCCATTTCGGGTCAACACCGCATCCTGGCATTTCCGGACCCCGGCCCCTAAGGGGAAAAAGAGACATCAGCGTTAATGAGCGAATGAAAAGACATTACCAAAAAAAAACGTTCATTAAAGACTTACCTGATTTCTACAAGGATTTCACCTCTCATCTCGGGTCGGTGCCTGTTCCCCGGCATTCCGTACCCCGGCCCCTATGGGGAAAAAGACACTAGCATTAGTACATTAATGCATGGACACAAGGGGAACCTCTTATCAAAAACTTACCTGGAAGGCAAGCAAGTTTGGTTCTCACCAATCCGAAAATCCAGTGAAGTAACTGGATACCAACGCGCCCCTGCATCAGAAGCAGGATGGAGAGCTCGTCCTTCCAGACCCTAAGAAGGATACTTTTGCGAGCCAGACAAGCCAGATTTGGGGGCCCAGTCCAGTCCGTCTTCCGAACCCTGCGCATCACCTAGAAGAGGTCACAGCAGCGCGAACCAGGCCAGCGCCTCCGTGGGAGTCAGGTGAGCGTTACACATGTGCTCCTGTTTGTTCCCAGCACATTGCAAAACTCATATGGGTTACCGCTCTCGAAAAACCTATCAAAACCCAAAAATAAATTTCACATTAACTTTGTTTCCACGGAGAAAGAAAGGTGCCAATGGGTGCCAACAGGCGGTGCAACAAAACCATCATCATCCCAGACATGAAGAAAGGTACAGCTGCACTCATGGACATGTATTGGGTGTGTGGCAAACAAGCCTAACTGCATCTACCGGCATCATGGAAAGGTACTTGCGCCCTGGGCACTCTGCATTCTGCACTAATGGTGATTCCAGAAAGCAATATCCAAGGGGGGAGAGGATCGGCTGGCATAATGGCAGCAGGGGAATCGGCTGGCATATCGGCAACAGGACAATTGGCCGATGCATCGGCAGAGCCCCAACCAGCGGCCACAGAGCTTTCCTCCTATGACATTGTAACTGAAAAAGACTTAAAGAACAGACTGTCCCGCAAAAAGAGGTCATCTAACTATATCTCTAACGAGTCAACAAATCTCCTCGCGGAGATACCAGAGAAATACAAACTCTTCAACTCTGCAGAGACATTCTTTGCCTCCCTCCTAACACCAGGACTCCAGGCGCAGACAAATGCCAAATGGCTGCAGATCGTCCGCTGGGAGCTGATCCAACTGGCCAACGACACTGAAGAGGGATTCAATGTGATCAAGGTGGAACTTCGCGCCTTGCGTTTAATGACAATGCAAAACCGGTACGTCCTAGACCTCTCACAGCAATGGACGGCGGTGTTTGCCGAAATATCGGGAGCCCATGCTGTACATTCGTACCTTCTGAAGATGCAGATAATGGGACCCTCTCCCACGTCATCTCAGCAGTACACAGTCTGGGGGAAAGAATGCGGGAAGAAGGAGGAACAGAGCCAAATAGCTGGTTTGACAACATGTTCAATTGAATACCATCCTGGTTCAGCATCATGATGAACATTTTTGTTCCAGTCATCGTTTTTATTCTACTATTTTTCTGTGTGTGCCAACTAGGTATCCGATGTGCAAAATCTATGCCTAAATCAGCAATGATGATGGTAACAATGAGCCGACAGGCAACGGTAACGACCATGATAGATGCACAGATGCAAACTGGAGAGCCAAACCCCACAAAATACTGCATGACTGCTGTCTACCGTCAACATGGGGATAGGGTAGATAACTTATATCATACTACAATCAAAAAACCAAGGGAGTTGCAGTGGTACAGGGAAGTGTAGGTGGATCTGGATGGGGATGGAGGAATATATATGAGTACCCCAGGAATGGGCATAGCCTGAAAAGTGTATGTAGGGCATGGATGCCTATAAAAAGGTACAGCTGCATGGGATGAAGCGCTGGCTGGAGGAGAGCACTATCGCAATGAGAATAATAATAAAAAGTAATTTGTTACTTTAGATGTAACGAAAGGGCGGAATGTGTCGGAGTGATGGGTCATTTGGGCCCCCCTCACGCATTCAACTCAAAATGCATCACTTGCTCGACCAACAGTGGGGAACACTTCCATAGCCATTATGCTCATAAACCAGCCTTCGTGCTAACAATGACATAAGTGGGACTGTTGTAGAGACACTTGGCATGCATTTTGTGTACCCTCGACTCGATCTTTGGACTAGGCCTCACTGCGATAATACGAAAAGGCTTCTCTCCCCTTTTGCAACGCTGCACACACCGCGCTTATGGCCCCCACCTTTTCTGCCTGCGTCTGAAAGCTTTGCAGCTCCATTCTCACGCCTAAGCCGGAGGTAATTGCAACAAAACAAATGTAACGTCTCACCCTTCCTCTGAGATCACTGTCCTATGTGTGAACCGACTCAAACTATGCTTGTAGCTCATCCATCACCAGAAACCTGCCCGTGCCCTCTTACGCCCGCTGTTGGAAAATGACTGCCAGTATAACCCTCTGGTCCCCAACTAAGAGCCAACCTCTGTCACAGTATATTGCACCCTACAACTAACAAATGTCAGCATGCCCCAGACCCACCCCACGATTAACGATACCACACAGGCCAAGACCCCCGGGTCCTTATAAACCATACAAGTCACAGTGAATAATGGTGTTACCACAAGTGTAAAATGTATAGGGTAAGATGATTGGCTCAAAGAAGCTTTAGTAATTGTTAATTAGTGCATGTTTAAAAACAGTATATTATGTTAGATTAGTTAGTGCCTGCCCTGCTTCATCGCGACCTGACCATTACCCCACCCGGACACAGGCAGATGGACCTCGTGATGCTCCCCCTCCCGCCAACTGAACAGCCAATCCAAAGGGAGCAACATCTACAGCAACATATGTAGCTGAATGTTTTATTCAATCCTGTGTCCATGTAGTCCCCTATGAGATGATGTCATCAATGATGCTTTTTTCCTTAATAAACTCATGCAATTGTAATGTTTGCCAGAGGGCTCTCGGGCAGCAGAGTTCTCTGGATGCCAATTTAATATAAACTAAATCTTGCAGCCCGTTATCTTAGTCTCATTCCCCGTTCGGGTGGGTCTTACTTCTTTGTATTGGACGTGTACGTCGGGGAGTGGGCCTACATAATTTGGTGATTCCTGCGACGTGATTGGGACAGGTGCCCCGCATTATTGGGTCGAAAAGACCACTATAGTAGGCCAGGGGATTGTATCCTTGTAGCTTTGTTTGAGTGAGGACAGTCATCATTGTGCCATCAGAATGCAAAAACAAAAAGATTTTTTTCCTTATTGTTTGGGGTTGCTAAAACGGGTGCATGTGCTAACGCTTCCTTCAATTCGGCAAATGAGTAATTAATTTCAGATGCCCATTTTATGAGGCCTTTCGCCTTCTGTGCGTCTTTTAGTCCCTGAAGGAGGGGCTTCGTAAATGTGGCATAAAAGACCCAGGCCCTGCAATAATTACACAGGCCTAAGAACTGCTGCATCTGCTGGACCATGCGTGGCTGTGGTGTGCTTGTTATCGCCTCTGCTCTCTCTGCAGTGATTCTCCTCATCTACCTTGTACCCCTTCTCTGCTAGCAATATCAGAAGTGTAACTGAATCTTTCCTGCACTGGTTGCGCCCGCCGTTGTGCTGCACACAAGGAAGTCATCCACGTACTGGATGACTGTGCTGTGCATTCCCAAGTTGCTTTGGTTCATCTGGATCACCCTATTGAACACACTAGGTGACTCGCAATACCCTTGTGGTAAACTAGTATGTTGGAATCTCGTCCTGCAAAAGTAAATGCAGTGAGATGCTGTGACTCAGGTGCAATGGGATGGAAAATAGTGTATTCTTCAAATCAATGACTGTGAAGCATGTCGCTTCTGAAGGTATGTTACATAACGGTGTGTAAACTCTGCTTCCACTATGTTGTTCAAGGGGCAGAGATCTTGAATGCATCCCCAAGCTTCTATTTCTTTACAGGATAAATGGCTGTATTACATGGGAATTCCGACATCTTTATTATCCCCCGCCGCCAAAGACCCTGGTCTGGTACTTTTGATAGTGGGTATAGTTTAACCCAAGGCAGCTATGGCCCCTCCTTCACTTTTATGTGATCCTGGGGGCCACTGGTCAATGGTACTTCTCATACTTTTTTCAAATCTTCCTGCAAGCGAGTTGATACAGTGCTCACTCTCTGCATTCTCCGGAGGACGTTCATCTCCTCTACCTGACATGGGACGCATATCTGAAATACCATCTCCCCCTCCTCTTTGTCTTCCGAAAACAACTGTCAGTCAAGTCAAAGTGAATGTCGGGTCAATGCAGAGGACTGTGCGCCACTCTGTACCTTCATAGTCCGTCCCATATAAAATGTCCTTCCTTGTGAGTGCTGCTTCTAAATGTATTGTGAGTGTTGTTCCTGGTACTATATCTTTGTGCACAGTTGGTCTGAACAGGAATTCAGTGGTCAATCGGAATACCTTGTCTTTCATTCTGGGGTCCCCACCCTGACGAAACCTGTACCCCACAAAGGAATACCTAGGGGTTGCGTGGTGATCCATGTAAAGTGCTGTGGGTGCAAAATGCTTGTATGATGGATGCAACATGCTCATAAAAGATACTGGGTGTCGAGCATACTATGCCCTTCTATGAATATGAAATGGTCATATTTCATTTGCTCATTATGTCTCTTCCTAATATGCTGATGGGACCGTCTTTTTAAAAAAAATAAGTTTTTATTAGAAATGTTCAATCCCTCCACCCCCAATCCCTATCCAATCCCTGTATATGAGTTCCAAGTCCCCCAAAATGGAAAGTCGAGGTCACATCCCCAGTAAATGTCACTCTTCCCCATTTGGGCCCTTTTGCACTCTGCACTCCATAGTTACGTTGAAACCTCCCCTGCCCACACCCCTTCACACCACCCCCAACAGTTTCATTTTTATCAGACAGCATGCCCCTGTAGAGTCTCTTTGGAGGAACTTCAGCACCAAGTCCCAGCCCGCTAAGAAACCCTGGTTTTTCCCCTGTAGTCCATATGTGACCCATTCCATTGCTGCAAACTGCCAGATTTTGCTCACCCATTCGTGTTCGGTGGGAGGATCTTTCGACATCCACTTCTGGGCGACTACCAGGGGCCCCGCTAGTATCAGTATCAAAGATTTTTTTTCTGGGCAATCGAGGGGGACGGACTCCAGTGTCCCCCCCCTAAGCCCAGAAGAGATTCCCTCATATTCCCTATGCACCTCACCCCCATCGTTTCTGCAATTGCTTCAGAGATTGTGTCCCAGTAGGCCCTTATTCGGGGACAGTTCCACCATATATCCTCCCATGACCCTGCATCGCCGGACTCCCTCCAGCACTCCTTTTTCACTTGCAGGAAACGCTTGTTCAAAGCGCACGGGGTGAGATGCCATTGAACTAGTAAACTGGTCCAGAAATCTTGTATTTGTATGGATTTTGCTAGTTTTGGTATGTTACCCCAGACCTGTGACCACTCTGGTTCCTCTATTCGGCGGGCCACTGCCTCGTCCCATAGACTTGTGTATCGAACAGGGGCTGCTGCTTCATTCTGCTTTATGTGCCTGTAGAGGGTGCCCACTAACTTCTTGTGCCCCACGTTTCCCATTAGTACCTTCTCGAAGGCCGTGAGGGGCCTCAGTGCTGCCCTCTTTACTTCTGGTTGGAGTACCCAATGGTGCAACTGTGCATCGGTATCTCTCATCCTACCCCAAGGAGAAGTCTAGTTTACATTGGTTGAAGCACTTGATTTCCTCTCCCTCAAAGAAATCTCTTATCTTGAGGCAACCTCCCCCCGTTCCCATCTGGTAACTACCTTCCCCTATTCCCCAGGCATGAATTTTGTGTTGAACCATAAAGGAGTGAAGGGTGATGGGAATGAGGTGAGGCTCGCCCTAGTTATTAGTTCATCCCAGGTATCGCAAACTAATGCTCCTATCGAGCTTTCGTATAGGTTTTTTGGGCGGTCTCCCCTAGGTTTCCACAGAACTGTGTCAAGGTGCCCGCCAGATTGCGCCTCTTCCATGTGTCTCCACTCCTTGTTCCTGTCGTTTTTCAGTCAGTCCCTAATTACTCTTGCTTGGGCCGCCAAATAGTATGCTCTCATGTCCGGATCCCCCCAGACCTCTCTATCTCTTGGCATTTGTAGCAGGCTTCTTGCTACTCTACGGGTCTTATTATTCCATTTGAAATTCCCTATGAGCTTCTGTATAGCTCTGAAGAAAGTGCCGTAAAATAGTATAAGATTTTTGGGAGGACGACCATATTGACTGCATTGATCCTTCCCAGCCAAGATATGTTAAGAGGGTTCCACCCCTGCGAAAGCTGTTTTATTTGTGCTAGTAAGGGCGGGTAGTTAAGGGGATACAAGGACTCCATGTCTTTGATGATGTTTACACCTAAGTATTTGATCGCGGTGGGCATCCAGTTATATTGGAGTGCTCTCATTGTCTCTCGTTCCTCCCCTCCCTTTAGCGTGAGGTGGAGAGCTTCAGATTTGGTGGTGTTGATCTTTAGGCCGGCTACTTTCTGAACTTTCCCAGCTCCCTCCCCAATGCCACCAGGGAACCCCCCGGGTCTGCTATAGTCATCAATAGATCATCTGCAAAGGCTGCCACTTTATGGGGATGCCCTCCAAATGGGATGCCCTCTATGTCCTCTGAGGCCCTGAGAGTGGCCACAATGGTTCCAAGTGGATTGTGTAGCACAGCGGGGAGAGAGGGCAGCCCTGCTTCGTGCCCCTAGACACTTTGATGGACCCGGATAATTGCCCGTTAATCAATAACCGGAGGGAAGGGTTGATCTAATGTGTCTTTGTCATTGCCAACAATTTCTCGCCAAAACCCATTTTCTTCATGATGGCGAATATAAACTGCCACTCCACCCTATCGAACGCTTTCTCTGCGTCTAACGCAACGATGAGTGCCAGTGTCTTTTTAACGTTTGCCTTTTCTACTAACTGTAGGACCCTTCTAATGTCATCTCCTGTTTGTCTGTCGCGAATGAATCCCGATTGATCAGTTCTGATCAATTTCAGCAGGAGGGGATCTATCATATACGCCAGTATTTTGGTGTATAACTTCACGTCAGTGTTAATCAGTGGTTTATGGTCATAAGACCGAGAAAAAAAAGGCCAAAAAAGGTCACATTTTTTATGATGTTTTTTATTCGAAATGGGGGGTCCCCCCCCCCCAAACGCCCCTTTTTTTCATTTTTTACCATTTTTTTTTAATCCCGGACCCCAAAATAAATATATAATTAAAAAAAGAGAAATTCGACTTTTTTTCGGTCTTTTTTTTCGACCTTATTGTTAGTCGAGATTTTTTTTTTCGAGATTTTGACCGACCACCGTTAATCAGTGCTATCAGCCTTTAGGACTTGCAGCATTCCGGGTCTTTGCCTGGTTTTGGAAGGAGGATTACTTTCCTCCATCGACATTATCCTCCCTTTTATTGCAAATTTATTAAAAAGTTGAACTAGTGGAGGGATGAGTACCTCTGAAAAAGTCTTCTAAAAGTCGGTCGTGAAGTCATCCGGGCCTGGTGCTTTATTTATGGGCATCAATCCGATTGCTCTACGTACTTCCTCTGGCGTTATAGGTAGGTTGATATCCTGTGCTTCCTCTCTTGTTAGGGTAGGGAGGTGGATGTTATCCAGATATTTGGCCTGGGACTGTACTTGGGGGTCTTCGGATCTATATAGATCTGTGTAGAAATCTGTGAATTGCTTTAGTATCTCTGACTGTTCGGAAGCTACCTCCCCTTGCTCAGCTTGATTTTGGGAATGGTTCCATCATTTTCCTATTTTCTTAGGAGCTTGGCTAGCATCCTGTCGGCCTTGTTCGCTTTTATCTAGTAATTGTATCTGAGGTGTAGCAGAGCCCTTTATTCATTCCTCATCTGCAGAACTTCTAGTTGGCCCCTTATGGCCCCGTATTCCCTCCTTGTCTCCCCGCTGGCCCATTCTAGACATTACCTGTTTCAACCTGCTTTCTAGCTCCTCCTCCAGCTGTCTCTTCTACGTATCCCTCCTGGCCTTGGCTGGAATGAGTCTGCCCCTGATCGTAGCCTTGAAGACATCCCACCTTGAGTTTTGGCTAGTATCACCTAATTTGTTATGGAGAAAGTATTCCTCTATACCTTTTCTTATCTCTTCCCGAATTGGGCCCTCTTTAACTATGTTGGACAGATACCTCCACCTCCAGATTGTAACGCTCACCTGATTCCCACGGAGGCGCAGGTCTGGCTTCGAGTGCTGATGCTTCTTCAATGGTGAAGCGCAGGACTCTGAAGATGGACAGGAAGGGCCCTCTACTCTGGCTTCTCCGGCTCGCAGGAATATTCCCCTGTGTGTGAAAAGGGAGTATTACCTACTGACTGAGTTATGATCAAGCCTCCCACTCTCTTCCAACCCTCCACGATACCCTTCCACCCCGTGAAGACTCACCTTAGGGTCAGGAAGGATGAGCTCTCCATCCTGCTTCTGATGCAGGGGCGCGTTGAAACCCAGTTACTTCACTGGATTGAGGATCGATGGGAGTTCAGGTAAGCTTGACTATTCAGGTAAGGCTCTGTAAAAGTTCTGTTGCAAGTTCAAAAGTCCAAGCTTAATAATAATGTTCATTGTCTTTTTGCAGCAAGCGCTAATGTTTATGTCTTTTTTCCCCTTAGGGGCCAGGGTTCGGAATGCCGGAGATATGGCACCGACCCGAAGTGAAACGTGCAGTTCCAGTTCCAGTAAATGGCAGGTTAGTTCTGGATGAGCGCTCGGGAACTGACTTTGCATACGCTCATTTAATGTCTTTGTCTTTTTTCCCCATAGGGGCTGGGGTCCGGAAAATGCCTGGAAGCGGCAAGACCCGAAATGAAATGAGGTAAGTCTTATTCCCTTCCTTCTCTCACCTCTTATTCTTGTCTTTTTCTCTAGGCTCTGGGAAGTGGCTGTGTATCCGGATGATCGCTGCTGAAGGTGGAGGAACCCAGGAAAGGTAAGTGAAATGCAGCGCTGCAGCGATCGTAACTAAATGCTTTTAAAAATAATGTCTTCCCTTTCAGGATCGTCGGTGATGTCTCCGTGGTGCAGATTTAGCTGGTAAGGTCTCCCTTTGCAGGTGACCCAGGATGCTGACAGGCGTGGCTGAAGTCCAGATGCTGGAACTGACACGGTGAGCGTCCAGCTGCGAGGAGCAGAACAACGCGAAGCGTGAGTTGCTGATCGGGTGTGGTTTAAATAGCTTTGGAAGAAGTCCCAAGTGTGTATCCTTCCTCCGATCAGGTATGTATCCTTCCCCGACCACACCCGGGTTGAAAGTAGTCCCACAGGTAAAGTAGTTCCATTCAGGCCTCAAGAGGGCCTGGATGTGGCAGCATGGTCTGCATCAGGTAAGTGCACATGAAAACACTTGAACACATGTCTAGCTTTATGGGCCTGGCGCCTAAGGCGCCAGGACAGAGGTCCAACATGAGCCTGGCGCCTAAGGCGCGAGGACTGCGTCCAAAGGGCCCCAGCTTGGGCCCGCTGGCACTCCCCCGGGGGGAAATGATGCCTGCCTCTGGGGTCGCTGGGTCAGACCTGGCTCCTTGGAGGTAGGCATTATGACAGTACCCCTCCTCAAGGCACCTCCCAAGGTTCTTCCCTCCGGGGGTTTGGGCTTGTTCGGAAATCTCCGGTGAAACCTTTGTACTAATCGAGGTGCGTGGACATGGTTACTAGGCTCCCACGATCTCTCTTGAGGTCCATATCCCTTCCAGTTAACAAGATAGAAGAGTTTCGACTTTACCACCTTGGAGTCTAAAATGTCTTTAACTTGGAATTCTAATTCCCCTTCAATTTGAACTGGATCTGGAGGCTTGGACAATCTGGTTCCTGGTTGTACTGGCTTCAAAAGTGATGCATGAAAAACTGGATGAATACGCATGTTGGACGGTAGATCCAGTTTAAAGGCCACTGGGTTGATTATAGCTTTGATGGGATAAGGTCCTATGAATCTGGGATTGAAGGTTCGCGGGCCCTTGAGGGGTAAATGTTTAGTTGCTAGCCATACCTGGTCTCCTACTTGGTAAGGAGGAGTTTTACTTCGGTGCAAATCAGCGTTTTCTTTATATTTTTTCTTGGCTTGCTGTAAATGAGTTGCAGCTTCTTTGAAGGCTCGGGTTATTGTGGAATGCAGATGATTTACTGCGGGCATTTCCAGGGTCAGAGGTGGATCTAGTTCAGAGGTGGATCTAGTTCAGAGGTGGATCTAGTTCAGAGGTCCGAGGATGGTGACCATACAAAGTATAAAAGGGGGTTTGTCCGGTTCCAGAATGCACTGAATTGTTGTATGCATAGTCTGCGATCCAAAGGATGTCTTTCCAATTTAACTCGGATTGGTGTAACATGCACCGAAGATATTGCTTGAGAGTCTGATTGGTTCTCTCGGTTTGTCTGTCGGTCTGGGGGTGGTGGCTGGTGGATAACCGCACATCAATTTGTGCTAGTTGGCAACACTTCTTCCAAAAATGTGAGATAAATTGACTTCCACGATCCGAGACTAATATGGAAGGGAAACCATGTATGCGAACTATATTCTCCAGGAATTTCTTGGCCAAGGTGGAAGTTGAAGGCAAACCCTTTAAAGGGATAAAGTGGGCCATTTTGGAGAATAGGTCCACAATTACAAGGATTGTGTTGTAACCAGCACAAGGAGGCAGATCTGTTATAAAGTCCATTGACAGGGTGTGCCATGGCGCCGGTGGAATATCCAAGGGTTGAAGTAGGCCGGCTGGCCTTTTCTTTTGAGCCTTGTTTTGGGCGCAAATTCCACAAGACAGTACAAAAGACTTTGTCTTTTCTCCAAGAAGGCCACCAGAAGTGGCGTTTGATTTTTTCCTCCGTTTTAGCGATACCAGGGTGTCCTTCCATTAAAGATTCATGATGATGGGCAATAACAAGTTCTTGCAATTCTTTACTTGGCAGAAACAACCGCTCCTGGAAGTAGGGTAAGTCATACTTAACGGTGTAATGAGGACCCTTTTGGCTCCATTCCAGTAAGGTTGAAGAGTCTAGAAGTTGTTTTACTTGCGTTTGGATATCCTCAATAGTTTGCAATGAAGTTAAGCCTAAGATTCTTTGCTCAGGTATGATGGGCACAGGTTCTAAGCTCGAATTAGGTTCTTCCATGCCAATCCGGGATAAGGCGTCTGCTTTTCCATTCTTGCAGCCAGGACGATAGGTAATTACAAAATCAAAATCCGCAAAGAATAGAGCCCATCGGAGTTGTCGCGAAGATTGAGCTTTGGCCGTTTTTAAATACTGTAAGTTTCTGTGGTCCGTAATTACGGTGATGGTGTGTCTTGCCCCGAGAAGGTAGTGACGCCAAGCCTTGAAAGCAGATTTGATGGCCAGTAACTCTTTATCAGTGATTGCGTAGTTGATTTCAGGAGGAGAACATTTTCTGGACCAAAAGGCCACTGGGTGTAGTTGGTTAGTTTTTGGGTCTCTTTGCGACAGGACAGCTCCCATGGCCGAACTGGATGCATCGGTTTCCACTATGTACGGGAGATCTGGGTGCGGGTGCTTCAATACAGGTGCAGAGGTGAATTTGGTTTCCAGGTCCTGCAAGGCTTGTTCGGCCTCAAGAGTCCATTCGAAGCGTTTGTTTTTCTTTAGGAGAGCGGTGATGGGTTGGACTGTTCGGGAAAATTCCGGGATGAATCTTCGATAGAAATTGGCAAAGCCGAGCATGCTCTGAACTCCCTTCACCGAGCTTGGAGATGGCCATTTGAGGATGGCGTCCACCTTTCGCGAGTCCATTCGGACTCCTTGAGGTGTCAGGATGAATCCGAGAAACTCAACTTCTGTGGTATGAAAAACGCATTTTTCGAGTTTTGCAAATCTGTGCTGGCGCAGTTTCTCAAGAACTGCCCTAACATGTTTTCTGTGATCAGATTCTGAAGAAGAGTACACCAGGATGTTGTCAATGTAAACAATGACACAGACATCGATAAGTTCCCGAAGAACATCATTCATAAAGTACTGAAAGGCGGCAGGTGCATTGCACAAACCGAAGGGCATCACCTGATATTCGAAGAGCCCAAACTTGGTGCGCAATGCAGTCTTCCATTTGTCGCCTTCTTTTATGCGCACCAGGTGATAAGCTCCTCGGAGATCTAACTTGGTGTACACACAAGTGTCTTTCACCTGGTCGATAAGCTCAGGGATCAAGGGCAGAGGATAACTATTCTTAATCGTTATTTGATTTAGGGCGCGATAGTCTATACACGTTCTAAGGTCGCCTTCTTTTTTTGGCACGAAGAACAGAGCTGAAGAGACAGGAGACTTGGACGGGCGATTAAAACCATTGGCTAGGTACTGATCTAAATACTGACGCAAATGCAGGTTCTCAGGTTCCGTAAGAGCATAAATCCTACTACAAGGTAGTTGAGCATTGGGTACCAGATCGATTTGGCAATCATAAGACCGATGAGGAGGTAACGTGTTAGCCTGTTCTTTCTGAAAAACGTCTTGGAATTCTTGGTATTCTGACGGTAGCTGTACAGGGGTGGAAGTTGCTGAGGCTAGACCCATAGCTGGATTTCTTAGATAACAAGTTGGTTCACAATCAGGAAAACTTATCTTCTTTGCTCGCCAGTCAATTCTGGGATTGTGTGTTTCTAACCAAGGAATTCCAAGAATTACTTGAAATTGTGGGGCCTGGATCACATCAAACACGATTGCTTCCCGATGTCCATCCTGACCCACCAGTATCACTTCAACAGTGGAATGCGTTACAGGCCCTGAGGCTATTTCGGTTCCATCTACTGTAGTAATGACATCTTGGGTCACTTTCGGGCAGAGAGGAAGCTTAATCCTGAAAGCCAATTCATGGTCTATGTAGTTTCCAATTGCTCCACTGTTGATGTATGCTTTTATAGCATGCAACTGCTGAGGCTGTTTTGGGTCCACGAGCACCATTGGCATGACAAAATGCGAGGTCAAAGAGTTAGTTTTCAAGCTCGGCAAGCGGACCCCTACGCTTGCCGGTCTAGGTCTTTTCCCGAATCAGGTGTCACTAATTCGTTATCAGTAGCTCCAACCACCTTCTTAAATGGTTTAACTGGACAATTTCGAAGAAAGTGACCGGAAGTCCCGCAATACAGACAAAGTTGCATTTGCCGCCTTCTCTCTCGTTCTTTCTGCGTTAATGGTCCTTTAACCCCACCGATTTGCATAGGTTCAGATACGTCGGTACTCTTGGAGTTAGCGTGGGTTTTGATCGGTGCTCGGTTTTCATACTTGAACCGATCTGCTTTTCTATTTTGAAATCTGTGATCAAGTTGAACCACCAAGTCAATGTAGTCTGCGCAGACCTGGGGTGGGTTTATTATCTGAGCTAGAACATCCTTAAGCTCTCCGCGCAGGCCTCGATGAAACAATGTGATCCTTTTGCTTTCTGGCCATCCAGTTTCCACAACCAGTCTGTTAAATGTGGCTATGTAGGACAGAAGATCCTGATTACCTTGTCGTAAGGATAGCAGTTCATTATCAAGGGCCTGTCCTTGAGAGTGTCGAGCGAACAACCTTTCCATGCTGGCTTGGAAGCCCTGAAAATTCTGGAGAATGGGATCATCCTGATTTACCCATGGAATAGACCAATCGGCAGCACTGCCACTGAGGTAAGATAGTATAAAGGCTACCTTGGTCTGGTCGTTAGGGAAGGCTCCGGGTCATAAAGACGGCATATTTCTTGGGATCCCCCGCAAAACGTTCAGGCGGGGCCAAAGGCATGTGTCCAGGTAGATTAATTTGTACCGGGTTACTCAAACCCATTGATGTGGAAATGTCTCCGGAATTAGGTAAAGGAGTGTGCCCTGCCTGGGCCTGTAATAACCTTTTGGCTAGGTCATCTGTTCTTTCCTTGGATAAGATCAGTTCTCCTTTGAGAGCGTTAGTCTCCTGGCGGGCTGAGTGCACCTCTGCCCGTAATTCCCCCAAAAGCTGGGCCAGCTGGTCAGTCTCGGAAGTCTCCATAGCGCCCGGGTGGGAAATTGTGGGTAGGCTTCGCGTTCTGTAACGCTCACCTGATTCCCACGGAGGCACAGGTCTGGCTTCGAGTGCTGATGCTTCTTCAATGGTGAAGCGCAGGACTCTGAAGATGGACAGGAAGGGCCCTCTACTCTGGCTTCTCCGGCTCGCAGGAATATTCCCCTGTGCGTGAAAAGGGAGCATTACCTACTGACTGAGTTATGATCAAGCCTCCCACTCTCTTCCAACCCTCCACGATACCCTTCCACGATTCCCCGTCAAGACTCACCATAGGGTCAGGAAGGATGAGCTCTCCATCCTGCTTCTGATGCAGGGGCGCGTTGAAACCCAGTTACTTCACTGGATTTAGGATCGATGGGAGTTCAGGTAAGCTTGACTATTCAGGTAAGGCTCTGTAAAAGTTCTGTTGCAAGTTCAAAAGTCAGAGCTTAATAATAATGTTCATTGTCTTTTTGCAGCAAGCGCTAATGTTTATGTCTTCTTTCCCCTTAGGGGCCGGGGTTCGGAATGCCGGAGATATGGCACCGACCTGAAGTGAAACGTGCAGTTCCAGTTCCAGTAAATGGCAGGTTAGTTCTGGATGAGCGCTCGGGAACTGACTTTGCATACGCTCATTCAATGTCTTTGTCTTTTTTCCCCATAGGGGCCGGAGTCTGGAAAATGCCTGGAAGCGGCAAGACCCGAAATGAAATGAGGTAAGTCTTATTCCCTTCCTTCTCTCACCTCTTATTCTTGTCTTTTTCTCTAGGCTCTGGGAAGTGGCTGTGTATCCGGATGATCGCTGCTGAAGGTGGAGGAACCCAGGAAAGGTGAGTGAAATGCAGCGCTGCAGCGATCTTAACTAAATGCTTTTAAAAATAATGTCTTCCCTTTCAGGATCGTCGGTGATGTCTCCGTGGTGCAGATTTAGCTGGTAAGGTCTCTTGTCTCCCTTTGCAGGTGACCCAGGATGCTGACAGGCGTGGCTGAAGTCCAGATGCTGGAGCTGACACGGTGAGCGTCCAGCTGCGAGGAGCAGAACAACGCGAAGCGTGAGTTGCTGATCGGGTGTGGTTTAAATAGCTTTGGAAGAAGTCCCAAGTGTGTATCCTTCCTCCGATCAGGTATGTATCCTTCCCCGACCACACCCGGGTGGAAAGTAGTCCCACAGGTAAAGTAGTTCCATTTAGGCCTCAAGAGGGCCTGGATGTGGCAGCATGGTCTGCATCAGGTAAGTGCACATGAAAACACTTGAACACATGTCTAGCTTTATGGGCCTGGCGCCTAAGGCGCCAGGACAGAGGTCCAACATGAGCTTGGGCCCGCTGGCACTCCCCTGGGGGAAATGATGCCTGTCTCTGGGGTCGCTGGGTCGGACCTGGCTCCTTGGAGGTAGGCATTATGACACAGATCCCCATAGCTCGGTCCCTTCTTTTCACTGACATTGTAATGGACGTGTGGTCTGAAATGGTTATTGCTCCTACATCCAACTCTGTTACTGTGCCCAGAAAGACCCACGAAACCCAAATGTAGTCGATCCTTGATGAGGACCTATTCACATGGGAGAAGAACGTGTGCCCTTTTGAGTCGCCCTCGATTTCCCTCCATGCATCAACCAGAGCCAGGCTGTCCACTTTTTCTTTCAATTCCTTTGAGAGTTTGCCCTGGAAGCCCCCCTCCACGACTTCTATCCACTTGTGGGTCCCATGCTAGGTTAAAGTCACATGTTAGGATTATCAGGCCCCTAGCTAACCTTTCCAGCTTACCTACCCTCTGTTGTATAACTTTGTCCTGCCCGGTGTTGTGGGCGTATATGGTTTCTATTGTGCATGTCTCCCCACCTGAATCCAGCCTTGCAGCAAGATAGCTGCCACTAGCATATTTTTCCCCACTCGGTTGGTCTCATCTCTAGGGAGGACCTGATCGCCAGCGCCACCCCCACTTTCTTCCTACCCTCGTTGGCTTGTAGGATTTTGCTATACCCCTGAATTCAAAGTTTATGAGCGTCCCCCAATTGTATGTGTGTCTCTTGGAGTGTCAGGATGTCTGGTTTCTCCCTCTGAAGGAATCTCTCAAGCTTCTTCCTTTTCAACGGGGAGTTGAGTCCCCTAACGTTTAGTGACATTATACTCAGTTTACTGGACTTTTCCGACCCCACTGGTGGACCCTGGAATAGATCTTTCGTCTCTTGGATGATCGGATGGATCCCCGTCCCCAACCCCCTCTCCAACTCCCTCCTGCCCCCGGGCGGGCTCAATCGGCCTCTGCCCCCCGCCCCCGGATGCAGCATCTCAGGCATTGAGCCTTTTCCTTACCCCAGGCTTGAACCCTGCGGGCATGTCCCTGCCCAGACTTAGACCCCAGATCCCACCTTCCCAAACCCCCTCAGAATCATAACTTGGTGCTTCCCCCCCCCCCGAGGCCCCCTAGGCTTATGCGACCGTGATTGGAGACTTATGTTGGGTCTGGACCTTTCGGGCTCCTCTTGTTGCTCTTGCGCTTTACTTTTGAACATTCCCAACCTTTCTTTGATCCCGGGATTCTTGATCTTGGCCTGTGGGTCTCCGCTGGATTCACCTCTAAGCCCAGAATGCTCGCGCCCTCCCTGCAAGTCGTGACGCAGTGTTTTCCCTCGCATTCGAACAGGAGGCCGAACAGGAAGGTCTATCGGTATCTGGTGTCCTTTTCGGTCAGGAATCGGGCCACAGGGCCCATCTTCCTTCTTTTGATCAGAGTTATCTTAAGTTTAAGTCCTGATAGAGTTGGATCACCGAGCCATTGTAGGTCACCCGTTTCGCTCTTGTCGTTGCTCGGAGGATCTCCTCCTTCTGGCCTTAATCGCGAAGGGCCACCAATGTATCTCTTGGTCTAGCTCTGGGCTCTTTACTCATGGGGCCCACCCTGTGGACCCTATCCAGCATTAGGCCAGACTCCCTCTCCAGCTCCACCAGGCCCAGGAAGATCTGCCGCCTTGAAGTCTTTATCTTGTACTTCATCCGTCAGGCCTTTTATCCTCACGTTCAATCTCCTGGACCTGTACTCCAAGTCTTTAGCTTGAATTTCGATGGGACTGTCTTTTGAATACAATAGGGGCACTACCATTTACTGTGTACCTATTGTGAGTGGTAAATCTGTGATAGCAACCATAACAACGGCCCCAGAAAATCCCGGTGTCCCCATTACTTTGTCAACTGGGGAAAGACAACAAACCTCCTTATTGCAGGATTTGGTGGCTCCTGAGTCGACCAAAAATTTGAAATCTTTTTGTCCAATCTTCACTGCTACTTCGGGTTCGTCGGGGTCTTCAGTTACAGAAAGGATTGGGCACAAACATGTCTTCTGTGGGCTGGCCTATCGGCATTGTCCTGAAAATGGGAACGGGTTATCTTCAAGAACGGTCACTCCTGTGTAGTGTGGTACTGTGTTCTGAGATAACAATGTGCTGTTCCCCTGCATGTATATTTGTGCATGAGCCTGTAAAGCTTTCTGTGATACTGCCGTCTGGAGCTGTGTGTTCACCTCAGGTGCCTGGGCGACTGCAGACCCTACAGGTTGCATTGTCTTTGTGAAAGGTGCCTGCACCGGCTGTGATGGCATTTGTGCTTGAAGTGGCTGTATGGGCTATACATGTGGCTGCACTGGTTGTATTTGTGGCTGCATGAGTTCAACATATACCTGGGGCCCCCAATGACTATACTGCTGCTATTGCCCATGTGGAAAAATCCAAGCAAAGTGTACCCTCTGCACACATATAAAACATGGTCAGCCAAACCCCCTTACTCTCCGGGTATCCTTTGTAATATCCAGTCTGCGGGGAATGCCCCCCTTGCTCGTATTATCCCTGTTGCTGATATACTTCCTGTTGGGGATAGCCTCACTGCTGCTGGAGCCCTTCTTGCTGTGGATGCACTCCTCCCAATGGGAAAAAAAAATCTTGTTGGGTGGGGGCTACTTCAAGTTACTTACCTTATCTGGTAACATTCTTTCAATGGGATGTTCCTCTGACGTATTCCATATCTATGACAGATAATGACTGTTGCACACAGCTGTGGTCATTACCAGTCATAGATGTGGAATACGTCGGAGGAGACAATCCCCTCGAAAATGTTGGCAATCGCAGCCCTTTCCACTGATTTTTTGCTAATTTCTTCTGCACCAATTTTGCCTCTGCCTTAATTGCATTGTCTGCCGTGTTCTTCTCTCTTTCCTGTTTCCTCTTACAACGGTTTGCTCGGATGTTCCGCTATTTCCCCCCCTCGTACTCCTAATCCTCTTCTTGTTGACATGTGCTTATGGAATGCAAGATCTCTTTGCAACAAGTCCTCTTCCGTACTTGACTTATTTCTAAGACTCAATTTGCACTTCCTTTGCATTACAGAAACTTGGATTCCCCTTTAAAATACCACTATTACTGCTTCCTTGACCACCTCCCAGACTTCCTATTGTCACACCATGCGTTCTTCTGCTCACAGTGGAGGCACTGGTATTTTGTATTGTGCACGTTTTGCAACTGTCTCATCCTCTCCTTCCCTTCCTAGTTTCCCTTCTTTTGAATTTTCATTCACCCCATATTTCATTTCCACTTAGTTATCACCCCCACCACCCGTCTGAGCTGTTGCCTCATTTTGTGAAGATACTGATAATCTCCTTTCTATTATTCATCCATCCAATACTCCTCGTATATTCTTAGGAGATCTTAATCTTCATCTTTTCTCTGTTCCCTCTTCTCTCCCATTCCTTGCTATTCTTGACTCTTATTTCCTGTCTCCGCTCTCCACACCTTCACATATTTCTGGTTCCTGTATTGATCTTATTTTTACTACTTCGTCTGTCCACCTTTCACATCATCTCTCCCCTTTTACCTTTCTGATCACCATCTGCTTTGTTTCAAATTTTCCCACATCTCCAGTCCTATATGCTAGTTCTCCTTTTCCATTTCGTCAGGGCAATCTGCAAAGTTTCAATACGCCACTTTGTCTCTTCTGCCTTACACTCTCATTCTACTTTTTCTGCCTTGTCTGCTGACAAGGCAGCTTCTGTTCACTTTTCTTTACATCTCTTGATACTCTACCCTACTTCTGTTTTCTATCCATCTCGCAAAACCTCACAGCCTTGACTTTCTATCCATCTCCAGTCCATGCGACGTGCTCTGCATCACACATTGAAAGACGCTGGCTCAAATCTAAGTCGTGGGTGACTATAACTAATATTCAACAGGTCATGCCTTGTATGATGATTGCCTTCTTTCTGCTAAACGATCGTATTTTTCCGATCTTCTTCATGCACAATCATCTCATCCAAGACGCCTCTTCCAAACTCTGATCTTCTTTCTCCTCCTACTCCCGATCACTCACTTAACTCCTCTTTATCAGCTTCTGGCCTAGCCTCATTTTTCTCTTCCAAGATGGCTTCTCTTTGCCTTGCCATTGATTCCTCCTCTTCCTCTACACAAACAGTAAATGTTCCTTCTATTCCGCTGTCTACTACTTCTACTCAGCCTTTGTCTTCAGTGTGTCCAAAAATTCCCACTGTGTGCTATGTGCCTTAGCAGAAACCTCTCTAAACGAGATACTGCAACACTGCTATAAAGGTTCTACAGCTTTTTGCCTCTTTCTAACCACCAAGTAGCAGTGTGTAGCTTTAACCAAGTCTTTTGCGCCATTTGAATTGTCAGAAATCAGCTTTTCCATACAGGAAACACTGTACATTCTCGATTAGAGCTTTTGATTTTGATGCGTCTGGAATCCAAGTATGCTCAACTCGCAGCATGGCAGAGTTCTGAAATCTTTCAATCGTCGCTTGCATTTGTACCACGTCTGCAGCTGCACACAGTTGCTACCCCTGAAACATACCAAAATCACCTTCAGTGAGTGATGTCAGGCGCGCAGAGTCGTCTCATAGGGATCTTGACTTTGCTTACTAGGGCCAATCCTAAAAACATTTTCACCACTCTTCTTTGAAGCTTTGGTATCTGCTGCTTAGAAGGACTTTATGTTGATACAATTGCAATCACTTGGGGTAAGAATGGTTGTTCCTGCCTGACACTTCAGCATCAATGGCTCTACCCAGGTGGTCTACAGATCAAGTATCATGCTGTCTGATTTCTGTGGTCAGTTGAGGCACCCCAAATTAGGGCAGGCCAAATGAGTATAGTACATAAACACACATTTGATGAACGCACCTGGGAGAAGAAACGTGAGATGCAGTGGTTGATCAGAGCTACTAAAGGGGAAGAAACTGTTAAGTCCATCAGAGAAGCGAAACTTAAGACCATCAAAAGTATAAACAATTGTCGAAACAACAACTAATGACTCGCGCACAGGAGGATGGAGAGTCTATGCTTCAGGCTGTTCTAAATAAGAATTCACTAAATTTTTGGTCCTTGATCAATAAGCAAATATTTGATCAAGTCATTGCCTTGTCAAACGCTGTTTCCGAATTAGAGTGGGTACATTTTTTTTCAAAGAAATATGCCAAGTTGAAAGGGGAGCCCATTTCTTGCATTTCTGGTGGTCGGTGGACTTTGGACACTACAGAAGAAGATATTTACGATCTAATAATGAAATCTTTGGCTTCAAGGGCAGCAGGCCCTAGTGGCCTTACATACCAAGTCCTAAAGGGAAACCCTAAGAGGTGGGCTAGTCTCTTGAATATACTGTTTCAGAGTATAATAAGGTATAAAAGATCCCGACGTCCTGGAAATCGGGTATCATTGTTCCAATATTTAAAAAGGGGGACCGAAAGGACCCTCTAAACTATAGACCTATTACTCTCCTTGAAGTGGAAAGCAAGTTGTTTGCCAGTCTATTGTTGAGAGATTTGGAACGCGGGGCTGAGTTAAATAACCCCCATCCGAACCAAACCGGATTTCGGAAAGGGCATTCAACATCCCTCAATGGCATAGTACTTTCCACCCTCTAACATCAATGAAGGAAGGAAATTATCACGACTATATGGCGCCTTTTTTGATTTATCAAGTGCTTTTGACTTGGTGACGCGAGACAGATTATGGACCAAACTTAAAAGGCAGGGGCGCTGCGGCCTCACTTATTGATATCTTAGCTTCCATGCATGAAGGAAATCCAGTGCAAGTAAAACTAAACTTAGATGGGTTCTTATCAAAACACATCTCGGTGAAAAGGGAGTAGTAAGGGGGGCAGGGGGGAGAGAGTTGGACTCTGGCAGCGCCTCAAGCTGTCGGGCGTTCCTTACCTGAGACTAGGTGCTCTTCAGTGCTATGCTGATTTATGAGACTATTATTCAGTTAATGAGTTCTTCGTCGAAATAATTAAAGGACATACCTGATGATATATTTATACCTTATCCTCTTGATTCTAGAAAGAGATCCAGATCTATTTGTATTATATTCTAAAGTGTAACTGGGGTAGTGTTTTATGTGTTTTAGCTACTTGTATTCAGTGCATTTTTAAATTACGGCCTGCTATTCCATAGGTCTTAGTATTTGTGATTTTTCCTGCTTGTGATATCTATTTTAACATTCTCTCTAGGAGTTAACACACTCTATCGTCCATAGAGCTACTCTGCTGTTACCTGCCTTTCGTCCCTGCCGGTTTTCCACTCGTTTGGATGACACGTAAGGGTTTTAGGAGCCAGGCAGCTATGGAGGTTTCTTTTGATTCTACTTTTCCTGCAGTGGTGGCTCCTTTTCCTCCTTTGATAGATTGTATCCCACCAGTGAATCCCATCCCTGTTTCTCTGGGCAAGCCACAACATACACTAGTAGACAGCTCAAACGATTCTTCTCTTCGAAAACCTTTGGTCCATGCCCAAATCCACTCACAAGATAGGACTGATCTATTTAATAGGATGGGTATTATCCCACACAATCCAGCTAATAACAGCTGCATCTTCAGTGGAAAACAAGCTATATCCATAGATGCGCAGGAAGCATGCCTAGCAGCTACTATAGCTTTGAATTTGGAGGAAGGGGGTAGTTTACCAAGGGCAAGTGTGCGCATTGATCACCCGAATAACAGTACGGTGAACTCTGCACACCCAACCCCCGTCCCATTACAACCTAGGCTGCCTTTACCTGTCTCAGTGCTGGGTGACTGTTGCGAGTGCTACAGATTCTCCTGTCCGGTCTTAAAGGGTTATTGTTCAACAACTTCCCCCACCAGAGGGCAACAGAAACTTGGTATTCCTCCCATCAATCTATCGCTGGAGGCATCTTCCTCTGGTCAGGGGGTTAACCATACTTCTATTCGTGTTAATCTCTCTGCTACTTCTGATGGTATTGCCAATACTTCCACAGTGAAATCCATAGTGTTTAAAACTCCACTCACAAAACCCCCAACGTATACTCCTAAAATAAAATCTAACATGGGTACTCAGGGTAAACCCATCCAAGGGAAAAAAATCCCTAACTTCTTCGGTAAAAGGACTGCCACTAGTACCCTCATCAAACCTCCGCTTTCAGTTTTTACAGTGGCTACCCTGGACCATACACATCTGGCGGATGTAGCAAAAAAGTTGGAGACTGAAGATCCTGTAGATAATGATATTGATGACATTAGTATTATAGAATGTGCAGATAAGGCAATAGCTGAGAGTCAGTTGGATCCTACTTCCACTAACACAAACAATGTAACCCAGCAAACTTGTGATGCCTCCTACGTGGGTTCTACTTCTGAACTCACTAATTTTATTGAGGAGTATACAGAGAAGCAAAATTGGCTTAGAGAAAGGGGTTTACTCCCAGATATAAAAAAGGTTCATGCCAGTGAGTCTATTAAGCATCATACCCTTAAAGAAGCGGACAACAGAATAAAACTAACTCAACCTACACTCTCTGCATTGCATATGGTTCTTAGTTCCTTTGTGAGCCTCTATGAAAATATATGGTCAGAGGTTAGATCACACTCCCTCTTACTCTCTGAAATCTAGAATAGGCTAGAAGGACTAGAAAGATTTGAAGAGTTGGTTAAAATGATTAAGGAAGACCATCCCTCAATAATAAAACAATCTCCATACTCTGTCCTCCAAAGCCAACGCATTATGGAAGGGCCTCTGGTTAAAAAAGCCACTAATGTGGAAAAGGATATTTTCACGGGGGACGTTCCGAATATGGTCCCAGGTACTACTGACCCTCATTGTTCGGACAGGGGTACTTTTGATCAATCTTCTCTGATTCCCGCCACAAACGTTGAGGGCGTCCAAGCGGCCCACGTCCCAGATTTAAAACTCCCTATCACTTCCATAAAAGCGATTACTAAACCCCTAGTGGAGAAAGCCCAAGAGGGGTTGATCATCGATTCTCCTTCCTCCACTTCCCAGGGATTATCTGGTGAACCTACTACCTTAGAAATGGTTGAATCACTCAAGGGAGACAATGTTGCCTCCTCTTGTTTCTAAATCTGATCTTACTCCGGAGAAGCCGCCTGACTTCATTGACCTCACAAAAGAAGCGGTACACTTAAAAGGCTTTGCTCACATAGTCAAAAAAAAACATAACCAACAAATAAAGAAAGCTAAAAATCAGGAGAATATGAAAAAAATAAACTTTTTTCCAATCAATTCTTTAAAAATCTTTTTCTGGCAAGGGCTCCTGTGTGTGCAACAACTCTTACCCCTTCTAAGGAGATTAAGATTTTGGTGGAACCAGCGCTACCTGTGACCGCTATCCCTAACGCGGCTGCCGTTTCTGTCCCTTTAACCTCTCTGCATATTACTCCAGCTGTACCCAGTCCGTCCGATCCTTCGGCAGTCAGTTCTATGCCAAAGGATAATATTCCTCCTGCGGTGGTGGGCAATATTGGGCGGGCTGAGGAAATTCTTGTCATCCAAAAATAGTCTCAACTCAACTGGAGCCTATAAACAACTCTGCTCCAACTATATTGAACACCCAAACCGTATGTAAGTCGATGGAATACTCTTTGGACGCAGAAGCCTCAACTATTCCGTGCAATTCCTTATCCAGTTTAGATCCTACCTACCCTGAGTCTACTACCACTCTGATTCCGGCAAATATGATTAACCTTGACATGGTGAAACAACTATTTCAGGAGCTCCTTAGCACAAATTCACTTACTGGGGTGGTTCTTAACCCAACTACAGGCTCATCTCAGGATAGGGCTCCCACGATTCCTTCTTCCTCTATAGATGATCACCCTTCTTGCCATCTTGATGGTCACGTGACCAACATAGAGTTTATAACGGGAGAGCATGTTACGGGATATAG
Organism: Ambystoma mexicanum; assembly: GCF_040938575.1. Taxonomy (NCBI): domain Eukaryota; kingdom Metazoa; phylum Chordata; class Amphibia; order Caudata; family Ambystomatidae; genus Ambystoma; species Ambystoma mexicanum. The sequence goes on along the minus strand of NC_090935.1, from coordinate 1,088,052,933 downwards.
ACCAGTGGGGGGGTCTCTATGTTCCCAACTCTCTTAATTCAGCTCACCCTAAGTTGCCAAATGGAGGCTCATTCAATGGTCATGAAGGCCCTACCACGGGGCCCAAACCTTTTCAAAATAGGAATTCTCCCAATCTGTATGAAAGATTTCCTGTGGGATCACATGTAATTCAAAATAGGACCATATTAACGGGTACTGATCTGGAAGTTGACTCCTTAACTCAATTTACAAAAAGTATAACTGATTCATTACCTCACTCAGTGGAGGCTAAAGATCCCTTGGACACCTTACTAGCCTTTGGGGTCAAGACATGCCTATCTGTCTCAACCGCGGAAATATATTAAAAATCTTCCACCAACTTCCTTCTCTTTCACTCATTTCTAATTACGATATGGAAAGGATTTTCTTTCCCACTCAAGGACGTGTAGATATGAGCAATATTATTCTGAAATCAAGAGTGGTCTTAGAACTAATAATGGGCCAAAGGGAAAGTTTAATGCAGCTTGGGTTTGAAGCAAGTCTGCTACAATCTAATCAGCCTCCCGGTAAATATGGAGGGTGTGAAGAGTATAGGGGAGACCTTACAATGGTGTATCCCCCGGAAAGAGCTGCACAGCACCAACGGAGGCAATTTACACCCAGATTCAATGGAAATGCAAGAAACTGGGCCCAGGTTACCTCATGTCTGTGGAAATGAGCACTCCTCTAAGTGCTCTGCTGCACCCATTAATGTCTTGGTCCCGAATAAATTTACTTTTCTTTCCTGGAATTTCAGGGGAAATAATCATCTTTTCACGAATACCGAGAGTACTTATGATCAGTGCTTCACACAGTTTTTTCCTACAGGAAACCTGGTCGCTCTCTCCTCCCGTTGTAGATGGATTTGATATCCATTCTCAAAATGCTAAATCTAGCTCGGGAGGGCCGGCCTCTGGGGGCCTTCACATTGGAATTAGAGCTTCCTTTGGCTTCAGGAACAAGGTCCTTGTGGACACGCCATTTGGGATTTTGGCTCTGGAGGTCAGTTCCCTTGATCGACTGGGTAACCTTCTTCTGATTAATGTATATTGGCACAAGGGCATTGCCGCCCTCAAGCCATTCTTGGAAAGTCTAACGGATATGGTACTTGCATGGAGGTCTGTATATCCCAGGGGGAAATTGATTTTGGCTGGTGATTTTAACTCCGACTGTTCTATTTCGTCCGAGGCCAACTATGACGACCTGGGTTTGGCTTTGGAGGATGACAATCGGCGAGGCCAGAAATATGTATGGGGTAGAATGTGGAATCTCGCTTTGGATTCAGTTGGTCTAACATGTCTTAATGGCTCTTATGATGCTACTCTCCCACCTTGCCCTACATGGCATAGAGGTCTGTCAACATCTACTTTAGACTATGTCTATGTAGATCACTATCCGTTCTTTCGTCTGAGGTTTCCTTCAACCCATAGAGTGACCATGGGTCACTATTGGTTACATTTCTTTCTCTTTTTCCCATGAAGCTTTTGCCCGCTGGGGGGGCCACGTAATCTTAAAACTGTGGGACAAGGGACAGGGGTACGTTGGTCACCTGCCAATATCAATCTCCTCAACTGTAAACTGATTTCTTTGTTTAATCATCTCTTTTTCCTGGAAACTTGCAGTATTCAATACCCTGTATTTTGATAGCTTTCTCAATGCTCTCCACAGCAGTATCTCTGGCTCTCTTAGGAAGGGTATCTCTAAAAAATCTCATGCTCATAGGTTTGATCAGGATTTGGCCATTGAAAAGGCCTACACTCGGAAACTTATCAGAGAGGCTCAAGTTTTCAATACTGACTGGGATGATAAAAAAACAAAAATTAAAGCTATCCGCCAAAAATATAAAAACTACTGCACATCAAGAAAATCTAGTTTGCTACAAAATGATGCGGAGCTTATGCTTAGAGTACTTGTCAAAAGAGATCTTAGGGCATTCTGGGCTATTTTTTCCAGCCAAGATGATGTGGCGGTGGTTGACCAGTTGAATGCTATCCCAGAGGTTCAATGGGTAGAGCACTACACCGAAATTTTTGGTACAGGGGGAGAGGGGCTAGAACCCTGTATAATGGGGGAGAATGCTCTAAATGATACCTGGGAGCCCGTCATTGACTATGAGACAATACTTGACCTTATTGCCAAAGCTAAGAACATAAGGGCCCCCTGGCCTAATGGCCTAACAAATAATACATTGAAAGCGGAACCAGAAATCTGGGCTAAACTCTTGTGTCTGCTATTCCAAGATGTTGTTAATTCTGGTAATGTCCCAACCAGTTGGCAGACCGCACACATTGTCCCCATCTTTAAGAGAGGCCAACGAACTCTGGTCAAGAACTATAGACCAATCTCTCTTACCTATGCAGACTGTAAACTTTTTGCCTCCATGCTGCTCTCCCACCTTAATGTCTGGATTAAGGAAAATTAAGGAAAATCATATCCTCCCAAAGCAACAAACAGGCTTCAGGGTTGGCCATTCAACCAATCTCAATGGCATCATTTTAACTGCCCTACAAAGTTCAACCTGGGGAAACCTATGTTGCTTCAATCGATCTGTCGAATGCATTTGATCTGGTAATTAGGTCGAGACTGTGGGAAAAACTGTCTAAGTGGGGGATCCTGGCAGGTTTTCTGTCTTTAATCATGGCAATGTATGAGAACTCGGGAGTCCATATTAGGATAGATCTTGAAGGAACGCTCTTTAGAAGGATAGGGACTCGAATTGGGGTCAGACAGGGCTGTTCATTAGCCCCATGCCTTTTTATCCTCTATCTGGCAGATGTAGGGGAATTTCTTGGAAATACAGGCACAGTGAATGCAAAATTGGGGGATCTCAGGCTCTCATGGTTGGCATATGCCGACGATTTTCTTCTCTTTGACCACACTAAAGTTGGCCTGCAGAGGCTTATCTGCAAATATGAAGAATATGCCACTCTTAACGGGTTAAAAATCAACCCGAGTAAAAACCGAACGATGGTCTTCTCCAGGGGGAGAAAAGGGAACAAAAAAGTGTGGGAAATTGGTGGTGAAAATATCATCAGAGCACATTTGTCCATTTGGGATTCCTTATTCTGGCCCAACCTTCGGCCATTGAATTAAGATGTTCCCACACAAAACAAAACACTTCCGCTTATCTCTCAATCTATTAAGCTAGACAATAAATATGGCATGTTTTCCTTTAAACCTATTGTAGATTTCTTCAAGGGAAAGGTGATCCCAAAACTAATACATGGAATGGAACTGCACTACTTAGACCTCCTGACCTTTTGGGACACCCTTGAGGGTATCTATTGGAGAAAAGTTATGTAACTGCCTAATTGTGTCCCAATAGTGGCCATAAGATATGAACTGGGGTTAGTTTCTCTGCGAGCTAGAATTCTTTGGAGAGTTCTCACACTTTTTTCTGCTCTGCTCTCTCCTAAACACAATACCCTCTATGTTGATGTGGGTAAAACGCTCTTCTCGCAGGGATCCTTAGACCAAAATCTATATCTTTCAAGATTCTGTGACCTCTGCGACAAGACACTATTAGATCTCTCCACTGATAGGGATACCCTGTTAAGTAACCCTAATAAAGTTAAGGAATGTCTTTTTAGCTGTGATTGGAGTAACACCTGAAAAATTGCATGCTTACCCATCCCTCAGTAACCTATAATTTGACCATAAGAAGAGAGGCTGCCTGTCCTTTATATTGACTCAATTCCCTAACCGCCACTATCGCTCACTTCTCAGGCTTAGATGGAATCTCCTCCCTACTAGGGAAGTCCTCCATAGAAGGAGATTAGTGATCTGGACCTTTCATGCCGTTTCTGTCACACTCCTGGGGTAATTGAATCTACACGCCATTTCTTCTTAGATTGCGTTGCTCTGAAAGGTCCTAGGGACATCTATTTAGGTATATTCAACACTTAGGGTCTACTGGGGGCAGAAAACCTTATTTGGTCTAAGTGTCTTGCCATCTCTAAAAGCAAAGATGGGCTTGCTGTGGCGGGATTTATCAAATCATTGGATCTGTAGGTCTCTTCCCTTTGATTAACTTGTATGATGAATTTTAACTTCTTATATCACCAACTGTATTATGTATGTATTTAATAATTTGAAATCTTTTATGACATTCTTGCTAAAATTTGTCTATACGTAATGGGAAGTTACTTTTTAATCACTAAACACTGTTGAATTTAAACTTGCACTGACATTTTTTTAATTGATTTGCGCTATGTCTCTTATTCTTAGAAAAATGATATTTGGGTCTTTACGTATCTTTTACCATATGTGTAATGAAATCTATTTGTAATGTATGTTTTTTTCTTCTTATTCAATGTATTTGTAAAGGTTTCTTTTGTAAACCATATACAATAAAAAAAAATATTTGGTTTATACCACACTAAAAAAATAAATTAAAAAAAACAAGTATTATGCTGCTGGAGACTGTTGAATTCTCAGGCCAAGTTGATCTGCCCTTAGCCACACTGGAACTCAAATTATGGCGACTGAGCGGGTTAGGAAGAATTCTCAGAAATGTGCCAATTCCCTCTACCTTAGAGACCCCCAGCAACTTTGCTGGATTTTGAGGACTTGATTTTCTTAAGCTGGAGAGCGTGCAACCCTTTTTCCCACTCTCTCATGTATTTTAATGTGATTTTTGTACTCTTGGTTTCTTTCGGTAGAGAGTCTTATAAACTCTATAGGCATCATCTTTTACATTGTGGCACACAGCACCTTTAGTACAGTGACACAGGGTAGTCTCTTAGATTTCCCCAAGGTTTAAATACCTTCTCTGGGATAAACTACTGCAGTGAAATTTACTTTACTTACATTTGTAACTTTCTAGACCCAGCACACACTATCTTACAATAGGGTGCTGGAGGGGTTACCTAGTATCCCTTTTGTCTAACTTCTCATGTAACATTTTTATGTTACCCTTTCCTCACTGAATGGCTGGTGGCAGTGGTTTCGTTTTTACTACGGTGGTGTGCATTTACCGCACGCTGCCGCATTTGTCAAAATGGCCCAGTCTTCTTTTTTTAGCCATTTCTTTGTGGAAAGGTCCTTCTTGAGATTTACTCTGCGCGCCAAACCAGGTTTGGTCCATTTGTTTGTTTTGCGTTTGGCGGGATTCACAAGTGAAGCCTGCCTCTGGCTGCAGGGTGTCTGGGGTAGGCAGAAGTGAGGGAGGTGTCCGAATCTCCCTGTGCTTAGTCTCCTAGGAGACCCAAATGCACTCTGTGATGATTGGCTGGCTGACTGTCCAGCAAGGACAGCCACCCTGCTGGGTGAGTGACAGCTAGGCTGGAATGAAAGGGAGAGAACTGTATAAAAGGCGATTCTTGACTTGGAAGGCAGAGTCGACCACTGGACGAAGGAATCCGAAGAACCACCACTTGAAGAGGACGCCTGCTGCAACACCTGGACCGTTGGTTTGCTCGGTGAAGCCCTGCTGCAGTGCCGAAATGCCAAGTTTGCATCGACAGAGAAGCCCCTGCAAGGATGACTTCTCCCCTTGAGTTGGTGGGACCAATACACTCCAAAGTAAGCCACCTGGACATCCATCTCGGAGCTGGTTGAAGTTCCACAGAGTTGCTGCTGGAAACCGTAGAGCCAAGGAGAGGAACATCAGTTTGTGTGCGTTGCTTTTAAGTTGGCCAAGAGCTCCAGGAAGATCCTCCGGACTACCAGGAAGCAGGACTGACCAAGCCTGAGCCCCCTCAACAGAGTGTGGGACCCCAGAAGCAAGGAAAGTCTATCTTGACAGCCAGGAACTGCAGTGTTGCTATTTGCGGTAGACGCGAGGAGCTGAAACACTGAACAGCCACTGAAAGTGAAGTTTGCTGGTTGCAAGTTTTGACCGTCCCAGTGCAGGAGTCCCAACGTCCTCCCGCTTGTCCCCACGACTGAGGCCCAACAACAGCGAGATCTGCAGAGATGCACAGGAACAGGAGTCATCTGCTGCATCTTTTCTTCATTTTAAAGGTACTGTACAAAGTCTAAGATAACTTACATCTTGCTGTAGAGTTGATTGCATCTTCTACTACTCACAAGTCTAAAGGCTTGTGGCCCTACATTGATTCATCTTTTTCTTGAAAGACCTCGGAAACATTGTGCAAAGACTTCACACCTCAAAAGAAGTGCTTCAGCCCATCTGGACTCTTGCCTATTGACTTTGGCTTAGCCTGTTAACTGAATGACTCTTATTGGGGCATCTGAAAGTATCTGCCTGCTTAAGAAATATTTGTGGTAACTGGTTTGCTTTAATAATCTTTTCCTTTTTACGTGCTCTTAACTAATTCTGAATGCCAACAGTAATACATTAATGTCAACAGCACCCTAGCAATTGAAGTCACCTGTGGGTGTAGGTCTCTGCTGTATGCCATCCCAAATGGGTATTTACTGATTCTGAAGTAAGAGATTGTGGAATTTTGAAGTAGATGTGTGTGTTTTTTTACAGTGCTCCCTTCTGAGGAAGGCTTACATTAACTGACTGGTAAATACATTAATAATTGTTTTATCAAGAAACCATGTGTTAAAGAGTTTGCTTGGATACTTGTCACTGTGAACCTGTTAAATTAATTATGTTGGAAAATGACTTGGCTAAGGGCTTGGGAGGAAGCTTGACCAATATTAAGGAATATCAGATCATGAGAATACTATTGTGGAATGTTGGGAAAAAGGGAAGGACAAATGTATCCTTTATTGTTTGGAAATTAATTTGCAAACTAAAGGAGAAGGGGGTAATTAGCCCACGTCGAGTTTTAAGAAATGGGGAGAATGGACTTATTTTATTGAAATCAATGTGTGTAAATGGGTATTAACTCTTTTAATTATCTTTATTTTGTCTTTTTTCCCCATCTTTAGGAATGTCAAATGTTATTAGTTGTTAAATAATTTGTAAAGGTTCTAATGAAATGGAAAATGTTCTCTTTTTGTGAACCAAATACAATAAAAAAAATGTTTAATAAAACCTCTGTGTAACTCCCCTACAGCTCACATTGACCCCTCTTGTGATAAGCCTAGCTACTCGTCCACACTAACAACCTGTGTAGACTTATACCAAAGGTTGGGTTACTACTGCCAGGAGGTCAGGGTTGTTGTAGTGCACCCTATGGGTACTGCCTACAATCTAGCCTAACAGAGCAGAACAGCCAAATTGGTTGTTAAAAGTAAAGTTTTACTGCAGATTTAGAAGCCTCAGAGGAAAAATAAAATCCCAAATTCAGGATAATCAGCAAAACAATAGGAACATTCCGCCCAATGGGTAATCCATAAAATATTAAATACAATTTTACATTACCATACAGTTTAGGCAACTATGATCATTGCATTTGAATGCGTTTTGTGATCAATCGAGGGAATTCGTCCCTTCTCCCGAAAGGGGGCGTCCCCCATTCCCCAGGCTAGGGAGATGAACCCGCTTTGCAACACCCTCCTTAGAGATCGGGGCAAGTGGGACCTCACAAGGAGAGAATTCCCCTTTGGGGACAAGGACTCCCAATCCTGTGAGGAATTCCCTAAAGCTGTGCACACTATAGCTTACATAGCGTGCTCCACAATATCAGAGACTTAAATACCATGAATGGGACGAAGAAACTCCTAGTAGATGCAAACATCTTACAGAAAAGGAACATGTCCCTTTAAATTCAAAGTCCCAATCCACCGGGATGAGGACGTTCAATAACGTGCACCTGACGAAGCAGAGAGAGAGGCAGATCAAGCACAAGCCAGAGTTTGAAACTCGCCGAGACGGCTGACTGGGACGCCAGAGCCACGGCGCAACCCCAGCATGGTAAACCCACAGGGAAGAGGCCTGGAGAAAGACTGACACCAGAGCCACGGCACAACCCCAGCACGAGAAAGCAGAGGGGCAGGAGCCCGGAGGAAGGTGGTGGCGAGACCAAAAAGTCACGTGGTGGATAGCCAGGCCGGCAACTATCTGAGATACCACTGTGCATAGAAAGGCGCAGGGTGTTCAACCCCACGTCGGAGGGCCGAGATAGAACACAAGGAGGAACCCGGTGACGATGCTCTGAGACCTGGAAGAGGGTCAAGAAGGAACTAGGCTCTCGGAGGCGTTCTGCTTCATAATAGAAAGTAATGGGGTGAACGGGAATATTGGGAGGCCAAAAAGGGACCAATATATCCTACAAACAAATGGTCTCACTATAAGCAAATTAACTTGAACTGTTACACAAGAGAAAGAAGTAATCCCGGAATAACAATATCCTGGGAAAGGGGAAAAGCCACTAAACATTTTATACAAAACGACATCATCAAAAGGAGAAAATATTTTAAGCAAGAGTTTAGAGAAACTAGACAAGTGAACCAAATAAAGAGTCAAGCAGGCCAAAGCAAGCTGAGCTATAACTGGACAGGAGAAAAGGAATATTTGAATAATATAAGATATGCTGGAGACAGCAACCAGGAATCTATAGCTTGTAAGATGCCCAAAAGAGGCCCATGAGGAGAAGGGAGAACTCCAGACTGCCTCTGAAGAGTTACAGAGACCAATTGAGGAAATCACAAGAGACTATTTGAAGATTACATATTGGTTAATAATCCTACCAACTGGTACTAGAAGTACTATCAGGAAAAGGTAGTCATTTTCCATATATAAGTTAGTTTTCATAGTGGTGGGGTCAGTTAGGGTAGTTTTGGACAGTGGACAAGTCCCCTTGGAACATTCACGATTGACTAGCACCGTAGTTGGAAAAATAGGCAGCGACCACCCTTAGAGATAGGCCAAGTTAGGTCTTATAGATTAAGTTAATAAAAACACATGAACCAGGTCCATAAATTGTCTGCGTCCTTTTTCTAACCGGCCACAGTTAACTTATGTCATATTCGATGCACAATTTTATGCGAGGTAACGTCTGAAAAAGTGACACTTTAACAAATGCTAGGTACCCTGAAAAGACTGCGCCATCTGGGCCCGAGTTTCCTCATCCAAAGACAATAGTTTGGCACCCTGGTTCCATCTCCCCTTTCTGGGAGGCTACAAGGGCATATGTTGCCTTTTGTCTGGCAAACCAGTCTCTTAGTCCTTTTTCCATGGCTTGCCCAAGGTGCATTTGTGGGTGAACCCTCAGTAACTGCTCCTCCTTGGGGTCTTCTCAAGCCAACACAATACTCGGCAGCAGACTCCTGAGATCCACAACAATGGAATAATTCTGCAATACTTAGAACTGCCTACTTGCGCAGCTTTGCCTTTCTCACCTTCGGCTTGGACCCTCGACCCTGCAGACATTGAATCTTCAATAATAGTCCTTACCAAAGACTTTGGGGTCCCTCCTTCACCCCAAAGCCCTAACATTATGGGTACCTTCAGTGGTCACCAAACAGCCTGCACAGTGACTGCCTCTGGAAACCGCAAAACCACCTGCTGCAGAACGGTTTCTAGGTCCCCGGGTATTGTATCAGCAAACTGTTTTGTGGGTGCTTTTACGAAAGGTAACTTTTTTTCAAAAGTCTGTCCAACTCTGGACATCTGGTTGCCCTTGGTCCCTTTAGAACACTTTACTATTCTAGATGGGAAACATTTTTTACTTGCCTATAAATGCATTTACTCCACTAGAAAATACTCTATTGTACTCAGAAAATCTTGCACACTGAACAGTTGCACATTTGTTTTACGATGTTGACTTACCTGTTAGTGTAGTGTTTTATCTCTTGCCTTTTGCTTTATTAAGATTGTTTTTATAAAAATATGTCTAGACAATCTTTTATTTGGTATTTGTGAAAGGTGTGTATAGTACCTATTAACCACTTCATTCAGCTCCAACAAGTTAAGCCTGGACTGCTCCGCTATTGTTAGGTAAGAATTAATGCAGTCCCACTGTGCGAGACTACACAACACTTATCTGCTTGGTATTAAGTAACTCACCTTTTGGTATAGGTCTTTACTACACAAGTTGGTCGTGTGACTGAGCAGCCAGGCCTATCAAGAGGGGTAGTGAGCTGTAGAGATGTAGCAATGAAATCGGTAAATACAAGTAACCAAGTAACACACAAGGTTTCAATTATAAATAATTATTTAACATCAAGTTTTAAATAAGCATTCTTTAAAAAGACAATTTGTGTAACAAAGTAAATATACTTTAAAATTACTTTTCAGAATCAGCACAAGTTAGTGGATAATCTTTGGATATGCTTCTTACACAATTCCTACACCCTGAGGTGACTTCAATCACAAGGACAGTAATGGTATTTATATATCACACTAGTTTTACTTTGCAGATTTCCGAGGTTGCAGAAAGAAAAGGTTTAAGGAAGGAAAATGTTAAACAGGTTCTCAATGTGAGGACACTTAAATCTTCCAATGAAATCTAGACAAGCCTTTCCCAGCAATAACAGTCTAAAACAAGTTACCACCTATGAGGGACAGCAATATCAAAGTCCATGGGCCAGAAGAGCCTGCAGGGAGCCAGGACAGCCAAAGTCAATTTGAAACAGTCTTTGGAGCTGAGGAGCTAGCTCTTTGGTGCTGGAATCAAAGTCTTGCACAAAGTTAGAGAGTTTGTTAAAAAATCACTTGTAGGGTCACAAGCTGTGAGGCCTGTGGAAGGAGAGTTGGAATCAACTCTAAAGGTGAGCCAATGCAATTCCCAACTGAGAAAAGTACAGCTAAAAAGACAAATGAGGTAAGTACCCCAAGTCTAAACAGTACCTATGGTTTGAAGACTAGTGGTCCAACTGTACAGCGGTGCAGACCCCATTTTCCTGAGCCTCAGTCGTGGGGACAAGAGAGAGGATATCTGGAGGGCTCCTGCTGCGGTAGTTGGTATATCAGCGGCAGCTATGGGCTCTTTTCAGTTCATTGCTCACTTTGCAGTTTCAGCACTTAGTAAACAGCACCGTCACGGATCTCTGATACCGGTTGGGCTTCCTTCACTCCTAGGGTACTGCACTCTGGTGAGGGGACTGGAGCTCTGGTCGACCTGCTGGAGAGTCCTTAGGAGACTCCTGGCGCTTATAGCCGTATTTCCGACGTTGCACTAGACTACGGATTCCTCAATCTCAAGCAATCCGTTCTTGCAGCAGCGAGGAAGTACAGCCAGTTGGGGAAGATGGTCCAGTGGAGTTCGTCTCTGGGTTATTTGGTTCCACTAACCCAAGGGAAGAAGTCGTCCATTCCGGAGATTCTCTGTCGAATCGAAAAAGGAGTTTCAACATAGCAGCAGGGCTTCACCAGGCAATCCAAAGGTCCAGGAGGATGCAGCAAGCTTCGTTCAGTTTTTTCGTCGGATATTTCTCCCAGTGCTCGACTCTGCCTCTAGTCCCAAAAACCTCGCCTTTTAAGCAGGTTTCTCCCATTCATGAACAGCCTAGGCTCTCAATCTCACAGCAGGGGGGATGTCCTGAAAGGACAGCCAGCCAGCCAATCAGGACTGGTTGCATTCAAACATTCCTAGAGACAAAGGACAGGGGAGTTTCAGGAACCTGCCTCACATCCTGCCTTTCCAGGCACACTGGAGCCTGAGGTGGGCTTCAGGGCTGAAGCCTGGCAAAGGCAAAAGGAATGAAGGGTTCGAATCTGGTTCAACGCACACTGTAAAATCCAAGAAAGACACCACAAACAGAAAATGGCTGTTAGGGAGAATTCTCTCTTTAGGCTGAATTTCCTAACCTAGTGAGTCCCCCAGCAGCTTTGCTGGATTTCTGGAGTTTGTTTTTTTCTCCTGCCAAGAGTGAGACTCTTTCTCCCACTCTTGGACATGATTTATGGTGTTCCTTTGACTGTTAGTGTTTTATGGGCTATGGGGCCCTTTACTCCATAGAAGCCGCCAGCCGGAGAAGGCCAAAGGACAAGGCCGCATTCTCTCTCTGCAGCTCCGCTGCGAGTGAGAACTTCTCAGACATCCCCCTGCAGCCACGAAGAAGGACGAGCCCCTCCACGAGAACGAGCCCCTCCTGCCCATGCCGCCGTTGCTGATCACGAGCCCCCAGCTGGAATACACATCCACCGTCTGTGCACCATGGCAACAGGCAACACGACTGCCGGAGCCGAGTCACGTGACTCGCGTGTAGGAGCCCGCAGCCCCTCCTCTCCCGCTTTAAAGGGAGAGGAGAACCGCCACCAGGCGAAGCCGCCAGCCGGAGAAGGCCAAAGGACAAGGCCGCATTCTCTCTCTGCAGCTCTCCGCTGCTCGATGGCGCAGCTGGCGCCCCCACGCCTTGTTAAACCAGTACAAGGTAAGGCCATTAGCATTAATGCCCCCATGCTACAACCTTCATGTGCGCCTACCTTGCTAGCAAACCCACACCCTCTACTGTACCACAGAAGGAATGCACGACTACGGTCCCGCACTCAGCCCACCAAGCCCATCAGTTCTATCCCCACCTTGGGTTACCGAAATGTTAGGTTGGGCACAAGAAGCCAGTGGCCAGCTTACACATGCTCTGCCACGGCACGACAGTTCATCATCAAGGGTCCTGTCAACAAACATTACTTCACAACCACCAACCCGACTATGAACTCTAACTTTGCCCCTCAACCTTCGCCCTTCAGTCCTACTGCACCCTTGCCTGTAGCGCATACTGTTGCCGCCCCCATGACCACACGTGATATTGTACAGCTCAATGATGTCTCTGTGCCTATTCATCCTACTGTTGCCGCCCCCATGACCACACGTGATATTGTACAGCTCAATGATGTTTCTGTGCCTATTCATCCTACTGTTGCCGCCCCCATGACCACACGTGATATTATACAGCTCAATGATGTTTCTGTGCCTATTCATCCTACTGTTGCCGCCCCCATGACCACACGTGATATTGTACAGCTCAATGATGTTTCTGTGCCTATTCATCCTACTGTTGCCGCCCCCATGACCACACTTGATATTGTACAGCTCAATGATGTTTCTGTGCCTATTCATCCTACTGTTGCCGCCCCCATGACCACACCACCTAGTACTTCTGACCCTCCACCTTCACCCACCAGCCCACCTATCCCCACGCCTCCCCATGACTACATGCTAAGCTGCGCCCTGCTTAATGCCCGCTCCATACCAGCTCACGCCCTTGACATCAACGACCTGATCATAAACAACAAGCTCGACCTCCTCATCCTTACTGAAACCTGGCTGAATGAAAGCTCAGGCCCACTCTCATCACTTGCCATCCCACCTGGATATTCCATTTTCAGGAAAGACCGCACCTCTCAGAGAGGTGGAGGCGTTGCCCTCATCGCAAGGGACACCCTTACCATTAGAGTAGCTGAAGGCATCCTTGATAGCAACAGTGACTACCTCCCGCTAAAAATCAATGTCTCGCCCAACTGCACCATATCCATGCACATTGTATACAGACCCCCTGGCCCATGTATGGACCTCCATGACACCCTTATCCCTGCATTGTCTCACAACATCAAAAAGACCTCTCAGGTTCTACTCCTTGGTGACCTCAACCTAGGGCTGAATGACCCTAAAGACTCCCCAGCGAAACACCTCAAGAAGGCACTCTCCAACATCGGCTTTGTGCACTCCATTTCTGACCCCACGCACATCAAAGGGCGCACCCTTGACTGGATCAGTCATCACAACTGCTCCCTTCTCATCACAGCCAATACCCCGATCCCCTGGTCTGACCATCATTACATCCAATTCAACCTCGGAACCAGAAAAGTGGCTCTCTCTCCGCCATCACCAGGCCTCGCCACTTACGCCAGGAGCTCACGCCTCCTCACAGTCGAGAACCTAGCACCCTACCTCCTTAACCCAGCCCTTCAGGCACCTTCATCTAATAACCCTGACACCTTAGCTGACACCTTCAAGGATGTCATCACGTCAGCCGTGGACGCCATTGCCCCCCTGACTCTCAAAAAAGCTAAGAAAGCCAAACATGTTAACTCCTGGTTCTCTAAATAACTCCTTGACCAACGTGCGCAAAAGAGGATTGCACTTTCCTCCTGGAAAGCAAACCCCTCTGAAGCCACTAAGCAGAAATTCAAAGCCATCTCCAAATCCTACAAGACTAACATCACACTGGCAAAGGCCGCCTCTTTCAACGCCAGGATCTCCGACGCCAAGTCAGGATCTAAGGAACTATTCACAATCTTCAGGGAACTTGAAAAACCATCTGCCCCCCCCCCTCCTCAGTTATCAAAGATGACAAGTGGTGCAACAGCATTCCATCTGCCATGCTTGAGAAGCTCAACACCCTCCAAACAAAAATTCGTGGCCACCAAAAAGCCCTTTCCCATATTATAGCGAACATCCACGCCAAGCCACCCATCAAGTCCACATCATCCCCGATGTTCGAATTCAAAGACATCACTGAGCAAGATGTCATCACCCTGCTCAACTCTATCAAACCCTCCAATTGTAAAGGCGATGCCTGCCCAGCCAGCCTCATCAAAGACTCCGCACATACTCTCGCCCCCTTCCTTACAGCCTTTATCAACTCCTCCTTCCAATCAGGCCATGTCCCATCAGGACTCAAGGAAGCGTGGGTACGCCCACTCCTCAAGAAACCCTCACTCGACCCAACCGTCCCAGGGAACTACAGGCCCATCACAACTGTACCATTCCTGCTCAAAATCTTGGACAAAGCCTACCTGCAGGTCCAAAAGTTCTTAGAGGACAACCGTCTCCTCGGCCTGCGGCAATCTGGGTTCCGCCCCCGACATGGCACTGAAACGGCCCTCCTAGATCTAAAGAACCAAATGGATGACCTCAGAGATGTAGGCAAACCTGCCCTCCTTCTGCTCCTGGATCTTTCTGCAGCGTTCGATCTGGTTGACCACAACACCTTGTGTCACCACCTAGCCACCCAAGCCAACTTCTCCCCGAAAGCCTGCCAGTGGATCACCTCCTTTCTCCAAGAAAGGGCCATGAAAGTCTTTTCTGAAGCTGCCGCCGCCACCCCTAGCCTCCTCACCTGCGGTGTCCCCCAGGGATCTTGTATCGCCCCAACACTCTATAACCTCTTTACAAGGCCCCTGTTTAGCATCTTGGATGCCCTTGGTATTTCTTATACCAACTATGCTGACGATACGCAGGTACTGATCCCACTCACGGGCGACTACCTAGCAGATTCCAACACCCGCACCTCTATCTACACTACCATCCAATCCTGGATGGCGGAGAATTGGCTGTGCCTCAACAGCGAAAAGACCGAACTCCTCCTCATTGGGTCACCCTTCACTCTGGGTAACCTCGGAGATCAGTACGCCTCCTTCTCCATTGATAACATTCAAATCAAGGTCTCGAACCATGTTAAGACACTCGGAGTCTACCTTGACTCTGACCTGTCCATGGATAAACAGGTCAATGCTATCGCTGCATCCTCAGCCTACTACTCCAAAGTCCTCAACGCAGCCAGGCCCTTCTTGGCCCGTCAAAACTGCCTCACGATTGCCAGGGCAATTATCGGGTCAAGACTTGACTACTGTAATGCCCTTCTCGTGGCGACATCCAGCAAAAACCTGGCCAAATTGCAGCTAGCCCAGAACAATGCGCTAAGGGCAGCTACCGGCACCTCTAGAAGAAACCATATCTCCGAAATCAGAAGGCAAGCACACTGGCTCCCTGTCAAAGAGAGAATTGTTTTTAAAACTCTTGCTCTCACACACAAATGCCTTCACGAACTTGCCCCTCCTTACCTGACCAACAGAATTATTAGGCACACCGCCACGAGACCTCTCAGGTCCCCTTATGCCAACACAATCGTCACGCCTATTACTCGGAAAGTGCGCGCTGGTGGCTCCAGCTTCCCCACCCTAGCAGCCACGCACTGGAACGCTCTGCCACCCCACCTAAGACTCATTCAATCCCACCTAGCCTTCCGTAAGGCTATCAAAACTAGACTCTTTGTTTAACCTGAACCTGTATCTTCCACTGCATATATGCCTACCAATCTGTAACTAAGAGCCCTCCTGGCACCTGTCTGTAATCTTAAGTTTGCGTATCCTCTGTAACAGCGCCTCGATGCCTTACGGGCTGCAAGCGCGCTTAACAAATGCAAATAAAATAAAAATAAATCTTGTGTGTTTTTACTGTGTGTGTTACACAGCACCCTCCGTGCAGTGACACAGGGGTGTCATAGTGACACCCCAACATAGACTCCATACCCTGGGACTGACTACTGTCTCCCAGGGCATGTAAAGTCACCATTGGCTTTACTAGTCCCAAATTATTAACAGAAACCGGTACAAACCATCATATTGTGGACATACTGGTCGGACAATTCGATTGCCCCGGGGTCTGTTAGTCGAGGGGGCACGACTCCGTCCCCCCTGATCGAGTTTTGGCTGGTGGCAGTGGATACTACTTTTTATATTCAAACACAAATATATCCCTATGGGATTTTCCCATTGTTCAAGGCTACCAACTTTAATTATTTAATTCTCATAGCCTCGAACATACCGCCGGTTTATTTATTTAATATTAATTCGCCAGTTGGTATTTTTTGCCAGGACTCTATTCTAAAATGGCGTTTGTGTTCTCTTCTGTGACTCCAACCCAAGTCGAGCCCTTTGTTCCACTTTTTGGCGGGCTTCTCCACAGAAGCCTCCAAAAGTGGTGCCACTCTGTCTGGGTACCACAGGGGATGTGGGAGGGGGTTTAGGCACCCTGGACTGAGTTACCTTGGTAACTCAAGTCGCACCCTTGTGTGATTGGCCCAAGTGGTGAGCCGGCCGGCTCACCACTTAGCATGTTTGATTGACAGCTAGGCTGACTGAATGGGGGTGTGCTGCATAAAAGCAGGGCTTTGGGGACTGCAACTTCAGAAGTCGCCACAGGACCTAAGAATCCGACGAGGGAGAAGCTGAGCTGACCTACCACGACGACACCACCTGTGGAGCCCTGCGGAACCGACTCACCACTTCCCGACGACAGAGAAGATCTCCCTGCTGGAGAGGCTTCTTCCCCTGACTGCTGGGCACAACCAGTTTACCTTCTTTTACTCGCATCCCAGGACGTCTTGTGGTCGAATTGCCCGTGCCAAGCACCCCGGCAACTGGATAGCCACTTACCACTGGACCGCGAATAAAAGGACCGCTCCTTTTACCTGAGAACTCTGCGGCTGGTTTCTTCCCTGGCAGTGCAACGGACTCCTGTCTTCCTCCCCGACGAGATCCTCTCTTCCCCCGGACGAAGCACCGACTTGCATCCGCTGCCAGGAACAACTGCCCCCGCTGGAGTATTCTCACCACTTTAAGGTACCGTGTCCGCCAGGCCTCCCTTTCTAAATATTGCTACAAGGTAATAATAATCCCTTAGCCTTCTGGACTGGGCTGGCCGCCTTGACCATCTAACTGGTCCCTTTCTTTTGGTCCAACTCTTTCTGAACCGTTTCAAGACTTTTGTGCACTTCAACCGTGTGACCTTGGACACATTTCGTTCTGATCCTCTTAAAGTTGATCCGGCCTTCTGAAATCTAACTTTACCTCCCTCTCTTGTTGTGTTCTTGTGAAAGTGCTGGGATCTTTTTCAAGTTATATTCTGCTTTTCTCCCCCTTTTTAAAACAAGAGTGCCATCTGCGTTAAGCGCTCACCGCTGTCTGAAAATAAGGGGGGCTTTACTTAAGACTCGTCTAATATTCTTTTAAGGGAGTGTATCTTTTAGTGACCGTGTTTTTGAACTGCTTAACATTAGTGCCTGTGTGTTTTACTAGATGTGTTTTTAAATAAATAATTATATCTCTTTTACACCAAGCTCTGGTCAGTGTTTGCTTGTTCTACTGTGTTCGTTTGACCTATTGTGAATACTCTGTATACTGCCTAACTCTTCTTGAGGGAAGTCTGACTGCTCAGCCACAGCTACCAAGTGAATCTGTGTGGTACAGACTGCTACCAAGTGGGTTTACTGCCAAACACCTGTAGTCTTAAATCTTTTGCAGTGGTCCCAGAGGGAACTGCACAGGTTTCTGCCTAACAATGGCGAAAAAAGAAGACTGGGCCATTTTGACAAAATGGTCACCAATGGGTGCTGTACTGCAGCTGAGGGTTCAGCCTGCGGTAGAAAAGCACAACGGTAGGAAACGTAAACCACTGCCACCAGCCATTTAAAGTAGTGAGGGTAACATAAAAATGTCACATGAGAATGTAGGCTAAGGGGCTACTAGGTAACCCTCCAGCACTCCAAATACAATGGTGTGTGCTGGACCTACAAAGAGAAAAGGTAAGTCAAGTCAATTTCACTTTACTGTTATTGGGAGCAGTAGTTCACACAAGAAAAGTTATTTAAACCTTATGAGAAATCTAAAGGATTTCTCTGTGACACTGCACTGAAGGTGCTGTGCGTCACCATAGACAAAGTAGATGCCTATGGAGTTTAATGCTCCAAAAACAGTGGAAACACAATACAAATCAGGTCAAAACACATGCGAGTGAGAAAAAGGTCTCACTCACTCCAGGGTTAAAATGTAAAAGTCCTGAAGTGCAACAAAAGAGCTGGGGTTATCTAAGGTTGAATATAATTAGCACAGAAGAACTAGTTACTCTTACCTTGTAACGTTCTTTCGATGGGATGTTCCTCCGACGTATTCCTTATCTTAGATAGAAATCCTTCAGCTTTGCTGGCCTCGGAAAATTTTTTCGCCAGAGGGCGCTGCGCGTCGATGATCGCCGAGTCGATGACCCTCGACGGCCTCCGTGCCGACGTCGACGTCATCCTGCCTATAAAGGCCGCGCGCAGCGTCCGTTGCTCAGTTCCGTTTTGTAGTCCCCAGTAATGTTTTTGGATTAGACTAATCACCTTGAAGGAGCCTAGGCTGCAAACCCACAGGAAGTCATACTGCGGGGATGGATGGGAGGGTCGATAAGGAATACGTCGGAGGAACATCCCATCGAAAGAACGTTACAAGGTAAGAGTAACTAGTTCTTCGAAGGGATTGTGTCCTCCGACGTATTCCTTATCTTAGATAGACTCCCATAGCAGTGGTATTGTGACTGGAGGCGGGAGTAATAAAAGTTATGTTACCCTTCCAGAATGGACAGAGTGTAACACAGCCTTGCCGAATCTAGTTTCTTGACTAGAGGAGGAATCCAGGCTATAGAATTTGGTAAATGTATGTGCGGACGACCATGTGGCAGCCGCACATATATCTCGAATTGGCACCCCTCTTTGAAGGGCTGAGGATGTTGCGATACCCCTGGTAGAATGAGCCCTTAGATTTTGAGGAGGCTCCTTTCCTGCCAATTTGTAGCACTCCAGAATGGCTAAAATAATCCATCTGGAGATGGTTTGTTTTGTTATTGGAAGGCCCAACTTATGTCCTGCATAACCTACAAAGAGTTGGTCTGCTTGTCTGATCTTAGCCAATCTGCTGATATAAAAGCTCAAGGCTCGCTTAGGGTCCAGCCTGTGCAGTCTCTCTTCCTCCTTCCCCGGATGAGGAGGAGGGTAGAAAGAAGGTAATATAATCTTCTGAGTGATGTGAAACTCCGAGACTACCTTCGGGAGGAAGTTAGGCTTCACCTGAAGAACAACTTTGTCCTTGTAAAAGATTGTATGTGGAGGTTTACACGATAAGGCTTGCAACTCGCTAACCCTTCTAGCAGATGTCAATGCTATTAGCAAAACAGTTTTGAGGGTGAGAAGCTTCAATGAACAAGAGTGTAGTGGTTCAAAAGGGGCACCCTTTAGGAAGTTTAAAATTAGGTTTAAATCCCATAAGGGAACTTGAAAAGGTTTCGGGGGATAAACATTAGTTAATCCTTTTAGGTATTGTATTACCAATGGAATTTTGAAGTATGAAGGCTCCTCTGCAGTGCGCTTAAAGATTGATAGCGCTGCGAGATAGCCCTTAATTGTGCCAACCTGTAGGCCTGAATTAGCCAGGTAAAGTAAGAATGACAACACCATAGGTGTACCACAAGAAAAGGGTTCAATATTCTTTTCTCTGCACCAGCTGCAAAATTTGTTCCAACGGCAGCGGTATAGAGTTTTAGTTGCCGGCCTTCTGGCCGAAAGCAACACCTCCATAACATCATCCGGAAGGTCCCAATCCTTGTACCTCAACCTTTCAGACACCAAGCGTGAAGGTTGAGGGTCTTGATGGCTGGATGGAGAACCTGACCTTCCTTCTGCGAGAGAAGATCCTCTCTGTATGGCAGTCGAATTGGAGGGCAGATGGACATGTCTAGAAGGTCCGGGTACCACGTTCTCCTGGCCCAATCCGGGGCAATTAGGATCATGGTCTTCCGAAACCTTCTCAACCTCCTGATCATTTGAGGAATGACAGGGACCGGAGGGAACGCGTACAGAAGTGGGAACTCCCAGTCCACTACGAACGCATCTCCTAGAGCTCCTCTCGGGGGAAATTCCCTTGAGCAAAATCTGTCGCACTTCCTGTTGATACTGGTGGCGAACAGATCCACTTGAGGGGTTCCCCAAAGGGCGAAGATCTCTTGAAGGACTTCCTGAGCTATCTCCCACTCGTGAGAGACTGTGCTCTGCCTGCTCAGAGCGTCCGCTGTCAAGTTCTTCTCTCCGGCTAGGTGAATTGCCGATAGAGAGATTCCTTCCTGAATTGCCCAAAACCAGAGCTGCATCGCCTCTCTGCACAGTGGTAGTGAGCCTACGCCTCCTCTTTTGTTGAGGTAGTGCATGGCCACTGTATTGTCCGTCATTATTAGGACGTTTCTTCCCCGTACAGACGGCAGAAAAGCCTTCAGCGCTAGTCTGATGGCTCTCAGCTCCAACAGGTTGATATGTAGTCTGGACTCCGATGGAGACCAACGACCGCTGATGGTCAAGTCGTTGGCGTGAGCTCCCCACCCCGTGAGTGAGGCATCCGTGACTACTGTTATCTCCGGCCATGGTTGCCAAAACATTTCTCCTTTCAGGATGTTCTCCCGACAGGCCCACCACTGAAGGTCTCGGGCTACTTTGACCGGGATCCGAAGGAGATCTGTCATCCTTCCTGAGAACTGTGACCACTGAGTTCTCAGTGCCCACTGGAGGGATCTCATTCTCAGGCGAGCCTCCGGCACGAGGAATATGCAGGATGCCATGAGGCCTAGCAACCTCAGAAAGTCGTAGGCTGGGAGATATTGGGCATTCTGAAATCTGATGACCATCTGCAGAATATCTCGAGCCCTCACCTCTGGTGGCAAGGCTCTTCCCAGGGAAGTGTCCAGGACTGCTCCAATGAATTGGAGTCTCTGTGATGGTATCATCTGTGACTTCTTTAAATTGAGGGAGAAGCCCAGCTTGTGAAGGAAGTGGCAAACATAATCTAGTTGTCTCTGAGCCTGTTCCGAAGATACAGCTCTGATCAACCAATCGTCTAGGTAAGGGTAGACGTGAATCCCTTCCCTCCTTAGACTTGCAGCCACAACCGACATTAGCTTGGTAAAGACCCTCGGGGCGGAGGTTAGCCCAAATGGCAGAACTCGAAATTGATAATGAGAGCTGCCAATTACGAACCTCAGGTATCTCCTGTGCCTGGGATGGATCGGCACATGGAAATAAGCGTCCTGGAGGTCTAGAGATACCAACCAGTCCTGAAGCTGGAGGGCCTGAAGGATCTGAGAGAGAGTCACCATCTTGAACTTGTCCTTTCGGAGGAATTTGTTCAATTCCCGTAAGTCTAAGATGGGTCTCAGTCCTCCGTCCTTCTTCGGTATTATGAAGTAGGGGGAGTACCAACCCTTGTTCCTTTCCGCTACAGGTACCAGTTCTATGGCACCTTTCTCTAGCAGGTCTAAAACCTCCTGCAAGAGGAGCGGATCTGGAAGCTTCAAAGGGTTGTTCCCCGGTGGATGACTCTGAGGGATATGTAGGAAGGGCAGGCAGTAACCTTGGGCCACTGTCTCCAGAGCCCAAGCATCTGACGTAATAGCCTGCCATTCCGTCAGATGGTGAGTTAACCTGCCCCCTACTGGTGTTCTGTGAGGGGAGACCTCAGAGTGGTTTTGAAGCGGCTGATGCAGTTGCCGAAGGTAAAGTGGCTCCTGCTCCTGCGGGTGCGGCTTTCTTTCCCCTACCCCGTCCACCACGGGTAAATCTTCCTTGGCCTCTTTGAGCCGGTCGTCCTCTGCCCTTTCCATATGAGGAATAGTAACGAAAGGACCGTCCTCTCCACGATGATCCCGAAGGACGAAAGGTATTCTGACGGATAGCAGCTCCCAATGACTTGGCTGCTGCCTTGGACGTTTGCAGTTTCTCCAAACTGTCATCCGCCTTCTTTCCAAAGAGGGTAGAACCGTCAAAGGGCATATTCAAAAGCCTGGTCTGCACGTCAGAGGCAAAACCAGACTTCCTCAACCACGCATGCCTGCGGATTGTGGTACTTGCCGCCATGGCCCTGCTGATACTGTCAGCAGAATCTAGGCCAGTTTGTAGGGTCTCGCACATCGCATCTTTACCATCCCTGATGATGTTTAAAAATGCGTCCCTTTCCTCTCCTTCTTGGAGGCAGTCAGCCGCTGATGAAGCGCACTCCCAAAGGGTGTGGCTGAACCTAGCGAGCGTACAGGTCGCGTTAATAGACTTTAACGCCATGCTACAGGCAGAAAAAAACCTTCTTAGCCATGGCATCATACTTTTTGTCATCCCTATCCTGCGGAGCAGTGGGGTATGCAGATGTGCTGCCTGATGAGGTTGCAGCCTGTACAACTAAGCTCTCAGGAGTAGGGTGTTTTGACAAATATTCAGGGTCAGAACTAGCCACCCTGTATTTTGTTGACAGTTTTTTATTTACTGCCGGGATAATTTCCGGCGTTTCCCAGTTTGTCAAAATCCTTCTCTGTAGAGCAGAGTGAAATGGAACCACAGGATCCTCCTGTGGGCCCTTGTCCAGTATGTCAGTGAGGTCATCCTGCTGAAAGGCAGGAGAAGGTGCAGACCAACCCATAAATTCTATGATTCTAGACATCAGAGCTCTATATGGAGTCTCCGCATGTTCTCCTGGGTCTGGTTTGATAAATTCTGCTTCAGGAGAAGTGTCCAAGCCACTAGCTTCCTGAAGTGCATCCTGAAGATTTTTTAATCCTCTTTCCTCAGAGGCGAAAGTCTCTGGCTCTGGTGATGTGGTCCTCTGTAAATCAATATCTTGGTCTGAATCCTCCCTTTCCTCAAAAATCGAGGTTAAAGGGGGATACTTTGGTTTTTGGAATGGTATAAACCCCATTTCCAATGCAGAAGGAGCCATCATCACAGGCCTTGAAAACGTCGATGTCGTCGACACCGACGTGAAAGTACTCGAAGGCGCCGTGAAAAGCGTCGAGAAATGTGTACTAGGCCTCGAGGAACTCGAAAGGATCGGAGTCCTGCTCGAGAACGACGTCGACGTTCTCGGCGTCGAGTCGGAGGTCTTTTGTCTAACCGTTGGCTGTGGAGTAGCCGTGGTTCTTTCCTTCACCGGCGTCGATATCGGCGTCGACGTCGGCGTCGACTCGATCGACTGATGCGCCGATGAATCCTTCGACAACGGCGTCGATGGCGCCGACCTCTGTTTCGAAGGAGTTTTCGACGATGGCGTCGATGATGCTTTATCTCCCGATGGCTCGAGGCGCTTTCGGGTTGACTTTTCCGCCGGGTACTGCGACTCGCGGCGTTTAGATTTTTTGGGTTTTTTACCCGGGGTATCACCCTCAGCTGTCTTCGAGGGGGACGAGGCCGCTTTCTCGAAGACGCTTAGCATCTTTTTCCTGAATTCCTCCCACTCAGCTTGCGAGCTGCGTTTTGTGGGGCAATGAACTCTCTCAGGAGAACTCGACGAAGATGACGAAGGGGATCTCCTACGTCTCTTCTTCGAGTGTCTCGATGTCGACGAGTGGTGGGAGCCACTTCGTGATCTAGATCGAGAGTGTTTTTTATGGTGAGGAGACGAACGTCTCGACTCTACCGAAGAAGCTTTCGAGGAAGTTAAAGTTGACCTACCTCTCTCGAGCTTTCCCCTACGCTCCTTCAAGGCTTTCGCCGTCATGGAAAGGCATTCCTCACACTCCGAACTCTGGTGCGTGATTCCCAGACACCACAAACAGACCCTGTGAGGGTCCGTCAACGACATTTTCTTCCCGCAGTCTCGGCACTTTTTGAAACCGGACCGAGGGGTCGTCGGGTCGGAGGAGGATGCCATCGATATCGAGGTTAAATATTATATACGTTATCTGACGAGAACTGAGCAACGGTGTTCCGAGGCACAACGAAGCGCGGAAAAACGGAACTGAGCAACGGACGCTGCGCGCGGCCTTTATAGGCAGGATGACGTCGACGTCGGCACGGAGGCCGTCGAGGGTCATCGACTCGGCGATCATCGACGCGCAGCGCCCTCTGGCGAAAAAATTTTCCGAGGCCAGCAAAGCTGAAGGATTTCTATCTAAGATAAGGAATACGTCGGAGGACACAATCCCTTCGAAATGAGAATTCTCCTGAACAGTTCTACTACCAATTAAAAAAGCCTGGTGAAAACTTCAGGGAATGCTTGGTCCCAAATAGGGAAGATTTATCTAAAGATCCTGGCCACAGGACTTCTGGAAAACGTCCATAACTATTACAAAACAGAATTTATATAAAAAAGTGATTTGGTATACCAAGTTGACAAAGTTAAATTAGACTGTACCTTTACAATGGACTGCTATGGCGCCTTCTGTGTTTTCACAAATGTCTAGAAACCGCTTCACAATGGTATCAGTTGGTGCACTTCCATCAACAAAAAAGAGATCGTAATGCTCAAAGTTTGCATCAGTAAATCTTTTTGCATCATACATTTTCTTGTTAAGACGAATTATGGTAGTAACGTTGTGCTTCTTGAAGTATGTGAAGTAAGCCTCAGGAGCATGCAGTGGGTACCCTAAGGAAAAGAATGCAACAGTGTAAAGAGTTACAAAATAACAATTTTGCAGCATATATATGCTACATCAAATAGGACAAATCACTTCTTGAATCATTTTCATTCGCTTGACAGCAATAAAGACAATATTTTGTGGATACACATACGCATGTAAGCAATGGTCAATCAGATAGTGGCCAACTTATTTTCAAACAAACATAAGGAACAGTGTTCTCAGATATCTCAACTTCTGCCACTTTATGAATACAGCACACATTTCTCATTCATATGGTTACATACAATTTAGTAGATAGAACAAAGCCTCATAAGGAACCATTGGTTCCTGTGTCTGACTGAAGGGTGAAGGAGTGTAGCAACTGGGATGCACTGGCATCGGCTCATCTGAGAATATATTATCTTTATTACATTCCCCAAACAAATATTTAACTGCACCGCTGAAACAAACCATTACCAAGGGGACCATAACTGTCACAGGATTCTCAGGATGTCATACACTGGGCTTATTTTTGGGAAAATAGTATTTTTAAACAATCTTAATAGTCAATTGTTGTGTTGGTCCTACAACAACTAGAACTCAAAACTCAATGAGCATTCTGGGGTACTGCTGTTTATTCTTAGTTTTTGTTGCTTATTCTCTGTAGAACCATGGTCCACTAAAGAACTTAAATCTAGCAAATTACAGTGCAGACAGGCCAAAAGGAAATGGCGCTCCTCTTACTCTGAGGAAGCTAAAATCACCTTCCGCAACGCTCTCTCATCCTACCATAAAGAAATGGTTAATGCTAAGAAAGTCAACTTCAGCCATGTGGTGGAGGAGGCTTGAAACAAACCTAAGACCCTTTTTGATCTGGTACACTCCCTCTACTCCACAGACAGTCGTCCTTCAGTGCCACCTTCACAGGACCTATGTGACTCGCTCTCCTTTTTTGTGCATAACATATCCACTATTTGAGACAATATTAAAGCTGAAGCCGACGCTTCCCCTTTTGGAGAGATACACATCGACCCTCTTCCCGCCTTAGGACTTTTCCCCATTTTTTCTGATGCTGACATCATTCTTGCCATTCAGCACCTTAAATCGGCCTCCCCAGCGGATGCCATACCCCTAGCTCTGCTAAAGGAACTTTCTGCCGATAGGATTGCTCATATCTCCTCTGCAGTCAAGCATTCCTTTGCCACGGGTGTCATTCCCCCTTCCCTTAAACATGCCTTGGTCATTCCCCCTATTGAAAAAAGCCTCCCTGGATCATGCAGTACTAGCTAACTACCAGCCTATTTCTCTCTTGCCATGCATGATGAAAGTAATGGAAGCCCTGGCCTCTGCTCTTTTGTCTAAATTCTTAAGAGTCCTCTCAGTTCTTTGACTCATTCCAATCTGGCTTTCGTCCAAGGCGGGGCACGGATCCGTTTTGAATTCCGTGCTTGACGATTTGTTACATCTGGTGGACCAGGCAGAGTCGGAGCCGTCCTGCTTTCAGATCTTTCAGCGGCATTCAACACGGTTGATCACCTCACCTTGATCACTCTCGTTTGTCCGCCGCCGGCCTGTCCGGCCATGTCCTTGATTGGTTCACAGCATTTCTTGCCAACTGCTCTCAAGACGGTCTCTCTCCCTCCCTTTCGCTCTCCTCCTGTTTCTTTGGTGTGTGCGTGGGGTCCCTCAGGGATCGGCACTCTCACATTTTCTTCAATGTCTACATTAGACGACTTCTTCAATCCCATGGCTTCTGTTACTATTCCTACACAGACGACACTCGGATCATTGTACGGCTTGACCTGACTCAGCCTGAGACTGTTGCCCGACTGAGGAAATGTTTGGAGGAATTGGGCAGCTGGATGTCATCCAACTGGTTGAAGCTCAACGCGGGCAAGACTAAGGTACTGGTTGTCGGTACCTCCTCCCCGCAGCTATTCTGGACATCCGATTTTTGGCCACCTTCACTTGGCTCTCTTCCAACGCCAGTGTCGTTGGTCAGAATCTTAGGGGTCAAACACTCTGCCTCCCTGGCCATGGAAGAGCAGGTGGCGGTAGTATGCAAACCTGGTCATTTCCAACTTCGGGTCTTACGGAAGGTACTTCCTTTTATCCCTACAGCTTGCCAAGCTCCTGTGGTGGCGACCCTTGTATAAAGTAGCTTGGATTATTGCAATTCACTTTATTAGGGTCAACCTCTATTTAACCAAGCGACTGCAGCTTCTTCAAAATGCAGCTGCAAGATCTATTGTCCGCCCCTTCTTCTGCACTCATATGTCCCCGCTATTGAGGCAACTGCATTGGCTCCCCGTTGAGGTTTGTGTTATGTTTAAATCCATGTGTATGGTCCACCAAGCCTATTACGGTATTGGAGCGGAGTATCTTCAAGCTAAATTTGTGCGCTTCTCCCCGCTCAGTCCCCTACGCTCTCAATCAGCTCTTCTTGTTGTTCCTTGTCACAGGTTGGTTCGGTCAGGCAGTCGTGTCTTCTCCGTTGTAGATGCTAATGCCTGGAACAAACTTCTGCATGTCCTGCAGAGTAATCATTTTTGCTTTCGACGTAAATTGAAAACATTACTATTTTAATTTCTGTCTCCTCGGTTTATGATCTGTTAGCTGCCACCAGCGCCATGATGCTTCTGGCGTACGTGCGCTCAATAAATTCCGGTAACATAACATAGGAACTGCGGCTAGGTGCATTTCATTTCAGATGTGTGGTGTCGGGAGTATAACTGAGCAGTTATGGTTATCAATGCAACCATGACGTGGTGGCCGATGTATGGTTGCCTTGATAAACCTAACTGGCAAATGTCTGTTTTTTCTGTTTTTCCCTGCAACAGTAACATTTCTATAAATAGTTTTAGTGCAAATTGATTAGCATTAAGACCTGCACAACTGCCGGCAGATCATTTTTGCGTTGATTATACACCTCCTTTTAACTAGTGTCACCAAACTATTAAGCTAAAAGCGCAGCTATATCCCAGACATGTTGGTGGGACTGTTTGAGGGTGTACATTTTCTGATAATATCTACCACAAAGAGCAAGCAACAAAAAAAAACTAGGCTCCGTTATATTTGCAAACACACAGTGTCAGCTATCCATTCAGTCCCCTCTTCCGAACATGCTTTTGTTTTCTTTTCCCCACTCATCTCTCCATCCAAGTCTTCCCTGGCCCAGACTTTTTGCCAGTCATCTTTTCACCCAACCCCCATTTCTTAATTATTTGCCCAACTCACCTTTTAGTTGAACCCCCTTGCTAGCCCTCACCTTTTATCTTTTTTCTCCCTCTTCATCTTTCCATCTTTCTCCACTCAAGCACCTTCCTAGTTTTATTTCTTGACACTGCTGATATTGACACTCCTTTCTAGTCACACCCCAAGCACACTACCAATGTTTCTCTCTCAATCACTGAGCTCACTCCAGTAATATGGAGACCGGGCTCTGTACTCTCTCCACCTGCCAGCCAAGCCATCAGGGCAAGAAACATCACTACAATTCTCAACAATTCTTGAGCTTGCCCTTCATTTAACTTTTACAGTGCATAATTATATGTAAATGTTCTATGTAAAACACTTTGCCAAAAATGCTTTATAACCATTATCATTATTAAGGTAAAACGATCACTGCATTCAGTTCTGTGGTTTCCTTGTTCTTGTTTTAGAATGTCGGTAATGTGTTTACATAAGCAAATGGCTGGACAGTGGGAAGAGGACAGTGCCTCTACATGGCCCACAGAGGACTTCATCCAGAAAAAGTATCAATTCAACCATATATTTTTGCATCAAAAGTCATCAAATAAGATTTACTATAACTGGATTAAACTTTTTTCCCCAAAACTGAAGAGTCTTAATCACAGTGTGTGTCCATGCGTATGACAAACATTACATACCTTTAATCGTCTTTAAGTGTGCTTGTATCTTGTTAGATTAACATGCTTTATATTATTCACATATAAAAAAGACCAACCACTAATTGACTAGGCGATCAGATGGCAAGAGCGTGCAACGTCTTATTCGAACTCACTAAAGGCGTACAGCCCGGGATGTCCAAGTAAAGGTCGAAGACCAGCCCCCTTGTCTTATCGCCTGTGAGCCTTTTCCTTCCTACCTGCTGCACCAGCGACTACCCATAGCTTGCTAATTAATGTGCTGTCTCTCCACACTTTGGTACTCACCTATAACACATTTGCTCCAGCTGCTGCTCCTACTCACCTTACCCTACGCTTTCTCCAATTATGCTACAAATTCCTCCTTTCCTATCCTGATCACAAAACTCATGTCTTGAAACTCCCACTACTCCATCTCTCTTGTACCTACTTCCCAACAAACGAGGCCAACGAGCAAACCACTCTTAACACTTATCCACCTCGCCTCTGTTCCTCTAGGATTCAACTTCTGTAATCTGTCTTACTGCATCAACAAACATTGCACGCTGGAATGCTCAGTCTAAATGCAACAAAACATCCTTTACCACAGACGACTTTCATGCCAGATCTCCTTGCTATCAGTGAAATGTGGTTTACTCCATCTGACAATGCCACCTTGGGGACCCTGTATGACTCCAAACTATGCTTCATTTACTATCCTCGTCTGACTGGCAGGGTTGGCAGCATCCGATACCTACTCTCTTCCTGCCCCATCACCTCACAAATCTACAATGCCACATCCTCTCCTACCTCTTGACTTCACCATCTCTACTATTGCTCTGCATCACTCATCTCCATCTAGCGCCCTCCTGGCAACACTGGGCCATTCTTTGATGAATTTGGGCAACTCCTTTATTTGCTTTCCACTAAACATCACCTTTTTCTCTTAGGTAACCTTCTCATTCCAACCACTTGACAGGAATCTGAACTCCAGTCTTTTTTTTTTTTAATAACCACGCTTTCCACTCTATCCATAACCTCCAATGTGAGGGGGCAGAAATGCGAGAGACACAGGTATAGTTTTCTCAATGTTTGCAATTTATTAAAATAAAAAGGGTGTGATAAACGCCTACCATTCCCTATTCTAACCAGAATGTCCCTACTTAGCAAACAAAAACTAAAGAAAGATGACCTAGTGTCCAAAAGGCACCCAACCCTCACATTAAGACATCTAACAAAGGTGTATTTGGCTGTCTTCAATTCAACACAAAAAATGCAAAGGTTCAAACTTAAAGGGTTTAGAAAGCACTCCTTGTGACCAGGGTTGGGCTCCCTTCCCCTGGATCAATTCAGGAATACCCTTGGAAAAGTTCTGATTCAACAACGTTTTGATTAGTTCAATACAAAAAGGTATTTTCCATCAACTGGGTCCTTCCACTTAGCAAAGTAAATGTCTCTTTCAAAAAACACTAGTTCATCAAAGCAATTGTTTTCCTCCACATAATGTCTTCCTCAAGGTGCAAAGCAAATCATAAACCAAGGCAATTGTTTTCCTCCACACAATATCTTTCTCAAGATGTAAGGCAAATATTTTCACAACTATTCTTTCAATGGAATACTTTGGTCAGTATAGCACAGAAACTACCTTTGTTGATGGAACAGTTTGTCAGCATGATAAGGTTACCAATGTCCACAACACCTTTTTACTACAACCACATTTCTTCAAAGCAACGGTTTCTTTCCTGGTGTGCTCGCCTGCCAGGAAGAAATCTCCTACTGCTACAGTCAATTTCTTCTTAGTGGCAATATGGGTTACAGATTTCCCCAAGCTCGTGTCTCAGGTAAGGAGAATTGCGCATGTGTTGCCCTTTTATCTCTTGGTTACAGAGTCTGCAGTGTTGGCAATGTGGGTTACAGATTTCCCTATGTTGACATCTCATAAATGGAGAATTGCGCCCTTTTTGCCTTCTTACTTCTTCTGAATAGCCTGTTGGCAATGTGGGTAACAGGCTTCGCCAAGTTGACATTTTGGGAATTGGGAATTGAACCCTTTTATATTTTGCCAAACAAGGGGTTTAATTAGGTATTCTTTTAACACTCTGTGTCCTCCTCCTTTTTCACTTTGCTCTCTGTGGCTTGAATGTGGGAGCAGAAAAAGCTACAAAGCGCCCCGGTGCCCTGTATCTCTTCTGAGCCTCACCGGTAACTGTTGACCGCTTTGCCGGTCTCCTGATGTGCTGCACGGTACAGTGGTTCTTCTCTTCGGCATCTCAGGGACCTCTTAGGCTCTCTCGCCATCTGGGTCTCTATCTCTAGGAGCCTCTGCTGCTCCACTTTCAGCGACTATGGATCTCCCGACCTCCTCGCAGACATCGCCAAGTCCGCTGCCTCGCTTCTCTGCCCACTGCAGCTCTGCACACGATCCGACGCCAAGCCACAGCTTTGGAGTCTTAAATCTCTTCTTGTTTCACCTGCAGCTTCAACCACTTTGGTATTTTCACACACTGCTTCTCCTCTGCTGCTCCTTTCCATCCTCTTCCAACCCCACCTCTACACAGCTGTGGTCAACTTGCATATTTAAATGTCCTGCTCTGGTGCCTTGCCTTCAAACAACTACACTGCACCTTCTCGTCAGTGGCAGTTTTGATCCTCATTAACTCCTGCTCATTCTTCCTCGTCCCAGTATCACAGGCATTATGGGTCTTGGAGTCCCTAATGGATTTAAGTCTTTTAGGTCTACTCATTTCTGTCTGATTGTTGAACCGAATGTTAATAAAGTTAGATGTTATATGAGGGATGTGTGACTTATCATTAGGGCTAAGATTTCCACCCAAGACAGAATCATGAACATTAGAGGGTTCATATCTAAAGTATATAACTTATTCAGCCTAGGTAACTTCACAGAATGTTCTTTGGGTTTCCTCATGAGAGGGACCTTTACAATGACAGCAAGGTATTAAATATTGCGATTACAGGACTCTCATCCTCACAAGATGATGAATATGGAGTCTCTCCCAAAGGAGTCACCACTTCCCCCTGACAGCCATCTCCTCCCATGTAATCCTCCCTCCTGGTACCACCCCCAGGGTTAGGACCAGGTAGTGACTGCCTTTCCCTGGCCACACAGGGGAGGATATCTTAGGCTGGGGTTCAGTCATGACTCTGTAGGATTCATCACACTAACCCACACTGGGGTTAGCTCCGTGGCTCTCTTATTCATCCCCTCCTATCTCTCTCGGCCACTAATACTGCTGCCACACCATCCCCATCTGATCACTCCATTGTTTCCACACCCATTTCCTTCCCACACTCACTAAAAGAAAATATAACCTTCTATCATCCCTCCTTTTCTCTCGAACCTACAGTTCACACTCTCCGTCTTCACAAAAAGTGAATTCTATGATATGGCATTTATAACGCGCCTCGCGCCTATACACAAGTGTTTCAAGGCGAGATGCTTATCACTCCAATCATCCTTGCGGGCTACAGGGCAGTGAACTCACTCCTCACAAACCTAGGACTATCAACTCCACTCACAGATAATGACCTAGCTGAATTCTTCGCTGCAACAATTTCTAAAATAAGAGAAACTCTCCTGATCTTCCGTGCAGTCCGTCCGACTACATTCTACACTCCACCTACTCTACCACCATCCTCTGCCTGCATCGCCCACTTTAGTTACACTAATACTGAGGAAGTCCTATCTCTACTTCTTTTACGTTACCCCTTCTTGTGCCCCATCAGACCCTCTTGCTCCTCAGCTAGTCAAGCCTATTTGCCCCTCTAGAAGACCCTCACCTTGCTGTACTCTTCAACCTGTCCTTCCACTCAGCTTGCTTTCCCACTATTTTCAAAACGGCCAGAGCCATCCCTCTCCTAAAAAAGCAATGGACTGATCATTTGCCATGTGGCTCTCCTCAACTATTCAAAAGTGCTGGAGGAATTGTGCTCAACCATCCTACCAATTTCTTAGACATCCACAACCTTCAAGAGCTCCTACAAGCAGGTTTCCACTCCGGCGACTTAACGGAAATTCTCTCATGATTACCTCCAACTTTGTTGTCTCTGCTAAGCACTCCAACCTATCATCTATCCTAATTCTGGTTGACCTGTCCGCTTCCTTTGACACAGTCGATCATTCTGATCTCCTTAATACTCACTTCTTGGGATTGGCGATCAAGGCCTTTGCCTGAAATGAATCCAACCAAGCACCTCACCAATTCTCTGTCTCCTGGAACACCACCACCACCTCTCAAACCATTGCTTTTAACTGTTGGTGTTCCACAGGGCTCCGTCATGGGTCCTCTCCTCTTTACACTCTATACCTCTTGGGGCACTAGTGTATTCCTTTCAATTCTCATAGCAACTCTTCCCGAATTACACCCAAACCACCTCTTTTCCTGGACTCTCCTCTGCTCGCTCTCTATCAAAATTTCCAACTGCTTCTCTGACATTAAATATTGGATGGCTTCACACTCTCTGGTGTTGAACTCTTCCAAAACAGAGGTGCTCTTCTCATCTCATCCCCTGCCTATCCAGTTCTCACCTGACACCCTCCCCCACCCCTCTTCAGCTTGAAAGCTCTGCATCATCTAGGACTTCTCACACCTTCTCTACTTTTCATCTCCAAAACTGCATCAGCAGCTCGCTGAAGCTCCTAAATATTAGGAAAAGCAGGTATCTCCATCCTTTCAACACGGCCAAGCATCTGGGGCGCTGTTGCACGGCTGACAGAGAGGCTCCGGCCGAGGCCTCGACATCCTGCAAGAAATCCTTTGCCTCCAGGACCCGTCCTTGTTCGGCTGACTGCCGAACCTCTGCTGAACCTGTCTGGCCTGTTTTGAACTGCACACCTCCTCTCCGGGACGACCGAGTTACTGGTGCCGCATGTAGTGAGGGGTGCCCTCCACCCCCTTTGAAGCTGGCTGTGCGAGCACTTATGCTCCCCCGGATCCGGTGCCAGATCGCTTCAGCGCAGCGACTTGCTATTGCTGCCGGTGCAACTTCTGTCTCCTGTTCCAGAGACTCTCACTGGATCGGTCGGCCCGGACATCGCCCTGCGCCCTCTGTGGAACTGCTGACTGCGGGGCCCAGTTGCCGGCAATCACGAGACCCGGACCTGCACAGGACTGGTGTCGGACCTTGGCACCATTATTCCCGCTTGCATCCTGCCGCTTGCTCTCGCCGGCCCACGCTGGACGCCTGCCATCAGCCCTCCCGTAATATCCTGGGCCACTCGTGAGCGACAGCTATACCTGCGCGCCATGCCGGTAGGGGCAGACAGTGGAATCCTTCGTTGATCTGCTGGTGAGGACCATCTGCCACAAGCTAACCTCTGTCACTGGGCTACTTGGGCTGGATTCTGGTTAACAGGGTGGGTGGCACGCTGCGGTATCGGCGAGGTGGTCGGTGGCAGGAGTCGCGTCCCCCGCCCCAGCGAATTACGCAAGCTCACAATCTGCCGCTCTGCAGATAGTTGCTTGGCTCCCCTTGTATGGATCCGGGCTGTATGCGTGCTGGGGGCGCGCCCTGGATAGTTGCTTGCTGGGACTGTTTCTCCTTTCCTGCAGCGTTCGTGCTCCTGCTCTGCAGTGGGAAGCAATCTATTCCAGACACTGCTTCGAGTCCTGACCCCCAGAACAGATTAATCTTGTGGAGGAAAGCTAAACAAGAGGGGGCTTTTGACTGTCTCCCTTATTGAATAGTATCAACTGGTCATCAAATCCAGCTCCTGGTATACGCACCCTTGTATCTGGCCCCCATCTGAGAGCCACCAATCAACTTATTTGCTTCTCGCTGGCGCCCCTTGAACTGCTTGCTGGGGGATAGGAACACGGGACTCTAGGTTGCTGGACTGCGTGGGAGGAGACAGGGTTCTTGTGGAAGTTATCCCACACGCTAAATAAAGCGCCTCTGCAGAGCCGTTCTGCCTCCTTGGCTTGACTTGCCTGATCAAGTCATTATGGGAAACCCCAAGAAGCAAGCCAAAATGGAACACTTTGCACGCACTGATCAATCCTCCTTGCCTCCATCTTCCACCTCGATCCATCCTTCAACCCAAATTGATGTAGCCGCCCTGAACCAAACTCTACTGGCCTTAAAGAACAGGAATGATAGTCTGGGCGCTAAGATAGATGCCTTAAC
Organism: Ambystoma mexicanum; assembly: GCF_040938575.1. Taxonomy (NCBI): domain Eukaryota; kingdom Metazoa; phylum Chordata; class Amphibia; order Caudata; family Ambystomatidae; genus Ambystoma; species Ambystoma mexicanum. The sequence goes on along the minus strand of NC_090935.1, from coordinate 1,088,018,198 downwards.
ATGTAAGGTTGATATCTCTGCTGTACAGATAGACAAAACTGTGTGGGCGCATGACTGAGGCGGAGCAGAGCAGCGAATTGGTGACGGCAAAGTGTCCGCCCAGCGACACGAGGTGGCGGAGCTACAGCATGCAGTTAAGAAAAGCACGGCCAAGAACGACGACTTGGAAGGGCGCTCCAGGCGGAATATACGTATACTGGGGGTTCCTGAATCAACGGCAATTGAAAATATGGAAAAATTCACGGAGACGTTCATCACAGAAATTCTGGACCACCCTCCTCTCAAACCGATATTCATGGTGGAGCGAGTCCGCTGCTCGTTGGCTGCGAAGCCTGCAACAGGTACCCCTGAGCGCCCGATCATAGCCAGGATATTTAACTATCATGACATCATCCTGCGCGTCACCACAGAAAAGGGGGAGCTGCGATGGGGCTCCTCCGTGATCTGAATGTTTCCGGACTTCAGCCCTGCGATCCAGGATCAGCGTAAAACATTTCAGTCAGTCAAAAACACCCTCAGAAAAAAAAAGGGTGTTGTACCCAGCCAAACTTTGTGTCCAACACAACGGGTCCACTATATTCTTCACTTCCCTTGAGGCGGCTGAGCGCTTTGCCTTGGGTCTCCCGGATCCTGGGGGCTCCCCCAGGCACTCTCCCCCGCACTCCTGAGGTGTGGTTGCAGCGTGACGGTTTTCAACTGTGCCAACCAGATAAAGTATAACGGGGCCCGCCGGATTCTCATGTATGGGTCCTGGAGACATTTCCTGATGGCCGAGACCTTAGGAGTGCATGGGCCGCCCTCAGCACACCAATACTAGGAGGCACTGCAGTCTGTTAATGTGTTATTGTTGGGGTGGGATGGGGCTGCCGGTAGGTTGTTTCTGGCGTGGCCTCCCAACCCCTCACCTGTTTTAGAAGCAGGGCCATAACTCACCTTTCACAATGATACTGAAACCCCGACATTCATAGTGGCCATTTTGAAGGGAGGGCTTAGTTGCCCCACCTGATGTTAGCTATTACCTTTCTCCGTTACTCCATACAGATATAGTACTTACGCTTAGTTATTCACTTAGATCCAATCCCGCTTCTTGATACGTTTCTGTAGTTTGCCACGTAGGATGACGTTGGTAATGACACAGGTCAACACGTCAGTTATGACCATTTATGGGTATAAGAACCCAACTTTTTAATGAAGTAGTTAGAATCAGAGTATCGAGCAATTGCTGATGTTCGTTGTACTCCGTTTTAAGACTTGCATTTAAACAGACAAACTTTGCCAGACTATTTGTGTCATGTTGATTATTGATGTATGAGTAGAATCTGCATCTCCATCCATCTCCAGGGTATTGCTACTCATCTTAAAGGGCTGGAAGCCTCCAGTTCAGAGGGTACTCAGAGCACCTATCAAATTCAGAATGGAGCTGCCACCAGCCCATACCCTGTTCTTTGGGCCACATACACTAGGGGCACAGGGTTGTACCCCCACCCATGGGTGCCTTAAGGGTATCCCAAGGGTCTGTACACCAAACCAAAAAGGCACACATCCATCTCGGAGCTGGGTGAATTTCCACAGAGTTGCTGCTGGAAACCGTATAACCAGGGAGAGGAACACTAGATTGTGTGCATTGCTTTTAACCTGGCATAGAGCTTTTGGAAGATCTTCCGAGCTCCTAAGAAGCAGGACTGACCAAGCTTGAGCCCCCTAAACAGAGTGCGGGACCCCAGAAGCAAGGAATGTCTATCTCAACAGCCAGGAACCACTGTGTTGCTATTTGTGGTAGACACGAGGAGCTGAAACACTGGACAGCCACTGAAAGTGAAGTTTGCCAGTTGCACGTTTTGACCATCCTGGTGCATTGCAAGAGTCCCCCGACGTCCTCCCTCTTGTCCCACGACTGAGGCCCAGGAACAGCAGTCATCAGCTGCATCTTTTCTTCATTTCTAAGGTAATGTAAAACAAGTCTAAGAACTTACCTCTTACAGTAGAGTTACTTGAAACGTCTACAACTCAAAGACTAATCAGCTTGTGGCCCTACATTTGATTCTTCTTTTTATCAAAGACGCCTAAGAACTTGTGCAAAGACTTTTGCATTTACTTACCAGTAGTGCTTCATCCTATACAAGACTTTTGCCCATTGACTTTGGCTTAGCCGAATTGTATGACCCTTCTTGGAGGATCCAAAAGTATTTGCCTGCTTAGGAATATTTGTGGTCTCTTGTGTTCTAATCACTTTTGCCTTTTACCAACTTTTAAGAGTGTTCTGAATGCCAACAGTAAGATATTAATGTCCCCATCACCCTAGTTATTGAAGTCACCTGTGGGTGTAGGTATTGAAGTATATTTGTGCATTACTATTCTATTGCTCGCTTCTAAAGAAGGCTTTCTAACTGACTGCTAAATGAATAATTGTCTATGCAAGAAACCTTGAATGTAAGAGTTTATTTGAATACCTGTAACTGAGACTCTTTCTGTAACTCCACTACAGCTCACATTTCCCCTTGAGATAAGCCTGGCTGCTCATCACGCTACCAAAACTGTGTAGTACAAGCTTATACCAAAGGCTGGGTTGCCTATACCTGTAGTCAGAGTTGTGTGTAGTGGTCCCACAGGGCACAGCATACAAACTTTGCCTAACAATGGGAAGGTGCCTTGCGTAAGGGAAGAAGAGCTTCTGCGGGGAGGGTCTTCAGGATGGATGATGGTAGGATGTCGTCTGTGTACAATGTGGCTTTGAGGGCAGCCAGGGTTTTTACCGGGTCCTCTGTTGAGTGTCTTGAATGTTGTCCACAGTGTGGGGATATAACAAGGAAGGGTGTGAGGTGGCTCTGTGGATGCAGAGCTGGTGTCTATGTGCTGGCTAATCTTGCTGATTTTGTCGATAAAGGTGTTGATGACGGTGGATTTTTCGATGACGTGTGGTACTGTAGGTGCGGGTAGAGGGTTGTCGCAGTGCTTGACCGCTTAGAAGAGGGCTTTGCTTTTGTTGTCGGCTTCTGCTATAGTGTTCTGATAGTAGGAGGCCTTGGATGTGTTGTTGGCAGATTGCTCCAAGTTCCTTGAGGAGCGTCAGGTCAGATGCAGACTTGGAGCAGCGCCAGATTTTCTCTGGTTGTCTGAAGATTTTTTGCTGAGGTTGAGTTCTTGCGTGTACTAGGTTGTTGACGGTTTCGGTTTGTAGGTGCGTTGTTTCAGAGGTGCTTGTCGGTCGATGGAGGCTGAAAGGGTGGTGTTGACTGCTTCCAATCGAGAGTCGCAGTTCGGTTGGAGGTGTTCAGTCCATGTAAGGTGGAGGTTGGAGGTCTTCCATGAGGGCTTCCACTAGGAAGTTCTTGAAGGACCTGAAGGTTTGTCTGATGTGTTTCTGCTGGGTGTGCTCGACTGGGGTGGTGTGCAGGATGTTGAAAGGCACTGCTAAGTGGTCAGATCAGTCAGCAGGAGAGGTGTAATGGAGGGAAGATAATGCAGTGATGATTAGGTTGAGGACGTTACCCTTCTTGTGTGTTGGATCTTTTGTGTGCTGTGAAGGGCTGAGGGTGTCAAGAAGACTAAGTAGAGCTTCCTTCCTCGATTTGGTGGCCTTGTTTCCTGGGAGGTTGAAGTCGGCTAGGAAGATGTTGCTGTGCGCGAGGGGCATGGTGGTGACCAGGTTGGTGAAGTCTCGGATGAACGCAGTGTTGCGTTTGGGTGAGCGGAAAGTATCGGGAGAGGATTTTAAAGGAGCAAATCTTGTCAACATCAACTCTGGTGCAGAGCCACAAGGTCTTGTGGACGACTGCAAGGCCTCTGCCTGTTTTGTCCAGTCGGTCTCTGTGTTGGATGCTGTAGCCGTTGGGGACAAGGGTCTAGGATGTGGGTGGTGGTGGGTGTCAGCCAGGTCTCAGTGATGAAGAAGGCGTCGAGGTTGTGTGTGGTGATGAGGCGAGCAGTGTCTGTTGCATGGTTGATAGCATAGCTTTGTGAACATTGGTGAGCATCAACGTCCGTGTTGTGGATGTTGAAGGGGTGCTGATGGACTTGGGGCTGATGTGGGTGAGGTTGCTGCAGTCCATGCCTTCGAGGAGGGGCAATGTGAGGAGGGACAATGTTGTTGCCTGATGGTGAATATGGCCTGTGGGGACGGAGGGAGAAAACATGTTGATGCGTGCCTTACCTGTTGTCTGAGCAAGGGTTTCGGACCCTGGGTCCTCGTGGTCCAAACAGGAATTGCCCTTTTTTCATCTGCCCTTCACTTCGGATGCCCTTGATTTAAGAGTTAAGAGCAGAAAGCAAGTGGCAGGGCTGAGAAGTTGGATGGGGCTTGGGCTAGGTGACCTAGATCCATAAACAGTATTTGTGGTCCATTAATAGGTACCGATATATGGCAGTTCTCATTAGAAAGGTCTGTGCACTAGCTAAAGGATGGGCCACAGCAAAAGGCACTAGGATAGAGGGTTCCATTGTAAAGGAGAGCAAGATTTAGTAACCTACAGCAAGGAAAGTGAAGGCTTCCTGCGTCAGGTGTGAATTTATAGGAGAGTTTGCGGCAGGTGGTTCTTTGATGTGTGACTTGGATCAGGATGCATTTTGCAAGATGGTCGCCACTGTAAACATTTGCCGCGATGTTGGGGAATTGTGAGCCATTTAGAATAATTATGGGCATTTAAAGATGGCCACTGCTGGACAAATAGGCTGGTAATGCAGAGAATTCATAGAAAATCATGTGATATGGCTTGAAGTTACGGAGGCCTGATATGCAACAGAGTATCTTAACAGACACGGTACCCCGCCATAAGAGGAATTGTCATATTAGTAGGGATATATTTGGGCACTTGTAGTGACAACAAAAATTACACCATTTTTTTTCATGAAAATTATGCACGATTATCCTGAAATTACTGTCTTTGGAGAACTATAGAACTCTGATACTTTTGAAGTATGAGGATCGTAATTTAAGGATGCAACATAGGTTTCATGACGGATTGTGATCATTTAACGATTGCCGACGCAGCAAACATTTGACGTAATGTTGGGGGAAGTCTTCCCGGCCACGTGGCATTACTGCTGCTGCATTTAAAAAGAGCAGGAATGGGGCACAAGACTAGTTCGCCAGGCTGATGTTCCATGCTCTGTTCATCATGAACCAAGGTAATTACTGGGGGAGTGGGGTGGACCTGACATACATGATTATGTGTGGGCGCAATAGGAGTTCCTTGCCATGGGATACAGAATTTGACAACCCAATGGCTGAATTTTACATGGTTACATTACATGTTGACCTGGAGGTGGTGTATTGAGGACTTGGGGCATTTGGATTTGAGGCTTTGGAAATATATGCTACTATTGGTGGGCATTTTTCCTTTTTATCAATTTTAGACTTTGGTTTTCCATTAAGGTTTGTTTACATGAGTTTCAGATTGAATATACTTTGGTTTTACTTTATAGAGTCGTAGGGGAGCCGCAGTGAATTTAAACACGTGAACCTACCTATCCTTGACCACTAGTGCATGTGGATGAGCATTTTGTTACACCCTTGTAGAGGTGTTGGCTACACATTTCTGTAAGACAGTATGTGGTTTATAAATCTGTCTTTTTATTCACAGAGAGTAGAACAAATATAGGCAGTCTCCACAAATCTGGAGGTTTGGTGTACATACGTCAGACAACCGAGGGAGTTGTGTTGTGAACTATTACCATGTTAAGAATATGCAAACAATTGTAAAACGTGTCAAAAAGTGTTATATGTGTCACAAATTGAAGATATGGTTGGAGTTCCCTTGAAAAAGGATAGTTTACTACCCGAAGCGCGTTGGGTGTTTTAGAATACATACTTTTTGGACTAATAAAATAAGCTTAAGCTATATTCAGTTGAACATAAATCACTAAGGTGATTTGAGGAGATATACATGTTAGAAACGCCTCACGAACATGAACAGTGTGCATAGCCAATAGTGTAATATATTTTTGCATACCTAACAAACTGTATATTAATATTTTTTGTTATATTAAGTATTTCTTTGCATTGAGAAAAAACACTGTTTCACCTTGATTGCTGAGTATTGAAAAAAACCCTTGCTAAGCATGACGTCTTGAAGTGGAGATGGAGTTTTGAATGTTTTGAAGTTCTTGAATCACTTGAATTTCTGTGTCTTATGAAGTGTTGTAATCATTGTGTTCTATGCATTTTTTTTTTTTTTTTACACACTTGTAGCATATATTCATTTAGATGTTACCACAAACAACCATTTACAATTTCAATACACAGGCAAAAGGGGAACCTTTCCCCCTATAGAGTGCATTCGGAATACTTGTTATGCCAAACGAGTCTCGCTGCTGCGATATAGTTGTCTTTTCCTGTAGGACCAAGGGAAACATACGTTTGCACCGCAAGTTAATTTAATAATTTATTAATGTTAGGGAGAATTCTCAGAAATTTGTCAATTCCCTTCTAACTTAGAGACTGCCAACTCTTTTTGCTGGACTTTAGGACTTTTTATGTCTCATGTATTTTTATTGTGATTTATTCTCTGTTTCTTTTGACTTTGGAGTGACAAACTCCATAGGCATCATCTTTACATTGTGACACACAGCACCTTCAGTGCAGTGGCACAGGAAAGTCTCTTAGATTTCCCAAAGGTTTAAATACCATCTCTTGGTAAAACTATGGTTTCCAAGAGCAGTGAAGTGAAATTGACTTTACTTACATTTTGTAACTTTCTAGACCCAGCACACACTATCTTACAATAAGGTGCTGGAGGGGGTTACTTAGTATCCCCTTGGTCTAGTTTCTCAAAAACATTTTTATGTTACCCTTTCTACAATTTATGGCTGGTGGCAGTGATTTACTTTTTACTACTATTGTGTGTGTTTGCTGCGGGCTGCATTCACAGCTGCAGTAAAGCACCCATGGGTGCCCATTTCATCAAAACGGCCCCAGTCTTCTTTTTTCACCATTTCTTGTTGCAAAGGTTCTTTTTGAGATTTACTCTGCACGCCAAACCAGGTTTGTTCCCTTTGTTCGTTTTGTCTTTGGCGGGATTCACGAGTGAAGCCCGCCTCTGGCTCCAGTATGTCTGGCAGGGACAGGAAGTGAGGGAGGTGCCCAAAACTCCTAGTGCTTAATCCCCTTTGTTACAGGAATGCACCCAAAGGTGATTGGCCGGCTGATTGGCCGGCTGATTGGCCGGCTGGTTGTCCGGCAAGGACAGCCACCCTGCTGTGTGATTGACAGCTAGGCTGGAATGAATGGGAGAAACCTGTATAAACGGCGAGGCTTTTTGGCTTGGAAGGCATAGTCGACCACTGGATGAAGGAATCCGAAGAAGGACGACACCTGCTGCAACTCCTGGACAGTTGGTTTGCCCGGTGAAGCCCTGCTGCTACGTTGAAGCTCAGAATTCGCCTCGACTAGAGAAGCCCTGCAAGGACCACTTCTCCCTTTGAGTTGGTGGGACCAATCAACTCCAAAGTAAGCATGGCTCTACATCTTCAGAGCTGGCTGTACTTCCACTGCTGCTGGAACCAAAGTGCCAAGGAGAGGAACACCAGATTGTGTGCGTTGCTTTTAAGTCGGACCCGAGCACCAGGAAGATCCTCCGGACTTCCTTGAAGCAGGACAAACCAAGCCTGAGCCACCTCAACAGAGTGCTGGACCCCAGATGAGAGGAAAGTCCAGAGTGGTATCCGAGAACCACAGTGTTGCTATTTGCTGTCAGACGCGAGGAGCTGAAACACAGAAGGACCGATTAACTGAAGTTTGCCCATTGTTGCCGCTGACCTTCCCATTGCAGAGCAGGAGTCCCCAGACGTCCTCCCTCTTGTCCCCACGACTGAGACTCAGGAACAACAGGATCTGCAGAGCTGTACAGGAACAGAAGCCAGCGGGAACCATTTCTTCTTACCAGAGGTACTGTAAAGTCTAAGACAACTTACCTCTTGTTGTGTAGCCTTGCTTGTTCTCATAGCTTTGCGCCGCACAAGCCTCCCAGCTTGTGGCCCTTCAAGTGTTCTATTTTCTACAAACATTTCTAAAAACATTGTGTAATGGAGAATTCTCTGGAATGTGCTAATCCCCTCCACCTTAGAGACCCCCAGCAACTTTGCTGGATTTTGAGGACTTGATTTTTTTACCTGGAGAGAGTGAGACCCTTTTTCCCCCCACTCTCTCATGTATTTTTAACGTGATTTTGTACACTGTGTTTCTTTTGGTTGTGGAGTCTGACAAACTCCATAGGCATTATCTTTTACATTGTGGCACAAAGCACCTTCAGTGCAGTGACACAGGGAAGTCTTGGATTTCCCAAAGGTTTAACTACATTCTCTGGAATAAACTACTGTTTCCCAGAGCAGTAAAGTGAAATTGACGTTGCTTACATTTGTAACTTTCTAGACCCAGCACACACCATCTTACATTTGGGTGCTGGACGGTTACCTAGTATCCCCTTTTGTCTAGCTTCTCATGTAACATTTTTATGTTAGCCTTTCCTTACTGAATGGCTGGTGGCAGTGGTTTCGTTTTAACTACCATGGTGTGCATTTACCACGGGCTGCGTTCACAGCTGCAATAAATCACCCAACGGCTAAGTGTATTATAAGTATTACTTATTGCTCCCTTCTGAAGAAGTCTTATACAACTGGTTGTGAAATAAATTAATACTTTTTTTTATCAAGAAACCTTGAGTATAAGTGTTTATTTGAGGAACTGCTACAGTGAAACTCTGTCACAACATTTCTGCTCACATTGACCCCTCTTGAGATAAGCATGGCTGCTCAGCCACACTACCAACCTGTGTAGTTCAGACTTATGCCAAAGGTTGGTTCCCTATTGCCAGGAGGTCAAAGTTATTGCAGTGCACCCAAAGGGTACTGCATACAATCTTGCCTAACAATTAAATTATACAATTCAGGACCCTTTAAGGAATATAGCGCTGTGCACTCCAATCTTTGACAATTTGCATTTTCCCTTGGCTCAGGGTCCACGAGTACTAAAAGGAAAAATGGCAATCTGTGAAGACAAGCACCTGGAATTAATGCTTACCCCTTTTCTGTTCTCCAGAGTACTATCTGCATGTGGGTATGTGCATAATGCAGCGCGGGTGTGCAAACATGTTGACATGGAAAGCAACCTAATTAAGAGCATACGAGTAAAGTTTATCAATTTAGAACACATACCATTTTCAATTTTCGTTTTCGGATGAGGCCCAATGAATGCTAGAAATTTCTTTGGGACAATCCAGTTAAAGTCTCCATTTTCTGCTTTCTGGAAAAAAAGTAAAAAAATATCAGTGGCATGGCCTAAAGTTATTAGCAGAGGTGTACAAACTATTCTAGGGAGTACTTGTTACATTGGTGACACAGCTGTTATGTTATACTGCCACCGGAAACCCTTTATTCCACATAAACATCTTCTCTACATGCCTTATATCATACGTAGTTGAATAAATATGCAAAATGTAAAACCAACATTTCTCCTATTAAATAACCAAGACAAAATTGCCCAATTTGGCAAAGCATATTGAGAAGGTAAGAAAGGAAAAGCTAGGGAAGAGAAGAATGTTGACAAATGTACCTACCTCATAGTGCTCATATTCCTGCACATCGAATTCTGAGAAATTAAGGAAGTCATGCTGCACAGCCTGAAACAAGACAAAACACCTATTTTTTCAGACCTTATAAATAAAAGGCATTAGACAAAATGCTACTTGAACAAAAAAAGTCTTGTGCATTTTGAAACGTTGAGTTCACGCGAGACAGTCAGAATAGGGAAAAATATGCATGTCCTACTGGCTTTTAGGATACCCAATAGATCCATTTTGGATGTGCACCATGTCATCTACAAGCACTAGTCTTACATTACATTTAAATGCTATTGTTTTGCTTTTGCATTACTATGTAAATAGGAAGATGTCTAATTCAACAATCATTCACTAAACAGCTTACAGAAAGGTGACACTGGAAGTACCATTTAATGATTAAGGAAACTGCCAAATACGTGTACATAATAGAACTAGTCAATTAGTACTAATAATTTAGCCAAGGTTGCATCCACTGGGGTTCTGAAGCAGTTTTCAAGCTCATTAGCATTGCACAAAAGAAATTAAATAAATGTAACTGCTTCATCAATAATAAATAAAATGAACAAAATAGTATGTATGTCATGGATTTAAGTTTAAGTCTAGTAGTTACACACTTTGCAAGATCCCTTACGTTTTAGCCCAAGGACCACTTATTTTATTTTAAGTGTTCGATTCATGTGGATCTGGGTATTTGAAATCCTAACCTGTGGAGCGCGGCATGGTCTGGAGCTGAGACATGAAGGTGAGAGTCCCAAGAACGTGTTCGATCCCCAAAAATATATCCACAATCAAGAAAGAACAAATAACAGTGATTTACATAGCAAATGATGTAAATCAGGAAGTACTGTTGCCCCTTCGCCCAGAGCAGTAGAGGCAATCTAGAACAACCCTCACTGCCACCGTACACACCAGATCGCAATCTATGAGCACGGTGAAAATCTAGTAGATCAGCAGTTATGGGATTAAAGCAACAAAGGATACAACATCCCAAAAGGGAGCAGAAGCGGTGGGGGCTAATCAGTCTGCTGGCCAGTCTGGGGACTTGCCAGGAGAATTTGAACGGCTTGAGTCCCATGCAGGGGGAAAAAAAGCCAGACAGCATCTGCTCTGGTTGGCCGGACAAATCTGTTGGGCTGTTTGCTGATGAAGAGGCTCTCTGCCCAGACATCCCCATGTAATTCCACTGAGTCAGCATGACAATTTGGCTGTGGTGGCTGCTGGAATAGAACAGAATTACGGGCTCCTGAGCGCAAGAAACGGGCCAACACTCCCCCACTTATAACTGCTTCAATGAGAAGGATTGCCAGCTGGAGAGTAGCTGGAACAACTCTAAGGAGAGATAGGTAATCCTGCACCTTGCAGGGCCTTGATGCTGAAAATCAATGTTCAGAAAAAGCTACTGACTGTAGTGACCACTGTACGCCAAAGTCCCCTTTCCTCTCAACAGGGATAGGTCTGGACCATGTACACAGTAAAGTCCTTCAAATTCAGATGTGCATGCAGACAGCACATGTGCACATGGTGTGTCCTATGCACACACCGACTCCACCTCGTGACAACGTCCATCTTACCCTTATTACCTCTCTGCCTCGCCACAAGAGTCAGTCGGGTTAACTACATTTGCTAATCATCTAACAATTAACAATTCTCTCAAAAACCACATCTGTGGCATTTTCTCTGACCACCTGAGAATCAAGACCAACAAGAGGAGCTTTTCCCCGAAAGTCTGTATGATCCTGAGATGTATGAGACAATCCACTGGGCAGTAGAAGCTTTTAAAGCTGCTTTCGAAGTTTGACAACTGCTAAATGTCAAAAATAGATGGTTGGCATTTCTATAGGGATTTATTTTCAATCCATATACAATGTGTGAGATAAACAGACCAAGTGAATGGACACTTGAAGATTGAGTAGACTGAACAAACATGGACAGAAGTAAACTGTATATGGCCCAAAAGCATGCAAGGCCTGAATCTCATTGATTGACTAGCCTCTTCACAACTAAAAAGGCAACCGATGTTGCTGGAAGCCATAGGTTTGATTGGTCTGTGAGGCAGAGCCAACACCACCACATTCAGATTTCAACCCAGGCAAAGGGTTTGCAACAGCAGGAAAAGCAGTGCCAGCCCATCAAAATGCCTATTGATCACAGGGTTCAAAGTTAAGGATCCCAGTGGATCACAATTGCTGTAGGTTTCAACAGCTAAATAGATGCATCAGCCATCAGTCTGAATGTCAGACTCTGCCAAATGCCCACCCGATCTTGGCTAAGGTGGGACAACATTTGTTACAGACATTGGACACCGGGGCAGATATTTCGTAGTCACAAATTCAGCCCTCCAACTGACAAACAGGGACGCATTTGACATAGGAGAAAGTAAGCAGGACGCCAACTCGGTGGGGCTTCCTCTAACAAAGGAACCACAGTATAGTGTACCTAAGTGGATCAGAATCTATATCCAGGAAGTGAGAAATTACACATCACACCCTAAAAGAGTTTTGATAGTTAATCTGGTCTGTAACACTAAACGCAGTGCACTATCAACGGAACATTGAGAATCCACCACATTTAGTCTAAACCACTGCACAGATTATACCTATTCCAAAATAGTATTTGAAGGTTTACTCTAGGAGGTTTTCGATTCTTTAGATATACTGTACGTCTAATCCCAGCCTTGACAAGGGCCAGTACAAGGTCGAAACACATGGTGGCTTGTTGGCAAAATGTGCATATACTTGGTGGGGCGGTGTTGCGCTTGTTGCTGTATGGTGCACTGAGCGCGCGCTCTGCGGTCAGCTGAGGCCCAAAACACAGAAAAAGCACTAAATACAGGCCGATTTTTGCCCGAACCAGGAGGAGAGGTGTATGAATATGTGGACCGCCTGTGTATGAAAAATTGCGGAGGTTTGTGGTGGATCCAGAGATTCACTGTGTGTTGTGTCCGACTCAAGAGAGGTGCGCCACCAGAGCCCGCCGAGACGCATGGTAGAACCCAGCGCTCAACGTTCCGAAATCAGGAGTGACCCTGAATTGGACCGTCCCCACTACTATACCCCTGCCACAGGGACGAGACATGAGAGGCTCCGGACAACAGCTACCGAATTGAAGAGGGGAGGGGCTCGCTGCGGCCCCCTTGGAAAGCCGCGCTGGCGCTCCTGTGACAAGAACTGTCGAGCGCTAGTGGGCACAATAGCCTACTCAGCCGAGCCTCGGATGCTCCTGAACGAAGATCTCCATGACCATTGCTAAAAACAACTGAAGTTAGCAGCACCACAGACACGGTGAGAGCTGCAACGGAGACTCCAGGTAAGTCGCATCACGGTACGAGAGAGGTGCGCTGCACTAGGGGTTCGGGGGAAACCGCAAGATAGGGCTGGAGCGAGAATATCCTTCACCCGACACCAACTGGGCCCGTGGACCCTGTGCCCCCGCGACCCAGCCTTACCGCAAAGATAGCAAATATAACAGCAGCCGAACACATTGCAGTATAGAGTGTCCAGATTCCTGCCGAGTGCGAACTGCAATGCAATGGGTGTCAGCGGAGGGAACAAAGAGCAGCAGCATATTTGAAGCAGTCACTGCGATTCCCCTCGCTATAATTATAGACGCCCTCTCGACTGCAATACCAGGGGCCCGAACAGCAACGTTTCGAACGGCTAACCTTGCAGTGCATAGCAAGATTACAGAAAGTGGGTGGGCAGAAATAAGGGACACAGAGGTGTGATACAATCAGGCAGCCCCCACACGGACTGCATTCGAACTAGGCCTACAACACTACCGACATACCTCTGCCCCCGGAAGTACTGAGAAACCGAATTACATGAGGTCGGAAAATAAAGACGCCCAGGAGGACGCACTCCGGACACAACATATGGCGCAACACAGTCCAAAGCATGATAACATTATACAGCACTAGGCCAGTGCACTGTCCTGTTGACCAGCACCACAGGCCAGGACAAACACCCCACTAACAGTGGCGGACAAGTTACATTATTAGGGAAGTCACAGACGAACAAGGCACAATAGAAACACAGTGGGATATATTTACCCACTCAGCAGTACTCCCATCCATAACCAAGCTGCACTTCAGCAGAAGCAGCAAAATGGCTGCACTGGCTCCTGTGCGCACCACTGCCTCACACCAAAACTGTGTTTTGCAGCTACCATCTTGCCAAGCACATATTGGGCAGGATGGAACCAGGGGGCACACTGAGAAAGCCTGCCAGTGTGTTCTTACATGTACAAAAGAAGGGGAGTGAAAAAGCAGCGCTGCTTTGCTGCAAGCCCAAAGTTCCCAGTTGAAAAAGGGAAATATTTACATTTAAAAATGATGCCGCGCTGATGCTCTTTTCCTCTGTTCCTTATCACACTATTTTTATTAACGAGACCTTGCCATGCTCATACACATTCACATTGTACTCCAGCAGACAAGAGCAGTATCCTTGAATGACAGGCTGTTGTTCAGATCTGAAGAAATCAAAAGAAGCTTTCCTTCAGCTACACAAGGAAACGCTTTACTTTTGGGCTACAAAATGGCAAGGATCAATGCGTCAAAGGCACTGGCTCTCTGGGCCCATGTCAATTTCAGTGCATCTATATTTAAACAAATTGCTTCATACAAGAAACCAACTCTGGCTACAGAACAATGTGGGAATTCAGAGGGAAGGGAAAAACTGAATTTACAAGGAAAATGTCAGCAGTCACCACATGTTTAAATGTACTTTTGAAAATAAAGAAAAATACTGGTTTAAAAGTGTATGTTGGATAAGGCCCTGCCCTTATATACCAATGTGAAGGGGTTTTGTTCTGTGAAATATAGATGGGAGATCTTATTCAACAGGCTTTATTCTATGTATAACACAAATACAGAAAATAAGGAATTAAATTGCATTGGCTACCTGTCGGAAATCAGCTCCAAACAGGTTTCTGCTTAGGGGGTTGCCAGCAACAGAAGGCCCCTGTCATGATCTCTGCTTCCAAAAGGTCAGGACTTACCCAACTCCCTTGGAAGCAGACCCATAACCCAGGTTCCGAGTGCCAAACAGTCCCAATTGGGACCTTTTGGACCCTGTCCTGGCGCCAGTGGCACCAGGCTCATAAATATGCCCAGTCCCAGCGCTGGAAGCGCCGGGCTCATAATGCTTGGGTGGACTTACCTGCAGCAGACCATGCTGCTTACTTGCCTGCCAGTTGAGCCTCTAATCCTCTTCTGCTTGGGACTACTTTTCCTGTTGGGTGGGGCAGGAGCCACTCCCTAGGTTCAGAACACTGGAACTCTTCTGGAAAGCAGGAACTCTTTTCTTACCTAGGCGAGGCTGTGGAAGGAGACACCTAAGCACTACAGGAGGCTATTTAAACCACACCCGATGGATGAATCTTGCTTTGCGTTATTCTGCATCCTCTGCAGCAGAACGCTCATCGTGTCTTCTGCATCTGATCCTGGGCCTAAGGGAAAAAGGCTTATCATCCTGAATCCAGTCTTCAGCAACACCTATAAAGACAAGAAAGAACAGGTTAGCATTACGGTCTTCAGTGACAGCGCTTCTCTTACCTGGTCCATCGGCTGTCACCAACGCCTCGCGCTGCATTCCGGCATCTGAAAGACAAAAGCTTACCAACTCTTCGCACGCTCTGGAGGCCTTCGGCGCTGCATCCCGCATCTGAAAGACAAAAGAAGGTGCGTTTAAAGACATTGGGTAACTTTATTACTCACGTGCCATTACTCCTTCCCACGCCGAACCCAGTGGGTATTCCGGCACCCTTCAGCAGCTCCGAACTTGTACCTGCAAGATAAAAGGACAGTTAGTGCGCATCGTGAAGCAGGCAACAAGCGCTTACTTACGTGCTTCCAGGCGCTTCTATTCCTCACACGGGTTCCATCCTCAAATCACTTCAGCCCGTCATCCGCCATCGCCGGAACCCTGCAAAACAAGAGACCTCATTACAAAAGACTTTTAAAGACATTTGAAATACTCGGAACTTACCGTTCGTGCAGTAAACGACGGACAGCAGTCCTCTGAGGTCAAGAGGCCTGCACCCTTATCCAGTGAAGAAACTGGTTACGGCACCCTGCCCCGAGGCAGATGGAGAGCTCGGCGTTCACTTACCTAAGGTGAGAGCGTTAACCTTTGGGGTTCTACAGGAGAAGAAAAGGGGAAGAAGAGAGAGACACCCAATAACCCCAGTTCATTAATCCCATATTTTCTATCTGCAGACATCTTACTCTTCGAGTCAGACATACAGTGCACAGAGGTCCAGCCCAAAGAGCCAACCGTGTGTTACACATACCCTTTGAAGATACCGTATTCGCCCAGTGAAGACCGGCGCCTCTGCGGGAATCAGGTGAGCGTTACAGCCCCTCAAAGTAGATGCTAGAACACACAAGTGATAATTGCTACCTTGGCAGACTTTTGTCTGGGCTGAGGCCTCTTGCAATGGAACTTCTGGGACACCAACCTGTGAGGTGGAGGGGGCCATAAACAGTCAAACTGGGAAACCCCCTCCCCACATTGTGCTGAATTTTAATTTAAGACGCTGTAGCCTTTACTGCCACCTTGGTAACTTGGTAACAGAAATGGCAGAAAATTGGGTATTCCGAGGAAAGAGTACATGATGCCAATGTAAAAATCAGTACGGATATGCCTAATGATAATCCTTACACACATATAAAGTTATAGAATTTTAGGCCAAATATTTCACACTAAAAATGACACAAAATTATCAGAAGGGCGAAACAATGTCTCACAAACTGGAGAGTTGGACTGGTATGTTCTGCATAAAATATGTAACCTACTTATGTCATTTGTTAAAACGCCCTAACTGTACAAATGTGCCATTTATGGCAAAACTGGATTTGAGCTAAAGTAACTGTGGGAGATTCTGGACATTGTAAAACTCACATCATAAATCTGACATCATGCCCTTGAAACCCAACCAGCTGAGAGGAAGTCGGTAACTACCACCCCTGACCAATCCAGTTGTTTAGAGGCGTGCTTAGCTAAGCCTGCCCTACCATATAATTCTATGATGTCACCATGCTTTATACAAAGGGTGGCTGACAGAACTCTGGACACACACTCTTTCCTGAATTTCCTGTGCCTGTGTTCCTGATCTTCTACATTCATCTGGCCAGATTCCAGATCCCACTGCAAAGCCAAAGCATTGCTGACCATCCCAGCAAGGCCGCAATCCAGAAATCCCACTAAAAATCCCAATAACTAACGGGAAAAGCTGTGGTATTCGTTTGGGAAGCATCCTGAGACCAGCCTGGCTTTTTGCCCACTAACTGCATACCCGCTGCAACCCTGGCATCCAGTTGTCCTGATTATCCGGTGAGCAGACAGGCCCAGCTGTTTGGCTAGGAGAGTCTGCCGCTACCTGGTGACCCGAGTTCTGGAGTCCAGAACCCGGTTGACTGTTCCTAATCCCAAATCTAAGAGCGGACTGTGAGTATTTCCCATCCCATAACACATAGTGTACCCCATCTTGACTTTTGTCATTGTGCCACTCTCTAAGCATCCCTATCCATACCCTGATAACTTGGATAGACTGTTCGAATTTTCTGTGCACCCTGTTCTTGTTTCCAAGTGTGAGTGCAATTATTTCCTTAATTTCATGTTGTAACTCATTAGTAATATTTGGAGTCATTTAAATTAATTCCCACATAGATCCAAACACGGCGGGAAAATGTTGACGTTGCGAATCAATCTATGAACGAACCGTGGCTTTCTTTAACAATATAGTCTAAATAATTTAGTTTAAGTAAAATTAGCCTTTCATTTTAAAACATTCTCTTTTGAACTGCTTTATTTTCCTAAAAACAAACGGTCTACCTTCCAAATCTCTCTCAATTCACCAGCTACAGCCCTCCTTTCACTTCTGTATTGTCCCTGTGCAGTGCCCCTATCACCCTGGTAAAACAACGCATTCCGATTCAGTGTTTTTCACCTGTTTAAAAAAAAAAATACGTTTTGGCATTTAAAATTGCAAACTAGAAATCATGCAACTTTTCCATGTGTGAATTCGGCTGCACTGGGTTTTCTATTTTAACTTGCTTTGTGATCTATATGCTTTTGTGATACTTTGTCTGATGGTTGTTAGTGATATAACATCCCCGATACTGTGATAAACATATGCATATAATTATTTAAACACACATATAATTATTTTTCAAAATCCGAGTGTCATTTTAGGCCATTGCAAAGGGTTTAAAATTCCCGACTACCTGCTGCTTCTTTCTATCCACTCAGAATTCGATTTGTGGGTTGAGGGAACATTGCAGGGGGAAACCTTACCTTGGGTGCTATCGATCCTAATTCAAAAAGTGTGCCTATTCACTTGTGCTTGGGGTATGTTCTACTAGAAGGTTAACCAAGTGCATTGCTTCCAATTCCATTGTCATTAACAACCCACCCAAATTTTGTGAATTTTAAAAATAAACATTGTATTTTCACCAAACGGCCTGGTTCATGGTCTATTGTGGACCGGGGTATTTGTAAAAGGGGGTGTGAGACGGGTCGGGAACTGGTTCAGTTTGAATTCGTTGAAATTAAAGAAAAAGCATTCCTATTGAGCACCACCTTATGTGATGCTGTACCCAGCCAGACTGCGGCTGCAGTATAACAACAAAACATATTGTTTCACCTTCCCAGAAGGCGGGTGCTGGAATTATTGAGACAAACATTCCGGCACCCGCCAAGCAGAAACCAGGAGAGGCGACGGACAACACGAGCATATCACCACACGGGCAGAAAGGGTGAAGGGGACGATTTAGAACCAACAACACAGGACCAATGAAAACAAGGCTACTTTTGTAAATCGGCAACAATTGTATCACATCCCAGGGTGGAAACGATCACGCTGCTTACTGCCTCAGTCTATGATGTGTTCTAGTAACGTAAAAGACTCAGGCGAACTTTGGGTAGGAAAGTTACGGTTCCGGCCTCGGCTGTCACAGGAGCAGCCCACAAATGCGAGTGCAAGAGTTTGTTAACAGTGGTAAAAAGGGGGAGGGGGACGATGGGTAAGGGAAGATGCATAGTTGAAGTTCGGGGAACTATGAGGGTGGGGGAGGGGACGGAAACATTGTTCTAAGGGTTAAAGTAAAAAAGGCACAGGCAAAAATTGTTTTGAAACACAAGGGACTAACGGGACAAACTGCTACAACAGCATGGCATGGAAGTAACACAGAGCATGGCTGAGAAAACCCCTGCAGAGAATTGCATTCCTCCAAGAGACACACTTGTTAGGTCATCAAGCCGAGAGGCTTACGCTGGGATGGGCTGACCAACGCCACTACACTTCATACTCCAGCAGAGCTCGAGGGGTGATGACACACTGGATAGTAGGCAGCACAAATACACCACACATAACTAGTGAACAACACGCCGAGACTGCAACTAACTTCCTGCACAAAGCAGCTGAAGTGAACACCAGGAAAGATAATACTACTAACCCAGCACTGGTAACTTGCAGCGATTGGACCAGATGGCAAAGCGACCCAGACACAAGGTATTATACAACCCAAACATGACATTGTGGAACGCTCCCCATCTCCCCCCGACACAGGATAAGACACTTTCCGAACGATGGAAAGCAAGAGGAGTAAATTGCTTCGGGGACTTGTTCCCGGATAAACATTATATCAGCTGGGAGGAGATAAAAGACGACTATAGGGGATAGCACCTTACAGAAGAACAAGTTACTTTCTTACCTGGTAACGTTCTTTCGATGGGATGGTCTGACGACGTATTCCATATCTATGATATCTATGACAGGTAATGTCCACAGCTGTGCTGCTTCGGAAAATCTTTGGCGTCTGCGTCCTGTGTCGATGACGTTGATGCGCCGTCCCCGAGGACCTCTTCCGACGGCCGACGTCACCCGATGTGATAAGTAGGACGCACGACGCCCATAGCCTCAGTTATAGTTTTTTCCCCAGAACGTGTGCCACTAGTTTTCTGCCAGTCAGACACACAAGGCCTTGCGGAACGCAAGCTGCAATCGCAAAAGAAATTCTGCAGCGGGGAAGGCAGGGAGGGAGCGATATGGAATACGTTGTCGGACCATCCCATCGAAAGAACGTTACCAGGTAAGAAAGTAACTTGTTCTTCGAGGGGATTGGGTCCTCCGACGTATTCCATATCTATGACAGACTTCCAAAGCAGTACCAAGCAAGGAGGTGGGAAAGAATTTAGAACACAAATTTAGCATGCCCAATCAAATTGCGGAATAGAGGACTGCCTTGCCAAAGGCCAGATCCTGCCCTCTGATGGAATCGAGGGAGTAGTGACGTACAAAAGTATGTACTGAAGCCCAGGTGGCTGCATCACAGATGTGACGAATAGGAACTCCCCTCTGCAGGACAGTAGACGCAGCCACTCCCCTGGTAGAATGGGCCCGCAAGGCAGCCGGAGGATCCTTACCCGCCAAGCGGTAACACTCGGAGATAGCTAAAATAATCCAACGAGACAGTCTGTTTCGTCACAGCTTGTCCCAAACGCTTTCCAGCGTAACCAACGAAAAGTTGATCGTCCACTCTGACCCGGGACATGCGCGAAATATAAAAGCTCAACGCTCTCCTAGGATAAAGCCTAAGGAGCCTCTCCTCTTCCTTACCAGGATGTGGAGGAGGATAGAACGCCGGAAGAACAACCTTCTGGCTCAAATGAAAGTCCGACACCACCTTTGGAAGAAAGGAAGGACAAACTCTAAGGATAACCCTGTCCTTATGAAACACTGTGAAGGGTGGCTTAACTGAAAGTGCCTGCAACTCACTCACTCTGCGAGCGGAAGTAACCGCAACCAAATACACAGTTTTCAGAGTTAACAGCCTCAAAGGACAAGAATGTAAAGGCTCAAACGGAGCACCCATAAGAAACTTAAGAACAAGGTTCAAATCCCAACCGGGCACCAGAAAAGGTGACGGAGGGAACACATTAGTGAGCCCTTTCAAAAACTGCGAAATTAAAGGAATCTTAAAATAGGACACACTTAAGACGAGTGCTTAAATATGGACAGCGCCGCCAGGTAACCTTTAATTGTCCCCACTTGCAAGCCCCTGTGGGCCAAAGAAAGCAAAAAAGACAGAACCATGGGAATGTCACATTCAAAAGGATCCACATTCTTAACTCTGCACCAGTCACAGAACTTTCTCCAACGGCAACGGTACAGAGACTTAGTTGCCGGCCGCCTGGCCGAGAGCAACACCTCCATCAAGTCTTCAGGGAGGTCCCAATCCTTATACCTCAACCTTTCAGAAGCCAAGCGTGAAGGTTGAGGGATCTGACCTCTGGATGGAGAACCTGACCCCCCTCCCGTGAGAGCAGATCGTCTCGGTAGGGAAGACAACGTGGAGGGCAGATGGACAAGTCGAGAAGGTCCGGGTACCACGTCCTATGGGCCCACGCCGGAGCAGTGAGGATCATCCAGGAACAAAACCTCTGTAACCTCCGCAGTACTTGCGGGATGACGGGGACTGGAGGAAACGCGTACAGCAGTGGGAATGACCATTCCACCACGAACGCGTCTCCTAAGGCTCCTTTTGGAGGAAATTCCCGCAAGCAAAACCTTTCGCACTTCCGGTTGACACTGGAGGCGAAGAGATCCACATGAGGGGGTCCCCCAAAGGGCAAAGATCTCCAGGAGAATCTCCTGAGCCAGCTCCCACTCGTGAGAGATCGTGCTCTGCCTGCTCAGAGCGTCTGCCGTCTCGCCGTCGTCTCCGGCCAGATGAACAGCCGAGATCGAAACTTCCTGCTGGATGGCCCAGAACTCGAGCTGCATCGCCTCCCTGCACAGCGGAAGTGACCCTGCCCCCCCCTTTTTGTTGAGGTAGTGCATGGCCACCGTGTTGTCCATTAGAATCCGGACACTCTTTCCACGCACAGTCAGCAGAAAAGCCTTCAGGGCTAGCCTGACGGCCCTCAGCTCCAACAGATTGATATGGAGTCTGGACTCCGCAGAGACCAACGACCGCTGACTGTCAACTCGTTGGCATGAGCTCCCCATCCTGTGAGGGATGCGTCCGTCACGATCGTCACCTCCGGCCAGGTCAGCCAAAATGGGGCCCCCTTCATCAGATTGCCTTCGACGGCCCACCACAGAAGGTCCTGGGCGACCGAGGGCGGCACCTGAACAGGGTCCGACAGCCTGCCGGAGGACTGAGACCACTGGAGCTTGAGTGCTCACTGCAAAGATCTCATCCGCAGACGAGCCTCTGGGACCAGAAAAATGCAGGATGCCATGAGGCCGAGCAGTCTCAAGAACTTGGACGCTGGGAGATCCTGGGCAAACTGAAACTTGTTCACCATCTGCTGAATGTGAAGAGCCCTCACCTGGGGAGGAAAACACTGCCCCAGGGATGTGTCGGACTGGAGCCGCTGCGTTGGTGTCAAATGGGACTTTTTTAAATTGAGGGAGAAGCCCAGCCTGTGAAGGGAGTGGCAGGTGACGGACAGATGATCCAGGACTTGCTCGGGAGAGCTCCCCCTGATCAACCAATCGTCCAGGTAGGGGTAGACGTGAATCCCCCCTTTCCTGAGATGCGCTGCCACCACCACCATGAGCTTGGTGAAAACCCTCAGGGCGGAGGTCAAACCGAACGGCAGGACCCGAAACTGAAAGTGCGAGTCGCCAACGGCAAACCTCAGGTACTTCTTGTGCCTGGGATGAATCGGCACATGGAAGTAAGCATCCTTGAGGTCGAGAGACACCAAACAGTCCAGAAGTTGAAGGGCCTGGAGGACTTGAGAAAGAGTAACCATCTTGAACTTGTCCTTCCTGAATAGTTTGTTCAAACCGTGCAAGTCCATGATGGGTCTCAATCCCCCGTCTTTCTTTGAAATCAAAAAATAAGGAGAATACCATCCCTTGTTCCTCTCCGCTACAGGCACCAGTTCTATGGCGCCTTTCTCCAGCAGGGCTTGAATTTCCTGCGCAAGGAGCGGATCCGGACTCTTCAAAGAGAGGTTCGCAGGTGGATTGTCGTGAGGCCTCTGCCGAAAAGGAAGTCGGTAGCCGTGGGTTATGATCTCCAGAACCCACACATCCAAAGTAATGGCTTGCCACTCTACAAGATGCTGCGCCAGCCTTCCCCCAACCGGCGAACCATGGGACCTGGCCTCATGACTGAGTGGTAGCGGCTGCGGCGTTGCCTGAGGGCAAAGAGGCAACTGCCCGAGCGGCCTTGGCACCTCGAGTACCTTTGTTTCCACCTCTGGCACTCTTATGATGGCCTCTTTGATTGCTAGCTCCCCTCGCTTTACTGAAGGACGAGTAATAGCGAAAGGAACCTCCCCTCCATTGCTGTCCCTTAGGACGAAAAGGCGGAGGTTGGTGAACTGCACCGCCCAACGACTTTGCTGCAGCTTTGGAGGTCTGCAACCTCTCAAGGCTCTCGTCAGCCTTGCTGCCAAAAAGGTTTTCACCGTCAAAGGGCATGTTGAGGAGCCAGGACTGCACATCAGGAGCAAACCCAGACTTCCGCAACCACACAAACCTGCGCATTACGGTGCTCGCCGCCATGGACTGGCTGACACAATCTGCCATGTCCAAACCCGACTGAACGGCCTCACACATAGCATCCTTGCCATCTTGAACCATAGCAAGGAAACCATTCCGTTCGTCCCCTTCGGGAATATGTTCAGCCGCTAATACAACACAGTTCCACAGAGTGTGTGTGAAACGAGACAAGGCACATATGGAGTTGGCCGCCTGAAGCGCCATACCCCCTGAAGAAAGCACTTTCTCCGCCCAGCCGTCAAAACGTTTGTCGTCCCTATCCGGAGGGATGGTAGGATACGACGCCTGCTTTGCCGGGGCCGTACCCGCCTGCACCACCAAACTCTCCGGAGTGGGATGCCTGGACAAGTAGCAGGGGTCGCTACTGGCTGGACGGTATTTTCGCGACAAAGACTTGCCCACTGCCGGGAGACTCTCCGGAGCAGTCCAAGCCACCGCCACCCTTCTCGGCAGAGCCATATGAAACGGCAAAACCGGGTCAGTGGGGGGACGAAGATCAAGGATGTCCGTGAGATCATCCTGAACGAACTCCCCTGGGCGAGCTGACCAACCCAAGTACTCGGTGACCCGAGACATAAGGTGCTGATATGAAGAATCGGCATGAGTGCCAGGCTCCGGCCTACAAAACTCCACCGAAGGGGAGGTGTCCAGTCCACTGGCATCATGCAGCGACTGCCTCAGGTCATCAAACTGACTATGGCTCGAGATAAGCTCATCTGGAACTGTAACCGGAACCAAGCCATCAACAGAGCCTTCATCACCCTCTGAAATGTACTCCAGGCAGGGAGAGGAAGGCCAAAGCAGTGCCTGACCTTAGCCAGAGCCTTTCTAGGGGCGAACCCTGTGCCACAGGGCCCCTCCAACACCACCGCCTCGAAAGGCGTCGAGGGCGCCGAACGAGTCGGCGTCGACAGAAAAGGCGTTGACGTCAGCTGCAGCGCCGCCAGCATCGAAACAGGCCTCAAAGCCGGAGCTCCGAGCGCGTCTCTCGACGACCTAGGCGCCGACAGCGTCGACGACCCCCTCGGAGGCAGAGCCTCGAGAGAAATCGTCAACGACCTCGGCGCCACGGGCGTCGACGTCTTCTTCGAAGACGGCACAGGATCACGCGGTCTCGAGCGCATCGAGGACCGGGACCTGGAACCACCATGGCGAGAACGGCTACCCTTGTCCGAGCGGGACCTCTCCCGCGAGCCATGCCGACCACCCGCGGCGTACGAGCGGTGTCACTCGACCGGTGCCGACCGACCCCACTCGGAGGTGCGGACGGACCGGTGCCCTGCGATTCAAGAATCGCTAGCATCTGTTTCCCGAAGGAAGCCCATTCCTCCGGTGTCGCTTGCCTGGAGGGATAAGCGACCCGCCGACGGGCGGATTCCTCTGACGATTACAGGGAAGGCAACCGATGCCAGCGTTTCCGGGAATGCCTCGAAGAGGCGGAGGAGTGGCGAGACCGACTCCTGGAAGGAGACCCACTGGACTTCCGACGATGAGGCGGAGAGTCGCCCCTCGAGTCATCAGTCGAAAGCCCCGCAGACCTCGACTTCCGGGGCTTAGACACCCGACCTACCGACAGCTTCTTCTTGCATTCCCGCAAGGCCTTTGCCGTGAGCGACTGGCAGTCGACACATTCGTCCGTATCGTGGGCCTCTCCGAGGCACCAGAGGCAGGCGTCGTCCGAGTCCGTGACCGACATCTTGGACCCACAGTCCCTGCATTTCTTGAAGCCCGGACGCGGGGTTGAACACGAAGTAGACATCGCCACGAACAGGTCTTCACAAAAAACCAAACAGGTTCAACGAACCGAGAATTGAAAACAGCAAACTCCAAAGAGTCGAGTCGTACCAAGATTCACGAAGCGAACATGTTCGCGGAAAAATCGGAACTGAGGCTATGGCCGTCGTCCGTCCTACTTATCACATCGAGTGACGTCGGCCGTCGGAGGTCGTCCTCGGGGATGGCGCATCGACGTCATCATCACAGGACGCAGACGCCAAAGATTTTCCGAAGCAGCACAGCTGTGGACATTACCCGTCATAGATATCATAGATATGGAATACGTCGGAGGACCCAATCCCCTCGAAACTACAGTACTAGAGATTACGGTCTGCCATGGTAAACTAATGGGAGGTATTCCCCAAAGAACCGCAACCACATGCGGGACTAGGATACATACTCACCGCAAATGTAATCAAGACATCTGCCTCCACATTGTACAAAACCATCCAGGGTAGCACCCACCTCAAATGCTGGGGGGAAAAGGAAAAACGATCTAGGACACGCCTTCATGGACACGTACTGGGTACAACTCTGCAGTTTGACGAAGACCATATCTTGCAATTCAGGGTATCGCCTGATACTTTACAAGATACTGAATAGAACACACTACACCCCGGCCAGGCTCAAGGGCATATATCCAACGGCAGATGGGAAGTGCCCAAGATGCATAAGTGAAGACGCAGATATATTGGGCATTGTACAAAATTACCTACTCCCAAAAGTTCGACCCCAATTTTCTGTATATATATATGTGGGGGCGTAAAGTGAATAAAAAATGTATAGGGGTAATGTATAGGGGTAAGGTGGGGGTGTGTGGAGGTCTCCACCCAAATAAATTGGGGGTAAAAAAAACTGACTTTGGGAGTCGAACCTTTCGGTTCGTTAAAATCACATAGATACGATGTATTGCACATGCTATGGGAGTGTTCTTGTTTGACTGAATACTGGGCAGACGTGTGTTGTGCGCTAGATAAGATGTCTGACCAACCCACTGAATGGGAACCTGGTGTGTGCCTTTTGGGAATGGTATGCAAGATGAACCCTACTTGGCGCAAGTTGCTCAATCTCAGTCGATTACTGGCCAAACGGGTAATTTTAATACGATGGAAAAATAAAGATCCCCCTAAGAAGAGTGATTGGGAAAATGATATGATGTAGGCAAATGACTGGGAAGAAACATATGCCGGCCTGTTACCCGTTAATAACTGCCCTAGGGAAATACGGGGCAGATACAGACAACACCTCGCTGATAATAGTGGAGAAGAAGTAGCCCCCGACGAAACGCAAGTTTAATTGTAGAAGTGTTCCCAACATGTAAAACTATTTTCAAAAGCTATGACACTAATGTTGATGAAACAATTATGTAAACTGTGCAAGTTAAAATAAAAAAAGTAAAAAAATAAATATTTGCATATACTTTGGTTTATGAGCTTTGTGAATGGCAATTGACTCATTTACAGTGGTAATACTCTGGTATATAAACCATGCGATATGGAACAAGTTACTTACCTGCAACTGTTTTTCTCCAGCATGGGTCTGGCATGGATTCACATGCTCATGAATATTCCCTGTCGTCAGGCTGGGAATCTTCGGTAAAGAAAAAATCAGTATCAATTTCGTTTCTGATCTGTCTTTCTTAGTAGTAACCAATCACTGATCTCTGGGTCATACTGGCCCCAGCCAATGACTGCCCTCTCCCTAAGCCCCGCCTCTGGCAGCCATCCTCAGATTTGGTAGCACGCAAAGTGGCAGTATGACCACGTGAAGAGCCGCAGAGGGGTAGGTGGGAGGGTTCGCATGTAAATCCATGCCAGACCCATGCTGGAGAACAACAGTACAGGTAAGTAACTGGTTCTTTCTCCAGTATGGGGTCTGGCATGGATTCACATGCTTGTGAATAAAAGAATACATAGCAGTATACACATGCACAACCACGGGAGGTGGCAACAGGCTCAACATTAAGCAATACATCAACTCAGCATTAAGCATCTCTTACCTCCTCACCAGGCTCACCTTAAGCGAACAGGTTGCGCAGCACTGCTAGGCCGACCCTGGACTCCTCCCTGGAGTCCTGATCGACGAAGTAGAATCTTGTGAAGGTGTGCGTCGACCTCCATACAGCAGCCCTGCAGAAGTCCAGCAGGGGCACACCAGACAGGAACGCTGTGGTAGCAGCGATCGCTCTGGTCAAATGGGCTCTGACGGCCGGGCAGCGGTCGGTTTGCCAACCAGTGACAATGCATGATGCAGCCGGAGAGCCATCTGGAAATGGAAGTCTTCGAGAGAGCCTTCCCTTGATTCACAGACCCAAAGTTCACGAACAGTTGTGACGTCTTCCGAAAATTCTTCGTGCGGTCCACGAAGAACTTCAGCGCTCTAGCTACATCCAGCGAGTGCAAAGTCCTCTCAGCCGGCGTCGAAGGCGACGGGAAGAAAACTGGTAACACCAAGGGCTCATTGAGGTGGAAGTCCGACGGCACCTTGGGCATGAAGGAGGAGTGCGTCCTCAGCACCACCCTCGTGTCATGAAAAGTCAAGTATGGAGGCTTGCAAGATAGGGCCTGAATCTCTCCCACTTGTCGTGCAGAGGTGATGGCCACAAGGAACGCTGTCTTCCATGACAGGAACTTCAAAGGCGCCGAATGCATAGGCTCGAATGGGGCCCCCATGAGCCTGTTCAGCACCACATTAAGCTCCCACGCCGGGGCAGGAGCCTTCACCGGCGGGAATGATCGGAATAGTCCCTTCATAAATTCCTTCACCAGGCAATGAGACCACAAGGACGCCCGTCCCGTCGTCCTGGTATATCGGGAGATGGCAGCCAGATGTATTTTTATGGAGGCGTGAGCCAGTCCAGCCTTGGCCAGAGACAGCAGGTACGGCAGCACTTGAGGGGCCATAATTTGCAGAGGGTTAACCTTCTGTGCACGGCACCAGACAGAGAACCTCTTCCATTTAGGACCGTAACACTTGAGAGTAGAGGACGCCCTGGCCATTGCAAGAACCTCTCTGCAATCAGCCGGGATATCGTACCCTCCAAACTCTAGTGCTGCAGGAGCCAGGCCTGCAGGTTCAGCAACTGTGGGTCGTGGTGGAGAATGGCGCCTCCTTCTCTGGAGAGAAGATCCGCGTCCGCCGGCAGCCTGACTGGCGGGGACGTTGACAAGTCCAGAAGGTCCGGAACCAGATCTGCCTCGGCCACGCCGGTGCGACGAGGATCATCCTGCACCTGGACTTCTTGAGCTGGTTGATGAGGCGGAGCAGCAACGGAGGGAACGCGTATAGAAACACGCCGTCCCAAGGGAACGAGAAAGCATTGCCGATGCTCCTCGACTGTGCGAACCTGCTGGCGAACCTCTAGCACTTGGAGTTTGTCGCCATCGCGAACAGGTCGATCTGGGGTTTGCCCCATCGTTGGAAGAGTCGATCCACTTGATCCTGGCGCAGTTCCCACTCGTGGCACGAGCGCAGCTCCCTGCTGAGTGAGTCAGTGATGGTGTTTTTTATTCCTGCCAGGTGGAAGGGAACCAGAAACATCCCCTGGGCGACGGCCCAGTGCCACAGATCCTGGGCCTCCTTGGATGGGGCTGGGGATCTGGTGCCCCCCTGCTTCAGTATGTAGAACATCGTGGTGGTGTTGTCGGTGAAGATCCTCACCACTTTGTCCTTGAGGGACGGGAGGAACTAATTGAGCACACAGAACACTGCTCGGAGCTCCAAAATGTTGATGTGAAGAGACCTCTCCTCCGGGAGCCAAAGGCCTCTTGCGTGGATATCTCTGGTGTGGCCCCCCAACCCTCCAGAGAGGCGTCCGTAGTCACCATCTCCTGAAACGCGGGGGTTTGAAAGTCTGTGCCTGTAGTGAGGTGAGCCCGGGTGCCCCACCATAGGATCACCCGACGGAACTCCTCGTCGAGAGGGATCCTGTCCTCGTAGCTGACCCTTGCCTGAAACCAGCGGGCATCGAGGAACTCCTGTAGCGGACGCATCCGAAGTCTGCAAAGGGGCACAAGGTAGATGCATGAGGACATCATCCCAAGAAGGGACTTGATGGACCTGACCCTGGCCACGTCCGTGGCTAACAGGTGCCGCACCTTGCCCAGGATGGTCTTGGTCCTCTCCTCTGAAGGGGAGGCCAATTGCTCCACCGTATCGAGCTTCGCTCCCAAAAACAGTGCTACTTGCGATGGAACCAGGTGGGATTTGGGGTAGTTGATGGCGAACCCCAGCTCCGTGAGCAACCGGACGGTCCTCGCCATATGATTGACGGCGAGTTCCCTTGACCTTGCCCAGATTAGCCAGTCGTCCAGGTAGGGATGGACGTGGATCCCCTGCAGGCGCAGCCGCGCTGCCACTGGTGCCAGGCACTTGGTGAAAACCCTGGGTGCCGACTTTAATCTGAACGGTAGGGCGCTGTATTGGTAGTGGCGTCCCTGAACCACGAACCTGAGGAACTTCCTGTGCCTTTTTAGGATGGGGATGTTGGAGTAAGCATCCTCCAGGTGCAACGACGATAGGAAGTCGCCTTCCTCCAGCTGTCCCAGCACGTGCTGGAGGGTGACCATCCTGAATTTCTGCGCCTTGATGTATTTGTTTAACCAACGCAGGTCCAGGATGAGGCGCCAACCGCCTGTCTTCTTTCTGACGAGGAAGTACCTTGAGTACACTCCGGAGCCCCAGAGCCTCTTGGGGACGAGCTCAATGGCACCTTTCTTGACCATCGCCTATACTTCCAACAGCAGTTGAGGGACGTGATTCTCCTTCCTGGCCACGGGAGGAATGCGAGGGCACTTCTATAGGAATTCCAGCAAGTGCCCGTTGGCCAGGGTGTCAAACACCCAACGATCGGTGGGGATGGACTCCCAAACTCTGACGAACTTTGTCAGCCGGCCTCCCACCGGGGTACATCGGTGTCAGTCTTGCTTGGAAGCGGCCTTGCCGCCTTGGCCTCCTTTGCGACGGGAACCCCCTTGCTTGCCGCAACCTCTCTAGGCCTCCTGGGAAGATGAGCGGGCCACCTGGCGGTAAGTGGAGGAGCCACCGCTGGATCCTTTGGAGGCACCCTGTCTGCCTCCCGGGCACCGAAAGGGCCGTCGCTGCTGAAGCACCCCAAGGGCCCGGACCGTCTCCGAGTCGGTCTTGATGGCCTCTAGAGACTCATCCACCACCTTACCAAAGAGGTTGTTGCCGTCGAACTGTATGTCCAACACTCTGGTCTGGACGTCCTGGCGAAAATCTGTCGCCTTGAGCCATCCTCCTCGTCGTCGGAAGGCAAACTCCGTTGCCCTGTTGGCGAAATCCGGTATCGGCAATGTCTGTTGCCACCGTTATGGCGTGATCCGACGCCACCTCGCCCTCCTGCAGAATTTCTAGGGCCTCCGCCCTTTTGTCATCAGGCAGGAAATCTAGCAGGGGAGCTATCTTGAACCAGAGCTCCCTGTCGTAGCGGGCCACGATCGCTAAGGCATTGGCCGCCTTTATCGTCGTTGCCGCTGACGAGATGACTCATCGTCCCATAGAGTCCAACTTTTTGCCCTCGCTGTCCGGCGGGGAAGTGGAAGTTGAAGCCACCACGCCCGCTGCCTTCTTCTTAGCCGCTGCCGAGACGACCGAGTCCGGCGTGGGCTGGGCCCTGGGGCACAAGGGGGCGACATCGGGGACTCGGTACTTCTTCTCGTACCTGTCCCTCTTGGCGGGTGTCATGGCAGGGTTCTTGAGGGCAGCAAGCACCTCGTCCCAGAGGTCCTCGAGTAAAGGCACCGCGAGGATAGTCTTCCTCTTGGCCTCTCGTCGTTAGTACAGAAACCCCTCCTTTTTCTGTTCTTCAGGGCAGAGCTGGAAGAGCTTGGATGCCCTGGTTATCATGGCGTGGAAAGAGCCAACCTTGTCGGCTGGAGATGCCCGCGGGGTGGAGGGGTGACGACGGGATGTCCGCTGTGTCATCGCCGTCGTCGTCCGTCCCCGTCGCTCTATCCGTCGCCGTATCCTCTCTAGGGTCCGGCTAGGGGGATGAGGGGTCCACCGGTCTTGCAGGCATGAAGGGCTGAGCGGGGTGGACTCTCCTCCGCTTGTTTGGAGGGCTTCCCGACGGGCCTGGTTCTGGCTCCTCCGTCGGGGCGCGTGGTAATCTCGTCCTTATCTCGGTACATAAGGATTGGATTGCCAACAAAATGGCCGCCGAGCTATCCTGGGGCTCGGGCAATGGCTGCGACGGATGGGATGGCTGCTCCACTGGACCCTGTTCGTCGTCGCTATCTTCCATCACGTCAGCAGGGACCGTTCCCTGGGATCGAACCTTCTCGAACCTCTCGTTGAGGTTTATGAACCTCTCGTTGAGGCCTATGGACCTTTCGTTGAACCTCTCGTTGAGGCCTATGGACCTTTCGTTGAGGCCTATGGACCTTTCGTTGAGGCCTATGGACCTTTCGTTGAGGCCTATCGACCTTTCGTTGAGGCCCTTCTCTGTCTCCACCAGTTCCTCCTCGGAGGCTGATTCCGAGTCTGTAATGGCCACCGCCCCCCCTCCTCTTTTTCAGCCGGGGGCTTCACGGGGGTCTTAGCGATGGGCTGAAAAGAGGATTCTCTCCGCGGAGGCATGGATTCTCTGGGCCCAGAGGCCGTTTCCATTGGAGTAGTCTCAGCCGGCTCCGCCAGGGTCGCAGCGACCACTTCGGTAGAGGCCTTAGACGGGTGGATCAAAGCCCTCACCACCTTAGGTGCGTCCTGGGGATGGTCAGCGCCTCGCTCCCCCTTCGAGATCGACCGGGTCCGCTCCAGCGGCCTACCCGGGTTCTCGGACTTCTGCTTCCTCGAACCAGAGCGCTGGCTCGTGGTCGAACGTGCCGGGGAAGTAGCGCCCTGCTTGGCAACCGAAGAGCCCGACCTTTCGCCTCTCCCGGAGCACGTGGACTTGCGGTGCTTGGCCTTCTGTTGGGCCCCCGTCGCCGGGGCGCCCTCAAAGGACTTAGAAGCCCGCTCAGACTTCTTCGCCTTCTCACCTGCTGTACCCTTCTCCAGCAAGGCGGCGAGGCGGGAACGACGATCTTGTTTGGTCCGTTCCGAAAGGTTCTTGCAGAACGCACAGTCCTTCTCCACATGCGTCTTGTTCCCATGGAGGCAGTAGAGACATCGGGAATGCTCGTCCTCCTTGAAAACGTTATATAATCTGCATCCAGGGCAGTTCCTGAACAGCTTGGATCCGGGCGTCGAGCTCCCCTTGTCCTGGGCCTTGTCCGTTGAGGTAGGCCTCAGATCTTCCGGAATCCTCCAAGAAGTGTAAACTCGATGAAAACTTCACCCTTGAGGGGCGTAGAAGAATTCCGAAACGGGTCCCCTTTATTGGAAGTAGAAACGGTGGAGCTTGAGGCTCGATTAACCAAAAAAATGAGAAATTCTACTGAAAAAGCGTGAAAACGCAGTAAAAAACTCAAGAGCTAAACACGCTGACTCCCAACACTTGAGCGTGCGGTAAAAATCTGAGGATGGCTGCCAGAGGCGGGGCTTAGGGAGAGGGCAGTCATTGGCTGGGGGCAGTATGATCCAGAGATCAGTGATTGGTTATTACTAAGAAAGACAGATCAGAAACGAAACTGATACTGATTTTTTCTTTACCGAGGATTCCCAACCTGATGACTGGGAATATTCATGAGCATGTGAATCCATGCCAGACCCCATGCTGGAGAAGTAATTGATAGATGTATAGATGAGAGTTTTTTTTGACAAACAGGATATATTTAAATCTATGGATACTTTGTAAGCAACTATTAAAACTTAAGTATTGTAATCTATGTCTAACAACTCTTTGTGATGAAGTAAGTAGTGCAGAAGTTCCTTTTGATCTGATGGTTTTATATTTCGTAGAAGCAACAGCATTTTTCTAATATCTCAATCTTTTTTTAAAATGCCTTTTTAATTATCGTATACTTAACCATCGTACAGTTTATAAGCTTACTTAAACATACAGTCTAAATAAACGTTCTAATCAGTATCAGGTCCACAATATAAAAAACAAAGAATTTTTCAAGTAGAGTACCAAACATGCAATTCCCTCTTACTTCCTGCACTCCCAACTGTTGGGAAGGACCTGGCGCCTTCCTTCATTTCCAAGTGCTTTAGAATTAGGCAAGACTTATGTTGACTGTCTCTAGGCACTACAAAAGACCATGGGGGAAGAGGAGCACTGAGAGAAAGTGTTTTTCATGCAAATATAATCACATACACAGACATCTGGTCACTAAGAGAAGGCAATTATTTAAATATAAGGTGCAAATAACTATTAGCGTAATACACTGCTAAATGTTAAATCCTATTTTTTCTCTAAGCACGGTAGAAGCAGGTTCTCTGCCAAAAGGAATGTGGCCTGCGCTAAAAAAAGGGCTACAGGCATTGCTGTGGTGTTCGCCAACTCTGGCAGAGCAAACAAAGTAACTCAGCAGCTGTTTGCTGTCTATCAAAGGGCCCAGGCAGGCTAAGGCTCATGCACACAATGCAGAATTATGGAAAACAAGGTTTTGAGGAGTACATAAGATCAGATAAAAAAAAATATCAGTTGAATGAATGAAATGTGGAGAGAAAGAGGGGAATTATTTTTATATTTAAATGTTCATAATATAGCAAAATGAGAAACATGAGTTAGTGTATTTTTGCATAGGCTAGCAATATGTTTGTTTGTTTTATCACTTGTAATGCGCTCCAGACCCGAGGGTAATCCGGCGCAAGGCATAAGGATACTCACAGCTTGGTTACAACATGTAAAATACATTTAGGTGCAGGTGCCAGTTGGTTACATGCAGGCACATTGAAATCAGGATATATACAAGCAGGCACATTGAAAGCAGGAGATGTGTTTGTTTGTTTTATTATTTATAATGCGCACAAGGCCCAGGAGCATCAGGGCGCAGCAGAAAGGATATGTTCAACTTAGTTACATGGCCAAGCAGGCCGACATAAAATAACACGTCAGTATATACAGAGTAAATTACATAATCACAAGAGAATGCACTGAAATGACATGTGTCCATAAGGTACAAGGCAGAGTAGGCAGTGGCATGTCAATATATACAAAATAGGTTCCATGGTTGAGGTAGCATGGAATGAGGTAGGCGCAGTACCTTAGTAAGGTTGTCCAAGTGGACTGGTGCAAAGTAGGCAAATCCATGGGCAGGGGATAGGGTACATACATATTTTCACAAAATAGGTTTTTACATTCAGTGTAGAAAAGGTGCCGGGCACAGTCAATTAGATGACTAGTGGGTAACTATATGCAGAAGAGTCAGTGGGTTTTACGATCATTAGGCTGAGGGACAGGCGTAGATGTCAGCATCTTTGAGCCAACTGGTGATGCTCTGGCAGAACTTTTGATAGGTTTGATCGATTCTTAGAGAGAATGGTAGCGAGTTCCACAAGAGGGCTGCCTTCACCTGGAAGCTGCTGCCTCCGATTTTGGCAAGCTTATATCTGGGGACCCCAGAGGTAGTTAGTATTGGCAAGTCTAGTGACTCTTGTGGCAGGTTTCAGAGTGAATCTGTCATATAGGTAACGTGGTGCTGCATTATTCAAGATTTGTGGGTGAGGGAATATATAAAGCAGCATGGCCTAAATCGCCGACCATGAAGAAAGGAAAGCTTTCCAGCACCCCTTATATGGAAGGACAACCGTTTTGGATGGAGCCATCCCCATATCCAGTGGCCAAGCTAAGAGTATATAAACTCCTGTCTGGTTCCAGTCTGCAGGAGACAGGAACAAAAGAGGGACAGAAGACCATTCGGGGAACAGAGTTCTTTGCCCCATCCTCATCTCTGTAAAGATTAAACTTATTATACTTGCAAGATAGACACTTGGCCTTAATGCCCTGGAGGGGTGAACTTTAATCTGGTGTGAGCCGGATTAGGAGTACAGTATAATTAAGGGGTAACCCTGTAATTAGGGCCTACCTTACACCACCATCCTCCCAACAAATAGCCAGTGTCTTTGTTCTTGCATAGACCACCCAATTCAGGGTGCGCACCTACTGTAGTCAGTAGCTCATTGAGCATTTGTCCCCAATCCAGTCCCCCGCCTTCTCTGGCTCACAGACTTTCTCAGGCTCCCAAGAATCTCCACCTCCGCCATCACCTGGCATTGCGCATCCCCGGCCCAACATTGCACCGTTGAGCCTCTAGGGCATTTCCATGATATTGCTATCCTTCGTTTAGCTAGTATCAATAGGAATTTCACAATTTTCTTTCAAATATTTGCTCGATTCCCTCCATGTATCAGTCCCCATAGGCATATCTCCAGAGAACATTCATATGTGCTGTATATCCACAAGTTCAATCTACCCATACCCTCCCCACCCAGTAAGATTTAAAAACTGGGCAATCCCAGATCATATGCCAAAAACCTGCCAATGCTCTCACACATCTAGGACAGCATTGGTGAATGTGTCAGTTAATTGCATGGCGTCTAGACAGTCATATATACTCTATGCAGAAAGTTGTATTGAATTAATCAAAACCCTGCATTCCTAGATACCTTTTTGACCTGCTCCCGAATGCAGGTGCATTGATCTGAAATCTCATGCCCTGTGACCCTCTTCCATTTTATTTTGATCCCCAGTTCAGGTCTCTGTTTCTGTTCAACAATTCCCCCGTACAATCTTGAAATAACTCCTCTGCTCAAATCTAACACCTGTTGCAACAAGGGGTTTATCTCTTGTTCCTCTGGAGTCTCCTGCAATAAGTCTCTCAGCCTCTTTAACAGTCTAGCGTATCCCCAAAAGGAACCCCGCGACATTGCATATGTTTGACTCCAATGTTCGAATTGCAAAGGTTTCCCTTCCATATATAGATGGCCTACCCTAGTGCAACCATTGTTAGGCAGCTTGCCCACACACGTTTTTCATTATCGCTCTAATAACCGGATCCAACCCCAACGGCAAGTTTGGACTGAACATTCTTGGTCTATGTAATTTCTCCCTCAGAACCGTATACATATTACCCACTCCCACAGCAGCTCAATCCCTTCCCTATCCCTATGGAATCCCTGTAAGAGCCTCTTCTGATACCCTGCTGTGAACCATTCCAGTAGGTTACCGTCTGCAGCTGAGCTGCCGTGAATAAGCTTAAAAATCGAGAAGCATGAGCCCCCCCCACTCCAAGTCTGGTCTACGTAAAATATCTAAAGGCCCTCGTCTGCAGCCCATCCCCTAGGGCAATTCCCCAATTTTCACTTACAGCATTTTGAAGACCACCCTTTTGATTTTGTATGGTATGTTGGCGAAGTAATATAATAGTCTTGGCAATACCACCATCTTGCATAAGGCAATTTTCCCCATTAGAGACAATAGTAAATCTTTCCAAAACTCCACAGAATTGCCAATACCGGACAATGCCCGACCTGTGTTGTAAACAAAATTTTCTTTCATCTTATGCAAGATCGCAATTTCTACTGCGTCTCCCATCATACCTCCCAATGAGGGAGTGTTTCCCTCGGCCGTCCTCGCAAGGCCGCCAGCAGGAATAAGAGATTTTTCCCCGTTTACCAGGTAGCCAGAGAGCAGCCTAAAGTTACTTAGCACTTCCAGAATTTTCTGAATATTTTCCCTGAGGTTACTGACATATAACAAAGCGTCATCTGCATACAAAGATATGTTGTGGGGGATTTCTCGGACACATCAGTGCCCGATCTGTACTGTCGGAAATAGCCAAGGGTTTCAGAGCCATGGCAAACCGTACCATTGAGACCGGGAACCCCTGTCTAGTCCCCCTTTCTAGTGTCCATTGCGAGGCGATCCAACCCCGTTTTGACCTCGTGCCACTGGGTCTCTATATAATAGACAAATCCACCTCTGAATGCCGAGTTCCAACCCAAATGCCTGTAGTACACAAAAAAGCCATGGCCACTCGACATAATCAAAAGCTTTGGTTGCGTCTAGGGCCATTATCGACTGCTCTTCCTCCGACCCCTGTACCTACTCCATTATGTAATGTAATCTCCTAATATTTAAGGAAGCATTCCTCTCTCCTACAAATCCACATTGAACCGGGATGTATGTTGCCCGGAACCACGTTGGATAATCTTGATGCCAGTACTTTACCCAGTATTTTGGCACCTACGTTAATAAGAGAGATAGGTCTATACTAGTCAATGGTTCAGATCTTTTCAGGGTTTCAATAATACTGTGATTAGTGCTTCCCTCAAAGTTTCAGAAAGGTTCCCTTCTTGTAGGCGGACTTGTGCACTCGTTTCAACTGGGGGATCAATATGTCCGCATAGGTGTGATGGAATTCCACCGGCGACCTGTGTGTGCCCAGTGATTTGCCCCTTTGCAATGAACAAGGAGCCCACCCAATTTCATCCTTCCCTATGGATGCATCCAATTCCTCTATCTGGCAGTGCCGCAGCCGAGGTATCTGCGCAATGTCTAACAGATCCGCTGCTTCCTCCTCTATATGTGCCTTCACTGGTGGATAGCTTTTTGTAATACGCCTGAAATACCTTGTTAATGTGTTGCTGTGCGACTGGCCGTGTCCCTGATGCATCATAGATCTGCGTGATAGCCCCTCTTGGAGATTCTTTCAGTATCAACAAGGCTAGCAAACACCCTGCCTTATCCCCCTTCACCA
The DNA here is from genome assembly GCF_040938575.1 of Ambystoma mexicanum. NCBI lineage: Eukaryota > Metazoa > Chordata > Amphibia > Caudata > Ambystomatidae > Ambystoma > Ambystoma mexicanum. Next base: position 1,087,980,742 of record NC_090935.1, on the reverse strand, counting down.
TGCATCTTCGTTGTATATTGACTCTTGTCGAACCTGTATAACGTCTCTTGATGTTCCTGCTGAATGAGAAGGGCTTCTGCTAGATTTTGCCCTACTCTATGCCCATACTCATGTTATTCTCCAGACGTCTGACGTTCTGTTCGGATTCTTTCAAGGATTCAGATATCATTTGCTGCACCCCCACTGCCTTAGAAATGCAGACGCCTCTTATCCTCACTTTAAGGGCCTCCCACATGGTTCCCACTTCTACCACCGACCCTTCATTATGCTCAAAGAATGCAATTATTTCCTCCCGTATTGTGGCTCGAAAAGGCACATCTTTGGTATAGCCGTGCGTTTAAGTCCCTTGAGAGTTGTCACCAGCGGGGCATGGTCTGACAGAATCTTCCCAAGATATTCTTTGTGTTCAAATCTATGAGCGTGCTACCTGCCCAGAAATAAATAGTCTAATCAGGAGTATCACCGGTGCACAGGCGGATAAAAGGAATATTCCCTGCCATCCCTGTGTGATCCTCTTCACAGTTACTCCAAGACCAAGACTGACGAATCAATCTATTCCAACCTGGGTATTGTGTCTTTTCTAGACCAGTCTTTAGCCGGAACCAAATAATTAAAATTTTTGCCCCAAATAAAAATGTATCTCTCTTCCCATAGACCGCCCCCCGCCAATAATGCCAGTACTGATTGAAAGTATTCCTCGTTGTCCGTGTTAGGTGCATAGGAGTTGACTATACAGAGATTTTGTTCTTTGAGTCTACCTCTCACTATAAAAGGTCCGTCCCTCAGAGTTCCCTCTGGTCGTATCATTCTCCATTGGGACCCTGCCCTCTATCCATGTCAGCCCCCCCCCCCCTAGAATACGATTAGTACGTGGAGCCTACCACTATATCCCCCACCCCCCACACACACCTTTTCTTTGAACCTCTTCCAGGTCCAGCCCGTTAAATGTGTTGCTTGTAGCAGTGCCACCTGGACACCATGTTGTTACAAGAAATACCCTTTCCTGGACCTATTATTATCCATGTCCCAATCTTAATCACCATCGGCTCCCCAAAGATATATGCTGCGCTCTGAGCCCTGCTTCGGTCTGTGGGTTGCAGGCCCCTGGCCTGAGAAATCATTTTGCCCTGTGAGAAACCTTAGGGTATCCTCACAACTACTCCCCTTGGATCCTCTTCTCAAGTGGCCAGGGAAAGGCCATCGCTTTTGGATCCTGACCCTGGGGGCAGAGAAGCGAGGGAGGATCACATTGGTGGAGGGTGCTTGGGGATTGATATGATCTGATAGTTTATTTATATAGCGCCTATACACAATGTGTTTCAAAGCGCTTCAAGGCAAAGAAGGGAACAAGGGAAAATACAATGACATTCTTACAGGCCATGAACAGTAAGGATGTGAAATTAGCTATCATACTCAGCCTGACAACATTTCAGATAGTGCAAAAGCTAAGACATAGATAAGGAAGGGAGGGGGGGGGAGTGGGAAGGAAATGGAAACAGACAGGCGACTACCGTACTAGTCCTGACGACATTTCTGGTAGAGCCGGAGAAAAACAAAAGGTGAGGGAGAGGGGTGCAGAAAGGTAGGGGAGGAACAAAACAAGGGACTATCATACTAGGCCTGATGACATTTCAGATAGTGCTGGAAGGAGGGGGGGGGACAGTAAGGGGAGGGGGGAGGAGACTAGGTCCAGAGACAATTCTGATAAAGTAAATTCATAGAAGAATGTAAGGGGAGGAGATAGAAGGGATAGGAGGAGAGAACAGAGAGTTAGCAGTCAAAAGACTGGAGAAGCAAGAGGGGAGAGTGAATACAATTGCAGAAGTCAGTAGTAACACATAATGTTGCAAGCCAGGATCCAAGATGAAGATGGGAACAGCATGATTCAGGGCCACCAGTACAAGTTGCAAAGGAAGTTCAGCATGAGAGTTGAGAAGGGGTGACCCACCGTGAATGAATGAAGTCCATAAAAGTCAAATCCAGCATTGGCCACAAGACGGTGAAACCAGAATTTATCAGGACAGACTCCTGCAGAAGTAGGCTTGAAGGGGGGGAACAGCGGAGAAGAATCAAGCAAAACAGGTAACACCTGTGTGCGAGAATGGTGGGGGCACAAGGGAACATCACGGGGGGACCAGAGGGGATGGGGATGGCCTGTGGGGACAGAGGGAGTAACACATGTTGGTGCATGATTACCTGCTGTCTGAACAGGGGGTCGGGCCCTGGGTCCTCCTGGTCTGAACAGGTCCAAACAAGAATTGCCCTTCTCTTCATCTGCCCTTCGCTTAGAACACTCGGGTGAGAGACGCCCTTGATCTAATAGTTAAGAGCAGGAAGGAAGAGGCAGGGCTAAGAAGGTGGGTGGTGCTTAGGCCAGGTGACATAGATCCACTTGCACCTGCTACCCATCTGCAAAGGAAAAGAGGCTGGAGGGCTTGCTAAGTGGTGAAAAAGAGCGGCAAGCAGGAAGGCACCAGGTGGGCAGGGCTTGCTAAGTGGTGAAAAAGAGCGGCAAGCAGGAAGGCACCAGGTGGGCGGGGCTTGCTAAGTGGTGAAAAAGAGAGGCAAGCAGGAAGGCACCAGGTGGCTGGGGCTTAGGCCAGGTGACCTAGATCCACTTGCACCTGCTCCTCATTTGCCTTGGGACGAGTATATCCACAGGAGAGACATGGTATCCCCATTTCCCTTATGAAGACCAGCCTAACCCTGCCCCGGCATTTATGGGCTATTCAAACACATTTCCCAACATTTAACACACTATGGTAATGAGAAGAGGAAGAGGCATCTAGGAGTGATTAACACTGTAGGTCATTTCACCACTCTAGTACTGAGATGTGGAAGAGGCCTGCAGAGTACTGTAAAAAGCAGGCATGTCTCTAACTATGCATGTCTCTTTAACTATGGTCAGGCAATTGGACTCAATGACCCACACCTGAGGTCACTCAATCCTCTATAAGAGCGCAGGCAATTCAAGAAGGAGGGACGTATAGAATTAAAGCAACATGAAAGTATCATTGAGTAAGTATTTATGCATGCCGGACAAAGAAAGCAAACAAAAAGAATGTTTTGAATGGAACAAAAGCAACGTGATGCGGGTGGCAAATACTGCAAAACAAGTTGAATGAAATACAAGCGCGGGGTTCGTAATTGAGGTTCAATACGCAGGAGCTAAAACCAGCTCCTCTGTGTCTGGCATCATCCCTGTAGGCAGGAGCTACTGCAATGGAACCAGGAACTACCAGAGATGCTCCTTTAACTTTGTTGTCCATTTTGTATGAACCACTGTGTTTAAATGTATATTAGATGTGTTCTAATTCTGCTTTATTAACATTGTCAAATAGTCAAAGGTAATGTCACATTTACATGTTTGGAAAGCATCAGTGGGCCCTAGGAGCCAAAAGTAGCTCCTGGTAGCTCTTGGTTTCAAGCTAACCAGGCTCTATTGTGTCAGAAGCCAGAACTAAATAGCTCCCAGCTCCCCTCAATCTTGAACCCTGAAGTGTTGGCAAAGCAAGTAAAATCCCAAGAAGGGTGTGAGAAGAGTAAAAAGTATCAACAGCATAACCAAGTGAATGGTGAGCGAGCTAACCACGATAAAGGTATGAAAGAGGATAGTTTGATACTAAGTACTTTTGACTGACAAGGGAAAGCTGTGGGCAATTGTTGCAAAGGCTGATGAAAAAGGTTATCTGGTGCGTGCCCTGTGATTGCTGGACCGTGTGGTCTGTTAACTGCCCCTAGACCGAGGGAATCCCTGCATGGGAGCAATATTAAAGAACAGCAGCCAAAAAAAGGTTAGGGACCTGTGATGGGTGGACCATGTGGCGTGTCAACTGCACCTAGACCAAGTGCATGGAAAGCAAATGAAAGGAGGAATCTAGAGTGTAAACCTTGCACTGGTAAACCAGTGAAACTACCCTTGGCAAGAGGGTTGCAGAGGATCCCAATCCATTGAGAATTGTTTTGGTTGAACTTGGGGAACAGAACCCAGATAAGTTTGTGGAACTGTTTTGAACTGGAAAGGGGAGCTGAAAGTCAGCCAGGAGCTGGGAGAAGCTCCAAACTTTCTTTGGAACACTATTTCTTTTATTGCCGACATCCCAAAAGATTGTTTAGCTTTAGTTGTGAGGGCAAGTATAGATTTCTGGACACAGACTTAAGTTTAACTCTTTGACTCAGACGGTCCTTAGTTTCTTTAGGTACGGAAATCCCACCTTAGCTTTGGGCAAGTTAGGCCTCCATCCATCCAGTTATTTAAGTTAAATAAAGTGAGTTTGTTTGAATTTTGAATCTATTGTCTGCGTCTTGCTTCATAATGCCTTCACAGCCTATCCTATGAATTAAAGTGTCCTGGTCCTGCACATGATCTTACTGTTGTATGAAACACCACCATAAAATGCCCCCCCTTCTCAAACTCCCAACCCTCTCCCCTCAAAAACCTTTCCCCCAAAGACGTCAACATCAAATTCAACTGAAGTCCCCTCAACCCCCTGCTCTCCTCCCCCTAAAGCCCCAAATTCCCCAGATTACATCTGAAGCATACACTATTTCAACTCAATTTAAGCATGCTCATGCTGCAGGCCTTCCTAGAACCATGTGCTATAACCACCCAGTCCATCTACCCTATCAGTTACAGTCCGCAAGGGTCGATGGAGCTGTGGTCGGAGGTGTAGCCATACTAGCGGCTCGGCCTCCGATATGCTCTCACTCGAATGTACCATCCATCATTGTAGTTCATGCCCCTGTAAAAGTCTGCCTCAATACTCGGCCATCATGGCTGCATGGGTCTAGTGTACCGTTTCTCAGTTCCTGTTAACCTGGTGAGTCCGCCTCTTGTCGCCTGTCTTCTGAGCCACTAGCTGTCCCATCTCTAGACTCTAGCCAGGAACAAACTGCCGATAAGGAGAGAAAGAAATATGAGTTACCTTCGGCCAGTACCTTTAACTTCACCGGGAAAAACATCATGTACTTCAAATTAAGTTTGCATAGCCTCTGTACCTGAGTGAAATCAGGGAAAATAAGGATCCTTGCATTCGCCTGCTGAATGCTGCCGACTCGACTAATTTCTTGTAGGATCACAACTCGATCCCTGAAATAACGTCATTTGGCCACTATTGCTATGGGGAGGAGGGGGCGTTGCAACTGGTGGTGGAGGCGGCCAAACCAGCACGCTGTGCGCCTGCTCTACCGTTAACAATTTTGAGAGGCCCCTGGGGCGTAAGGTTTCCAGTACTCATTTTCCCACAAATAATTCTGTTGAATTTTTCACGTCTCTTTCAGAGACCCCCACCAGACAGATATTGCACCTTCGAAGCGTCCCTACGCATCCTCTGCTCTGTCTTTGAGAACTCTCGTAGATTCCACTAAGCCTTTGACTTTAGCAGTGCCAGCGTGTCTTCGAGATCACTGACCCGTTGTTCTGCCTCAGACACTCTGTCATTGACCTTCAGATCTGCTCGCATCAATGACTCCCACCTCCTGGATTTGGCTCTCCAACGCCTTTCTCGAGTCCTGTATTGCCACCATGAGACACTCCACAGTGACGGCCCATGCTGCTGGCTCAGTGCCTGCATTGTCCTACAGCCGGTCCATAGCTAGTTTGTGCTGTTTCGGTTTTGCCCCCACATATGCGTCCATTCTCTGGTACCCTTTCACCATCACTCCTCCTTAGGGATATAAGTACACCTGAGATCTGGATATGTCTTGCCAAAGACATTGATGCGTCCTCTTGGCCATGTCCGACTGTGCTGGAACTCTCCAATATGTGGCTCCAAGGGCCTTGTCAGTCCCTATAGCACCAGCTGCCACATTCTCCTGGGCTGTAGTTTCTCTCCTTGGACTCTGCGCTGGTAACAGCGTACTTCGTGCGTAGATTATTTGGTTATTCCTCACGTATCCGCTGTCCCCAGAGAATACTGGAGGAATTCCTCTTCCCCTAACTTGCTTTCAAGCAGCGCAATCACAGCTGTGACCCCGAGTGCAGACCCTGCTTCTGGGCGCCGCTGCTGAATGTGCCCTGCTGTTTATATGGGCGATTCCTCTGCAGCGTGCCACATGTTATGCCGTGTGCACCCTCGCCATACATTCTCTGTGTCTCGTGGTCGCAACACGGCAGGAGTACTTTTGCTGTGCTACATCCGTAACCTGGGCATTTGTCCATTAGCTATGCCGTTTGTATCCAACATTACTCATTTTGTCAGCCCCTTTCGTTTCCCCTCCAATAAGGTGCTTCATGAGACATTTCTTTTGTTTTGGCATAACAAGGCCGCAGATTTATTTTTACATATACATAACCACTGCAAACAGGTATTAAAAATTCGATCCAAAAGGTGTGGCGACTGCTCCTCGTCCTGCTTCCCCCTTTACCTCCATGTTGATTGCAGGCACAACTCCCCCAAGGCCTTCGAGCCTGAGAAACTGCCTGCCCCCGCAGGTCTTTGCGGACTGGGGGAGCGCCGTTTGTTGGGGGGAAGTTGAGCCCCAATTGCTACCGCCAGACACCCCCGCCGTTTAGGCTCCCAGGAGGCGCTCTCTAGAATGGACGAAAACCCCTTCCGGTTTAGCAATGGCTCATTCGGAGTCTTTGTCTTATCATAGGTTGCCACAACCCGCCACGCCAAAAGGTGAGTTACCGCCCACCGTGGCTCCCACCCTTTCCGGGCTTATAACTCCAGTAATTTTGTGCAGATATTCCAGAAAAACAAATCCATTCCTTGCTCCGACAAATGCACTCCGTCCTTCAAGTAGTACTCCCTGTTTTTCAGGTTGATCAAACCATGTCTGATATGCTGAAAGCCTCTCCCTTTGCAAAACTTAGCCATGGCCCAATTCAACTTCCTTCTTGAATTCTCCACGGCTGCCTGACTCTCAGCTCCCCTCCATTATTGTCTCGAAATGATTTCTGACCATACGATTTCAGTTTCTCCCATTACCGCCGATAGCTCCTGTAAGGATGACATCTCCTTGAGCAAGATCCCCCTCCCCAGACCAGCCAAGTCATTGCCCCCGAGGTGTACCACCAACACATCGGGTCTCCGATGTTCTTTCAGGAGTCTGCGCATGTGCACCTGAAGCTGTGCCCATTTCATACCCGGCACTCCGTGCCATTGCACCTTGTATTCCCCTGCGGTCAACACCTCCTGCTTGGCTGTCCAGCTTGCCCTGGCCCTTGACACAAAGGAATGGCCCACCACCCAGGCGGACCGTCTCCTTCCCTTCTTTGATGCTACTGCGAGGAGATAGGAGGGAGGAACCGTTAGACTTACATTTTTTCAGGCCTGACATACCGCTTAAAACAACCGGACCTCCAGCCCCCAATCTGCTTGATTGCCTCTGCTCCCAGGCCCATCCCTGCTGCCGATGTGGCTGCCCCTATCCTGAAGGAATGCGTCCCATAAACTCCTTTCGAGAACCCTGCCTCCGCCAGCGACATGTCCAACACCTTTTTAAACTGAAACAGACTCAATGCTGAACCATCGTTATGTACTAGAAAAGGAGCTACGTCCCCTGTGTGAATTCTATAACTCAAATACTTGCTTACGCATCCTACTGGACAAACTGGACTGTCCCGGGTACCCCCTAACACAATGCTTCTGCCTTTCCCCGTCTGATCGGTCTTGGATCTCCTCAGAAATACGTATCAATGCTCTCCTTGTACCCCTATATCACAGTTCCTAAGGTAACTTGAACCTTTACCCTTCGTGTTGGCAGGCACCAGCTTGCTCACCCTTAAGGCCCCAAAAAATGCCAGTGAGAAGGCCGCTGTGAACAATGCTTTTTCATACTCATCCCTACACACCACCACCAAGCTCCTGATTAATTCGTGCAACTTCACCACATCTATGGGCCGCCTCTCGTCGGGTTTAACTGTCGCCTGCTTGGCCCAGCCCCTCATTGCCATAACAATGTAATGTTCTTTGGTAGGATCAGGCTTGCCCCCCAATTTATAAAAATGCGCCACAGCTGCTAGGTGATAAGCCACCCAAGACCTGGACCTTCCTTGTTGCCAACACCATCCCACAAAGGCCCGCACTGGCCTTTCTTTCTCACTCTCCGGCAAGATGTTGCTTTGAAAGGCCATGAATTGCACCCAGCACCCTTTATATCTTCGCATTGTGCCTGGTGCGAGTGCCGTGTCGATCAATGCCCTCAGATCTCCCCAACCAATCCCCACCATTGAGCCTGGAAGGGGGTCATCCTTGTGCTTGCCTCTGGGTGATGTTCCCGAAACTTCCCCCACTGTAAACGAGAAAGAGAATCAGCGGCCACATTCTTAACCCCGGGTATATGTCGTACCCTGACCTCTGCGTTCAACTGCAGCAAGCACTTTGTAAGCTCCCCGAGTAACCGCAGTGCCCTACAGTTCTTGCATGTTCCTCGATTGATAATTTGCACCACTGCTAAGTTGTCAGACCAAACCATCACCTTTTTGTCTCGCATTTGCTTAGGCCAGAGCTTGAATGCCACCACTATCGGGAACAACTCCAGAACCGTAATGTCCCTGGTGATCCCCTCCGCCCGCCATTCAGCCGGCCACGCCTGCCCGCACCAACCCTTACCCAGGATGGCACCAAAACCATGATGAGTCGGTAACCAGTTTTGGGCCATTCACGGACCCCAGCGATTCTTTCCATACCAACAACCCGTTAAAACGCTCCAAGAAAGTCTCCCACATTCTCAGGTCCTTTTTAACCTCCTTCCCCAGGCGCACGTGCTGGCCCGCATGCTTCAAGCCCACTCTTTTCAACTCTATGCTTCTAGCGAACACTTTACCTGCCGGGATCACTTTGCCTGCAAAATTCAAGCTGCCTGCTAGGGACTGGAGGTCCTTCAGTGTGGCTTTCCTTGCCCAACATCCCTGAAATTACCTCCTTCAACTTCCGCACTTTCTCACCCGGGAGCCTGCACACACCTGCCACTGAGTCAATTTCGATCCCCAAAAATACCAGGCTCGTGACTGGACCCACCGTTTTACCTTTAGCCAGTGGGACCCCAAACTCCCCCATCAACTCCTGAAATACCCCCATGAGCTCCTTGCAATCATGCGTTCCTTTTCTCCCAATAAACAGGAAATCGTCGAGGTAGTGAAGCATACCCCCGACCTTGGTTCTTTGCCTTACCGAGAATTCCAGGAACCGGCTAAACATCTCAAAATAAGCACATGAAATTGCACACCCCATCGGTAAACATTTGTCATAGAAGTACTCTTGCAACACCTTAAACCCCAGCAAATGGTGGCTATTCCTGTGAATTGGCAGCAAACGGAAAGCCGACTATGTCGGCCTTCCCCATGAGGGCCCCCTCGCCTAAGGATTTTACCACTTCCACCGCCTCTTCAAACGATGCGTACTGAACCCTGCAGTGCTCTTCAGCAATGCCATCATTAACTGACTCACCCTCAGGAAAAGACAGGTGTTGTATCAATCTGTACTGCCCCAACTCCTTCTTAGGTACCAGCCCCAACGGGGACACTACCAAGTTTTCGAGTGGAGGTGTGCTAAAGGGACCTGCCACCCTCCCCAACTGCAGTTCTTTTCGCACTTTCACTGCCAAGACGTCAGGCATTGACAAAGCTGACTTCAAATTGCAAGCCTCCTTCGGTCCTATTTGTCCGTTGAACGGAATCTTAAAACCCCACCTGAAACCTTCCCACAACAACTTTGCATCACCCTTGTCACCATATGCATTCAGAAAAGGAATCAGCCTGTACGCGTATTGGCGTTGGCAGTTGCGTTTTAATCATGCTTGCCTTTTTCCTTGCTTTTCGCGCTGCCCTTCGCCTTGCCATCTCGATTGGCAGAGCTATGCCTCCCTGTGCTCGCGCCTTTTGAGTGCTTGAACCTGCATGCATTTCCATAGGTGCACTTCCCTTCTGCAAACAACCAACATTCCGGTAACTCCCCTTGGTAGCTGGACCGGTTATTCCAAGAGGAGTTCCCTCGAAAGGACCCTCTGCCCCTTGGGTAGAACCCATTGCCCCTGCCCTGGGCTGCTCTTTCGCTTGTGACAGCCTCATCTACTGGCCTGGATGGAACCATTTTTGTGTCTATGCGTCCTCGCACATCCACTTCATCCCAGGTCATTGCTGGCCATACCTGCATTTTGAGTCTAAAACCCTTATCATAATTGCTCCATGTATCTCCCCCATGCTTCAAGTACTGCTCATGAATATACTGTTCGTACGCCATCAAAGCCACGCCATCCTGAGGGAATTTCTCTAACATAATAGTGGCATATACCCGGAAAGCCCTTAACCAGGTATGGATATTGAACTCAATTTTTGGCTTTTCCCTCTCCCTCTTCTCTTTTTCCCTTTCTGTTAGCTCGCTGAACCCCTGTCCCGAGGGAACCATCCCCAACAACTCCATAATATCCATAAACTCCTTCCTCCATACCCGTTCTTTGTATGCCAGGGAGATGTGCCACGCCAATGCATTAATTGCCACTCTGGCTGGTGCAAACCCCGGCATAGGTCTACCATATATTGTATTATTGCCAGCCCGCTCTTGCTCTTGCACCTGTGGAAGTGCCTGTGTGCCCCACCACGGTGTTCCCACTATCTGGGGGATGTAGGCAGTGCTCGCCCCTTGTGTCGCCATCTGCCCCGGGTCCCCCCCGACCAATGGCTGACCCGTGCCTACCCCGGGCTGCATCCCCACTTGGCCCCCTTGTCCCGAGACCACACTTCCCCCTTGCGTCCCCTTACACACTAGATTCAAAGCATGATCATTATTAACAGGTATTTATCCATTTATACCAGCCCCCCATGCGTTCATGCATTCTCTGAACATACCTTTCACTATCTCCAAGGTGGTTGGACCCTCAACTGCCACTGCCGGTGTGGCTACAGGTAAGCCTCGAGGACCTCCCGTTGGCCTTGGAGCCTCAGCAGGAACAGGTGCCGGTGTGGCTTCAACCTCCTGCACCCTCCCCTTTCCCTTAGGGTTGGATTTCCGTTTCTGTGCCACCACCGCCTGCTGCTGGCTGTCCCTTGCTCTCTTGGTCATCACTCTTTTCCTCTTGCAGACGGGCTCGACCTCTTCCTCCAGCTCCTCAATGTCCTGTACTTCTCCCTCCTCGGAGTGTACTTCTACCCATGTTTCTTCCATGGGTGTTGGTGGAAACAGCAGCGGGGAATCCGACCGCTGGCTACGCCCTGCGACCTCTGCTCCCACCTGGGCTGCCATGTACTGCATCCAATTGGTGCCATATCTGTCCCCAGCCCTCCTTGCCATCATCAGAAAGGCCTCCAAATCGTCCTTCTGCTGCTCTTCCTGGCTTTTACCCTGTATTCCCATGTTCAATATAGTCCAGTGCACCTCTGGCTATAGCCAATGTCCTTGCTCCTGCAACTTGCACCCTTTTCTTCTTCTCTGTTCCGGATCTGTTCTTTACCTCTGAATGCCCGACACAGTTAGCCCTAGTCAAGCTGCAGTTCCACTTAAATAGCTCGTGGAGCTCTGCTGTTGATCAGCCGACCAGAGCTTCTCCTCCTCTCAGCTCCTGCCGCCTTCAACCCCCGTTCCTGTCCCCGTAACAACTTTGCCTTTTGTTTCTGGGATGGGCGGAGAGAAGCGCCGCACTCCGTTCTCCGCTCCACGGCTTCACTCCTCCACGCCGTGCTCTGTTCTCCCGATCAGCTGCTCGTGCACGGCTTCACTCTGAGCCCAGCAGACACCCTGGTGCCTCCACGCCGTGCTCTGGACTCCAGATCAGCTGCTCGGCTTCGTTCTGGGCCCCAGCAAACACCCCGGTACCTTCTCGCCGCGGTTCCGGTGTCCCGCTCAGCTAGCCTGCTTCCCACAGACGTCCCGATGCCTCCTCACTGCGTTCCACGGGCTGCAAAGGCTGTGCTTTCTTCTTCCTTCTGGGCCCGCGCCGCCCCCGTGATCAGCTGACTGCGTGTCCTCTTCCTTCCGGCTGGTCGTTCCTCTTGCTTGCAGGTGCTTCGCTCCGTGAACGGCTCTTCGCCGTTACCGCTTGTCCGCCCGCCGTCTCCAGAAGTCCTCGACCCGTGTATTTGCTTCCGCTGCGCGACTCTGCTGATTGTCCAGAAAACGAAGTCCAAAAACGAAGTCCTGCACTTTCGGCGGTTGCCCGGCTGCTGGAAGAGCTGCAAGTGCTCCTGAGCCGGGCGCCCGCCGTACTTATGCCCCAAGCCCCGCCTCCTTCCTTTGTTGCCCTTCGCGGGCTTTCCTGGGCTCTTGGCGCCCTTTCCTTTGGCTCCTTTGCCGCCCTCTCCCCTGCCCCTGGGGGGGAGGGGCGAGAGAGCGTAAAGGAGGAAGGCCCCTGCCCCGGTTATCGGGGTGCCTCCTCCATTCGCTGTGCTCCCCGTTCGTCACCTTCAGATCGCCTGCTGGATCGGTCAGCAGCATCCTCGCCTGCCTGTGCACTCCTCTGCCCTCCGGTGCGGTCTGGGGGCTGTTCGTCCTGTACTCAAGAGTTGTCTCCACCCTCCTCTCTGCCCGGATCACCAATGCTGTCGGGCGCCTTCCCTTGTTTCACACGTCTCCACAAGCTACCGCGGTAGGCCTCCCCGGTGCCCCGGGAAAGATGGCCGACACCTATGAGGCAGTCGACCTGTGATGCCGGCTTCCCTGCACACATCCGCTTAAATATATCAATGCAGAGGCAGCAATATGGTACCTCAGTGATTTTGCTTCCCTCTCGTGGGAAAATATCCAATTTATACAGGATAATGTCCGGCCGGCCACGCAGCTCGGCAGGCTCATGTCCACATCACACTGCTGCTGGCCACGCCCGCTGCCGCCCTCAATATCTTACTAGACTTACTATAAACTTGTGCATGGATTGGGATGCGTTAGTGTTTGTTATTTAATCACAGGCTGTGGGATTACCCTGTAGACACCCACCGAAACAGCAGTCTCCAGATTGCATTATTCCTTCCCATGCGCAGCTGAACGGAGTATAGCCCACACCATTTTCACATTTCACATATGTACATTCAAAACTATTGGTGGCTTCTCTTTTCAAGCACAAGTGAACAACATACAGACCCTTATTAAACACTTTCAAATTGCATAATGTGAGGAGTCAAAAATGGGAGGCAGACAACGTGGTAAAGGCTTTTCATAAGTGGAATTTTATTAAATTATAAGGGTGAGATAAACACCTCACTTTCCCTCTCCCAACGAGGGTTGCCCTGCCTATAAAACTAACACTAAAGGAAAACACTCTAGCAAAAGGCATCTGTCCCTCACACTTTTACATATAACAAAATCATACAGGAATATATATGGCTGTTCAAGTACAATAAAATAGCAATGAAATTCAAATACAAACTTTTGTAACTAAATATCCTTGTAACTAGGGTCACTTCCTCTTCCGCAGGTTCAATGAAGGATTTTCTAAATAAAAGTTCCAATTAGCAAAAGTTATTTTCAATGGTTAAATTCGGATCTATGTGATTACTACGACCCTCAGAATTCAGACGGCCGAAAATGCTGTTTGAGAAAAAAAAAAACTTTACACCACATAAATATGCAGGGAGAGACCCCCTGCATTTCCCCGCCATACTTTTATTATATCCTATACCCCCCAGAGTTTATAGGATTTGGGGGTGACATTTTAGGCCATTGCCGTTAAATTCCACTTCAAGGATAACCCGTTTCACTTAAGACTTGGATTATCTCCGGGTTAAAACACACTTCATAATTCTGTAAAATGAGTTTCCACAAGCTCCAGCTTGGTGAAGAGCAAGCCTGCCCCACACCAGAGAATTGTGGACCTTGATGACAGGATCATTGCTTCTTTACCTTTGAGGCAGGTGCCTCGGAGAAGGACTGGAAGAAGCCTTTGTGGGAGGTACTTTGTTGCTTGCGCCTGTGTTGGCTGGGGGACCTGTCACGCTGCCTAGCTCTCCGCTCCTGGAAGCCCCTGAATCCGCTGAAAGTTCTTGCCCTGTCGGATCGGGATTGCCACTGCCATTCGGTTTGGATGCAGGCTCTGCCAGTATAGCCAATGACGTGGCTGTTTGAGAAATGTTACTTTCCTTGCCAAGTTCCTCATCCGTGGATAAGTGGAACAAATCCCCCCCCCCTTCAAAAGTGAGATATAGGTTGCGGTCTTGGACGTCTGGGTTAAACCTGGTAGCTTTGAGCCACGCTGTCCGCCTCATAACAGTGGCCAAGCAAATGCCCTGCCAGCCGTGTCGATAGGAGCCAAAGAGGATTCCATTATGTCCTGTGCCACTAGCCTGGCTTCGGCTTATCCTGCTTTGAAGGACGCTTGTTTATGTACTGGCAGATCCGGAAGGAAGTCTGCAATTTCCCTCCATAGCCTCGGATTTGCAGCGGCCAGCATTGTGTCTGCGTTAGCTTGCCGCAGGTGGAGGGCGGCATTGGAATGGAACAAGTTACTTGTGCATAGAATGGCAGGAGTGCATAGAATGGCGGGAGTGTGCTCGATCTCAAGATATAAACAACCTTATCACATTTCCACGCTTACTCTCTCCTATACACCACCACTCAACTAGAACACAGCGATACTATGACACCATTCGGTATAGCTGTTCTCATACCATCAGTAGTCTCCACCACCTCCAGAGGAGCAGGAGCTCCAGTTCTTGTCCCTGCAGGAGCAGTGGACACACGGAGACAGCCACCGAACTTGCCATGATATTGTGAGCATTATGGTAAGCGCTGATGTTCCCGTGCCTCGCTTCCTCTAAAAAGCGCTATTTGCAGCCTGAATACTGCAGCATGCGAGTATTCCCAATCCTGCAAAGAAATAGCCTCACGATCATACGATCGCCCAGAAAGCCACAAGAAGCCTCCTGCCACCATTAAGGCACACAAGGTACCTGGCAGCTCCAAGATGGCCGCCCGCCCGATGCCCGCAGCCCCTTCGGACTACTAGTCCTCAGCTGCCATCTGATTGGCCACCGGGCCCATCTGTACCCCCATTGGCCGCCGGCAGGCGAAGCCGGCCCACTCCCTCCAAGGCGCACGGGAGGCGAGGTCTACACCTGTTTTGTGACGACCCAGTAGTCCCCACCACCTCCGCAGGAGCTCCAGTTCTTGTCCCTGCAGGAGCAGTGGACACACTGAGACAGCCACCGAACTTGCCATGATATTGTGAGCATTATGGTAAGCACTGATGTTCCTGTGCCTCGCTTCCTCTAAAAAGCGCTATTTGCAGCCTGAATACTGCAGCACGCGAGTATTCCCAATCCTGCAAAGAGATAGCCTCACGATCATACGATCGCCCAGAAAGCCACAAGAAGCCTCCTGCCACCATTAAGGCACACAAGGTACCTGGCAGCTCCAAGATGGCTGCCCGCCCGATGCCCGCAGCCCCTTCGGCCTACTAGTCCTCAGCTGCCATCTGATTGGCCACCGGGCCCATCTGTACCCCCGTTGGCCGCCGGCAGGCGAAGCCGGCCCACTCCCTCCAAGGCGCACGGGAGGCGAGGTCTACACCTGTTTTGTGACGACCCAGTAGTCCCCACCACCTCCGCAGGAGCTCCAGTTCTTGTCCCTGCAGGAGCAGTGGACACACTGAGGCAGCCACCGAACTTGCCATGATATTGTGAGCATTATGGTAAGCACTGATGTTCCTGTGCCTCGCTTCCTCTAAAAAGCGCTATTTGCAGCCTGAATACTGCAGCACGCGAGTATTCCCAATCCTGCAAAGAGATAGCCTCACGATCATACGATCGGCCAGAAAGCCACAAGAAGCCTCCTGCTACCATTAAGGCACACGAGGTACCTGGCAGCTCCAAGATGGCCACCCGCCCGATGCCCGCAGCCCCTTCTGCCTACTAGTCTTCAGCTGCCATCTGATTGGCCACCGGGCCCATCTGTACCCCCATTGGCCGCCGGCAGGCAAAGCCGGCCCACTCCCTCCAAGGCCCACGGGAGGCAAGGCCAATA
Organism: Ambystoma mexicanum; assembly: GCF_040938575.1. NCBI lineage: Eukaryota > Metazoa > Chordata > Amphibia > Caudata > Ambystomatidae > Ambystoma > Ambystoma mexicanum. Next base: position 1,087,964,849 of record NC_090935.1, on the reverse strand, counting down.
CTGGTTTTGTGCCTGTTTTGCCGTGTCTGCCGTCTGCCAGACCCCCTGGCCCTCACAGGCTAAGGTAACCCGTATGTAGCTACTGTACACTGCCAATAGCCACAGCCAACACGCTCAAAGTGATCCAGACATTCTGCTACCATTGGCTCCGGCCCCTGTACTTCTAGCCGTGCACTACCAGTGACTAACATTGCTCTAACCCACCAAAGAGCTAATGTCTTCACCTTCGCATCTTGATGCCCAGGTCAATGCATGACGTGGTTCCCAGAGGCACCACACTCCTAGCCTAATGTGTCTGACGCTGTATAACCTATAACTCCCTAATATAGGCCAAGCTAATGCTCTATTCTTAACTCGCCTCCCCTACCACCTTGTCTACTGTTCTCCTGATCACTGTTACTGCATATCACCCCTACGACTGATTGGCCCATACTACTCCAATCATGCTATGTACTCTGCTCAATTGTGCTCCACTATGCCTCGCAATTTGAAGTCTGGATGTGCCTTCAACCTAGTCAGCTTGTCACTGTTAGTCACTAAAATGCCCCAATGTGTACTCTGACCAACTGTACTGTTGAATATAGTTGCGTTTTTAACCTAGTGTGCAATTGCGAATCTAGCTGTGCTTTTAACCTAGTGTGCAATTTCGAATCTAGCTGTGCTTTAACCTAGTGTGCAATTTCGAATCTAATTGTGCTTTAACCTAGTGTGCAATTTCGAATCTAGCTGTGCTTTTAACCCAGTGTGCAATTTCGAATATAGCTGTGCTTTAACCTAGTGTGCAATTTTGAATCTAGTTGTGCTTTAACCTAGTGTGCAATTTCGAATCTAGTTGTGTTTTTAACCTAGTTACTATAGCACCCAAGGTGCACTTTGACCAACTGTGCTGTTGAATCTGGTGGTGTATTTTAACCTATGTGCAATTTCGAATCTAGTTGCGTTTTAACCTAGTGTGCAATTTCGAATCTAGATGGGTCTCCAACCTAGTTACTTTAGCGCCCCAGGGTGTACTCTGCCTAATTCTACCCAGCCCAAACTAGCCGGTAACTATCATAGCCTGGCCTGCTCCCCACTAGTGCCACTAGCCTCCAGTAGTACGCACCGTTACCACCAGACCATGATCTTCTGGCTTGCCCTAATCATGTTCCCTTTCTGCATAACGCTGGACAACGTACCCTGTAGCAGCAATAGCTACATAGCCCACCAGGACGGCCTGGCTAAACTAGGGTGCCCCAGACACCACCCCATCCCCTGCCCCACTCCGTTCCTACCCTCCGCATCCCCCTTCCCTCCCACTCACCACCACCCTCTCACCTCCATTGTCAACCAAGGCCCACCTACCAACACTACACGCATCCACCCCAGTCCCATCGCTAAGTCCAACCAAATTAAACTGACTACCAAACCTCCCAGCCTGCTCTAGGCCTCCCGGCCTAACCCCCCCCCTCCCTTACCCCCAACCTCACAGCCCGCAATGACAGATTAGGCTCCAGGTTCCCCACCACAACTACTAGACCCAACCCCAGACCTAACACCAAAACCAATACAAAGCACAATGCGCCAAATAAGCCCACACCTCCCCCACTAAAAGGCACCCTACTCAACGTCAGATCCCTGGCTGCCCACCCCACAAAAATTGCAGACATCATCCTTACCAACGACCTCGACTTTCTAGCCCTAACAGAAACCTGGCTTCATGAGGCGTCTGGACCACATTTATCGCTAGCCATCCCAGACAAATACTCTATCCTCAGAGCTGATAGACCTAACGCCAGAGGTGGAGGTGTAACGATCATTTCCAAATCCTCCCTAGACCTCAGGCTAGCTGCTACAGTCTCATTCATATCCTGCGAGATACTCACAGCCAAGCTACAAACCTCCCCCACAACCACGATCACCTTCCACCTCATATATAGACCCCCAACCCCCCTAGGACCTTTGAAGAAGACATCACATCCCTCATCACCGAATATTCCAAACCATCAGCACAAATCATGATCCTCGGGGACTTCAACCTCGGTTACCAAGACCCGAACAATACACATGCTGCATCCCTAGCCATTGTCCTAACCGATCATTATCTCACTCAACTCATTGTACTCCCCACCCACCAAAAAGGCAGGACCCTTGATTGGGTAGCAACCTACAATTGCAATGCAACCTGTAAAGACCCCCAACCTCTGGCATGGACCGATCACCACATGATCCCTCTTGAGGTCAACACCAATCAGGTACTGCCCAATGAACACCCCCTGGCACCAGCCTGTCCCACTAGGAATAAACGCAACATTACTGCTGAAGCCCCACTACCACTGGTCCTACCCTCCCTCAATGCTCTCCCAGCCAACGCTGACCTAAACCTGCTGATCGACACCTTCAATGATTCCATGGCTAGAGCAATGTACACCGTTGCCCCCCTGAAAATACGCAAAGTCAAACCCAAAGCTCATCTGAACCTGTGGTACAGCCCTGAGCTCAAACTACTCAGAAAAGAGAAAGCCAAGGCACAGCACACCTGGAAGACTAACCCCACCACGGAAAACAAATCCAACCTCACAAATCTATCCTCACTTTACAAAAAAGATGTATACAACACCAGGATTGTTCAGGCAGGTTCCTCCACCAAAGAATTATTTAAAATTCTGAAGGAACTAGAAAACCCTATTTCACCTCCAGACACCTGCCTGAGAGACAAATCCTGGTGCACCAGCATCCAAAACGCTCTCAAAAACATTTCAGGACTCCAAACTAAAATTGAGGACAAACGCCAACAACTCTCCAATAACAAGGTCACCAACCCTAGCCTACACACGCCTAACAATACTAGTTCAAGCTTCATGTTTAAGAAAGTCACCATCCCGGAAGTTCAAAAAATCATCACCTCCTTGAAAGGAGACAGCTGCCCGGCACAGATCATAAAAGATGCAGCCAGAGAGCTCTCCCCCTTCATCACCAAACTCATTAACCTATCCTTCACCAATAACTGGATCCCTAGCAACTTAAAACAATCAAGGGTTCTCCCACTCCTAAAAAAAACAATCTCTCGACCCAGCCATACCCACCAACTACAGGCCCATCACCACAGTCCCCTTCCTACTAAAAATCCTGGACAGATTTGCCTAGATCCAAATTCAGGAATACTTGGAATCCAACCAACTGTTAGGAATACGTCAATCTGGCTTCAGACCTCACGGAACAGAAACCGCCCTTGTTGATCTCAAAAGCCAGATTGATGAAATTAAAGATAAAGACAATGCCGCAATCCTACTCCTACTGGACCTCTCAGCGGCTTTTGACCTGGTTAGCCATGAAATCCTTTGCAATCACCTTGCCACCGCAGCCCACTTCTCCTCCTCTGCCATCACATGGATACAATCCCTCCTGGCAAACAGAACCATGCAGGTCTTCTCCTCAACAGGTGCAGCAGACCCCATCACATGCGGGGTCCCACAAGGATCCTGTGTATCCCTCACTTTGTACAATATATTTACAAAGCCTCTATTTGATCAACCGGACCATCTGGGTGTCACCTACACAAATTACGCAGATGACACCCAGATACTCCTCACCATCACAGGTAATTACCCAGCACCAAGCAGACTCCGCCCGGATCAACAAAATATTCTCCATCATTCAGGCATGGATGGCCTTGCATGGTCTCTGCCTGAATGATGAGAAGACAGAACTCCTCATCGTCGGCTCCCCCAACACCCTAACCTTAATCCTAGCTATAATAACAAAACCAACCTTACCAAACACACCAATATGACCGCCTCAGCCGCCGCCTACACTGGCAAGCTCATTAGGGCCAGCAGACCATTCCTATCACCCAACAGCTGCCTCACCCTTGCCAGGGTCCTCATACAATCCAAACTAGATTACTGCAACAGCCTGTACCTAGGTGCTAACAAATCCGTACTCAACAAGCTGCAGGTAATACAAAATAACGCCCTGCGCGCAGCCCTCAACATTCCTAGACGGGAGCATATCTCTGCTACTAGGAAAGCCTGCAAATGGCTATCCATATGCCAAGAAATTGATTTAAAAACCATCTGCCTCACGTACAAGTCCCTCAATCATCTAGCACCACCATATCTAGCTAATAAATTCACCATGAAACCTGCTACCAGATCCACCAGATCCTCCAACACTCTATAGTTGACAGTGCCCAGGTTCCACCTAAAAAGAGCTGGAGGGGCAAGCTTCACAGTACTTGCCCCCCAACTCTGGAACACCCTACCTCTCAACATCAAAACTATCGAATCCTTCCAGATCTTCAGGAAGCAGGTCATCAGCTGGCTCCTAAACAAAGAATAGCCCCACTAACACCAGACCTTACACCCCTGTGCGGTAACTGGTTTAGGTACTGTATTCACATTGAAAATTGTATATTGTGTGTATTGTATGTGCACTGTATATTGATAACTGTATATATGGGATACATTACTCACCGTAATCGTATTTCTGATGCTTGTATCTGCTTAGATTCACATGCTGTGCATAGGCCGACATCTAGTGGAAGCTGCGGAGTATTACAGTTTGTTTTTCGAAAATCGAAAATGGGCGTCGACACAGGGCGTGCCAGTAATACTATCCCTAGTGTGACGTCCACTGTACCCATGATCCCTCACGCGTCTAGGATCCCCAGATTGTGTTTTTCCTGACATGAGGTAGCATGAGGAGTAGCGTGAGTACAGATAGTCCAAGCAGATAGACAGAAAGGTAAGACTACAAGCAACCATGCACCTTCTCTCGGAGGGGAGGAAGGGTGGGTCGCATGTGAATCTAAGCAGATACAAGCATCAGAAATACGATTACGGTGAGTAATGTATCCCTTCTGAGGCTTGTGGAATCTGCTTAGATCACATGCTGTGCATAGATTAGCGAGCAGTACCAGAAGAAGGAGGTGGGATGTGAGAAGGGTCATGAGCAAACAGGTGTCTTAGAACCGCTTGTCCCACTTGTGTATCTGTCTTGGAATGAGTGTCAATGCAGTAATGCTGAGTAAAAGTGTGAATAGAGCTCCAAGTAGCTGCTTTGCAAATGGTGTCGAGGGGAACATTTGCAATGAAAGCCAGAGTGGCCCCAATGCCTCTAGTAGAGTGGGCCCTTGGCGTAAAAGGCAGAGTCTTTTCAGAAAGAGAGTAACACAGCTGTATACAGTTGATAATCCACTTAGAGATAGCGCCCTTAGAGACGCGATCCCCCTCTCTGCCTGTAGCTACGGAGACAAACAGTTGATCTGTTTTCCTTAGCGGTCTGGTTTTATTTACATAGTATAAGACCGCCCTACGCACATCTAGGGTGTGTAGTTTCACCTCAGCCGAGCTTTGTGGGTTTTGGAACAAAGCCGGAAGCTCGATGGACTGGTTTACATGGAACTTGGATATGAATTTTGGTGAGAACCTAGGGTGTGTGCGTAAAACCAGTTTGTCCTTGTGGATAGTAAAGAAAGGATCTTGCACTGACAGAGCCTGAATTTCACTGACCCTTCTTATGGAGGTAATGGCTACTAAGAAGGCCGTTTTATAAGTCAGGTGTTTGAGACTACTTTTATGCATGGGTTCGAAGGGGGGGCCCATGAGCTTAGCTAGCACCACGTTGAGGTCCCATCCTGGCGGTGGGTTCGAAATAGGAGGGTGAAGTCTCTTTACTCCTTCCATGAAGGCTTTAACCACTGGTACTTTCCACCACGAGACCCTGTTATGGGATGTGGTGTAAGCCGAGAGGGCTGCCAGGTGTACTTTCAGAGAGTTAAAAACCAACCCTGCATCCAGCAGGTGGAGCATGTATGTTACAACGTTGGAAGGAGTGCAATCAACCGGGTTGATTTGTTTATTCTGGCACCAGATAACGAATCTTTTCCACTTGTCAAAGTAACAGTGTCTTGTATTTGGTTTCCTGGACTCTTTTAGAATGTCCATACACCTCTGTGGTAATTTGAGATGTCCAAACTCTATGACTTCAGGAGCCATGCTGCTAGGTTCATAGAGTTGGGTTCCTGATGCACTGTTTGACCTTGTTGCTGGGACAGAAGGTTGTACCAGGCTGGGAGTCTGATGGGCTCGCACACCGCCATCCTGCGTAGGTGTGGAAACCATGGTTGTCTCGCCCACATGGGAGCAACTAGGATGAGCGTCATTGATTCCTTGTTCATCTTGTACACCACCTTCCTGATGAGAGGAGTTGGTGGAAAAGCGTACGCAAACATCCCTGACCAGTTCATCCACAGGGCATTCCCCTGGGAGTCCGTTTGGGGGAACCTGGATGCAAATCCTGGGCATTGTTTGTTTTCGCTTGTGGCGAATAGGTCTATAGTGGGGAAACCCCACTGAGAGAAGAGATCTTCTACTACGTCTCTGTGAAGGACCCATTCGTGTTCTTCTGGGAGGGTGTCTCTGCTTAGAGCATCCGCTAGGGAATTGAGCTCCCCTGGAACATGTTGCGATGATAGGAAGATGTTCCGTCTGAGTGCCCATATCCATATTTTCTGGGCAAGCTTGGACAGATTTGGCGAACGAGTCCCTCCTTGCTTGTTCAGATAGAACATGGCTGTCGTGCTGTCCGTCCTGATCTGCACCGACAAGTTCAGTAGATGGGGCTCGAACGCCTGCAGCGCTCGGAATACTGCCAGAAGCTCTAGCAGATTGATGTGGTTCTTGGCTACTGAGTGAGACCAGAGACCCTGAGCTGTGTGGTGGAGATGGTGAGCTCCCCACCCAGTCAGGCATGCATCTGTAGTCACCACTGCCTGTACTTCGGGATCGTAAAAGGGTTTCCCCTTTGCGAGATTCTCTCTTGTCCACCAGTGTAGGCTCTGTACGAGTGTTGGCGAAACGACCACTAGATCGTCCCACTGACCACTTGCCTGAGACCACTGTTTCGCCAACCATTCCTGCATGGGACGCATGCGCAGACGCGCGTGGGGGACCAGGTAAATGCATGACGCCATCATGCCCAGTAACCGCATAGCTTTGCGTACTGTTATCTGTTGACCTGACTGATAATGCGGAATTTGCAGAAGTATATTCCGAATTCTTTCTTCCGAGGGGAAGGTCAATTCTTTCTGAGTATCTAGGATAGCTCCTAGAAACTGTTTTGAGGTACTTGGCACCAGACTTGACTTTTTCTCGTTGATAGAGAAGCCTAATTCGTGGAGGAGGTCGATAGTCCTCTGAATGTTTGACCTGCAGATTCCTGGGGTTTCCCCCGTTATGAGCCAGTCGTCCAGATAAGGGTACACTGGGATTGCCTCCCTGCGTAGGTGTGCAGCTGCCACCGCCAGTACCTTGGTGAATACCCTTGGTGCTGAAGCTATCCCGAAGGGCAGTACCTTGAATTGGTAGTGGCGACTGTCCACCTTGAAGCGCAAGTATTTTCTGTGCGCCGGGAGCATGGAAATATGAAAATAGGCATCTTTCATATCCAAGGTTGCCATGTAATCCCCCTTTTTTAGGAGTGGGATTACCTCTTGTAGCGTGGTCATACGGAATTTTTGGGGCTTGACATACTTGTTGGCAGGCCGTAAGTCCAATACTGGGCGCATTGTTAAATCTTTCTTTGGCACAAGGAAGTAAGTTGAATAGATACCCTTGTTTACCTGGTGTCCTGGGACGAGTTCTATCGCGTCCTTTAGGAGCAGATTGTAGATTTCCTCGAGGAGGATCTTTTGATGTTCTAAAGAGTGGACTTTTTGTCTTGGAGGATGGTTTCGGGGACGTTGCAGTAGTTCTATACAGTACCCCTTGGATACCGTCGACAGCACCCATCTGTCGGATGTTATCCCTTCCCATGCCTGGGTGAAGCTGGATATTCGTCCCCCTACTGGGGTTGCATGGGAAGGGACCCTGAAATGAGCGTCACTGCTTTGGTGGAGGCGTGCCGCCTCCTTTACTGGGGCTGCCTCTGCCTCTACCACGTCCTCTTCTACTAGCCCTACCATACCCCTGGGTAGACTGTTGTGAGTTGGTGTTCCACTGTGTACCCTGGGTGTGGGAATAGCTATTTCCTCTATTGGAATTTTGGCCGCGGGGGCGACGAAAATTGCCGTTCCCTCTTTGGTTAGGTGGTTTTGTAGTTAATTGGCCAAGGGATTTGAGGGTGTCGAATTCCTCCTTAGCGTTTTTTAGAGCGTCCTCGACTGCCTTTCCAAACAGGAGATCACTTTCCACTGGTTTGTCTAAGAGTGCAGCTTGTGTTTCTGCTCTGAATCCCGACTGCCTCAACCAAGCATGTCTTTTGATGACAGTCCCTTCTGCTATAATTCTACCCGCATTGTCTGCGGCGTCCAAAGTTGCTTTTAAAATGCAGCCTGAGACGTTTCTTCCCTCTGCACAAACGCGAGCTAGCTGGCTCTTAAGGGGTTCGGGAGCGGAATCTATTAGTGCTGCAACTTCTTCCCACTGATGGCAGTTGTAGCTGGCCAACAGTGTGGTGGAATTCGCGATTCTGGTTTGGTAGGCTGCCGTGGAAGCTACTTTTCTACCAAAACCATAGAGTTTCTTACTTTCCTTGTCGGGGGGAGCCTCCGAGGAAGATAATGGGGTTCCAGCTCTCTTGCGGGTGTTAGTTACGACTAGAGAGTCTGGCTTAAGTTGGCCTCTAATATATAGAGGGTCCGACTGGGCAGCTTTAAACAGCTTCTCTACTCTCGGGTTTACAGGTCTTGTCAGGTTTGGGTTGACAAGGGATGGTGCTATTCTGCGTTGAATAGATTTCAGGATGGGAATGGTCTGGGCTACTGTCTTCCTTTCCCCTATTAGTTCCTCCGCGAAGTCCCTCTCTTCTTGGACACCTTGTGTGTCTATGTGGAAGTGGTTAGCTGCCCGAGAGAGCAGTTCATTTAGGAGGGGCTGATTATCTATTGGGGAATCAGACACTGGGGCTTCCCTTTCGACTGGTGAGTCCATTCTGAAAATATCTGGGCTATTTTCTGGCTCATCCTCGTCTTCGTCCTCCTCGTAATAATCTGACACTGCGAGATCTTCTGGTGTCTCAAAATCCTGGCCCTCTATAAGGGAAGAGTCTCCTTGGCCTGTAGGGAAAAGGCAAGAATAGGGTTGGACCTCGAAGGGGTCTGAAGCCTTTAATGGTGTCTCGACCCGGGGCCTTTTATTTGAAGGGATAGGGTCCCTTGAACCTGAGGGAGAAGATTCCTGAGGGTTTAAAGCTAGGAGTTGGTCAGGGTGTCTTTCGAAGAAATTTGCTAAGGAGGACATCCTTGACATTACTCTGTCAATGTCCTCGCATGACCAGAGTTTTGAGCTTGGGGTGACCTTGCTGGAACTCTCTATGGACTGTCCCTGAGAAGACTTGGACGGGGAAGACAGTTCTATTGTTGTGGGGGATTGCAAGGGTTGTTTCCTTTGTTGCTTACCCCCTTCCCCGTGGGTGGAAGTGTGTTTACCATTTCCCTTATCTTTCGACGCCTGGCGTCGAGGATCGGAGGTGGAATCCCTGTGTTTCGAACTAGGCTTCGACACTGGGCCCTCCTTACTCCCAAGTGATGTACCCTTTCCCTGGGGTGCAGGCTGGGGATGGAAGTCGTGTTCGTCTCCGGACGAGTGATCTTCCGTGATGTTAATGGGCGAGGCACTATGTGCAAGTGTGGAGGCTTGCCTGACGTCGTGTGGCGACCTCGACCGGGACCGCCCAGAGGACGTCCTTTCGGACCGCTCCTTCTGTGCCTCTTTCCGAGGTTTCGACGACGTCGAATCTCGGGTGGCTTTTTTGTGTTTAGCGTGTGTATGTGTAACGCTCTTGTCGCCGGGGGACTTCCCCATAGTCGCCGGGACGGACGACCTTCCGAGGCCGGGGACGTGCGTTAGGCTGTCTTTCGACGCCTTGGTGCCCTCGCCGTCCGAAAGTCCGGCGTCGCTGCCGTCGCTGAAGGTACCCTCCGCCTCCATAGCTGCTAGCTTGGCGTGGTGGGCCCAACGCTTGGTGGAGCGGTCCTTAAGGGTTTTGGTCTTAAACCTGCTACAGGCCCTGCAACCCGCCTCGGGGTGGTCTCTGGGCAGGCAAAGGTTGCACGTAGCGTGCTTATCTACCCAAGGGTATTTCTTATTACACTTGGGGCAAAACTGAAAGGGCGTACCCTCCATACGCGCCTGTGGGCAGCGGGCAAGTGTGTGTAGGTAAGAAGGTGTCTATAACCGAGTGTGGAAGTGTACCACCCCCCACTCTCCCTACTTGTAGGGCCGAGGCCAGCGGCCCAGGCCCGAGCCGAGGCGGAAGCCTCAAGGCCCAATCCGTCGGGTTTCGACGATGATCTCCTCCCCGGTTCGGCGTCGAGATGCTGATCGACGTAAGGGTGACCAAACGGGGCAAATTAGAATTAGTTTTAAGTGCAAATATGGCAAAGCCAGGGAACTCCGATGAAGTGCTTCCGACCAGAATGGCGGAAAAAAACAATCTGGGGATCCTAGACGCGTGAGGGATCATGGGTACAGTGGACGTCACACTAGGGATAGTATTACTGGCACGCCCTGTGTCGACGCCCATTTTCGATTTTCGAAAAACAAACTGTAATACTCCGCAGCTTCCACTAGATGTCGGCCTATGCACAGCATGTGATCTAAGCAGATTCCACAAGCCTCAGAAATATATATATATGTATATTTTATAGGTATGTACGAAGTATGTAACACAAAGATACTTCTCAACGCTGTAACCATATTTTTAAGCGCCCTTCTACCCCTATCTAAACACAGCTGGTTTCACGCCTCCAGCCTAGGTGTTCTCCTCAGGCATAACGCAGCCAGAATCGGTCTGGATAACAACATGCCAGAACGAACACATACTCTTGATCTCTCAACCACCACACCTTCCGCTAAGAAGCAGCTATCACAGGAATGCAACACCGCTGCACACAAATCCGGTGCTCACACGCACCTTACGACTCTCTCTCTCTGCTGACTTGAACTTCAGTTCCCGAGGGCGTTAAACCTACCAGCGCCTCAAGATCATACCAATGGTACATAAGGCGCTATATAAATGCAAATAACTTAACTTACCTGGAACTATTATTCTCCAGCATGGATTCACATGCTCATGAATATTCCCCGTCAACAGGTTGCGAATCCTCAGTAAAAGAAAAAACTTTCAGTTACAAACTGTATTTCGCATTTAAACCAATCACGGTCCTAACGTTCATACTGCCCCCATACGACAGTCCTCTCCCTAAGCCCCTCTTCTGGCAGCCAACTTCAGATTTGGTAAGCACGTGAAGTGGCAGTATGACCAAGAAGAGCCGCAGAGAGGTCGGAGGGAGGATTCACATGTGAATCCATGCCAGACCCATGGCTGGAGAAATTAATAGTTACTCACCGTAGTGACTAACGTACTCTTAGTCCATAGTCCCCTTTCCTCAATACTGCATGGGCAACCCTCGCTAGGGATGGGAGACAGAACCTTTTTCACCAGAAAAAAAACTTCTTGCACTTTAAATTTAGAGGCACACGGGGGCGCAGCCCTGACAGCATGCGCTCCCCTGACTCCGCCCACTGGTGCCACTCCTCAGTCCCTATTGACGAGTCAACAATATTTAACATTAGCTAATGACACCAGCACTATTAGGGGGAGGATGGTGGGACAGATGGAATAAAGGGGAGTATGGACTAAGAGTATGTTAGTCACTACGGTGAGTAACTTAATTACTCTTAGGTCCCCTCCCCTCCATACTGCATGGGCGATTACAACTGAATGTAGCCCTAGTGTGGAGAGGAGACCCTCCTTAAAAAAAGATTCCTTACTACGGCCAGTCTGAAAGCCGCGTTTGACTTAGAGCCAGCATCCAAACAATAATGCTTACAGAAAGCCGAAGGGGTGGCCCAGGTGGTCGCCCTGCTGATGACCTGCCACGGAACCTGGCGTTGGAATGCAATGGCCTTGGCTCTGACAGCGTGGGCATACATGTTAACTGGCAGTGGTTTGTGTTGCCCCTCGTAGGCCTCCTTGACGACCGAAACCATCCACTGTGCTATAAAGGCCTTGGATGCCTGCTAATTGGGCCTTGACGCCCGAAGGTGACAAACAGTGCGTCAGACTTGCTGAAGCCCTTCGTCTTGTCCAGATAGAATTTCAGGGCACTTCTGACATCCAGACAGTGCAAGACCCTCTGAGCCTCGTCTTAAGGGTCAGCAAAAAACGTAGGTAAGACCATCTCCTCGTTTACATGGAAAGCAGAGGGTACCTTAGCTAGGAACGTGAAGTGTGTCTGCAGGACCACCTTTTCCTTGTGAAAGGTTGTATAGGGTTCTGAGGCCACCAGAGCCTGGATCTCGCTGACTCTGCGAGCAGAGGGGAGGCCCGCAAGCAGAGCAGTCTTAATGGTGACCATCCTGATGTTCGCAGATGCCATTGGCTCGAAGGGCTTGTGCACCAAGGTTCCCATCACTACATTGAGGTCCCACACAGGGTGTGGTTTCTTGATGGGGGGGGGGGGGGGGGTAGAGCCTGGAGAGGCCCGCCAAATGTCTCTTGACTATCGGGTTGGAAGATAAGACCTCCTCCTCCGAATTTCTGTAGGCCCCTATGGCTGCCAAATAAGTGTACCATGTGTCCACCTGCACGCCTGAGTGTGCAAGGTGTGCAGAGAAGGAGAGCACATCATCCAGCGTGCACGTAAGTGGGTCAATCTCCTTAGAGCCTAGTACCTAGTCCATTTACTCTTGTACTGTCTCCTGGTAGCCTTGCTCCTAGCGCCCTGAATGATTTCTAGGTTAGCCTGTAATAGGCTTAGGTGCTTTAGCGTGACCAGCTCAGGAACCACGCTGCGAGGGCTAATTTTGGTGGGGCGGGGTGGATGACCATGCCCCCCTGCTGCGCCAGAAGATGAGCTGGGCCCTTCAGAAGGTGAATGGGTGGCCTGTCCGAGAGGCTGAGAAGCTCTGAGAACCACAGTCTTGCTGGCCACCACAGAGCTATCAGAATGATGCTGAGGTGACAAGATTCCTTCATCTTGCAGATCACCCTGTGGACCAGGGGCGTGGGAGGAAAGGCATACACGGTCATGCCATTCCACTGTATCTGGAATGCGTTGCCCAGGGAGCGGGGACCCTGCCTCTGCCAGAACACGAACTGCTGGCACTTCTTGTAGTTCCTCCAGAAGCTCCTTCTGGAGGAACAGGCCGTTGCACCCCTGAGGTGATAGTGAAGGCCCCAGAAAGCACCCCCGCCTGCGGAGCGGGGCCTCGGGTACTGGAATGTCAAGCAGAGCCATCATATTCAGCACACGGTCATGAAATGCTCTAATAGAGCGGGGCTGTTCATCGCTGTCCTGGTCCGCTTGGGCCTCATCCAGTGAAGCGGGAACAGAAGACTGATCTACTACACGTAGCACCTCAGGTTTTAAAGTGTCATCCGGTGCAGCCAATGTCTTTTCTATCGGGGAAAGCTGAGGCAGAAGAGGAAGTCATGGAGGTCCGGCAGGAGGAGGTGGCACCACTGGGATTTGCGTAGGAACAGCCAGTACAGGGGGCAGTACAGGAGGTTCAGGATACATTTCCCTGAAAAGACCCTTAAACAACACTCTCATGGGATCAGAGTGCATAAGAGTCTGAAATTTCCCCAAAAACGCATCCTCCGTCAAAGGGCTAGGCGCTCTAGTGGGCAGAGGCCGCTCGTGAGGGGCATACCCTCATGCCTCAATGAGGATGGTTGCAAGGAAGGCTCGCCACTGGCTGGATCGACATAGATCGGGGGTAAGGAACCAGGAGGAAGTGAGACTGTATGAGGCAGCAGTGCCCGAGCACTCCAATCGACAGAAGGGCAGAACGGGTTCTTGTTGTCCACATGGCGTGGAAAAAACTGCTCAGCCCCAAAAGGAATGCTCCCAGCACCAGCCGTAGTGAACGTTGGTGTAAGAGGGGTAGTCCAAATGGCCACCGTGGACCCTGGAGGTTGAGCCGTCATTTTGTCAATACCTGAGGTGAACTGCGTCACAGGAGAAAGTGAGGCAATGGTCTCCTCAGGCGAGTCAGGGGTCTTGTGACATTTTAGCCTTGAAACAAGGACCCTTGGCCGAGCCGGTACTGACAGATCGAGGGTGTTTAGTGGGCACCTTAGGGACAGCCCCAGAATTAGCCTCCAATGAAGGAACCTCGGCAGAGCCGGTACTAGAAGGCCTGTGGTGCGAGACCACCTTCTTTGCCCCCTCAACAGAACCGGTCCACCACGACCCGGAGCGTGGGAAGGTTGAGGAATGTACCTCACCGATAGGCCCTCAAAGATCATCACTCAGTTTGGTCGTTAATGGATTTAGCCCCCAGAAGAGGAACCTCAGGTTTTACCCTGGGACGTCTAGCTCCCTCAAAAGGAGCCTTGAGTCGCAACTCGGTGTGGAAAGCTCCAGAAATGGAGACCTGAGAGCTAACCCCTGTATCGGTATGGAAAGCTCCGGAAATGGAGATCAAGGATAACCCCAGTTTCCAAAGCCACTGAAGAACTTGGCTGAACCTTAGCCCCCAAATGGGGAACATTGGAGGAATGTCCGCCTTTGGCAGGCCCACTGTGGGGACCCTAAGAGGAAGCTCTGGTGCGCCCGTTAGGCCCCTTGCAGAACACCTCAGGAATAAACCTGGTAGAAGAGCCACTTGAGCCCCTCTCGGTCCTGTAAGACCCCGGGAAGGAGTCCCCTGGCCAGGGCACCCTAAAAAGTAAAGAACTTACCAGGCGTTTCTTTTTTTTGTCGATGAAGAGCTGCAAATGCAGTGGAGGAACACGTGGAAACCCCTCCTCCCACCAAAGACGACAATGCTAGCGTGCCCGGACTGAGAGGGAGTCGCAATAAAGACACTCCAAGCAAAGAGTGGGGATCCATCCTCGCGAAACGGCGTTCGCAGGATGAACAGGACACGAATCCCAGATGCTCCGGCATAGACCGAGGACTAGATGACTGTGGAACCGGAGCAGGAAGGAAGGACAAAGGGAATAAAATAAAAATCTCCCGGTAAGGCTAGTGCGTCCAGCCCAAGCCGCGCAGAGAAAAGGACTGAAGGGAGAAGCGGAGCTCAGTAGGGCGGGGTTAGGGCCACATGCAGTGACCCCGTGTAAAAATAAAAGAAAGAAACAACATTTATGATGCTTTTTTACAAAAGTGCTCTGGTCCCGTCCCAAAGGACGGAATGTCCGACAAGTATGGAGGAAAGGGGGCGGGACATAGGAGTATGAGGAATGTTGACACGCTCCGCTTGGGAGCCCCCTCACCTGATTCCATGAGATTGCGAAGTGCAGCTGTAATCTCATCTTGAGTCCCGTGTCGGTACGGCCAGTAGGACTGCTGCATGATACCTAATAGATGTTACCACCACGCTGATGTCACTTCTCGGGTAAGGAAGTGAGTAGTGGCCCTCTTGATGGCCGTGATCTTGTCCTCCGAGGGGAACACGCTCTCAGAGTTTGTCCCCCAGATGAGGCCCAGGAAGGTCAGTCGCTGCATAGGCTGCAGCAGAGACTTCTTGAGGTTGAGCGAAAATCCCAGCTCGTGGAGTGTAATCATAAGGGCGCAGAAGTGTGGTGAACCGTCTCTGGAGATCTCGCCCTGACGAGCCAGCCAAGGTACGGGTAGACGTGGTGGCCCGCCACTGCATTCATGAGTCTGGTAAATACCCTGGGGGCTGAATTGAGGTGGAAGGGTAGCACCTTGTATTGGAAATGGTTGCTGTCCCAAACTGTGGCAGTGGAGGAGTGGAGGGACCAGTATGCGGTACCCCGTGGATACTACAGAGAGTATCCAGGTGTCTGCGAACCACTGATGCCAAAACTGTGCGTGAAGGGCAAGCCTGCCCCCCATCGGAGACACGTGGCCTCGAAGAGACGCATCATGCCATCTTTCCCCAAGGCTGATGTGGAGAAGGGGGACTGAAAAAAGCCCTTATTCCACCCCTCTCCCTTTTGTTTTTTTGCGCCGGTGTTGACTCGGCGAGCAGACGGGCTGCCTGGACTTCCGTTCTTGGAAGCACCGGAACCTTCCGAACGTCCGCCCCTTGTCGGAGCGTTGATGTGACTCAGTGTATGCCTCGGACGTGGCCTTCGTAAGGATAAAGACTTCGCAGTTTGCGAACGGTTTTTCTTTTTATCTAGCGCCTCATCAGTAGTGGAGTGAAATAGGTAGCCACCCTCGAATGGAAGGTCCAGAATGCGTTCCTGGAAGTCTGGGTTGAATTTAGTAGCCCGAAGCCAGGCAGTCCTCCTCATGTCTGTGGCAAAGCATATGACCCGTCCAGAGGTGTCAATGTGGGCCACGGCGGACTCCATGATGTCTTGCGCCACCATTTATGCCTCTGACAGTCCCTCCTTGAATCGTGACTGGCTCTGCACCGGAAGTTCTGGAAAGAAGTCGTCTCTTTCCCACCAAAGCCTATTGTTAACGGCTGCCAGCACGGCATCCATGTTGGATTGACGAAGATGCAGGGAAGCGTTGGAATAAAGCTTCTTCCCGTACGCCTCCAAGATCTTCTCCTTGCCTAGCAGCGCCGAGGACGAGGTGGCCGAGGTCGACTGAGGCTTTGAGTAGAGTGACGCCGCAGCAATCACAGAAGAGTGCGGTTGAAGGTGAGCCGACAGCAAGAGTGGATCCCCTCCATTTGCCTATACTTGGCGTCCAGGTGCCGAGTGGGGTTTGAACCACCTCTTCTTGGCCAAATGTTCTCATTTATTGATTCCTTGAAGGTGACTGTGGACCATACAATTAAACTAAATGTCACTTTAATTAGGACTAAAATTGGTACGCTTGACATAACGAAAAGAAACTCTGGGGTTGTTTGGGATAAAGATATGTTGATAATATTCCCAGGCTAAAATGGGTCAGTTTCGTAATTTTCAATTTTGTTTGCTTTTAGAACCTGCTCCATACATGATCATGTGGACACGACAAAACATGTCATACACGCACAACAAAAGCATTTAACGTGTTCTGAAGACGGCCTTGAACCAGCACAGTAATAAGATTGGCTCATGCTGATGCTCTGCTCAAGGCTAGAAACACATTTCGGTGTTGACACAAAAGTGTGAGGGCAAAGGCCCGTAAAAAGAACTTGGGTTCTGTCACTCACAAAGGCTACTAACCACACCTACGTCTGTTGTGATAATTGATATCTAATGTGTTCACAACAGGACAAAGGAGAGAAATAAACATTGATATGTATGTTTTACTTCTTTTTCCATGTTTTTATTGTGTCTTTTATGATGATTTTTCAATAAAATTTAAGTTTTGGGTGGCCACCAGGGGGCGCACAGGCAATGCCAGCTTGAGCGTTGAGCTCCGCTGTGGCCGGGCTGTTAAGTGATTGTTAGTGAGAATTCTCATTCTATGGCTAATTTCCCTTACCTATAGAGTCCCCCAGCAGCTTTGCTGGATTTGAAGGGTTTGTTTTTTTCTCCTGCCAAGAGTGTGACTCTTTTTCCAACTCTCAGGCATATTTGCTGTGTGTGTTCTAGGCTATTTTTTTGTGTTTAATGTCTATGGGGTTTATCTCACCCTCATAGGAAACATTTTTATACACATGTGTTACACAGCACCTTCAGTGCAGTGACAAGGGGTGTCGTAGGGACCCCCAAACATAGACTCCATACCCTGGGACTGACTATTGTCTCCCAGGGCATGTAAAGTCCCAATTGACTTTACTAGTCAATTTTTATGAACTAAACCAATACAACCCATCTTACTATGGAGGTGCTGGGAAGGGTTAACAGTTTTTCCCTGGTGTTCGTTTTCGAGAGGGTACCGTACAGTCCCTCTCTCAAAAGTTTCTGGCTGGTGGCAGTGGTTACTACCGAAAATATTCGACCGCAAATATTTCCCTATGGGATTTTCCCATTGTTCGAGGCTACAACTTTTTCTGAAAGCCTCTAACATACCGCCGGTTTATTTTATTATTAACTTTACGCCAGTAGGTTTTATTTGCCAGAACTTTAATATAAATTCTTTCTCGTGTCTTTCTCTAAACTCCTAACACAGGTCGGGGATCGTTTGTTCGTCCTTTTGGCGGGCTTCTGCCAAGAAGGCCTCCTTTCGGCGCCACAGAGTCTGGGGTGGGTTCATTGTGTTGGAGGGGGAGCGGGACCACTGGACAGGGTTGTCGCAGCAACCCATGTCGCACTCTAACCTGATAGGCTGGAGGGTCTTCGTGCCAAGATGACCACTCCACTGTGTGAGTGACTGCTAGGCTGTAAGAATGGGGATCTTTTTGCATAAAAGAAGGGTCCTGAGGACTGGAAGAGCAAGACGTCGCCACTGGAAGTGAGGAACCGAAGAGGAGAGAAGCCAAAGACATCTGCAACGACTGAACCACCGGTGAAGCCCTGCTGCAGCGTCTCACCACTTTTCTCCACACGACGAGAGGAGATCTTCATCTGAAAGAGCCTTCTTCCCTTGAGCTGGTGGGGCCAACCAGTTTTCTAATCGCCTTCTTGGACCTGCCTTGGTCGAATCCCCAGTGCCCAGCACTTGGAGGCCGGATAGCCAGGCAGCCATCCGCCCGGACTGCGATTTAAAGGAACGTACCGTTTATTTGTTGGGCAGCACCGCGGCTGGTTTCATCCCTGGGTAGTGCAGTCACTCGAACGATGAGAATCCCCCCCTTCCTCTGCTGGATCACCCGAACTGCAGGAACTACCAGGAACAACCGCCACCGCAGGAGCTTCTTCTTCATTTCAAGGTACTTTGTTCCGCCAGGCCTCCCTTTTTTTTCATGTGGTAGCGCTAAAGGTGTTTTAAATCCTTTACTTACCTGTTGCGTTGGCTGCCCCTTTCGTCTAACATTGTCTTTCACTTTCTGCACCCATCTTTTCGAATCGTTAACCAAAGACTTGACTGCAGCTACAAGAACATTTTGTTCCTGGGCCCTTGCCCTGTACCATTGACTATGGCACAGGCCTTTTGACTATGGCTAAATTTGTTAGAACTGCCTTCTCTACTACAACTGTGTTGGTGCACCTACTTCTTATAACCACCTTTTTCTTCCCACTTTTAAAACTTGTGAAGTGCCATTTTGCTCTGTTTTCGTTTAAGTGTTCTCTATGCTAAAGTACTGCTGTGCCTAAACTTGTTCACAAACTTATTGGGAAGTGTTGCTAAGGTGCCTAAGAAGATATTCCTGTACAACTTGTCCTTTGTAAGGAATTGCTAGAGCGCCATTTGTGTTTGGTTTTCACTGTGCCATTTTGCTCAGTTTTCACTCTTGCCCAAACTTGTCTACAATTTAACTAGGGAGTTGTGCATACTTTTCTTGACTGATTTTAACTTGCTTTATTAACTGTGATTAATGTGTTCAACTAGAAGTGTGTAAAATAAATATATCTTCTTTTTAACACAAAGCTTTGGTCAGTATTTCCTTGTGCATAGCACTGTAGTCCTATTGTGTAAACCCTGAATACTGCTCATCTCCCTCTTGAGTTAAGTCTGACTGCTTAGCCACAGCTACCAACTAAATCTTTGTGGTACAGACTGATACCAAAGGGGATTTCTTGCTCATACCTGTAGTCTTAATCTTGTGTAGTGCTCCCTAAGGGAACTGCACAGGATTCTGCTTAACAGGGATATGAGCCCCTTCCCCCCCCCCACGAGACTGCACATATAGCGATTTTTGGAGGGGAGACCTAGGGGCTCCCCAGGGCGAAATCCCCGAGCCCATCGACCCCGCAAAACGGTCGAACGAGCTGTATCTGGGCCTGCCCGTATCAGAGGAGGAAGATGAACAGAAGATGCAGCCCAGGGAGGTGTTGTTGCACCAGACAAGAAGCGGACGGGCCCACCAGGCCGCTAAGTGAGGGGCGGTGCAGAGGACCCAGGCCCGACGAGGAAGCAGGCTTCCCCAGCCCCAAGAAGTGTGCCTGGGGAGGGGGCACCTGCTGGGAATGAGCCGCGCTTTAGCTGTCTCTGGAGGGGGGACGCCGTCAGAAGAGCTGCAGCGGCCTCTGGGGATGCAGACAACACCATTGTCTGGGTTTCCCCGAGCCACCAGGAGGCTGCGCGCCCAGCACTGTAGCGTGGAGATTGGGGGAGGGCAGGCAGCCCCCACCATCACCCGGAGGAGCAGAGGAGCCCCAGAAGAGCACCGGGAGCCCCACTCAGTGGGAGGAGGGGCTCCCATCCACTACGAGGGGTAAGGAGAGCAGAGAACAACGTAAGCGGGACGGAGAGGATTAACGCTCCAGGGGCCTGCACAGGACTTTGCCGGGAGGCAGCAGGCAGAAAACGAGGCCATCCAGATGGCAGATTGAACAAGCAGTACCCAGGAGGCGCTCCGGAGAAGAGCGGCGGAGCCCCATAAGCAAGTGACAGGACCAAGACCTCCAAGGCTAACCTGGTAGGAGGGGCAACTGGGGGGGAGGGAGCTAGACGGCCCCCCTCCCACCCCACATGAACAATCACTGCACAGCGGCCCCTCGAGGGTAGCCCTCCCACACTCTATTAGTTGAAAAGGCCCCGGGCTCAGAGATATCACCACCTGGGGCCGCCCAAGTACCATAATTGACCCTGCTCCAAGTCATTAACCAGCAGAAGCACTAAACTAGAGAATGGCTGAACGCCCGCCGGTTCTGGAGATGGGCTCTCTAAACGTAAGGTTTGAATACGCCCACTAAAAGATCCCAACTTGGACCTCCTCTTCTTGCAAGAGACCCACTGGGCGAGGGGGAATAAACCCAACCTGTGGAGAGTAGGGATCGGGGAGGTCATATGCGCTTCATACAAGACCAAAAAAAAGGGGAGTGGCCATTCTACTGGCGAGGGAGGTAGGCTTCTACACGGAGGCCGTGTTGAAGGACCCGGAGGGACGATACCGATTAGTGTCAGTGGTGTACGGCTCCAACAAAGGCCAGGCGCAGTTCTGGGAGGAGGTGAAGGAAAAGCTCCAACTTTTCGCACGAGGATCAGTGATGGTTTGGGGGATTTTAACATGGTCCTGGACCCCGCAACCGACAGGAAAAGACTGGGTCCTCAAACCACCCGGGCAGCAGACGACCTAATGGCACAGAGATTCCAGAAAGCTAACCAGGATCTGGGCCTAGAAGATTCTCTCTCAGACCTCAGGGCGTGCAACCCCCCCCATACACCTTCTACTCTAAAATACACAAGTCCTTCTCAAGGATTGATTATATTCTTGTCGATATATCCTTGCACCCCTATGTGGTAGACCATAGTGTAGACCCAGTACCCTGGTCAGACCATGACTTGGTTCGGATATCGTTAAAGGGCGGATGGAATTGCAATCGGAGGGGATGTTGGAAATGGAACGATACAGTGTGGAAGGACGAGGTGGTAGCACGAACGGTACTAGAAAACATAGTGGACTATTTTGAACTGAATGACAATGGGGAAGTAAGCATACACACGCTATGGGATGCCTTTAAGGCAACCATCCGGGGGGTGGGGGTCCTGATTAAAATAGGAGCACAAAAGAAAAGAGAAAGAGGCCCAGGAGAAGACCTTACGGGGGAAAATAGCTAGACTTCAACCAGGGGGGTGCCCAGATAGGCCCCTAGATCCAAACTGGTTATCCTCGCTGGAAGAATATAGACTCCAGCTGAAAGAACGCCAGGGAGTGGATAATATCCGAAAAACATTCGATTTTATTCATTACGCTCAGGAAACCGACTTGGATGCAAACCTACTCTCAATCGACTCTGAAAAGGCCTTTGACAGAGTCGAATGGAGGTACATGACACGACTCCTCCAAAACATGGGCTTCGGGGTAAACATCAGAAATTTGGTGGCGGCATTGTATAGGGCCCCAACGGCTAGTGTCCAGGTAAATGGAGAGCTACAGACCTTGTTCTCCCCCACGCGGGGCACAAGACAAGGGTGTCCCCTCTCCCCCCTAATATATGCACTCACAATGGAACCCCTCGCGATAGCATTGAGGAGTCACGAAGGAATTTGGGGAATAGAAAGGGGTGAGTGGAATTTAAGCTGTCACTGTTCGCAGATGATATTCTGGCCTACATGGTGGACCCACGCCAATCGTCCCCCTCCCCGCCCTCCCTGTCTTTGATAAAATATTTTGGTCAATTCTCAGGGGTTGAAAATAAATATATCAAAATCAATGCTGCTCCCCATCCGGGCACAGGACCCATTGCTGGACTCACTGGATAGGTTTGAGGAGATTAGGGTAGTGCGGGAAGCCATCCGTTATCTGGGCGTCCTCCTTACCAGGGACCTCTCTAGGCTAAGCTCAGCCAATTATGAACCTGCTATGACGGAAATCAAGTCAGACATGAAAAGGTGGGCTACTATGATCTTGTCATGGTATGGGTGTATGAAGGCAGTGAAAATGAATGTCCTGCCGCAATTACTCTACCTCTTCACCGCCCCGGCCCACAAATATCCCTGATTAGATCTTTTGGGACCTCCAGAGGGCAGTGCAGGACTTTATCTGGCAGGGTAAAACCCTGAGGACCAAGAGAACAGTCCTCACCCTACCTAGGCAGGGGGGTTTCGGGCTACCGGACATACGCCTTTATTTTTATGCGGCTCAATTAAGAGTCCTCCTAGAACATATGAAGGAAGGGAAGGGCACCTACTGGACATACCTAGAGGATATGGACGCTCACCCCCTTAAGGTACAGGACCCTCTCTGGTCTACGCAAAAACAATCCTGAAAAAGTTACTGAACCACCAGAAGCCCGGGGTGCTGTGGGAAGCGGGGGCTCAATCCAATCACTTGACAACGTGGCCCTCCCAGTTCACCTCGCTTTGGGGTCCTACACTCGGGTTGGGCAACAGGATTAAAAAATGCACAGACCTGGTCCGAAATGGGCATGGAATGGCCGGGCCAAATGTTTAGAGAGGGGGAATTCCTAACATATGAAGAAATGGTGGAGACTCTGGGACGGGGTACAATTTCCATATTTGAATATCTAAGGCTGAAAGGCATCCTGTATGATCAGACCTGGGGGGAACATTTTTAAAGATCCCGGACTCCTTTTGAGACAATGCTGGACTCTGCAGATACAAGACAAGGGATGTGTCAAAGATGTAGAAATTATTGAACACCAATAACTTAAAGAAGAGGAGGGGGTTTCGCAATTATTGGAACAGACTGGCAGGGGAGGTCCTTTCGGAGGAAGCGTGAAGCAAGATCTTCAAAATAGCCTTCCACGGAAACCGGTTTACGACAGACATGGAACACAATTTCAAGATCCTACAAGGATGGCACAGGGATCCATCGAAGCTATCAAAAATGTTCCAAGGGGTCTCGGCCAAGTGTCCGAGACTGGTCAGGTGGGTACAAGGGAACATATGTGGTGGCAGTGTCCACAGATTCAGAAGTACTGGGAGAGTGTGAGAGGCTGGATTACGGAAGTCGTCAGGGTGGTACTCCCGCAGGACCCAGACGATCCTACTGGGCCTCCCCCCGAGAGGCTCAGATGTATACAGATACCCCAGGATGTGGAAAACAATGCTGAGGGCAGGGAGGGTGGCCCTGGTGCAGAAGTGGAGGAGCCCGGTGCCCCAACCAAGGAGGACTGGCAGAGAAAATTAAAGAATATGTTCCTCATGGACAAATTAACTGCATTGGTTAATGATGACTCGAGCACATTTCGATTGAATTGGGAGGGGGCGAGACAATCATGGGGATGGGATGTCTACTGAAACACGATGACCGACCAACCCCCGGGAGATTAGAAGGGGGACCTCAAATATGGAAAAAAGAAAGAGAATAACAGGCTAATGACTGCCACAAGAAGGGGGCCTACGCCCCGGCACACAGAGGTGGAAACGCAGACTGTTAGGGAGAATTCTCTGTTTAGGCTGAATTTCCTAACCTAGCGAGTCCCCCAGCAGCTTTGCTGGATTTTTGGGGTTTATTTTTTTCTCCTGCCAAGAGTGAGACTCTTTCACCCTGACTCTTGGACATGATTTGAGTGTGTTTCTTTGAATCTAGTTGTGTTTAATGGGCTATGGGGTCTTTTACTCCATAGGGCTTCATGTGTTTTTGTGATGTGTGTTACACAGCACCCTCCGTGCAGTAACAAAGGGGTGTCATAGTGACCCCCCAGTATAGACTCCATACCCTGGGACTGACTACTGTCTCCCAGGGCATGTAAAGTCACCATTGACTTTACTAGTCTTAAATTCTGAACAGAACTAGTACAAACCATCATATTGTGGACGTACTGGCTGGGGCAATTCAATTGCCCCGGGGTTTGTTAGTCGAGGGGGCACGTCGCCGTCCCCCCTGATCGAGTTTTGGCTGGTGGCAGTGGATACTACTTTTTATATTCAACCGCGAATATTTTCCTATGGGATTTCCCATTGTTCTAGGCTACTACCTTTAATTATTTACGGTAGCCTCGAACATACCGCCGGTTTATTTAATTAATATTAATTCTCCGGTTGGTATTTTTTGCCAAAACTTGATTCTAAAATGGCGTGTGTTTTCTCTTCTGTGACTCCAACCCAAGGCGAGCCCTTTGTTCCACTTTTTGGCGGGCTTCTCCACAGAAGCCCTCAAAGGTGGTGCCACTCTGCCTGGGGTACTTAGGAGAGGTGGAGGGAAATTTAGGCACCCTGGACTGAGTTGCCTAGCCAACTTAAGTCGCACTCCATCCTGATTGGCCCAAGTGGTGAGCCGGCCGGCCCACCACTTAGCATGTTTGAGTGACAGCTAGGCTGAGTGAATGGGGGTTTGCTGCATAAAAGCAGGGCTTTGGGGACTGGAACTTC
Organism: Ambystoma mexicanum; assembly: GCF_040938575.1. Lineage (NCBI taxonomy): Eukaryota > Metazoa > Chordata > Amphibia > Caudata > Ambystomatidae > Ambystoma > Ambystoma mexicanum. Next base: position 1,087,940,179 of record NC_090935.1, on the reverse strand, counting down.
AGAAGTCGCCACAGGACCTAAGAATCCGACGAAGGAGAAGCTGAGCCGACCTGCCACGACACCACCACCGGTGGAGCCCTGCTGGACTGCCTCACCACTTTTCCCAACGACAGAGGAGATCTCCCGCCGGAGAGTCTTCTTCCTTTGACTGGTGGGGATAACCAGTTTCACCGTCTTTTCGCTTTCCCGACGTACCTCGTGGCCGCCTTGCCCGTGCCAAGCACCCCGGCAACCGGGATACCACGTTTTACCACGACCGCGAAACAAAGGTACCACCTTTAACTGGAAAACTCCACGGCTGGTTTCTGCCCTGCTAGTGCAACAACCTTCATCTTTCCTCCAAGTCAAAATCTTCTCTTCCCCTGGACGACGACGCAACTTGCACCCACTACCAGGAACAACTGCCACCGCTGGAGGATCCTTCCCACTTAAGGTACCGTGTCCCGCCTGGCTTCCCTTGCTACCGACTGTACGGGGTAGATTTAGCCCCCGGCTTTCGAACCTGGGTTAGTCTGGGACACCCTGGCTAAACTTTCTTAAGCCTCTCTAAACTCTTTTTGAACCCTCTGCAAGACTTTCTAAGCCTAGTGTAACTGTGTGATCTTGGGCGCATTTGTGCTCTGCTCTCTTTAAGAGTGGGCCCAGCCTTTGGACTTTGGCTCACCAGTGACTTTTGCTCTTCTGCCTTGCTAACAGTGTTCCTGAATCTTAGAGTGGTGTACCTTTCCCTATTCTGTCTTTTTCCCTCCCTTTCTCACAAACTTATTAGAGTGCAATCTAGTTAAGCACTCACCTCTGTATGAAAATAAGTGGTGTTTTTACTGTGATTTATCTGATAAGGAAAAAGGGGTGTATATATTACAATAGTAACTGTGTTTAGAATATTTTACAATAAGAGTGCTGGAGTGTTTCAACTGTGTGTTTTTAAATAAATAATTATATACTTTGATACCAAAGCTCTGGTCAGTGTTTGCTTGTATTATTGTATCTGAGTGCCTATTGTGTATACTTTGCATACTGCCTAACTCTTCTTGAGGGAAGTCTGACTGCTCAGCCACAGCTACCAGGTAAATCTGGGTGGTGCAGACTGCTACCAAGTGGGTTTACTGCCAACACCTGTGGTCTTAAATCTTTTGCAGTGGTCCCTAAGGGAACTGCACAGGTTTCTGCCTAACACAGACCATTATAAGAAACATCTTTGTCCTTGTCCTCACGCAGAGACAATTAAATCTTCTTGGATGTCCCAACGTTTTTGTGCACTACCGTTTGACGTTTACCAGGGGTTTCAGTTCGAGGAAACCCCAGCCGGGGGGGTAGTGCGTTGGGGAGGGGGGGGGTTTAGGGGGCAGATGTACGGTTGTTATAAGAATGTTGGATGAGTAATTAAATAGCCCCGAGGGGCAATGTTATTGTTTGACAAAAAATGTTTTGTATCTAACTGACCCACTGTACCATTTTTAAATTTAATTAACCAAAAGGTTATGTAAATTGCTGGGTAGCTTTTTGTGGACCCTGTATGCTTATTCTTGCGTTTCTGTCCTCATCCACAGAGCCCCCTAAAAAAGAGGACCCCTTTGCACATTTGTATTTGACGAAGGCTCAACAGAAGCAATTAACTATTACCTCCGGAACAGACTCACCTCAAGTAAACAGGTTGTGTAGCACCGCCTGGCCGACTCTGGACTCCTACCTGGAATCCCTGACGACGCAGTAGAACTTTGTGAAGGTGTGCGTGGACCTCCACGTAGCAGCCATGCAGATGTCCAGCAGGGGCAGACCAGCCAGGAATGCTGTCGTCGCAGCAATCGCTCTGGTGGAGTGGGCTCTCGAACGACCGGGCAGCGGTCGGTTTACCAACCGATGACAGTGCATGATGCAGCCGGAGACCCACGTTGAGATGGAAACCTTGGACAAGGCCTTCCCATGGTCAACAGGACCAAAGTTCACAAACAGCTGTGAAGTCTTCCGAAAAATCTTCGTGCGTGCCACATAGAACTTCAGGGCACGACCAACGTCCAGCGAATGTAAGTTTCAGCCGGTGATGAAGGCTTTGGGGAAAAAAACAGGTAACATCAAAGGCTAATTGAGGTGGAATTCCGATGGAATCTTTGGCATGATTCGTGGAAAGTCAGGTATGGCTGTTTGCAGGATAGGGTCTGGATCTCACCCACCCTCCTGGCAGAGGTGATGGCCGCAAAGAAAGCCGTTTTCCATGAGATGGCCCCCATGAGCCTGGTCAGAACCACATTGAGTTCCCATGCCGGGGTAGGAGCCTTCACCGGTGGGAAAGATTGACAAAGTCCTTTGAGGAACTCCTTGACGAGTTGGTGAGACCACAGTTAAGATCCTCCTGGTGTAGAGGGAGATCGCTGTCAGATGCACCTTGATAGATGCGTGCGCCAGTCTGGTCTTGGCCAAAGAAAGCAAGTATGGAAGAATTTGCGGGGCCGTGACTCTCAGCGGGGTAATCTTCTGCGACCGACACCACGTGGCAAAAAGCTTCCACTGGTGACCGTAGCACTTCAAAGTCGACACCCAGTCCTTGACGAGGACCTCTCTGCAGTCCGAGGGCAACTCGTATCCACCAAACTCTATGGCTGCAGGAGCCAAGCCCCCAGGTTCAGCAATCCTGGGTCGTGATGCAGGATTGCGCCTCCTTCTCTGGTGATAAGATCCAGAACTACTGACAGCTTGACCGGGGGCGACATTGACAGACTGAGAATGTCCGGATACCAAATCTGCCTCAGCCACGCCGGGGCAATGAGTATCATTTTGCACGGACACTGAGTGTGTTGACGACTCGTAGCAGGAGAGGGAACGCGTACAGGAACAGTCCTTCCCATGGAAAGGCGAACATGCCCAACAGGCTCTTTGGCTAGTGGAACCTGCTGGCAAATGTCCTGCCTTGGAGTTCTTTGCAAACAGATCTATCTGGGGCCTGCCTGACGAAGCTTCCACTCATGGCAGGAGCGCAGTTCCCTGAGTGAGTCTGCAATGGTGTTCTTGACACCCGCCAGGTTAAGAGGAATGAGGAACATCCCCTGTCCACGTGCAGGCAGTAGAGGCATTGACAGTGCTTGTCCTCCACAAACACGTTCTGTAGCCCGCATTTGGTGCAGGGCTTGAAGAGGGACCTTCCCTCCTCCTCCTCCTCCTCCTCCTGCTCCTCCTCCTCTGTCTTGGTCGGAGGGCACGAAGTAGGGCCGATGCCTTCTAGAATCTTCGACGACAAAGTATCCCTGCTGTCGGCGGATGGACAAGATAACACACAAGCTCTCTTGGAACAAAAATAGAACCCTTTTCCATTGAAAACACGAAAAATCATAGAAGTAGCTTGCACAGCAAACTGGAGGACTCAACACTGAAGCATACAGTAAAAATATGAAGATGGCTGCCAGAGGAGGGGCTTAGGGAGAGGAAGGTCATTGAATGGGGGCAGTATGACCCTTAGGGCAGTGATTGGTTTAAAGGAGAAATACAGTTTGTAAGTGAAACAGTTTTTTCTTTTAATGAGTATTCCCAGCTCAGCGACTGGGATATTCATGAGCATGTGAATCCATGCCAGACCCATGCTGGAGAAACACTTTTTCTCTAAGCCTAAGCCTGCAGAGTTTGCCCAAAAATACTGTGGTAGAGGACAACGATGTGGACGCCTGTGGTTTGGCATACATGGAAGCAGCCGCTATCACTGGAGGAATGAGGCTGATGGTGAACCGATAGGAGGAGAGTACTTTCTTCTGCTTGCCTATATTTAGCATCCAATCTCTTGTTGGTGGGCTGCCTTGATTGGGGCCCTATTTACCGGAGCCTTCGCATCTTTTTGGACAGGGATGTCCGATCTGGTAGCTGATTTGATGCTCAGGACTTCAGCTAGGACCCACGCCTCTGGTTGTTTGGTCTGAGGCGGAGGGATGCCCAGATACTCTGCCAATCCGGCTAGCCTATCGTGGAAGGCCCTTGCTGAAAATGTGTTTGGATCCTCCTCTTCGTCCGTGTCCCCCTGGCGGTGTGCACGATAAGTGGGTGGCAGCACCGGTGAACCTACCGTGGCCCGAGGCGCTGCAGGGACAGGGTTGCAATGCTAGGTTGTGCGGGGTCCGGTGTCGGTGCAGACAGGGAGGCCACGGGAACTACGGGGGGAGCCGGCTGCAGCAGAAGGCTGTGGAGGTGTAGTTGGAAGAATCTCCTTAATAATCTACTTCAGTATGCACTGCCATTTAAGGAGACTTCATCAAAGCAAGAAACTTCTCGAAGAATAAATCCTCACACGCTGGGGATGCGCACTAATGCGCAGGCACAGCCATCATGACTGGCGTGGAGGTTTGAGCTCTTCCTGTGCTGTGTCTTGCCTGCGAGTAACTCGCCTCTGTGTAGCGCACAGACAACGAGGGCAATAGGTAGGCTGTGCACCAATGGGCCTGTGGCGTGAGCACGGGAGACTATTCCACTGTGGGAGTCAAGTCCTGCCCTTGGGGTTCGTTTGAGTGGCGTGTGTTCGCACGCAGCGCCATTTTGACAGCCTGAGCCGCCATTTTGTCCTGGACCAACAAGTGCGAGATCTGCGTGTCCGTCGAGGTACTGGTTTCAAGTCTCTACCCTTGGGAACATTCCTGGTAAAAGAGCTGTCTGGCCCCTCAACGCTGGGGATGGGAGCATCTGTGGATCCTTCTACCGTTGTGCCGGTAGCTCGATGAGCCTCGGTACCATGAAGCGTGACAGGACCGGAGTGGCCCCTCCTGCTTGGCTGCTTCCCGGGGAAGGAATCACCTTTGTGGGGTGCTTCAGGAAAAGAGAGCTTACCTTGGTCTTCGTTTCCTGTGCATGTACTCCTTGATGTGTTCAAGGAGATATGGAGAACAGCTCCCTCCACCTCACAAGCCGGTTTTTAGTGACCGAGGAGTAAGGACGTTGCAAGCCGAACAGACATCCCAGCAGTGATCTTTTCCAAGACAGTGGAGGCAGAGCACGTGTGGGTTCGACACCGAAAAGGATCTAATGCAGAAAGGACACCTGCTAAAGCCCACTGGAACCGACATACGCCGGGGTGAGGCGAGGCACCAGAGGCCGGTGCATACCAAAGTACTTAGGAATTTAGAAAACATAGGGAAAAAAAACAGTGGGAACAAGGAGGGAAAAAGGCCTCTACCACAGCGCAGGTAAAGCAGATCTGCTCCAGTCGACACGGAAGAGGGCTGGGGTGTGGCACTATAGGGCAGAATCAGGGGAGCGCATACTCCTGGGGCCACTCCCCGTGCGCAACTACATTTAGAGGGAAAAATACTTTTTTGGGTGAAAAAGGTTCTGTTTCTATCCCTAGCGAGGGACTCCCATGCAGTATGGAAGAAAGGGGACAGGACGTAGGAGTATGATTAACAGAACTGCAAGTAACAGTCACATTGCTCAAATTACAAGATGACAAGAAGATAGCGGCCACATAGAACCTGGAAAAAAGGCTAATGGTGGTCGTACTTAATGAGTGATATGTAGATCTAGTTCTTAAGAAATGAATTGAATAAGTTCTTTAATCAGAAACCTGCACATAGGAGAAAGAATTGGGTGGGACAAAACAAGAGAGACGATCATTAGTATTCAAATATGATGCATTGCAACATTCCATTCCATAATCTTTTCATGTAATATCTATATGATGTGTATGTATGGTTTTCTGCCTCAGAAGAGCCGATGGCTCGAAACACGTGTCAGGCTGACCTACAACCAATTAAATTTTATGCAATTCATGCATGGACCATATGGACTTTGAAGGAGGAGGGTCTGTCTGTTTAAAACTTTGCTGCTTTTTGTGACTTGTGTTTAGTGTTTTGTTGCCTATTGGCAAGGGCACGGAACTTGTGCATTGACCTCTTGTAATCCTTGCAACTCTTTCTAAATAATTACAAACAAAACAAGACAGTGGGCCCAACATTACAACATTGCTAACTTCGGTAATAGTGCAGTAAAGGGGACGGATAGCTGTGACTGCGGGCATTGTGGAAGAAGCAGTGCCTTTGAGCTGCTTTTGACCCAAGAGCCTTACACGGAATAAAGTAATTGGGCCTTCGGCTCGCTTGCCTCTGCGATTACTGGTTTTGTTTGCCTACAGAGGGACTTAACCTCTTGAGTGCTGGGATTGGTAGTCCTTTTTATTTTGTATTTTTCCCTTTTCAGTGGGGGTAAACATTTTTGGACTATTTTCACACTTGGTTTGCCCAGACTGGGTGTTCCAATTGTGACGAGGGACTGTGGACATTGAGCCTTTGAACTTTGTCTTAAATACCTCTCAAATACTCCTCTTTTTTCTTTTTGTTTTTATTATTGCTATTTTTCGCTGACTTATCCAGTTTTAAGACAATTTTGTTTTTGCTCTGATTTCGTATTGTTTACCCCTATATGTCCCATTTGCCTGTTAAATTGATTTTTAAATTGTTTCATGATTTACTATGATGTGTATGGTTTATGTATATTTTTTGGTCCAGAGACCTCTCCTTTTAAGACCTATATAGCAACTGTATTGCACTACTTGCTGTTTTATGCATTAGTGTACTACTTTGCACAAATTTGCACATCTGCGACATTGCACATTACTGCTACAGCACAGTATGGTGCGTAGTGGCTTGGTTTGTTTTGGATACTGTAACATCTGAACATTCAAATACTAGTTCAGAAGGAAAATAGTAAACTAAAGCCCCGTTCCTGGGTTCTCTTTTACAACTTCCCTTTCCCTCTCCCCTGGCTTGTCCTCACAAGCTAGGTGTCCTGATATGGCATCAGGCTTGAGAAGTAAAACTATCATGGAGGACCTGGGTGTGCCTACCTTGGTAACAAAAGGTTGTTAGCCCAAACCCTATGTTGGTGCGGGTTTGGGGGGAGTTAGGCAGAATCCTATGCAGTTCCCTTAGGGAGCACTACAGAAGATTAAGACCACAGGTATATGCAATAAATCCCCTTTGGTATCAGTCTGTACCACAAAGATTTAGTTGGTAGCTGTGGCTAAGCAGTCAGACTTATCCTGAAAGCAACCTGGTTTTGGTTCCCTTAGAGAAAATTTGAAAGCCCATATACACAAGAGTCCACTTTCTCGAGACGTGAGCCTTCAATACACCATTTGAAGTGATCACCTGCTTTTCCCAAACGTTTATGCAGGGTTAGAATTTTCGATTTTGGGACACTTATTTTTTACATATTCTGGTTTGTGTATACCACCAGGGCCTTCAACTGGCGCTGCAACCCTATTGGCGTATTGGCGTATGGTCTAATAAGATCAGATCATCCGCATATAACAGATGATTAATCGGTTGCTCATGGAGTTTAGGTGGAACAAATTTGTTCAAAAAGGTTTATGATCAAGGTTTTAGCCGCACAGGCTATTACTATAAATAAGAAACTGGGCCATTACTCGATAGTTCCAGTCAGAGAATTCTATTGCAAAAAGGTGGTGCCGATAACAGCCTATGGGGCGAGAGAATGTTTTTCATTTTGAAAGCGCAATGCGTGAAGCTTGAGGGAGCTTTCTGGAGGAGAGTGCTGGGCTTGCCCAGTGGTGTCCCGGCTCCTGTTCTAAGGTAGAAGTTGGGCCTGGTGTACTTGGAAGCATTGGTAAATTGGAAACACATTTTATCCGAAAAATATATACACATGGGGGTTGTTAAAGAGTGCCTTAGAGGCAAGCTCTTTGCCCGCCCTCATAGAATGGTCGAACCACTGTCATGCTATATTAACCAGGGTGGACTCCACAGTGGAATACCTCCAAATGCATCCAATGAGGGTAAAAAAAAGGTTATGGGAGGTCATCTGGATTGATACAATAGATCTTGTCAGGAAGTACCACCTCTATAGAGATATCCTCCTGGATACTAGGCCCTAATATTCTTTGCCTCATTACTTATTAAAATGCCCGGGACATCACTGGCACTCCGAGTGTTTACGTCTTCGTCTAAATTTACTCCCCACAAATGAAATTTTGGGTGCAGGTGGGGGAATAGTACGTAAACTAAGGAGCTGCAGATTTTGTAAACTGAAAAATTCTATAGAAACACTCCAGCACCTTCTCTTGCACTGTGGTAAATTGCCAAAGACCCGTAGGACTTTTTTCTTTCACCTCACAGTGGATTTTAAGGAAGTAGACAAGTGTTGGGTCTGGCAACGGATTTCGACAGATAAGTCTTTTAAATTATCTTTGGCTGCTATATGTTTTATGAAAGAAGTCCTGGTCCTCAACAAAGAGTATTATGCAGAGAGTTGTGCTATTAACTTTTACTGTTTAGAAGTCTTTTGTCATGTTTGCTGTGTTTCTTTGTTGTATGATTTTAAATGTAAATCTTCAATGTGATTTTTTGTAAGTTTTTTCTTGTGAACTAAAACACAAAGTAAAAAATAAACAAAATAAAAAAAATCCCACAGAAGATGGACTTCTGATAGCCACACTCCCTGGCTGATGGCCCATTCCCAGATGTCCAGGATCAACGCACACAGTTGCAGTGATCTGGTGCCCCCGTTTGTTGATGTAAAACATGCAGGTCATATTGTCTGTCTGGAAGAACACTGATCTGCCGTTGATGGTCGGTTGAAAAGACCAGAGTGGCAACTGTATAGCCATAAGCTCCAGCCAATTGATTTGATTCTGCCCGTCGTATACTCTGTGGGGAGCGGACGGAAGGGTCTGCCCACCAGGATATTCTCCTCCTGCTGCCACCAGCTGAGTTTGTGGTGCAAGTGCTATGGAATGGAGAGAGTGCCACCATGGTGGCCAGATTCCTGATCCCAGGAAACTGCGAAATGCAGTTGGAGCCTCCTCATGCAGAGCCTAGTATAAGGGATTGTCAGGAAACATGCTGCCAACACTCCCAGAAGGTGCCACCAGGCTGTGGTGCTTGATCTGCTGCGGAAATGGGCAACTGCTGATCGGATCGCTGTCATCTCATTGCCCGTGGGGAACACCCACTGCCGCTGTGTGAGACACCAGCACCCGGGTAGGGGTGAGCTGAGATTTCTGGTAGTTGATGGAAAACCCCAGGTCGAATAGGGTAGAGATAAGTCTGTCCGCTGAGTACCAGACCTGTTCCAGAGAGGAACCTCTGACTAGCCAGTCGTCGAGGTATGGGTAGACATGCAACCCCACCAATTTGAAGAGTGCTGCTCCCCCATTACATGAGCCTCATGAAGACTCTCAGAGCTGAATTTAACTTGAAGGGCAAAACTCTGTACCAGAAGTGCAGACCCATGACTCAGAACCTGAGGAAGGCCCGGTGAGGCTGCAAAATGGGGACGTGGAGATACGCGTCCTTCAGGTCCAGGGAACACGTCCAGTCTCCCCCACACAGTGTCACGACAATAAGCGCTGGCGTCATCATCTTGAATTTCTGCAAAGGTAGGTAAGGATTGAGGGAAGAAAGATCCAACACCACTCACAGGCCCGCCTTGTTGTTCTGGATAGCGAAGATGCAGGAGTAAAAGCCTTGCCCCTGCTGGGAGTGGAAGACCTGCTCCACCGCTTTGCTCTCGATAAGGGAACAAATCTCCACTAACAGAGATGGTGTGCTCATCTGTGGAAGGGAACTGGGAGGGGGAGCGGGAAGAGGTATCCGCCAAGCCCGACTATGCAGGGGCAGCCTGCCCCCGACTGGGGTGCTGAGGACCTGACACACAGTGTCATTGCCTCTTCTAGTTGGAAGCTGGGCTGATTTTGGAAGTTTTCTCCTGTGTTGATTGAAGGTCTGTCAGGCTACCTGGGTTTGCGATCTTGGAACCCTCGGAAGCCGCCGAATGAGCACCCCTTGTCTGAGAGAGACTGTGACTCAGCAAAGGGTTTAGTGGCAGATTTTATATGAATGTCCAGAAAATTTGCTATCTGGGAGATAGTGTCTGTTGAGCTCCTCACTGGTCGAGGCGTGAAAAAGACCCCCCGGCCCCCAGCCCTAGCCCCATTCCAACGCTCGAGTCGGTGCTTGAGCGACCTGGGCGTGAGGGAGTAACACGCAGCGCATCCGTCCCAGCCGTGGTCCTCACCAAGGGATCGAAGACAGAGTGCATGGGGATCTGCTGTAGGGAAGGAACCGTCGCACGACGGGCACCTGTTAAAGCCGGTCAGTGCTGAGATGCGCCGGGGACAGGGCTAGGGCTGTTTTGAACACCCATTAAATACTAATTGTACTAAACGTATGAATTAGTGACTCAATTAACATACGTTGCATTCTACTACACAGAGAGAGCGCTGACATTACCAGACTTCTCCCAATTATTTTGCTGCTATCATTAGAGGTCATACAGGTGGCTCTGTGGGTCTTGGTAGTCGCTGCCCCCAACCTTTAATTATCGGATTAACTGCTCAGCGGCGTCTTAGTGCCTTCCAATCTGACTCTACCATTTCTCCAAACACTATCCAAAGATCATGCTACAATTGGGGTCAGGAAAAGGAGATAAAGAGGACCCCTACCCCCCCTTAGCCAGGTGGGAAGAGGATGATGGGAATTACAATTTATTACAGGGTGACTGAAATTACCATGTCAGAACAACTAATGTTCGTAGCATAATTTAAAATTTAAAAAAGGGTTGTGGTCTTCGCAAGGGAGGTGGTTGGGGTGGTTTTATTGGTGCTCAGGATAGAAATCACAGGCCTTTGACGATCATGCAACAATCCAGTGGCACCATTGTGGTATGGGGTGTGTTTTGAACGTCAGGGTCTGAGGTTAAATTACTACTTCTGCTTAGATGGTTTTTAATGAGGGATAGAGGAGCAAACTGCAAACTTTGGCTCTCCAAATGTTTTCATCTACAAATCTCAGAAAGAGCCAATACTCGATGGTAAGGGATCATGGGAGTCATAGTCCAAAACAATTGGAGGCGCGCAGGTTGCAGACTCTTGCAGTAAAATAAAAGAAATGCCACTATCGAGGTTCCAGATTATCTAGGGGAAAAGGTCCGGGCCAGTTGGGTGGTTGGTGGCTGTTTAATACAAGAGTACAATGAGTGTCTCAATAGGGAGACCAACAGGGAGAGATCCGTTCAAGGGAGTAAAAGAGCGGAAATATATAATGCTGATATGTTTGACCTTTTATAGGAAGTTGCATTATAGAGGTTTTAGCGACTCCTTTCATTGTGCAGTTTTCCATGAATAGATTTTAACCGAACCCCCAGCATGTCTATATTGTGGAATCTTGCCTGACTATTGAGGCGAGTTAAGCCTTTTAAGCTTCACTCCCTGCTTAACTCATTTATTGTAGGGCAACTGGTCAGTCCCTAGGGCTGCCAGTGCAGGGAGACTTGGTCTCCCATTTGAATTTTCCTGTTTGTTTACTTTGTAACGCACAACACTTTAAGTGGCGTGGTAGAGGGATGCTTTGTTTCTAGCAACATTTTCTAACTTTGCCATGTGTAAGACAGGTTGTGAACCGTGTTTTACGACTTTCAAGTACACCAGGAACCATCTTTTTCACTGCGATAATGCCATTTTCAGTACCAGACACTCGAATTGGCTGGGCCGTTTTAAGACCTGTCCATTGGCCATCTTTCTGCCCTCTCAAGCTGGAAAACTCCCAAATGATTGGACTGCCACTACACGTTTGAATGGTGCAGATCATTCCTATTGGAAGGCTGGGGTAACCCTCAGCCTGGATTTTGGACCAGAGTAGGTGGCCTGGAGCCGTTCTTTAGGCCGCCCACTGAAGCCAAGAAGCCAAAGAGAAGACAGTGATAAGAGTTGGAGAACTGCAGCAGCGGCATCAATCATTGCCAACCCCCATCTCCAGCGATCCTGTGCTTCATATCTCCAGCGATCAAGAAAGAACTTTGTTGGTGCCATCCTCCCCTAGACTGGTGGGACCACCTATTGCTGTGTCCTACATCGCTGTCCATGCATTAGTGGGATTCATAAGGATCCCTGGACCATCCTGTGGGTTGACCATCCGCGCACCAAGCCTCTTTTATGCACTGTACACGGCCACAAGTTGAAGCTTTGGACTCTGCAGACCTTTAGCCTGTGTCCCAGGAACCTAGCTACATTCAGCAGCTGATCACTACACTAATAAGGGACACGTCTGTAGCAAGTTCTCCAACAATGCCAAAATGTGAGCCTGTCAGCCTCTGCTTGAGGTTACATATTCCACCTTGTGTCCGGAGGATACAAGAAGTAGTTTTTGTCGTCCAATGTCAAGTGTCTGGTCTATCTGGGAGCATTCTCGAACCACATTTGCTTTGGCTAGCAGAACCACAGCTAAGCATACCCAAACTTGGTATCTACATCAAGGACCTACCCCCGAGATTTCTGGACTCCTGCAAGCGGAAAAATGGCGTGGGTTAGTGGAACCTGTGATTCTAACCTACCTAGGGATTTTTGTTTCCAGAATCGGAATAGGTGCCCAAGTGTATGTATGGGCGTAAAATCCACTCCAGATGTACACTACCCTTACACCTGGCCCTGGCCAGTGGAGTTCTGGCCCAGGACTCCCTAGATAACCCCTAAAGTGTAGGAATTGGAATCGTACCTCTACTTTTACCTAAAACAAATTTTTCACAAAGTGTGCTTTTAATGGGAAGCTGTGCAGCAGCCAAGGACACAGGTCCACTAGCTGGGCAGTAAGCTTGCTGTTCCTGAAAGTCCCAGATGAGTTTTTTGTTTGAAGGTAGTTTTTAACCGTGGGCCACTGGCAACCCTCAGTTGTCTGGTGCGGCTGCCTCTTCACAACTAGCAGTATGGGATAAGCAGCAAGGGTACTTCTAGATAAGGAGGGGTCTTGGAGTCTCGTCACAGCTGGTCTGACGAGAGGGAGTGCCGGTCAATTCCCTCTGGCCCGGTGAGGAGGCTTATATGTGCAGATCTCTGCAGTGGCCTCCGTTCATAGTCTACAAGAATGTATCCCTAGGGCCTCTCTGCCAGGGAGCAGGTGTGCTCCCCAATTAAAAATGACTGGAAAGTGGTTGGGCAACTTACCAGTGTTCATGCATGCTACAATCTTCCGGGGCACACAAAAGGTAAGACGACCAGTTTACTGGCCTAGAAATCAACAGTACCTTTTGGGGACCACACCCTTACAACCCAGGTTTGTAAGGGAAAGCAATAAACAGAGTTATCATATAGATAACACTCACATGATGCCTTGGGAGTATATTTATTTTATTGTTTAAAGCGCAGATGTAGTTTGAGAGCAGCAGAGCGCTTTAGAGGGTGGTGGTAGCTAGGGTTCTTTTGGTATCTTAACAGTAGCTTGTTGCGGTCTGAGCTTCATCTGTGCATCCATCGGGATTAGTCTTTGTTGGGGGATTGTTGAACAAGCCATGTTTTGAGAGCTTTGCAATATTGGATAATTGCTGGAGCACTCCCAGTCGAAATATATAGGGATCATGCTCCAGAGGATGGGTGCGTGACAAGAGAAGGATTGCTTGTGGGTCATTCCATTGCCTGCGAGTTGTGATTCAAGCGGATTGGTCGATTTACTGCACGAGGAGTGTGTGCCACCAGAAATGTGCAGCTTACCCACTGGTGTGCTACTAGTGACTGTTTTGTAGATAACATGTGCAGTCTTCAGCAGTATCCTGGCCTCAGCAGGAAAACAGTCTATTTTGCGGAGGCCGTGGATGATCTCAAATTGTAGTGCACTCGTAATGAGGCATTTTGCTGCATGGTGGGCTGCTTTTTGGCGAACATCTGGGAGCCCCGTCAGGCAGACTTTTGCCTCATTGATGTACCATATGAGTCGGCCCTACAGTCTGGTAGTCCTGTGGCGGCATGAAGGCTTTGATTTTGAAAGGGATGGAGATTTGCAGCTGGCCCATTTGGGCTATCATGGCTATTTGTATATGAATGGACAGGCTGCGGTAGACGATGAAGCCTAAAGATTTTGCTGAATCAGGGAGATGCGGCTCAACCCCTTCTATGTGCATATCATGGAGCCATTGTTGAACGATTTGTTGATTAGCAGGGGACCAACGAGGATGAATTCAGTCTTGAAGGGGTTAGGTTTGAGGTAAATAGCTGACATCCAAGACTGGATGATAGCTAGGCAATTATGGAAACAACAGATGTGAACTTATTACTAGGGTAGGGTGGGGCGAAATATTGAGTTTTCGAGATATAGCTATATATTTTCAAAATTGATATAGGATAGGACAATATTGTTAACATTGAGATGTTTACATATATATGGAATACATTACTCACCGTAATCGTATTTCTGATGCTTGTATCTGCTTAGATTCACATGCTATGCATAGGCCGACATCTAGTGGAAGCTGCAGAGTATTACAGTGGTTGTTTTTGAAACTCAAAAAGGGACGTCGACTGGGCGTGCCAGTAATACTATCACTAGTGTGGCGTCCACTGTACCCATGGACCTTCACGCGTCGACTTCCCTCAGATTGTTTCGTTTCTGACATGAGTTAGCATGAAGAGTAGCGCGAGTAAAGGTGTATTAAAGCAGATATGTATCAGATAAAACTCAGATAAACATCTATGCACCTTCTTTCCAAGGGAAGCAAGTTTGGGCGCATTTGAATCTAAGCAGATACAAGCATCAGAAATACGATTACGCTGAGTAATGTATCCCTTCTGAGGGTTGTGGAATCTGCTTAGATCACACGCCATGCATAGATTAGCAAGCAGTGTTAGGAGAAGGGGGTTGGTTATGAGAAGGTCCATCTGCAAATAGACGTTTTAGAACCACTTGTCCCACCTGTGTATCTGCTTTATGCCAACTGCTGAGTGAAAGTGTGTACTGAGCTCCATGTAGCTGTTTTGCAAATGGTGTCCAGCGGGACGTTAGCGATAAAAGCCAAAGTAGCTCCTGTACCCCTTGTGGAGTGAGCTCTTGGTGTTAAAGGCAGTGTTTTGCTTGATAAGGAGTAACAGCTGTATGCATCTGATTATCCATCTGGAGATGGCATTCTTGGAAATGTCTCCTTCTCTGCCTCGTGCTAATAAGAAAAACAGGTGGTCTGTTTTTCTGAGCAGTCTGGTCTTGTTTACATAGTAAAGGACCGCCCTCCTTACATCTAGTGTATGGAGTTTGCTGGGTTCTGAAAGAAGGCGGGTAGCTCAATGGATTGGTCTATGTGAAATTTGGAAATTAATTTAGGGGAAAACCTAAGGTGTGTTCATAAAACCAATTTGTCCTTGTGGATGACAAAGTAAGGGTCCTGCACTGACAATGCTTGAAGTTCACCAACTCTTCTTATGGATGTAATAGCCACCAAGAAGGTAGTCTTGTATGTAAGATGTTTAAGATTTGACTTATGCATAGGCTCGAAGGTGCGGGGGGGGGTGGTCCCATGAGCTTTGTAAGTACTGCACTGAGATCTCAGCCTAACAGTGGGTTTGAAATTGGAGGGTGGAGTCTCTTTACTCCCTCCATGAATGCCTTAATGACGGGAACCTTCCACCATGATACCTTATTGTGTGAGGTGGTATAAACGGATAAAGCCGTCAGGTGAAGCTTTTTATATAGAGTTAAATACTAACCCCGAGTCTAACAAGTGGAGCATATAGTGGAGAATGTGGGATGGAGCACATTCTATGGGGTTTATTTGTTTAGACTAGCACCATATTACAAATCTCCTCCACTTATCGAAATAGCACTGTCTGGTGTTTGGTTTACGAGCCTCCTTGAGGGTATCTATACACCTTTGTGGTAGATTTAGATGTCTAAACTATGACCTCAGGAGCCATGCTGCCAAGTTCATTGAGTGAGGTGGAGGGTGTAATGTGATTCCTCCGTGCTGGGTCAGCAAATCGGTCTGGCACGGTAGTTTGATGGGATCGCACATTGCCAGTTTGCGCAGATGTGGATACCGTGGTTGTCTCGCCCACATGGGAGCAACTAGGATGAGCGTTATCTGTTCTCTGTGAATTTTGTTCACCACTCTGTTCATTAGAAGAGTCGGGGGAGAAAGCGTAAGCACATTTCCCTGACCAGCTCATCCATAGGGCGTTGCCCTTGGAGTCTGGTTGGGGAAACCTGGACGCGAAGTCTGGGAATTGCTTGTTTTCTTTTGTAGCGAACAAGTCTAGAGTGGGGTAACCCCACTGTGAGATGATGGTCTACGACATTTGTGTCTAGTCGCCACTTGTGTTCCTCTGGTAGGGAATCTCTGCTTAGCAAGTCTGCTAGGGTGTTGAGTTCCCCTGGAACGTGTTGGGAAGATAGTAACATCCCACATTTGAGTGCCCATTTCCATATTTTCTGTACTAGCATGGACAGATTTGGAGAATGTTGATGTAGAACATTGCAGTGGTGCTGTCGGTCAGTATCTGTATGACTTATTTGTCATCTGTGCTTCGAATGCTTGAAGCGCTTTGAATACCCCCAGATGTTCCAGCAGGTTGATGTGATTCTGTGCCGTGATGCGAGTCCACAGACCATGTGCTGAGAGATGAAGGTGATGTGCCCCTCACCCAGAGAGTGACCCGTCTGTTGTACCTACAGATTGCACTGCCGGATCATGGAAGGGTTTTCCCTTCAACAGATTCTCCTTTGTCCACTAGCGAAGGGCTTGTACTTGTGTTGGCGAAACGACTACTAGATTGTCCCACTGACCGTTTGCCGGAGACCACCATTTAACTAACCACTCCTGCATGGGGCGCATGCGCAAACATGCATGTGGGACCAGGTAAATGCAAGATGCCATCATGCAGAGCAAACGCATAGCTTTGCGTACGCTTATCAGGTGACCGGCTTGATACTGGAGGTATTTGTTGTAGCATGTTTTGGACTCTTTCCTTTGATGGAAAGACTATCCCTTCATCCGTGTTTATGACGGCTCCTGTGAACTGTTTGGTCTTGTTTGGTACAAGGCTTGTTTTTTTTCGTTTATTGAGAAGCCCAATTGGAAGAGAAGGCTTATTGTTCTTTGTCCATTTCGCCTACAAATTTGGGGAGACTCCCCTGTAATCAGCCAGTCGCCGAGGTAGGGGTACACTACGATTGCCTCCCTATGCAGGAGCGCTACAACCACAGTCCGTACCTTGGTGAAGACCCTTGGAGCAGATGCTATTCCGAAGGGTAGCACCTTAAATTAGTAGTGCTGGTTTGCCCTCTTGAAACAAGATCTTCTGTGTGCTGGGAACATTGACATATGAAAATAGGCATCTTTCATATCCACGGTTGCCATGTAGAACCCCTGCTTTAGCAGTAGGATTACTTTTTGTAGCGTTATCATGCAGAATTTGTGTAGCTTGACATAATGCAGGGCACAGGTCTAATACTGGGAGCATTGTTAGATTTATTTTGGCACAAGGAAGTAGGTTGACTACATACCCTTGTTTACCTGGTTCGCTGGGACAATTTTGATGGCGTCCTTGAGCAGCAGCGTTGCAACCTCTTCTAGCAGGATGCGTTCCTCCTTCGTGATTTCCTCCCATGTGTGGGTGAAGTGTGTTATACGCACTCCTACTGGAGAGGCATGGGAGGGGACCTGAAGCGGGTGGACATTGTTTAGGAGGTGTTGCTCCACCTCTGGAAGTGGAGAACCTCCCCTGACCGAGAGATCTATGCTGGCCCCTTTGGAAGTCTTGAGAGGCTTGTCCCCGATTGGATCACCAGGATGAACCCCGATTCTGGCCATAACCGGAACCCCTTTGCGAGTTTTGTCCTCGAAAGCGACGAAAATAGTTTCCACCTCTGTGGCCTGGTGGTTATTATTGAGCTGGCCCAATAATTTTAGAGTGTCATACCCTTCCTTCACAGACTTTAACGCATCCTCAACGGCTTTACCGAATAGGACATGGCGTTTTACAATTGTCCCTTCTGCGATGATTTTTCCTGCATAAATTTAATAAATACAAATTATCTGCGGCATCGAAGTTATTTTTTAGGATGCAGTTCGGCATCGCCTTTCCTTCCGCTACAACGAGCGACAGCTGGGACTTTAGGGGTTGTCGGGGTGAGGCTATTAAAGTTCAAATCTCATCCCACTTGTGGCATTTGTAACTTGCCAACAAAGTGGTATTGTTGGCAATCCTCGTTTGAAAAGCCGCTGAGGAGGCCACCTTTCTCCCCAGACTGTAAAGCTTCTTGCTTTCCTTATCGGGGGGTGCTTTTGATGAAGCTAGAGATGTTCCTGCCCTTTTCCGTGTTGTGGTCACTACTAGTGAGTCTGGTTTCAATTGGCCCCTGATGTACAGTGGGTCTGTGGGCGCAGGGCGGAACATTTTCTCAATAGGTGGGTTCATTGCCCTCGTTTGACGGAGTCTCTAGCGAGGGCTGGATTCTCCTTTGTATTGATTGTAGAAGGGGTATTCCTGTACTCTACTATCTCCACAACAAAATTCTTATGATATGATGGGTTATTTATAACGCGCTTAATACCCAGAGGTTTCTAAGCGCTGACCCGGGGATAGAACCTGTGTTGCTCAGTGTCGTCTTGCTTCCAAGGCGAGCAACATTTCCCCTGAGCTATCCTCCCGAGACTGGATTTGAAAATGCTCTGCTGCTTTCAAGAGCATGTCATTATTTTGAAGTTGGTTGTCCACCGGTGAGTCTGCCGCCAGTGGGTCCACGTGATGCGGAGAGGGTAGTAGGTAAACATCCTCTTATCATAGTAGTGGTCTACTTCCCCCAGGATATCTACCCCCTCTGTGTCTGTATTAGTATCATAAAGATCGAATTGGTCTGGGTCTTGCTGAAGGGTGTCTGGACGTGCCCTTTTTGCTGGGGGTTGAGAGGTTGATGCGTCACTAGTGGGTGGTGTATTTTGTAAACTTTATACTGCCTGTGGATTTTTCTCAAAGAAATCTGCCAGAAAGGACATTCTTCGCATTACTCCATCAATGTCTTCACAGGACCAATGAGAGGAACTTGGTATGGTTTTAGGAGTGTGAGGTATTTGTTTCTGGGGTAGACTGCCCTTTATTCTTTAAAGCTGCTGCTATAGAACCCTCCCCTTGGAAACACACTTTTTCTCCTTGTGAGATGCACTCACTTTCTCCCTATGGGAATGGGAGTGTTTTTGGAACTTCTCCCTTTAAGGAGAATCTATGGGACATGTTTTTGCACCAGATGGGCTATTTTTGAAGAGTTGGTGCTTTTTGCCGATTTCGACATTGGGTTGAGTTTCGACGGTCGGGAGGTCCGAAGCAGCGTCTTCCGACGCTCAGCTTTCGGCAGCTGTATTGGACACGGCGTTCGTGTTGCCTTTGTCTCATGACTTTGGGGGCCTGTCGTGTGGCGATCGTGATCTTGAGTGCCCAGGACACAGGGAGCTTGGGGACCTTCCCCTCGACGCCGTGTGTGGCCGTGTGGACGACAGTGTCGTCGACGTTCGGCCTTGGGTTATGTGCTTGGTGTGGGCTGCCTTGTACATGCTACTGCCGCCGGTGTCGTCCCCATAACAGAGCCGCCGGCCTGTCTGATGGTGTCGGGGGCTAGCACGTGGGATTCGATCACCTTCATCATCCGAAAAGACAGCGATGCTGCAGTCGCTGGATGCACCCTCCACGTTCATGGCAGCCTCGGCCTGCATGGCGTGGTGTGCCCAACATTTGGTCTTTCGGTCCTTTAGGGTCTTTGGTTTGAAGAGTTCATACCTGTGTAAAGAATGATTGACACAGAGTTTGGAAAAGGTACAAAATCGTAGAATTGTGAATACGTGGATTGCAGCACATTGCACTTTCAGCATTTTTGTTTTTAGGAATGAGTGTAGTTTTTAAGATATGAATTGTATGCTGTTTTGTCACACCTTATGTTCTTGATAAATATGTATTCATTAATGGATATATTAAAAATTATGTACTAAATGACATGACTACTGCATCCTTCTATAGCAGTCCACACAGGTTTTTTTGTTTGTTATAGTATCTGACTAGGGGTGACCTGAGTGCTGCAGGATTACAAGTCCCTGGTATATGTTGTGAAAGGTTGTGTACCATCACTTCCTGTGATGTCACTGGGGCGGGGGTCCAAATGACATCACTTCCTGTGATGACATCAGAGTTTAAGGGTCATGTGATGTCACTTCCGCTACCCCTGACATTTTGGTGAAATGCCGTCCCTGCTCCAACCTGCGATTGCTGCTAAGCAGCACCCTAAGTAGGGTAGGTTTGATTATAGGTTTGTAGATGGCTAGGTCACCTGTTTTTCCTGCCTAGCTTTTTAAGAGTGGTTTAATATATGCTGATTTGTGTGCTTTTGTACTACTCCTGTGTTCAGAGATTGGTTCATTAGCAATTGGATGTAGAGGGTCAGTGTTCTATGGGCAAGTAGCCGTTTGTAAATATCCGGTGGCCATGGGTTGCTTGGGTGACCCGGCCATGTTGGTTTCTTTTAGTAGGTTGCTGAAGGTTTCCTTGCTTAATGGTTCAAATTGGTTGTGTCCCACTGGTTACTGAGGTTTCTTGTAGAGTGTTGTTTGTGGTCCCACTGGAGGATTTTATGGCCTTTTAGATCGAGTGTATTTTTGTTCTAAGGTGATCCGCGATGCTGTCACATAACATTTGCGAGAGTACGGTTTTGTTGAATGAGGTTGAGTTTTTATTTCCTTGATAATTCTGTACATTTCCTTTCGTGGGTTTGTTGCCGATTGGATTGTTGCAGCCTAGTGCTTTCTTGGCATTCAAAACTGACGATTTGTATAGCCAAATATGTTGTTGGTAGTTAATTCTGTCCAATTCAGTGTAGTTTTTCCTGCATGTCTTTTGTAGTTTACGGTTTGTTTTCTTGAGTGCTCTCAGTTCGTATGTGAACCATCTGGCCACAACATTTCTGTGTGTGGTTTTGAAAGATTTGAAGGGTGCCAATTGGTCTAAATGCATCTGTTAAACAAGTGTAATGTTTTCTTCTAATATGTCTGGTGTCATTTTGTTCAGTTGTGCGGAGTCAGGCTTGGAGTCTTCTAGTAGAAGAGTTAGTGTATCCATATTAAGCTTTTTCCAGTTTGTTTTGTTTGACGTCAGATGTTTTATGTTTGTGTGTATTGCACGGCTTGGGCTTCTGACGGTTAATGGGATGATATGATGGTAGCTCCAGATAATTGGTATCGGTACCGGTGGGGTGGCAGTTGAGTGTCCATCCCTGCAGAAGATTGTGTCAAAGGTGTGTCCAGCTCTGAGTGGGTCCGTTCCCCATTTGTTGAAGGTGGAGAGTTTCCAGGAGGGTGCTGAGTGAGCTTGTTATGGTTTTGTTTTCTCTTTCAAACCAGATGTTGAAGTCTCCAAGAACGAGGTCACGCGTTACGACTAGGCTGGCTATGGCATCAGAGCATTATGTGGCAAAGTTAGAGCACTAGGTGGGTGGTCTGTAGATGCAAAGAAGGAGCAAGTGGAATTTCTTGTTGAGGTTGAAGTTAAAAATGTGGAACTGATGTAGTTTTTGTGTAACCAGAGATACGTAATCTTCTGCATTCCCAGTTAGAATGCCTTAGCTTGTAGTTGCTGGGTATGGTTTCATGAGCAATTACTTTGTAGTTGTCAGATAGCCATATTTCCGTGACGAAGAGGGCATCAGTACCATCTTCCCTTAGAAGGTCCTACATTTCTGCTTTGCCATAGATCATATTTTGAGCAGCCTGTAGGGTAGTAGAACAAGTTACTTACCAACTGTAACATATTCCTCATCGTATAATATTCGTATCCTGCCAGCTTTGCTGCTTCGGAAAAAAATAAATTCTCGGCAGAGGGCGCTGTGCACGAGGTTGTGGCGTCGATGTCCCTCGACGGGCTCCGTACCGTGTCGACGTCACCATCGGTATAAATAGCCTGTGCCGCGCACGCTGGCGTCAGTTCTATTTTTTCGAGGAAATATTCGAGGAACACCCAGGCGAGCCTCATGACTGATAGACTCTTCGTGAGAGGAAAGTGTAAGTAGCGGAAACTGTGCTGCGGGGTAGGATGGGAGGGGCGATGAGGAATACGTGGGAGGAACATCCAGTCGAAAGAACGTTACAGTTTGTAAGTAACTTGTTCTTCGAATGGATTGTGTCCTCCCATGTATTCCTCATCTTATGATAGACTCCCATAGCAGTGGTAATTTGGAGCTGGGAGTACTAGTTCTTGTTCTTATGGACGGAATGAAGTACCGCCTTGGCAAATAAACCCTCATTGAAGGAAGAGGCATCCAAGCAATAATGCTTGATGAAGGTATGCATTGATGCCCATGTTGCAGCTGAACAAATATCTGCTGCAGGGACTCCCCTCTTCAGAGCTGCAGAAGTAGCCACCCCCCTAGTGGAATGGCCTCGCAGCCCATCCGGTGGGTCTTTTCACACCAATCTGTAACACTCAATTATAGCCAGAATGATCCAGTGGTATATAGTTTGTTTTGTCACCGCTAATCCTAATTTATGACCTGTATAACCCACAAAAAGTTAGTCCTCTTGACGTAATTTTGACATTCTTGAAATGTAAAAACAGAGCCCTTTTGGGGTCCAGTTTATGCAGTCTCTCCTCTTCTTTGCCCAAATGAGGAGGAGGATAGAATGTTGGTAATATGATTTTTTTGTGACAAGTGGAAGTCAAACTACCTTTGGTAAGAAAGATGGTTTAACCTTAAGAACCACTTTGTCCTTGTAAAAAGTAGTATATGAAGGTTTATATGAGAGAGCCTGCAGTTCACTAACCCTGCGGGCTGATGTTAAGGCCACAAGAAGAGCAGTCTTCAATGTTAGAAGCCTCAAGGGGCAGGAGTGCAGAGGCTCAAAAGGTATACAAGTTAGAAACTTAAGTACTAGATTCAAATCCCAAATTGGGAGATGAAAGGGGACTGTAGGGTATACATTAGTAAGCCCTTTCAGGAATTGAATTATCAATGGAATTTTAAAGTAAGAAACCTCTTCCGAGGAGCGCTTAAAAATGGACAGCGCAGCTAGATATCCTTTAATTGTTCCGATCTGGAGCCACAGATTGGCTAGATGCAATAGGAAAGAGCACCATTGGGGTGCCACATTGAAAATGGTCCACATCCTTATCTTTGCACCAGTTACTGAATTTGTTCCAACAACACCGGTACAAGGATTTTGTTGCTGGCCTTCTGGCCGAAAGCAAGATCTCCATTACGTCATCTGGAAGATCCCAATCCTTGTATCTCAACCTCTCAGAAACCATGCGTGAAGGTTGAGTGTCTTGGCCAATGGATGGAGAACCCGACCTTCCTCTTGCGAGAGAAGATCCTCTCTTTGCGGAAGACGTATTGGAGGGCAGATGGACATGTCCAGAAGGTCTGGGTACCACGTCCTCCTGGCCCAATTCGGGGCAATTAGGATCATGGTTTTCCTGAACTTTCTCAACCTCCAGATTACTTGAGGAATCACGGGGACTGGAAGAAACGCGAGGAAACACGAAGCAAACTTCCAGTCCACCACGAACGCATCTCCTAGAGCTCCTCTCGGAGGAAATTCCTTTGAGCAGTACTGTTCGCACTCCCGGTTTACCGTGGTCGCGAACAGATCCACTTGAGGGGTTACGCAAAGGGCAAAGATCTCCAGAAGGACTTCCTGAGCTAGCTCCCACTCGTGGGAGACTGTGCTCTGCCTGCTCAAAGCGTCTGCTGCCGTGTTCTGCTCTCTGGCTAGGTGAACTGCCGATAGAGAGATTCCTTCTCGTATTGCCCAGAACCAGAGCTGCATTGCCTCTCTGTACAGTGGTAGTGACCCTACGCCTCCTCTCTTGTTGAGGCAGTACATGGCAACCGTGTTGTCCGTCATTATCAGGACATTCTTTCCCTTTACATAGGGCATGAAGGCCTTCAGCTCCAATAGGTTGATGTGTAGTTTGGACTCCGATGGAGACCAACGACCGCGGATTGTCAGATAGTTGGTATGGGCACACCAGCCCGTTAGTGAGGCGTTCGTTACTACTGTTATCTCCGGCCATGGTTGCCAAAAAGATTCTTCCTTGAGGATTTTGTTGTTGCAAGCCCACCACAGTAGATCCTGAGCAACTGCGTTCGGGACTTGCAGAAGATCTGACATAGTCCCCGAGAACTGGGACCACTGAGTTCTGTGGGCCCATTGAAGGGATCTCATTCTCAATCTGGCCTCTGGCACCAGAAAAATGCAGAATGCCATGGGGCCAAGCAACCTCAGAAAATAAAATAGAAGGCTGGCAGATGCTGGGCATTCTGGAACTTTGTTACCATCTTCAGAATGTGGAGAGCTCTCACCTCAGGAGGCGAGGCTTTGCCCGAGGAAGTATCCAAAACTGTTCCGATAAACTGGAACTTTTGGGATGGCATTATGTTACACTTCTTGAAATTGAGGGAGAAGCCCAGTTTGTGAAGGAAGTGACAGGTGATCGACAGATGTTCCTGAGCTTGTTCGGGAGATTGCGCTCTGATCAACCAATCGTCCACGTAGGGGTAGACGTGAATCCCCACCCTCCTGAGACTCGCTGCCACAACCGCCATCAGTTTGGTGAAAACCCTTTGGGCGGAGGTCAGCTTAAATGGCAGAAATCGAAACTGAAAGTGAAAACTGCCAACCTCAGGTACTTTCATGTGCCAATCCATCCAACGCACAGAAAGTAAGCATCCTGAAGGTCCAATGATACCAACCAGTCTTGGCGTTGGAGAGCCTGAAGGATTTGAGAAAGGGTTACAATCTTGAACTTGTCCTTCCTGAAGAACTTGTTGAAGTTTCTTAAGTCCAAAATGGGTCTCAATCTTCCGTCCTTCTTTGGAATGAGAAAGGAGGGGCGTACCAACCCTTGTTCCTCTTTGCTACAGGTACCCGTTCTATTGCACCTTTCTCTAGCAGGGTTAAAATCTCCTGCAATAGGAGCAGATCTGGAATTTTGACAGAGCTGGTTCCCGGTGGATGGTCCTGGGCCTTTTTAGGAAGGGAAGGCAGTAACCTTAAGCTACTGTCTCCAGTGCTCAAGTATCTGAAGTAATGCCCCGCCATTCTTTCAGATGTTGAGATTCTGCCTTCCACCAGGGTTTTGTGCGATAAGGCCTCAGAGTGACTTGAAGGCGGCTGCAGGAACGGCATAGGGCAAAGATGCCGTTCCTGAGGCTGGTTTTTCACTTTTTCCTCGTCCACCACAAGCAACATTTCTCTTGCCTCTTTGAATTGCTTGTCCTCTTCCTATACCAAAAGAAGAGTAGTACCGAAAAGAATGACCTCTCCAGGAAGATGAGCCTGAATAAGGTTTCTGAGGCTGCCGCATGGAGACGCGAAGAGATTTAGCTGCCGCTTTTGAGGTCTGTAGTTTTTCAAAGCTTTCATCAGCTTTACTACCAAACAGCCTCAAGCCATCACAAGGCATGTTGAGAAGTCTGGCCTGCACATCTAGTGCAAACCCTGACTTCCTCAACCACACAAATCTGTGTACCATTGTGCTTGCAGCCATGGATCTGCTGATGTTATCAGCAGTAGACAGTCCAGACTGGAGGCATTCCCCCATTGTCTCCTTTCCACCTTTGACAATATTCAGGAAGCCTTCCCTTTCCTCGCCTTCCGGATTATGTTCAGCCGCCGCCAAAATGCAGTCCCACAGGGTATGGGTGAACCTGGCCAGGGTACAGGTGACATTAGTTGACTCGAGAGCCATGCTACCTGAAGTAAAGACCTTACGGGCCCAAGCTTCCACCTTCTTGTCCTCTCTACCCGGGGGATAGATGGATATGCTGTCTGTCTTGAGGAAGTTGCAGCCTGAATCACCAGACTTTCTGGAGTGGGATGCCTGCTTAAATAATCAGCATCAGAACTAGAAGTTCTATACTTCTTAGGAAAATTACTGTTGACTGTAGCAATTCTATCAGAAACTTCCCAGTTTTTTTCTAGCGTTCTTTGAAGTGCCCTATGGAAGGGGAAAACTGGATCCTTCTGGGGGCCCTGATCAAGTATGTCAGTCATATCATCCTAATCAAAAGTGGGTGAGGCTCTACCCCAGCCCATGTATTCCACCACTCTATTCATTAAACTCCTGTATCCTGAATCCTGAAACTGCATGTTCTGCAGGGTCAGGTTTTGCAAACTCCAGCTCAGTCAACGTATTAATGCTCGTACCTTGTATCACACAGGTCTCATTTTCGATTCTGGATCGATTCATTCTCCTGGGACCTCTCTAGTACCATATTGTACTCCAAAAGGAGGAACCTCTTCTTCATAGCCACTTTCTTCAAAAATAGAAGACATAGACTTAAAGTCTGACTTAGGTAAAGCAGTAAATCTCCTTTCCTGTTCATGAATTTGGGTCGAAGGAACCGAAGGAACCTTTGATGGTATTGAAGGAGTCTTCGAGGACACCGATGAGGTATTCGACAAAGGCGTTGAAAACACTTTTGGCTTAGATGTTGAAGCCGTCGGCGTCGACAAAGTCGTCGAGGGTTTCAACGACTTATTTTTTATACGGTGTCAGGGAAACACTCTATTCGAGGAATCTTTGACGATTTGATATCGACTCGAGTCTTACGAGTTTCACCCATACTACTGGGTTTTACCACAGTAGTTCCTGACTTCCCAGTGTCGTCCGACAGAGCGACCAGGGTCTGGCTCTTTTGAGGCTTCTTTGAGGGGGTCGACACCGTTTTCTCAAAGACCTCCATAATCTTCCTCCTAAATTCTTCACATTTTCTTGGGGAATCCGACTTAGTCGGGCATCGTACCAATTCAGTGATGTATAGGAGGATGAAGAGGGAGATCTATGTCTCCTCTTAACCTTTTTTGAAGAGTAAGATTAAGAGTGTCTCGCGAGATGTAGATCTCAGAGTGTTTACGACGATCCGATTCTTTCGAATCGCTCGACTTCCTATGTCTTTTTGACGAGGCCTTCGAGGAGGCCTTGGAAGCTTCACGCCCCACCGTCAGTTTACCTTTCCTGTCACGAAGGGCCTTCAACGGCATCAACTGACAGAGCCACAGTCGCCGGTTCGATGGTCTGAACCTAGGCACCAAATACAAACGCAGTGAGGATCTGTAATCGACATCTTCGATCCGCAGTCGATACATTTTTTGAACCCCGTCTTGGGAGTAGAAGGGGTGGCAGAAGACGACATTCTCAGAAGAAAATCTCAAAGCGCGCCGTTCGAGAGCAAAGCAATCAGAAAAACGGAACTGCAGCCAACGGGGGCGGAACAAGCTATTGATACTGATGGTGGCGTCGACACGGTACGGAGCCAGTCGAGGGACATCGACGCCATGACCTCGTGCACAGCACCCTCTGCTGAGAATTCTTTTTTCCGAAGCAGCGAAGCTGGCAGGATACGAATATCATACGATGAGGAATACGTGGGAGGACACAATCCATTCGAATGTGTGTTTTGGAGGACTTCTTGCTCAATGCTTTTACAGTGGTCCCTTGGCAGTGGGGTGTGTAGGTCGTTTGTCTACCAGCTGGGTGGGGGTGGTTGTTTGTGTGGCTGCCTCATTTGTCCCTTCGTTGAGGAGTTCCAGTAGGTTGCGTGATGCGTTTATCTGTTTTGTATCTTTGTAGTTAGGCGACTGATTGTCTGAGTAGCATGTTTTTCATTCTCTGGTTATGAAGGAGTGTTGGTGGCGGGAGATCCCAGATTTGGTCAGACACTTACAGGTGTCTTTCAGGTGGAATTTTCTGCATTGCAGGATTCGGTTTTCTGTTCTGGCTAGTATAGTAGAGCTTTTTCTGACATCCCCTGGGTCTTTATTTTGTGGATTGATTGATTTTTGATCTGGCTGGTTTGTAGGTGTAGAGGTAGTGAGATTTGTATGACGTTTATGGTCTCTTTTTATTCCATATTTTTAGTTCCTTTAATGTGTTTGGTGATGATTTAGAGGTCTTGTGAAGTCAGATTGGGGGCTACTGTCTCTAGGTGGTTGCAGTGCTACAAATAAGATGGGAGTATTTTACTGACTTTTTTTTTTTAAGTTGGGCATAAAAATATTTAGGGAGTCAAATATGAAGTCCCATTACATAATTTAATAAGTGAGTAAACCGGCAAAACAAATGTTTTGCAATAACTTTCTTCCCACCAAGTTACTCATGCACATTAAAATATAACCGTTTACATCTCAAGAGTAGGCAGTAATAATAGTATAGTTTTTTCCTTTAATACCCAGTGTACCTCTGGTCCAAACAGATCCATGGAGCTGCCTGCATTAAGGAGAGGATCGTGCTTCTAAGCCTATTTACTATTTTTGTTGTAAGTATTTTAACTCTATTTTTATTTTCTGGGAGTGTTTTTAGGGAGTAAAAGTGGCCGATATACCACTTATGTGTAGGGCTGGGTGCCGGAGTGGTGTCTTTTCCCTTTCCTGCACTGTGAACAACATGCGAGGGAGACTGAAATGGTGGGCTAGCGCACAGAGGACAGTGAAAGAAAAGTCAAGGAGTGAGGCAGACAATGTATAAACCCAGCAAAAAATGAATATTCTTATGATAATCTAGCTGCACCTTAGTGACTGGACCTTTACTGTCCAGATTGCTCCTACTCTGCCCCACCCTCAAAACAGTTCACAGCCTACTGTCCGTGATCTAAAGATCACAGGCACAGAAGACCATGAATGGAAGGCCGGGGAGTTCTGAGGTCGAGACCCACACCACACCTCCCAGGAAAACACCAGCGCGGAGAAGGTGGTAATGTATGTGTGTGTGGTGGGAAGGTAAATGTGAGGGGTGGCAGTGACCCCCCCCCCAACCCCAGACAAAAAGCAAAACCAGCAAATGTGGGGTGCAGCGGGTTGGGACGGGAGGGACCAGGGGGTAAAGTTTTCTGAAACAGCTGTTGAAAGCTGCACCAATAAATCAGCCAAATAAATGCTGTGTTTTTGGTATGCAGCCTTCAACAGGTGGTATTTAGACATAGAACCAATAAAAAAATCTTCCACAAGTGTACCCAGTCCTCTTGCTACATACTGAACCCTCTTAAATCACATTCAATTGGAAACTGTTCATTTTCTTGGGTCATCTTCACTTTGCAAACAAACTAAATGACTCTTACGGACATCAAAGGGCTCATCTTCAAATGTAATGTCTAAACTACAAGCTCTTCCATCATGTTTGCTACAGTAACATAATTTGAAAGTATTAGGGGAACATTATTTCTAGAGGTTTCCTTTTGTATCTATGCTCCTTCCTACACAGTCATGAAATGAATTGTGAAGGTTTAAGGTATCTGCTAGCAAAATATCTTAGCTAGCATTACAATGGGCTTCCGTATTGCCAGTAACAATGACTCCATGCTGAAAACTGCTGTTGGGTCATGATGCATTGTATTCAATCACACGTGCAGCAAAATCAAGTGCACAGAAACCAAGTTTAGACAAACAAAATCACAGAAACGGAATTACTAGGCAGACACTGTGCGCTTCATGCACATTTATTTTGAAAAATCTTCAGTATGTAGATTTTATTAGATGTAGATGTACCAACGCCCCAGTAAATTCAAATTGCAAGCTACTAGCCAGCCATAAAAAAGTCACTCACCACCTCAATTCTATATATGTACAAAGCACACAATTTCTTACTCACCAAGAGTCAGATATTACTAGCCAGTGGCGAGTACAACTTTTTGCACCCTGTTCAACAACCACTAACGCAAGGGTGCCAGATCTTGCAAACCTGCTTATCAAGTGCTTCAAAGAAGCAGAGATTTCACTAGAACCATTTGGAATTTAGGAAAGAGGTCAAGACTACCTTCTCTCAGACTTGGGTCAGAAAGGACAACTGACATAGCTCACTACCCTGGCCAGAAGACTATTCCACTAGTTCTGACAGTCTAAACAGTAGTAATGGTATTAAAATTGTAGTGACATACCCATCCTCAATTAAGTTCTTCTACATAGGCAATGCAACATCATGTCAAGCTGAGAAAGTTGCCCTATAACCCTACATTATGCTCTCAACGGCTCCCTTTTCTACTAGAACTCTGAATCAATGCGTTAGTCTTGGAAGTAAGACTACTCAGAGAAGCATAGGTTTGAATCCCAGTCCCAAGCTTAGAGATAGTTCTCCAGCATTAAGCGTGTTGTAAAAGGTTAATTAACTCTGATAAGGCTCATTACAAATCATCAGTAGATGCAATGAAAATGTTATCATTAGTCCAGATTAAAACAATGGTCAGGAAAATGGTTTTCTTACCTTGTGTATTGCATGCAAGCAATCAAGCAGAGTTAGATGAAAACTGCAGCTGCCAAAAGCGGCATCCCTGTAATATAGGAACAAATGTTAAAATAATGTTTCCCTCCCCAACAATTCTTATTTTATTTGCAAAGGAATGTACCAATACACAAGTAAAACATGCAAGGGTAAACATTCTGCAAGTTAACCAGATAGCTTTTCTCCATTAGCGCATCTGATAAGGAGATTGCATGTCACCGACTAATTTTGTGATGTGGATAAACGTACAAGGCTGAATGACCTATGAGGTGATTTGCAATGTCCTTATTACGTGTGCAAACAGTAATGTATTCCATTTAAAACCTGGGGTCCCCCATCAATGCTTAGTGTTCCAGCCTCTCTGATAAAAGAAATTCCAGTTGCAGATCATTGAAGAACATTTTAAAAGTCAGTCTTGTGGAAATTGACAAAAAGACTAGCACGCATCTCAATTTGATCTAAACAATGTTTTAAGCTCCTTAGTGCAGATCCTTTTAAAATCATATTCTAATATGTGTTAACAAACATTCTCCAACAGTCCACATGAAAGAAATTGAGATATCTATTGAACAGTTTTAGTGGCAACTGGTAATGTGCTCAGCAAACTGCTTCCAAGTCACTGCGAAATCAGAACATAATTGCATTAATTTATTATGATAAGTACTGAAATTATTTTTTTAATTAAAGGGGAGTACTAATGTTACAATGAGATTAACATAAATTATAGGTAACCAAAGGCTTTCCATGTATAAAGAATAATGAACCCTCAACTTCCAGTAGAAAAATGTTAGGTCTAAAAAACAGTTCTTACACCGGGCAATCCCATTACTGGGAACTTTACAATGCTAGGATAGTGAAATGGGGAAGACGCAATCCAGGTAGTGGAGGGTGAAATAGGATCAAAAATAAAAAAAGTGGTAACATTATATTCAGCAGTATACAGTTACACACAGCTAAGAAAGGACACAACTCGGTCTGATTGCTTTACACATGCATGTAACACCAATACAGGTCCCAAGGTTCGTAAACTGCAATTTGTGGTCTATTATTTAGATCTACAAAATAGGAGTGCCATCCAAGTCTTGAGATGAGCAAGCAGTCAATGGAATGGGTTTGTGACAAGAAGATCATGAAAACAGTAGGTTTTAGAAACCATATGACTAAGATTAACAGATTCAAAAGAGGTGGTGTGCGCTAGAAGAAAATCAACCTGAAATTTACTTTTCCTCGTGGAGGAGATTAGAAGCATGAGGGCGGACATTGGAGGGAGAGCCGACAAAATCACACACACAATTGATAAGATGGAGGCAAGGCTGGAGGAGGTGGAACATAACCAGTGCTCCCTGGACACGATGGAGACCCAAATATATTGAGGTGTGCCTGACTGAGGTAGAAAGGAGGAGGAAATCCTCAGGAAAATGGACTGAGAATCGTGAGAGGCGGAATAACCTCTGGCTATTTGGAATCCCTGAGAAAGAGGGGGAGACCGAGAAAGAATTACAAAGTGCCTTATACGCCATCACCAAACTAATCTTCGACAATGATTCCATTGACGAGATCAAGATCGAGAGGCTACACAGATCTGGGGGTGCCGCAGGTGGCCCCAGATCTGTTCGTGTCCGCTTTCACATCTACGGAGACGGACTCCAAATTCTGGCAAAAGCACGAAAAAGGGACCCAGTGATGTGTGGTCCAGCAAGGGTGACTGTCTTCCAGAACCTGTCCTAGCTCACCCTCTCAAAAAGAAGGCTCTGCGGTTGGGCTCTGGTTTGCCCCACCCATGGTTTGTTGAGGGGGTTCTTGGGTTTAAAGGTTTGGTTAAAGAAGGGGGGGGTGGGGAGAGCGCCAAGAATCGGTATAGGGGTAATAGGTGTGAAGTGGAGGGAGACAAGTATAAATGGCGCAAAGAAAATGGGCCCAACTATGTGGGGGTCCTGTAGGTGGTTCGGTCTTCACCTGGTGATGTAAACACGAAGGGGCCAGATGTGGGACGGGGGGGGTCCGGGGTTTGAAGATGGGGGTGAGGTGGAGGTTTCCTGGTACAGGCTCTACTAGCACTAGAGATATCTTTGGGAAGGGTTCATGTTGACACCCTGAGGTCCCACAGGTGGAACGAAACGAACGCCTGGATAGGGATAACATGATGACGCAAGTGGAAAATAGGCCCGGGCGGTGGGGGAGACACCTACAAATAGGCACCATGAAAGTGAAAGGTTTGAACTCGCCTAAAAACCATCCCTTGTGGCTAGGGAATTTCGTCGGCCGGGAGTTCTGGGGCTCTGGCCCCCTGAGAAAGGCAGGGGTTGTAACGAAGGGGCTTAGAATGGAAATCACCAAGGTTTGCTTTGATGTGGAGGGGAGGGCCCTTTTGGTCTCAGGAGACATTAGAAAGATAAGGTTCACGTTTGCCACTGTATATGCCCCTAATCAGGGACAGTTAAGATTTCTGAAAGCACACAATGGCGAAAATTTTGGTTGAAAGCTTGGGGCATCTGATCACAGGGGATGACTTCAACAGGTGGGCGGATATGGTAAAGGGTAGGCAAAGGCATGGGAACAGGGCGCAGGAGCCCCCGGCATCCAGACACCGCGAGTTTCACGACTCGCTGGGGGACTGTGGGTTAGGGATATATGGCGCCACCTCCACCCACGGACATTGGTTTACATGTTCTACTCCCCACCACATGGGACCTACACAAGGATCAATGACCTCTCTTATTCTAATGACATATGGGATCAAGCACGGGGCTTGGAGATCATTTCGATCTCCTGGTCAGATAATGATATGGTGACTGGACATACAGTGGCTGGGTCTCACCCCCAAAGGGTCCAAATGGGGGTGTAATGAATCCCTCTGGAAGGACTGTGTTCCACTCGAAAATGAATAAGGGAATAGCGCAATAATTCAAGATGAAGAATACTTGGGAGGTGGAATTATGAGAAGTTGTATGCCTCAGAAGTGAACCACAGAGGCGCACAACAGACTCCTATTTGGAGGCCACTAATCTCCCGAAACTCTCTGAAGAAGAAATTACCATGTAGGAGACTCCCATAATGGAAGATGAAGTTAGAAGGGTGGTGGCAAGGTTGCCCTCGGGGAAGGCCCCGGGAGAAGACCGTTTCACTGCAGGATTCTATAAAAAACAGTTCTCCCCACCCTACTCCCTTTCATGACTGAGTTGTTCAATCACATACTTAACACGGGCCGGGTCCCGGAACCTTTCTCCCGGGCTCTTATTACAGTGATACCTAAAGGAGGTAGAGACCCTCGTGGTGTGGGGCCTATCGCCCGATCTCCCTCCTTAACACGGACAGCAAGCTGTATAGCAGGGTGAGGCCACAAGATTGGAAGGGTATATGCTGAGATTGATTCACTCTGACCAAGTGGGGTTCATTAAGGGGTGGCAGGGGGCGGACACAATGAGGAAGACATTACACTTGAAACACGCATTCCCAGAGATGGGGGGAGGGGTGACCCGTCTCTTCTCTCAATTGATGCAGAGAATTTTTTTTTTTAATTTTAATTTTACATTTTTATGCGCACACACAGCCCACAGGCATCGAGGCACTGTTACAGAAATAGTTTTTTGTTTTTTTGTTGCGTAATCAGTTTTTTTGTTTGTCTTAGTTGCGTATTTATAACGCGCTTAAACACCCAGAGGTTTCTACGGGCGGACCCGGGGATCGAACCTGTGTTGCTTCGTGTCGTCTTGTTTCCAAGGCGCGCACGTTGCTACTGAGCTATCCTCCCGGACAGAAGGCCTTTGATTGGGTGTAGTGGGGTTTCCTCAGGGCGGTCCTGGTCAAATCCGGTATTGGGGAAAGGCTTCTTTGAGGGATTATGGCAGTGTACACGTCCCCAATGGCCTCCGTCATGGTAAATGGGGGGGTACTCATGGTGGATCGCACTTGGGAAGGGAACTACACAGGGGTGTCCCCTCGTTCCAACATTGTATGACCCAGAGGTGGTGGGTAGGGTGGACTACAAGGTCACCTTACATGCAGACAATATGCTGCTACATGCGAGCGAACCCCTGGTCCCCATGCCGGCAGCACTCCGACCGATTAAACATTATGGTTACCATGGCCGGGCTAAATATTTACAGATTCAAATTGGTTATTTTCCCTCTGGACAGGAGGAGGGATGGGGACATTGGGGGGTTTACACCACTTGGGCTGCAGGTCAACTTAAACACAATGAAATACTTAGGCATTAATCTTACGAGGGATCTCGAAAGGCTATTCAAAGCCAATTACTCCCCCCCCCCCCCACTGATGTCAAAAATACACGCAAACTTAACAAAATGGCTAACAATTTCATGGTTGGGTCGTCGCAATGCAATGAAAATGATACTCCCATACGGATTTCGGAGATGTTTTTTCGCGAGATACAGGGGGGCCTTCATAGGTTCCGCTGGTAGGGGGAAAAAGGCAAGAATTACCAGGGAAACCCTGATTTTACCAATGGAGAAGGGGGGCTCCCTGATGTGAGGCTCTATTATAAGGCTGCCCAACTTAGAATCCTAAATCCCCACCTCAGGTCCCAAGCAGACCAACAATGGCTGGCTCTGGACAACTATCACTTGCGCCCTGCTACGGTTGGGGAATGGTTGTGGGTGCCTAGGAATAGGCTGCCACAGAGAATCTGGGAGCATCCTATCCTGGGGACAATTTGGGACATCTGGAGACAAAGGGCAGATTTGAAGGAGATTACCACATGGCCTTCACCCCTGGTTCACCTCTGGGTACCGGGAGTATGAGACACCATACCCAATCCAGGGAGATTTCAGAAATGGTTTGAGGCCGGTCTCGAGAGGATAGGACAGCTCTTCAGGAGAGCACATTGATCAACATAACAGACTTAGAGGAGGCTCTAGGCATAGGCAGAATCTCAGCATTCTTATTCTTGCAGCTAAAAGGGACCCTCACAGAGCCGAACATCAGGGAAAAGACAAGGAGAGATCTCACTCCCTTTGAAACTATACTGGACAGGGGTACTTAAATTAGAGTGTTGATATCTGCCACGTATGGGGCCTTGCTCTGGCCGGGAGATAGGACCACCGAAAACTTGAAATGGCGGTGGGTGAGAGACCTAGGGGTGGAGATAGACAGTCCTCTGGAGGAGACTGTGCAGGATGGGGTTTCCAAGACATCATTATCCTGCCAGTCTAGACATAACTTCAACAAACGCCTCCATAGGTGGCAATTTCACCCGGTCAGACTGTCGGAAATGTTTCCTACTACAAGTCCCATATGTTGGAGAGGTTTTGAAGAGAGTCGATTATTGGCACATGCGGTGGGGCTGTCCCAGGTTAAAGGTCTTCTGGTATGAGGTCCTTGGGTGGATCAGAGACCGAGACGGTGCAGCCAGAAATAAAAACACCCCTGCTGGCATTGTTTGGGTTAGGAGGAGGAGGAGGATGGAGAGTATTCCAGGCTCCTCAAAATGGCAGCGTCCTTACTGCTGGCTGCTAGGGCCTGTATTGCCACCAAACGGAAAAATGAACACCCACCCAGCAGGAGAGAATGGTCTAACGTTGCTAAGAATATTTATACCATGGAAAGAATTACAGTGAATATATATAGCCGGACACACAGGCAGGGCGGTTCGAGGTGATACTCCCAAGGGACGGGGTCTATGAAAAAGGTGGTGAAACATGGGTGGCGGAGAGGAGGAATTGTGCTGTTCAGAGGGTGCCTTCACAGTAGGGGGGACTAGGGGACTAAAAATAGATGTGTTCGCCCGACAGAGGTCTCAGAACTCTAGCAAAGAAGGAGCAAGCAGCACCAGGGGAAAGGTGTGGGGGATTGGCGGGGGTGGGTAACAGGGACTTTGTTGGGTTTTTTCTTAACTTGTAATGTCGTACTCTTCTGCAAAATAAAATCAAATGTGGAAAAAAAGTGAAAACGTCAAATATTTTCGACCAAGTAGACCCATCCCGGTTGGTGACCTCAGAATGTGCCACAAATCAAGGTGCCCTTTAAAAAAAACAGACAGCAGTGGAGTAGGATAGAAATGGTGGGAGATGTCACCATGGGATTGTGATGAAGGAAATGTGTTTTCTGCTTAGATGCAGCAAAACGGGGTCCAGGCTAAAAAAGGAAACATTACTTACCAGTAATATCATTTGTGCAGATTGACATTGTAAGAATGTTTACATATTTCAAATCCATTTATTCCAAACCTATAATACTTTAATGTAACAAATCCCTTTCAGTTTTAATTTCTCTTTCCCTCTATCTCACAATTCAAAGGTTTGGATAGATGCATGCGACTAAAACAGACTATGCTGAAGAAAAGCTATTCTAGTAAGCAACATGGTCCCCCTTCTGTAGTCTGGAACCCCTTTGCATAAATTAATGAGCCGTATTTCCTCTGTGGAAAGTCAGCAGTCCTTGCCCCACATGGGAGAGTCTGCCCTTGCTTAGGATTGATGCAATAAAATTTGATTAAAGTGATTCCAAGATGGCCGCCAGGGTGAGGAGACGCATCTAAGCTGCGCTCCGCCTGGGCCGCCTTGAAGCAGTTGGCACAATCAATTTAAACGAAACACCCACCCCCCTTCCGGCAAGATAACTCGGCGCCGACTCGCTGTTGGCAACGAATCAGGAGCGGAGTTCGACAGGGGCCAGCCCCTCCCCCACCGAAGGAGACTGAAACCCTCCCGGGACCCTGAGAG
The DNA here is from genome assembly GCF_040938575.1 of Ambystoma mexicanum. Lineage (NCBI taxonomy): Eukaryota > Metazoa > Chordata > Amphibia > Caudata > Ambystomatidae > Ambystoma > Ambystoma mexicanum. The sequence continues at coordinate 1,087,903,513 of NC_090935.1, read as the reverse complement.
GAGAGTAGCGGCCGGGAAGAAAATCAGACCAGGCAGGAAAGGGCAGTGGAATTGCGCCCCCCCCCCCCCACGGAACGAAGAACCCCGGACCCGGGGGCACTGCTGGCGACTGTGGTGCGGGGCAACCCCCCCCCCCCCAGCGGCAAAGCACGAGCTGAACTGCGCCCGACCAGACGGTGACAGAGGGAAGTATCTGCGGGGAAGGCCTGAGAGGACGGTGAAGCCAAGGGCGGACCGCTCGGATCGCGGACCGCCCTGTGGAACCTGCATCCCCGATTGAAGAGGTGAGCCCTGCGTGGGGGGACCGACCACGGGACCGGACCAAGAGCTAAGGAGGGAAGGTGCGGTGGGGACAGTTGGAGGTAGCCCCAAGCAGGCTCCCGCACACCCGAAACACAGGGCAATACCTGGGGGGGAGGGGGGGAAGGGCGGACCAGGGAACACAAAAGTAGAAAATAAAATTTAAAAAATAATAATAAATGAAAGCCAGCCGAAAGAAGATATAACCTCCACACGCAACTGCCAAAGGGTGGCACAGAACGTATTCAACAATTAATAACAGAATGATGGGGGGCTCCCCTCCCCCCTAGAGCGCCACACTGCAAAACGCGATAACTCTCCTCAGCAATCCCGACGGCAGAGAGCGGCTGAGACACCAAAGAGACCCCCCACCCCCCAAAGAGACGTAATAAAAGTAAGCACAGTGGACCCTGGACTGAGGAGGAGGTGACACAAGAGGAGCACGCCAGGGGGGAGCCACTAGCACTAAGCAACAAGGGAGGGAAAAGTCTGGAACACCCCTGCCATCACAAGCCTGCAGTAACAGATACCACGGGAAGGATGCAGAATTCAGAGCACACAGGCTCAGAGTCAACCGGGGCTCGGATCACAAACACTTGGAGAAATCAAATTGGCGGTCTGTCAGGAAGACTACAGCAGGAGGGTATTAAGACCCCATCGACACCCCAGTAAAGATAATATACCATGTCAAGAGCTAAAGGGAAAGGCAACACCACGCAACAGACACCATAATCCACTAAAGACGAAACATCTTACAAATGTGGTCAACAGAAGGCTCATCACAACCTAGAGGGAAAACCCAGGGAGATCCCCAGGGTGAGAGCGATAAACCTACTCACCACCAACCACCACCAACGAGAGAAGATATGCAAACCTGGTTTCTGGACTTGCAGGAAAAGTTCATGTCCACAGTTCAAGAACAATTTACAACTATGAAGAACAAAATGAAACAGGCGGTGCAGGACATGAAACTTGACATGGCCAAACTAGAAGAGAGAACTGATTTAGTGGAGAGAACAATCCAGAGCATCGAGGAAGACATGAAACAGACTAGTGAAACACAAGAACATCTGGTAAGACTCACCCATAACCTGGAAATACAAGGCGAAGATCTGGAAAACCGCTCCAGACGCTCCAATATACGCATAAAAAATATGGCGGAATCTGTACTCGATAAAGATCTACAATTGGCAGTGAAGGAAGTGTTCAGAGATATCCTAGAAGCTTAAGACGCAGAAGAAATTGGGATAGACCGAGTCCACAGGGTAGGACCGAAAAGAACTGGGGCACCGGGAGAAAGCCCATGCGATGTCCTGGCGGCTCTCTCCTCATACCCACAGAAAGAACAGATACTGAGGAGGGCAAGAGAACTGGAAAATATTAAAATGAATGGACAAGACATACAATTATAATCAGGACTGAGCTCTAGTAACCCTACAAAAAAGGAGAGCCATGGCATCACTGGTAAGGGCGCTGGTGGCAAGACAAATCCGCTACAAATGGACCTTCCCATTCGAGCTGTTGTTCACTTGGGAAGGAAAACAGAAGAGCGACCACATGGGAAGAAGGCCTCAACATGATGGGACTCCAGGATGAGGATATGGAACAGGAGGAATCCACAGCAAGGAGATAACAAATAAGGAAACCAAGAGGCTGGTAAACAAGCAAGCAAAAGAGGTTAAACTCAGGAAGGGAGAACCGGAGAAAATTACTATGAGAAATTCAAAAAATAAAAAACACTATGGGCAACAGCGCAGAGACACCTAAATAAAGACCAAGCCGGGGGGGGGACCGGTGAGAATGGAACTGTTACGAATCACATGCAGATGGCAGTCCGGTCGGGACCCATCGGCTTGGATTCCGGTAAGGACAGATGGAACTGTGGGGTTTAGGATCCCCTACGAAACATCCCCCGAGGGTGAGAGGGCAGGGAGCGATGGGCGCAACGCCCTAGCGTCAGTACGAACCCTCACCCCACTCGGGGGTAAATCTGTTTGGTTTAAAGTTATAGGTTGGGGGGGGAGTTAATGGGAGGGGTCAGGTGGGTCGGGGGCATGAACAAAGGAAATATGGCAAAGAAGGGGACTCAAGGACAATGCAATAATACATAACAAAATGGGGATGATACGCATTTTAATCTATAACATCAGGGGCATGAATCATCCAACGAAGCGGGTGAAGCTAGAAAAACAGGCTAAAAGGGAAAGAGCGAATATACTTCTGCTCCAAGAAACTCATATCAGGACGAGGGACAAACAGAAAATACGCATAAAGGGGTTTAAAATGTGGGCGCAGGCAACGACAACAGAGAAAAAAGCGGGGGTGTTGATAGCGGTGAGAGAAGGGAGAGACACTAAGGAACAAGTTACTTACCTGTAACTGTTGTTCTCCAGCATGGGTCTGGCATGGATTCACATGCTCATGAATATTCCCCGTCGTCAGGCTGGGAATCCTCGGTAAAGAAAAAACCAGTATCATTTTCGTTTCTGATCTGTCTTTCGTAGTAATAACCAATCACTGGTCTCTGCGTCATACTGACCACAGCCAATGACTGCCCTCTACCTAAGCACCGCCTCTGGCAGCCATCTTCAGATTTGGAAGCACGTGAAGTGGCAGTATGACCAAGTGAAGAGCCGCAGAGGGGTAGGCGGGAGGGTTCGCATGTGAATTCATGCCAGACCCATGCTGGAGAACAACAGTTACAGGTAAGTAACTTGTTCCTTCTCCAGCATGGGGTCTGGCATGGATTCACATGCTCATGAATAAAGAATACATAGCAGTACACACATGCACAACCACGGGAGGTGGCAAAGGCTCAACATTAAGCATTGCATCAAACTCAACATTAAGCATCTTACCTCCTCACCAGGCTCACCTCAGGCGAACAGGTTGCGCAGCACTGCTTGGCCGACCCTGGACTCCTCCCTGGAATCCCGATCGACGCAGTAGAACTTCGTGAAGGTGTGCGTCGACCTCCACGTAGCAGCCCTGCATATGTCCAGCAGGGGCACACCAGAAAGGAACGCCGTGGTAGCTGCGATCGCTCTGGTGGAATGGGCTCTCGGACGGCCAGGCAGCGGTCGGTTTGCCAACCGATGACAGTACATGATACAGCCGGAGAGCCATCTGGAAATGGAAGCCTTCGAGAGAGCCTTCCCCTGATTGACAGGTCCAAAGTTCACAAAGAGTTGTGACGTCTTCCGAAAACACTTCGTGCGGTCCACGTAGAACTTCAGCGCTCTAGCCACATCCAGCGAGTGCAAAGTTCTCTCAGCCGGCGACGAAGGCGACGGGAAGAATACAGGCAACACCAAGGGTTCGTTGAGGTGGAAGTCCGACGGCACCTTGGGCATGAAGGAGGGGTGCGTCCTGAGCACTACCCTCGTGTCGTGAAAAGTCAAGTACGGGGCCTTGCAGGAAAGGGCCTGGATCTCTCCCACCCGTCGTGCGGAGGTGATGGCCACAAGAAACGCTGTTTTCCACGACAGAAACTTCAACGGGGCCGAGTGCAGAGGCTCGAACGGAGGTCCCATGAGCTTGGTCAGCACCACGTTGAGCTCCCACGCCGGGGCCGGAGCCTTCACCGGCGGGAACGATCTGAACAGTCCCTTCATGAACTCTTTCACCAGACGATGAGACCACAAGGACGTCCGCCCCGTGGTTCTGGTGTATCGGGAGATCGCAGCAAGATGAATCTTGATGGACGCGTGTGCCAGTCCAGCTTTGGCCAGCGTCAGCAGGTACGGCAGTACTTGGGGAGCCGTAATCCGTAGAGGGTTAACCTTCTGTGCGTGGCACCAGACAGAGAACCTCTTCCATTTGTGTCCGTAGCATTTAAGAGTCGAGGACGCCCTGGCCTTTGCAAGAACCTCTCTGCAGTCGGCCGGTATGTCGTATCCTCCAAACTCTAGCGCTGCAGGAGCCAGGCCTGCAAGTTCAGCGATTTCGGGTCGTGGTGGAGGATGGCGCCTCCATCCCTGGAGAGCAGATCCGCGTCCACCGGCAGCTTGATTGGCGGGGACGCTGACAAGTCCAGAAGGTCCGGGAACCATATCTGCCTCGGCCACGCAGGTGCGATGAGGATCATCCTGCACCGTGACCTCTTGAGCTGGTTGACGAGCCGGATTAGCAGTGGCAAAGGAGGGAACGCGTAGAGGAACAGGCCCTCCCAGGGGAACGAGAAAGCATCGCCCATGCTCCTCGCCTGGGGAAACCTGCTGGCGAACCTCCGGCACTTGGAGTTCGTCGCCGTCGCGAACAGGTCGATCTGGGGTGTGCCCCACCGTCGGAAGAGGCGATCCACCAGATCCTGCCGTAGTTCCCACTCGTGGCACGAGCGCAGCTCCCTGCTGAGTGAGTCGGCGATGGTGTTTTTTATCCCTGCCAGATGAAACGGCACCAGAAACATCCCTTGGGCGACTGCCCAATGCCACAGGTCCTGCGCCTCCTTGGACAGTGCTGGGGACCTGGTTCCGCCCCGTTTCCTGATGTAAAACATGGTGGTGGTGTTGTCGGTGAAGATCCTCACCACCTTGCCCTTGAGGGACGGAAGGAAGGACCTGAGGGCCCAAAACACTGCACGGAGCTCCAGGACGTTGATATGTAAGGATTTCTCCGTAGGGAGCCAAAGGCCTCTTGCGTGCAGATTTTCGGTGTGCGCTCCCCACCCTTCCAGGGAGGCATCCGTGGTCACTGTCTCCTGGTGGGCTGGGGTCTGGAAGTCCATGCCCGCCGTCAGATGCGCGCGGGTGCCCCACCACCCGATCGCTCGTCGGAAACTCTCGTCGAGTGTGATCCTTTCCTCGAAACTGCCTGTCGTTTGGATCCAGCGCGCGTCCAGGAACTCCTGCAACGGGCGCATCCGGAGCCTGCACATGGGAATGAGGTAGATGCAGGAAGACATCATTCCGAGGAGGGACTTGATGGACCTCACCTTGGCCGCGTCGGCCACCAACATCCGCTGCACCTTGCCCAGGATGGTCCTGGTCCTCTCCTCCGACGGGGAGGCCAGAAGGGACACTGTGTTGAGCCTCGCTCCCAGAAACAGAGCGTCTTGCGCGGGTACCAGGTGGGATTTGGCGTAGTTCACGGAGAATCCCAGGTCCGTGAGAAGTTGGACGGTCATTGCCGTGTGAACCACAGCGAGCTCCCTTGTCTTGGCTCGGATGAGCCAGTCGTCCAGGTAGGGGTAGACGTGGATCCCTTCGCGGCACAGCTGCGCCGCCACCGGTGCGAGGCACTTGGTGAACACCCTGGGTGCCGACCGTAGTCCGAAGGGGAGGGCTTTGAACTGGTAATGACGCCCTTGGACCACAAACCTGAGGAATTTTCGGTGCCCCTTCAGGATGGGAATATGGAAGTAGGCATCCTCCAAATCCAACGACGACAGGAAGTCTCCTTCCTCCAGCTGACCCAGGACGTGCTGGAGGGTGACCATCCGGAACTTTTGCGCCTTGATGAACTTGTTCAGACGTCGCAGGTCCAGGATGGGGCGCCATCCCCCCGTCTTCTTCTTCACGAGGAAGTATCTCGAGTAAACTCCGGAGCCCCAAAGCCTCTTTGGGACGAGTTCGATGGCGCCCTTCCTGAGCATCGCCTTCACCTCCAGGAGAAGTTGAGGGACGTGAAGTTCTTTCCTGGCCACGGGGGGGACGCGCGGACACTTTCTTTGAAACTCGAGCGCGTGGCCCCGGGCCAAGGCGTCCAGCACCCAACGGTCGGTGGAGATGTACTCCCACGCGCTGACGAAGCTCGCCAGCCGGCCTCCCACCGGGGTGCTTCGGTGGGGGCCCGACCCCACGGCCGGTTCAATCCTGCTTCGACGAGGCTTTGCCGCCTTGTCCTTGGCGACGACGGCGGGGTCCGCCAGACTTGCCTCGTCCTCTGTAGGCCTCCTGAGACGACGAGCGGGCCGCTTGACGGTAGGAGGAGAAACCGCCGCCGGAACCTTTGGAGGCGCCCTTGCCTCCGCTGCTCCGAAAGGGCGTCCGTCGTTGTTGCAGAACTCCAAGGGCCCGGGCCGTCTCGGTGTCCCCTTTAATGGCCTGAAGGGAATCCTCCACTGTTTTCCCAAAAAGGTTGTTCCCATCGAAGGGCATGTCCAGGACTCTGGTCTGAACGTCTTGACGGAAGTCCGTAGCCTTGAGCCATCCACGCCGCCTAAGGCAAACGCCGTTGCCCAACTGGCAGAACCCAGTGTCGGCGATGTCCGTCGCAACGGTAATGGCGTGGTCCGAAGCCACCTCACCTTCCTGCAGGATCTCCAGGGCCTCTGCCCTCTTGTCGTCCGGCAAGAAGTCCAGCAGGGGAGCCAGTTTGTACCAGAGCTCCCTGTCGTATCGGGCCACGATAGCCAAGGCGTTGGCAGCTTTAATCGTCGTCGCTGCAGACGAGATGACTCTGCGTCCCATAGCGTCCAATTTCTTTCCCTCGCCGTCCGGTGGGGAAGTCGATGTGGAGGCCGCACCCCCCCCGCTTTTTTCCTGGCCGCCGCGGAGACGACGGAGTCCGGGGTAGGCTGTGCCCGGAGGCACAGGGGGGCCGTGTCCGGGACCCGGTACTTTTTCTCGTACCGGTCTCTTCTAGCTGGCGTCGTGGAAGTGTTCTTGAGGAGGGTGAGGCCCTCATCCCAAATGTCGTCCACTAGAGGCACCGCGAGGACCGTCTTCCTCTTGGCCTCGCGCCGCTGATAAAGGAAACCTTCCTTCTTCTTCTCCTCAGGGCAGAGTTGGAAAAGCTCGGATGCCCTGGCGATCATAGAGTGGAACGATCCAATCTCGTCGGGCGGAGAAGCCCTGGTGGGAGGCGACGACGGTATATCCTCGTCGTAAACCTCGTCGTCCGTACCCGTCGCTGCCGTGTCAGTCCCCGTATCATCCCCTCGGGTGGACGGGGAGGAGGGCTGGAAGGGGCGCGACGGCTGAAAAGGAGGTGGAGGGTGGATCCTTCTTCTCTTGGTAGGGGGAACACCAGAAGGTCCCGGTTCTGGGTCCCCCCACGGGAGAGGTTCCGTCGGCAACAGTAGTCTCATCCTTATCTCTGAGCATAAGGACTGTATAGCCAACAAAATGGCCGCCGAGTTGTCTCGCGGCGCTGGTAGAGGGGAATCCGACGAGGCTTAAGACCTCGACCAGCTCCTCCTCTGAGGTTGAGGCCGAATCTACGACGCCCTGCCCCCCCTTTTTCTTCCCCACGGGGGATTTCACGGGGGTCCCATCGATGGGCACAAAAGAGGACTCCCTCCGAGGTGGCAGGGAGACTCTGAGCCCCGAGGTCGCCACCACTGGTGTAGCCTCCACAGGCTGAGCCAGGGCCGCCGCGACAGTTTCGATAGAGGGCTTGGCCGGATGGATTAAGGCCTTCACCACCTTAGGTGCGCTCACCGCCTTATCCTTGAGGGGGGGGACACTGCCTCGCTCCCCCTCCGCCTTCGGCTCGACCGGGGCCTCTCCAGGAGCTTCGCCGGGTGCTCAGCCTTCCTCTTACCCGACCCAGAGCGTTGGCTCGTGGTTGATGGTGCCGGGGAGGGTGCGCCCTGCCTGGCGCCCGTAGAGCCCGACCGTTCGGCGCTCCCGGTGCCAGCGGACTCGCGGTGCTTGGCCTTATGTTGGACCCCCGTCGCCGGGGCGTCCTCAAAGGTCTTAGAAGACCGCTCGGATTTCTTCCTCTTCTTCTCGCCGGACGGGCTCTTCCCTTCTAACCAGTTGGCGAGACGTTGATGGCGGTCCTTCATGATCCGCTCCGACATGTTGCCGCAAAACGCACAGTTCTTCTCCACGTGCGTCTTGTCCTCATGTAGGCAGTAAAGACAAAAAGAGTGTTCGTCCTCCTTGAAGACGTTCTGCAGCTGGCATCCAGGGCAGACCCTGAACAGCTTTCCGGGCGTCGAGCTTCCCTTCTCCTAGGCCATGACCGGGCCTGAGAAACTTCTGGAGTCCTCCAAAAGCGTAGCTCGACGAAATCTTCACCCTTGAGGGGCGCAGACGAATCCGAAACGGGTCCCCGTTGATCGGATGGAGAGTCGGTGGAGCTTGAGGCTCTTTTGACCGAAAAAAGAATGAAGTTTTTGAGAAAAAACGTGAAAAAATAGCACTAACGCTCGAGAGCAATAGCACGAGGATCCCAACACATGAACGTGCGGTAAAAATCTGAAGATGGCTGCCAGAGGCGGTGCTTAGGTAGAGGGCAGTCATTGGCTGTGGTCAGTATGACGTAGAGACCAGTGATTGGTTATTACTACGAAAGACAGATCAGAAACGAAACTGATACTGGTTTTTTCTTTACCGAGGATTCCCAGCCTGACGACGGGGAATATTCATGAGCATGTGAATCCATGCCAGACCCCATGCTGGAGAAACTGGTGGACACAGTCACAGATAAAGAAGGGAGATATGCAGTTGCCAATGTGGAAGGGGGGAGGTGATCATGGGAGGCGATTTCAATTTGGCATGGAACCCACAATTAGACAGAAGCACAGGGAATATACACGGCTAAGGGGCACCATCAAAGCGCCTCAGACAACACATGGACCACATGGCCTTAAACGATGTGTGGAGGGTATTGAAAGGGGGTGTACGTACTTCTCGCATGTACATAATTCCATGTCCAGAATAGACTACTTCTGGGTATCAGTGGGACTCATGGGTAAGATACAAGGGCTAGAACTGGGAGCAATAGTACTCTCGGACCACGCACCACTCTGGCTCGACTTGACTCTCCTGGGGAAAAAGAACGGGCTCTGGAGGTGGAGGCTACACCTGGATCTAATCCAGGACCCAATAACCGGGGAATCCATAATGGAAATGATAGAAGAATACTTCACACAAAAGGACACCGGGGAAGTATCTATGGGCACACTCTGGGACGCGTTCAAAGCAGTTATTTGTGGGAAGATGATGGCGTTGAAAATCACAAAAGAAAAGCAGAGAACATTTTGCCCCACCCCACTAAGGCATTAAAAAAAAAAAAAAAAGAAAATCGATGAAACACACAAAGGGCCAATTAGAGATGCTGCGCACAAAGGGAGCAGAAAGGAACCTACTCTACCTAAAACAGAGATACTACATAAAAGCGAACAAAGCAGACAGACTCCTAGCGAGACTACTCCGTGTTAAACAGAAGGAAACAACAATTAAGGCCATGCGTAACACGAGGGGGGGGGGAATTACAGACGCTCACACATGATATGGGGGAATGATTGAGGGAATACTACCAAACGCTCTACTCCACAGACCTTCCAAATGTAGAAGCACAAGACACATACCTAAAATCCCTTCCGATTCCACGGATTTCTGAGGAAGATAGACTGGCCCTGGAGAACCCAAATAGTGAAGAGGAAGTTAAAAAAGCACCAGGCCCAGATTCCTTCACGGCCACATTCTATAAAAAGTATATAGACTTGTTGACTCCAGTCCTCACCAGGCCCCTAAATTCATTCAAAGATGGCGGCAACGTGACCCCCACAATGAATGAAGCGAAGGTGTTAGTCTTCCACAAAACAGGGAAAGATCCGACATACCCAGCATCATACAGGCCAATCTCCCTGATAAATTTAGATGCAAAAATGTATACGAAGATTTTGGCAGCAAGACTGTCCCCGCTCTTCCCAAAACTAATCAACTTGGACCAATCAGGCTTCATTCCGGGTAGACAAACCCATGACAATCTTAGAAGGCTCATCCACCTAGTGGAAAAAATAGGCATAACCCGCACACCAGCGATACTATCAGTAGATGCCGAGAAGGCCTTCGACCGGGTGGAATGGTCAATGCTATTCAGATTCCTAACATGTATGGGATTTGGGGAACAATATATTGCAAGAATCAGAGCGAACTATAACTCCCCATCCAGTAGAGTCGCCATCAATGGAGAGGTAATAGATAAGATAATAATATCAAGGGGGACAAAACAAGGTTGCCCGCTTTCCCCACTATTATACGCTATCTTTTTAGGACCCCTACTAATAAAAATAAGGGAGTCCACTCACATTAGAGGGATTGAAATGGCAGGATCACAACACAAGGTGATCGCATACGCGGATGATATGCTGATAGCTCTAGAAGGCCCCGAAACTTACCAGCTGCGGGTAGGGAACTAGAATACTTTGGGGCCATCTCAGGACTGAAGGTTAATAGAAAAAAATCAGAAATCCTAATTCTGGCGGGGGATCGAGAGAAGATAGAAAGGGAAGCAAACCTACTGGATCTTCAGATTGTAGAAAAGGGTATAAAATACCTGGGAATAATAGTAACTCATAAGATTGGGCAGCTATATGGGGAAAACTACCGGCGGCTCCTTGCAAACATCCGCAGAGACGTGGATAGATGGAATCCATTACTGATATCCGGGTGGGGCAGAATTCAATCGGTCAAGATGACCATCCTCCCAAAACTGCTTTACTATTATCAGGCTCTCCCGGTGAGTGTCCCCCACACGTTTTTAAAAAACACTATCGAAACTGGTCTCAGCCTTTACATGGAAAGGGAAAACCCAGAGAATAGCTAGGGCGATCCTCACAGCACCAACCAGGGAGGGTGGGGGGATGGCGCTTCCCCACTTCAAGAACTATTACCAGGTGGCGCAACTTAAGGTTCTGCAGGAATGGCTGGGGGAGAACCTGCAACAAATCTGGGCTAAGCAGGACAGGGAAGTAGCGAGAACTCCACTGGTGGAGCTACTCTGGAAACAGAGACATCATAGACACCCTAACGTAGGGATAAGCGAAATAATGAAGACCACGTTGGAGGCGTGGGACTGCCAAACACGCAAAGGCAAAATTACCACTACACTGGGATCCTTCACACCCATCTGCCAGAACCCGCAATTCCCACCAGGGATGGAACAAGGGGCATATGAAAGTTGGGAGGAAGCCGGCATAACAAAAATAGGTGAAATGTTCGTGGACAATGAAATTAGGCCACTTGACTCCTGCTACTTAAGCTCATCACTCTCAAAACGTGATAAATATAGATACGAACAACTTAAACACTGGCTAAATTCCCAGAACATTGCCAAAAGCAGCAACGGGGAATCGTACACCGTTTGAGAACTATGTCATCTCCAACACAGGGAAGAAGAAATGGGTATCGACACTGCGCATTCATGAACTCACAGGAGGAAGAAACCAAATGGTCATACATGATCAAGTGAGGCAGAACGTTAGGGGAGGAACCGACGAAAAAGCAGTGGGAGGACCTATGGAAATTGATCCCCAAGATGACGCGCTCTGCACTAACAAGTGAAATGTGGATTAAAATAGTAATACAATGGCACTACACCCCAGAAAGACTGCATTCAATGTTCCCTAATACTTCAAATCAATGCTGGAGAGTATGTGCAGAGGTGGGAACGTGGAAGCATATCTGCTGGGAATGTAAAGGGATAAAACCTTTCTGGGAAGAGGTAAAGGGATAGATGGGGAAGGTGTTTCCAGATGTGGGGCAAATGGGAGAAGGGGTGTGGCTGTGTGGAATTAGAGATGAAACAGCAAGGCAATACAATAAATCACAATGGAGAAGCTTCATGGGACTTCTCATAGCGGCATGGACAACAATTGCCCAGAACTGGAAGAATAAAGATACCCCATTGACATTCACTTGGTTACAGAAGGTATGGGCCCAAACAGTGATGGAGAAAATCACCCACACAATACAAGGAACGAGGGACAAGTTCGCAAAAGAATGGGAAGGAACTCTGCAATATCTTCAGTCAGACTTTATGGAACAATGGTGCCCCCATAATATCAAAGTAGCGGACATCTTCAACGCATAATGAGAGCCTCGAAAGACGTTCTCATGCGCCCAGAGGGAAGGGAGGGGGGATGGGGGAAGTTATAATGTTTGATGTTTTATTGTTATGTAAAACCAATAAATACAAGTTTAAAAATAAATGTGATTAAAGTGTGCATTGAGCTCCATGTTGCAGCTTGCATGCATACAGTCGAGAGGCCTGTTAGTAAAGCATGAGCAATGTGCTTTGGGTGCTGGGAGGAAGTCCCCTGCCTAGCTCTGCGGATCACCAAGGTAATCACTCTGAGGGCTGAGTGTCACTCTGAGCTAGTGGATGTAGAGTCCTGGAATGCCGGACATTACAGAATTCCCTGATTTGCTAAGGAAAGCCGACCTTTGCAGCTCTGTCCCTTTCACAAACCTTGGTAGACCCTCCAGAGTAACCTTAATATCTCCACTCCACACCCTCACACAACCCATTGCTATGCTAGTTTGAGGGCCAGAGAGCTGAAGCTTCCATCATGAAGAGAAAGCGTATTGCTTATACAATCCGCTACAGACTCTGGAGAGAGAGACAGAAGAAAGCATGCAGAGAAGATCTGCTGGACAAGCCAGAGCTCATGTAACAGATAGCCATTCCACCTACAGAAACACAATCAGAAGGAAGAAGTATATGGTTCGGGAGGAAAAGGTTGTGGTACATGTGGTGAACCAGAAGGAGTCGAACTAAGATGCGCCATGTTTTTAAGGATGTTTATTGAAATGAAAAAGAAAATCTCGCCCTACTGCTATGAGAGAACATCCCTGCATAACCTACTAAAAAGGGTGCCTGTCAAAGTGTTGCTGCTCTTTGACTGTGGAGTCCAGCCGAGATCCAGCATTACCTGAAGCCAAAGAGATTGAAGAAATATCAGTATTTGGTGAAACCAAAACCGGGTTAACACAGTCTTTCCGATTCCTAAATAAGCAGATGATGTGTTTTTGGACGGAGTTCCGTGTAGGAATGGGAGTTATTGTCACCAATAGGGGAGTCATTCCCAGTGAGGTTCCACTTGCTCAGATCCCTACAGTGGGTTTTGTTGAGTGGGCTCAGCTTCCTAGTCTCAAAGGGGGTGGCTCAGTTCTGGAAAATAGTCCCTATTCATCACACACATTTCAAGCGTGCTGCTCCAAATCGGTCAATTCACACCATGTAGGTAATAAGGCGAGATTGCTGAAAGTTGACGAAAACGCTGACGCCCCAGACAGAACTAAACCTCCATTTAGTATACTAATGAGCAGAGACAGACTAGAAAAACCAACGAATGTGTACAGGTATCGGCTTACGATCGTTTCCCCAGACTTTTCCTGCAGATTCTCTCAGCCTATTTTCTTCTGTCTGTCCCTTCACAGTCCATAGAGGATTGTGTAAGCATTGGCTCTGGATAATGGAAGCGTTGGCTCTATGGTACTCCAACTAGTATAACTAGAACATCAGGGAGCAGTGACACGGCCATCCCATACTGGGTCAGTTTGAAATCTAAAATGTCAGGTAACCTAGGACTAGCACAGCACACATTCGTTCAAGAGGACACGTTGAGGGGGAGGTATCTCAGCCCTAAATAAAAACAAGGTAGCTTGGCAAAGGAGATTAGGAGTAGCAAGGCAGTGTTGGAGTGCAACAGGGAAAGCAGTCAAGCAGTGCTGGAGGAGGGGAGAGGTTCCAGGCAGAAGTGATAACATCAGAGGAGGGGGTAAGAACAGAGGAGGTGGTTTGAGACCAAAAGGAGGAAATACACAAATTTGAAGGGGAAGGACTAGCACACCCCCTTGGCTAACAAGCAAAGGAAGACACAGAGGTTGGGTGGGCCCAAGGAAGCTTGAGGGGCGGGTGGAAGGAACAAGTTACTTACCTGTAACTTGTTCTCCAGCGGGGGTCTGGCATGGATTCAAATGCTCATGAATATTCCCCGTCGTCAGGCTGGGAATCCTCGGTAAAGAAAAAACCAGTATCAGTTTTGTTTCTGATCTGTCTTCCGTAGTTATAACCAATCACTGGTCTCTGCGTCATACTGACCACAGCCAATGACTGCCCTCTACCTAAGCACCGCCTCTGGCAGCCATCTTCAGATTTGGAAGCACGTGAAGTGGCAGTATGACCAAGTGAAGAGCCGCAGAGGGGTAGGCGGGAGGGTTCGCATGTGAATCCATGCCAGACCCCCGCTGGAGAACAACAGTTACAGGTAAGTAACTTGTTCCTTCTCCAGCATGGGGTCTGGCATGGATTCACATGCTCATGAATAAAGAATACATAGCAGTACACACATGCACAACCACGGGAGGTGGCAAAGGCTCAACATTAAGCATTACATCAAACTCAACATTAAGCATCTTACCTCCTCACCAGGCTCACCTCAGGCGAACAGGTTGCGCAGCACTGCTTGGCCGACCCTGGACTCCTCCCTGGAATCCCGATCGACGCAGTAGAATTTCGTGAAGGTGTGCGTCGACCTCCACGTAGCAGCCCTGCATATGTCCAGCAGGGGCACACCAGAAAGGAACGCCGTGGTAGCTGCGATCGCTCTGGTGGAATGGGCTCTCGGACGGCCAGGCAGCGGTCGGTTTGCCAACCGATGAAAGTACATGATACAGCCGGAGAGCCATCAGGAAATGGAAGCCTTCGAGAGAGCCTTCCCCTGATTGACAGGTCCAAAGTTCACAAAGAGTTGTGACGTCTTCCCAAAACACTTTGTGCGGTCCACGTAGAACTTCAGCGCTCTAGCCACATCCAGCGAGTGCAAAGTCATCTCAGCCGGCGACGAAGGCGACGGGAAGAACACAGGCAACACCAAGGGTTCGTTGAGATGGAAGTCCGACGGTACCTTGGGCATGAAGGAGGGGTGCGTCCTGAGCACTACCCTCGTGTCGTGAAAAGTCAAGTACGGGGCCTTGCAGGAAAGGGCCTGGATCTCTCCCACCCGTCGTGCGGAGGTGATGGCCACAAGAAACGCTGTTTTCCACGACAAACTTCAACGGGGCCGAGTGCAGAGGCTCGAACGGAGGTCCCATGAGCTTGGTCAGCACCACGTTGAGCTCCCACGCCGGGGCCGGCGCCTTCACCGGCGGGAACGATCTGAACAGTCCCTTCATGAACTCTTTCACCAGACGATGAGACCACAGGGACGACCGGCCCGTGGTTCTGGTGTATCGGGAGATCGCAGCAAGATGAATCTTGATGGACGCGTGTGCCAGTCCAGCTTTGGCCAGCGTCAGCAGGTACGGCAGTACCTGGGGAGCCGTAATCCGTAGAGGGTTAATCTTCTGTGCGTGGCACCAGACAGAAAACCTCTTCCATTTGTGTCCGTAGCATTTAAGAGTCGAGGACGCCCTGGCCTTTGCAAGAACCTCTCTGCAGTCGGCCGGTATGTCGTATCCTCCAAACTCTAGCGCTGCAAGAGCCAGGCCTGCAAGTTCAGCGATTTCGGGTCGTGGTGGAGGATGGCGCCTCCTTCCCTGGAGAGCAGATCCGCGTCCACCGGCAGCTTGATTGGCGGGGACGCTGACAAGTCCAGAAAGTCCGGGAACCATATCTTCCTCGGCCACGCAGGTGCGACGAGGATCATCCTGCACCGTGACCTCTTGAGCTGGTTGACGAGCCGGATTAGCAGTGGCAAAGGAGGGAACGAGTAGAGGAACAGGCCCTCCCAGGGGAACGAGAAAGCATTGCCCATGCTCCTCGCCTGGGGAAACCTGCTGGCGAACCTCCGGCACTTGGAGTTCGTCGCCGTCGCGAACAGGTCGATCTGGGGTGTGCCCCACCGTCGGAAGAGGCGATCCACTAGATCCTGCCGTAGTTCCCACTCGTGGCGCAAGCGCAGCTCCCTGCTGAGTGAGTCGGCGATGGTGTTTTTTATCCCTGCCAGATGAAACGGCACCAGAAACATCCCTTGGGCGACTGCCAAATGCCACAGGTCCTGCGCCTCCTTGGACAGTGCTGGGGACCTGGTTCCGCCCTGTTTCCTGATGTAAAACATGGTGGTGGTGTTGTCGGTGAAGATCCTCACCACCTTGCCCTTGAGGGACGGAAGGAAGGACCTGAGGGCCCAAAACACTGCACGGAGCTCCAGGACGTTGATATGTAGGGATTTCTCCGTCGGGAGCCAAAGGCCTCTTGCGTGCAGATTTTCGGTGTGCGCTCCCCACCCTTCCAGGGAGGCATCCGTGGTCACTGTCTCCTGGTGGGCTGGGGTCTGGAAGTCCATGCCCGCCGTCAGATGCGCGCGGGTGCCCCACCACCGGATCGCTCGTCGGAAACTCTCGTCGAGTGTGATCCTTTCCTCGAAGCTGCCCGTCGTTTGGATCCAGCGCGCGTCCAGGAACTCCTGCAACGGGCGCATCCGGAGCCTGCACATGGGAATGAGGTAGATGCAGGAAGACATCATTCCGAGGAGGGACTGGATGGACCTCACCTTGGCCGCGTCGGCCACCAACATCCGCTGCACCTTGCCCAGGATGGTCCTGGTCCTCTCCTCCGACGGGGAGGCCAGAAGGGACACTGTGTTGAGCCTCGCTCCCAGAAACAGAGCGTCTTGCGCGGGTACCAGGTGGGATTTGGCGTAGTTCACGGAGAATCCCAGGTCCGTGAGAAGTTGGACGGTCCTTGCCGTGTGAACCACGGCGAGCTCCCTCGTCTTGGCTCGGATGAGCCAGTCGTCCAGGTAGGGGTAGACGTGGATCCCTTCGCGGCACAGCTGCGCCGCCACCGGTGCGAGGCACTTGGTAACACCCTGGGTGCCGACCGTAGTCCGAAGGGGAGGGCTTTGAACTGGTAATGACGCCCTTGGACACAAACCTGAGGAATTTTCGGTGCCCCTTTAGGATGGGAATATGGAAGTAGGCATCCTCCAAATCCAACGACGACAGGAAGTCTCCTTCCTCCAGCTGACCCAGGACGTGCTGGAGGGGTACCATCCGGAACTTTTGCGCCTTGATGAACTTGTTCAGACGTCGCAGGTCCAGGATGGGGCGCCATCCCCCCGTCTTCTTCTTCACGAGGAAGTATCTCGAGTAAACTCCGGAGCCCCGAAGCCTCTTTGGGACGAGTTCGATGGCGCCCTTCCTGAGCATCGCCTTCACCTCCAGGAGAAGTTGAGGCACGTGAAGTTCTTTCCTGGCCACGGGGGGGAAGCGCGGACACTTTCTTTGAAACTCGAGCGCGTGGCCCCGGGCCAAGGCGTCCAGCACCCAACGGTCGGAGGAGATGTACTCCCACGCGCTGACGAAGCTCGCCAGCCGGCCTCCCACCGGGGTGCTTCGGTGGGGGCCCGACCCCACGGCCGGTTCAATCCTGCTTCGACGAGGCTTTGCCGCCTTGTCCTTGGCGACGACGGCAGGGTCCGCCAGACTTGCCTCGTCCTCTGTAGGCCTCCTGAGACGACGAGCGGGCCGCTTGACGGTAGGAGGAGAAACCGCCGCCGGAACCTTTGGAGGCGCCCTTGCCTCCGCTGCTCCGAAAGGGCGTCCGTCGTTGTTGCAGAACTCCAAGGGCCCGGGCCGTCTCGGTGTCCGCTTTAATGGCCTGAAGGGAATCGTCCACTGTTTTCCCAAACAGGTTGTTCCCATCGAAGGGCATGTCCAGGACTCTGGTCTGAACGTCTTGACGGAAGTCCGTAGCCTTGAGCCATCCACGCCGCCTAAGGCAAACGCCGTTGCCCAACTGGCGGAACCCAGTGTCGGCGATGTCCGTCGCAACGGTAATGGCGTGGTCCGAAGCCACCTCACCTTCCTGCAGGATCTCCAGGGCCTCTGCCCTCTTGTCGTCCGGCAAGAAGTCCAGCAGGGGAGCCAGTTTGTACCAGAGCTCCCTGTCGTAGCGGGCCACGATAGCCAAGGCGTTGGCCGCTTTAATCGTCGTCGCTGCAGACGAGATGACTCTGCGTCCCATAGCGTCCAATTTCTTTCCCTCGCCGTCCGGTGGGGAAGTCGATGTGGAGGCCGCACCCCCCCCGCTTTTTTCCTGGCCGCCGCGGAGACGACGGAGTCCGGGGTAGGCTGCGCCCGGAGGCACAGGGGGGCCGTGTCCGGGACCCGGTACTTTTTCTCGTACCGGTCTCTTCTAGCTGGCGTCGTGGAAGGGTTCTTGAGGAGGGTGAGGCCCTCATCCCAAATGTCGTCCAATAGAGGCTCTGCGAGGACCGTCTTCCTCTTGGCCTTGCGCCGCTGATAAAGGAAACCTTCCTTCTTCTTCTCCTCAGGGCAGAGTTGGAAAAGCTCGGATGCCCTGGTGATCATGGAGTGGAACGATGCAATCTCGTCGGGCGGAGAAGCCCTGGTGGGAGGCGACCACGGTACATCCTCGTCGTATACCTCGTCGTCCGTACCCGTCGCTGCCGTGTCAGTCCCCGTATCATCCCCTCGGGTGGACGGGGAGGAGGGCTGGAAGGGGCGCGACGGCTGAAAAGGAGGCGGAGGGTGGATCCTTCTTTTCTTGGTAGGGGGAACCCCAGAAGGTTCGGTTCTGGGTCCCCCGACGGAAGAGGTTCCGTCGGCAACGGTAGTCTCGTCCTTATCTCTGAGCATAAGGACTGTATAGCCAACAAAATGGCCGCCGAGTTGTCTCGCGGCGCTGGCAGAGGGGAATCCGACGGGCGATCAGGGGCCCCGTCGGTACCCTCGACGATGTCGTCACCTGCTTCGGGATCCATCCCGACGGGCCGGTCTTCTTCCACGCCGAGGCCGTGGCTTAAGACCTCGACCAGCTCCTCCTCCGAGGTTGAGGCCGAATCTACGACGCCCTGCCCCCCCTTTTTCTTCCCCACGGGGGATTTCACGGGGGTCCTATTGATGGGCACAAAAGAGGACTCCCTCCGAGGTGGCAGGGAGACTCTGAGCCCCGAGGTCGCCACCACTGGTGTAGCCTCCACAGGCTGAGCCAGGGCCACCGCGACAGTTTCGATAGAGGGCTTGGCCGGATGGATTAAGGCCTTCACCACCTTAGGTGCGCTCACCGCCTTATCCTTGAGGGGGGGGGGGACACTGCCTCGCTCCCCCTCCGCCTTCGAGCTCGACCGGGGCCTCTCCAGGAGCCTCGCCGGGTGCTCGGCCTTCCTCTTACCCGACCCAGAGCGTTGGCTCGTGGTTGATGGTGCCGGGGAGGGTGCGCCCAGCCTGGCGCCCGTAGAGCCCGACCGTTCGGCGCTCCCGGTGCCAGCGGACTCGCGGTGCTTGGCCTTATGTTGGACCCTCGTCGCCGGGGCGTCCTCAAAGGTCTTAGAAGACCGCTCGGATTTCTTCCTCTTCTTCTCGCCGGACGGGCTCTTCCCTTCCAGCCAGTTGGCGAGACGTTGATGGCGGTCCTTCATGGTCCGCTCCGACATGTTGCCGCAAAACGCACAGTCCTTCTCCACGTGCGTCTTGTCCTCATGTAGGCAGTAAAGACAAAAAGTGTGTTCGTCCTCCTTGAAGACGTTCTGCAGCTGGCATCCAGGGCAGACCCTGAACAGCTTTCCGGGCGTCGAGCTTCCCTTCTCCTGGGCCATGTCCGGGCCTGAGAAACTTCTGGAGTCCTCCAAAAGCGTAGCTCGACGAAATCTTCACCCTTGAGGGGCGCAGACGAATCCGACACGGGTCCCCGTTGATCGGATGGAGAGTCGGTGGAGCTTGAGGCTCTTTTGACCGAAAAAACAAAGTTTTTGAGAAAAAACGTGAAAAAATAGCACTAACGCTCGAGAGCAATAGCACGAGGATCCCAACACATGAACGTGCGGTAAAAATCTGAAGATGGCTGCCAGAGGCGGTGCTTAGGTAGAGGGCAGTCATTGGCTGTGGTCAGTATGACGCAGAGACCAGTGATTGGTTATTACTACGAAAGACAGATCAGAAACGAAACTGATACTGGTTTTTTCTTTACCGAGGATTCCCAGCCTGACGACGGGGAATATTCATGAGCATGTGAATCCATGCCAGACCCCATGCTGGAGAAGAATGAGACCCCCTGGATGCAAAACAAAAGTTGTAGTCGGGGCTGTGTGGAAAAATAAAGATCTGAGGGAAAGCTAATCAGAGAGTTTTGTAAGGGTGGAGAATTAGCAGAGAAGGACAACCTGTGAACAACCACACAGAGATTCGCCAGCTGTATCAGCAGGTTGTCCAAGAGAATGGGATTCTAACTGAGAGACTGATCACCTGTGAGCAACTATTTCGGAAGAAAGGTTTGGCAACTCATCACACCAACGGGGAGGGAGACAATATCACACCTGAGGTGAGATGGGATTCCGGTTTATTTTCATGCTCTTCAAAGGACCTGTGTATCAATGAACGGCTGTAATCAATTCTTCCTGTGTTGCGTTTTCTGTGCATCTTACATGGTTCGCCTAACAATGCATTTGGTAATTGGTCTGCTAGCTGATCAAATTCTTAGACAAAGTGTATAGTTCATTTGGCTATCCCTGCTTTTCTAACTGGCATACAAAAAGTGTGTGTGTGTGGTGTGTGTGGTGTGTGTGTGTGTGTGTGTGTGTGTATGTGTGTGTGTGTTTGGGGGGGTCCAGCATTTCACTGTTTGAAGAAACCACCAGATCTTGCCTGTGAACATTGAATTTTATGGAAAACATTGTTGAGAATCATGGAGGCATCCTAAACACAATCTTAAAAGTTAGTGAGATGCTTTAATAAGCATGTCTGTGTTGGTTTGAAATGGGGCAGCATTACTCTATGTAGAACTGTCAATATCACAAGAGGGCGCTGGTCTGGTCTGAAAATGTATGGATTCAAGGGTTTGACCTTCTTGCTGAATGCTCGGACCTAATGGACTTTACACTACGTGACCTTGTGTGGAAGATGCTGTAGGCAGTTCGTGCAGAAAGTTGAACCTTGAATGGATTGTATGCTAGGCAAAAAGATAAAAGGTACTTTTTGCCTTTCTTGAAGAGAGCAAATTTGCTGCCCCATGCACTAGAAGACATGTCTTGTGTATTTTGTTCTGTTCCTCCTTCAATATATCTGTGCACCTTTGTGGGAAGTTTAAATCATGAAATTCTGGCCTAGGGAGCCAAACTGCCATATCGAGAGTCTGCAGGTTGAGAAGTGCTATTGTCTGTCATTGCTGTGTGAAGATACGCGGGGTGACCGATGCTGTTAAGGGCATCTAGGGTTCTTTGTTGCAGATAGATAGATAGATCTCAGATGTATGGAACAAATTTTAGATTTTTCTGGAGTTTAGTTCCCACTCGTGGTCTTACAGCTAATGAAGATGAAAGCCATCTGATACAAAATTGTCTGTCCTTGGCATATTTCGTTGAAGACAACAGTACCAAATCTGTTGTGCACCGTGTGAGAGGGCGTAGGAATGGGCTACCCTCTGCTTGGTGATGTAAAATATTGCAGGAGTGATGTCTGTTTTGAGTAATACGTGTTTTCCCTTGACCAGTGTGTGGGAAGTGTGAAGTGCTACTACTTGTGGAGGATCCGAAGGACGCTGTAAAGGCATGCTCTTACTGTGATGTTTACCTAAAGTAAAATAAGGCCCATCTCTCCCTATGATATGATGCAACATTTATTACGTGCCTGTACACAAGTGTTTCTAGGTGCGACAAGACAAGGTAGGGAAGACAGAGGACAAAACAAACAATCTTACAAGGCCTTGTGTCATTCAGATCGTGCAAGTGCAGGGAGTAGGGGGGCAGTGGGGGGAGCGCCAGGGAGGAGGGAGTGGTAAGTGCAATCAGGGCAGCATTGCTCGAGAAAGTGCAGCCAGGGCAGAGCAGGTCTGGGAAGTGAAAGGAGGCGGGTACTGTAGGGTTACAGATACAGCTCCAAGTGCGCGGTAGGCCCGGAGGAGTGCAGGGGCTACTGGTCGTGGAGGAGCCCTGTGCCCATGGAGATTCTGAGGGTAGCCAGGAAATTAGTCAGCACAACTATGGGGTGTTCGCTACCTATCCTTTTAACTAAGGTGGTTGTCAGTCAGGATGAATGTCCAAAAACAAATACGTCCTCTGCCCCAATCTAAGCTATTTAACCCTACCACTATTATAACTAAGGGCAGGAGAATTGCTCCCTTCTCCTGGTGCTAATTTTTTATCACAAGTTTCTTCTCACTTCACTTACACCCTTCAGTAGACCATATGCAAATACTCTATGTCATCCAATGGATCACATTTTGCAGTTCTTTTAAGGGACTGATAATTTCCTTGTCCTTATTTTTCCTTGTCAGCATAAGTCTATTTAGGTTCCTTTTCTCCCTATTGAAGGGTTCCTGATCATCTCTGTTACATTTTCTCTTCCCTTTTATGGTAGTTCAAGTTCCAATTACAATTTTCACATTCCCAAAGTGCAGTTTCATATAAGAGTTTGGGCTTTCCTGTTTCACAGGTTTATTATCCCCAAATGTTTCTTTTGTGTGCTCTCCTATCTTTGAGATATGGGTGGCCCTTGCCTTTTTCCCTAAGTGATCAGCTCCACTTTTATGTATTTCCCGCTCTATGGTTTTCATATTTCTTCTCATCTCACTCAAACAGTTCTGTTTCACTTGATTATTGCCAATAGTTTTCCATAAGTACTGGGAAAAGTTTTGATTAACTTATAATGAGTGCCACTTGGCTTGTTGATATTCACATTTCCCGTTTTACCTTATGAGTTCCAGGGCAACATCACCGGTACCTGAAGGCCCCTGGGTTCTCTTTCCTTCTCATCACCGCTCCACAGCGTCTCCTTCCTGGAGGCGCCATTCTCGTCTTTGGGACGTCACATGGATCGCGATTCAGACTGGGAGCTGTTTCTGCGCTGGAGCGGCTCTGTTGCATGTCGACACCACCTTCTTCTGCAGTGTTAAGCACAGGGAGCTTTCACGGCATCTCTCAGGTCTTCGCTCTCTCTCAACCTTCTCTCTCTGACTTGTTGGTCTTGTATCCCTTTTCTGCCTCCTCATTGCAGTTCATCATAGACTTGAATTTGAAAGGGATATCTTCCATTTTTTGTCGTTCACGATATAACTTCACGTTATCTTCAAGAGTTTGATAACATTTTGACATATTGTCCAAGTCTATATAAGCCATCACTTAGAGGTCATCGGGGAGTTCCTCACTGGAACCCAAGTCTTTGTCCCCAAATGGGGAGTCTCTCCCGGTGAGGTCCCAATTAACCGGTAGTAAGGGTGTTGCGAAGCTGGCTCACCTCCTTAGCCTCACACGGAGGGGCTCCCCCTTGGGAAGAAGGGACACATTCTCATAATTCATCACATACTACTGCCACATACATTTGCGCAAGGCTAGACTACTGTAATGTTCTCTTTACAGGAACTTCAACAAAAAACATGGACAAATTGCAAACCATTCAGAATAACGCCCTCAGTGCAGCTTTGGGCATCTCCAAAAGAGAACACATCTCTGCAGCCAGACAACAAGCGCACTGGTTGCCTGCACGCCAACGCATTTTGTTCAAAACACCTTCCATCACTCATAAATGCATCCACCATACCGCACCTCCTTACCCATCTCATCGAGTCATCATGCCTCTAGCTGCAAGACCAGCTAGAACTCAATGGTCGCTAGAATTAAACGTGCGAGGCGGGGGCGCCAGCTTCCCATTCATTGTTGCTAGACAGTGGAACTCACTGCCTCACTCTCAGAAATAACCACTCTCATATCGCCTTCTGAAAGGCCATCAAAATCAAGACTGCCTAAACGATACACACAAACTGATAGGCCTCACCCTCACTCACTCCTATCAAGTACCACCTCATCACTCAGACCAATTCCTGCCTAACCTAACAACTGTACTATGCATGACTGCAGCTCAAATGTAACATGCTGCCTACCTACGGATTCATAGAATGCAACCTGCCCACATACTTTAATGAGATAACCTCTCACGCTTATCCATCCAATGAAAGGCTATTGTAACTAAGCCACTAACCTGAGAAATGTAATCAAGACGTGTTGTGGCAGGCTAATGTAACCCTACTGCCCGCTTATGTGTTGCAACTAAGACGTAATCGTGTAACAGTGCCTCAATCCCACTAGGCTGTGTGAGTGCTTTATAAATGCAAGTAAATAAAATACATTTCTAAGACATTGATGTGCATTGTCTGTTGTTCATTTGACTATTTGCCCTTTACCATCATGTACTCCAGATAAGCTTCCCATCCTGTGAGACATTTGTTATTGTCATGGAAGGGCGGGGGACCACTGAAGTAGACTTGAGAGTTTTATTTTTGTAATTTGAAATGTATAGCTTTTGAACACAGCCAAGCACTGAACACCCCAATCCAACATGAGGGATGGACCCTCTACAAGCAATCCTGATGTCATAACTTGTCCCCAACGTAGTCACGCCAACCGCCCCTCCCCCCCCTTTCCCTTCAATTAAACTCTTTGTTTAGCATTTGGATTTGTAAGACTGTACACCCATAAGCCAGTGGCTGTCCGAATGGTCTCAAAGACCAAGTGCCATCATGCCATGCTCCATGGTACGCCCCTATTGTCTGACATGGCCAGACCGGTTCTCTCTTCGTAATCCATCTGCCCCCCTCCACCTCACCCAAAGGAATTACAGAATTGTGACCAGTCCATCTCTATAGATGCACTCCCCCCATGAATTGCCGCTGTGATCTTCTCCATCAAATATATATCTTTTGCTGTGTTCGACCATTCTTTCAGGGTGGGAAATATATGGCTCGGCATGCTCACGCTGCCACGAGGAAGTGCATCAGCGGCGAGTGGACGTGCCACTGACCTCCCCCCAGCTTCTCCAACCCAAATAGCACCAGCATGGGATCAAGCTTACACACGCCACGCCCTGCTTCCCTGATCCAACCGAGGACCTCGGCCCAGTACACCTGCACCCTGGGGCAGGCCCACCACATGTGCCAGAAGTTTGCTTTATTACCACAGCCGTGCCAGCACTGGGGGGTCACTGTGGGGAACATCACTGAGAGACGTGTCCGATCGTATTGCCAGCAGTGTAACAACTTCAAGCCATGTAGCTTATACTGGCACAATATTGATATCTTAAAAGCTCTCCTGCACATCAGCTGCCAGAGGTGTTCATCCAGCTCCATCCCCAGGTCCTTCTCCCACCTTGTGCGAAGTTCCTGTATTGCCCCACCCTTTGATTCTAGCATGGCCCTATAGAGATGTGAAATGAGTCCTTTCATTTCCGTGTGCACATCAAGAACATTTTCGATGGGTGTGAGGTCCCTCTGAATTCACTCCTTCCACTTTTCTGCTGTGAATATTCCCTTTATTTATTTGTATTTTTAAAGCGCGCATCAGCCCAGGGGTATCGTGATGCCGTTACAGATTAAAACATAATTGCTGGTTACAAACAAAGGCATAGTGGTTACATGGAGGTTGCATTTCAGGAGCATATTTTGGTTACATATAACTTGCTTTACAGGCATGTTGCATTACAGTACAGCTTGGGGTGGGAGGGGGGTGGTTAGGGTGCGGGCAAGGGTAAAGGGTTATGTGAATAGTGTGGTTTTGAGAGATTTATGAAAGGAGCACAGAGAAGGTTCTACTCTGAGTGAGTTGGGAAGGGTGTTCCAAAGGGAAGCCAATGCCGCCCCTTTGGCTCTTCTTATAGTGGGTATCAGTTTTAGCATGGTGGATTCTTTTAGGACGGACAGAGGAGTTCTTGGTAATGGTTTCTGATAAGTAGGATGGTGCTGTGAGATTGATGCATTTGTATGTGATGGTGAGGATTTTGAAATTAATTCTTTCCTTGACTGGGAGCCAGTGTGCATTTCTTCTGGCTTGTGATACATGGTCAAATTTGGGGATGTGCAGTGTGGCGCGGAGTGCGTTGTTTTGCACTATTTGAAGCCTGTTTATGTTTTTGGTTGAGGTGCCAGCTAGGAGGGTGTTGCAGTAGTTGAATCTGGCTCCTATTGTGGCTCTAGCGATGGAGAGTCAGTTTGGAGAGGTTAGATAAGGTTTTATGGCATGAATGAGTTTGGTGGGGAGCGCAGAGGCGGAGGAGATGGCGCTGACTTGTCTTTGAGTGTGTAGAGTCTAAGTAGACTACTAGGGTCTTCACAGATGTGGAGACCGGTATGCTAGTGTTATCAATGGTGACTAAAGCACAAGGGCACCGGTAATATCCCTTTGTCCAGGGCCTCTTCCAAGTCCTGAAGACTTTTTTTTTTTTTAACATATTTATTGATTTTATTCAACCAAACCACAATACAACCAAACACGCAGTGTATATATCAACGGTACAATTATACATTACTTAACTTCGGTCACTGCTCCCCCCATCCCACCCACCTTTATGAGCCTATTTATTTCACACTCTATATCTGCCGCCCGTGGTGGAGTCTCACTTTCCGTGGATTCTGTCAGGTCTTGCGTTGTTCCAAACATTTCCGCTATTAATGATTTCCATGCAATTAGGGTTCCCGCCTCCTCCTCTCCCACTACATTGCTTGCCTCTTGCCATACCATGGTTTCTGCCTCCGCCCATTTCTGCAGCTCCTTCCACCATACCTCCACCCGTGGCTTGTGACATTTCTTCCATCCCATGGCAAGCCGCCTTTTTGCAAACACATATGCTAGGTCTTTTAGTTTACCAACATGCTTAAGTTTCTACGATCTGGGGAATCCTCCCAGCAAGCCAGCCCAGGCTGTATCTATAATGATCTTGACCCCCTATTCCACTAGTTTCTGCGCCGCTTCCCCCCAGAAACACCCCACGACTGGGCATGACCAAAACATGTGTACCATGTCTGCCTTCTCTTTGTCACATTTGGGACATGCCGGTCGTCCAGCGCTTCCAAACTTAGATATCCTCAGAGGTGTCAAATATGCCCTTTGCGTAATATACAGTTGTATCTGTTTCAGTCTCGCATTTCTCAACACCTTCTTGTGGCACGCTCCCACATCCCATCCTCTATTGGGGCTCCTACTTCCGTTTCCCAGTCTAGCCTCAATTGTGATAAATCCTTCCCAACCTTGGACATCACCATCTCGTACAGTCTAGAGATCTTGTGCCCCCCCCTCCGATATATCGTATATTGCATCTATAATAGCATCTGGTTCTTCTTCTAATACGGTTTATGGCCATGTCTTCATAATTCTCTGCACCATTCTGTGGTATGTGATATATTGGGCCGTGTGTAGTCCCGTTTCTTCTCCCAGCACTTCAAAATCTATAATAGTCCGCTCTCGCCAGACATCTCCCAGCGTTACCAACCCCACCGATTCCCAATGATTCCTAATTATCATCCTTAGCTGCTTATCTCCCCCTGCCAAAGCAGCTAGCGGCATCTGCGGGGAGCATGGGAATGGGTTCTCCATCATCTGGCATGCCCGGCGCCACATTTTCCACCCAAGCATCATCATCATCCTGGGGTGCTCTTTCATTTCGGTCTTGGGTAGCCAGATCATCCCTCTTAAATAAAATGGGGCACAATCCTGTCCGAACAACCTAGATTCAGGGGTTACTTCATCCGAGAGCCATTTGGCAATATATTGCAGCTGACTCGCTACATAATAAACCTCATATCCCCCCTCTTTCATAAAAGTTCTGCAACTTCCATAGCGCCACTATTTCGGGTACCATGCCACAGGAAGTCCCTACACATGCTGTTAGGTTTAGTAAAAAACTTAGGTATCATGTATGGAATATTCCCAAAATAATTTAGGAGCCTAGGTAGGACCACCATCTTCAGCATTGCACTTCGTCCCATCATTGCTAGGGGCAGCTTCACCCAGAATTTCATACACCTCGACTTTTGCAATAGCTACTTCGGTATTGTGCTTGTGTTCCTTTTCAATAGTATGGTATACGTCTATCCCAAGATACCAAAAGTACGAACCGCCCATGGTATTTGTAGCACTGGTAGCTGCCCTACAGGGGTTCCCCTATAGCTGCCTAGCGGGAAAATACTAGATTTGTGGGGGTTCACCTCTATCCCGGAAAGACCAGCGTACCTCTCCATCCCCTCTAGGATGTACTGGAGATTTTCCTCCGGGTGCCTCAAGTACAGCAACAAATCGTCCGCATATAAGGAGATCAGGTGTCGTTCCCCTCCCACCTCAATACCTATATTATCATATTGTTGTCTAAAGGTATATTGCTAGGGGCTCCAGGGATAGTATATAAAGCATTGGGGACCATGGGCACCCCCTGTCTGGTGCCTCTGCTGAGTTGCCACCTCTCGGATATCACCGATCCTGTTCTAACTCTAGCCAACGGTTCACTGTACAGCATTTTCGCCCACCTTATGTATCCAGGTCCCATTCCGTACCCTTCCAGGGCCGCCAACAGCCACGGCCACTTGACCGAATCGAAAGCCTTTGCCGCGTCTGACACAATCGCCATTTCGCCCTCAGTCTCACTTCCACATTCAATTACCCGTTGGAGTAGTCTATGATTGTGAGTAATATTTCTATTCAGGACATAGCCTGTCTGATCAGGGTGTATAAGTTTGTCAATAACTCTTCGCAGTCTGTTTGCCAAGACAGCTGTCAATATCTTGCTATCTTGAATCAACATCGACAAGGGTCTGTAAGAGCCACAGCTATGCCCGGGCTTATTAGGTTTGGGAAGCGGAATGATGATCGCTTCTCTAAGTGACTCCGGCAACCGTCCTACCTCGAACGCTTCGTTTAACATTTCTAACACTGGGGGGAGCTCTTCTTCCCTATATACTTTGTAAAATTCACTGGGGAGCCCGGCCCCTCCAGGCGTCTTACTAGTGGGCAGCTGCCTCAATACTACTTCTAATTCCTCCAGAGTAATCCGTGCATCCAGCTCCTCTCTTTCCTCAGCGCTAACCATAGGCAGTCCTATGTCTTCAAATGTTTCCGTTATCTCCTCATGACTACTTTCATCTCCATATAGCAACTTATAATAATCAGCAAACTCCTGATTAACTCCCACTTGGGACTCCACAACACTACCATCTTCTCTCGTTATCGTTCTAATCGCAGGTCTGGGAGTCTCGCTCTTGTACAACCATGCCAGAAGCCGTCCCGTTTTATCCCCTCCCGCATGTTGTCTTTCTATATACTTTTTGTAGTTAAGGTTGCACAGTCTTTCCCAATATTCTTCACATTTCTGCTGTAATTTAAGCACCAGCTCCATATCTTCGCTTCCTCTCTTAAATGCCATTTCTAGTTCCCTTTCTGTTTCCTGTAGGTCAGCCAAAACCCCACCTTGCAGGCATTTTGATTTTGCTATGGCTACCCCTCGCATCACTACCTTAAAGGCTTGCCATAATGTTCTTGCCGAGTCAACGCTACCCGTATTCATCTCAAAATAGTGTGTAATCTCCTCTCTTATAACCTCCCTAAAAACAGGGTACTTAAGTGCCTCTGGTCGGAGGAGCTATGTCGGAATCCGTGCTCTCGGGTGGGGGGGGGGGCAGTATTGCCACCCGATTATCAGGGGCGAGTGGTCCGAGAGGACTCTCGCTTTATATTCTGCCTGAGTGACCTCTGATATTACCTCAGACGTAGCAAAGATATAGTCTAACCTTGTATGTAACTGGTGCGGGGCGGAGTAGTGCAAATAGTGCCTCTCTTGGGGGTATCTCGCTATCCACACATCTGCCAGACCAAAATCGTCTAGCAGTGTCTGCAGTGCTCTAGCTGCTGGGGCGGGTCTATCTTGCCATCGGATCTATCTACCTTGGGGTTCAGTACACAGTTAAAATCCCCTCCCCAAATAACCGCACTACCCATACACATACCAAGACTGGTGCACAAAGTTCTGAAATACGCTACCGGTTTCTGGTTGGGGGCGTACGTATTTACAACACTCATCTCCATATTCTCCACTAATCTCCTCAGTATGACCCATCCGTTCCTGCCACTTCCTGTATGAGTTGAAACGGGACATGCGGCGCCACCCAAATTAGTACTCGTCTGGCATAAGCAGAATATGTCGAGCCCGCCACAACCCCTTTCCATTTTTTCACAACCATCTCCATCTTTTCCCGTGTCAAATGTGTCTCATGCAGCAGCGCAATGTCTATCTTTTGCCTGCGCAGGTACAACATGACCTTATTCCTTTTTAGGTAACTGTTGAGTCCCCGGACATTCCACGTAATTATTTTAAGGTCCCCCATGGCCCATTAGAGTGCTCCTTTCCTCCCCCCCTGGTGCGATCCAGATCCCACTTCCGTCTCAATCTATCTAGGCTCATTTCCCAATTCAAACTTCCTACAACTACAAACACTCCAAACACCCCTCCTCTCTGCCCTCCCTCCGCTTCTCCAACAAATCCCTCCCCAACTGTTGCCCAGCTCCATCCCTGGATCTCAGGTTTCCCCGCATCTAGCACTTTCTGGTAAAACCTGTACTCGCGGCTCAGCAGTGTGAGGCCGCCCTATTGGCTGCCTTGTTATTAATTCTCGGGGGTAGGTAACTGCGATCCTGCTGCTCCTATTTGATTAAAGTCGCTACGCCTAATGCTCTCATGTTTATGTGCGCCATTATATATCACATTATAGTCCACCAAAGTCATAAAGTTCAAAGGCTGCGCCTCACCTATCAAGTGCTCAAGGCTCTATAGCAAATGCCCACCCTCCTATCTTTGCAATGGACATGATACAATATCTTCACTTATCGTGCTCTTGGCCATCCTGTCCCCCATCTGGCGCCGGGCAGTCCTGTAAGTCAAACCACGACGCGGTTTCCTCCGGGGTGTCAAAAAACAACGCTCTGCCTTTGTGCAGAACTTTCAACTTCGCTGGGTACAGTAGCATGTACCTGATGTCCGCTGCACGCAATCTCCTCTTGACCGCCACATAACTATATCTCTGTCTTTGCACCAGCATAGTATAGTCAGGGAATGCTGTGATGTTAGAGGAAGCTCTATCGTTCCGCCCTTGCGAAAATACTCAAGGATCTTTTCCCTATCTTTATGATTTAAGATTTTCGCAATATCGGCCGCGGAGGAGCTCCAGGCCTTTGTTTCCTTATCAGGGCTCGGTGTGCTCATTCTACCGTGAACCCCTGAGAGAGTTTGTCCGCTCCCACTTCTTGCAGGATCATTTTCTCAACAGTCTGTGGGGTCTTTTTTTTTTTTTATTATTATTACATTTGTTACTCGCCCAGACCCTAGGGTATCATGGGCCCTCTTCTCCTTCTGGCAGGCCAACCACCCGGATGTTGTTCCGTCTCGCCCGTCCTACCTCCTCCACCCTGTTTTTCAGGTTGGCGACCTGTTTGAGCACATGGACTTCTTTCGCATTGTTCGTGCTCACGTCCGTGTTAGTCTTCACTGCGCTTTCCAGGCCGCTAGTTCTTTCCACCAGCGCCTTGACGTCCTGTCGCAGGAGGGTAACTTCAATTCCTACGGCATCTATTTTGTTCTCCATGGCTGTCCGTAGTTCTGCCATTGCCGTGCCCCACTTATTGCTTAGGTCCGTTATGGCCGCTAGGACTTGTTGGTTCTCTCCTCCAGGGGCGTCATTCCCTGATGCTTCCCCCGTTTTTTGTACTGAGGTCGGAGGGGTCCGCTGCGCCTTGGCAAAGGTGTCTATAGTGGGTTGCTTACCCTTGGTTTTCGGCCCCTTCACCAACATCTTGTAGTCTCACTTCGTGTCCTATGTCAGCTTCCCTTTATTCCAGTAAATCCAGTTCAGTGACCGGGATCCCTCAGTAGGCCATCCTGCAGGGCGGCCCGCAAGATCAAGCTAGGAATGGGCTGTGTCCTCCCACGTCTCTCCTACGAACAGTGTTTTAATTGCGTGCATCAGGGGACCACACTCCCACTCCACTTCTTCCCTCTTTTTCTAGCAACGTGTCACCTTGGGCTCCATATACATTGTGCAAGTCCCAATCTTTGTTAAGGCTGCTAGTGTTTGGCAGTCCATAAATGACAGGCCGCCTGCTCACTTCAGGTGCTTATTCCGCACTACGTTGTGCGTGGCCTTGCTCCACAGTCTCAGTGCCACTGTACAGTTCCAATTTTGCTTTTATTAAATGCCTCAGCCGTATATGGGGTTCATTTACGGGCGCTCTATGTAACAGGGTCAGCTCACAATGCGGCTCAATCTGCTGCGGTTTCCGGCCTGGGCAGCCCTACCTACATTCGTATTCCGATGCAGTCAGTGCGCACCTCCGCACACGCAATGCACCGTCACCATGCAAGGGAGCTCAATCCTTTATCTTGCTTGTTCGCAACGGCCTCGGCACACCGTTCCGTGTGCTCCATTCATAAACATATCGTTGCCGGCAACAGCACTGAGGGTCACGACGTCCACCAGCACATGCAGCTCTCAGTGTCTTGGCTCATCTACCGCCTCCGCCCGCTCTCCATGTCGTAGCTCCCAGCGGTCTTCATGCTTAGCTCAGCCTTTATGAGCAACTGGGGGCCGCGCTAGCTTATGGCTCATATTGCTACTTTGTTGCCAACCACGGGCGCTACAATGATTCAGGCCCGGGAGCGCCGCCTCTTCGTTCCAATGGTTAACACAATGTTCGATGCTTGCTTTTGTTAGCCGATTTCCTCGCGCTTCGCGCGGGTTCGGCAGAGTCCTGCAGCCGGGAGCCGCGTTAGTACCCGGCGTTCCTCTGTTATCGTGATGTCAATCTCTGATCGTTACATGTATCTGGGCCCGGGAGCGGCGTCTCTTATACCCACACTAGGCAAGAATTGCAATTCGTTGCTGCTGGCCGCCTCCTCACTTGCGTTAAGTAGAATTGAACAGGAATCGATTCTGAATCGGGCTGCAATTGCGTTCCCTTTGTTGTCCGCCATTTTGGCACTGCTTGATTCACGCGTCCGTTACTTACAAAGTCAATTATCTACCGATCCGCAGACACGAGTGATCTGCTCTTTCAGATTCATGCAGTACATATATTCTGACACCCATTTCTTCAGTTTCAAAGCGCGAACAGCAAAATTGCAGCGTAGATTTTCGGATGAAAGTCGGACCGACAGGAGACCAGCACAAAAACACTTCCTAGTCCATGGCTAGTTAGCCACGCCCCCCCAAATCCTGAATACTTATGCCCGCCT
This sequence comes from Ambystoma mexicanum, assembly GCF_040938575.1. Lineage (NCBI taxonomy): Eukaryota > Metazoa > Chordata > Amphibia > Caudata > Ambystomatidae > Ambystoma > Ambystoma mexicanum. The sequence goes on along the minus strand of NC_090935.1, from coordinate 1,087,870,538 downwards.
TTCCACAGCTGACCTACCCTTGCGAGTCATCCCTCGAACCAAGACTGGTACCCCTCGACCTCTGGAATGATCTCTCATACCGGTTGAGCCCAGGTATGACTCATCGGGGAGGGCCATCTGGTAATCCCGCCCGATCTCGCTCCCCTGTTCAACACCTCCCAATGGACCCTGAGAATTGGGTGTTCTGGAATTCTCTTCGGGAGCCTCCCCCTTGGGACGCATAGCCATTCCCCCACCGTCGCTGGGAGCATATGCTGATTTTCTAAATATACCCACTTCCTCCTGGATCCTCCCTCAGGTGTGGGACCATTGCCCTAAGTTGTGCCGCCATGTAATACATCATCAGATCCGGAAGCCCCACACCTCCACAATCCTTTGTCAGTATTAACGTCCCATATCCCCCACCCTAGGTTTCTGACTTTTCCAAAGGAACATTAGGATTCGCAACTTAGCCTCTTAAGAGTGTTTCCGGGGCACAGACTGGCAAGGTGGAGATAGGAGCAATTTCTTCCCGCTCGAAGGCGCGGTGGATCCGGAATTCAGGTAAGGATCGAAGGTTTTGTTCTTATTCTAACCTCCTCTCCTTCTGTTGCTCCCTTTTTCTAGGAGCTGCAGACTTGAGGCGGGCGTGGCAGAAGACTGGAAGCAGGCTTGCAGACACAGTGAGCGTTACGCTGCTGGATGCAGAATAACGCTAAGCGTGTGCTGCTCTTCGGGTGTGGTTTAAATAGCCTCCAAAGTAGTCCTAGGTAAGTATTCCTCCCCAGCCCCACCCAAGTAAAAAAATAGTCCGTAGGTAAAATAGTCCCTTCCAAGCCTCATTTGGCTTGGAGCTCTGCAGCATGGTCTGCATCAGGTAAGCTTGCAGCATGGTCTGCATCAGGTAAGTTCTACTGTATGAGCCTGGCGCCAATGGCGCCAGGACTGACTCTCCATATGAGCATGGCGCCATAGGCGCCAGGACCGAACCCAAACAGCCCCTAGCAGGGGTTTTTGGGCTTGCTCAAAATAACTTGATGCCTGCTTCCGGGGTTGCTGGACCTGGTCTGGTTCCCCGGGGGTAGGCATCATGACAGCTGTGTACAGGGATCCCACCTAGACTGAGCCAAAAGTGACACCTGTCTACTTTTGTAAAATAGTAACTGAAAATGTACTGGAGTGATCTTGGGGGATATATCAGGACCTGTTGTATAGGATCATATATTTATAGTAAGAATGGAAAGATGAGGAAATACCATTCAGGCAAAGAAAGGAAAGTCGTGACTCTAAAGCAGACATTTATTTTGGTCCCACTGGTGTTCAACATCTGTCGTAGACTTGCCATAATACTTTGACCAGCAGTCAGCCATCCCACTTAAGTTGGTGTTTTTATTCTGCAAGGTCTGGTGCAAGTGCTGTTGATTATGGCTACTCACTATACCTATAGGTATCCATTGTATGCTGGATGTCACAAGTGCTTATTTAAAACTGAACAGGTTGAAGCTGAATCCCATAAAAGGAACAAGTTACTTACCTGTAACTGTTGTTCTCCAGCATGGGTGTGGCATGGATTCACATGCTCATGAATATTCCCCGTCGTCAGGCTGGGAATCCTCGGTAAAGAAAAAACCAGTATCAGTTTCGTTTCTGATCTGTCTTTCGTAGTAATAACCAATCACTGGTCTCTGCATCATACTGACCACAGCCAATGACTGCCCTCTACCTAAGCCCCGCCTCTGGCAGCCATCTTCAGATTTGGAAGCACGTGAAGTGGCAGTATGACCAAGTGAAGAGCCGCAGAGGGGTAGGCGGGAGAGTTCGCATGTGAATCCATGCCAGACCCATGCTGGAGAACAACAGTTACAGGTAACTTGTTCCTTCTCCAGCATGGGGTCTGGCATGGATTCACATGCTCATGAATAAAGAATACATAGCAGTACACACATGCACAACCACGGGAGGTGGCAAAGGCTCAACATTAAGCATTACATCAAACTCAACATTAAGCATCTTACCTCCTCACCAGGCTCACCTCAGGCGACCAGGTTGCGCAGCACTGCTTGGCCGACCCTGGACTCCTCCCTGGAATCCCGATCGACGCAGTAGAATTTCGTGAAGGTGTGCGTCGACCTCCACGTAGCAGCCCTGCATATGTCCAGCAGGGGCACACCAGAAAGGAACGCCGTGGTAGCTGCGATCGCTCTGGTGGAATGGGCTCTCGGACGGCCAGGCAGCGGTCGGTTTGCCAACCGATGACAGTACATGATACAGCCGGAGAGCCATCTGGAAATGGAAGCCTTCGAGAGTGCCTTCCCCTGATTGACAGGTCCAAAATTCACAAAGAGTTGTGACGTCTTCCGAAAACACTTCGTGCGGTCCACGTAGAACTTCAGCGCTCTAGCCACATCCAGCGAGTGCAAAGTCCTCTCAGCCGGCGACGAAGGCGACGGGAAGAACACAGGCAACACCAAGGGTTCGTTGAGGTGGAAGTCCGACGGCACCTTGGGCATGAAGGAGGGGTGCGTCCTGAGCACTACCCTTGTGTCGTGAAAAGTCAAGTACGGGGCCTTGCAGGAAAGGGCCTGGATCTCTCCCACCCGTCGTGCGGAGGTGATGGCCACAAGAAACGCTGTTTTCCACGACAGAAACTTCAACGGGGCCGAGTGCAGAGGCTCGAACGGAGGTCCCATGAGCTTGGTCAGCACCACGTTGAGCTCCCACGCCGGGGCCGGAGCCTTCACCGGCGGGAACGATCTGAACAGTCCCTTCATGAACTCTTTCACCAGACGATGAGACCACAAGGACGTCCGCCCCGTGGTTCTGGTGTATCGGGAGATCGCAGCAAGATGAATCTTGATGGACGCGTGTGCCAGTCCAGCTTTGGCCAGCGTCAGCAGGTACGGCAGTACTTGGGGAGCCGTAATCCGTAGAGGGTTAACCTTCTGTGCGTGGCACCAGACAGAGAACCTCTTCCATTTGTGTCCGTAGCATTTAAGAGTCAAGGACGCCCTGGCCTTTGCAAGAACCTCTCTGCAGTCGGCCGGTATGTCGTATCCTCCAAACTCTACCGCTGCAGGAGCCAGGCCTGCAAGTTCAGCGATTTCGGGTCGTGGTGGAGGATGGCGCCTCCTTCCCCTGGAGAGTAGATCCGCGTCCACCGGCAGCTTGATTGACGGGGACGCTGACAAGTCCAGAAGGTCCGGGAACCATATCTGCCTCGGCCACGCAGGTGCGACGAGGATCATCCTGCACCGTGACCTCTTGAGCTGGTTGATGAGCCGGATTAGCAGTGGCAATGGAGGGAACGCGTAAGGGAACAGGCCCTCCCAGGGGAACGAGAAAGCATCGCCCATGCTCCTCGCCTGAGGAACCTGCTGGCGAACCTCCGGCACTTGGAGTTCGTCGCCGTCGCGAACAGGTCGATCTGGGGTGTGCCCCACCGTCGGAAGAGGCGATCCACTAGATCCTGCCGTAGCTCCCACTCGTGGCACGAGCGCAGCTCCCTGCTGAGTGAGTCGGCGATGGTGTTTTTTATCCCTGCCAGATGAAACGGCACCAGAAACATCCTTTGGGCGACGGCTCAATGCCACAGGTCCTGCGCCTCCTTGGACAGTGCTGGGGACCTGGTTCCGCCCTGTTTCCTGATGTAAAACATGGTGGTGGTGTTGTCGGTGAAGATCCTCACCACCTTGCCCTTGAGGGACGGAAGGAAGGACCTGGGGGCCCAAAACACTGCACGGAGCTCTAGGACGTTGATATGTAGTGATTTCTCCGTCGGGAGCCAAAGGCCTCTTGCGTGCAGATTTTCAGTGTGCGCTCCCCACCCTTTCAGGGAGGCATCCGTGGTCACTGTCTCCTGGTGGGCTGGGGTCTGGAAGTCCATGCCCGCCGTCAGATGCGCGCGGGTGCCCCACCACCGGATCGCTCGTCGGAAACTCTCGTCGAGTGTGATCCTTTCCTCGAAGCTGCCCGTCGTTTGGATCCAGCGCGCGTCCAGGAACTCCTGCAACGGGCGCATCCGGAGCCTGCACAGGGGAATGAGGTAGATGCAGGAAGACATCATTCCGAGGAGGGACTTGATGGACCTCACCTTGGCCGCGTCGGCCACCAACATCCGATATGCCTTGCCCAGGATGGCCCTGGTCCTCTCCTCCGACGGGGAGGCCAGAAGGGACACTGTGTCGAGCCTCGCTCCCAGAAACAGTGCGTCTTGCGCGGGTACCAGGTGGGATTTGGCGTAGTTCACGGAGAATCCCAGGTCCGTGAGAAGCTGGACGGTCCTTGCCGTGTGGTCCATGGCGAGCTCCCTCGTCTTGGCTTGGATGAGCCAGTCGTCCAGGTAGGGGTAGACGTGGATCCCCTCTCGGCACAGCTGCGCCGCCACCGGTGCAAGGCACTTGGTGAAAACCCTGGGTGCCAACCGTAGTCCGAAGGGGAGGGCTTTGAACTGGTAGTGACGCCCTTGGACCACAAACCTGAGAAATTTTCGGTGCCCCCTTAGGATGGGAATATGGAAGTAGGCATCCTCCAAATCCAACGACGACAGGAAGTCTCCTTCCTCCAGCTGACCCAGGACGTGCTGGAGGGTGACCATCTGGAACTTCTGAGCCTTGATGAACTTGTTCAGACGTCGCAGGTCTAGGATGGGGCGCCATCCTCTCGTCTTCTTCACGAGGAAGTATCGCGAGTAAACTCCGGAACCCCGAAGCCTCTTTGGAACGAGTTCAATGGCGCCCTTCCTGAGCATCGCCTTTACCTCCCGGAGAAGCTGCGGGACGTGAAGCTCTTTCCTGGCCACGGGGGGGACGCGCGGGCACCTTCTTTGAAACTCGAGCGCGTGGCCCCGGGCTAAGGCGTCCAACACCCAACGGTCGGTGGAGATGGACTCCCACACGCTGACGAAGCTCGCCAGCCGGCCTCCCACCGGGGTGCTTCGGTGGGGGCCCGACCCCACGGTCGGTTCAATCCTGTTTCGACGAGGCTTTGCCGCCTTGACCTCCTTGGCGACGACAGCGGGGTCCGCCCGACTTGCCTCGTCCCCTATAGGCCTCCTGAGACGACGAGCGGGCCGCTTGACGGTAGGTGGAGAAACCACCGCCGGAGCCTTTGGAGGCGCCCTTGCCTCCGCTGCTCCGAAAGGGCGGCCGTCGTTGTTGCAGAACCCCAAGGGCCCGGGCCGTCTCCGTGTCCGCTTTAATGGCCTGAAGGGAATCGTCCACTGTTTTCCCAAACAGGTTGTTCCCATCGAACGGCATGTCCAGGACTCTGGTCTGTACGTCTTGACGGAAGTCTGTAGCCTTGAGCCATCCACGCCGGCTAAGGCACACGCCGTTGCACAACTGGCGAAATCCCGTATCGGCGATGTCCGTCGCAATAGTGATGGCGTGGTCCGACGCCACCTCACCTTCCTGTAGGATCTCCAGGGCGTCCGCCCTCTTGTCGTCCGGTAGGAAGTCCAGCAGGGGAGCCAGTTTGTACCATAGCTCCCTGTCGTAGCGGGCCACGATAGCCAAGGCGTTGGCCGCCTTAATCGTCGTCGCTGCAGACGAGATGACCCTGCGTCCCATAGAGTCCAATTTCTTTCCCTCGCCGTCTGGCGGGGAAGTCGATGTGGAGGCCGCACCACCCCCCCCCCTTTCTTCCTGGCCGCCGCGGAGACGACGGAGTCCGGTGTAGGCTGCGCCCGGAGGCACAGGGGGGCTGCGTCCGGGACCCGGTACTTCTTTTCGTACCGGTCTCTTCTAGCTGGCGTCGTGGAAGGGTTCTTGAGGAGGGCGAGGCCCTCATCCCAAATGTCGTCCAGTAGAGGCACCGCGAGGACCGTCTTCCTCTTGGCCTCGCGCCGTTGATAAAGGAATCCTTCCTTTTTCTTCTCCTCAGGGCAGAGTTGGAAAAGTTCGGATGCCCTGGCGATCATGGAGTGGAACGATCCAATCTCGTCGGGCGGAGAAGCCCTGGTGGGAGGTGACGACGGAAGATCCTCGTCGTAGACCTCGTCGTCCGTACCCGTCGCGGCCGTGTCAGTCCCCGTATCATCCCCTTGAGTCGTGGACGGGAAGGAGGGCTGGACGGGGCGCGACGGCTGAAAAGGAGGTGGAGGGTGAATCCTTCTTTTCTTGGGAGGAGGAACGCCAGAAGGTCCCGGTTCTGGGTCCCCCGACGGGAGTGGTTCGTCCGCTGGCAACGGTAGTCTCGTCCTTATCTCCGAGCATAAGGACTGTATAGCCAACACAATGGCCGCCGAGTTGTCTTGCGGCGCTGGCAGAGGGGAATCTGACGGGCGATCAGGGGCCCCGTCGGCGCCCTCGACAATGTCGTCGTCACCCGCGTCGGGATCCATCCCGACGGGCTGGTCATTTTCCACGCCGAGGCCGTGGCTTAAGACCTCGATCAGCTCTTCCTCCGAGGTTGAAGCCGAGTCTACGACGACACCCTGCCCCCCCTTTTTCTTCTCCGCCGGAGATTTCACGGGGGTCCTATCGATGGGCATAAAAGAGGACTCCCTCCGAGGTGGCAGGGAGACTCTGAGCCCCGAGGTCGCCACCACTGGCGTAGCCTCCACAGTCTGAGCCAGGGCCGCCGCGACAGTCTCGATACAGGCCTTGGCCGGATGGATTAAGGCCTTCACCACCTTAGGTGCGCTCACCACCTTATCCTTGAGGGGGGGGGGGGACACTGCCTCGCTCCCCCTCCGATGGGGCCTTCGAGCTCGACCGGGGCCTCTCCAGGAGCTTCGCCGGGTGCTCGGCCTTCCTCTGAACCGACCCAGAGCGTTGGCTCGTGGTTGATGGTACCGGGGAGGGTGCGCCCTGCCTGGCGCCCGTAGAGCCCGACCGTTCGGCGCTCCCGGTGCCAGCGGACTCCCGGTGCTTGGCCTTGTGTTGGACCCCCGTCGCCGGGGCGTCCTCAAAGGTCTTAGAAGACCGCTCGGATTTCTTCCTCTTCTTCTCGCCGGGCGGGCTCTTCCCTTCCAGCCAGTTGGCGAGACGTTGATGGCGGTCCTTCATGGTCCGCTCCGACATGTTGCCGCAAAACGCACAGTCCTTCTCCACGTGCGTCTTGTCCTCATGTAAGCAGTAGAGACAAAAGGAGTGTTCGTCCTCCTTAAAGACGTTCTGCAGCTGGCATCCAGGGCAGACCCTGAACAGCTTTCCGGGCGTCGAGCTTCCCTTCTCCTGGGCCATGTCCGGGACGGGCCTGAGAAAACTTCTGGAGTCCTCCAAAAGCGTAGCTCGACGAAATCTTCACCCTTGAGGGGCGCAGACGAATCCGACACGGGTCCCCGTTGATCGGATGGAGAGTCGGTGGAGCTTGAGGCTCTTTTGAGCGAAAAAAACTAAGTTTTTGAGAAAAACGTGAAAAAAGAGCACTAACGCTCGAGAGCAATAGCACTAGGATCCCAACACATGAACGTGCGGTAAAAATATGAAGATGGCTGCCAGAGGCGGGGCTTAGGTAGCGGGCAGTCATTGGCTGTGGTCAGTATGACGCAGAGACCAGTGATTGGTTATTACTACGAAAGACAGATCAGAAACGAAACTGATACTGTTTTTTTCTTTACCGAGGATTCCCAGCCTGACGACGGGGAATATTCATGAGCATGTGAATCCATGCCAGACCCCATGCTGGAGAATCATACATTATATTTTTGAGGTTACACAAAATAGAAAACAAGACATTTAGGTGGTTACTTCCAATCTCCCTTGACGTAAGGCAATACTCAAATTGATGGTCATGAACGTAGGACATGGGGGAGACAGGGGGGACAAATCCCCCCCCACAATTTTAAGTGGGGGGATACAATGGCATTTATCCCCCCCCCAGCTTCCCCCAGTTTGTGTCGCTCTGCAGCCTGTGCAGTGATGCGTGCAACAAACTTCAGACAGCTGCAGAGGGTAAATAAGTTTCTTCCTTCCTTCCTCCCTCCACCCCCCCCTTTCTCCCTCCCTTCCTTCCTTCCTTCTCCTCCATTGCTTCACTTTCCTTTTCCTTCCTTCCCCCTTCCTTCCTCCTCTTCCTTCCGTCCTCTTCCTTCATGCCTTTTCCTTCCTTCCTTCTTTCCTTCCTTTTTCTTCCTTCCCTTCTTCATTCATTCCATTCCCTTCCCTTCCTTTTCCCTCCTTCCTGTTCCTTCCTTCCTTCCTCATGTCAGATGCACATTAAAAAAATAAGGCACACTTTAAACAGCCATTGGTACTTCTTTTCGTTCACCATGCCAAAAAATCCCCAAATCCCTATCGGCTGCTAATGTGGTGACGAGAGTGGTATTTGCATCGTTCTTACCCAAAGAGAAACTCGACAGCACCAGAAAGGCGATGACCAACATCCTTTTAATTTTTCCCCACTCTCCTCGTAGTCATTGGGTGCCCTGATGCCCCTTGTTGAGGCTTCCTCAGGCCTCCCCTCCTTTAGAGAAAATGGCAGTGGTTGGCAAGTACAACCCTGAATATCTTCTCTGGCACTGCTGTGGAGGGGATGAGTCTCGAGCTACAAACTGGGCATTGAAACAGGCCCATGCCCCGGTGGGTTCTGCCCGGGGCCAGGGTTTGGATGAACCATGTCCCGCCTGTGCTTGCCTGTCCCCCCCCCTCTTCCCCACCACAGGACAGGCCCTGGGACCCCCAGAACGCTGAATGCTGAAGGCTGGCTGGACTGTCACCCAAGCTTGGCTGTGAGCCACTGCCAGGCCTTGCACTTGGGCTGGGAGAGGAAAGTTTATGGGAGGAAGACCTTCACCCACCCACAATGCAATGTCCTCTGCTTAGGAGCAACCCTTGGCAAAACAATGTCCCATTGCATGAGTCCTGATGTTCTGTTCTATATACTCGAAAGTCCCCCCCCACCCCACCTTACTTAGGGCACAGTGTAGTCATGGTTCTTCAATCTGCTACTGGCTAGCGACGAAACAAAATGTGATTGCTTACATTCTGACACATGCAAACGTCATGGCACGACTGATCATGTACAGGGCCGTCATGAGGTGGGTGCCAGACGGCAAACTGCCCCAGACCTTGCAGGACACAGGGGCCTTGCACGCTGCGGTAGATGCCTTCCTACTGCTCTGACTGCAGTCACATACGTGTGCTCCCTTGCGCATGTGTGTTTTGCTGCACGCACCTTATGGGGAGGAAGAGGAAGTAGGGTGATAGCTGAATACAAAAGGGGTGTTCCCATTGTGACCCCTCCTCTTCATTCAGGACACTGAACTCGTGCAAGCCATAAGTCTATTCGACTAAATACACAGATGTTCCAACCTGGCAGAGGCCCCTCACCTGGCAGTGCCCCCCCCCCCAACCTGGCAGAGGCCCCCTCACCTGGCTGTCACATCCAAAGATGTGATCAAACTTTTTTTCACAAGACTTGCACGAGTCATGGAGATGAATCGTGCGCTGATGAGTCGATGGCAACTAAGTTGAAGGAAATTCATTGAGTGTGTATGCACTGCAGGCCCACTGCATTGCACCCAGTGTGTCCACTCACTACAGCGTGTAGTGCACTATATATACTCAAATCTGTGTAAGCGAGAAATACATTGTGAACTTTCAACAAAAAGCTTTCGGTTCAAGTTGCACAGATCAAACCCATTAAGCAGACGTCGCGCACCAACAAACCTGGGCTACCACAACAAACAACACAATGCTGTGTGTTTTCAAATCTTTTCAAGATGTATCTCTGCTAAAAGGGACGATTCTCCCGACAGGTTTAGGACTAGATGGAGCAGTTCACACCACAATGAAAGACCAGCATCAGCCAGAGTTTTACATTAAGCAGTCTCCTCTCGATTTTTGCCGTTTACTGTTTCCACTGGCTATTTATTTGCCTGCACATGCAGGAAAATCTATCACACTAGGAGAAGGCCTAACATCGTGCTCTGTCATTCCATCGGTGTATCATGTTTCTAAACTTTGTTAATAGTTCAGCTCAGTTAATGGGCAGAATTGGAAATGCTGAGTGATGCCTCAGAGTAAGGAGATTGTGTATGGTATCCTCGCCAGAAGTGGTTGCCTCTTATTGTGCAATATGATAAATAGTAATATTCGTCACTTAGATACTGCTTTGAAGCTTTCAAAGCGTTGTATGTATTTAAACGAGGAGTGTTTCCTGATTGGGGATCACCTACCATTATGAAGTCTTAGAAACACCCAGTCCTTTGCACATCCGGCCCATCTCAACTCAACAGAAGCCAAGCGCGCACAGTCTATATTCCAATCAGAATGTGCACATGTTCTTTTATCTAATTGCAGCAATGTCAGGCGAACAGTTCTTAAGAATGCTGCTGCGCGAGTGCAGCTTTTTAAGTATCAACAGGAGACTGTTTGCTTCACCGGTTGATGATTCCAATAAGGATTTGGAGACCTTAAATATGTATTTTAAAGCTTAAACATTGGTGCCTCCAGTGGGGCTTGTAGAGCGGTCCCCACCCTAGTGTGTGAGCATGGAGTACAGAGTTATTGTGAGATGCGACAGACCAATAAACAAGTTGCTTGTTCAGGTATTTACAGGAAGATGGGCACTCCAGGGAAGGAATCCTGGCCTGTTAAACGGTTTCATGAACTGAGAAACCTGAGGGGCGTACCCTTGTTTCATTTCATGAATCATGATAACCGGAAAAGACAATGGCTGTGGATGAGGGGAGCTGTGTGCATTACCTTTAGTTGTAAATCAGTTTAGGCCCATTGGAGGCAGATTTGTTCCCGCGATCACTAATACATGTTGAAAGCAACCTCTCCTTTTCAAACGTCACCTACAGTTTTTTTGTGCAATGTTCGCCCGCGCTTTTTAAATTCCATACAAGAATTCAAGTTGTTTTACTGTCGTCACCCGATGTAAGTAACTTACTTTCTTGGTAACGTAAGGGGATGCATGCAAGTCACATTTGGCTGGGTGGCTACTCCCGCTGTGGCAGATGTGGTAGCTGACACAGTCACTCCAGTCCTGAGACTGCCCCCCTCATGGCGCAAAATTGGCTGGTTTCCCTCTAGCTTGCGCCCCAGTGAAGGGAGCCTGAGAGCAGGTGTTTTTGGGGCAGACATAAAAGATCTATCGATCATGTGGTCCACAGGATTGATTGCGAGTGGGATAGAATTGGTGCTTTATTCCTGAGGTTGCCTAAATAAATGCCATTGTGTTATGTTATAATAACCCATGCTGTTTAAACACCCTGAAACTATTGTTTGTGTTGTTAAAAAATGGTGAATACGACTATAACATTGAAAAAAGTAAACGTAGTGTTAAGAGGGACGACAGAATTGAAGGATTTTGTACTCTGAACTGCTTTTCTTTTTCTTAATTTTCTTCTGTTTTCTTTCTTCTTTTCTCTTGTTTTATACAGTGATGATATATGTGATTTAATACCTACTGCTATTTTAATTTTGTGTAAAGTCGAGTTCTTTCACTAAAATACAACAAATAAATAAACAAATAAATAAAGCAAAGTACCAAGGTGTCCCCTGTCCACCCAAGATTTTATGGGTCTCCTACGCCCCGTTGATGGTAACTTGAATAGTGAGGAACTGCGCTGCGAATGTTCAAGTTGTTGTAGATTCTAATGCGAATTCAAATTTTTTCAACTTGATATACGGATATATGGATCCTTGGATTTCTGCATTTAGTACAACGTTCTCTGCACTACTGTTTCGTGCAATACTTTGGGCCGTAACTGATCTAAAACGGTTACAGGTTGCTGAAGCAAGGTTTTGCAGGAAAGCTTAGCGTTTGTCCTAAGCAAATACGTTCTATTATTTCCTTAGTAAGTTATGTTTTGTGTCAGCAGCCATGTTACCAAAAGTTTGCTTTGTCCTGTAAGGCCAACTATTAGGTATACTCGTGCTTCGCACAGTAATTCCTAGGGCTGAAGCACGTAAGCTTGAAGGGCCGTACCCATACGTGTACGGCTGAAGCATGTAAGCTTCGTATTATTGAGATACATTCATCAACTTCTGTGGGAAATGAAGTTCCTGTAATTATGAGAGATTTATCATGATGTGACTGACGTCATTGCGGACACTACTGAAGAGACATGCCCGGTTTCCTGTGACCCACATTACTACAGAAGCACCCGCATGACTTCAAAAGTAAGTGCCACTAATGTCAGCTAGAATGCTGATGGTGTAGAAAGTTTAGTAACAATGAACTGCTGAGGTTTACGTAGAACTACGGCAGAACTACAGCCCAAAGCTATATGGCAAGTGAAAGCAATGCAGAACGCTTTTAAAAAGGATAAATAGAAAAATGTATATATCTTATACTTTTAATATAATTTTAATATATAACAACTCACACGCCAAATTTCAGGTTTGTAGCATGTTGGGAAGTATGCCGAACATTTCAAACAGACACACAAAATGTACCATATATATTGGATACATTACTCACCGTAATCGTATTTTTGATGCTTGTATCTGCTTAGATTCACATGCTGTGCGCATAGGCTGACATCCAGTGGAAGCTGCAGAGCATTACAGTTTTTGAAATTCGAAAAAGCGACGTCGACAGGGTGTGCCAGCAAGACTAACCCTAGTGCGACTTCCACTGTACCCATGGTCCTACACGCGTCGAGATCCCTCAGATTGTTATTTTTCTGACAAGAGGTAGCATGAAGTGTAGCGCAAGTACAGATGTATCCAAGCAAATATGTATCAGACAAGCTCAAAAGTATCCATGCACCTTCTCTCCGAGGGGAGGAAGGGTGGGCGCATGTGAATCTAAGCCGCTATAAGCATCAGAAATACGATTACGGCGAGTAATGTATCCCTTCTGAGGCTTGTGGAATCTGCTTAGATGACATGCTGTGCATAGATTAGCGATCAGTGTTAGAAGAAGGTGGTGGGATGCAAGATGGTTCATGGGCGAACAGATGTCTTAGAACCGCTTGACCCACCTGTGTATCTGTCTTGGAATGTGTGTCAATGTAGTAGCGCTGAGTGAAAGTGTGTACTGAGCTTCATGTAGCTGCTTTACAAATGCTGTCTAGGGGGACATTTGCAAAAATTGCCAGAATAGCTCCTGTGCTCCTTGTGGAGTGAGCTCTTGGCGTGAAAGGCAGTGCCTTGTCTAACAGGGAATAGTACAGTTATATGCACCCGACTATCCATCTGGAGATGGCATTCTTGGAAATGCGATCCCCTTGCATGGAGTTTTACCTCAGCTGAGCTCTTTGGGTTCTGGAAGAAAGCCGAAAGCTCAATGGACTGGTTCACATGAAATTATGAGATAACCTAGGAGAGAACCTAGGATGAGTACATAAAACCAGTTTGTCTTTGTGTATGACAAAGAAAGGATCCTGCACTGACAATGCTTGCAATTCACTAACTCTTCTTATGGAAGTAATAGCCACTAATAGGGCAGTCTTGTAAGTCAGGTGTTTAAGACTTGACTTGTGCATCAGCTCGAAAGGGGGTCCCATGAGTTTAGCGAGTACTACATTGAGATCCCATCCTGACGGCGGGTTTGAAATCGGAGGGTGGAGTCTCTTTACTCCTTCCATGAATGCCTTGATGACCGGCACCTTTTAACTGACACAATAAGGTATCATGGTGGAGTAGGCTGACAAGGCCCCCAGGTGGACCTTTATAGAGTTAAATACTAACCTTGAGTTTAATAAGTGGAGCATATAATTTAGAATGTGGGATGGGGTACATTCTGTGGGGCTAATTTGTTTAGACTGGCATCAAATTACAAATCTCCACTTGTCAAAATAACAGTGTCTAGTGTTAGGCTTTCGTGCTTCCTTAAGGATAGCCATACACCTCTGTGGTAGGTTAAGATGTCCCAACTCTGACTTCAGGAGCCATGCTGCCAAATTCAATGTGTGAGGTTGAGGGTGCTCTGTTAATCCCCCGTGCTGAGTGAGTAGATTGGTCAGGCATGGGAGCTTGACGGGATCGCACATCGCCAGTTTGCACAGATGTAGAAACCAAGGTTGTCATGCCCACATAGGAGCAACTAAGATGAGTGTTACTTGTTCCTTGTGGATCTTGTTCACCACCTTATTCTTGAGGAGTCGGGAGGGGGAAAGTGTAAGCAAATTTCCCCAACCAGTTCATCCACAGGGCGTTCCCCCTGGTGCCTGGCTGGGGGAACCTGGACGCAAAGTCTGGGCATTGACTGTTTCCGCTTGTAGCAAACAAGTCTATTGTGGGGAAAACCCATTGAGAGAAGAGGTGCTCTACGACCCCTGTGTCTAGTTGCCATTCGTGTTCCTCTGGTAGGGGATCTCTGCTGAGTGAGTCTGCCAGAGAGTTAAGCTCCTCTGGAACGTGCTCTGACGATAGGAATATTTTCCGTCTGAATGCCCATTTCCAAATTTGTTGCGCTAGCTTGGCCAGATTTGAAGACGGTGTGCCCCCCCTGTTTGTTGATGTAAAACATCGCCGTAGTGCTGTCGGTGAAGACTTGCACCAACCGGTTCACTAGGTGAATATCGAACTCCTGAAGGGCCTTGAACACTGCCAGAAGTTCCAGCAGATTGATGTGGTTCGGCACCGTAGCACAAGTCCACAGACCTTGTGCTGTGTGATGAAGGTAATGAGCCCCCCCCCACCCGGCGAGCGAGGCGTCTGTTGTGACAATCACTTGCACTTCCGGATCGTGGAAGGGTTTTCCTTTCAATAGATTTTCTCTTGTCCACCAGCAAAAGTTTTGTACTAGTGTTGGCGAAACGACCACTAGATCGTCCCACTGACCGCTTGCCTGAGACCACTGTTTGGCCAACCACTCCTGCATGGGTTGCATGCGCAGGCACGTGTGTGGTACCAGGTAAATGCAAGATGCCATCATGCCTAGCATATGCATAGCTTTGCGCACGTACATGTTTTGGACTCTTTCCTCCGATGGAAAGACCAAACCCTCTCCTGAGTTTATTACAGATCCTAGGAACTGTTTGGTTGTGCTCAGCTTTTGCCTTGATTTTTTCTTGTTTTTTGAGACGCCCAAATGAAAGAGAAGGTGGATAGTGCTTTGAATGTTTTGTCTGCAAACTTGGGGTGTTTCCCCTGTAATCAGCCAGTCGTCCAGGTAATTGTACACTGGGATTGCCTCCCTGCGCAGGTGCGCTGCCACAATCGCCAGTACCTTTGTGAATACCCTTGGTGCGGATGCTATACCGAAGGGTAGCACTTTGAATTGGTAGTGTTGGTTTTCTATTTGAACCGCAAGAATCTTCTGTGCGCTGGGAACATTGATGTATGAAAATAAGCATCAATCATATCCAATGTTGCCATGTAATCCACCCCCCCCGGTTTCTTACTTCTTGTAGTGTAGTCATGCAGAACTTTTGTGGCTTGACATATCTGTTTGCAGGGTCATAAGTCTAATACTGGGTGCATTTTTAGATCTTTCTTTGGCACAAAGAAGTAGGTTCAATAAATACCCTTCTTTAGCTGGTTGGCCGGGACGATTTCTAGGGCGTCCTTTTGGAGCAGTGTTGCGATTTCCTCTAGTAGGATGCGTTGGTCTTCCCTCGAGTGAGTCTTCTGGCGCGGGGGATGGTTTCGGGGTCGCTGGATGAGCTCCACACAATAACCGCCTGCCACGGTGGATAGCACCCATTTGTCTGAGGTGATTCCCTCCCATGCTTGGGTGAAGTTTGAAATACACCCTCCTACTGGAGAGACATGGGAGGGCACCTGAAGCAGGTCGTCACTGTTTTGGCTGTGTAGTTCCACCTCTAGACAAGGATGACCTCCCCCAGGCACGGGATCTGCGCTGCCCCCTTTGGTAAACTTTTGAGGCTTGGCCTTGATTGTTACCCCAGGATGCTCCCTGATTGTCACCTGAACCCCTCTGAATTGTGTCCACGTGATCGACGAAAATGACTATTGCCTCTCTGGCCAGAGGGTTTATTAGTTAGCTGGCCCAACTACTTATCGTATTCTTTAGCAGTTTTCAAGGCGTTTTCAACGGCCTTTCCAAAGAGTACGTTGGGCTCAATGGGCATATTAAGAAGCATGGCTTGTATCTCTTGCTTGAAGCCGGACTAGCGTAGCCAAGCATGACGCGTAGTAATTGTTCCATCTGCAATAATCCTGCCCACGTTGCCAGCGGATTCCAGATTACTTTTTAACATGCAGCTTGAAACTGCCGCTGCCTTCTGCAGCCACAAGGGCATATTGTGTCTTAAGCGGTTCAGGCGCTGATAACAAGCTTCATCCCATTTATGGCAGTTAAAACTCACCAGAAGAGTGGTGTTATTAGCTATCCTCGCCTGAAAGACAGCCCACGAGGTCACTTTCCCCCCTATCGTGTACAGCTTTTTGCTCTCCTTCTCCGTAGGTGCTTCAGAAGAGGCTTGGGGTGTTCCCGCTCTCTTCCTAGTTGTTGTAACTACAAGAGAGTCTGGTTTGAGCTGTCCCCTGATATAGAGAGGGTCTGATGGAGCAGGTCGGAACAGCTTCTCGATGCGTGGATTAACTGCCAGTGTCTGGTTGGGCGTCTCCAGCAAGGGTTGCATCTTCCGCTGAATAGACTGCAGGAGGAGAATGAACTGAGTGACAGCATTTTTATCCCCCAAAATGTCGTCAAAGTCTTTGTCTGGTTGAGTTTCCTGCGTTTTTATTTGGAAATGATCAGCTGCCTTGATGAGCATGCTGTTTAGTAGTGGCTGGTTATCTACAGGTGAATCCCCCCCACAGGGGGATCCTGGTTGATGGGAGAGTCCATGATATACATGTCTGGCTCTTCATCATCACCATAGTTAGGATCTGCGGTCTCTTGGATTACATAGCGGTCCTCTGTGTCAGTGTCCGGGTCATACAGGTTAGTGACCTGGGGGGGGGGGGTATTGTTGCGAAGGAATAGTTAGGGTATGAGGGCGAGACCTCTTTGAAGGGGGTTGAGAAGCAGTGGCCGATACAGGGACCTGAGAATTAGAGGGTGCTGTTGTGGGTGGGGTGGACTGAAGACTCTGGAGGTAATTAGGGTCCTTTTCAAAAAAGTTTACCATGAAGGTCATCCTTCTCATGATCCTATCAATACCCTCACCTGTCCATTGGGCAGAGCTAGGAATGGACATAGGGTCCAATGGAAAACCCTGACCCCGAGGAGTGGCTGGGACCTGTGGTGAGGGTTGGCCCTTTTTCTTTAGGGCTGTAGATAAGGAATCCTGTTCCTATGAGTCTTTACCGTTGTGTGGGGACCTATCCGTAGGTGAGCTTTCCCTGTGAGGGGACCTTTCCCTATGAGGGGTCTTAGAAGTCTTCTTCTTGGACTCCCTCCCCTTTATTAGGCTTTATGGGATGTTTTTTTAACCAAATGGGCTAGTCCCGCATGTATAGGTTTTTTTACCGTTTGACGAAGAACGAAGTTCAGCTATGGAATGATTCGACGTCTCGTCTACTGACGTGAGACATTCGGGAATGGATTTGGTCACGACGTCTGTTCTGTCTTTCGACAGTCGGGGCCCGTCATGTGACGATCGGGACCTCGAGTGCCCAGAGGACAGTGATTGTATGGATCTCTCCCCAGACGTTGTGCGTGGGCCTTTGTTCGACCATGTCAAGTCACAGCTCTGAGTTGTGTGCTTAGGGGAAGGGGCTGTGAGAGCGCCGCTGCCACTCAGTGTCTTCCCGGTAACAGGGCCACCGGCCTGTCGGATGGGGTCAGGGACCTGCCCTTGGGAAACTGAAGTATCCCCATCGCCTTTCTGTCGTATAACGAAGTGTTGCTACCGTCGCTGAAAGTCCCCTCCACGTCCATGGAGGCCTCGACCTGCACGGCGTGGTGGGCCCAGCGCTTGGTTAAACGGTCCTTAAACGACTTGGGTTTAAAGAGCTTGCAGGCTCAGCAGGTACCTTCAATGCGATCCTGAGAAGAACAAGGTTGCACACCAGGCGCTTGTCGACCCAAGGGAATTTTTTTATTACACCTAGGGCACAATTTGAAAGGGGTTCTATCCATAATGGAAAGACAAGGCAGCTACGTGAGAATAATGTGTGGGGCGATGCCCGAATCGGCCTTCCAAGGCGAGACCGATCCGTACATGGGAGTCTTTGAAGGTTGCATCTTCACCACGGTCGGATGTTTGCAATAGTCAGTGAAGTATAATATAAAGGATAGGAAGAGAAACTCTAATTTGTATAAATCAATGCCGGTATGCCGAAAGAAGAACTCTGCGAAATAGCGTCCGTCTACGATGAAGGAAAAAAAAAATCTGAGGGACCTCATCGCGTGGGTACAGTGGACGTCCCACTAGAGATAGTATTCCTGGCACGCCCTGTCGACGTCCCTTTTTAGAGTTTTGAAAACAGCAACTGTAATGCTCTGCAGCTTCCACTGGATGTCGGCCTATGCGCACAGCATGTGATCTAAGCAGATTCCACAAGCCTCCGAAATATAGGATACATTACTCACTGTAATCGTATTTCTGATGCTTGCATCTACTTAGGTTGACATGCTATGCATAGGCTGACATCTAGTGGAAGCTGCAGTGTATTACAGTTGCTGTTTTCAAAACTCTAAAAAGGGACGTCGACAGGGCGTGCCAGGAATACTATCTCTAGTGTGACGTCCACTGTACCCATGGTCCTTCACGTGTCGAGGTCCCTCAGATGGTTTTGTTTACGACATGAGGTAGAATGAAGTGTAGCGTGAGTACAGGTGTATCCAAGCAGATAAATATCAAAGAAGGTCATATAACATCTATGCACCTTCTCTGAGGGGAGGAAGGGTGGGCGCATGTGAATCTACGCAGATACAAGCATCAGAAATACAATTACGGTGAGTAATGAATCCCTTCTGAGGTATGTGGAATCTGCGTAGATCACATGATATGGATAGATTAGCAAGTAGTGTTAAGAGAAGGTGGTGGGTTGTGACAAGGATCAGTGGCAAATAGATGTTTTAGAACCACTTGTCCCACATGTGTATCTGCTTTGGAATGGGTGTCAATGCAGTAGTGCTGAGTGAACGTGTATACTGAGCTCCATATATCTGCTTTGCAAATGATGTCTAAGGGGACATTTGCGATAAATGCCAGAGTAGCTCCCGTGCTCCTTGTGGAGTGAGCTCGTGGTGTGAAAGGCAGTGTCTTGTTTGATAATGAATAGCACAGTTGTATGCATCGGACTATCCATCTGGAGATGGCATTCTTGGAAACGCTGTCTCCTTCTCTGCCTGGTGCTAAAGTTGGTCTGTTTTCCTAAGCGGTATGGTCTCGTTTACATAGTAAACGACCGCCCTCCTTACATCTAGTGTGTGGAGTTTTACCTCAGCGTAGCTAGTTAGATTCCAGAAGAAAGCTGATAGCTCAATGGATTGGTTCACGTGGAATTTGGAAATTAATTTAGGAGAGAATCTAGGATGTGTACGTAAAACCAATTTGTCTTTGTGTATGACAAAGAAAGGGTCCTGCACTGACAACAATTCCCTACCTCTTTTTATGGAAATAATAGCCACTAAGAAGGCAGTCTTGTATGTCAGGTGTTTAAGACTTGACATATGGATAGGCTTGAATGGTGGCCCTATGAGCTTTGCAAGTACTCCATTGGGATCCCAGCCAGGCGGTGGGTTAGAAATTGGAGGGTGATGTCTTTTTTTTATTTTATTTTTATTGGTTTTGGTTTATGCATAAACCTTTACAATTTTATTATATTACACACAAGATATGTTAAATTAAGATCATAAACATGCCGATTTCATAAAGCATGTAAACGTACTACATAGCAATAAGTTAGTATCAAATAAAAGAATACATACATAAAACAACCTACTGGTTTCAGGATAAAATATTAAAATTTCATATACAACATCTAGTTCCATAAGAAATCAATAGTCATACAATTTTGATATGATGTAAGCCGCATATCTGTAATACATTTTGTCCAGACAAAGGCACTCAGCCTAGGAACCGTTCAACCATTCTCTAAGCAATTCAGATTTAATTAAGCTTAAAACCTATTCAAAAGTGGAACGTGCAGCACAACCTTAAAATGTCAGAGCAGATTCTAAAGCACGCATTCCACAGTATCTAAAACAGTACAATCTAAAGCACAACAACTATACACTTACATATAAAGACTAAAAAGATTTTCATTTTAAAAAAACACACCTAAATGCATGCAATTGTATTCACACTGCAGATATCAGATACCAATTTTGTGTATTACCTATGAGGCCACTCAGAGAAGTTATGTGCCCTAATCGCATCAACGAAGCATAGATCGACCAGTTATATCAGTCATGCCGTCTTAGTTCAGAGGTATACGAGATTAGGTATTTCTAGTGTCTATGAATATATAGCTCTTGGAGCTTTTTATCAATTATGACTAATAAGCCCATCAGTCCTAGGACCAGTGATTAACTGCCCACACACATACACCTAGTCCATAAACTTTCTGTTGACAGCATAGAGTCATTGGCTAGGTATTTGTCAAGTATAGTCATCCAAACACCCTCAAAGTAGACACAGTAAATTACCAAGTGTTTCAGACTTTCATGGTCTATGTCTTTGAGACACAATCGACACATACCATCATCACAGTCTGCATTATTCTTGTGCCAAGATAAAATGCGCTCACTAGTAAAGATTTGGTTAAGTTTAAAGCGCATATATATCATTCTCTGATTCTCACAAGGACATTTAATTAAATATAATGCACGATCCCCACGTTTCCTGGTACACTTCACGTATTCAGTGTAAGATCTCAGCTTGCACCAATCAAAGTCTTTCAATTTCCTCTTAACCCCTGGTAATAACGCACATAAGTCTGCCGTGGACACATTCATCTCTTCCAAAATATGGTTCATTTTTTTCAGCAAACTTCACCAATGAGGGGCGCTTACCAGCAAATATAGATGAAAGGTCCTGATATAAGGAGTTCCATGACGGATTCAATATTTTATCATAATTCGATAATAAACGCCAGTGCCACTTAGAAGAAAGAGAAGATATATTGAGTTCATAGCATATGATTGAGTTAGGCAAGCCCCAAGGTTCACTTCCATATCTTCCATTGGATAGCATCCAATATGTGGTCTATATTAGTGAGACACATATCCAATCCATATAGTAATATGGATTCAACCGTAAGCTGGTAATATTGGATGAGCGGAAGCAAAGAAAATGTACAGTATTTGGGATAAATGAGTTGCATCTGTCTCATCAGGGGTATACTTTTAGTATTCAGGGAGTCCTGCCACATTGCGATGTAATTAACATCCGTAAGATTATAACTCGTAAAATGGGAGTTCGTGTAATTTCAGCGTCAGCCAGAGTCCATGTATATTTACAGGTTTTTTTTTTTACGATTCATAGAAATAACAATATGAGACATGGAAGGACTAGGAAGCAAATTATATGTGTTTGTGTATGCGTCAAACAAATCCAATTTGTTTTGTAGGCCAAAAGGGGTGCAATCAAAAAAGATCACATCATTTGCGTAGGCCATCCAATTGATCTTTAAATTGGCCAAACGAACAGGATAGATGTTACGTTCCTTCCATAATCCATCCAAGTCACATAAATATAGGTTAAATAAAACTGCTGCCAAATTACAACCATGTTTTACGCCGGTACCAGTCGGGATGGGGGTCAGTGAGCGAGCCTCCAATGTTAAGGCGCACTCTGTATTTAGTGTACGTATGGAACAGCGCAATGACGGCAATCAGATGGGCAGGATTTCCTAGAATGGACATTTTTTCCCATAATACATTTCTAATGACTATCAGAAGCTGCAGTCGTGTCGAGCACCGCCATATAGACAGGGCCAACATGCATTTGTTTTGTCATTTGGAAGATGTGTGCGAGTATAGTAGCGTTTAAAGGACAGTCCATATTTTTTCAGACCCCATCTGATACAGAGAGAGTACATCATTTTGCCCAATATATGTTTGTAGATCCTCAAGGCATAAATGTGTGAATACCACAACTACAACCTGCCATGTATGTGTATATGCATGTATATATTATATATGGGATACATTACTCACCGTAATCGTATTTCTGATGCTTGTATCTGCTTAGATTCACATGCTGTGCGCATATGCCAACATCCAGTGGAAGCTGCAGAGCATTACAGTTTTCAAAATTCGAAAAGGGACGTCGACAGGGTGTGCCAGCAAGACTATCCCTAGTGCGACGTCCACTGTACCCATGGTCCTTCACGCGTCGAGGTCCCTCAGATTGTTATTTTTCTGACAAGAGGTAGCATGAAGTGTAGCGCGAGTACAGATATATCCAAGCAAATATGTATCAGACAAGCTCAAAAGCATCCATGCACCATCTCTCCGAGGGGAGGAAGGGCGGGCGCATGTGAATCTAAGCAGATACAAGCATCAGAAATACGATTAAGGTGAGTAATGTATCCCTTCTGAGGCTTATGGAATCTGCTTAGATCACATGCTGTGCATAGATTAGCGAGCAGTGTTAGAAGAAGGAGGTGGGATGTGAGAAGGGTCATGAGCAAATAAGTGTCTTAGAACCGCTTGTCCCACTTGAGTATCTGTCTTGGAATGAGTGTCAATGCAGTAGTGCTGAGTAAAAGTGTGAATAGAGCTCCAAGTAGCTGCTTTGGAAATGGTGTCAAGGGGTTCATTTGCAATGAAAGCCAGAGTGGCACCAGTGCCTCTAGTGGAGTGGGCTCTTGGCGTGAAAGGCAGTGTTCTTTCGGAAAGGGAGTAACATAGCTGGATACAATTGACTATCCACTTCGAGATGGCACCTTTAGAGACGCAATCTCCCTCTCTGCCTGTAGCTATGGAGACAAACAGTTGGTCCGTTTTTCTTAGCGGCCTGGTCTTGTCTACATAGTAGAGGACCGCTCTTTGCACATCTAGAGTGTGTAGTTTCACATCAGCAGAGCTTTTGGGTTCTTGGAAAAAGGCCGGAAGCTCAATGGACTGGTTAACGTGGAATTTAGACATGAGCTTAGGTGAGAACCTAGGGTGTGTTCGTAGAACCTGTTTATCCTTATGAACAGTAAAGAAAGGGTCCTGCACTGACAGAGCCTGAATTTCACTGACCCTTCTTATGGATGTAATGGCTACTAAGAAGGCCGTTTTACAGGTAAGGTGTTTGAGACTGGCTTTATGCATGGGTTCAAAGGGTGGCCCCATGAGCTTAGCAAGCACTACATTAAGGTCCCATCCTGGTGGTGGGTTTGAAATTGGGAGGGTGGAGTCTCTTTACCCCTTCCATGAAGGCTTTAACCACTGGTACTTTCCACCACAAAACCTTGTTGTGGGAGGTGGTGTAGGCTGACAGCGCTGCCATGTGTACCTTAAGTGAGTTAAATACCAACCCTGCATCCAGCAGGTGGAGCATGTATGTGACAATATTGGAAGGGGTGCAATCAACAGGGTTGATTTGCTTATTCTGGCACCAGATAACAAATCTTTTCCATTTATCAAAGCAACAGTGCCTCGTGTTAGGTTTCCTAGATTCTTTTAGGATGTCCATACATCTCTGTGGTAAGTTGAGATGTCCAAACTCTATGACTTCAGGAGCCATGCTGCCAGGTTCATTGAGCTGGGTTGAGGATGCACTGTTTGACCTTGGTGCTGGGACAGTAGGTTGTATCAGCACGGGAGTCTGATGGGTTCGCACACCGCTAGTCTGCGTAAGTGTGGGAACCACGGTTGCCTCGCCCACATGGGAGCAACTAGGATGAGCGTCATCGATTCCCTGTGCATCTTGTTTACCAACTTCCTCATGAGAGGGGTTGGTGGAAAAGCGTAGGCAAACATCCCTGACCAGTTCATCCACAGGGTGTTCCCCTTGGGGTCTGGTTGAGGGAACCTGGATGTGAATCCTGGGCATTGCCTGTTTTCGCTTGTGGCGAAAAGGTCTGTAGTGGGGAAACCCCACTGTGAGAAGATGTCTTCTAAGTCTCTGTGTAGACACCATTCGTGTTCTTCTGGGAGGGGATCTCTGCTCAAAGCATCCGCTAGCGAACTGAGATCCACTGGAACATGTTGAGATGACAGGTAAATGTTCCGTCTGAGTGCCCATATCCAAATTTTCTGGGCAGGTTGGACAGATTTGGCAAACAAGTCCCTCCCTGTTTGTTTAGGTAAAACATTGCTGTTGTGCTGTCTGTCAGGATCTGCACTGACAGTTTCAACAGGCGGGGCTCGAACGCTTGAAGCGCTCTGAATACTGTCAGAAGCTCTAGCAGATTGATAGGATTCTTGGCCACTGTGTGAGACCAGAGACCCTGAGCTGTGTGGTGAAGGAGGTGTTCTCCCCACCCTGACAGGGATGAGTCTTTTGTGACTACAGCCTGTACCTCTGGATCGTAAAAGGGTTTCTCCTTTGACAGGTTCTCTCTTGTCCACCAGTGAAGACTTTGTACAAGTGTTGGCAAAACGACCACTAGATCGTCCCACTGACCACTTGCCTGAGACCGCTGTTTCGCCAACCATTCTTGCATGGGTCGCATACGCAGGCGCGCGTGGGGGGACCAGGTAAATACATGACGCCATCATGCCTAGCAAACGCATAGTTTTGCGCACCCTTATCTGGCGACCGGGCTGATCTAGAGGAATTTGCAGCAGTAGATTCCGAATTCTTTCCTCTGATAGAAAGGCCATCCCCTCTTGAGTGTTTAGGACCGCTCCTAAGAACTGTTTGGAAGTGCTTGGCACCAGGCTTGATTTTCTCTCTTTTATGGAGAAACCCAATTCGAAGAGGAGGTCGATCGTTCTTTGAATGTTTGATCTGCAAATTACTGGGGTCTCCCCCGTGATGAGACAGTCGGCCAGGTAAGGGTACACTGGGATTGCCTCCCTGCGTAGGTGTGCTGCCGCCACCGCCAATACCTTGGTGAATACCCTTGGAGCAGATGCTATTCCGAAGGGCAGCACCTTAAACTGGTAGTGCTGACTGTCCACCTTGAAGCGCAAGAATCTTCTGTGCGCTGGGAACATGGAAATATGAAAGCAGGCATCTTTCATGTCCAATGTTGCCATGTAATCCCCCTTATTTAGGAGCGGGATTACCTCTTGGAGAGTAGTCATGCAAAATTTTTGGGGCTTGACATACTTGTTTGCAGGGTGTAAGTCTAATACTGGGCGCATTGTCAAATCTTTTTTGGCACAAGGAAGTAAGTTGAATAAATACCCTTGTTTACCTGGTTGCCCGGGACGAGTTTGATCGCGTCCTTTGCTAGAAGATTGACGATCTCCTCGAGGAGGATCTTTTAGTGGTCCAAGGAATGCATCTTGACGTGGAGGGTGGTTTCGGGGACGCTCGAGCAGTTCTATGCAGTATCCTGCGGAAACTGTGGACAGCACCCATCTGTCTGATGTGATCAGTTCCCAAGCTTGGGTGAAGTTGGAAATGCGTCCCCCCTACTGGGGATGCGTGAGAAGGGACCCTGATCGGAGCGTCACTGTTTTGCGGGAGGCGTGCCGCCTCTGCTGCTGGGGCTGCCTCTGCCTCTACCACTGCTCCTTTTGTTTCCTCTGTCGTATCTCTGGGTATTCTGCGGGTTGTTACCCCATTATGTACCCTGTCCCGAGTATAATTGGAGCCCCTTTGGGAATTTTGGCCACGTGGGTGACGAAAATGACCATTCCCTCCATGATAAGGGGGCTTACTCGTCTTTGGCAGTCTTTAATGCCTCCTCTACCGCCTTGCCACATAGGAGATTCGGCTCCACCGGCATGTCAATTAGGGATGCTTGTGTCTCGGGTTTAAACCCTGACTGTCTTAACCAAGCATGCCTCAATGACAGTGCTTGCTGCTATGAGCCTGCCCGCGTTACCTGCGGCATCAAAGGTTGCCTTAAGGATGCAACCAGGCACGGCTCTCTCCTCTGAGTCGACCTGGGCCAACTGACCCTTTAGCGCTCCGGTGCCGAGTCAATGAGGGCAGCTACCTGCTCCCACTGGTGGTAATTGTAACTTGCCAGCAGAGTGGTGGTGTTGGCAATCCTTGTTTGGTAAGCGGAAGTGGAGGGTACCTTCCTTCCCAACCCGTAAATTCTCTTGCTCTCCTTGTCTGGGGGGCCTTAGGTGATGAGAGGTGTCCCGCCCTCTTTCTGGTGTTAGTAATTACCAAGGAGTCGGGCTTCAGTGGACCCCTTATGTAAAGTGTGTCTGACTGGGCGGCCCTGAACAATTTCTCGGTTCTGGGGTTTACGGCCCTGGTGAGGTTAGGAGCGAGAAGGGAAGGATCAATTCTCCGTTGGATGGACTTGAGAATTGAACTGGCTTGGGCAATGGGCCTCTTCTCTCCCACTAGTTCTTCTGCAAAGTCCCTCTCTTCCTGTGCCCCCTGAATGTCTATGTGGAAGTGCTCTGCCGCTCTAGCCAAGACCTCATTTAGGAGGGGCTGGTTGTCTACTGGAGAGTCGGTAACCTGAGGTTCTTTGCGAACAGGAGTGTCTATCTTGTAGACTTCCTCAACGTCATCTTCCTCCCCATCTTGGCCCTCGTCATCCCCATAATAGTCCACCCCAGTTTGGTCGTCCAACATTACCAGGTCTGGATCCTCATCGTACTGTTGAGGATCCTCACCATACTGTGTGTAAGGCTGGATGTAAAAAGGGTCTGAAATCAGTCCCCGAGTTGGGAGTTTCAACCTGAGGTTTCTTAGTAGGGGGCTGAGGGTTCCTGGATCCAGAAGGAGTAGCGCTGTCCGGGGTATAGGTGAGGAAGTGCTCTGGGTTCTTGGAGTAGAAGTCAGCTAGGGAGGACATTCTAGTCATTACTCTGTCTATATCTTCACTGGTGCATTTTTTGGAGCTGGGAATGACCATTTCCTGAGAGGGTTCCCCTTCTGTTCCTTGTTTGGAACTAGGGCCCTGGACAGGGGTCTTGGATTTATACTTATCTGAAGACTTTGAACTGTCCTTATGTGTCTGTGGTGCAGAAAAAGAGTGAGATGGTTCTTCTGCTGTTTACCCCCTACTCCATGAGTAGAAGAGTGTTTCCCTGATGTTTTCACCTTCTCGGACCTTTTCGACGCCTGCCGTCGAGATTCGGGGGTAGTGTCTCTTTCTTTCGAGTGCGCATGTCGGGACTCAGAAGCAGACGCTGAGCGCTCTGCCGGAGCCGACTCATGGTGTGCGGCCTGTGGCTGGAGGTCGGATTCGTCCTCCGACGAGTGTACCTCCATGACTTTGGTGAGTGAAGCACTCTTGGCAACTGTGGACGGTTGCCTCGTGTCCTGTGGCGATCTAGACCTGGAACGCCCAGAGGACACCGATTCGGTGGACCGCTCTCTTCGTGCCTCTTTCTGAGAACTCGACACGCGTGTCGAGTCTCGGTTGGACTTCGAGTGTTTAGGTGTAGAAGTGGTGTGGGTAGCGCTCGTGTCACCGGGTGTGTTCCCCATAACTGCCGACCGGACAATCTTCCGAGGTCGGGGACTTGCACTTGGGTGTCTTTCGACACCTCTTTGCCCTCGCTGTCCGAAAGTACGGCGTTGCTGCCATCACTGAAGACTCCCTTCACTTCCATGGCCTCGAGTTGCCTGGCGTTGTGGGCCCAACGTTTGGTCGAGCGTTCCTTTAGTGTTTTCGCCTTGAACAGTCTACACGCTCTGCAGTTCGGCTCGAGTTGATCCCTCGGCAAGCAGAGGTTACAGGTGGCGTGTTTGTCAACCCAAGGGTACTTGCAGTTGCACTTGGGGCAAAATTTAAATGGGGTACCC
The DNA here is from genome assembly GCF_040938575.1 of Ambystoma mexicanum. Classification (NCBI taxonomy): domain Eukaryota; kingdom Metazoa; phylum Chordata; class Amphibia; order Caudata; family Ambystomatidae; genus Ambystoma; species Ambystoma mexicanum. The sequence goes on along the minus strand of NC_090935.1, from coordinate 1,087,842,967 downwards.
TCCATATGCACCCTATGGCAGCGGGCTAGTGTGTGTAGAAATAATATAAGAGTGTAGAGTATGTACCACCCCCCACTCTCCCTACTTGCAGGGCCGAGGCCAGAGGCCTTCCAAGGCCTAGGCAGAGGCCAGAGGCCTTCCGAGGCCCAAAGTCCGTCGTGCAGCTCTCGACGGTTGTTTGTTCTTCGGACCGGCGTCGATCTTTGAACCTCGATGTCTCGACATGGGAGTGGAAGAAAGGGGAAATAGATATGACTTTTAGCAAAATATGGCTGAAAGCCAGGGAACTCCGTGCAATGCTTCCGACAAGTATGGCGGAAAAAAACAATCTGAGGGTCCTACATGCGTGAGGGATCATGGGTACAGTGGACGTCACACTAGGGATAGTATTACTGGCACGCCCTGTGTCGACGCCCATTTTCGACTTTCGAAAAACTAATACTCTGCAGATTCCACGACATCTAGTGGAATCTGCAGAGTATTACAGTCGTTTTTCAAAACTCGAAAATAGACGTCGAAAAGGGGCGTGCCAGTAATTCTATCCCTATTGTGACGTCCCCTGTACCCATGACCCCCTCACACGTGTAGGTCCCTCAAATTACATTTTCTGTGACATGAGGAGTAGTGCGAGTACAGAATTTCCAAGCAGATATGTAAAAAGATCATGAAAACATCTATGCACCTTCTCTCAGGGGAGGAAGGGTGGGCGCATCGGAATCTAAGTAGATACAAGCACCAGAAATACGCTTACGGTGAGTAATGTATTCCTTCTGATGCTTGTGTAATCTGCTTAGATCACATGCTATGCATAGTTTAGAGAGCAGTGTTATGAGAAGATGGTGGGTCCAGAGAAGAAGTAGCAGCAAATAGATGTTTTAGAACCACTTGTCGCACTTGTGCCTGTCTTGGAATGGGTGTCAATGCAGTAGTGCTGAGTGAAGGTATGAACTGAGCTCCATGTAGCTGCTTTGCAAATGCTGTCTAGGGGGACATTTGCAATGAAGGCTAGAGTGGCCCCGGTACTTCGTGTGGAGTGGGCTCTTGGTGCTAAAGGCAGTGTTTTGTCCGATAATGAATAGCATAATTATATACATTTGACTATCCATTTTGAGATGGCTTTTTTGAAACCCGTTCTCCCGGTCTGCCTGTAGCCATGGAAACAAACAGTTGATCAGTCTTCCTCAGCGGTTTGGTCTTGTCTACGTAGTAGAGAACTTCCCTCCTCGCATCTAGTGTATAGAGTTTGACCTCAGCTGAGCTTGTTGGCTTCTGGAAGAAGGCCGGCAGCTCGATGGACTGGTTTATGTGAACCTTGGAAATGAATTAAGTTGAGAACCTAGGGTGCGTCCGTAAAACCAATTTGTCTTTATGAATGATAAAGAAAGGGTCCTGCACTGACAAGGCTTGAAGGCTTGGAGTTCGCTGACTCTTCTTATGGAGGTAATTGCCACTAAGAAGCTAGTTTTATAGGTTATGTGTCAAAGAGAAGCCAGACGCAAAGGCTCGAAGGGGGGGGGGGTTTTCATGAATTTTGCTAGTACTACATTCAGATCCCAACCAGGCAGGGGATTAGAGACCAGAGGGTGTAGTCTTTTTACTCCCTCCATGAATGCCTTAATGACTGGCACTTTCCACCATGAGATTTTACTTTGAGATGTGGTGTATGCGGATGTGGAGCATGTAAGTAAGAATGTGTAATGAAGTACACTCTAAGGGGTTGCTCTGCATAGATTGACACCAAATGACGAATCTCTTCCACTTGTGGAAATGGCAGTGTCTGATGTTTGGCTTCCATGCTTCTTTTAGGATGTTCATACACCGTTGTGGAAGATTAAGGTGTCCGAACTCTATGACTTCAGGAGCCATGCTGCCAGGTTCAAAGTGAGGTTGTGGATGTATTGTTGACCACCCGTGCGGAGTCAACAGGTTGACCTGGTACAGGAGCTTGATGGGGTCGCACAAATCGCAAGCTTGCGCAGATGTGGATACCATGGCTGTGTCGCCCACATAGGAGCAACTAGTATGAGTGTCATCTGCTCCCTGTCGATCTTTTTCACTACCCTGCTGATTAATGGAGTCGAGGGAAAAGCGTAAGCAAATCTCCTTGACCAATTCATCCACAGGGTGTTCCCCTTGGAGTCTGGTAGTGGGAATCTGGACGCGAAGTCTGGGCATTGCTCGTTTTCTTTTGTAGCGAACAAGTCTAGAGAGGGGTAGCCCCAAAGAGAGAATCTGTGGTCTACTACGTCTGCGTGCAGTTGCCACTCGTGCTTTATTGGCAGAGGATCTCTGCGGAGAGATTCCGCTAGAGTGTTGAGTACCCCTTGAACATGTTGGGAGGATAGGGACATTCCTCGTCTGAGTGTCCACTTCCATATTTTCTGCGCCAGCTTGGACATATTTGGAGAGTGTGTACCTCCCTGTTTGTTGACATAGTACATAACGGTAGTGCTGTCTGTTAGGACTTTTACCGATTGGTTTGTTAGATGTTCTTCGAAGGCTTGTAGTGCCTTGAGGATTGCCAATAACTCTAGTATGTTTATGTGCTTTTGTGCGGTCTCTTGTGACCACAGGCCGTGTGCTGAAGGTAGTGGGCCCCCCACCCGTAAAGTGATGCGTCTGTTGTGACGACCGCCTGCGCTTCCGGTTCGTGGAAAGGTTTCCCCTTGAGCAGATTCTACCTTGACCACCAGCGTAAGTTCTGAACCAGTGTTGGCGAAACAATCACTGATCGTCCCACTGGCCTGAGACCATTGTTTCGCAAAAAATTCCTGCATTGGTCGCATGCACGCGTGGGGGACCAGGTAAATGCACAATGCCATCATACCTAGCAGACACATTGCTTTGCGTACACTTATCTGGAGACCTGCTTGATACTGGGTTATTAGCCGAAGCAAATTTTACACTCTTTCCATGGATGCGAAGGCTAACCCAGTTTTTATATCCAATACAGCTCCTAGGAACTGTTTCAATGTGTTTGGTACCAGACTTGACTATTTCTCATTTATTGAGAAGCCCAATTGGAAGAGAAGGTCTATAGTTCTTTGTGTGTTTAGCTTGCAAAGATTGTAAGTTTCTCCCGTGATCAGCCAGTCGTCCAGATAAGGGTACACTGGGATTGACACCATGCGTAGGTGCACTGCCACCACCGCCAGTACCTTGGTGAACACCCTTGGAGCCGAGGCTATCCCAAAGGGCAGCACCTTGAACTGGTAGTGTTGGTCTGCTACTTTGAACGGCAAGAATCTTCTGTCCGCTGGGAACATTGAAATACGAAAATAAGCATCTTTCATGTCCAATGTTGCCATGCAATCCCCACGGCTTAACAGAGGGATTACTTCTTGTAGCGTTGTAATGCAAAATATTTGTGGCTTGACAAACTTGTTTGCAGGGCGCAGGTCTAGTACCGGGCGCATGGTCAGATCTTTCTTTAGAACATTGAAGTATGTTGAATAAATATCCTTGTTTACCTCGTTGTACGGCACAACTTCAATGGCGTCCTTGAGTAGAGCCTTGACTTCCTCCAGCAGGATTTGTTGTTCTTCCTGTGATGTTTTTTTCTGGCGCAGTGGGAGGTTTGATGGTCTTCCCTGGAGTTCTATACAGTAACCTCCTGTCACCGTCGACAGCAACCACTTGTCCGATGTTATACCCTCCCATGCGAGGGTGAAAAAGATATTCGTCCCCCGACTGGGGAGGCATCGGAGTGGACCAGTAGCAGGGCATCATTGCTTAGAGGGTGTCCCTCCACCTCTGGTGGGGGAACCTCTCCCTTTTCCGCGACCCCTGCGCTGACCTCTGGGGTAACCATGGGTAGCCTGTTGGTTGGTATTCCATGAGCAACCTCGGCTCTGATTATATCTGGTGCCTCTGTGTATTTTAACCCCGAAAGCGACGAAGATTATTGACACCTCTTTGGCCTGCTTGTTTGTCAGCTGGCCAAAACTTTATATTCTTCCTTGGTGGACTTTAGAGTGTCCTCAACTGCTTTACCAAACAACACATTTTGCTCAACAGGCGTGTTAAGTAAGGTAGCTTGAATTTTCAATTTAAACCCAGACTGTCTAAGCCAGGCGTGGCGTTTTAAAATTCTGGCTTCGCGACAATGCGGCCATCATTATCCGCTGCGTCAAAGTTGTTTTTCAGAAGAACACCAGCTGTAGCTCTGCCTTCGGCAGCCAGAAGGGAGAGTTTGGATTTAAGTGGCTTTGGTACTGACTCTGCCAGGGCCGTCACCTCATTCAATTTGGTGCAGTCGTAGCTGGATAGTAAGGTGGAATTATTTGCTATCTGCGTTTGGTATGCCGCTGAAGACGCTATCTTTCTATCCATGGCATACAGTTTTTTGCTCTCCTCGTCCGGAGGAGCTTCGGAGGATGCCAAGAGGGTAACAGCTCTTTTCCTGGTAGTGGTGACTGCCAAAGAGTCTGCCGAAGTTGTCCCCTTATGTGTAAAGGGTCGGAAGGCGCTGGGCGAAGAGCTTCTCAATTCTAGCGTTTACCGCCCCGGTTTCATTAGACTTTTCTAAGGAAGGCTGAATCCTTCTTTGTATGATAAAGATAAGGGACGCCTGGTCCTATGTCTATGGTCCGCCAGGCAAATATACAGTAAGAAAAAATGGGGTTGGACCAACTAGACCGAAGATGACAGAATACTGTTTACCCACTCTTGGTAAAACATCAGATTTATTTTACAGTTGCGGAAAATAGTTTCCCAAAATGTAATACACTAGGCTCAATATACAAAAAAAAAATATTTTACTTATCTACATATGTTTTGCGCTCCATAGAGATAGATCTTCTGTCCAAAGGACTGTCATACGTCCCTGTCGCTAAAGCAGACCCCTTCAACATTGAAATGGAACTCTATCGGTTCTTTAGAAACATCAGGTTAAAACACTTTTTTGAAATATACCTGCCAAGTCAACACCAGGCTGATAAAGGAGGGAGCACGGGCAACCCGGAAGAGGTCAACATCACAGGTCTCAAGACAAAATCGTATTTCAACCCCCGCCACATGCGTGCCCCCCCGAAATCACCACTTTTGAGAACATAGTGACAAAACAAATACTCACGAGTATGAGAAAGAAGAACTATCAGATGGACAACATAAGCAGAGGCGAAAGGGCCTGCCTTAAAAAGTCTTTCAGACCATGCTTTAAAAGAAGAATGGGTATGTTCAGATGAGGCACGATTCCTCAACAAACACCACCCTAAAAAGGCAGCATTTTACATACTCCCTAAAGTGCATAAAAGCCTTGAAAACCCACCCGGCAGACCCATTGTGTCTGCCATAGATTCATTATTGGAACCCTTATCTATCTACAGTGAGTTCTTTCTCAAACCGTTCGTTCTAGCTATGCCATCTTACATCAAAGATACTACTGATATGATCAAGATCCTACAGGGTCTTAATGTAGAAGACGGAGACCTGCTAGTGACCATGGACGTTGAGTCTCTGTACATGTCAATCCCCCAAATTGAGTGTCTGGAAGCTCTAGCAGCAGTGTTGGACACACGCCACAGACCCCATAAACCACCAACAGGATTTATACTGGAATGCTCCAGGATTGCCATGACAGAAAACTTCTTACTTTTCAAAAACCAAATCTTTAAACAAAAAAGCGTGAGCATCGGGGTGACTTTCGCTCCCCATGTAGCCAACTTATACATGGCCAACTTTGAATCCAAACACATATCTGAAGTCTTACAGAATCAGACACACGGACAGCTTAAAATGTGACGTCGCTACATTGACGTGTTTATTATTAGGAGAGGGGGACAATACGTCCCTGCTGACTTTTCATAAGTGGCTTAACACCTGCGATACCAATATAAAATTTACCATCGAATGGAGTAGAGATCAGATTAGTTTCCTTGACCTAATGATCAAGAAAAAAAGCTAATCTAGCCACTTCCCTATATCGCAAAACCACAGACAAAAATACTCTCCTACACTACTCAAGCTTTCACCTGAGGGCCTGAAATATAATTTACCGTACAGACAATTCCTGCGGATCCGGCGGAATTGTACAGCTAAAGAAGACTACGACATACATGCCACCCAACTGGAAGAACGGCTAGCCAAACGAGTCTACCCGAAACAACTGGTAAAAAATAACCAAGAGTCGCCAACACCAATAGAGAAGTAACCCTAAAAAGCAAAGAAAAGAAATCCAATGAGAGACTGTTTTGTGTCACAACATTTAATCCAGTCAGCAATGAGATTAAAAAGATCAATCGCAATTGGGGCCTGCTGAAAAATCCTGGCTCTTTGTCAAAACAACCCATGTTTGCTTTCAAACGTAACAGCAATTGGTACAGACATACTGAGAAAAACACGGAATGAACCACCCTGAATCAATGGTATCAGGTAATATTATCCCAACCAAAAATATCGCCGTACATATGGTCGTCGGGAACGGCCATAGGCGATATTTTTGGTGGGGTTAATTTATGGGGTAAATGGGTGGGAGGGTTGCGGGGGTGTCCCCGCTCCCTTTAAAAATATATGGCGGTTGCGGGGGTGTCCCCCGCACGTTCCATGGGGTAATATCGCCGCATAAATGTGGCAACATTTTTGTATGGCGATATTATCACATGGAACCGAATCAATGGGGCCTTCCACCCATCATTGGACATCATAAATGCGGGAATTGTAGTCTATGTCCACTCACTGAAACAAAATATACATTTCAATACAGAGACCATGGTATGGACACTTAAAAACCACACTAACTGCCGCTCGAAGAATGCCATTTATGTCATCTTGTGCCCTTGCCATCTATTATATGTGGGTAAAACCACAAGAGAGGTCAAAGTAAGAATTGGAGAACTTTGCTCGTGTATAAGGAACCACAAACCAAACAAACCCCTGGTCGACGATTTCAATAAAAACTATCACAAAGACACTGACATGAAATGGTTTGTATGACAAACCATCAAAACACAGACTAGGGGCGGCGATATGGCAACTGCCCTCCACCGCCTAGAACAACGATGGATTTATTCCGTGGACACGGTACTCCACGGATTAAACATTTCCATGGAATGGAATGCATTGAATACCAAATGACTCTAGTACCTAGCATCTAAAACTATAGTACCCCTCTAATGGGTTTCATCCCATTGAGTACTCTTCTAGCTCCCTAAACCGAAGATTCCTGGATTTATCCCCTTAAAGGGTATTTTTTCCATTACTAATTGAAGTCTGGGAAAATCCTATAAACTACAATTCCCACAATGCAATGCCCAATTGCCATACATGCATTGGTTTTTCCAAAACCAGTCCGGTAAGGATCCAAAACACAGACTTCTATCTCGCTATGGATTCCCCAAAAATGGCATTGTTTCCATTATAATCTGAAGTTTGGGAAATTTAAAAAAACTCCAAATCCCAATATGAAATGTTACATTGCAATGTCTAACTGCAATACACGTATGGGCTTGTCTGATAAGGATCCAAGACGCGGACCGCAACCCTAACAGGATCATAACTACAATTCCCACAATCCCATGCCCCCACGTGACACGGGCTGGTTACCAATCAAGATGCGGACCCCACTTTAATGAGATTGCAACTACAGTCCCCATAATCCCGCACCCTCACGTGACACCGGCCCACAACCAATCAGGATACGCCACTTGGTGTGCAGTTGTTACAGCTTTCACCCTGGCAACGACACGCGCAGAGGACTTTCTACAGCCCAAGACGCGTTTCACTGATGCGGACTACAGCCGCACCATTCAGTTTTGCCAAACCCTATTGATTCGAGGTAAGATCCTTTGATCAGATCGACTAGTAAGCGTTTCCAAATATGCTGGCATCACGTAAGGTTTGATGCTGCCCCAGAACTCTCCTGTCACACCATGTCTTTACAGCTCACGAACCATAGCATCACAGAGACCGAACCGCTGCAAGAGCTGCCATCACTGGGCCCACGCACAGACGCCCGAAGTAAGAGATTATTGATATCCTTCAAATACTGCCACTCCCCTTGTTTATTGATGAGTGTTAGTGACAGGCACACTTTGTCTCTTCCAACGCAGGGGCTTATACTGTTTGGAAAACTGGGTCCACCACCATCTACTTACCTGGCACCCTGAATAAGGAAAATGCAGAGCTGGATTGACTGGTCCCGCACCTAGGACACCTTAGAGTACCACATAATGGTGTTAGCCACTCCCCTTGACCAAAAACAAAAATGGAATAATTAAATAGCACAGGGCCACTAACTCCATTTCCGGCACCGGTCTTTCTTTTCACTCTGCATGTGAGGAACTAACGATGCAGATTCCACACGTTTGGCAGAACACACGCTAGGATTTTCTCCACACTGCCAAGTCACCGGCCCCTGGCAGTCCAGATGAGGCGAGTCAGTGTGATCCAACTAATACAGTTGTATGATACACCATTGATAGGTTAAAAGTAAACGAAGATGACAATACTGTTTTGACAAGATTAATGTAGTCTTTTTTATTATCTTTTCGAGAACTGAGCCTCTCCTGATACAACCCCCCCTTTTTCGTATATGAAGAGGCAACGTGCACTTGACGTTTGCACTCCGTCCTGAGGAGTGTTGATTGTAATAACTGGGCAAGGAGACCCTACCCTTGTTTGGAAACCCAACCGAAACATGCATCGACAATATTTTTCCAACCACTGGAGATGTGCAGAGGGTCACATTGTTTATTAGTAGAGTGTTAAAGTGACATTTACTTGATTATATTTTGAATTGGGAACATTATTTTCCCCTATTGTTAGAATTTCTGTGAGCATGATAAGAACAAGTTACTTGCTTACCTGGTAACGTTCTTTCAATGGGATGTTCCGACGACGTATTCCACATCTATGACAGGTAATCACCACAGCTGTGCTGCTTCGGAAAATGTTCGGCGTCTGCGTCGATGACGTCGATACGCTGTCCTCGAGGGCCTCCGTCGAACCGACGTCACCGGATGTTATAAGCAGGACGCACGACGACCGTAGCCTCAGTTGTAGTTTTTTACCGGAACATGTGGCACCAATATTCTGCCAGTATGACCACAGAAAGCCTTACGGAAACGTAAGCTGCAATCGCATAAGAAATTCTGTAGCGGGGCAGGCTGGGAGGGAACGATATGGAATACGTCCTCGGAACATCTCATTGAAAGAACGTTACCAGGAAAGAAAGTAACTTGTTCTTCGAAGGGATTGGTTCCTCCGACGTATTCCACATCTATGACAGACTCCCAAAGCAGTACCAACATATGGAGGAGGGAAAAGAATTTAGAATTTTAGAATGCCCAATCAAAATTGCAGAATAGAGGACCGCCTTGCCAAAGGCCAAGTGCTGCCCATGGATAGGGAGTAATGTAAAGGTATTGACAGAGGTCCATGTGGCTACTTCACAAATGTTACGAATGGGAACACCCCTCTGCAGAGCAGTAGAGACAGCCACGCCCCCTGGTAGAATGGGCCCTTACCCGCCAAGCGGTAACATTCAGAAATTGTCAAGATAATCCATCTAGACAAAGTCTGCTTAGTAACAGCTTAGTAACAGCTCGTCCCAAACGCCTACCAGCGTATCCAAAAAAAGAGCTGATCGTCCACTCTGGAGAGAGATGTAGAAACTTGAAGCGCTCCTAGGATCCAACCTATGGAGCCTGTCCTCTTTCTTACCAAGATGCAGAGGAGGATAGAACGCCGGAAGACTGACCTTCTGGCTTAAATGAAATTCCGACACAACTTTCGGAAGAAGGACGAACCCTAAGGACAACCCTGTCCTTATGGAACACTGTGAAGGGTGGCTTAACGGAAAGTGCCTGCAACTCACTCACTGCGAGCAGAAGTGACCGCAACTAAAAACACAGTTTTCAAAGTCAACAGTCTCAAAGGACAGAATGTAAAGGCTCAAACGGAGCTCCTATTAGGAATTTTATAACTAGGTTCAAATCCCAACCGGGCACCTGGAAAGGTGACGGTGGGAACACAGTGAGCCCTTTCAGAAACTGAGAAATCAAAAGGAAAATAAAGAACACTCCTCAGACGAGCGCTTAAATATGTACAGCGCCGCAAGGTAACCTTTAATGGTACCCACTTGCAGGCTCTTGTGGGCTAACGAAAGCAAAAAAAGACAGAACCACAGGAGTGGCACATGAAAAAGGATCCACATTCTTAACCCTGCACCAGTCGCAGAACTTTCTCCAACAGTACTGGGACTTTATTGCAGGCCTTCTGGCCAAAAGCAACACCTCCATCACGTCCTCAGGGAAGTCCCAATCCTTATATCTCAACCTTTCAGAAGCCAAGCATGAAGGCTCAGAGACTTGACCTCTGGATGAAGAACCTGACCCCCTCCCGTGAGAGCAGATCATCTCGGTAGGGAAGACGGCGTGGAGGGCAGATGGACATGTCGAGAAGGTCCGGGTACCACGTTCTCCGGGCCCATGCCGGAGCAATGAGGATCATTTGGGAACCGAACTTCCGTAACCTCCGCAGCACTTGCGGAATGACAGGGACTGGAGGAAACGCGTACAGCAGTGGGAAGAACCACTCCACTACGAACGCGTCCCATAAGGCTTCTCTTGGAGGAAATTCCTGCAAGCAGATTCTTTCGCACTTCCGGTTGACACTGGTGGTGAAGAGATCCACTTGTGGGGTTCCTCAAAGGGCAAAGCTCTCCAGGAGAATCTCCTGAGCCATCTCCCACTCGTGAGAGACCGTGCTCTGCCTGCTCAGAGCGTCCGCCGCCTCGTTTTTTGTCTCCGGCCAGATGAACTGCTGAGATCGTAATTTCCTGCTGAATGGCCCAGAACCAGAGCTGCATCGTCTCTCTGCACAGAGGGAGAGACCCTGCCCCCCCCCTTTTGTTGAGGTAGTGCATGGCCACCATATTGTGTGTCAGAATCAGGACAATCTTCCCCCGTACAGACGGCAGAAAAGCCTTCAGAGCTAGCCTGATGGCCCTCAGCTCCAACAGATTGATATGGAGCCTGGACTCCGACGGAGACCAACGACTGCTGACTGTCAGCTCGTTGGCATGAGCTCCCCATCCCGTGAGGGATGCGTCCGTCACGACCGTCACCTCTGGCCAGGGTAGCCAAAATGGAGCCCCCTTCATCAGATTGCCTTCGACAGCCCACCATAGAAGATCCTGGGCGACCGAGGGCGGCACCTGAACAGGATCCGACATCCTGCCGGAGGACTGCGACCACTGCATCTTGAGAGCCCACTGCAGAGATCTCATCCACAGCCTGGCCTCTGGCACCAGTAGAATGCAGGATGCAATAAGGCCTAGCAACCTCAAGAACTCGAACGCCGGGAGACTCTGGCATGTTGAAACTTGTGCACCATCTGCAGAATGTGATGCGCCCTCACGTGGGGAGGGAAACACTGCCCCAGGGATGTGTCCAGCACTGCTCCCATGTACTGGAGCCGCTGGGTTGGCGTCAAGTGGGACTTCTTTAAGTTGAGGGAGAAGCCCAGCCTGTGAAGGGAGTGGCAGGTGACTGACAGATAATCCAGATGATCCAGGACTTGCTCAGGAGAGCGCGCCCTGATCAACCAATCGTTCAGGTAGGGGTAGATGTGAATCCCCCGGACTCCCAGGTAAGCACATCCCCCATAGAGACCCTCGCTGGGTCTCGGGCAGCCCAATCCACCTCCTCTGCTGGCCCCAGTCCTCCGTGTTGCTCCATAGCCCCAACCCTCCCTCGCTTCCCAGCTCCTGCTCAGTCCGCCCCTCTGCATCCCCGATTGGCCATCTGAGGCCCACAACACCGGCCCTGATTGGCTGGGACCCCGCCAGCTGGGCCTAGAGACCCGCGCTGCAGGCGCCTCTCCCACTGCTCACCCGGACTCCCAGGTAAGCGCATCCCCCATAGAGACCATCTTTGGGCCTCGATCAGCCCAATCCACCTCCTCTGCTAGCCCCAAATCTAGTTGGGCTTTTGTGTCCAGATTGCATGGTAAGATATTTAGTAAGTTTTAGCTGCGCCTCAAACTCATTCCTCAACCAGTACATAACCCCCCTGAACCTACATGGCTAGCTCACCGCGGTAAACCCAAGGGAGACGTCCACTGTGCAGGACTCCCAGATCTAGATGTTTCTGGTATCGTGCTCCACTGCTTCTACTGATCCTCAGATCTAGCTGTGCTTGGTATCAGACAGTACTACTTCAACTGACCCTCAAATACAGCTGCTCAGCCTGATACCGTGTTGCTCTCCTAGGCGTGGGCCTCCTCCCTACGGTACAGGACCCTCAAATCCAGCTGTGCTAGGTCCAGAACTCTGTCACCCTCCTAAGTGTAAGCCTTTCTCCCATTATACAGGGCTCCTAATCTAACTGTGCTTTGTTCAGTACTCTATTAATCCCGGAAACCCACCATTACCTAGCTTAATCAAGTCCCATTCCACCAGACCATTCAATACCCTAACCCTCCCCGACAGTGCACACTTAGGAAACACAACCTACCCACCGACAAACGACAAACTGAGCTAGAAAGCACCCAACGTAACCAGAAGGAAAAACCAAGATCACTGCACCTGCACAACACGGCATAGAGGACCAACTACCCTACTACGCCTGCACCTTAAACTGAAAAATGGCCCGACCCAGAAAAGGACGCCGAGAAAGAGAAGATCGTGCAACAAGAGACGCGAGCACACAACACGGACAGAACCCACAAGAAGCAGCCCCATTGGAAGGAAACACACCTCACGCAACCATAACCGGAACAGAATCTGTAAGAGAATTATACCTCACACCTTACCTCGCGACAACTGCGGAACACCGACGCCTCAACACGGAAACCTCGAGACATGCAAAGAATTTCCCGAAACACCCAGAAAAAAGATGGGAGCACTCAACAAGAGAGTGGGAGGGCTCCAACCCCATCACCCCTTACATCACAAGAACGGAGGGTCACCATAGATTTCCACAACATCCCACACAATACGGCGAAGCCCCGACAACCAACAATGCTACCTCCGACCCAACAATCTGACTCAATAATGAAGTCATCGCTGATCTTCATCCAAACAGCAGAAACACGACTACTGATCAGCCCTGTTATCAACCTATTGGACCGATTCAATGAAGAAGCAGCCATTGCCGTTCTTCAACCTACCAACACCAATGTGGAAACACCACGACCAGACTACAAACTTGAACAATGAATAACAAAACAAAATCATACCCAGAGAATCCACTCTCACTTAATAAATGCAAGGTCAATGTCCAAACATTCAACGGAAATATACGACCTATCAGAAGGAGGCATAGACATCCTATTTGTAATCGAAACATGGCTAGACGACAACTACAAGATCACCCTCAACAACTGCCTGCCTGAAGACTTCAAATGCATCCTAGCAAACAGGAAATCCAAAAGAGGGGTGGGGGGGGGGGGGGGGGGGGGGACTAGCGATCATCCATAAGGAACAACTGGCCATCAAATTGGAAGATCCACTGAACATCGATAAATGCGAATCCTTAATACTACGGCTATCAGTAAACCCAAAAACTAACCTGAAATTCATACTGATATACAGACCACCAACCTACGATGCGACCTTCATAGACACATTCACGGAAGCAATCACCATCCTAGCCATCAAGTACAAATCATCTGATCATCCTCGGAGACTTCAACATCTGGTTCGACGAAGAAACCACACAAAAATCCTTAACCGCCCAACAAGCAGCCATGAACCTACAACAACTAGTCAAAGGAGCAACACCCTCAGCAGGGCACACACTTGACGCAATCTTCGCCAGCAAGGATCTCATCACCACGGCACCCCCAATTCAAATACTCTGGAGCCACCACCTCATCATTCCATTCATAATCACAACGGCCGCGCCAACAAAAAAGCAACAAGAAAAACCACTGATCATGATGAAAAGAAACTGGAGAACCATAAAAAACTCCAATCTAACTGAGCTCCTAGAACTCAGCAAACCACAAGCATCAACCATGGAAGAAGCAGACCTAGACAAAAAAGTTGCCCTGCTCCACACCTGGATCGCAACAACTCTAGACAACATCGCCAAAGAAAAGCCCATCACCCCATCACGTAAGAAAACAAGCAAAATGGTTCACCCCATTACTCAAAGCCATGAAAAGAAAAAAACGAAAACTAGAATCTGAATGGAGGACCAACAACACCACTGCAAACAAATTGAAATTCCTGCAACAGATCCGCTCATATAAAAAGGAAATACAAAAAGCTAAGAGGAAACATTACGACAACCGAATCTTCAGAGCACCAAACGCACAAAAAGAATTCTTGAAAATCATAAACGAAATAAAAAAACCACCGGGCTGCAACAACACACCAATTCCATCGACAAAACTTTGCGATGACCTAGGAGACCACTTCAAAAACAAAATAACCTCCATCCAACACACCATACAAAACAGACCAAGCAATCACAGCTCAAACCCCAGCGACACCCCGACGAGGAACACCCAAACAAGCTATGAAGCTTCCCTGAAATATCAGTTGAGGCTTTCGTCAAACTGGTAAGCCAAAGCAACAAATCAGGCTCTCCTGAAGACCCTTGCCCCCCGGACATATACAAAACAATTCTGAAACAAGGAACCCCCATGGAATACCACAGGAATCTCCTCAACCTCTCAATCGCAACAGGTAAAGTACCACAGGCCTTCAAATCAGGGTACATCAAGCCGCTACTCAAAGACACAACAGGAAACTTAGAGGGCTTATCCAACTACAGACCCATCTCCAATATACCCTACATAGCCAAATTGCTAGAAACGTACATCTACAAAATAACCCAACAATTCATAGAAGAGCACTGCCTACTAGACCAGGCACAAGTTGGCTTCAGACCAATGAGAGGAACAGAATCAGCTCTCCTCTCAATATGGGACGACCTAAAAACGAACGCAGACTCGGACAACAGCACCGCCCTGATTCTCGTTGATCTGTCCGCAGCTTTCGACACCGTCAACCACGACATCCTCAAAGAGATTAGAAGGACTAGGGATAACAGACACCGCCCTACTATGGATGAAATCCTTGCTAACAAACAGAACCGAAACCTTTTAAGTCCTAACCTAGAGACCCCACGTGCGGAGTACCACAAGGATCATCCTTTTCGCCGCTTCTATTCAACATCTACATGTACCTATTAATCAAACGCATCAAAACCACGGCTTCACATGCTACAACTACGCTGACGATACTCAAATAATCTTCAACATACAAGATACCCGAGAAGAAAACACTACACTAGAGAATTGCCTTCGTGAGATATTCAACTGGATGAACCTCAACCACCTCAAAATCAACCCAGGCAAAACAGAGATAATGATTGTTTCAAAAAAGGGAGGAGACATCAGCTACATCCCCTGGCCAAGAGAGCTAGGCACCACACCAGAACCATCATCAACTGTAAAAAATCTAGGGGTCCTGATGGATAACAACCTCACTCTAGAGCCACAAGTAAACTCTCTACTCAAGAAATGTTTCTTCCTCCTGCGAGCAGCAAAATGGATCCTACCGTTCCTGTTGTTAGCCAACAAAACACTTACCTTCATCGCTCTGATCATGTCCAGAGTAGACTACCCCAATAGCCTATACCTGGGCATGCCCGAACGACTTCTAAAAAAACTGCAACGCATACAAAATGTAGCAGCCAGACTCCTCCTCAAGGTACCAAGAAGAGAACACATCACACCTGCGCTAAAAATACTACATCGGCTACCATTAAAACAGCAAATAAAGTTCAAGTCCATGTGCATGTTACGCTCACCTGGCTCCCACAGAGGCGATCTGAACTGGACAGCTGCGGTCTCCACCAATTTGACGCGTAGGGGCGAGATGACGGACTGGACTGGCCCACCTAACTTTGCTTGCTTGGCCCGTAGGAATATCCTTCTGCAAATGGAGAAAGGGGATTAACCGCCCGTGGAGTTGAGCGTAAATCCACCCACCCCCGCTGTTCTCCCCACAGATCACTTTTGATGTCCCCTCTTATAGTCTCACCTGATGGTTTGAAAAGATGAGCTCTCCATCCTGCATTGAGCGCAGGGGCGCATTGATAACCAGTTGCTTCACTGGCTTGAAGGAATTGGTGTAGTTCGTAAGAGTTCACATGTCTGACTTTCACTCTTGTCCGATTCCTTGCAGTTTGCAGCTTGACCCCAGCGAAGAGTTCCTTGTGGAAGCTGACGAAGTTCAGCTAAGGATTTGGCTTATCCTGCACAGTTCAATAAAATAAGGCCAGAATGTAACCTGTTGCTTGCTCCCTTATTCAGGTGTGGAGAGAAAATATGAAGTTCGGGGAATAGTGCCTTCAGCAGTAAAATTAGGTAAGTCTATTGTGGTGAGAAGAGTTCCCCTTGTTTGTCCCTTTGTCTCACCTTGTTGTCCTTTTGTTCCCCTTAGGGGCAGGGGTACGGCGAGGATGCAATGGAGACTGCGCCGACCCGTGAAGAGGAATAGTACCCCCGGCGGTAATCGGGTAAGTCTATGGGGGTAGTTACTATTGCCTCTGTTTATTCCCTTGGCTCACCTTTGCTGTTCTTGTGTTCCCCTTAGGTGCCAGAGTGCGGCGGGAACGTGCAGAAGGATGCAGTGGATCGTGAGGATGCTGCAAAGACCGGCGAGTTCAGCGCGGCGCTGCAGCAGGCGAGGCGGCGCGCTTAAAATGTTTCTTTCTTCCACCTCGAAGGCTCAGTAGATCCGGAATTCAGGTAAGGATCGAAGGTTTTGCTCTTATTCTAACCTCTTCTCCTTCTGTTCCTCCCTTTTTCTAGGAGCTGCAGACTTGAGACGGGCGTGGCAGAAGACTGGAAGCAGGCTTGCAGACACGGTGAGCATTACGCTGCTGGATGCAGGATAACGCAAAGCGTGTGCTGCTCTTCGGGCGTGGTTTAAATAGCCTCCAAAGTAGTCCTAGGTAAGTATTCCTCCCCAGGCCCACCCGAGTAAAAAATAGTTGCAAGGTAAAATAGTCCCTTCCAAGCCTCATTTGGCTTGGAGCTCTGCAGCATGGTCTGCATCAGGTAAGCTTGCAGCATGGTCTGCATCAGGTAAGTTGTACTGTATGAGCCTGGCGCCATAGGCGCCAGGACTGACTCCATATGAGCCTGGCGCCATAGGCGCCAGGACCGCACCCAAACAGCCCCTAGCAGTGGTTTTTGGGCTTGTTCAAAATAACTTGATGCCTGCTTCCGGGGTTGCTGGACCTGGTCTGGTGCCCTGGGGGTAGGCATCATGACAGCGTATCACGCACAGAGCAATACACAAACAAGGCACAGAATTCCTAAGTGATAAAACTACGCCTACATCAACCGACAAGAACACTGAGATCAAATACCAACATCTTCCTGGAACCAAAACCCTATAACAGAAGAAAACTTGGAGGATCCTCTTTCTCTCACCAGGCACCGAAAACCTGGAATGACCTACCTAAGAATATATGGAACTCAACAAACCACCTAGCATTCAGGAAACGCCTCAAATCATGGCTCTTCACAGCATAAGCACAACAGCGACGCACTAGAATGGCCACCCCATCGCCCACTCTCAAATGGACAAACAGAACCCAAAGAACCGACCACTCGACAGACCATAAGATATCATGGGAAATAGCCACAAAGGAGGCCTCCAGGAACTGATCACATACTCAGACCCAGACGAAAGCCCTAAATGACTCACTCACTCCCCCCGGGCGTACCATATTCAAACCGGCAGACGCATTTAGATAGAAAGTTTGAGAGGAGTCCGCCCCACAAGCCCAGCACCAAGGAGGAGAATAGACACCCAACCCACATTAATCAATCCGTCGGCATTAGAACACCTACAGAGCCTGCTAGAATAGAACGGCGAGGAGCAATCATAACACTTACAAAGCGCGTTAGAACAGCACAGGGAGCACCCCACACAAACCAAAACCCTGCCAGGCATAGCCCTTTGCCCACCCCGATGAACTTGGGAGGATTGGCGAGTGTCACACTCGGACAGATTTCTGAACTTCTGTTAACCTTCATACAACCGACTAACAAAAACTCATCTTATCTCACTCAAAATCTCACACAACCATCTCTCGCACAACAACCTGCACGCACTTCACAACAATGCAACAACACATAAGCAACACCAACAGCACACGAGGACTGACATCGATCCAATACTCGCACCGAAGCTCAGCACCCAGTGTATACCGAGTTGAAGCTGCCAACAGAACACCACTCCTCACTATCCTACTCCCGCTTCACCTACTAACCCATCCCACCTTTTCATTTGCAAATTCGCCAGAGCGCCTGGGGACCAACTCCGTTGGTGACGGTGCGCGGTACAAATACCTTTAACATTTTCCTGAGATACGCTGCCACCACCATGAGCTTGGTGAAGACCCTCGGGGTGGAGGTCAATCCAAACGGCAGGACCCGAAACTGAAAGTGCAAGTCTCCAACCGCAAACCTAGGGTACATCTTGTGCTTGGGATGAATCGGCACATGAAAGTAAGTGTCCTTGAGGTCGAGAGACCCCAACCAGTCCTGAAGTTGAAGGGCCTGGAGGACTTGAGAGAGAGTAACCATCTTGAACTTGTCCTTCCTGAGGAGCTTATTAAAACCAGGCAAGTCAATGATGGGTCTCAATCCTCCTCAGGCTTTTTTCGGTATAAAAAAGTATGCGGACTACCATCCCTTGTTCCTCTCCGCTACAGGCACCAGTTCTATGGTGCCTTTCTCCAGCAGGGATTTGATTTCCTGCGCAAGGAGCAGATCCGGACTCTTCAAAGAGATTCCCAGGTGGATTGTTGTAAGGCCTCTGCCGGAAAGGAAGACAGTATCCGTGGGCTATGATCTCCAGAACCCACACATCTGAAGTAATGGCACGCCATTCTACAAGATGCTGCGCCAGCCTTCCGCCAACCGGCGAACCATGGGACATGGCCTCATGACTGAGCTGAAGCGGTTGCGGCAGTGCCTGAGGGCAAAGAGGCAACTGCTGGAGCGGCCTTGGCACCTTGAGTACCCTCTTTTCCACCTCTGGTACTCCTACGTTGGCCCCTTTGATTTGCAGCTCCCCTCTATCTACCAAATGAAGAGTAGTATCAAAAGGAACCTCCCCTCCATTGCTGTCCCCCTAGGACAAAAAGGCGGAGGTTGGCGAACTGCAGCGCTCAACGACTTTGCTGCAGCTTTGGAGGTCTGCAACCTCTCAAGGCTCTCGGTAGCCTTGCTGCCAAAAAGATGGTCACCATCAAAGGGCATGTTGAGAAGCCGAGCCTGCACATCAGGAGCAAACCCCGACTTCCGCAACCACGCAAATCTGCACATCACGGTGCTCGCCGCCATGGACCGCCTGACACAGTCTGCCACATCCAGACCCGACTGAATGGATTCACACATGGCATCCTTGCCATCCTGTACAAGGGCAAGAAAGCCATCCCGTTCCTCCGCTTCGGGAATATGTTCAGCCGCCAATGAAACAATTCCACAGAGTGTGAGTGAAACGTGGTAAGGCACACACGGAGTTGGCTGCTTTCAAAGCCATACCCCCTGAAGAAAAGACTTTCTTCGCCCAACTGTCAAAACATTTGTCGTCCCTATCAGGAGGGATGATAGGGTACGACGCCTGCTCTGCTGGGGCCGTAGCCGCCTGCACCACCAAACTCTCCGGACTAGGGTGCATGGACAGTAGCCGGGGTCGCCACTGGCTGGGCGGTACTTTTTCTGCAACGACTTACCCACTGCCGGCAGACTCTCCGGAGCAGTCCAAGCCACTGCCACCCTTCTTTGCAAGGCCATATGGAATGGCAGTAACAGGTCAGTTGGTGGACCTTGGTCCAAGATATCTGTCAGTCATTCTGCAGAAAATCCACTGGTGGCGCAGACCACCCCAAGTACTCCGTCACCCTACGAAGACTCTGCATGCGTGCCAGGCTCAAGCCTACCACACTCGACCTCCGGAGAGGTGTCAAGACCACTGGCGTCGTGCAAAGACTGACGCAGGTCTTCCATCTGGCTATGACCAGATAATAGTTTGTCAGGAACCAAACCTTCATCAGACCCTTTATCCACCCCAGAAATATAATCAAGAGGCTGGAATAAATCCCTGGATGAGGGCACAGAAAAAGGGACAAACATTTTTCGACTTGCCCAGAGCCTTCTTCGGGGTTTCCACCGGTCTCCGGGGTACCTCCAATGAAGCATCCTTGAGAAGCGTTGACGGAATCAGCATCGACGTAGAGCGTGGCACTGATGGCTTCGACCCAGGCCTCGAGGGCGGTGCCCCAAGTGTGTCCTTCGACGGCCTCAGCGTTGATGGCTTCCTCGGAGGCAGAGCCTCGAGAGAGTTCCTCGACGGACATGGCGCTGATGGAATCTACGTCTTCTTCCAAGAATAACCACAGGTTCTGGAGTGGATGAATGCTCTCTAGGTCTGTCTCTCCTATCGCCAGAGTTCCTATCCTTAAAGGAGCTGGACTTGTGTTTCTTTATGATCCTTGCTCTTAGAGGAAACTTTTTTGGAGATAGGAGTCGAGGTAGGGGCCTTGGGGGGTCTGTTCATCAGCAGAACCGGCTAATCTCGACTCCGTGGCTTTGTCCCTGGGTGTAGGTCGAGTCTCGACTGCGGGGAGGCTTGCGCAGCGATTATCGACGCAGGAAGGGCGGGTGGGGGTGTTTTGAGTCTGACGTCTTTTGTCTTAGCGGGCTTGTCGTGAGATGGCCATACGAGGCACTCAGAGGACTTCTGATCAGAGGATCTGCCCTTCGTCGTCGACTCTCGGTGTGCGACTTCACTCGCACCGCCTTGGGGAGTGTGCTTAGTGTGGGGGAGTGTTATGCCCTTGCCGTCGGGTGTCGTCCCCGTAACAGGACCACTGGCCTGTCTGTTAGGGTTGGGGGCTGGCACTGGGGAACGTTGAGGTTTCCCGTCACCCTTCGCTGGACGCCCTTTCAACATCCATGGCGGCCTCTTGATTGTAACCTTTAAGCAAAGCGCCCAGATGCCTGTGGGCTTGGCGCACTCTACAAATAAACTAAACCTTGGAGCAGGCGTCCATAAGGGCTATCGGCTGATAATTACTGGGATCGTTCGAATTACCCTTCTTGTAGACAGGGATGAGTTGACAGGGATGATGATCGCTGAACTCCAAGTAAGAGGATGAGTTTTAGATTTGAAAATATAAATCAAAGGTTCCAAGATGGCCGCCGGAGAGACCACCCTCTGCTAAGGGCGCTCCCGGAGCTCCCAGCCAAAAAAGTGGGTTAATTGGAGTGGTTCCCCTCCCCGGGTGCCCCTACCTGCTGGTGCCGGGAGTGGTGGAGCTTGCCGGTGGTGTGAGACGGGCTCGGAAGCGGCGGAGCCCGGACTGTCCTGGTCGGGTTGGTGGGCCCACGCCAGGAAGAGGAACGCAGAGTGACCAGGCCGCCTGTGGAGGAGGAGCTCGCGGCGGCGGTAGGAGGCAGGGACCTGTGTGGGTCCTCGGGCCGGCCTGGATCAGCCTTCGCCCCCTGAGGTATCCTCGGGTCCTGCTGGGGACAAGCGGTGGAAGCGGGCGCTCCCGGGCCCAGCGGTGGACGGAGGAGGGGCTCTCCGCAATCAAGAGGGAGGCGCACAGCTCTCAGAGCTTTCGGCGGCAGAGGAGCGCGGGCGGTGAGGCGGGGGCCCGCGGGTGATCCGGAGCCGGCCCGGACACTTCCTTGCCCCTTGGATTGTGGCTGGACTCCTGGATTCCGGCGGAGAGGGGCTCCCGGCAGTGGAGGAAGCGGCTGCCCCAGAGCCTATGGGAAGCCGGGAGTTGGTGGCTGGGCGTCCCGGGGCTCCATTCTGGCTGGAGGGATGGGGAGGAGCCCGCAGCTGGGGAAGCACGAAGCAGAGCAGCTGCAGGGGAAGGCCTGGAGCTAGAGCGGCGAATTGAGCAGCAGCATTACGATTTAGTGAGAGGGGAAGACCGTTGGAGGACAGTGGGAGGAAGATTTCTGTGGGAGAAAAGGGACACAAAGTCATCTGGAGCTTGGACTATTGTGACTGCTCCTTGTCCCCTCGCCCCCCCCCCCTTTCTTGGTCACACTGGGAGTGTGCTAGCAGTGTACAGAGAAGTTGCCCCCCCTTGTGCTATATATTAGGCTAGTATGGCAATCCGGATCTTCTTCGGAGGCCGCTGGCCATTGTAGATTGCATCGGAGCTCCAAGAGGACATAAGCATCCCAGACTCACTGAGCACACGGCGGAGGGTGTTTGTGCTGCAGGCACCTGGGGGGCGCGTGGTGTGGGGGCCCAGAGGTGAGTGGGGATCACAGGCTTGCACGTGGAAGTGGTGTTGGGTTTGGTCAGGGGAGGTGGTGGGGCCTGGTGGCTTGGTGCGGGAAAGGATGTCCAAAAACAGAGGAAAGGCACCAGGGACCCCGGCGAAAGGGGAGAAGAAATCTCCGGAGGGGACGCTACAGAAGTTATGGAGAAAGGAGGAGGGGGCGGAGTCCGCGGAAAGGAAAGGGGGTAGCGGGAGCGAGGAGGGGTGGGCCCTGGAGGAAGGTCAAGGGGTGGAAAGGGTCACAAAGAAGCTCCTGGAAGACTGCTTTCAATCCTTTGGAGATAGGATGGTTCGCGTCATGCAAGGACAACTTGACAAAATGAAGGAGGAACTCGCAGGGGCGATAAGGGAAGTGAGCAGTGACTTAACCAATGCTACTCACAACCTTGAGCTTCAAACAAATCTTGAGAATAGGTCTAGGAGGGCCAACATCAGAGTAAAGTTTTTACCGGAGTCTGTCTCAGATTCGGACCTCCTATCGACGGTGAGGTTGTTGTTTGCTCCCCTTGCTGGTGTCTCGAGCCCAGAGGTCGTCAGAGTGGACAGGGCTCACAGAGTGGGACCCAGAAGGGAGGAACCCGGTGTCCGACCGCGTGATGTTCTAGTGGCGTTGCATGAGTACGCTCAAAAGAGAAAATTTTGAGGGCTGCAAGGGGGGGCGGATGCCATCAGCTTCAAGGGGTCATCGATTCAATTGTTTCAGGACCTCTCGGCTATTACCCTCAATAAGAGGAGGCAGATGCGCCCTATAACACAGGAGCTGCAGAAGAGGGGCCTGAAACATAAGTGGACTTTTCCACTTGGCTTGGTGTTTGAGCTGGATGGAAGACAGAGAAGGGTCACATCAATGGAAGAGGGTGCCTCCATCCTCGGGATAATGGTGGATCAAGCCTCAAGTGAATCGTTGGATGGGGGAGAGCTAGTCCCAAACGTAAGGAGTGGGAATGGTCAACACAGGTACCAAGGAGGAAAGTGAGGAGGAGGAAGGGCCCAGCGGGGGTCCCCCCTGGGGGAGAGGCTGCGGGTGCGCGGGGATAGGCAGGGGGGGGGTTGCCAAGTTGACTTCTGGGTTACGTTCCGATTGGTCTTTGGGTTACCCGGGGAGGGGTGTTAATTGAAGTTGAAATGGCTGGGGAGGGTTGGGGTCATGGTGGATTACCTAGGGGTCAGGGATGACCTGCCAATGGGGTTACTGGGGTGGGGGAAGTGGCACTGCTCCCGAGGGAAAGGGTCGGGGGGGGGCTAGAGGCTGGCAGTGTCCACGGGTTTGGTGGGGGGGGGTGGGGGGTTTCAGGGCAGGGGTCTTGGTCTTCTCGGAGGGGGAACCGTGGTGTTTTTGGGCAATGGGTGAAGGGTTGAAAATCTTGTCCCTGAATGTCAGGGGTTTGAATGCGCCGGTCAAGAGAAAAAAGGTGGAACTTATGCTGGCGAGGGAAAAGCCTGACATTATTAGCCTTCAGGAAACGCATATACAAGAAAAGGACAGAATGAGGGTGAGGCTGAAGGAATTTGTCCGCACCCATCAATCGAACGGT
The DNA here is from genome assembly GCF_040938575.1 of Ambystoma mexicanum. Taxonomy (NCBI): domain Eukaryota; kingdom Metazoa; phylum Chordata; class Amphibia; order Caudata; family Ambystomatidae; genus Ambystoma; species Ambystoma mexicanum. Next base: position 1,087,819,149 of record NC_090935.1, on the reverse strand, counting down.
CAAGGGAAGAAAGGGGGGGTCCTCATAGCCCTAAGGAATGGTTTGGAGGTGGTGGTTATGGGCTCTTCCCGAGATGGTTTAGGCAGGTTCCTCATGTTGAACCTTCAAAGTGGCAGGGAGGTTTGGTCGGTGGCTACCCTATATGCGCCTAACACAGGGCAGGATCACTTTATACAAACTATGCTGGGTAAACTGGAAAGGGCGGCTAAGGGTAGCATAATACTTACGGGGGATTTCAACTTAGCATGGGATCCAGCCAGGGACAGGAGCGCGAGAATCTTTCATGCCCAGACTAAACCCTCCAGTGAGTTACTTTCCAAAATGGAAAACCTGGCGTTGGTGGATGCGTGGCGGATAAAGAGGGGTAATGATAGCGGGTATACCTTCTACTCTCACGTGCATAGAACTGCCTCTAAGATAGATTATGTATGGTTGTCCCGTGCTCTGGTTGGAAAACTCAGGGAAATTGAGGTGGGCGCGATTTCGATTTCAGACCATGCCCCAATTGTGTTGGAGCTTGCACTGCCGTCTCGGGCAGGGGGGCTATGGAAGTACCCTTTTCATATTTTTAAGGATGTGGTGCTCCAGGAAGAGCTGCGACAAGAGATGGTTCACTTCTTTCAGAAGAATGTTACGGAGGGCATGGACCCGGGATAGTATGGGATGCTTTTAAATCCACCATTAGAGGGGTGATTATTGGGATCAAGGTGAGGAGGGAGAAGGAATGCAGGAAGATGGAGGAAGATCTAGAGGCAAAGTTGAAAGTGATCATGTAGGAGCTGGCAGTTAGACCCTCCGCAGAGGTTAGACGAAGGTACAGGGTGATTAAGGGCCAGTTGGATACGATAGTATCGACTAAGGCTGAGAGGGCTCTGCTGCACCTTAAGGAGAAGTATTACGTGAAGGCGAACAGGGCGGATAGGTTGCTGGCAAGAAAGCGGAGGAGCGAGGAGAAGGGTAGAACAATATTGAGAATTAAGACGGCAGGGGGGAGGGAGGTGATGGAGACCCATGAGATCAAAAGGGAGTTTGCGCGGTACTATGGAGAAGTGTATAGATACGATAGCCCAGTGGAAGGGGAGCAGGGGAGGTACCTGGAGGGTTTGGAGGGTTGTCAGCTTGTCGAGGTCGATGTGGCAGCCAGGGAGGAGCTTGAGAAGGATCTTACTATAGAGGAGGTGCACAAGGCTATCGTGGCCCTTCCCTTCGGCAAAGCTCCTGGGCCAGATGGGTTTGCGGCAGATTTTTATAAAACCTTTAGGGACGTACTGGCCCCGAGACTGGCTTTCTTTATATAATACCTTCGGAAGAGGGAAAGGAATAACCCCATCTATGGAGGAAGCGAAGGTGGTGCTGCTCCCTAAACCGGGCAAAGATCATACATCGTACGGGGCATATAGGCCGATCGCTCTAATTAACTTAGATGCGAAGATCTTTACTAAAATATTGGCGGCTAGGCTCGAACCCCTTCTTCCATCCTTAGTAGAGCAAGATCAGTCTGGTTTTATTAAGGGAAGGGAGACGTACGACAACACCTGGAGGATTGCCCATATTATAGAGAAAGTGAATAAATCTAGGGTAGAGGCTATTGTGGAGGCCCTTGACGCTGAGAAAGCGTTTGACAGAGTGGAGTGGAGCTTTCTCTTTGCCACCATGCGCAAGATGGGCTTCGGGAACAGATTTCTGGGTAGGATAGAGGCAAATTATTGTAATCCCACACTGCGTCTGATGATTAATGGGGAGGCATCCGATCCAGTGGCTGTATCTAGAGGCACGAAGCAAGGCTGCCCACTGTCGCCGCTTCTTTTTGCTATTTATTTAGAGCCACTCTTGAGTAAAATTCGACTTAATCATGAGATCAAAGGGGTGCTGTTTGGGGGGAGGGAACACAGGGTGGCCGCCTTTGCGGACGACATGTTGCTAACCCTAACGAACCCCCGAGTATCTCTGGAGGCAGTTGACAGAGTTTTTGGGGAGTTTGGTCGACTGCAGGGCTACGGATCAAGGGGAGGTACCTGGAGGGTTTGGAGGGTACCTGGAGGTGTTGTGCTTACAGATAGCCCCTGGGTTGGAGAAGGAACTAAGGGAAAGTTTCGAGTTTGCCTGGGCGAAGGGTCAAATAAGGTATTTGGGGACGGTCATCACGGGTACGATAGAGCGAATGTACGAGGCAAATTATCTCCCGATATTGGAGACAATCAAGGGGCTGCTATTGAGCTGGGGTCTACTGGCGGTGTCCTGGTTAGGCAGGGTTAATGCCGTAAAGATGTCTATTCTTCCAAAATTGTTGTACTTATTTATGGCATTACCTGTCAGGGTACCAGCCCCTTTCTTCAGAAAATTGAGAAAGCTCACTCAGGCCTACATATGGGGGTTGAGGAGGCCTAGACTTCTAAGTAGGCTGATGCAAATGTCCAGAAATAGGGGGGGTTTGGGTGAACCAGATATGGTGAATTATTACCGGGCAGCCCAGTTGCGGATACTACGCGACTGGTTGAAGGATGACAGGGGGAAGGTGTGGAGGGAAATGGATAGAGCGGTGGTGGGTTACGGGCTGGAGGGGGTTCTGTGGCTGCCTCAGGAGGACAGACCCAGGAGGATGTACTGCAGTGCGATTGAGGAATTGGTGGGTAGGCAATGGGATGAAGCGGTACGGAGATCTCAGTTCACTACCTTCCTATCGCCTCTTACCCCCATTTTTGCTAATCCTCAGTTCACCCCAGGGCTGCGGATTGATTCCGGATTTGAGTCGTGGCAAGAGGGGGGTTGTAGGTGCCTCAAGGATCTTAACGAAGGAGGGCAGGTGAGGGACTTCTATAGCTGCAAAAATACTTTTGGGGTGGGGGAAAAGGAGAGATTCCAATATCTGCAGCTCAGACACTGGGCCCAACACCCTGTTAAGGGGCAGCCACTAGGAAGCTTACCCAATTCGAGAAATACGTTTGTACTAACACAGGGGACAAACATCTTGTGGGGGATCTATATAGGCTCCTCAAGGAGGGGGAGGAGGTGGGTAAGAGGGGTTTCATGACTAATTGGGAGAAAGAAACTGGGCAAATAATTTCATTGGAGCAATGGCAATACTTATGGGCACGGATTCCCAGGCTGACTAACTCTTTGCAACTTCAAGAAATCTGGGTGCAGCTGATGCATCAGTTGCACCTCACCCCCCACAGGTTAGCTAAAATATATCGGCCTGGAACCGGTACCGCCTTATGGAGGAGGGGGTGTGGGGAGGAGGGTACCTGGAGACACGTGTGGTGGCTCTGCCCAAAGGTGGTCCCGTTCTGGCTCAAGATCCGTGAAGGGGTGCGAGACATGATGGGCACTGCTACCACTGGAGGCGCGAACACGGGGTTGTTTATGTTGGGGCTGGATGGTACCCTAGACAAGATACGGACGAAGGCTCAGAGGAAACTATATGTGACCTTGGTGATGGCGGGGGCTCTGGTGATAGCACAGAAATGGAAGGCAAGGGAGGGGCCCACGGAGCATGAATGGGTAGGAAGGATTTGGAGGTTAGCGGCATTGGAGATGGTGACATATTCATTGAGAGGAGAGTATCACTTGTTTCTTTTGGACTGGGATTTGGTGTTGCAATTTCTCAAACGAGACTCCAGGGCTGCTTGGTGCCTGCATAGCATGAGGCTTCTGGGATTAGCGTGATATGGGGTGTGGGACAAGGAGAAGGGGGTGGCTCGGTAGGGGAGGACTCTGGAGCATGAGTGGATCCATCCAAGGGAACTTGGATTATGTGTAGAACGGGCGGTTGGTGGTGAGGGTAGGATAAAGTAAGGACACTATAATGGACTGAACTTGAGAGAAATATAGTTATGTATCAAGACCCGTGGGGGTGGGAGGGTAGGGCATGTTTGGGGGGGGGGGCTTTGGTTTCTTTGTTCAGTTGTATGTTATGAATGCCAATAAAAAGTTCTATGAAAATATAAATCAAATTTAAGCTTATGGATGGAAGCCAATAAATCCAGGTCCATCTTTAAGGCACATGGAGGAATCTCATCTGGGCCAGCCGATTTGGAATTTAAGCTGGGATATAGCCCATTTGACATCAGACTCGGACCACGTGGAGAAATCTTCTATGATGCTAGCAAAATTAACCTATTAGGCACTCTGGTGACAAGTCGGGATCTGGTATTTAACAGAAATATATTTGGCCCAAACATCTACAGGTATGGGTGAATCAGAATGCGTGATCACATCGCAAGTGATATTTCACATAGCCAGCCACAAGTCTCCAGAATTATGATGAAACAGATTATGCATGATACGCTGATTGTCACTGATAAATCAATTTGTTTTTATAACTGACAGATGAACAAGTTACTTTCTTACCTGGTAACGTTCTTTCAATGGGATGTTCCGACGACTTATTCCATATCCATGAGAGGTAATCACCACAGCTGTGCTGCTTCGGAAAATTTTCTGCGTCCTGTGTCGATGACATCAATACGCTGTCCTCGAGGGCCTCCGTCGGGCCAACGTCACCAGATGTTATAAGTAAGACGCACGACGCCCGTAGCCTCAGTTGTAGTTTTTTCCCCGAACGTGTGGCACCAATCTTCTGCCAGTATGACCACAGAAAGCCTTGCAGAAACGTAAGCTTCAATCGCATAAGAAATTCTGTAGCGGGGCAGGCTGGGAGGGTATGAGATGGAATACGTCGTCGGAACATTCCCATCGAAAGAACGTTACCAGGTAATGAAGTAACTTGTTCCGAGGGGATTGGTTCCTCCGACGTATTCCATACCTATGACAGACTCCCAAAGCAGTACCAACGTATGGAGGAGGGAAAAGAATTTAGAATTTTGAAATTTAGAATGCCCAATTAAATTGCAGAATAAAGGACCACCTTGCCAAAGGCCAGATCCTGCCCATGGATAGAATCTAGGGAGTAGTGTCTTACAAAAGTACGGACCGAAGCCCATGTGGCTGCTTCACAAATGTTATGAATGGGAACACCCCTCTGCAGAGCAGTAGAGGCAGCCACACCCCTAGTAGAATGGGCCCGTAAGCCTACCGGAGGGTCCTTACCCGCCAAGCGGTAAGATTCAGAAATTGCCAAGATAATCCATCTAGACAAAGTCTGCTTAGTAACAGCTTGTCCCAAATGCCTTCCAGCGTATCCTATAAAGATCTGATCGTCCACTCTGACCCGGGACATGCGTGAAATGTAGAAACTTAAAGGTCTCCTAGATCCAACCTATGGAGCCTCTCCTCTTCCTTACCAGGATGCGGAGGATAGAACCCCGGAAGAATGACCTTCTGGCTTAAATGAAATTCCGACACAACTTTCGGAAGAAAGGAAGGACGAGCCCCAAGGACAACCCTGTCCTTATGAAACACCGTGAAGGGTGGCTTAACAGAAAGTGCCTGCAACTCACTCACTTTGCGAGCGGAAATAACCGCAACTAAAAATACAGTTTTAAGGGTTAACAGTCTTAAAGGACAAGAATGTAAAAGCTCAAATGGAGCACCCATGAGGAATTTTAGAACCAGGTTCAAATCCCAGCCGGGCACCTGGAAAGGTGACGCTGGAAACACATTATTGAGCCCTTTCAGAAACTGAGAAATTAAAGGAATTTTAAAATAAGAAGACTCCTCAGACTAGCACTTAAATATGGACAGCGCCGTCAGGTAACCTTTAATGGTACCCACTTGCATGCCCTTGGGGGCTAAAGAAAGTAAAAAGGACAGAACCACAGGAATGTCGTATGAAAAAGGATCCACATTCCACACCAGTCGCAGAACTTTCTCCAACGGCAACGGTACAGGGACTTTGTTGCAGACCGTCTGGCCGAAAGCAACACCTCCATCACGTCTTCAGGGAGGTCCCAATCCTTATACCTCAACCTTTCAGAAGCCAAGCATGAAGGTTGAGGGATCTGACCAGCGGATGGAGAACCTGACTCCCCTCCCGTGAGAGCAGATTGTCTCGGTAGGGAAGACGGGGTGGAGGGTAGATGGACAAATTGAGAAGGTCCGGGTACTACGTTCTCCGGGCCCATGCCGGAGCAATGAGCATCATCCGGGAACCGAACCTCCGTAACCTCTGCAGCACTTGCGGAACAACGGGAACTGGAGGAAACGCGTACAGCAGTGGGAAGGAACGCGTCCCGTAAGGCTCCACTTGGAGGAAATTCCCACGAGCAGAACCTTTTGCACTTCCGGTTGACACTGGTGGCGAAGAGATCCACTTGTGGGGTCCCCCAAAGGGCGAAGATCTCCTGGAGAATCAGGTCTTCAATCTGGCTACGACCAGACAATATTGTGTCAGGAACCTCATCCGGAACCAAACCTTCCTCAGACCCTTCCTCCACCTCAGAAATATAATCCAGAGGCTGGAATAAATCCCTGGAGGAGGGCACAGAAAAAGGCTCAAAGACCGGTCTCACTGACTTCTTCAGGGCCTTCATCAGGGTTTCCAACGATGCACGGGGTACCTCTGATAAAGCATCCTCGAAAGGCGTCGAGGGCATCGACAATCGGCGTCGAGCGTGGTGCCGATGGCTTCGACACAGGCCTCGAGAGGGGAGCCCCGAGCGTGTCCTTCGACGGCCTCGGCGCTGACGACTTCCTCTGAGGCAGAGCCTCGAAAGAGCCGATGGCGTCGACGTCTTCTTCGAACACCTCACAGGCTCCAACGGTCTTGAGGGCGTCGAGGACCGGGAGCGGGCATGGCTAGAGCGATCCACCTTGTCTGATCGGCACCACGAAGGCTCCCGATGATCGCACCGACCACCCGAGCCCAAAGGCGTGCGAGCCATCATCTCCGTACAAAATGCATCCCATTCTGCAGGAGAAGAGTGCTTGTTGGGACAAGCAACCCGCCGACGGGCGGAGTCCTCGGACGGAGAAGGCGACCTTTGACGGCGCTCCTGCGAGTGCCTCGAAGAGGCAGAGGAATGGCGGGAACCACTCCGGGACCGAGACCCCCTAGACTTACGCTGACGGCGCGGAGAGTCACCTCTCGAATCGTTGGTCGAAAGCCCCGCGGATTTAGACTTTCGGGGCTTGGAAACCCTACCGACTTAGAAAGTTTCTTCTTCCGCAAGGCCTTCGATGTTAACGACTGGCAATCGTCACAATCATCCGTGGCATGGTCCTCACCGAGGCACCAGAGGCAGGCGTTGTGCGGGTCTGTAAGCGACATCTTGGAACCGCAGTCCCGACACTTCTTGAAACCCGGCCGCTGGGTAGAGGACGACGAAGACATGATTCTTCACAAACAAACAAGGTCGATAGAATATAACTCAGAAGAACCGAAGCGTGCCGAGATCTCAGAAGCAAACACGTTCGTGGAAAAAGCGGAACTGAGGCTACGGGCATCGTGCGTCACATCCGGTGACGTTGGCTCGACGGAGGCCCTCGAGGTCAGCGTATTGACGTCATCGACGCAGGAAATTTTCCCAAGCAGCACAGCTGTGGTTTACCTGTCATAGATATGGAATACGTCAGAGGAACCAATCCCCTCTAATAGTAGTTTCTGCCTATAAAAATCGATGGCGTAGCAAGCACATTTTTTACCTGCCTAATCATAGTATATTTTTCTCTTTTCAACTGTGCAACAACAATGTCATAATTGTGGATATGAGACACCTCAGGACGATTTCGCGATTTAGAGGCCACAAGATGAACAAGACACTTTCTGATGGTGGCAACATTACTTGCCTCTATTTGAGAAGCATTATTGTAAGGCAATCCACCATAGTTTATGAGATGCTTATTGTGGCGGATAGCGACGACCAACTGTTTACATAATTTAGGTGACAATCTCAAAGAGAGTAGATGACGGTCAAATTCGGTCATGACCAAGTTAAGCTCCACTTCCCAATAACTAGGAGTCGTGAGCAGAGTCAGTCTGCGTCAGTCCACTTGCCTTTTTCTGGGTGTGAGGAGCTGCAGCTACGTGATCAGCACAGTGTTTGCCGTGTGTTTTGCTACGTGCCTTAAATCAAGCACTGTCGCTTTAATCCTGCCGGCTGCCGGCTGTGGGCGGCGACTACATAACTCCACGCCAAGCGCGGAGCGCGCACGGAGTCGTGAGCAGAGTCAGTCTGCGTCAGTCCGCGTCTGGCAGTACTGCACACAAAGCTTTGCGAAATGACTGCTCAAACTGGCCATGGAGGCCCCCAAACAAGGCACAAAACTATACAACGGCGGATGCAGAACCCTTGGACAGCTTTGAAGGCAGATTCTGCTCATACGTCCTCAAAGGTAAGCTCTGTCTTAAAGAGACACATGTCCAAAGTATCATCTGAAACTGTAGACCTAACGGCTGACATGCACCAACTAGCAGCACCGGTGCTGTCTGTGCCTTCTACGTCTTCTACTGTGACCTCGCCTGAGATCGCTGCGACCGTAGTGACCACCTCTCTCCTCGCCGACTCTGAAGTTTTGGTTACAAACACGACGTGCCCAAACGTTAGAGCAAAGAGCGCGGAACGGTCAAAGAAAGACTGCGCCGCGACATCTGTAGAGCTTGTGAGCACTGACCCACAATCCATCTCTCCTCATAAAAATTTAAATGTCTGCGGGCAATCCGCACTTTTGTCTGAGTGCGAAACTACCCAAACAGTTCTCAGAGTGGCCCAACTCACGTCCAAACCCAAACCCAATACAGAGGAGGTCATGGCCGCGCGTGTGTTTGCGCCCGATAATCCAGAAGCAAGTGCTCCCACTGTGAATGATGTCGGACCTTCGGATGTCTTCTCACAACGTCCATTATTAACCCTAACTAATTTACTTCCAATCCCTTTAGATTCCTCACGATCACCTCAATCCAAGTACATACTCCAGCCAACGTTAAATTCAATAGAAAACACCGAAGAATTTTTCACGCCTTTCGAAATCACTGATGTAGAAATCATAGCAGCCTCGCAAGATGTGGAAGGAATTGACAACTTGACCGCATTCGATGGGCAAATGCAAACTGTGATGCCTCTAACTAAGGACTCCGAGGCTGTGGATAACGTTCCCGTGCTCGCTGAAGCTGAAACTCGTTACACACACAAATCTAAATCGAGTGCCTTCCTGGAAACCAATTTTCTCACTGTCAATTCCAGGTTGACGAAAGTAACAACGCCATACAGTTTCCCAGATAGCATTTCGACAAAACGAGCAAAAGAAGATGCAATGCCAAGCATTACTCAGCCTCCACATGGGCCTATTACTTGTCATGCTAGTCAAGGGCAAGCAACCTATCAACCCAGTCGTAATTTCGACACTGCAAGTGATCACTTGCATAGATCACGTGAATCTTCTGACCATGGTTTGACAGGGCAAAGCAACCAAATGTGCGTAACATCATGCGATAAAAGAAATACTGGTGGTGCAGACGACAGCACCATTAATACAACCTATACTAAGACGAGATTTCACACTTCTAATATGGCCTCCTCTAGTACACCAAGAAATGTGAACCTACGGCCAAAACCTCCACAACACTTACAGAATATCTCTGTCACCGCAGCAGTGAATACATCGTCCTCTAGTGAGCATCAAACAGAAAATACAAACTGCTCACAATCATCTTCAGCGGACAAAACTACTACCGACCCAAAACCAAGTCTCTCGTCAGCTGCAGCGATGCAGATCTACAACAACGTTCTAGCAGCTTCTTCTGCAGCCCTGCTTCCGTTCTTGAAGATGTACGAGTCACTGCAGGAGGCATATAAAGATCAGACTTCACTGATCCTATCCCTCAAGGAAAAAATGGATAAATTTGACAATGTGACAAACTTTTTACAATCACAATTGTCCCAGGAAGCTGAACACACGATACGATGGCAAGAACGTTTGAGTGACCTTGCAGCACGGCATCATTGCCAAAATGACACCCTATCTGATGGGTTACTTGAAGCCGTGAAATGGATGAGACATTCATCAACCATGATGGGATCAAACAACGTTCCAATAAACCCTCAAGCATCCATACGTTCAACCAAGGCCTCAACACCATCGCAAACACGACCACAAAATACAAACGATTCTGCTCCAACTTCGAAGTCATCAGCCGAAGAAACAACGAACATCGTTCCGGCTGTTAACGGTGGAGAAAAAAACTTGATTGCGCCCCCGCTTACACCTGCTCTTGTGCAAACGCTGAGCAACCAAGTACCCTGCTCAGCAATAAGTGCGCATCTTGAACCACCTCTGACCTCTTTTGGAATCTTCGAAGGCGCGGCAAAAGCCATAAAGATCTCCACGACCTCTGATCAAAAAGCATTGTTAACACATGGACGACAATCAGCCTTTGGGAAGAGAACGTCTGCTATTAAAAAACGCGTTAAACTCGAAGCCACAGAAATTCATCCGAAACACAATGCTAGACAACAGGTCAGCTTCATCTAGCAGAACAGAATTGCCTAAGTCCAGCAATAATAACATTGCTCATGTGGACAATGACTCTGGAAGTCATGGGCGTCTCACTGCTCCAGTGAACAAACGACAAAGAGTGGAATCAGATTGCGAAAGCCGAATGAGTAAGTCATCGGATGAAGAAATCGATTTATGCAATCTTTCAACCTACTCCGACGATGCTGAATCCAGAATCCCCATTATTGCCCCTATTGTGGCGCCTGACGACACTATTCACAAATTGCCACACAAAGTAAACCCTGCGGCAGACGAAGTCATGAATCATAAAAATGGGCCGATGACCTCGAGGCCATCATCTGACTGGCTAGCGCGGTTGAACCCCAAATACACACGCTCTCAAGAAACGAAGAAAAACCGTTATATTTCTCATGCCTCCTCATCTCTAAGAAACGGCTTAAGCCCAACGAATTGTAAATTGAGATTACAAAATCTAAATCGAGAAGATTGTGATCTAAACTTGAATCGTAACAATGTACTGAAATTATTTGCCTGTATTCCATCTCTACGAACGATAGTGTCTGATGACATACGAATTGTTGAGTATGCAACAGAAAAACGCTGTGACCAGGTTCTATTACATATTACCGCGTCCTCAGTACGAAACACCATTGTAAAAGCCTCAGAGGAATTGCTTGCGTTTGGTTTCGACATCTCTGTGGAACCTACGAGCACAAGACTCGACAGGTCAAATACAAGCAGACCGACAACGCTCCAAGCAACGCAAAACCAAAGATGCGCCGAGCTACGCAGAGCAATGACCTTCAAGGAAAACCCAAGATCAAATAACATCCACTTTGCTAAAATCACTAACCACAATAAGGATGTCGAACGACACTAGCCATTAAGGATTGGAAACAAATGCACTAGTGAATTCATCTCCTGGAATACTCGAGGATTCATTCACTTATTTAACAAATTTGACGTCGATTTAGACAAAGTCTTCGTCATCTGTCTGCAGGAGACTTGGTTGTGTGACCCCCCGTCACGAGATGGCTTCCTGACATTATTAAACCCAGCAATTAAAAACCTAAAGGGGCGACCATCCTCTGGCCTACTAATGATGATTAAAATAAACACCAGGTGGCGCCTTGTTGAGTCCTCTAACCCCAATCCTTTTGTGCAAAGTGCACTGCTTCAGACAACAGATGTTATTTCAAACACAAGGAAACATTTGCTTGTCTTAAACGGATATTGGAATCCAAACAAAATCAGCACCAAAAATGTTATAAATGCAATAACATCTTGCATTGACAAATCACTAATTGATTATAAGAACTTATCTATAATTTGTGCAGGTGATCTCAATTGCTCATGGTTTAAACACGACCTTGTCACGAAGACGTTTAAACGATTAACTCGTGATGAAGAAAAAAGTAGAGAGTTCAAGTGGAGACAGGCACTATGGAATCGAAACTGCTTTATGGTAAATGGTCAAGCTATAGGAGACCAACCTCCTCAGTCAACATGGTCTTCTCATAATGCACAGTCAATAATTGACTACTTCTGGATATCTCAACATCTTTTTGAAAACGATCTGACACTGTCAATAAGAGCTATGCCAAATAGCGATCATAAGCTTCTCAGACTGACCTGCACAGTAGAATGGTTATCTGATGCAAGAACTTATGAACCAACAATCTCTGTAAATACTGGCGGAAATCGTCTTAGAATCGACAGTCCTAAGATTGACAAACTACGCCAGCAATTTTGCCAGGATAGCGATCTGTCCGTGAACTACGCTCCTTTGCTTCAGGACTTCATTATAAGAAAAGCGGCAAACCGCATAATGGGTGCAACTCATAAACATCTCTCGTCTTCAACTCTGACTCAAGCCAAACAGATCATGCGACGCGATATCCGAGCCTTAAAGAAGTCTTATAAGGCAGCCAGTGCGATAACTGCAATCAAAGATGCAATACGTGCGCGTCGCCAAGCATACCGCAACTGGTTGAAATCTCAGAAACTAATAATTGAGCAAGACAAAGCCGAGTCTCTGCTGAAACATCTAATTCAGAAGAATCCACGGGAAATCTGGAAAATCCTGAATACTGGCAACTCGAGACATCATCAAACACCATCTAACACGATTGATGCTGATACATGGGAACAACACTTTACTAACATCTTCAATAAACCATTCCATGAAGAAATGAGTACACCCACAAATGAGTTAACATCCTGGAATTTTCAAATAAAAGCGGAAGAGATCAGAGCTGCAATACGGGCCCTCAAAAGCTCGCATGCAGCAGGTCCAGATCTAATATCTAACATGATGTTAAAGAAGAACGAACAACAATGGGCGAACTTTATTGAACAACTGTTTGCACGCCTGTCCAAATCAATGACGATACCTGATTCCTGGCGTGTGGCGATCATAGTACCAATCTACAAAAAGGGCAACCGGGCTGATACAACCAACTATCGCCCGATTGCCCTGTTGGACACCATAGGAAAAATTTTCGCCTCTTTTTTACGACAAAGGCTAACAGCTTGGTCCACACAAGAGCAAAGAATTGACATCCGGCCAACAGGATTTACAAAAGGTGTAGGTGTGGAGGTAAACCTGCTGTTAATAAATATACTAAAACTTGAAAGCTTAAAAGCAAAGTCGAGATTATACTTGGCATTCATCGATCTGAGGGGTGCCTTTGACAGCGTCAACCGCAGTAAACTATGGCAAAAACTAATGAATTGAAAGTGTCCTAGTGACTTGGTTGCACCAATAAGAGCTCTACACACAGAGACTACCATCAAAATAAGATTAAACAATCAAGGCCTACTATCTGAGCCGATCTCAACAAATGCAGGTGTGAAACAGGGATGCCCACTAGCAGCCGAACTCTTCAAATTGTTCATTTCTGACCTCCCAGCATATCGTAAAGATGTGCGCTGCTTTCCACCGAAATTGAACAATAGCGAAATTGGATGCATAATCTACGCCGATGACGTGGTTCTGCTGGACCAAACACAGATAGGTCTGCAACGCCAGTTAACAAATCTTCGCGATTACTTTAAAAAAAATTACTTGGAGCTAAACATCGAAAAATCCAAGATCGTCATCATTGGCCAACGTCGCACCAACGAACAGAAAACCTTTGTATGGAAAATTAATGACACTCGACTAGGAGGTAGTTAATTCGATCAGATATTTGGGAACAATTTTTAATAACTAGGTGCACAAACACCATTGGAAGGTTGATATGGTAAACAGAATGACTCAATATAGCATTCAAGGCCAGCTGTTGAATAGAAACTTTGGAAAGTTCACTCTAGCTCCAGTTCTGACCTTTTACATTCAAAAAGTGATTCCTGCAATTACCTTTGGTTCAGAGGCAGGTTGGAACATCGACGCCCTGTTTTGGCAAAAGTTAGAGGGGATCTACTGGAGCGCGTCCTGAAGCTCCCTCCATACATTTCGATGATCCACATAAGATATGAACTCTCCTTAAATTCCCTACATACTTACGTAATGTGGAAATCATTAACGGCACTACGCAAAATGAATTCGATTCCCTTAGCGCCGGCATTTGAAATTTTTGCTGGGGAAAAAACTACTGGAAACTTAAAACTGTTAGATGAGTGGAAACAAATAATGATATCAACTCTATCAAATGCTGATCTGACCTTTGAACAATGGTGCTGGATAAAGAACAACGAGCGACGTTTGCAGATGAAGACCACTTTAGACTCTGGTATCGGAGAACACAAACTAAATGTTACAAGTAGATACCTACCTAACAAACTGTCCATCTCGTTACCACCGTGAGCAGTTTCTAAGACTTCGTCTAAATGTAATTAAAACCAAAGAAATGATGTGGGGTCGTCATTTTAAAGAAGCTAAAGATAATCTATGTCGCTTTTGTCATAGCGAAATAGAATCCTTAGAACACCTTATCACCACATGCACGAAGACATCTAGGAGAATATATCCCAGCAGACTGTAACACTCGAGATTGGTGGTCCTACGTTGCAGCCGGACACAGCATAAAATTAAGTTGTGCGGTAATAGATTTCATAGGCGCTTTAAATCTTGATGACCCGTGAATGTTTTCATGAAATTGACTTTCTCTTTCTTTTAGATTACTCTATGCTGCATCGTAATTCGGATTCGGATTTGGCTGAATGTATTTTGATGAATGCTGTAATTTTGTAATAAAAGTCTGATGCCACATTGATTTCAGTGTGGCACTTCAGGCTGATGTTAAATAAAAAAATAAAATAAAATAACTAGGAGTTGTTCTCTACACTAATTCGATCCACATGTGGTCCCGAATATGTGGATTAGAGATGGTCACGGGGCTCAAAGAATTTATAGAGCAGTGAGGTTAAAAAGAAAAAGTCAATATAAGACCTTGCGTGGCCTCTAGACCAAGTATAATTGTAACCATTCGTGACTGTCAATTAGATGAAGGTCTCATTCATTAAAATAATTTATCCATATCTGACCCTTTGTTAACATACTGTAACCGACATTTTCATGGTTAGCCTCAAGATCCCTATAATTTGCATTGAAATCACCACCAATTATGATGTTATAGTTGGGGTATCTCATAGCTGCATCTTCAAGTATATCATCCAGTTTAGTTATCATCGCCGATTGCGGATTCTTAGATGGATTCCAATACACACATACCACAAGAAGTGGTTCTTCGGGATCATTGTGCAAAATGATTTCTACAGCCAATAAGTCATCTTTACAATACATAATTTTAGAAGACGCCCGAATATCATTATTAACCAATATAGTAACCCCCCCAGAGGGTATACCCAATTCTCCTTTGATAGCTGGGAGATCATGCCTTCTATGAAAAAATTAGAAGGACTCGTGGTCTCTTGAACCAACACCAAATCAGGTCTGACCTGAAGAGGGGTTTCTATCATCCACAAGCGAAAATTACGTAGACCACATGAGTTCCAGGATACCAGGTTAAGCACTTGGTTGCTACCGCGTCGTAGAGGGTTTTTTCTCAGTTACATTTTGGAGCAGAGGTTCCAGCTTGTGAGCTCTTTTATAGCAGCCGCAAAAGCTGTAAATTGTTTAATAATATCCTCATTACAACCCAAAGGTAAAGCAACATGTGTGGAGCCAGCCTGTGTATGAATCGGTGGAGGTTCAGTTTCCACAAACTTATTTGCTTCATCATGCGACATGAATATACATGGTGTAATACCTATCATGGTTAAATCAGTACGTTGTTCCCATATGAGTTTCATTATAATATGGGAATGGAAATAGCAGATCATGCGATTATTTACACAAGTAGGTATTATAATTCTGTCCATATCATCAGATAACAACGTTCTAAGCAAAGGTATAGTTTTAAAAGCTTTCAACAAAACTATCCTATTTAAGCTAGATCTACCATTTCCCTCTGGATCTGTCTCCCAACCCATGACAAGAGGACGATCCCGTGAAAATGTAATACAGGGCAACGCTTCATCCTGATTTTTGGCAGTAGCGGAACTCACTGGATTTGGAGTAATAATATGGTTAGGATCAGAGAGCATGTAGCATTAGGGAAGGCACAGAAAGACTTATGGGAATATTACCAGAAGCCATACACTGTGGGGATTCAGTAGTTTGATCCAATGCCGCACAGGATTCCACCACCGCTGCAGCACATATACCAGAGACAAGCTCTCTTAAAGGAGACACTATCCCATTACTCAACAATCTGCAGTTCTTAGGTTGTTGTAAGGGGCAATCCTCAGTATATGGATTTCAAGTTGTGGCTTGATCTTCATTTAAAGGAGATGTCCGGATATTACCTACACCAGTTACATTTACAATACCACCAGTACACAAGGTGCCACCAGTCCCACGGCATTGTTTACTAGCTACTATGGGATAGAAGTTCAATAATTCAGTTTTTTTTTGGTCGGTTGAAAGGGACCAAAGTATCGGCTAACGGGTAACCTACTGGCAATGGTTTTGAGTTGAGTGCAGCCATCCCATTTAATGTACCCCCCATTTTATTGTTGTACGCTTTATCAGCAAAAAATCAACATTAGATCGTTTATGAGAATCCTTTTTAATATCCAAAGAGGATTTACTCTCATCATTAAGTTGCTGGAGATCGAGAATGGCATCCTCGTGAGGAATGTTCGCTATATTTCTAATATTGGCATTATGTCTTTTTTTTAGAGGAATGTTTGTTTTTTTCTGCAGCTTGCTGCACCTTTTTTCTATATAGTCGCCATTTTTCTGCTCTTAGAGCCAGGCGCTTCTCTCTACGTGATAAACATACAGTGAGAGACTCTTGACACGCCAAATCAGTTGGGTCAGCACACATCTCAACGGGGAACACATTTTCCACCTCAGCTTCAATTAAGTCAGTGAGTGCAGAAGGACTAATGGTGCCCTCATCAGTATTTAATGCCGCTGCCGTTGAGGGATACGTCTCACCAAGTGAGACATTCGGATTACCCGCATGAGTATTGAACAAGATCTGTAATTTGGCTTCAATATCATCATATTTCTCAACAACATTTCCAGTAAGTTACCCTCATAGCACTTGGTATTACTCATACTATTGATATGATATGATATATGGCATTTGTAACGCGCCTATACACAAGTGTTTCAAGGCGCGAAGTCCTTCACCAGTCCTGTCTGTAGCCAGTCCTGTCTGTAGCAGCAACATCAGCATGCATTCTGAGCTCAATAACGGGGCCTAAGGTGAAGTCACCCGTCTGTGTGTTCTTTGAACACATATTAGAGACACCTTTTGCAGCCGAAGCCAGGGCCACTATAGTATCATGTGCAAAAAAACAAAAACAAAAATGCATTGAGTTTGCCCACTATATGTGCAAGGGTACGTTTCATTTCCTGGATTTCCCAATGAGTTTGTTCATGACCCTTGTCTAACAGATTAAGGATCCGGTTGAGAACTGGGAATGGGTAATTATCAATAATACTGTTTTTAGGAAATTGAGGGGGGGAAGAACTCGTGGGACACTGTGGAACACTACCAGCAAAATCAGCGTTTTCGTTATTTTCTAGCAGTTTTGTCCCTGAGGTACGTACACCCTCCAACATGGAGTCGATGACATATGGTGGAGAGCTGGAAGGCAGCTGATAACTAATAGGAGGTAGTTTATCAGTACCTACGAGGTCTTAGCTTAGTACCAAACTGGTTGTTATGGAATAGGAATACATTATCTACACCCCTTCTCTTCAAGGGGAATGGGGTTGCAGGTCCCAATGACCAATCGTATAGGATTTCCCAGCTCAGCCTCTATCGCTGGAGCGAGCATCGACGTGTCAGATATGTGATTGTTAAATTCCTCACCAGACTTTACATTTATTTCATGAGCATTAGGAGGTATCATACCATGAGAGGGAGTCGGGGCTTCAAAAATGCAATCATCAATATCATTGATTTCATCCAAGCCAAAGCTTGGGGGCAGGGTATGAGAAGAAGGGTGAACAAGTGCAGCATGGGATCCTGGTCCGATGAGAACAGGCACTGTAGCTGGCATGGACCCCACCGTACAAGACTGGCTGTCACACAAATCAATGAGAGGGGGAACCTATCGACGTGTTCCTCGACAATGGAAACCTGCTGTATATCAACCGGCATAGTTATAGCTGGAGGTGTCCCGTTAGGTTTCAGTAGTTTCCTCCTACTTCGTATTCCTTTCACCATCTTAAACTAAGGTATTTGGAGTAAAACCTTGGATGCACCCTAGACTCAGACCTAACACTCTCGTCCAGTCAACAACCTCTCAAGGTCCTGCCACTACCACCTTAAAACTCTTAGGTGCATTTTTCCATACCTCTCCTTTCCCAACAGACACACTCCGCTTTCCAATCAATTGTTATATCTAGACTGGACTACGCCAACCCACTCTACCTCGGAGTCCATGCATACCAACTGACTAAACTACAAAGAGCACAAAACGCAGCAGCCAACTGCTACTAGCGCTTGGCCCTAGAGACCACATCTCCCCAGCCCTCAAAACTCTGCACTGGCTTCCGGTTGCTCAAAGGGTGACCTTCAAAACCTTATGCATTTCTCACCGAGCACCGCATAAAACTGGACCTCAATATCTCCAAGACAAACTAAAACCCTATCACCCTGCACGTACTCTAAGATCAAGCTCAGCCGGCTTCCTAGTCATACCAAAAACAAACTCAGTCATGTTAGGCAGATCATCATTCTGAGCCTTGGCCCCCACGCTGTGGAACGCACTCCCACCCCACATCTGACTCACCGAAGACCATGTCTTTCCGCAAATTACTGAAAACTTGGCTTTTCCCCTAAAACCGACCCCGAACTAAAACTAACTCAATCTGGATAACAGCCCTACAATGACTTTTGCCCGAATGCTAGACCATAAATAACAATGTTTCATCACGCGTCCGAGCGAGAAATCAAAACCTAATAAGCTGTACGAGAGCAGTAAAATAGATGAAATTAAGGAAATGGACGAAATAAATGTAATGGACAACAGAATCAATATGGAGGTGAAGATTAAAGTGGATAACAACAATTCAACTAACCCAAACTACTAGATCATTAATAACAATAAAACAAATAATACCTCAAGATCCATGCGAGAAATTGAAAATCGAAAACTAATAACCTCCCATGTAAAATAAAAGGACAAACATAATAGAATGAGAAATGTAGACCAAAGCAGTGAAGTGGATAAAAGAATAAATTGTACGAAAACAGTAAAGCGGTTTGAATTAATGAAATGGATGAAATGATTGAAATGGACAAAAGGAACAAAATGGGCGAATGGAAAAAAGTGAAGAGGATAGAAAGACGAATACAGGAGACTGAGGAGTGCACAGACTGAAGGCATGGAATGTAAGGGTGCATGGCATAAATGGAAAGTACTGAATAGAAGATGCGAGTACATGAGATTGGTGTAGTGCATAGGACAAATGGAGAGCACGGAACGGATTGAGTGCGTGCGACAAGTCACATGGACTGAACCGATAATGCAGGGTGAATAAACGAAGTGAGTGGAGCGGGTGAAGTCGGTAGAGCGGGTGAAGTCGGTAGTGCGGGTGAAGCCCGTAGAGCGGGTGAAGCGCATAGAGCGAGTGAAGCGCATAGAGCGGGTGAAGCGCATAGAGCGGGTGAAGCGCATAGAGCAGTTGAGAACGCAGAATGAACGAGGGCATGGAGCGGATGAGAGCGTGGCGCAGATTAGAACGTGGTGCGGATGTAGGTTATGGTGCGGATGTAGGGTGTGTGTGTGTAGATAGAGTGGAGCTGATGTAGGATGTCAAGCAGATTTAGGGTATTGAGCAGATGTAGGGCATAATGGTATTAGCTGATGTAGGATGAGCAGATTTTGGGTGTTGAGCAGAGGTAGGGTGTGGTGGTGTTGAGCTGATGTATGGTGTTGAGCGGATGTAGGGTATGGTGCTGAGCAGGTGAAGAGTGCAGAGCAGGTATGGAGTGCGGAGCAGGTGTAGAGTACGAAGCGGGTGTAGAACGCGTATAGAATGCGGGGCGAGGAATGGGTGTAGAGTGAGGAGCAGGTGTAGAGTGTGGAGCAAATGGATGATGTATATGGCGGAACGGGTGAAGCGGTTGGAAGGAACGGGTGTAGTAAGGAGAAGAATCGAGTGAAATGGGTAGCAGGAACGATGGATGATCTGGAAGAACAGGTGATGTATAAGGACGAGACAGGTAAAGTATAAGAAGGAACAGGTGAAGTATGTGGCCAAAATGGGTCAAATATATTAAATAGAACAGGTGAAGTATGTCAATGGAACGGGTGAAGTGGATGGATCAAATGAAAATGTAGTTGGAACAGTGAAGTATGGGTTTAGAACGAGTAAAGTATGTGAGCGGAAACAGATGAACGGGGTGGAACGGATGAACTGGGTGGAACGCATGAACTGAGCGGAATGGATGAACTGGGCAGATCGGAGGAATTGGGTGGAACGGATGAACTGGAACATATCACATCTCCATGCTTACTCTCCTCTTAACACCACCACTCAGCTAGAATACGACACCATTCGGTATATCTGCTCTCATACCATCATTTGCCTCATACACCCATCACCCCAACTATACACTGCTGGTTACACACCCTCCAGCCTAGGCGTTCTCCTCAGGCATAACGCAGCCAGAATCGCTCTGGATACCGACCTGCCAGAACGAACACATACTCCTGATCCATCAACCACCACACCTATCATTAAGAAGCAGCTATCACATGAATGCCACACCAGCTGCACACATAGCCGGTGCTCACACGCACCTTATAACTCTCTCTATTCTCTCTACTGACTTGAACTTCGTTTCCCGAGGGCGTTCAACCTACCAGCGCCTTGAGACCATACCAATGGTAGACAAGGCGCTATATAAATGCAAAGTAACATAACATATAAATGACTACAAGTTCACTATATAAATCACAGAAGTCACAATATAAATAAGACCCTGAATCTCAGAAGAATGACACTGAACTTTCTCACAAGGCCACACAAGTAGGCTTACCATATCCTGATTTAGTAAGGAGGAGCAGGCAAACAGTCTCTCTCACAAAACAGGAGACAGAGGAAAGAAAAAAACACTAGTTTTCTCCAAAAACACAATTTCGTGTGGGTATCACCATTTATAACACATCGTAATAAGCCTAGCCAAAACGCAACCAAACCGTTATATTGGGCAGTGTTCAAGCCAGTATGTACTCAATTCTTCACAGTGTCGTCCTCAGTCCGATATACTCAGACACATAGGATGGCACATATGAGGAGTGCACACGTTAAGTAATCTAATCGCCCTTCGCCACACAAACCAGAACAGTAAAGCAGCTCACACTTGCTCACACGCGGGTGCGCATGCATGCCGCAAATGTAGTCCTGGCTGGCGAGTGTGGTCCAAGGAGCAGTAGAGACGCTGCGTGTGAGAGAAACAGAAAGCAAGTAAGCAGGAGAAGTGATTATGTCACTACTCTTACGGAGTTAATGCAAAGTCTCACAAGTGTCCTCCGAGCGAAGTAGCAGTAAATAGAAAAAGAAATGACTTCAAGGGAAAGTCCAAGGCGTTTCGCCGCATAGGCACGCAGATGGTGCTTCCTC
Source organism: Ambystoma mexicanum (assembly GCF_040938575.1). NCBI lineage: Eukaryota > Metazoa > Chordata > Amphibia > Caudata > Ambystomatidae > Ambystoma > Ambystoma mexicanum. The sequence goes on along the minus strand of NC_090935.1, from coordinate 1,087,797,698 downwards.
TTGTCAACTAAGGTCGGGCAGGGGAGACAATCACAATGAGCACAGCTGGAAGCAGAGAGGACAGCAAAACAGCTCACACTTGCGGAGTCTCTTTACTCCCTCCAGATTACACATCTCCTCAACTTGTCGAAATAACAGTGTCTGGTGTTTGGTTTATGTGCCTCCTTGAGGATATCCATACACCGTAGTGGTAGATTGAGATGTCCGAACTCTATGATCTCAGGAGCCAAGCTGCCAAGTTCACAGAGTTCATTTGAGGATGCACGGTTATTCCCCCGTGTTGGGTCAATAGGTTGGCTTGGCACAGGAGTTTGATGGGATCGCACATCGCCAGTTTGCGCAAATGTGGATATCATGGCTGTCTTGCCCCAATAGGAGCAACCAGAATGAGGGTCATCTGTTCGCTGTGAATCTTGTTCACCACCCTGCTCATTAAAGGAGTTGGGGGGGAAAAGCGTAAGCAACTATCCCTGACCAGCTCATCCATGGGGCGTTCCCCTTCAAGTCTGGATGGGGAAACCTGGACGCGAGTCTGGGCATTGCTTGTTTTCTCCTGTAGCGAACAAGTCTAGCGTGGTGTAACCCCATTGCGAGAAGATGTGGTCTACAAAGCTTGACACTAGTTGCCACTCGTGTTCCTCTGGTAGGGGATCTCTGCTCAGAGAGTCTGCTAGAGTGTTGAGCACCCCTGGAACATGTTGGGAGGACAGGAACATCCCCCGTTTGAGTGCCCGCCTGGACAGATTTGGAGAGTGTGTGCCTCCCCCCTGCTTGTTGATATAAAACATTGCAGTGGTGCTTGAAGCGCTTTGAAAACTGCTAGTTCTAGTAGGTTGATGTGGTTCTGTGGCGTGATGCAAGTTCACAGACCATGTGCTGTGTGGTGAAGGTAATATGCTCCGCACCAGGAGAGAGAAGCATCTGTTCTAACGACCGCTTGAGCTGCCGGGTCATGGAAGGGTTTTCCCTTGAACAGTTTTTCCTTTGTTCACTAGCGTAGGTTTTGTACTAGTGTTGGCGAAATGACCACTAGATCGTCCCACTGACCGCTTGCCTTAGACCACTGTTTTGCCAACCACTTGCATGGGTTGCATGCGCAGCCGTGCGTGTGGGACCAGGTATATGCACGACGCCATCATGCCTAGTAACCGCATTGCTTCGAATACGCTTATCTGGCGATCAGCATGATACAGAGGTATTTGCCGTAGCATGTTTTGCACTCTTTCCATTGATGGAAAGACTAAGCCTGCTTCCATGTTCAAGACCGCTCCTTGGAAATGTTTGTTGTGTTTGGCAAAAGGCTTGACTTTTTCTCATTTATTGAGAGGCCCAATTGAAAGAGAAGGTGTGTGGTTCTGTTACGCTCACCTGATATCCCCAGGGGCATCTGGAAGGCTCTGAGGAACCCTGGATACACAGTGGCTCTGTGTGGAATAATGAATCTGGAATACAAGAGGTGAGATTTTGTGAAAACTGTCTCTACTGGGCGGATCTCCCTCTGACCGATTCCCCTTTCACTGAGTCTTTCTCACCTTAATTATTTGTAGGTTGAGCTATCCGTCCTGCTTCTCTCGTGCAGGGGCGCTTGGCGGTCTGCTCGAGTTGCTTCACTGGTGCAGTTCGCCTTCTTTCGGGTCCAGGCCTGCTGTGACCCAGAGTCTGCTGGTAGGCAATCTTGTTTCTTTGTTATAGAATGGATAGTGGTTAATATATTTCCTCCTTCCTTTTCAGGTGAAAAGGTCCTGATGCTGCCGTGCCGGATGAAGAAGCACTTGTGGGTAAGAGAAAGCATGAAGTGCAGCATTCTTAATTGTTCTTTAAAGCTAACCTGGGTTTTTCTGCTTCTTCTCCTCACAGGGCGCCGTGATGCTTCAAATGGATGAAAGCGCAGTGAAAACTGGCCCCCGGAATCCGTTAAGGAAACTAAGTGCTGTGCGTTTATTAAATGTTGAAAATGAACCTGAATATTTCTCCCTTTCCCTTGCAGGAGGTCGCTGTGGTGTTCCGGATGGAAGCACAGCGTAGCGTGATGGAATTGAGGTAAGAATAATGAAGTTTGATGTTCTGGAACCGCGCGCGTCTTAAAATATTTCCCTTTCTTATTATTGCAGGTAGCGATGTTCAAGCGGGAGCTGCGGCAGGGGATTACAGGAATCCCTTCACTAGTACTCACTGATGAGTGATGTTTCTTCTTCTCCTTGTTTCCACAGGTTCAGGTTGCGGTCTGCAACGAGGGATGATTGAGATGCAGAATGCTGGATCACGACTTCTCAGGTAAGGTAGAGTAAACGTGTTCTTGCAGGGCTTCAGGAAGATGCTGAAGAGCAGGAGCTGAACACAGTGAGTGTCACGCTGCTAGTTGCAGAATAACACGAAACGTGTTCTGCAGTCTGGGTGTGGCTTATATAGCCCAGGTAAAGTAGTACCAGGTAAAGTAGTTCCGGGCCCAGTCACACCCAAAACACTAGACCGCATGGGTTGGTTCAAAGAACTGAGCTATGCGGTTGCCTCCATGTTAGATTTAAAGTCCCATGTTTTCAATTGAAAGCCCAACTGATAAGTATCTTCCTTACAGCATATGACCTGGTGCCAGGATTGGCTCCAGGAGCCATTTTGCAGATGTTAAGGCCCTTAGGGCTATTGTGGGAGCCTGCTTGCTGCACAGCTTGTGATCCTTGACAGTGGTCATGAAAAATTCTTTGCCGCTTTTGGTTGCAAAGATGGGGTGACTCCCCTGTGATCAGCCAGTAGTTCAGGTAGGGGTACACTGGGGTTGCCTCCCTGCGCAGGTGCACTGCCACCACCACCAGTACCTTGGTGAATAGCCTTGGAGCAGATGCTATTACGAAGGGCAGGACCTTGAATTGGTAGTGCTGGTTTGCTATCTTGAAATGCAAGATTCTTCTGTGCGCTGTTAACATTGCAATATGAAAATAGACATCTTTCATATCCAGTGTTTCCATGTAGTCTCCCCGCTTCAGCAGGGGGATTACCTCTTGTAGCGTTGTCATGCAGAATTCTTGTGGCTTTAAATAAGTGTTTGCAGGGCGTAAGTCTAACACTGGGCGCATAGACAGATCTTTCTTTGGCACAAGTAAGTAGGTTGAATAAATACCCCTGTTTACCTCGTTCGCTGGTATGATCGCTATGGCGTCCTTGAGTAGCAGTGCAGTGTCCTCCTCAAGAAGGATTAGATGTTCTTCCTTCGTGGATTTCCTTTGACGCGGGGGATGGTTTGATGGTTTTTGGATGAGCTCCACTCAACCTCCCGCCACGGTTGATAACACCCACTTGTCTGTGGTGATTCCCTCCCATTTGTGGGTGAAGTGTGAAATACGCCCTGCTACTAGAGAGGCATGGGAGTGGACCTGAAGCGGGCTGTCATTGTTTAGGAGATGTTCCTCCACCTCTAGATGTGGAGGACCTACCCCATCAACGAGATTTACGCTGGCCCCACAGGAATCCCTGCAAGGCCTGGCCCTGGTTGTTACCCCGGGAAGAACCCTGACCCTGTCCGTAACCAGAGCTTCTCTTGAGAGTTTTGGCCATGAAACCAACGAAAATGGCTTCCGCCTCTCCTGCCAGGTGGTTTATCAGCTGGCCTAGGGATTTTGGGGTGTCACATCCCTCCTTGGCGGACTTTAGCGCGTCTTCTACAGCTTTCCCGAATAAGACATTAGGCTCCACCGGCATATTAAGGAGAGTAGCTTGTATCTCAAGTTTAAAGCCAGACCGGCATAGCCATGCGTGGCGCTTAATGATGGTCCCTTCAGCAATAATCCTGCCCGCATTGTCTGCGGAATCTAGGTTATTTTTTCAGAATGCAGCTGGATGTTGCCTTGCCCTCTGCTGCTACCTGGGCCAGTTATGACTTCAGAAGCTCCGGAGCAGAAGCTATCAGAGTAGTTATCTCGTCCCATTTGTGGCAGTTATAGCTTGCCAACAGTGTCAAATTATTGGCGGCCCTCGTTTGGAAAGCTGCCTAAGTGGCTACCTTTCTCCCCATAGTGTAGAGTTTTTTGCTCTCCTTATCTGGGGGTGCCTCCGAAGAGGCTAACAGTGTTCCTGCCCTCTTATGGGTTGTGGTAACCACAAGTGAATCTGGCTTAATCTGGCCCTCGATGTACAGAGGGTCAGATGGCGCTGGGCAGAAAAACTTTTCAACCCGGGGGTTAACTGCCCTTGTTTGGTTTGGTGTCTCTAGGGAAGACTGAATCCTCCTTTGGACAGATTGAAGGATGGGAATTAATTGGGTGGCTGCCTTTTTGTCCCCCTATATGTCTTCTACAAAGTCTTTATCGAGCTGGGTCTCTTTGGTTTGGATGCCAAAGTGTTCAGCTGCCTTAATCAAAATATCATCATGGAGAGGCCGATTGTCAACAGGAGAATCAACCACTGGTGAGTCCTGCTGAATCGGTGAGGCTAGGTTATACTCCACCTCCTCCTCATTGTAATAACGATCGGTCTGTTGAAAGCTTTCATTATCATCTGTGTCTGAGTGAACACCATACAGATCACCTTGGACTTGTAGAACTGGACTCGACATAGGAAGAGCATGAGGTCGAGCCTTCTTAGCTGGAGGCTGGGAGGTGGAAGCCTCAGCTGTTGGTGTATTTTTGAAGTTCTGGAATGCCTGTGGGTTCTTTTCGAAGACATTGGCCATAAAGGTCATCCTAGTCATGACCCGGTCTATGTCTTCAGCAGTCCATGTGGCAGAGCTTGGAATGACACCAGGGAACTGAGTACTAGAGTCCTGCTCTAGGGGTCTTGGCTGGCCCTGGGGTGTAGACTGGGGCTGGCCTTTGTTCCTTAGGGTTTCTGATAAGGAACCTTCCACCTAGGGGTCAGAGTGTTTTTCCTTTTGAGTAGGGACTGACTTGTCCTTATGAGCTTTATGCTTGGGACTCTTGGAGGAGTGTTATTTAGACTGTTTGGACTTTAGCAGGCTCTCAGGGACATGTTTTTTCACTAGATGGGACAAACTAGTGATTTTGAAGCTTACATCTATTTTCGTTGTGTGATGTCGACTTTCGGCAATGGAGCGGACCGCAGCCTTGTCACCCGGCATTCGGTCAATGATTTGGGCACAGCGTCTGGTTGGTCTTTAGACTTATGGGTGTCTTTAGACTTATTGGGCCGGTCATGAGGCGATCAGGACCTCGAGTGCTCAGAAGACAGGGATTCTGTGGACCTCCCCCTAGATGCTGTGTGTTGACGTTTGGTCGACGATGCAGACTCCTTGCCACAGGTTATGTGCTTAGTGCTGGGGGTCGCGGTAGTGCTTTCTCTGCCCGGTGTCATCCCCGTAACAGAGCCGCTGACCTGTCCCTTGGGGTCAGGGGCCTGCACTTGGGAACCCAACTGTTCCCCGTCACCTTTGCTGTCTGTAAAGACTGCAGCACTGCTATTACTGGAGGCTCCCTCCACGTCCATGGCGGCCTCGGCCTGCATGGCGTGATGGGCCCAGCGTTTAGTTCTGCGGTCCCAAAGTGTTTTTGATTTGAAGAGCTTGCAGACTCGACAATGCCCCTCGTGATCATGCGCTAGACACAAGTTGCACACCCATTGCTCGTCTATCCACAGGAATTTTTTATTGCATGTGGGGCACAATTTAAATGGCGTTTTCTCCATGTCTAAGGGGACACACTCCCTACTGTTAGGGCTTAGGCCCAGTGCGGCCTTCCAAGGCCGAAAGGGTCTGTCGAGTATGGAGTGTCGATCAACGGTCGTCCTTTTCACTGCATCGAACTCAGTTTTGAAAAAGGACAGAGAGTAATTAGTCTTAATTTTTCATAAGCAAATGGCGTTAGCCAAAATGAACTCTGTGATAAGCGTCCGTCACAATGGCGGAAAAAACAATCTGAGGGACCTCGACGCGTGAAGGGACATGGGTACAGTGGACATCACACTAGGGATAGTATTACTGGCACGCCCAGTCAACTTCCCTTTTCGAGTTTCGAAAACAACTGTAATACTCTGCAGCTTCCACTAGATGTTTGCCTATGCATATCATGTGATCTAAGCAGATTCCGTATGGTGCTTTTTGCAAAGTAGTTAAAAAAGAGCTACTAAAAAGAGAAAAGAAACATTACTATAAGCACTTACCAAGTATTAGATATTTACAAAACTATTTGTCAACATTTAAAGTTAAGCAGCACCCTGCGATTTGCTCCTACCATTTCCCTCTGAGAAGCAGCACTGTCTTCATGAAACAGTTTTTCAACCAACTTCCTACCAATGTGATATTGGCTAATCATAGCACAGTCTCAAAATATTCCATGACCATCTCCTAAAATTCCTAGCAACTGCCCTGCAGTAGAAGCAGTCACACGTGCATTCCTGTACATTGCTGCTAGAATACAAGGTTGCCACAGAGGTGGCTTTTTAACCATCTACACCTCTGGTTCAAAACATTATAATTGTAAACCCCGGCAGCCTTGCGACAGCTAACAATTATTTAAATATAAGCCATGTCTGGTTTAGACATGGTGACTAGTGTGATTATACAAGAGCACAAATTGGTGTAATTTGCAAGCTTGGTGAGCAGTGACTCCATCACAGTGCCTGGTGTTTATTAAGCGGTCTGCGAGTACCCACAATAAACCTGTTCGGTCCAGCCCAGGAAGCCTCTATACGATTCCCCGGAGGAGGGTCTCCCTCAGATTTCCCTAAGGAGGATCAACACATGATGAACATGAACCTTTAGTCAATTCATCGCTATAACAATATCGAAGAAGGATTCACCTGGAACTTTGTTGGGGGAACAATCTACTACAATGTCCTATACCACAGATGAAGACAGAGGGCTCCAAGGAAGAGGACAGATCTTCCTATCCCATCCCCAGGGCCTATTTGGGATTACTAGCTGGTTGGACCAGACCTACTGCAAATTAGATTCTGGTATCCACGGCCCTGCTCACTGGAGGCGTCAGTGCTCTTTGGGTGCTCTCTAAAACCTTCCTGGGTGGGATAGGTAGAAGAAAGAACTTGGCTCAGAGACCCTGGGTTGGGTCTACCAGCAAAGACCGAACTAGGCAAGAAGCTGCTGGGTCTCCCGGTCTCATCAAAGCACCTTGATGTTGGTTTGAGAACCTTCAAAGCCAACCACTGGAACATCCAGTCATCCTCACCTCGATGCTCGACCACATCCCCATCTCCAAGGTTCACTCGACATTGAAGCTATCCAGTTTCTGCCTCCGAGACCTGCCAACTCTTCAAGAATCCCCAATTTGACACTGCCTGCCTTTAAAAGAAACTTTGTGACTTAAAGCCCCATTTTCACCATCTTATTAAAGCTCTCTTGATAAACTGGCATTTTGCTGATGAAATCTTTGCCTGAGCCTGCTTGTACTCAAACAAGAGTGCCTCTATTTTAAAATCTTCTTTCACTATGTTTTTCCTCAAAGGGGTGGGACAAAACTGTTTATTAGTAGTGTGCATTTTTCTTAGTTTAAAGAGCCTATTTTTATAGAATCTTGGTTGGACATTAGTACTACTGTTGGGATTGCTTCCATAGCAACACACCCCTACTGAAGAGTATAGCCTGCCCTCAAACAGACAAAGGAGGTGTACCTGCCATGCAAGTGCCTATTTCACCTTTACGATTGGCATCTGTGAGGGATCAAAATTAAGACTCGGACACAGGCATGGTTCAGTGATGTTTACACACTTATTTCCAGAAAATTGGAAGGGTTGGGGAAAATCCTACTTCTCCCCAATCCAAAAAGGGCTTTCCCTGCCTCAACAAAACTAAGTAACGCCTGTGTCAGGTTGTTAAACAAAACAGTGTCTTTGGCCATGTGTCCAAAAATCCTTAACTGACCCTCACACTCTAAACTCAATTTAATGTGTATAGGGATGTTCTGTTAAGGTATATACTTCCAGCTCATTTGAAAACCTTTTAACATAAAGGCTTAAGTTGCAGAACATAAAAGTATTAATGGTTTCTGCCAGGAAAAGGGTCTCCCTTCCCGTAGAGTCCTTCTGGGTGTTAAAAAAGTGTCTTTTTCTCACAATTTAACAGTTTTCCAAAGGGGATGAATCTTCCTTTGAGGTTCCTTCAAGCATTCTGTTTCTTTACAATGTTCTCTGGTAATTTAGAAGTTTATTCAGCACCTTAAAATGCCAGTTTCAGGGAAAATACTACTTTTCCCCTAAGAAAGTTCACTTAACACCATTCCACTTAGCACCAGGGGAATTAATTTTCTCTTCCAGTTCCTTTGCTTATTATACTTTATCTCAATTCAACGTTACTCCAGGGGTATGAATCTTTCTTGTATTCCTCTCAAGGGCACAGTTTTCTTGTCTGTTCAATTTCTCACACTGTGTCCACTTTCTAACCCTGGTGTACTAGTCTGCCAGGGTTTTTGTGACTTTCTGTTCAATCCTTAAAAGGGGTACGAGTCTTCCCAGTTAGGTTCACAATTTCAGATTGTCTTGCCTCCTCACTCCTGGTTTGCTCCCTCACCAGACTATCGCTTCATTTATCTTCACACTCTTGGTTTATTACTTCTTACTACTCCTGGTTTGCTCGCCTGCCAGGATATCACCAGGATATCACCATTTCGTAGCTTTCCTTCTGGTGTAAGAATTTTACTACTTCTTCCTGGTCTACTCCACTGCCAGTATGTTACTGCGCTCATCTCCCCACTCCTGCAAATTAGCCTCAGTCTCCTTGTTTGCCTGGTGCACTAACCTGCCATGGCATTCTCCTTTATTCACTCTTTCTTTGATCCATATCACAACAGCTTGCCACAGTTGGGTCACTGACCCCTTTCTGATAAAAGTTCTTATTTATTTTGCTTAAGTTTTGTGCTTTCTTTTCACTTTTAACAATTTTCACATACATATCATTCCTTCCCTTGGAATACTGTGTCAACGACCGTTCTTTCACAATATTCTCATTTGCATCAGTTCCTCTATTTTCAATGGCTTCCTCTCACGTTCTCAGAGCGTTGCGGTATTTGCTCTGAGGCACTCCGGTAACCCATTCCGTTTCCGTAGACTTACCGGGCATCTCTAGAATTCCTTGCGTTTCCTCTTTGGCTTCTTGCTCAGTCCGCCGACTAGGCATACGTCTCAACGGCCTGTCCGTCTTTGCTTTGTTTTCTCTTGCTCCGGGCGACTCCTGCTGCTCCTGGTTAAGCAGGCTACTTTTGGCACAGTTCTTCCTTACACCGTATGTTTTAGTCTCTGCCCTGAAGCTCACAATCCTCTTGTTTCTGGCGTCTTAATCAGCGTTCACACAGGTTGCTGACAGCCGTGGACTCTGCCGCTCTCCTCCATTGCTATCAGCTGTAGCAGTTTTAAACTTCCTGCATGATTCAAATGTTTCCAAAGACTAGAATTCACCGTTGGCTTACTGCCTCTAGTCATCTTCATTACTCCATCTCTCTTCCTCGTCTCAGTACTTAAATGGTGGAAGCGGTAAACGGGGACATTTAGTTGGTAAAAACCTGGGATTTCTTTCTCTAGGTTACAATAAGCTATACAGGCATGTTGTACAGGTGTATGGGAGTCAAGTGGAATCCAGATCGCCAGGTTATTTTGCTCTATGGGTTTTCGACCTCTCTGGAGTTGGTCTATACCCCCTCGACCCCCAAGTGGTCCTCCCGCAGATAGCCATCCCCAGGGTCAGAGTCCGGTAGCTTCTACCTTTCCGTGGCCACATAAGAGAAGCTTCCCTCCAGTGAGTCGGTGACTAGATTCGTCACAGATCACTGATTGTTTAGTGGCAGTGTGGGGCTGAGCAGGTACGTCAGCCACTACCCATCCCTGTACTCCTGCAGAGCAGTTATTTCATCACACCCCTATGAATTATGCCAGTGTTGATTCTATAAAGGTTAAAAAGTAGAAACAATGAAACACCTTAAAATGGAATGAACATGTGTAAGTGGGGTGTTTAAGAAAGACTCAATGATTTCCAGCGGACGTTTCTGAACTTGGGTGGTATATCCGATATTGACAATTTTACACATGGCAATACATTGAACAATGTCTTATTTAGAACGCAGTATGCTGACGTGATGCTTCCTTATTTTTTTAGGAATGTGTTTTTACATGAACGCTTATAATTTGGGCTGATTAGTATGTCTAAGTAAATTTGGTTGATCGACTTCTTTAAAAACTGCATCACAGCGGACAGTAAAGGTTGTAAACTGTTTTCAACAGAGAACTAAGGCACTGGAGTCAGAGTTCTGGCATCAGAAGAATGCTATTGAAAACCACTGGCAAAGAAGTCAGTACCATGGACCCATCTAAAGGTTGAGGTTGACAGGAGTAGTGTGAAAAGCTATTATTAGAATGGAAACACCATATTGGAACCCAATTAGCATGCCAGAGCAGAAGAAACATCTGGTCTAAGCACCAGAAAAGAAAGAGCACAGCAGCAATGAAGGTAATGGATAAAAGGGCCATCAGCACAGACAATCCAATCACTATTGTGGCAGGTGAGGACAGGTACAAGTGAAAACTATTCCTGAACACAATAAACTTACTATCTGCTACTACCCCCTTTACCCCCTCCAGCTAAAGCTCTACAACATTGTGATCCAGAGATCCACCTTCAGAAAAGATCATCATGGCTGGAAAATCAGTCACATCTCTCTGTAATCATACAAAGTGCCAAAAGACCAACACCGGGCAGGTTGCAGCCAGAAAGTCTTAGGTAAATGCCAGAGGCTAAAATGCTTTGTCCTTGTTGACACGTTGCAACTGAAGGATCAAGGCTCTGTGAGGTTTTTTTCGAATAGGACGCCCGAGTGAAAAAAGCAACCATAGCAGATGGGCTCAGAGATGCAGCGCTGCATTTGCCTTTTCTACCTTTTGTTTTATTTTCTGTAATGGTGAGTTTGCTGTGCAGCGTGAGGTGCATATTTCTGCCGCCCGGGAGAGCATGAGCACAGTAGTAGCCAATAGATGTTTTATCACAATAAGTCTAACCCATACAGAGACGTCTTTGGAGCCATGCAGGGGGAGCAAGCAGGATGAAGCTGTGTGCAGAATCAACAACATCCCCTTTACAATAATTCCTAGAGAACCCCATGCGTTGTGGAATGGGCCACCATCTTGCAATGGGTTTTCAAGCGGAAATATTTACAAATGGACATTTCTCTATCAGATGGGGTTTTAGACCACTTTCAGCATTCGCTTCAGCACAACATCTGATTTTATAACAAACAGCCCATTATTTGCACATTCACAATGACGGTCTGTTTGTTATAAAATCAGATGTTGTGCTGAAGCAAATACTTGTCTGAATTTATATCAGACTACAAAAACAAAACCTGTTTTGCACGGAGAACACCACCTCCTCTGGGGGCTGCCAATATTCAACTGTTTTTCACACAATTAATCGCTGTACCTCAACGGCTAGGTTTGGGTTGCAGCAGTGAGTATGCTGTATAGTACAGCGACTAGACATATTTTTCTTAGTCTTTGACAGGTTGCAATCTTGGAGGAATCCCAGTTTTAGCAAAGGAAGTAGCCAGGGTCACCCAGAGTTGGGGTAGCTGCAGAAGCAATCTTTTTCATGTACGCCTCCCTTTTTGGCTAGAAAAGCCAATCTGGGAAAAACAAACCCCTAAACTATTTGCCTCCGGTTTCTGTACAGCGTAACTCATGGAATTTCCTGGTGGGATAGACACCAAAAGGTGGATGCATAATGAGGGGCACCGTACCAAAATTTAAAACCGCAATACAGCTCTGCTTTTAATCTGGTCACCCATCTCATACACAGAAGCCCAGGAACAGTTGCGACAAAAAGGCCAGAGTGCCCGTTGTGAGGCATGGAAGGGTTGGGTAGGGGGCTGGGTTTAAAATTGTATTTCTCTACGCTATGCAAAAGTGATCTGGTCTCATTCCCTTCCAGAAAGAATATTACATGAGAGGGAAAGAAGGGGAGTGAGGAGTAGTAAACATCAATACAGTTGTGCTGGGGAATAAAAATGTAGCAAGACACTGAAGACCAAACAAAACGTGTGAAGCCATTTTAACTAACGGGTGAATGAGCAAATACACCACATTTACATAAAATATGCCCTAAATGTTATTTGGTTCAAGGCTGCACCTGAATAATATCAAAGCTAGCAGGTCAAGTTTCAGGTTTTGAATGAATATCAATAATGCCAAAGCCAACTTTTCATTGTATAAATTACCTAAATGGAAGATAGGATGGACACACCACCAACAGAAGTCTGAACACCTCTTCAGGGAGTTTCTTCAAATATATGATCTACAAAACATAAAATTCAAAGTGCAAATTTAATTTAGAAAGTGAAATGTAAAAATAAAACAAGATCAATCAACAAAATAGACATGGGAGTTAGAATTCTGTTTCGTGACTACTGTACTAGTGCACCGTCCCTTTCACGCCATACTAATGGGAAGTTGGTCCCCAGGAATGGGACTGGGTCAAAACCCATTGGCGTTTGATAATCAAAACCCAAGTATCCCGGGGTGCACGCACAACCACACCCCCTGCATGGGACATCCTTTCTATTTACTCATGACACAAACCAACAGTTTTTTATTAGCGTAAAAATCATATCAGAATCTTAGTACCTGGAATATAGGGTGGAGTGCATGAGGGGTGAATACAGCAGCCAGTATGATCAGTATCATTTTGCTTATCTTCTATGTCCCACCCCATATCCTCCATTGTAAAGGGAGATTACCAAGCACCATACAGAACAAAAGGGCATCTTAAATCTGTGCAGTAACCTGAACAATGGGAGTTGAACTAAATGTTTGAGAATAGACTGCCGAAATGGAGTGTGACCTTGAACTAGTTTCCAAAGAGTAATGCCTGCAGAACAAATGTGGAGTAGCTGTAGAAGGATCTCTATACCCTATGCATAGGGTTCAAGAAGATCAATCAACACCTCAGCTGCAGGGCTTCAAAGTATATTGCCTGACTCTTCAAGAGATAAGCATGGGTGAGCAGTCAAGGATATACTCTCAAGAGTGGTGGAAACTAAGCCACAGGGTAGCATACAACAACACACAATAAGGGATTGGGCACAGAATATAAAATATTCATCCTGCCTCCTAATCAGGCACACTGTTCCATTCGCACATTTGGTAGTCAACCAGTCAGGAATGGTCAACACATTTAAAGCTTCCTAGGCTTCTTCAAGACAAACATGCAGGACGTGAATTCAGAAGTGCATCACAGACACCCATTCGGCCAGATCTGGTAATCACTACACTGAGCTCCCAACTGGGAGTCTCTAGAAGGACATGCCCATATTTGTTTCCATGCTTACCACATGTAATCAGCCTCATTGTGGCGTCCTGCTGACCATCTTAGCCAAGTCGCCATTTTAAAGAGTGCCTGCATCCCTTTTCGTCCAGATAACAAGATGGCTGTAACTGCATGCTGTCTTTCCAGCCAGTGAGTATTTGCTCAAACAGGTTGCCCTTCTTGGGTCTGTGCACATTATAGGTTGACTTTTTGGGACCCTAGCCTGGGAGCCTTATGGAATATAAAGGACACATACACCAAGTTAAATAGCCAGAGAGGTCCTGAATAGTAACTACCTGGGAAGAAGAGGTAGCTTTACTTTACTTTCTTATTTATCACACACAGCAGAGTACCCATGGGCTTAAGGGTGCGAACATAGATGCAGACTAAACAACGAACAGAAAGACATTTATCCTAGCCGGGTTGGATGAAAGCAGAGTTTGTGTGTCTAGTAGAACAGGGGCGTTTTCAATTTCTTCTTAAACACGTTTGTGGATTGTATTTCTCTTAAGTCAGGTGGACGTTTATTCCATGCCAGAGGTGTCGCTCTACTGAAAGACCCCTTCAGAGATTTAGACGTTTTACAGAGACGGGTTTGTATCTGTATAGTATTATTGGATCTTAACTGTCTCTGCTTTACTACAATGCATTCCTTCAAGTAAGACAGCATTAGACCTGTCAGACATTTATATGTGATCAATAGCATACAGACGCTAATTCTAGATTTTACTGTAAGCCAATGTAAGCTACGCCTGGCCTCTGATATGTGGTCCCTCCTCGCTAAGTTTTTGATCACTCGAACAGCGCTGTTTTGTATGACCTGTCGGCACCCAATTTCGACATGAGCTACCCCTATAAGGAGGCTGCAACAATAATCTAACTTTGCACCTACAATGGCTCTAGCTATAGTCTCTGCTGTGTCTTGTGAAATAAAAGGGCAAAGATGTTTAAATAGTTTTATAAAATATGCTGCGGTCGAGACAAGACTGCCCACTTGTGCCTTCATATTCAAGCATTGATCTAAAGTAATTCCTAGTGTTTTAACTTTCCTTTGAGTGTCCATTTTGTGAAACTACTATATAGGGGGCATAACTTTGCCAACTCGTTTACTGAGCCAACCACCATGAGTTCTGCTTTGGCAATATTGAGTGCCAGTCCATTTTGCGCCATCCAGTTTTGTATGTCATCATAAGGAACAAGTTACTTACCTGTAACTGTTGTTCTCCAGCATGGGTCTGGCATGGATTCACATCCTCATGAATATTCCCGTCGTCAGGCTGGGAATCCTCGGTAAAGAAAAAACCAGTATCAGTTTCGTTTCTGATCTGTCTTTCGTAGTAGTAACCAATCACTGATCTCTGCGTCATACTGACCACAGCCAATGACTGCCCTCTGCCTAAGCCCCGCCTCTGGCAGCCATCTTCAGATTTGGAAGCACGTGAAGTGGCAGTATGACCAAGTGAAGAGCCGCAGAGGAGTAGGCGGAAGGGTTCGCATGTGAATCCATGCCAGACCCATGCTGGAGAACAACAGTTACAGGTAAGTAACTTGTTCCTTCTCCAGCATGGGGTCTGGCATGGATTCACATACTCATGAATAAAGAATACATAGCAGTACACACATGCACAACCACGGGAGGTGGCAAAGGCTCAACATTAAGCATTACATCAAACTCAACTTAAGCAAACCTTACCTCCTCACCAGGCTCACCTTAGGCGAACAGGTTGCGCAGCACTGCTTGGCCGACCCTGGACTCCTCCCTGGAATCCCGATCGACGCAGTAGAATTTCGTGAAGGTGTGCGTCGACCTCCACGTAGCAGCCCTGCAGATGTCCAGCAGAGGCACACCAGAAAGGAACGCCGTGGTAGCTGCGATCGCTCTGGTGGAATGGGCTCTCGGACGGCCAGGCAGCGGTCGGTTTGCCAACCGATGACAGTACATGATACAGCCGGAGAGCCATCTGGAAATGGAAGCCTTCGAGAGAGCCTTCCCCTGATTGACAGGTCCAAAGTTCACAAAGAGTTGTGACGTCTTCCGAAAACACTTTGTGCGGTCCACGTAGAACTTCAGCGCTCTAGCCACATCCAGCAAGTGCAAAGTCCTCTCAGCCGGCGACGAAGGCGACGGGAAGAAAACAGGCAACACCAAGGGTTCGTTGAGGTGGAAGTCCGACGGCACCTTGGGCATGAAGGAGGGGTGCGTCCTGAGCACTACCCTCGTGTCGTGAAAAGTCAAGTACGGGGCCCTGCAGGAAAGGGCCTGGATCTCTCCCACCCGTCGTGCGGAGGTGATGGCCACAAGAAACGCTGTTTTCCACGACAAGAACTTCAACGGGGCCGAGTGCAGAGGCTCGAACGGAGGTCCCATGAGCTTGGTCAGCACCACATTGAGCCCCCACGCCGGGGCCTTCACCGGCGGGAACGATCTGAACAGTCCCTTCATGAACTCTTTCACCAGACGATGAGACCACAAGGACGTCCGCCCCGTGGTTCTGGTGTATCGGGAGATCGCAGCAAGATGAATCTTGATGGACGCGTGTGCCAGTCCAGCTTTGGCCAGCGTCAGTAGGTAAGGCAGTACTTGGGGAGCCGTAATCCGTAGAGGGTTAATCTTCTGTGCGTGGCACCAGACAGAGAACCTCTTCCATTTGTGTCCGTAGCATTTAAGAGTCGAGGACACCCTGGCCTTTGCAAGAACCTCTCTGCAGTCGGCCGGTATGTCGTATCCTCCAAACTCTAACGCTGCAGGAGCCAGGCCTGCAAGTTCAGCGACTTCGGGTCGTGATGGAGGATGGCCTCCTTCCCTGGAGAGCAGATCCGCGTCCACTGGCAGCTTGATTGACGGGGACGCTGACAAGTCCAGAAGGTCCGGGAACCATATCTGCCTCGGCCACGCAGGTGCGACGAGGATCATCCTGCACCGTAACCTATTGAGCTGGTTGATGAGCCGGATCAGCAATGGCAATGGAGGGAACGCGTATAGGAACAGGCCCTCCCAGGGGAACGAGAAAGCATCGCCCATGCTCCTCGGCTGGGGAAACCTGCTGGCGAACCTCTGGCACTTGGAGTTCGTCGCCGTCGCGAACAGATCGATCTAGGGTGTGCCCCACGGTCGGAAGAGGCGGTCCACTAGATCCTGTCGTAGTTCCCACTCGTGGCACGAGCGCAGCTCCCTGCTGAGTGAGTCGGCGATGGTGTTTTTTATCCCTGACAGATGAAACAGCACCAGAAACTTCCTTTGGGCGACGGCCCAATGCCACAGGTCCTGCGCATGCTTGGGCAGGGCTGGGGACCTGGTTCCGCCCTGTTTCCTGATGTAAAACATGGTGGTGGTGTTGTCGGTGAAGATCCTCACCACCTTGCCCTTGAGGGATGGAAGGAAGGACCTGAGGGCCCAAAACACTGCACAGAGCTCCAGGACGTTGATATGGAGGGACTTCTCCGTCGGGAGCCAAAGGCCTCTCGCGTGCAGGTTTTCGGTGTGCGCTCCCGACCCTTCCAGGGAGGCATCCGTGGTCACTGTCTCCTGGTGGCCGGGGGTTCTGGAAGTCCATGCCCGGCGTCAGATGCGCGCGGGTGCCCCACCACCGGATTGCTCGTCGGAAACTCTCGTTGAGTGTGATTCTCTCCTCGAAGCTGCCCGTCGTCTGGATCCAGCACGCGTCCAGGAACTCCTGCAACGGGCGCATCCGGAGCCTGCACAGGGGGATGAGGTAGATGCAAGAAGACATCATTCCGAGGAGGGACTTGATGGATCTCACCTTGGCCGCGTCCGCGACCAGCATCCGCTGTACCTTGCCCAGAATGGCCCTCGTCCTTTCCTCCGACGGGGAGGCCAGAAGGGACACTGTGTCGAGCTTCGCTCCCAGAAACAGTGCGTCTTGCGCGGGCACCAGGTGGGACTTGGCGTAGTTTACGGAGAATCCCAGGTCCGTGAGAAGTTGGACAGTCCTTGCCGTGTGAGCCACGGCGAGCTCCCTCGTCTTGGCTCGGATGAGCCAGTCGTCCAGGTAGGGGTAGATGTGGATCCCCTCTCTGCGCAGCTGCGCAGCCACCGGTGCGAGGCACTTGGTGAACACCCTGGGTGCCGACCGTAGTCCAAACGGAAGGGCTCTGAACTGATAGTGACGCCCTTGGACCACGAACCTGAGAAACTTTCGGTGCCCCTTTAGGATGGGAATATGGAAGTAGGCATCCTCCAAATCCAATGACGACAGGAAATTGCCCTCCTCCAGCTGACCCAGGACGTGCTGGAGGGTGACCATCCGGAACGTCTGTGCCTTGATGAATTTGTTCAGTCGTCGTAGGTCTAGGATGGGGCGCCATCCTCCCGTCTTCTTCTTCACGAGGAAGTATCTTGAGTAAACTCCGGAGCCCCGAAGCCTCTTTGGGACGAGTTCGATGGCGCCCTTCCTGAGCATCGCCTTTACCTCCAAGAGTAGTTGAGGGACGTGAAGTTCTTTCCTGGCCACAGGGGGGATGCGCGGGCACCTTCCTTGAAACTCGAGCGCATGGCTCTGGGCTAGGGCGTCCAGCACCAAACGGTCGGTGGAGATGGACTCCCACACGCTGA
Organism: Ambystoma mexicanum; assembly: GCF_040938575.1. Lineage (NCBI taxonomy): Eukaryota > Metazoa > Chordata > Amphibia > Caudata > Ambystomatidae > Ambystoma > Ambystoma mexicanum. Next base: position 1,087,779,882 of record NC_090935.1, on the reverse strand, counting down.
CGAAGCTCGCCAGCCGGCCTCCCACCGGGGTGCTTCGGTGGGGGCCCGACCCCACGGCCGGTTCAGTCCTGCTTCGACGAGGCTTTGCCGCCTTGACCTCCTTGGCGACGACGGCGGGGTCCGCCTGACTTGCCTCGTCCCCTGTAAGCTTCCTGCGACGACGAACGGGCCGCTTGACGGTAGGTGGAAAACCCGCCGCCGGAACCTTTGGAGGCGCCCTTGCCTCTGCCGCTCTGAAAGGGCGGCCGCCGTTGCTGGAGAACCCCGAGAGCCCGGGCCGTCTCCGTGTCCGCTTTGATGGCTTGAAGGGAATCGTCCACTGTTTTCCCAAACAGGTTGTTTCCATCGAAGGGCATGTCCAAGACTCTGGTCTGCACGTCTTGACGGAAGTCAGTAGCCTTGAGCCATCGCCGCCTAAGGCACACGCCGTTGCCCAACTGGCGAAATCCAGTGTCGGCGATGTCCGTCGCAATCGTGATGGCGTGGTCCGACGCCACCTCACCTTCCTGCAAGATCTCTCTCTAGGGCATCCGCCCTCTTGTCGTCCGGTAGGAAGTCCAGCAGAGGGGCCAGTTTGTACCACAGCTCCCTGTCGTAGCGGGCTACGATAGCCAAGGTGTTGGCCGCCTTAATCGTCGCCGCTGCAGACGAGATGACCCTGCGCCCCATCGTATCCAATTTCTTTCCCTCGCCGTCCGGCGGGGAAGTCGATGTGGAGGCTGCACCCCCCCCCCCCCCGCTTTCTTCCTGGCCGCCACGGAGACGACGGAGTCCGGGGTCGGCTGTGCCCAGAGGCACAAGGGGGCCGCGTCAGGGCCCCGGTACTTCTTCTCGTACCGATCTCTTCTAGCGGGCGTCGTGGATGGGTTCTTGAGGAGGGCGAGGCCCTCATCCCAAATATCGTCCAGTAAAGGCACTGCGAGGACTGTCTTCCTCTTGGCCTCGCGCCGTTGATAAAGGAAACTTTCCTTCTCGGATGCCCTAGCGATCATGGAATGAAACGATCCAATCTCGTCGGGCGGGTAAGCCCGGGTGGGAAGTGACGACAGCAGATCCTCGTCGTCCGTACCCGTCGCGGCCGTGTCAGTCCCCGTATCATCCCCTCGAGTCGTGGACGGGGAGGAGGGCTGAACGGGGCGCGACGGCTGAAAAGGAGGTGGAGGGTGAATCCTTCTTTTCTTGGGGGGAGGGCTCCCAGAAGGGCCTGGCTCCGGGTCCCCCGACGGGAGTGGTTCCTCCGCTGGTGGTAACGGCAGTCTCGTCCTTATCTCCGAGCATAAGGACTGTATAGCCAACAAAATGGCTGCCGAGTTGTCTTGCGGCGCTGGTAGAGGGGAGTCCGATGGGCGGTCAGGGGCCCCGTCGGCACCCTCGACGATATCGTCGTCTCCTGCGTCGGGATCCCTCCCGACGGGCTGGTCTTCTTCCACGCCAACGCCATGGCTTAAGACCTCGATCAGCTCTTCCTCAGAGGTTGAGGCCGAATCCACGACGACCTCCTGCCCCCCTTTTTCTTCTCCGCCGGGGGTTTCACGGGGGTCCTGTCGATGGGCACTAAAGAGCACTCCCTCTGCGGTGGCTGGGAAACTCTGAGCCCCGAGGTCGCCACCACTGGTGTAGCCTCCACAGGCTGAGCCAGGGCCGCCGCGACTGTCTCGATAGAGGCCTTGGCCGGATGGATTAAGGCTTTCACCACCCTAGGTGCGCTCACCGCCTTCTCCTTGGGGTGGGGGGGACACTGCCTCGCTCCCACTCCTATGGGGCCTTCGAGCTCGACCGGGGCCTCTCCAGGAGCTTCGCCGGGTGCTCGGCCTTCCTCTTACCCGAACCAGAGCGTTGGCTCGTGGTGGATGGTGCCGGGAGGACGCGCCCTGCCTGGGGCCCGTAGAGCCCGACCGTTCGGCGCTCCCGGTGCCTCGGTTTCTTTTTTGATGGTTGTCAATTTGTTTGACATTGTTTCTTGGATTAATGTACACAAAACCTCATTTTCAGTCAGCGGTTCTTTATTGGGTCCCTTTGGGGTTTCCTGCTCTCTTAATATTTTAAAAATGTCTTTGGTATATGATGAAGACTGTGGAATTATGTTATTAAACATTTCTTTTTTGGCATTAATAATTGCTGTCTTGTAGTCCTTAACTAGCTTTTTATAAAGTGTTAAGCCTAATGACTTCTGACTGTTTCGCCAGACCTAAAATTGTTTTATTTTCTCAGTTTTTCATTTCTGGATGTCAGCTGAGAACCATTTATTGTCCATGTGACCCTCCCGGCAAAGCTTATTCTTCATGGGGGCTAAAGCTTCCGTTATATTATGAAAAGAGTGAGTCATATTATTCAAAGTATCTAAATTCAGAATCTCTGAGGATAAGTCTATAGCCCATGGTTTAATTGCTTTAGCTGTAAGTTTCTTATAGCTTCTGGCTGCCTTAAAGGTCCTCGTCTTAACAATTCTCCCTGCAAAGACTGCTCTTGATCTGGAGATAGATACACTAGTGATCCGACCACGGACAAGGTCAGACCACCAGTTCTGCCATATCCACATTGTGGGCAGCCACCCAGTCCAAGGTATGACCTTTTAAGTATGTAGGTACATCAATCAGATGACAGAAGCCAAAACAGCTTAATGAGGCTTCTAGTGCCCCCGATATGTCTGATTTATTGCCAAGCCATAGATTAAAATCCCCTAGTATTAGGAATTTAGTGCTAGGTTTAAGTAGGTAGGACCAGATTACAGAACTGCCCAGGGAAATCCAGGGCTGCCTTGGGCGCTCTGTAGATAAGTAGGTTATTCAGAGTTGTTTCAGGACTAATCCCGATTTTAATGACAAGAAGTTCTGACCTTGGAATGTCTTCATTTTAGTTTCCCAAATCTCGAATTCTGATATAAAGATGAAAGCTACACCTCCCCCTACCATCTTTCCCATCTGTTTTAAGGATGCTGTAACCCACAGGAATACCTAGTTCTAGCGATGGTTCGGTTGCCTCATTACTCCAGATTTCTGTTAAAGCACAGATATCTGTAAGAGTTTCTTCAATATGAGTAGCCACCTCTACGGCATGCTTGATTAGGGACCTAGTGTTGAGCAGCAGGATTTTTAAGGTTTTAGCTGGAGATGTATCTGAGGCATAGTTGTCTTTGCCTGACTTGATTAAAGAGTTGGCTTGTTGAGGGTAAATAAGGTGCTGCATTCCTAATAAGGTGTTTTTAGTTGCTATGTCATATCTTCCCTCAGTCTGGAAATTCAGAGCTCCCTTCACAGGGGCCTTTAAGGCAACATCCTGAGTTGATACGGGTCTAAAAAGATCCTGCTGGGTAAAACTGCGAGCAATTTCATGTGGAGGGGGTCGTATTTGACTAAGACTGGCTGTTTTAGAGCTAAACCCCTTCTCCAGAAGGCTGGATGCCTTTTCTGATCGAAATGACTGGTCCTCCTCCCCATGGGCCTTGAAAGCATCCTCATGAGTAGTAGGATCTCTGTCAATTATAATCCTGGGTGTGGTAAGGGTTTTTTTAGGCTTGTTGCCACCTTAATGTCAGAGGAGGTCAATAAAAAACGATTTAAGCGCTTAGGTGTAACGATATTACCTTCACATGGGGTGATCACGCAGTTGAAATTCAGCCTATCCCTTGCTGAAACATGAAATCAAAAAAGCAAGAAGGACAGCAGATTTAGTGACCCGAAAGGATTGCCTGTGTATCTAGGAAAACTAAGACTTCTATTCTAATAGTGGCCTACATCCCTCCTTTTCAAAAGTCTCCATGAGGAAATGCAATTGAAAACTCACTGATGCTCATTTTACCTGTAATAGAAACATGTGAAAACGTTTTCGGTGGATGAAAGCCTTAAAATATACAAGACCATCTATCTCACTATGGATGCCTTTGCTGCTTTTGATCCACCCATTCAGTGACAAAAATGCTTGAAGGTTGTCATTTCCTTATGGAGATCAAGGCAGAGCACAAAGCTAACATCCAGCTTATGTAGACCTCTCTGGCTTCAGCTTTGAGTAAAATCAACAGAAGGCAAATGTCTTAATTGATGTGGAACTGTAATATAGCTTTGAGACAGAAAAACAGGGCCACGTGTGTACCACCTCCTTCCTCTGCGGAAGGTCAGAAAGGGTTCCTCCGAAGACGGAGCTTAAGTCTCACCAACCCCACTTGCAGATGCGATGGCCAACTAAAACCATTTTCCGGGTCACAATCTTTAAATCCAGAAGCCATACGCTCAAAAGGGTTGAGCATCCTGGAATAGATAATTGTGTCCAGGTCCCAGACCAAAAGAATGTAAACTCCAGTCAGGCAGTTGACATGTCGCCTCATCCCCCAGGTTACAGAAGAAAAATACTTTCTCCTCTAAAAAGGATTCCGTTTCAATACTTCAGGCAGCACAGCTGCCATGAAATGAAGTACCTGGGCTAGAGTACTCTTGAGTGGGTATGTCCTCCTCCAGACAGCAATGATAGTTCTCTCCATTTTCTTACATATTGACAACGCTCTGGAATATTTCCATATTTGTTTCTGAAAGTAATCTTATAAAGCGCAACATACACCCAAAGGCATGAAGGTGCTAAGGAAATCCAGTGAGACAAATATGTGAGTGGAAAATTACGATTACTGGAATAAAAATGTTTACAAATGAAGAGAGGCCAGATGATCTGGCATACTTCGGGAGCTTCAAAGCTTGTTCCATAACTGAGCAGCTGCGACTGAGAAAACTCTGCCAAGTCTGGCTCTGCATGTTCTAGGCACTAAAATCCAAAAAAATCCAAGAAGGAGCAAAGGGGCCGTACCGTTACATAGCGGCAGAGGTTTTGCTGCAGGTAAACAGGTCCCTGACCACAAAAGGCATGATGAACTAGACGGTGCCATAAACTCAACACGCTGAACCATCGGAAGCCAATGGAGACTATGCCTACCCGAGAACACATGGTCACGAGAAGAAAGGTCAAGAATAGGCCTGACTGCAGTGTTTTGCAGTATCTGTACAGCACTGACCCCCCCTCCCTTTTTTTCCCTGGCACTTTTATCCTCCCTCCTCCCCTGCACTTGCGCAATCTCAATGTCACTTGGCATAGTAAGATCGTTGTCTCTGTCCTCGCTCTGTTCTCCCTTCCTTGCCTTGTCACACCTGGAAACACTTGTGTATAGGTGCGTTACAAATGCCATATCATATATCACATATCATAGCATATCTGTAGCCTATCCAAAAAATAGTCTGGTTGAGCTAAATAGAGGGGATTGCAATAGTCCAATGCACTTAAAATCAAAGAGGCCACCACAGGTGCCCGCAAAGACAGAGGAAGAGACTGAAGTAATTTTTCGAAGTTTGAAATGGTCAGACTGACAGACTACGCTAACCTGAAATGTCCCTGGGCACCATGCTGCTAAGGGCAGCAACTGAGCATAGATGAAAAGCTATATCACCTTAAAAGGGCCTAAGACAATGAAGTGAAAACAGTGGATAAGTGGATATGAAGATGCCCCAACAACCAGTCTGTTCGGGCACCACAGAGCTATCGGGATCAAGTGACTTCCTACTTCGCATCAGTTTGTGGTCAACCTTCACAATTCGAGACATGCGTAGAAAGGCACTGAACGTCTGCTTCTCCCAGGGTAGCAGTACACATGTGCCAAAATCAAACCACTCTATTATCTGGCTCACCATTTTTTGGTGCATAGTCCACTCCTTAGGGACATAGGTGCACATGCTGAGTAAGACTTCTTGGCCAGTGATGCCCCTCTATAGGTAAGAGATCACTGTATGGATTCTCTGTTACAGGCGCTAAACAAAAATCTATTGTGCCAGTCAGCCAAAGTTGGGGAGACTGTTATGGCTGATGGATGAACAGACAACTCGGCACTTCTAAGGATTCAAAAAGAAATGTTTTATTTTGTAACAAATACAGGCCCAGGGTTTGGTTGGACTGGTCAAATGAATTCTGGACTTTCAAAGAAATACAAATAGGGCAATGTGGCTTGTTAAAAGGACCGCAGTCTGTCAGTCGTTTCTCACTTACCTGGGTATCTTTCTCCTGATGGTCAAGCAAAAGTCATTTACTGTCAATGGGAATTTTAAGTGTCCCCAGCATTTCTCTATCTTGGCTCGGTTGCTGCCTTCTGCTGTGATTGTCATAGCAAGAGGCAAGTTATTTACATGGTTCTCTTCACCTGCTGAGCTTGAGCAGCCCGAACTGGTTTCATGCAATGCCACACCCGGCTCAGGATTTGGCAGCTTTGGTTGTGTGGCCCGGGATGCTGGTGCGGCACTGCCACAGTGATTGTCAGCAAAAGGTGGTTAGGCTCCCCATCCACCGGTGTTCTCTAAATCTTCTCTCGTCCTCACAGACATCGCCACACATGCTCTGATCTCATCAATGAACCATAAAGATAAGGTCATTTTCCCCTCCACTACCCTCTTAGCTTCTCTTCCTCTTCCTTGGTGATTCTGCTCTCACACTCGTCTATACTCTTTTGCTCCTCACTTGTCTTCACCCTCCTTTATAGTGTCTTTTCACTGCTGGTCTCCTTCACTTTACTCCCCTCCCCAGGTTTTCCAACTCTCTACTTTGCTGTTCACCATTGCCTTCTATTCTCCATGCCAGGTGGTAACCCTTTCCTTGGCTCCCTTCATTCCTCCTAAACCGTTTACCAACTCCTGCTCTTGCTCTTCTCTCCTTGCACATCCATCTCTGCTCCAGATTGCCATTGCTTTCCTTTTTCTAATGTCCACTCCCAGCATCAACTGAAGGCTGGTCATAAAGCAGAGATCATCCACCTTCCAGGGCTACATAATTTCAACTGTGCTCAGCTGTGGTGTTGCAGAGGCTGGGTTTGGCGACTGGATCTCTAGAGAGATTTTTCCTTGTGTAGCATGGTGCTTCCTGAACCCGTATGATAAAGCCGTTTTTGAATTTATGTCAATTAGGTAGCTGTGGCTGGTCTCCCCTCAGCCACTGTGGGTACACTTAATGCTCGTCTGGTTAGCGATACTCCTGACAGTTCATGCTTTGTCGCAGTGAGTTACCTGCAGGTCTCCCTCCCACTGAAAAATTGTTGGATACCAGTTGTTGGTAGGCAGGGGTGCCCAGACCGCACCAGCATACCTTGCAGAAAGAATACACCAAGCTCCAGCCCACAGACCAAAGCGTGACCAATACTCGCACCAACTCTCAGTCCCAGCATTCAACAGAGCTAAAGCTTGCGGAACCAGCTTTTAAGTACTAGCCCCTAAAGCCTGGAACTCGCTTCCGCTCAGTTTAAGAAATGAAGAATCCCTCACTACGTTCAGAAAAGTACTAAAAACAAAGCTGTTAAACTAAACCGATACCATACTGCACTGCCTCCAACATAGTTCCTCTGTAACTTCGGAACACCCCTATACAATGTCATGTAATGTCTATATTTGCCTCTGTAACCAATGTGATAACATGCACCAAGTGAATATTCTGCAACAGCGCCACGATGCCGCTGGGCGCTTTATAAATCCAAATAAATAAATAAATACAGTGGTAAATCCTGTAGTGGTGTGACCACAAAAGTGATGGGTGGAAGGTTTTGTATGAATCTGTACCACTGGCATTGCTCTGGGCAACCTTCCACACCACCGTTTTTTAGCCCGTCTGCGCCATTGCAAAAGGGGTCCAGCCATATGCAAATCAGTCAGGTACTACCACCAATGGTAGCAGCCCAGCCCGAACTGCTAGGCTAGGTCCCCTCTGCGCAGAAACACAAGCAACCCCAGACATGTTTCGGCCTTGTTGGGCCTCTTCAGTGAGGTGCAGCTTGGTTCCCTATAGCGCAGCAAGCAAGGGACCCACGTCTGGGCATACCCTCTCTCACACAGTGAGACAAACTGTGACCACAAAAGTGATGGGTGGAAGGTTTTGAATGAATCTGTACCACTGGCATTGCTCTGGGAAACCTTCCACACCACCGTTTTTTAGCCCGTCTGCGCCATTGCAAAAAAGGGGCCAGCCATATGCAAATCAGTCAGGTACTGCCACCAATGGTAGCAGCCCAGCCGGAACTGCTAGGCAGGGTAGTGGGTCATGCTGCCTCAGATTGTCCGTGTGCACAACGCTGAGAAAAAGTCCAGCTTAATTTTTTTTTCCTGTGTAGGTTCTTTGTGTTACCCAGATCACTTCATTCCAGGGTGCTGCAAGTACAATGGACCTCAACTTAAAATATACTTTTGGGCAGCAAGGGATTGATAACATGGTCTCTCTGCTAAGGTGGATGGGTGATGAGGCCAAGGTGATGAGTGAAGTAATTCAATGGTCCTGGGGTTTGCTGCAGTACTGGGGCACATGTTCTGCATAATGGGAAAACAATACATTTAAGGGTCATGACTATACCCTTTCCCTCTTTGCAGGCAGAGGATTTCTTGAAACTTTAGTTTGAGTCTGGATTGCAAGCCTTTGTGTCCATTTCTAGATTGGTGATGGACTTTGAGGCTTGGAGAACCATCCCTGTACCCAGTGCGCACAATGTGCATTCACCACTATCCATTTGTTAGTGTCAATTGACTCCTGGCGAGTAAGAAATGGTGTGCTGTTCCTATGTGTAGAATTGAGGTGGCTATTGAATATTTATGGCAGACTTGAAACTTGCCACTTGAAATGTTTTCTCCTGCTGTACCTCCTCTGGGCCCTACATCATACCAGGTGGTGGTACACAGCCTGCATGGCCACCAATTCTCATCCATGTCATAAGACCACGTTCCTCATGTATGTTTGTGCAAAACATGGCTTTGGTGTTAACTGTCGATATATGCCTCTATGGAGCTTAGGAATGGCTAAGAAAATTGCTCATCTTTTCAAGACATTGATATGGTATTAACCAATGCAGCAGGCTAAGCAAGTCCTCTACTGAGAAGATTGTTTATGGAGGCTCTCCGCTCCATGTTGAGTGCTAAAGCGGTGTTCAGTACATAAAATGGAATTTGGGTGCAAGGTTGAGGCCTCGAACCACCAGCTTACTTTGATCTTGTCCTTTTTTAAAAACTTTATTTTCTTTGTGGGACAGCAACTAACAATCCCTGTAAATCGACTTACAAATATCTTTTTCGCTTTTTTTATTTTTTTACCCCTGCTTGCTTCGCACTCTGACAGTTGCATCCCTATGCTGGCAAGAGTCACATTATTGCGGGACCAGGGGAGAAAATACCAAAGAGATCCACAAAACAAAAAGGAGAAAAGTATTCATACCTTATCTGTCCATACGTCTCCCCTGCCCAGACAGCTGGTGTTCCCATAATTTCCCTCTATGACCCGAGCGTGGGGGATTTGCTCCTTCCACTTGGCCATCCCTACCGTTACCTATATATTAATCTACTTGTGTCCCCTCTGGGCCCCCCTCTCATCCCACCCTGTTGCGTGGCTTTTCAGGTGAGCAAGAAGTGTCTCAAGAGTAATGGTCTGAAGCAATAGCTTTTTTTGCCTTCCAAGTATTCTATTAAAGGTGCCCAAGTTCTGTATTATTTCTGGAATCCAATATGGACCAGTGCTGTGATATTTTTTAGGCACTCACTTCCCAAATCTTGACCCATCACTGGGCCAATACGAACCCTCCCGAGTCATTCCAGAATTGTGCCAAATTGTGTCTCGCTGCAATCAATAGGTGGGTTGTAAGTAGGGATATGGGGCCCAAAACTGTACCTTTCCGATCTACATCTCTATAATTTTTCCCAGCGACATTGGGAGAAGGCATCCTGTGATGTCCTTGATTATCTCAGCTATCTTAACGCAGTAGGTTTGTGCCCACCTGAATTTCTACCACATATCGGATGCCTCCTATTTGGTCACATTTTCTCCAGCACTTCGCAGAGTTTGGTGGGGGTGATTTTGTGGATTCTATCTGCCATTATGAGGACTCATTTTATAGGCCTCCTCCTTTATAGTAGTACACTGTAAGGGTGCAGAAGGAGGATACCAACACACAGGTGGCATAGTGCTGGGGAGCTCGGAGGCAGTGCAAGGGCAACTTGACATGCAGGAGCCTGGGCCCGGGTTCAGAGGGTGACCATGTGACTAGTGCACAGAGCAGTCAGGTGCATCAGCAGGGGAGAGGAAGAGAGAAAGTGGAAGTGAAACAGGTGGTCTCGAGTTGCTTCCAGAACAGGAGGTGGTTCTGCTCAAGTTTGAGCAAGGCAGGGAGGCTGTTCCAAAGGGTGGCCCCAGCCGAGGAGATGAATGTGCCCCCAAATCTCTGCTTGGAGAAACGGCTGACCCTCAGAGTGGGAGGTGGATGAGCGAAGAGCTTGAGAAGCAAGATGATTTGGAAGAGAAAGTTGGAGGTAGAGCGGTCCCAGGCCCCAGAAAGCCTTGTGGATGATGCAGAGGGTCTTGAAGTTGATCCTTGCAGCCACAGAGAGCCAGTGAAGAGATTTCAGAGATGGAGAGATACGATTCTGGGCTTGAAGCCAAGGACAAGTTTTGCAGTCCTGTTCTGGATAAGGTGTAAAGGTCGAAGAGTAGAAGCAGGAAGATTTAGAAAGAGGTTGTTACAATAGTCCAGCCTAGGGAGGACCAGAGCTCTGAGATTGTGAGCTTCTGGGGGAAAGTGAGAAAAGGAAGAATACCTCCGAGGAGGTGCATCTAATAGTTTGACTTCTTAGAGCCGTCCGATGTGACGAGAGAAGGAGAGGGTGGAGTCGAAGATGACACCAAGTTTCATAGCCTCACAAGAAGGAGCAGGAAGAGGACCCATAGTGGGTGGCCAGAGAAAGAGGAAAGTAGGGAGCGGGTGTCACACTGAGGAGGATCTCATTCTTACTGGCATTAAAGCAGAGATCATTGACGGCACACTATTCCTGAATTGCAGCCAGACAGTCTGGTATAAGAGAATAAGCAGAGGTGGCTCAGGGGAGCCTGAAAGAGTGTTATCCGCAGAACATTGAAAATTGGAGCAGAAAGTAGCGATGCGGTGGGCAAGAGGTGCCAGGTAGTGGTTGAAGAGCCAGGAAGAGAGGTTAGACCCCTGGGGAAGACCACAAGTAGAGCGAGAGAGAGAGAGATAGAGAGGAAAGACCCCCAGTTGGACCCGAGAGGGTCTGTTGGTGAGAAAGGAGGTCAACCAGGCCAGGGCCTGATCAGTAATACCAAGGTTGTTGTGGAGGCGACTAAGCAGGATGGCATGCTTGACTGTGTCAAAAGCAGAGGATAGATCAAGGAGAATGAGGACAGAAGGGAGATTGGAGTCAAGATTGGAGAGCAAGTCTTCACGAGTGTTCAGGAGAGCAGTTTATGTGCTTCTAGCAGCTCTGAAGCCAGACTGGTGGCCATGGAGGCATCCAACAGATTCAGTATGTAGATTAAGCTGGGAGACGGCCAGCTTTTCCAAGAGTTTGCCCAGGAAAGGAGTGATGGAGATCGGACGATAGTTAGCCGGAGAGGAAGGATCGGCCGAGGACTTCTTTAGAAGGGGGTGCACCAGAGAGTGCTCAAGAGGGAGGGGAAAGTTGCAGTGGCAAAGAACCGACTACAGAAATCAGCCAAGGCTGAAGCAAGGGTGTCTATGTGGTCCTTGATGGTTCTGGATGAGCACGGGAGAACCTGCTTAGACAGGACTTTCATAGATCTGACTTGTCGAGAAACAGTCAGCGGTGAACAGGGGAAAGGAGGATAAAGGAGGAGAGACGGCCTCAGACAGCCTGGAGTAGTAGAGGAGGAAGAGGAGGAAGAGGAGGTAGGGGAAGAGAGGGTGGACAGGATGTCCTGAGTTTTAGTAGTGCAATGAGAGGCCAAGGCCGTGCAGAGGGCCTGGGAGGGAACAGGAGAGGTAGAGACTGCAGCAAGATTGGCCAGCTCCTTGCAGATTTTGAAAGGTTTGGCCGAGTTGTTAGATGCTGCAGAGATGCAGGCTTGGATGTAGGCTCTCTTCTTAAAGAGGACAGGCAGTCCGTACTGCTTTTGGAGCAGGCGGCAGGCCAGTTTGCCAGGGGATGCGCCAGATGCCCTCCGCATGATTCCCTTCCCCTGGTTTAAGTACTTCACAAACAAACAAAGGGGATGCAGATCCTCTAACGCTCTACGTCAGAAATTTCAATATTTGGTATCCCAGCGGGGAATGACTACTTGCGGGCTCAATTACCAGGAGAATGACACAAGGGGGAGTGACTCCCTTCTTCTGGCCTTAGACAAGATGAAAATATCCAATTGTGATGAGGGGCCACGACCCTGGCTTCTCTTCTTTCATGAGGAGTACTTGGTGCACTCTACTGCCAAGTACTGTGACGCAGAAGACGATTGTAATCTTTTCTCTGTGGCTTGGTTTTGGCAGACCTTGCTCACTCTCCTGTCAGGTAGAAAATGACATCCAATGTACTCCCTCTTATTGTTCGCTTCAGGAGTGGTCTATGACCAACCACTGTGCCGAGAAAGGACTTCCAATGCACTTAACTAATTCTGGCACACATGGTCCCCACCTGGACTTTCTCTCCCGTTACCAGCCTCCCCTGGGAGCTCTTCACGGGGCTGCGGGTCTTGGTTCGTGCTGTTCCTTTCTTCTCTGGGTGCGTCTGCGTGGATCTGCTGCAGGTTGTTTCTGGCGGCCGCAGCGCCGCTCCGAGTCGACCGGTCCATCCCTTTCGGGTTACGGTGCAGCCCTTAAGTTTCCAGCTCTGCCTCGAAATTGTCCCACACCACCGGGTCAAGGATTCCCCTCTCCAACCACTGGACTTAGGGGGGCGGCTGCTCTCCGCTTCCTTGTCGTTCTCTCCTTGAACTTCCTGGGGTGGATTACGTCTCACGCTGGTTGGCAGTCTCTCTTCTTTAAGCCCTTTGTCCATTTGTATAGCGGTTGGTTGTCATTCAGATTCAGTTATTTTTCAATGTCTTTGGCCTTTCGATCTCAATTCCTCTGCACCTACTCCTTATCATGGTCATTCTATCATCAATCTCCTGTGGGTAGTACAAGCTCTCCCTCGTCTCAGTAGAAGTCAAGTCTCTGGCCCGACACAGGTACAGGGGTTGATTAGGTGTGTAATTGTGGTCTATAGGGTAGGGAGTGGGGTGAAGGGTATTCTACTGTGCTCCCCTTAGATGGTCGTCCTTGTCCCTAGAGGGGAAGTCTCTCACCATGAGATCCTCCCACTGTGTACCACCCCCAGGGGGACTATCGGGCAGCGGCCTCACCTTCTTGGCCTCATAGGAAGGGGCTCTCCCCTCAGGGAGAAGTGACGACATCCAAGTATTGGTCACAACACCTAGATGCTTTTTGGGCACTCTCCCATAGCCGTCCCAGATACTCCTGAGATTTGTGTCCCCAGTTCCTGTTCCCACCTAACCATGTATTGTTGCTTGCTGTTATCGGCTGAGTCTTTGTTAGGGAGATAAAGTATTTCTCATGCTTCATCCCCTCTCCTAGTGAGACCCCGAGCACTTTTTGCTGGACTTGTGGACCTTTTTCTTTAAATCCTATTCGGTGGAGCCATTCGCCACTCATTCCTTCTTATGGGCTCTATGCTTTGGTACCCTTCTCTGCGTTTTACCTTTTCTATGAAGTATACTTTCCTCCATATCTCTTTTAAGGCATCTGTATTTTACTTTTGCAGCACACACCTCCTTATGGGCAGTGTTGCTGGGAACCCTTTGGTTTCTCCTTTGAGATTCTTACCTTATTCTTACTTTCTACTGTTCTTAAGTATAGAGAGATACTAAGTTCTCTTAAAATTTTATATTCTGAGAGATTGCCACACAGCACCTTATGTGGAGCGTCAATGGGATCCCTAGTATCCTGCTTCTCTCTGCTCCCATTTCTTTCTAATCACAGATACAACCTTCTAGTTATGGCTGGTGGCAGTGGACGTATTCTACCGACTATTGTGCTATTTCTTTTACCGGAGGCTATGTTCATAGCCCTGGTTTTGCACTATAGGGGCAACTGAGTGCTAACTTGGGGGCTTCTTTCTATTTTCACCATTTCTAGTGTGATTGTTCTTCATTAGCCCTTCTACCATTCTGGGAGCGGGAGGTCTGGGTGTGTGTGTTTTTCCTTTGGCGGGAACCCTTGGGTGTCCCTGCCTAGGCTCCAGTGTGTCTGGGCAGGCAGGAAGTGGGGGAGGAATGTTTCACTCCCCTGAACGGGAAAAAGCTCTCACAGGGGGTCTGGCTGTCCTGATTGGACAGCCACCTGCCCCTTTCTGTAAACTGCTGAGAGAGATTGCAGAGGAGCGTGTGCTGAAACTGAATAAAAGAGGAGATTCCTGAGGTGAAGGGCAAGTCGACCACTGGAAACTAAAGTAACTGAAGAAGGCGGCAGGAGACACCTATAGACTCTTTGCAACAATGAAGCGACCATTGATGCCCTAACCCCATTTTCTGTGCGACAGAGGAACTCCTAAGAGGACTGCTCTGCCCCTTTGATTGGTGGGAACAACCAGTTTCAAGACAAACCTTTTTTTTTTTCTTTTTTTTTTTTTAAATTGGGTTTGGTTTATAAAATAACCTTTACAAAATTGTGTTACAATTACACAACAACACTAAGCATAATAATAATATCTTAATGGTTTAAAACATATGTTTGTTTATTTATATTGCGCATCAGACCCAAGGGTATTCGGGCGCGAAGGCAGAAAGAGGGTTGTTCAACTTAGGTTACATGTTACAAATAAACAGGGGTACAGCTACGGTTACAATGCTGTAGACATGTAGTGTCAAAAAATCACAGAAGTATGTACAGTGAGTTAACAAGAATGCAGATGTGACAGATAAATAGAGCAGAGAAAATATACAAAATATACATGAGATCCCAAATGACAGTAGGGCGAAGTTAGGCATGAAGATCTTTTAGCCATTGGATCAGATTGGATCTGAATTGCTGGTACGGGGGATCTTCCCTTAGAGCAGTTGGAAGGGAGTTCCACAGTTGTCCCGCTTTAACAGCGAAGCTACTCCCGCCAGATTTAGTAAGTTTGAATCTGGGTACTAACAAATTGCGGGGCTGCATGGTTGAGGCATTTGTGTGTAAGGGAGGCTGTTTTGAGGAGGAGTTTGTCTTTAGTGGAGAGCCAGTTGGTAGATCTCCTAAGGTCTAATATGTGGGCATTTTTAGGGAGGTTTGGGGCGGCTCTCAGGGCATTATTTTGAAGTGTTTGAATTTTGGAGGTGATGTATTTGTTACTGCCTATGTAGAGGGCGTTGCAGTAATCTAGTTTCGACAGGATGAATGCCCTTGCGAGAATGACGCAATTATTAGGTGAGAGGAAGGGCATGGCTGCTCTAATTAGCTTGCAGGTGTAGGAGGTGGCTGAAGCCATGGAATTCACTTGTTTACCAAAGGTAAGCGTGGAGTCTATATAAAAACCGAGGGTTTTAACTACTTTGGCTACAGTAATGATGTTATTGTCAATTATGAAGGAGTCATGGTTGGGGCCCAGTTTTTTGATGTTGTAAGAAGTGCCTAGAATGAGGAGTTCAGTTTTGTCATCATTCAGGCATAGGCCGTGGGCGGCCATCCATGCCTGGATGATGAGGTAGACTATTCACAAAGGCCAAATCCTTGTCATAATCTCCCGTCAACGGGATGAGGATTTGAGTATCGTCTGCATAGTTGGTGTAGGTGATACCAAGACCGTCTAGATCATCGAAAAGGGGCTTTGTGAAGATATTGTAGATGGTGGGAGATACGCAGGATCCTTGGGGTACGCAGCAAGTAATGGGTGCGGGGTCAGCAGCTGCTAGAGGAGAGAAGACTCGCATTGTCCTGTTATCTAAGAAAGACTGGATCCATGCACTGCTTCCTGGGAGAAGCAGGCTGCCGTGACCAGATGATTGCATAGTATTGCATGGTCTACCAGATCGAATGTGGCAGAGAGGTCAAGGAGTAGTAAGAGTGAAGTTGTGCCTTTATCTCT
This sequence comes from Ambystoma mexicanum, assembly GCF_040938575.1. Lineage (NCBI taxonomy): Eukaryota > Metazoa > Chordata > Amphibia > Caudata > Ambystomatidae > Ambystoma > Ambystoma mexicanum. The sequence continues at coordinate 1,087,764,028 of NC_090935.1, read as the reverse complement.
TAGAGTGTCTATTTGTGGCTCAAGGTCTAGGAGTGCAGTCTCGGTGCCATGCTGTGGTCTGAAGCCGGATTGTCGGACTACTAGGAGGTGGTTTAGTTCCAGGTGGTGCTGAATTTGTTGGTAAGCTACTTTGTCTAGGATTTCCAGTAGGAACGGCACAGTGGTTTTGGGGTGGTAATTGGTTGGGATGGTGGGGTCCAAGGTTTGCTTTTTGAGGAGGGGGGAGGACCCAGGAATGTTACAGGTTGCTGGGTATGGTACCTGATGTGAGAGAGGCATTTATAAGTTTAGTAATGAAGGGTGAGAGTTCACGGGCGGCGTCTTCTTTGGTGGAGACTTTGCGAAAGTAGAAGGGGGGGGGGGGGTGTCCAGAGGTTTCAGAGTCGGTAATGGGTTAGTGGTAGCCTTGGAGGAGGGCCTATGTTAAGAGTGTTTGGGGCAGTTATGGACGCTTTTTTGTTGTTGATCTTCGCCTGAAGCATTGTTATTTTGTTGGCAAGGGCATTTTCTATGCCTGTGCACCAGTTCTTGTCCTTGAGGCAGGAGTCGGGCGCTTGGGTGGGGGATTCTACTTCCTTCAGGATAGCGAACAATTCTTTTGTGTTGGATTTGGCTTGAGTGATATGGATGTTGTAGGAGGTTTGTTTCGCTAATATGATTTCTTTTTTGTAGAGGGTGGCTAATTTCTTCAGGTTGTTTTTGTTGGTGTCTGAGGGGTCTGATCTCCAGGTTTTTTCGCTTAGGCGTTTTTGTCTGATGTCTTTCAGTAAGGGTGTTAACCAGGTATTTAGGTGTTGGCGGGGTTTGCTCTTCCTAGTTTTCAGTGGTGCGATAGTGTCCAGAGAGGCGAGCATCACTTCATTGTATTTTTCTACCATGGAGGCTGGGTCAGACTGATCTGAAATGGAATTTAAGGTGGGGAGAATGAGGAGGATAAGATTTTCAGGGGTAATATTTTTTTTGTTTCTAGTAGGTGCAGTGGGGGCTCGGGTACTGTTGTTCATAGGTGTGGTGGCTTCTAAGGTAAGTGATACCATGTAGTGGTCGGACCATAGCTGAGGCATTATAGAGGTGATGGTAATTAGGCAGTTACGTTCGGCAATCCAGTCAAGGGTCCTTCCATTGATGTGTGGGATCTGTGATCTTTTGGGAGAATCCTAGTTCCTCCAGGGTGTTAATTTGTATGGCATTGGGGTCACGTGGGTCATTGAATCCAAGGTTGAAGTCGCCTAGGATGAGGCTTTGAGTGGAGTTTTTTTAAATTGTCAGATAATAGGTTTGTGAGGTCTTCCTCAAAGGAGCCTATGGGGCCTGGTGGTCGATAAATCAGGTGGATAATGATGGTTTGATTGTTGGCAATGGTGATTTTAGCTGTGAGGGATTCGCAGGAATTGGTTTTATAGGGTGAGGAGAGTCTTAGGGTTAGGTTGTTTTTGAAAATTATAGCCAGGCCGCCACCTCTAGACGTGGTGCGATCCATGAGTATAAGAGTGTAATTGTCTGGGATAGCCAACATAATGGTTGGTCCTGCTGCAGGATGGAGCCAGGATTCCGTGATGGCCAAGAAATCCAAGTTCTCATTTTGGATTGTGTCTGCTATTTCGGTGGCAAGGGCTACCATAGAGCGGGTGTTTAATAAGGCGCTTTTTATTCCAGGTAGGGCGGGTGGGGCAGAAGGCAGTTGGGCTTTGTGTTGGCATTTAGGGGAGGAGGAATCTCTTAAGATTCGACTGTTGAGTTGTAGTCTGTGTTGGTTATGTGTAGTGGAGTGTTGGTGGTAAGCAGGGTGTGCTTGTTGTGATTAGAGGCGGGTTGGGCATTGGCTAAAGGGTCATAAATTCTTGGAAGACTGGCACGGAGTCTTAAGGTTACGCTGTTGGAGGCTGCATGGTTTAATGGCCATGTTGGCTTGCTTCGGGGGTACATTACCATGATGTAGCTGATTCTGTGGTTGAACTAGGGTCATGTTGTGAATGGTGGTCATCCAATTGTGGCCAATGGTGGTCAAGTGGAGGATGGTTCTGAGTAGAACTGTGTACAGTAGTGGTAGATACATAATAGTGGGATAGTGTAGGTCAAGGAACCTAAGCGCACATTACTAAAAGAGGCACGCTAGATGCAAGTTTGCAGGGTGCAGGAAGCAGGCAAGAATAGGTGGGCTGGAGGCTAGTGGGCAGATACATGCACTTGCAAGCCAGTTACTAAAATAGGCAGGGGTGAGTGTGATAGCAAGTACATATGCGATTGAGCAAAAGGGGTTCGCCTGGATTCAGAGTTCGCGCAATGGATAGGGATACATGTGTAAGCAGATACGGTTGAGCAGGGGGGGGGTTCACCTAGATGCAGGATTCAGAGTTCACGCTATGGCTAAGAATACATGTGAAAGCAGATAGAGTTTACGCTAAGCTAGAGGAGGCATATGCAAACAGGGTTCACCGAGATTCAGAATTCAAATTAGGGCAAAAATGCATGCGCAAACAGGGTTCACCTAGATTCAGAATTCAAATTAGGGCAAAAATGCATGCGCAAACAGGGTTCACCTAGATTCAGAATTCAAATTAGGGCAAAAATGCATGCGCAAACAGGGTTCACCTAGATTCAGAATTCAAATTAGGGCAAAAATGCATGTGCAAACAGGGTTCACCTTTTAAACAGTTCCTAACAATCTGACAGAATAAACAGCACAACAATGGTTGCAATGAAGGTTTGACCAAAACGCTGGGGAGCTGCTTACCCTAATATATGAGTATGCAAGAACAAGATGTTACAAGTGGGTCCCAGGAGGAGCAGGGGCTTTGGCACTCAGCACTTTCCACGACAGGAGGAAGCCTTAGGCAGTGTGCCTTTGGTGGTGGGCCGGCTTAAGGGCCTGCCGGCTTGCTATTGGCTAGGAAATAGGGACTCAAGGCCAATCAGGATGCAGATCTGAGCCTGGTGCGTTTCCTCGAGTGGAAACTACTGACAAAGGTTGCGGACGGCCATTTTTAAATGGCTATAGTCCTCGTGGTAGTCAATGGCTGCAATTGCACTCCGGAGTACTGGAGGCAAGCCTGGTGAAAAACGAGTGGCATTAAGCACAAATTGTGTGTGCTGGCGAATTATGGAGAGGCTCCAGATATTTAAAATTGATTTTTTCCAAAAGGTGCAGCGGACATAAGGGGGCTGTGGCATGAGGCAGATGGCCTACCTTGAGATGGTTTCTTATACTCATTATTTATCTAAAATTGTTAAAACATAGGAAATGCAGATTAAACATCTAAAACCAATAAAACTATTAACATTAAAACATAAAACAACACCCTCTTTCACTGACATGCATGCCTTACATTACATTAATTGATCCTGCTTGGCATTAGATCCCACAAATAGCTAATAGACAGACCATACCATAATCAAAGAGGTATTAATATCTATTTATCTGTTTGATGAGGATATCCAATTGGCTCTTGGAATCTCCCTTAAAATCAATACATAAGCACAAGTTTCATTTGACATAATTCTTTGGAGTTAGGCAAACAAACACCTAACTACGTGTGAGTTCAACCCTTTAGATTAATTCAAATACAATTCAATCAAATTTATAAAACACATAATACATATATAACACCAGTTACAAGTTAAGACAATTGATACATATTAACGCTCATGATTAGCTACAAACAAGGACAACTTACTCCAAGCCATCTAATAGGTCAACATATTCTCCAAGTTAAGACAATTGATACACTTTAACACTTATAATTAAAGATGCATACGTGGACACAAATTACTCCAAGCCATGTAATATATCAGCATATCTAGCCATTGCATATCATGCTTTTTTCTCCTTTTTGTATTTTTCTTTGATTTATTTTTTCCGATAGTTTTTCCACGATTACAAACAATAGCCGTGTAAGAGCTAGGACAAGTGCTTGACTATTCCCTCACACGCATCTTGACCAAAGGTTTTCTTTCGAAATTATAGTTGTGCTTATGTATTTGTCAAATATTATGATCGGAATACTTTCAAAATGGATACAGCATATGATTAGGTGTTTTAAGGTTTCAACCTCTCATCTCAGAACAAAAGCGACACATCCATTTCGACTCCCTCCATCATTGGGGTACCAATATGAAGGTGTTCATTAGTCGGAAATGTATTTAACTTAAAGCGCATATACAGCATACGCGCATTGTTACATGGAAACTTAGCTATGTAATGTGGTCTATCACCGTCGAATCCTTATGAATTTAGCATATTCCGCGTAGGCTCTATACCTCGCATTTTTCTCAGTTAAAAGGCACCAGTGGAAATCTTAATGTTTTTGTTTCGCACTTTGGAGTCGAGCACCTAAAATCTTTCAAACTAACATTTGTTGTAAGCAAAATTTTATTTATTCTCTCAACAAATCTCACCATTGAGGGAGGATTAGAATCGATGACCATTTGGTACAAATCCTCATACATTGAATTTTTGGGTGGATTAAGAATTTAGACATAGTTGGTCAGCAACCTCGATTGCCACTTTGTCACGAACTAGGATTGTTACAACTATCAGCAAAGTATTGAGTTGGGTAAAGATGATGCAAGCCCTACGGTAGGTTTCCAGAGCGTGCCCGGTACCGTATCCAAGAGAATGTGAATATCTGCTATGCACATGTCTAAGCCATACAGTATTCTAGGCTCAACCTTGAGTAAATAAAATTGAAAGAGGGAACATTTACAATACAATCGATAAATTAGCTTCATTTGAGATCTCAATGGCTTGATTTTGAGATTTAGAGACGCTTTCCACATGGCTCTAGAGTTTATATCCGTAAGGGTATACCCCAAGTAGTGTAGTGAGAGTGCACGCTCAATAGGGGCCTCGTCTATTGCCCAAGTAAACCTACTTATCTTTCGTTTTCTGTTAGCAAATATTACAGTGTAAGATTTAGAATGATTTGCCTGCAAGTTGAACCTGGTATCAATTGCTGCAAATAAATTCAATTTATTTTGCAGACCGAATGGCGTCCAAGACTGGTTCAGATCACACATGTAAAGATTGAAAAGAACAGCTGCCAAATTGCAACCCTGCTTCACACCAACATTGGTGAAAATAGGATCAGTAAGGACTCCTTGTCCGTTTAGCCAAACCCTATAATTTGTTTTGGTGTGAAGCAGGGCAATTATGGCAACTAGGTGGTCAGATATTCCAAGTGTAATTTTTGTCCATAGGTAACTCCTAATAACTCTGTCGAATGCGGTCGTCATATCAAGTGCAGACATATAGACTGGACCACAATCTGATTGTTTAGTTTGTTGCAAGATATGGGCTAGTATTGTTGCATTCAATGGCCACCCCATGTCCTTACAGAATCCCACCTGATAACGACACAGCGCATTGTGGAGGCGAATGCATCTTTGAAGCTCTTCAAGAATAAGTAAAGAGAATACTTTGGACGAGGCACCCATTAGGACTATTGGCCTAAAATTGTCATGGTTGCTATAATTGCCTTTCTTGTATATAGGAATAATCGTTGCTGAAAACCATGAGAACGGAATTGTTCTAGATTGAAAAATGTTATCGAATTTTTATTTGAGAAAGGAGGCCCACAAATCCGGGTTGGATTTTACGACGGGCCGGATCCCATCCGTGCCAGCAGATTTAGAAATCTTGAGTTTAGTGATTGCCCAGAATATGTCACTGCGTGAACAAGGTGAATCCCCGAGTATACGAGTTGGAAAATTCATGGGATTAGGATGGGTATGCTGAATAGGGATACAGTATTTTTTAGTAATATATTCGGGCCATACTTCATCAGCGACAAACTATTCTATTTGATCCTGTGCTTTAACAGTACTGGTTCTCTGGGTCGCCCATACATGTCTAGAATTATTTTTTTATCAGGTTCTGTATCATCCGCTGATTGTCAACAATGTGTAGATCATTCTTTAAAGTTTTCATTTTATTTTTGTGGGATTGACAAATGCTTTTCTTTATTAATAAATTCAGTAAAAGTGAACACACATTTCTTTAAGATCCTCATCTGTTCATTTTTTGTTGCTTTTAATCTAGCAACCGCCAAGTTAGAAATGTGTAGGTGATTAACAACTTGGGGTACAGCTAGTTATTCTGTAATAATTCTGTTAAGATGGAACCTGACAATTTTGCCATTAATATCCTCATCCTGTGAAGTATTAGCGCCAAATCCCCTAGGATGTGAAACCAGAACCCTATCAAGTCTAATCGCTGTGTTAAGCTTGCGGCAAAGCTGCGGGTTCCATCTCACTGATATTTGGGGACGGTCTGGTTGCATCAGTGCCATATTTGTTTCTATGCAAAATTTAGCATGGGGTATTTTGATTGCCAATTTAATTACCATACAAACGCTGCATGCCGGGTGTATGATAATTGGTTCACAAGCAGGATATATCCATGAAGAGACAAAAATAAAATCGATATATGACCTGACACTACCTCTAGGCCATGTAAAGTTATAAGTAGCGTTGTCGGAACCAACAGCCTGGATATCCCAATCAAGAAAGTAATTCACCCATGACCGACCATTGTTGGCCACGGAAGAAATGCCTGTGCCATCAAAGTTATATGTGGCAGGTACTTTACCATTCGAATTAAAATCGCCCCCAAATATGATTTTCAGCTGTGGATTTCTTATGAGGGCTTCTTCAATTATAGAAACTAGTTGTGCTAGCATATGTGCTAAGGAATATTTTATACAATTCCAACAGACGCAAATTACTAAAAACTATGTCCGATGGTCATCATGGAAAACTAGTTCAATTGCAAGCAAATCATCAAGATGGTCAAAATAGAGGCTGCCCCAAGGGCTAAGTTGACCAAAATAGCTAGGCCTCCTGACGGTCTGCCAGCCATGCCTTTCATGGCAGCTCGTGTAAAAGTGTTATAACCTTCCATAGTGAAGTGGGAGGTCATCATGGTCTCCTGGATAACATGATCGCGGGATCATCATCTGGTGCTAAACCACATAAGCAATTTTTAAAATTCCTAAAGCCACATGGATTCCATGACATGAACATCAATAAGTTGTCGCTAGGCTTTTAGCACCTTTTTTTGTTGTTGAGCGTTTTTATTATTGATGAGAGGTTCAAGCCATGTAAGCTCCTTAACTGCAGATGTGAATGCCGTGAATTGTTTTACCATTTCTTCATTAATACCAGCATGCAGTCCCCTCCTTGCCCTGAAGAGCAACTGGCTCAATTGTAGGTGGTTGAGTTTGAACAAATATATTAGCCTCCTCTAGTGAGTGAAATATATGGGGAGTCAGTCCTATAAGCAAAAGATCAGATTGTTGCTCCCATATACATTTTGTGACAATATACGTGTTGTAATGACGTATCATCCTGTTATTATTGATGGCCAGTGTTATCCAGTCAATATCTTCGGATCTAAGCGATGGAATTGTTTGGAATGCTTTTAACATATAGGTACTGTTTAAACGAGCTGTCCCGTTAGTGGATCGCTTTCCCATCCCATAATTATTGGGAACTCAGCAACGCATGACCATGAGTGCAGTCACTGCGTTATAGTTCCCCTCGAGTGATATTTTTCTTTGCAGTTAGAACTTCCTTTGGGTCAAGTTTATTGGCAGTGTCGATTTCAGTTTGTTGGGGGCATGGTCATTTTATTGACACTTGACACCTTGTAAATAGTCTGTGCAATTGGTATTGTGGGTTTAGGTTGGTCAGCCAGGACCATGACCGGTTGTATCGGGAGATCATCATTTACGGCCAGCACAGATGCAAGACCGGTAATTGGTCAGTAATTCCTATGGGGCGATTCGCTTGTTCTAACGGCAGATTGCAAATTGTTGCTTGATGTTTTACCTGGGTGATATTTCTACCCCTCAATCCCCTATTCCGTTGTGGTTCTCAGGGATGCTCTTCCCAGGAAGTATGCCACAGCATTTTTTAATGCCAGTAACTGGATAGAACCGTGGTGATTCAGTTTGATTCTGCCCCTCCAAATTAGGCAAACGGTTGTGATTCTTAGCGCCACTTAAGGGCAACCTTGGTCCAAGGGTAACAGAACCTTTAGCACTTGGGCACATTATATTATTTTTTAGATCTGGTTGTCTGGGGTCTTTAGGTAAAGTCATTAGGGATCCGTTTTAAATATCCAATAATGATTTCGATTCGTGAAGCTGATGTAGATTTAAAAGGACATCATCATTAGAGATGTTACATAGGGATTTTACATTGCCACTATGCCCATTTATTTTTTTAGCAGCTTGATTTTTTTCAAGGCCTATTTAGACTTTCTTTCTATAGGCTCTTTTTTGCGCTCTTGGGGCCAAGCTTTTTTCTCTACGTGAGAGGAAAAGGCCCGGGGTTTCATGCGTTTCAGAAACTATCGTCAGCATCCCTTCCCACTGCAACATTATCAGAATTGTCCTGCAAGCCCAATAAATCAGTCAGGGCCAAAGGGCTGTTGGGCCCGTCCTCCATGTTTTGTAATTGAGGACTCAAAGAATGGGGTAGACCTGGCGTAACATTAGATGTTGTGGTATATGGTCCCATTAGATTGGTGTCATACCCACCATGTGTGTTATACCCACCATGTGGGTCATAAATCTTGGGTCACAGGAACGTTTTAAAAATAAGTTGGTACAACAATGTTTTATCAAGTATTGAATATACAAATTAAAAAGATTTAATGTCAAAAGAGTTGTGTTGTAATCCTAGTCCATTTTCTCAGGACTTAAAAGGTATGGGTGATTATGTGTCATCCTTTTTCAGACAGATGAACATTCGAATTATCTAAGGTTTCATGCCTGATCTCCTTTGTTTACATATATTCATCGTCTACCCCGGACAGTGGAGCTGGGTTCTTCCACGGGGCATAACAATTTTATGTATAAAGAAGTAACATTAGATGTTGCCATTTGGGCATGGCTTAGGGCATTCAGGTGGTTCTCCATTTTTTAAATTCTTTTATGAATTCATTACCACCATTTGGGATAAAATATTGTCCAGGCCTTCACTATTGCATAGGACATGCATTACTTACCATGAAAGCATTTCTGATGATTGTATCTGCTTAGATTCACATGTTGTGCATATGGTCCGACATCCAGTGGTAACCGCGGAGTATTGCATCTCGTCTTTCGGGGACCGAAAGGGGACGTCGGCGTAGGCGTGTCTGTAACACTATCCCTATTGTGACGTGTGTAGTACCCAAAATCCCTCACGCGCCGAAGTCCCTCCGATTGTATTTTTTTCTGCCATGAGGGAGCCCAAGGCTATAGTGAGTGAGTACATAAGAGAGAAAGTAGTAAGAAGTCTATGTTCCTTCCACCCCGAGCGGGGAGGGCGCATGTGAATCTAAGCAGATACAATCATCAGAAATGGTTTTACAGTAAGTAATGCATGTCTTGCATTACCCGAAGTTGGAGGTGGGTTGTGAGAAGGAACAGTAGAGAAAAGGTGTCTTAGTACTGCTTGTCCCAACTGAGGATCAGACCTAGAATGAGTGTCTAGGCAATAATGTTTTGTAAAGGTGTGTACAGAACTCCAGGTTGCCGCTTTGCAAATGGACTCTAGGGGAACATTTGCAATTAATGCTATGGATGCCCCAGTGCCTCAAGTAAAGTGTGCTCTAAGTTTGAAGGGCAGTTCTCTCTTTGCAAGAGTGTAACACAGTGTGATGCATTTGTCAATTCACCTTGAGATTGCGGATTTAGAGACAGGATCCACTTCTCTACCAGCTGCCACTGAAACAAAGAACTGTTTGGTCTTCCTCAGTGGTTTAGTTATTTCCATGTAAAACATGACTGCCCTGCACACGTCTAGTGTGTGAAGGCTTCTTTCGGCCATGTTAGTAGGTTTCTGGAAGAACGTGGGTAGTTCGATAGACTGGTTCACATGAAACTTTGAAATAAATTTCGGCGCAAACCTGGGATGTGTGCGCAGGACTACCTTATCTTTGTGGACTGTAACAAAAGGGTCTAAAACAGAAAGAGCCTGTAGTTCGCTAACCCTTCTGATAGAAGTGATAGCCACTAGGAAGGCTGTCTTATAAGTCAGGTCTTTCAGACTTGCTTTATGCATAGGCTCAAAGGGAGCTCCCATGAGCCTGGTCAAAACCACATTCAGATCCCAACCAGGGGCTGGATGAGAGATGGGAGGATAAATCCTCTTAACCCCTTCCATAAAGGCTTTAATTACTGGTATCTTCCACCACGATACATTTTGCTGTGATGTAGTGTAGGCTGACAACGCAGCCAGATGAACTTTTAGGTAATTGAAGACTAACCCAGTGTCCAACAGATGGGTTAGATACAACACAATGTGTGAGGGCGAGCAATCGATGGGATTGACGCCTTTGGAATTGCACCAGATTACAAACCGTTTCCATTTGCTGGCAGAGCAATAACGAGTATTAGGCTTTCTCGCTTCCCCAAGTATGTCCATGCATCTTTGAGGGAGTTGCAGATGTCCAAACTCTATGATCTCAGGAGCCAGGCTGCTAAGTTCAGAGTTTGTGGGCATGGGTGGAGGGTCTCTCCTCTGTCCTGAGACAACATGTTGTACGGGCAGGGCAGTTTGACTGGTGGGGAGAGGGACATCTCCATTAGGTGAGCAAACCAGGGTTGGCGGGCCCACATGGGGGCCACCAGTATCATGGTAACTGGTTCCTGGTGCATCTTGGGCACTATCTTGTTGAGAAGGGGAGTCGGGGGGGGAAAAGCGTAGACAAATTTCCCCGACCAAGTTATCCAGAGACCGTTCCCCTTGGATCGGTTCTGGGGGTACCTGGAGGCGTAGTCTTGGCATTGGGCGTTCTCCTGAGTAGCGAACAGGTCGATCTCTGGGAAACCCCATTCTGCAAAGACGTTGGACACAAAGTCTTCGTGCAGCCTCCATTCGTATTCTTCTGGCAGAGGAAAATCTCTGCTGAGTACGTCTGCCAGAAGATTGAGTTCCCCTGGAACGTGTTGGGAAAACAAAAACATCTTGTGTTTGAGAGCCCATATCCAAATGTTCTGGGACAGCTTGGATAGCCCTGGAGAGTGAGTGCCCCCCCGTTTGTTCAAGTAATACATTGCTGTAGTGCTGTCGTTTAGGATCAGCACTGTCTTCCCTTGCAGTTGTCTTTGAAAGGCTTTCAATGCTTTGAATACCGCCAGTAGCTCCAGTAAGTTTATGTGATTGAACGCTACATGAGGGGAACCACACTCCGTGTGCTGTCTGCTGTAGCAGTTGAGCCCCCCACACCATGAGAGATGCGTCTGTTGTAAGAGTGGCTTCCACTGCAGGGGTGGTGAAGGTTTTCCCCTTCAAGGGGTTTCCTCTTGACCACCACTGCAGAGAGAGAACGAGGGCTGGCGAGACAACTAACAGATCTTCCCTTTGTCCGCTGGCCTGACACCACTGGCTGTTGAGCCACTCTTGCATGGGACGCATGCGCAGCCGCACGTGGGGAACCAAGTATATGCATGATGCCATCATCCCTAGCAATCGCATGGCTTTGCGTACCGTCACCTCCCGACTGGCTACATATTGAGGTACCTGAGAGAGTATGTTCTGAACCCTCTCGCTGGAGGGGAAGACAAGGCCGTCTTCTGTCCGAATTAGCGCTCCCAGAAACTGTTTTACTTGGCTGGGGACTAAACTGCATTTCTTTTTGTTGATTGAAAACCCCAGGCTGAAGAGGAGATCTACTGTTTTTTGGGTGTTCGAAAAACAAGCGTCGAACGAGTCTCCCGTGATGAGCCAGTCGTCAAGGTAAGGGTAAACTGGGACTGATAGTCTGCGCAGGTGTGCTGCTGCCACTGCCAGGACCTTGGTAAACACCCTTGGCGCTAAGGTGATGTCGAAGGGGAGTACTTTGAACTGGTAGTGTTTGTCCTGAATCATGAACCTTAGGCATTTTCTGTGTGCAGGCAACATTGAAATATGAAAGTATGCATCTTTCATGTCCAATGTTGCCATGAAGTCACCCCCCCGTTTCAGCAATGGAATCACCTCCTGTAGTTTTACCATGCAAAACTTCTGGGGTTTTATGAACTTGTTCGCTGGGCGGAGGTCTAGAACAGGACGCATCGTGAGATCCTTTTTGGGTACAAGGAAGTACACTGAATAGATACCCTAGTTTACCTGAAGAATCGGGACGGCTTCTATAGCGTCCTTTCCCAGCAGAGCTTCTACCTCTTGGATCAGGATTTGCAAAAGGTCCGGTGAAAGGCGTCGTGATCGCAGCGGTCTGAACTGTGGAGGTCGGGCAAATTCCGCGCAATAACCGTGGCCGACCGTCTTTAAGACCCACTGGTCTGAAGTTATCTCATCCAATGCCTTGAGGAAAGATGTTAATCGCCCCGCGACCGGGGAGACATGGGAGGGGACCTGGACTTGGTGGTCATTTCTGACATGAGGCTGAGGCTCCTCTGTGATTGGGGCCTCTGCCCCTACCTTTGCCGCGCTTCTGACCCCTTGGGGGGGTAGTAGGTAGGGCTTCCGGAAGATTGATTCGTGTTGAAATTACCTGTGCCGTAGTTCTTCTGAACGGCACGGACTTGCCCTCAAAAGGACCACCGAGAATTATTGCGCCTCTGGGAGGAGGGTTTCTGTGAAATCTGGTGCAAAGACTTTTTGTCTCGTGCTCCTTCTTGGCAGTCTCCAACACTTCATCTACGGCGTTCCCGAAGAGATTAGTCTCTTCAACGGGTTTGTTAATAAGAGCTCTGGGTCTCAGGCCTGAAGCCCGACGTGCGCAGCCACGTGTGTCTTTTTAGAAGAGTACCTTGTGCAAGAGACCTGCCTGCTGTCTCTGCAGTGTCCAGGGTGTTCTTTACCACATTCTGATTAACCAGTTTTCCCTCCGAAACAATGGCGAGAAGCTTTGTTCTGGCTGGCTCAGGAACCTCTTGGAGGCCTTCTAGGAGCAAATTCCACTGGGCATCAGCATAGCTTGCTAATAGCGTGGTGTTGTTAGCAACCCGAATGGTATAAGCAGCTGCTGACGTGACACGTTTGCCTAAGGCATACAATTTCTTGGACTCCTTGTCCGGAGGTGACTCTCCCGTGGCAAGGGGAACCCCTGCCCTCTTAAGAGTGTTGGTCACTACCAGTGAGTCCGGGATGGCATGTCCTTTAATATACAGAGGGTCGGTAGGAGAGGGCCGAAATAACTGACTCTCGGGTTCACGGCCCTCGTCTGGGCAGGTGTGACTAAAGATGGAGCTATTTGTCTCTTAACAGAGTTAAGGAGGAGAATGGATTGACTTGCCGGAGGTTTTTCTTTAATAATGTCCTCCACAAAATCCTGCTCAGGCAAAGCCTTTAGCGTGGAGATTTTGAAGAATTCTGCTGCTTTTTTTCAACATGGAGTTGAAAGCCATTTGGTCATCCACAGGGGAAGCCTGGCGAGCCGGGGTTGACGAAGGAGAATCGACGCACAAAATATCAGAGTCCTGATCTTGATGCGACCAAGGATCCTGTCCTCCTTGCTGGGTTTCTTCCCAGTTGTCCGTTGCCTGTTGATCTTCATAATTATCGAGAAAAGAGGACTCTTCTTCTTCAGTATAGATGTCCCTATATGTGTCCATCTGGACCTCGTCTTCCTGATGGAAAACCTGAGGCTGAACATCTTGTGTTTGAAGGTTAGGGTCTACCCGAGCCTTTTTCGGCAGAGGCTGATCAGAAGCCCTGATAAAGTGCTCCAGCCGATCCATACACCCCTCGAATTTCTCTGTAGTCCATTTAGAGGACCCAAATGGACCTAGGTGAGGAGAAACAATGTTCTCCGCCCTATGGCATTGAAAGGAGCTTCTCAGGGTGCTTGAGAGGGGCTCTTGGCTATCATCATAGGTATCCTCGGAATCGCAGCCCAAATCCATCGAAAACTTCTCTGCGGATTGGCCCATAACTCTTGGCGGAACCGGAATTAGGCCCACCGCCGCCGCGATCCTACCGATGCTATTTCGAATAGTCACCGAATCGTCGTGAGACAAAGCCTCCAATGATGAGTCGGTAGTAGAAACCCCGTCCGCGGCACCAGAAGGCCCAGCGGACGGTTTTCCGGGTAGAGGCCTAGTCGTAGTTTTCGGGCCTATAGAGGCCTTGGAAACCGTCGAAGTATCTGGTCCCGGAACTTCGGCGCGTGTCGTTTGGGGAGTAGCGCCCTTATTATGTTTTGTTTGCCCAGTTGTCACACGCTGCTGCAGATGCGGGGAAGGCTTTGGATCAGAACGATCCAAGGGAACCGCCAAAGTTTTTGGCGGGCCGGTTGGCGCTTTCGCCTTCTTCGACGAGGGTGTCGAAGACGGCGTAGGGGTTGTGTGTTTAGTGCAATGCGATTGTATGCCCGTCGCGGGTGTGGTCCCTGTAGCAAGACCAGAGTCGAGTCTGGAAGGGCCGGGCGTGGTGGACCTAGAAGTGTCCACCTCAAGGTCTACAACATCCGCATTGGATGTTTGGTCATCTGAAGTACCCCCGTTACTTTCGACTGGTGTCGCGGTAGGGGAGGGAGGCTCCACACGTGACATGCCATACGCGGCCTACCGCTTTACACAGCGATCCTTAAGGGTTTTAGGCTTAAGGAGTTTGCACGCCGAACACCGCTTTGTGTCGTGCTCTAGGGGGAGACAGGCGTTGCACGTTCTCCCACCCCTCAGACCAATCTCAGGTCACACGTTCTTCCCACTTTCCCCAGATTTTTGTGGCCTATGCTGGGCATCCCCGTGCTGTATAAATTCTAAGTTCTTTCGCCATGCAGATGTCTATTTCGTTGGACCACTGAGCCGCTGTCGGGCACTCCGGGGCTCCCCATTTCTGTGCAATGTCACATTTAATCAGGCCCATTGCTGTGGAGAGAAGAATGCCCTCCCATTTGTTCGAGATTTTCTCATCTGGGACCCCCAGTAACATTGTGGGTCGCAATTCTATCGTGCGATCCAGTGCTCTTGCCAAAATTTGTAAGCATTATGTCCAGAAGGTCTTGATTTTAGAGCAGTCCCAGAGGAGATGGATGAAGGTGCCCTCTTCCCCCCGACATTTCAAACAGTTTGGATCCGTTGCCCTTCCCCAACCAAAAAGGGCCACTCCGGGGTAGTATACCCTGTGAAGTATCTTTAGCTGTATCAGTCTTATTCTGGAGTTTATAGAGATTTCACGCGGATGCATGAGAACCTGGATCCAGTCCTCAGGCTCAATGTCCCTGACATCCCGCTCCCATCTGGCTTTGAGGCTGGTCAGCTCTGGGGTGAATGCATTAATAGCTTTAGATAGAGTGGTAGTTACCTTGGTGGGGATGTGTTGTGGAAGTAAGTTGCGTTCCAGGGGCGTGTAATCTGGTGCGTCAGCAAGTGCTTGCCTGTGGCCACTGAGTGCGTGTGATAATTGTGTGTAGTGGTAGTGTTCTGCTGCCGAAATACCATATTCCTGCTGGAGCATTTCAAACGAAATAATAGAGCCCTCTGTTAAGATCTTTCCTATCGTGGTTATTCCGGCCCTCACCCATCGGGTGCAGGCAGGCAGCTTCCACACTTCCGTCAGCATGTGTTTATTCCATAGTGGTTGTGCCATGGTAATCTCGTTCCCCCAGCCTATGTGCTTGTGAGTCTGCCTCCAGACGATCGCGATGTGAGAGGACATTGTGCGGGGGTCTGGATAGGAGTTGATCCATTGTTGCGAGTGGTCGGGTGTCTTGCCTGAAGGGTAGTTCTGCTCTAATGTGTGGTAGGTCGCGGTCCCCATGGAGGAGGTCATTGACTATGTTTGGTTGACTGGCCCAGTAGTAGGACTTCAGGTGTGGGACTCCAATACCCCCCCTCCCAGATGGATCCCTGCAGCGTGGTCAGCGCAATTCGAGGTCCCCCCCCCTTCCATATCAATTTCCTTGTGGAGGCGTTCCACCCGGACAAATTCCGAGTTTGGTATGGCCAGTGGGGCGTTCTGCAGTACACAGAGAAACCGTGGAAGTGCCATCATTTTGAAGAGGGCTGCCCTTCCCATGAGCGTGAGGTGCATCCAATGTCGTGCATCCCCCCGCGAAGCGGGCCGTTAGTGGGTGCAGGTTGTGACGTACATAGTCTGAGAGAACCCCAGAAACCCATATGCCTAGATAGCAGAAGCCTTCTCTTCCTATTCGGTATGGGGAGTCCCGGGGGATTGCCAGATCATCCCCTTTTACTGGGAAGAGAACTGATTTCCCCCAATTTACTCTAAGGCGACTGAAGTCTCCATAGGTCTTTAACATTTGGGTTATGATTGGGCATGCTTGGTCTGGATTGCTCAGGTAGAGTAATAGGTCGTCCGCATAAAGGGAAAGCTTGTCCTCCCGTCCATTTGGCCAACGGAATCCGGACCATGTGGTGACCTGTCAGAGCCATCGGGCCAGTGGCTCGATTGCTAGGGCGAAGAGGGGGGGAGATAGAGGACAGCCCTGCCGGGTGCCTCTGCCCAGCGGGAAGGTCCCGGAGGTCCAGCCGTTCACCCTAACCGTAGCTAGTGGGATTTCGTATAGGAGTTGAATCCAGCTAAGGAAAGTTTTGCTGATGCCCATGCGCCTCATTGTTGCCCAGAGTCTAGCCCACACCACAGAGTCGAACGCTTTCTCGAAATCAATTGCGAGGAGTGTGAGTGAAGTGTTAAGGGTTGGGGCCTCTTCCAATAGCAGGTGGAATTGGCGTAGGTTCATTCTGGTCGATCTTTGTGGCATGAAGCCGCATTGATCTTGATAGACCAGTGAGGATATTTCCCCTTGGAGCCTGTTGGCCAGTACTTTGGCAAGATTTTAGTTTCACTATTGAGAAGCGATATCGGTCTATACGATGTGCACTGATCGGGGGGGTATGCCTTTTTTGGGAATGACCACTATGTTGGCCATTCGTAGATCCGGTGGGAGGGTGCCCTGTTCTTTGGCGCGCGAGGAATAGGTCTCAGAGGGGGGAGCCATCTTATTGCTGCCCAATTTCTTCCAGGTCTCGGCCGGGAAGCTATTCGGGCCAGGTGTCTTCCCAGATTGTAGCTGGGTCATGGCTTCCGTTATTTCGGTTTCGTCTAATCCCCAGTCTAAGTGAGTCCTCTGCAATTCCGATAACTGCGGAAGCACAATCTCATCAAGGAGGGAAGCGTCTGTGGGGGCCGTTGGGGCGGCATAAAGCGTAGTATAGAATTTGGCAAAGGCCTCTGCTATTTCTGGGTCTGTTCGGGAAGGCCCGTTCGGGCCGCCGGTGATCTGTCTGACATGTCTGTGCCCCTCCTCCCGTCTTTCCAGCCATGCCAATAGTTTGCCGGCTTTGTCCCCTTGCTCATAAATTCTGGTCTTTGATTACCAATGCGCCTGCCGTGCGTTATCAAGCGCCGTGTTATGGAGTGATGCTCTAGCCTTCAGGAGGGAGTGGTGTATTTCCGGAGAAGCATTAGATATACATCTGGTTTCCCATTTCTTTACTTCCTCCTCTGCCTCCGTCACCTTCCTGTGATGTTCTCTCTTTTGGTTACAGATCCAGGCTGTCATTTCCCCCCCTAAGCACTGACTTATGTGCCTCCCATAATATCACAGGGTCCTCTACCAAGCCCGTATTGATCTCAAAGAATTCATTGGATTTGTCCGTGATGTGCTCCACGAACTCAGGGAGGCCCAGGTAGTAGCCATTTAGCCGCCATGTTTTGGGCGGCAGGGGACGATCCGTACGGAGCGTCATCTCCAGGGAAGAGTGGTCTGATATGCCCCGGGGAAGGAAATCTGCAGATATAACCCTATATGCTTCTGGGGCCGGGAGGAAGAGGTAATCCAACCTCGATGCATGGACCCCCGAGTGGAAGGAAAATCCTTGGTCTGTAGGGTGGAGTTCTCTCCACACGTCGCTCAGACCAAGCGCTGATGTGAAGGTCGCCAGCCGCGTGGGACGGTCTGGATTCCGGCTGCGGATGTGGGTCCGGTCAAGTGTGTTGCACATAACATCGTTAAAATCCCCCCCCACGATCCACACCTCTACTTGCTGTTGTGCCATCAGGGACGTCACCTCCTTCAGGAGACCCTCCCCCAACCCCGGCGGGGAATATATCGCTAGAATGGCCACTGTCTCTCCCCTCAGCGCGCCCCGCATCATCACAAAATGGCCCGAAGAGTCCTGTACCACAGCAGATAGATCAAACGGGAGTCGCTTATGTAAAAGGATTAGGACGCCCCGGGAGCCCATTGTGTACCCTGCATGGTATGCTAGTTGGTAATTAGTTCTGCGAAAGAACTGACAGGTTGAACCCGCTAAGTGGGTCTCGGTTAGGAGGGCTATGTCGGGAGAGCATATGTTAAGGAATTGCATGACTAATCAGCGTTTTATACTTGAGCCTATGCCGTTTACGTTCCAAGTAATGATTTTGAGTGACCTGTGGCGTTCGTTTGGTGTCATTGGGGCTAGTGCGTTTCCATAAGTGGGATCCATCTTGGTGCTGTGTGGTCATTGCTGTCTAGAGATCTGGAAGGTTGTGCCAGATCGGTGCATGGTGCGATTGGCCGTGGAGATGTGGTGTATGTGTGAGGTGGAGGCATTGGCATCGGACATGGTGTGTTCGGTGGCATCTTGATCAATGTGGATATAGTGTGATTTCCCGTAAAGTAACTAACATAGAACTGTATCCCTTCCCCCCTCCACATACTCCTCCCCAACATGAAGTATCTGTCGCCCAAACTCTACTAACTTAAGGTGAACTGTGGTCACCTTCCCACCAACTTACTACTCTTTTGCGGGTCTGGTGACTCGGGTCAGGGGCGTGGTGTCCGGCGATGGCATGGTGTGTTAGCGATGGCAGCGCGTGACTCTGATCAATTGTGTGGGAGCGACGGCATCCCATCACTGGTGTCGTACCGGGAGGAGCGTTGTATTGCAAATGGTTGCCAAGAAAAGGATCGATCGTTGAGGGTACTGATGTTACTGTAATTTCCCCTCTCTGGCCAACATGACTGTTCCAGGAACCTTATCAGGGATCGCAGTCTTCGTCCGGGTCCGCTGGGATCTCCGATATGGGTCGTTGGGCGGGTCCATCTCCCCGTGGTTGGGGTCGGGGTCTTGGTCTACCTCTGCGGTTTTGAACAGGTGCAGTCCAGTCCCCTACGATATGGGTCTCGGCCCATTTACAGGCTTCCTGAGGATCAGTGAAGTGGACGGTGTTACCTTCATGCTGGCTTTCAACTGGGCCAGGAACAGCAGCCCGTATCTCACATTCATAGAGTGGAGGTTCCTTTTAAAGGTGCTCGAAGGATTGCCTGGCTTTCTGGACCTCGCGGGTATAGTCTGGATAGAATGCAATTCTGGCTCCGTGATATATGTCATTGTCCCTTTGGTTCGGGCCATTTGTAAGATGGCGTCCCTGTCTCGATAATTGAGGAGCCTTGCGATGATTGTCCTTGGGGGTGCGCCCGGGGTCGGGCGGCCTGCGGGTATGCGGTGTGCACGTTCCACCGAAAAAAAGTTTGAGAGACTCTTTGGCGCATACAGGTCTGCCAACCATTCCTCCAGAAAAAGCTCCATGCTGGGTCCCTCTTCGCGTTCCGGCAGTCCCAGGATGCAAATATTGTTGCGGCGGGACCTGCCTTCTCCCTCATCCACTCGGGCCTCCAGGGTTTTCACTCTGGTTAGTGCTTGCGCCAATTGTTGGTGCACCACACCAAGGCCATCCTCCACACCAGAGATACGTTGTTCCGTCTCCCCAGTTCGGGATGACAGTTTTTGGAGGTCATGGCGGAGGAAGGAGACCTCGGTAGGGATGGCGTCCATTTTTTGCTCCACAGAGGAGCACGAGCTGGCGATGGCGGCCATCACATCCTTGAGCGAGAGGGTCTAGTCTGGCAGACGGGTGGGGGGGTTCACCCCATGGTCCTCAGTGCCCTGTATGGTGGATGTGCTTGTGGCGTATTGGTCCATGGCGCTTTGTGTCGAGGTCCTTCTGCTTTTTTCTTTGCCCATGGTGTTGCTTTGTGTAGGGCCCCGTATATCCGTCAGTGCCAGTGGAGGCGGCCCCGCGAGTCAGGATTGGCTTCTTTTGCATACTGGAGGTGTCGGTATGCTTCTGCCCTTATTGCGTGTGCGGGCCTAAGTTGCTGTTTCCCCCAGGGGCATTCCCTATGGGCACATCAGATTCGGATTGGCAGGTCCCACGTGGCGGCTTACCCGCGGCCGTTCACTTTAGTTTCGGGGTCCAGGAGGCCGAGGGGTGGATTCCGAGCCGTCACCGCCTGTGTCGGGTTCCCCCTCCGAGGGGATCTGCTCTCCGTCTCCGGGGGCAGGCCAAGTCGTCCGCGTCCCATCCTCTGGCAGCACCACACTGCTCCGGCAACAGTTCCAGCCGATATCGTAGGCCGGGGGCTCGCCCACTCTGGTCTTCCCAGCGCCGGCCGTACCGGGGACAGATGGCAGGATTCGGTGGCGGCGTACCCTCGGATCGCCCCGAGGATGCTGGCACGGCTGCTGCGTTCAGCAGTCGGGGCTCGTGGGCTGCATTCGCTAATCCCTGTCACGCTTCAGCGCGTCTTGGAGGTGGCCATCTTGTTCGGGCTCGGGTAGTTCCCGGGCGAAACTTCCAACGCCAATATCTCGTGTTTCCCTTTGCGAATTTAGCTCTGTTCTCCGCCGGGTATTGCTCCGAGGTTCCACCGCCCGGAATCATCTTTATTTTGCTTTTACATGATCCATATAGCAGGATTTTGCAGGATGTTTCAGGCGGCCACGGGAACCCCGAAGATTCACGTCTTCATCGCGCGCTCGCTGGCCACGCCCCCCTAAAGACTATCTTGTGTGTGAATATAATACATATATATTTCAAAGTACATTTGTGTGCACGTTTGTTACATTACTAGCTAGGTTCAGTGTACTTACTTACAGCTCACATCCCCCTCTTATGATAAGCTTGACTGCTTTGCCACTCTACCAAGGTTGCATGAGTAGTACAGACTGATACCAAGAGTTGGGGGATCTAGAAACCATTGGGATCATTTTAGTCTTACCTCACAGTGGACTTTAGGAAGACTCCCCCAACAGTCTTCTAGTAGCCTTTACATTCTTGTCTCTCCTCTATCCCCTCTTTTATTGCAGAATCCAATCCCAGTGTTGGTCTGATATCCCCTTATTTAGTCTGCCTATGAGAAGAGCCCAATGTCGAATTTGGATATAATGATATTGCTTGTGTTCCCCAATCGCCTACATCTGTTTGCATTGCTCGAATGTTTAGGTTGACCATCTATGTACATGTGTTGCAGTCTCAGGGGCCCCTGTGCTTCCAAGCCATTTTGTTAAGCCCTAGTGCAAAATCTGTTTTTTGTAGTTTTAGAGTCAATGGGCCAAGGCCTTGTTTGAGCCCTTTACCTCAAAGACCCTTGTCCAACATTTCACAGAATGTTCAGAGGAAAGTAACAGGGCACCCATTTTCTTTCTGGCCTCCTTCGAGAGAAAAGGAGGGGCCAGTCTGTTTTGAGTTTTAGTTGCGCTGCCAGGTAATAACGTTTCATGTCCAGGACTCCCAATCCCCCTAACCCTGACCCCTGAAACCCGATTTATGGGTTTTTCATCTTAAACCCACACTTATTTGAGAACGTCTTCCCCCATATAAAGGAGAATATTTTCCGAGTTTATCTAACCTGGCGTTCGGGATCATAATCGGAAGGGAGCAAAATAAATACAGGAGCTTGGGAAGGAGAGTATTTTTAACTGCCGTGATCCTTCCCATCCATGATATTTCTGGTGTATCCCACCTCTGCGAGAACCTTCAGCAAGCCCAATACAAGCCGTATTATTTTCATAGCTAATGAGTATGTGCGAGATCAAGACTAGCAACTAATCTTTGTAAGAACTCAAGTTTTTAACCTCATCTAACTCAGAAAATACAAATGCCAAGGTTTCCATTGTACACTACACCAATCTTTTAGTCCCTTCCAAGCCTCGTTTGGCTTGGAGCTCTTGCAGCATGGTCTGCATCAGGTAAGTTTTAATCTATGAGCCTGGCTCCTATGGTGCCAGGACTGACTCTCCATATGAGCCTGGCGCCATAGGCGCCAGGACTGCACCCAAACAGCCCCTAGCGGGGGTTGTTGGGCTTGCTTGGGGTAACCTGATGCCTGCTTCCGGGGTTGCTGGACTTGGTCTGGGTCCCCGGGGGTAGGCATCATGACACTAACTCATAACATTTCCTCCCCTTAATTATTTCTCTTGCTTTCAAACTTGATAGGATTACATGGGTTATCACCTCACACATATCCTATTGCATTTGGAGTACATGGCCTGATAGCCAGTCCCATATCCTCATTTACTGGAGAACCTTATTAAGATAGCCATCCAATGACATCATCCCACTTTCTTACCCCAGCCTTCTTTTGCTGACTTTTATATACCTCTTTAAATTTTCTTCACACAAACACATACATCCGGCAGGGTGCAAAACATGCACTCCCCGCTAGCCATTGGCTAGTGATAATTGGCTCTTGGCGAGTAAGAAATTATGAGCTGTGATTAGGTGTAGAATTGAGGTGGCCAGTGACTTTCTATGGCTGGCTAGTAGCTTGCAACTTGGATCTATGATGTGTCCTCGCTACAATTTGCTCAAATACCATTTGTTTGAATGTTCTTGTTTAATACATTGCACTGCACAAAATTTGGGGGCGGGCTCCATCAACAAGCCCACCCTTTCTAAATACATAATCCATCCAGGCCCCCCCCCCCATTTAGAGTTGTGGTAAAATGTGGTAATAAAACATCTCACCAACAAATGAGCCTCGAAAAAAACTTGTCTGCAAGGAAATGGCATGTTCCTGCAACTTGACATTTTTACTATCTCAATTATATATCACTATTTTTCAGTCAACGCCCACTTTATTGTATTCGAAAAAAATATCTAATACTCTGCACTGACCATTAGATGGCAGCCTATGCAAAGCATATGAATCTAAGCAGATTCACAAGTCCTGGAAATTGAGTTATGCTGCTCTTGTTAAAGCAGCATAGGATCTTACATGCCCATATACACCTGAACCCAGCCCTACAGATAGGGGGTGTATTGGCCACATTTACTCCCCAGAAAAAAGGCACATACTGCCCAAAAATCAAAATAGGGAGTAAAAATACTCCCAACAAAAAAATAGGAAACTGACATGTAGGGCCTTGTGCCCCTGCTTTCAGCCACACAGCTCCATTGATATGTTTGGAACAGCAGTGTACATTACACCATAGGAAGAAACTACATAATCAGAGGAAAACATGCATCTTTTAATGTGCAAAGGAATAATTACTACAAAAGCTTTGCCGTTTTCCAGTTAAACAATATATTTACTCGCTTATAAAAACACTCCCATTGGAAATTAGACTTACATTTTAAATCCCTAAAAAATCATTTCACTCCCAACTTAAAACATAGGCAGTAAAATACTCCCACCTCAAAATCTTATCTCGAGCACTGCCTGAACCCTTACAGTAGTAAAAGGCCTTAATGGAGCTTAAACATGCTCTCTCGAGCAAGCCAACGTTAAGAGAGCCCAATTATAAAAAGCCTTTTATTCTCTCTTCTGTCATGAACAGGATGGGTTTGATTTAGTAGTGCTAACACAGACACTGAGATTAACATCGCTCATTCCCATATTATAGCGCTGCACAAGACCCATTTGACTGTAGATTTCCTCCTCCTCTCTGGTATGCAGCTGTGTCCTTCTCAGTAGTTTTCAAAAAACTTGGTTTCCCCCCCATTAACTCTTGTGGTACCACACACTGGGCATCATTACGAGTCTGGCGGTATCTGGCTGGTAAATCCACCCAGATACCACCAAACTGAATTACCGTTACCGCCACTTGGTCCGGCAGAATTTCCGTAGTAGTGGTGGTGGTGTCATTGCCTATTTAATTTGAGTCCAATGTGGACTCAATAGGGCTTTTTTTGTAGAATTACCACTGATTTGGCCGATTGTTCGGCGGGAAGTTGGAGGATTTACCTCCAGGACTTTCCTGGAGGCAAATCCTCCACTCCAGGCACAAACGTGTTATTTGGGGTAGTGGTAAAGTTGGCAGTAGCAAGAGTTACCGCCACCTTTACCACTTACTGCCAAACTCGTAATGAGGCCGACTCTCCCTGCTTGATGCTCAAAACAAAAACCGAGCACCTGTCCACTTCCCAACTAACAAAATGCAAACTGATTCCATTAAATAGTTCTCACGTCATTTTGACTCACTGTCATGTTCCCAATCAAGTCTCCATTGCCAAACTCAGCGGTCAGGGAACAGTAGCACTATTTGTATTCTAATCTGACAATACAAAAAATAACTTTTAGGTACAGTTGCAAAAAACATCAATCTCATTTATTCTGTAGATGGTCTATGCCTCCTTGACGAAAGAGGCAAGCTGGTTGCTGGTTCGCAAAGTAATACAAAAGCACACAACTTCCTAATGTTTTCTCCACTCAGATAGCTGAACTCGTGCCTTAACGAGAGAATGAACATTCGCGAAAAACCTAACTTCCACTATTTAACACTGACTCTAGCTAGGTTTTTGGGATGGTGCAGGATTGTCTGCTCCGACGTCCCTGATGCTCCTATGCTGGCCAGAAAAATTGCCACTATCAAGTGTGTGGCTCATCAATCTTTTTTTATTACAAAAAAGATTACAAAAGGAAATGCCTTAACCGATAGTGATAGAGCAAGCAGCTTGTTCCTGCACTAATCAAGTGCAGCAACCTCCATCTGCCATCCTTGAAGGACCTTGCCAAAAGTACAGTACAATGCACTAGAAATTGTAAAAATTATCATGGGACGACGCAGCGTGCCTTTTACAACCTCTATACACAGACATTCCCCCAGCCGGCCGCTTGGTTGCATCAAAGTGGCTGTTGCCTTATTTTGCCCACATGCAACATGGAGTAGCAGACCTGGAAAAAAGGGGAGATGGTTGCTGCTGTCAAACAAAATTGGCATGCACCATACTTTCCTTCCAAAGCTCAACAATAGTGTGAACACTTTTTTTGCATGTGTTAGAAACACAGCAGACTATGGCTTGCTTTCATCTTTGCTTGACTACAGCAGCATCGATTCCCATGAATCTTAGTGGGTTTGTGAGTCTGCTATCAAAGACCTTACAGAGTACACCCACAGACTGAAGTGTTTGACTCTTAGTTAATTGTCACCAGTCAAACTATATGCTTGCCAACTCAATGATCTTTCTTTCTCAGTGGTGGCCCCATGTCGAAATGCTAATTTCATACTCTGAATACAAGTATTGCTATCTTAGGGTCGCTGGGCTGAATTCTTTTTCATTTATTATTAGCTTTAATGTCTGTTGCTGCCATTCTGGTGACACCAGGAAATCATTTTAAAATGGCAATGCGGCTTTCTTTTCACGTAGCAATGCCTATTACCAGACATGCCTCTTGAGGGATGTCACATGACGCCCTTTCGATCTCTTCTGCACCTAATAATTACCCCTCGTCTTATTAAATTTACATACTGAAGGAGAAAGGTGTCTGAGCAAAGCAGCATCTTGTTGGGAAACATTGAGAGCAAATATGGATCAATTAAGCCGAAACATATCCCCACCCCTCACCAAGGCAGAAGTTGCAGCCGACGGAAGCCAAACTACATTATGCAAGCTGCAACTAATATTCCATGGACGCCAGAAACATCTAGAGGCCAAAATAGAACACTAGAAAAAATGGAGCAACCATTAAAGAAAAGGGCTGGTGTAACAGTGTAACACCAATCCAACTGGGGTAGCACTTCACTGGTGAATAATTCGCTTTACACCCACACGCAGACACAGATACCAGAATTTCTATCCTCTATTTTCTCTAGAAGTGAGCAAAGGATTCAATCCTCATTGGATAAGAGAAAGAGAGAGATAGACAAAAGGCATTCTAGAAGTTAGGGTATTGAATCATTAGGGATTACTCACCAACCTGCCCACATTAGGAGCAAGTACCAGCCAAAGACCATCCAAAGATCAGCAGAGTGTACTATGGCAGTTCAGTCCCAATGGATACTGTAATAAATACATAATAAAGAAGCAAACAGGGAAACTAGAGAGTTGTGGGTTTTCCTTACAGGAATATTTCCTATGGACTACACTGCTCTGTTTCACAATTATAACAGTTCCCGCCCAGACGCCAGCATTTTCTTCTAGCTGACTTTGGTTAGGACTAGAGCCCTTTTCCCAGTTTGTACTGTATTGTCCTATAGGAACTGGAGTGTTCATGTGCGCTAGAACTGCAGACTATGGGTCTTTCCAACCGTACTGGGACATGGTAGGTGGTTGAATACCAGTGGATTGCACAAGCCGGTTCGGACAATGAGCCGTTCAGTAAAATCGGTAGCAGTCATACCGGCGCATGCCTACACCCCTCGCCTAAAGCAGCACGGCACTCCTTCAGGTGGGCAATGTTGAACCAGAAGCATCATGATAAAGTATTATTTTCCACCAGAACTAATGAAGTAGGACTACTACCTCCCAGAAATGGTCCTTTTGTGTAAGGTGGGAGGGAATAGCCCACAGGAAGGTCTAAATCAACACCTTCAAGAAAATGTGATGATCAGGTGGCCGATATCCTATAAAAACGAGGATGTGTTGAGTTAGTCAGGAGGGATGCGGTTTGTCTTGCAAGCAAACTAATACATCCCCTTTGTTTTACCATCACCAACAAACACACAAGAATGGAGAAGAAAAGCACTTCACTGAGCTCTACCAGGGAATGCTCTAATCATAAGTCAGTTCCCAAACCACATTGGCCAGGTCCCAGCCCAAGGATACTAGAATTGCTATACACACTGACCTTAGTGTTTTCGATTATTCAAATATCATAGACCATAAAACTATAGTTCGTCAAAATGAGGCCACATCTAGCGTTATTTTCTCCTTTGGCCAGTCGACAACATTGAAAATGCTGATGTTCAGAATTGTGAATATTCACCCTCTGCTTCGGATAATGTGCTGGGTCTATGCAGTGAGATTTTAAGAAGCTTTGTGGAAATGCCCAAGATAGTGAACAGCAAATTGGCTATTGATGTTCAGAATAGGGTCAACATTGTTATCACCAATGTCCCACATCATTCTGTCATTAACCTTGGGAGGGTCTTCGGTATAAGACTCTAGCATGGCTGAGAGGGAAATTTGGTGTCTCAACCATCGTAAGGGAAGACTTGCAACTCTGAAAAAGGATCCACATTCTTGAATGGGTCTCCCATTTGGACTGCATCTTGTTTCACATGGCTGAGGAGAAACATAACTACTGAAACCAGAATAAAGTTTTTTTTTAAAAATTTATTTTATTATTTCAACACACAAAACCAAAAAATACAACTTTACAGGACGTACATAATCAATATCAAACCATCACGTTACGCAGTGTTATTCTCCGTCCTCCCCGCACCCACCCCATAAACTTGAGCCGGCTCATCCTTGTCATCTACAGGAGCGTTGTCGGGAATCGCTGTGCTTGTAGACTCATCTGAGTCTTCTGTTTCATAGTTAACCTGGTGGGGGTTTACCATAGAGGTCACCAATTGTCGCCAAGCCATCAAGGGGCCCGCTTCCTCCTCACCACCCCTGGTAACGGCTTCAAACCATACTGCTGATTCTGCTTCCGCCCATCTCAGGAGGTCTGCTCACGATGTCTCCACCCTGGGTCCATGGGCCGCCTTCCAACCCATTGCAATCCTAAGCTTAGCCAGGATATAAGCCAGGTCCTTCATCTTGCTTATGTACTTTAAATTTCATGGCCTGGGAAAAATCCCGAGCATGCATGCCCAAGCCAACCCCACATCAAGCACCACTCCTCCACCGGCCATCCTAGTCTTTATTTCGACCCAGAATCTGTGCACCTCGGGACAAGCCCACCTCACCACATCTGGGGCATTTCTGTGTGGCCGAGCCTCCAAATCTGGCTATTTTCCCAGGGGTCAGATAAGCCCTGTGGATGACCTGTAACTGGATCTGTTGGAGTCTCGCATTTCGGGACACCTTTTTATGGCACCTTTGAGCTCTCTCCCACTGCCCCTCTGTCATGGGACCTCCTACTTCCTCCTCCCAGTCCTGCCTCAGTTGAAGAAGCTCCTTCCCTACCTTTGCTCTCAGGAGCTCGTATACCATGGATATTTCGTGCCCGCCCTCTGAGACATCATACATCGTTTCCAGGGCGGCATCAGGTTCTTCCGCCAGCACCGTCTCAGGCCACCTCTCCCTCACCCGTTTCAGGATTCTGGTGTAAGTTATATATTGGCCTCTATGCACACCTGTCTCCTCCTGCAACCTCTGGAATACCAATGCCTCCCCTTCCTGCCATATATCCCTGAGGGTGGCCAAGCCTACCGGTTCCCAGTATCTACAGACTGCCTCAATCAACTGAGAGTCGTTTCCACATAGCGCCACCAGCGGGATCTGCAGGGAGAGCGGATCCGGACCCCTACCGTTCTCCATGTCCTGCGCAAGACCTCCCAACCAAGCTCGAGTAGTCTCCCTCTTCCCACCATTTTACTCTTTTGCAGCCACACCGTCTCTCTCAGAAAGTATGGAGCCATGTCACCCTGCAAAAGCCTAGCTTCTGCCGAGTCCTCCGACGACAACCACCTGGCCATAAACAGCTGCCCCGCCAAATAATAAAGCTCAAGTTCGGCAAGTTTATGCCCCCCCCCCCCCCGTCACACGAGTTCTGTAATTTCCACTGAATTGCCCATATGAAGCTCCTGCACACGCCATGAAGTCTCCCAAAAAAACTTCTGGCTATCAAATACGGGACATTCACAAAAAAAATGCAAGAGTCTGGGCAAAACCACCATTTTGAGCAGAGCTGCTCTCCCCATCATAGATAGGGGTAATCTGGACCAGAACACCATACTATTCTTAACTCCCTCAATCGCTTTTTCAGTGTTATGTTTGTGCTCTGCCTCTGTCCTATGATGTTTACTCCCAGATACCTAAATGTCGCAGTCTGCCAGGGTATTTGCAGGACAGGCAGCCTCTCCAACGGGACACTCTTATACCTTCCCAAGGGGAACAAACT
This sequence comes from Ambystoma mexicanum, assembly GCF_040938575.1. Taxonomy (NCBI): domain Eukaryota; kingdom Metazoa; phylum Chordata; class Amphibia; order Caudata; family Ambystomatidae; genus Ambystoma; species Ambystoma mexicanum. Next base: position 1,087,735,065 of record NC_090935.1, on the reverse strand, counting down.
AGACTTCCCGGGGTTCACCGATATGCCCGAGAGGGTGGCATAAGGATCCATCACCTCCAACACATATTGCAGGTTCTCCTCCGGGTAGCACAAATAGAGGAGCATGTCATCTGCATACAGCGATATCAGGTGTGTGCCACTTATCGTACGAATTCCCACCTCCCCGTATTGTTGTCGCAGGCATATTGCCAACGGCTCTAATGCCAGTATGTATAACATGGGTGACCAGGGGCATCCCTGTCTGGTCCCTCTGCTGAGTTGCCATTTGTCTGAAATTGTGGATCCCGTTTTAACTCTCGCTATCGCGGTGCTGAACAACATCTGGACCCACCCGATATATCCAGGTCCCATTCCGCATCTATTCAGGGCAGCTTTCAGCCATGGCCACCGCAACGAGTCAAAGGCTTTCACCGCGTCCCATATACTCTATTGTTTCCAGTATGTCTTGATCCATATCCTCCCCTGTGTCCTCATATAATGGTCTATAATACCTGAGGAACTCCTCATTCACCCCTTCCTGGGTATTACGGGTTCGACCTTCCACATCTCTGATCTCTCTGATCACCGAGCGGGGGGGTCTCCCTCTTGTACAGCCAGGTCAGCAACCTACCCGACTTATCCCCCCCTGCATGTAGCCTCTCTGTGTATTTTTTGTAATTTAATTTACATAATCTATCCCAGAGTCCACTAAAGGTTGACTAAGTCTTATCTTAGCACTGTTCTCACAGGTGGTTTCCTCATTTTGTGTAAGACCCTCCAGCTTTCTTTCCGTTTCCTGAAGTTCCCGTTCGATGCCTCCCTTGGAGCCCTTTAGATTTCGATCTAGCAACCCCACGCACCACCACCTTAAATGCCTCCCATACTGTTCCCATAGAACGTACACTGCCCGTGTTAATTTCAAAATACTCCTCTATGCCTCTCTCAAATCCTCACGAAACCCTGCATCTAGCAATGCCTCAGTTCTGAGTCTCCATGTCGGGATCCGCGCTCTGGGGGGTTGATGACGCCATTCTACGACCAATGGCGAATGGTCGGACAATACCCGGGCCTTATATTCCGCACCCACCATTTCTCCCACTATCTCAGTAGCAGCGAACACAATCTAGCCTCGTGTGCAGGTCATGTGGTGCCACATAGTGCGAGTACTGCCTGTGCGTTGGATGCAGTCTTCTCCACACATCCTGTAGGCCTAGGTCTACCAACATTGTCCCAAGCGCTTTAGCCGCTGGCGCCAGTTTCCCTGATTTATCATCTGACCTATCTATTCTAGGATTCAGGGTACAATTAAAATCCCCCCCCCACACCATCGCGCCACCCACCAGGGGGCTAATCTTGCCGTAGAGGGACCTAAAATAAGCCGCCGTATCATGGTTAGGGGCGTACAAATTTATGATATGCACTTCCCTATTCTCCAGGAATCCCGACACCACCACCATTCTGCCCTCTGGGTCCATTGTCGAGCTAAGCACCTGAAACGACACGTGCGGCGCCACCCATGTGATCACCCCTCTTGCATATGCCGAATACGTGGCCCTCATGACATTACCCCTCCATTTTCGCCTGACCACCTCCAACTTTTCCTTTGTGAGGTGAGCTTCCTGTAACAAGGCTATGTCAATCCGCATCCTCTTTAAATACATCATCACTTTGTTACGATTTAGGTAACTGTTAAGGCCCCGCACGTTCCAGGTCACCACTCTGAGATTACCCGATCTACTCGGTATATTCACAGTCCACCTCTCCCTTCGATGCTTCCTCTGACAGCCCGTTTACCGACTCTTGCCCTTCCCAACCTCAACAACTCCCCCCTCCCCGGTCCCCCAACTACACCCCACTGCACACAACCCAACCCCTCCCCCCCACCCTACCCTACCCTACCCCAACAAATGCCGAGCTCCATCCCTGGATCTCAGGCCCACCCGTGCCTCGTTCTATCTCGAATACGAGGACTAGGACCCCGCGGGGCGTCACCAATCTAACAGTGACCTAACTAAATATACTACTAGTGGGTTCAAGGGGTGTCCCCTAGGTGCTCCCATTCTTCTATTTTAGGATTGTTACGTCCTACGGATCCCGTCAGCTTACACTGCAGCGCACTCCCCACATGCTTTATTTAACTCTATATTCAAGTCCCAATGCCTTAGCCATTCCACCAAATACAACATGGCCGCGTGCTACTTATCTTCCGCAGGTTCCGTCTGGACATCCGGTTCCTGAGGGCGGCCCTGCATATCCAGCCACTCCATAGCATCCTGCGGCGTATCGAAAAACAGATTTATTCTTATAGAACACTTTCAACTTGGCTGGATAGAGCAGCATATAACGAAGGCCCGCTGCTTTTAGTCTCCTCTTCACTGATCCAAAGTTCATCCTGCTACGCTGTACATGCAACGTGTAGTCCGGGTACACCGTGATCTTTGCCGCTCCCTTTTCGATCGTTCCCCCTTCCGGAAAAATTCATGTATCTTCTCAAGATCGCGGTAATTCAGAATCTTTGTGATCAGCGGACGCGAGTGGGGATGGGGGGGGTGGTTCCTGGGGGCGGTCTCCTTGTCAGGGCCCTGTGCGCCCTTACCGCGAACCCCCAGGTCAGCGCACCGCCTGTTATCTCCTGCAGGAGCATAGTTTCCACATATTCAGTAGGGTTAGGCCCTTCCATTCCCTCTGGCAAGCCAACAATACAAATGTTATTACGTCTAGGACGCCCTTCTGCCTGCTCTGTCTTCCAAGTTGCTCAACCGCTGCATGAGGTCATGGAGCTCCACTTCATGTACGGCACACGCCACCACGTTCGGGGCCATCTCCTTCTCCAAGGTCTCAGTGCGCTCCGCAATCGTCTGCACATCTTGTCTCAGCAGGTTAACTTCCTCTTGGACCTCTCCGATCTTGAGGTCCAGGCCTACTTTCAGATCGTTCATTGCCAGGCCCAATTTAGTCTCCCAGGCCACTTTCAAGTCAGCAATCGCTACCAGCACCTCCTGGATCGTGCCCGGTGCCTCCGCCACTGTTGTGGGAGTCTCCTTGCTCTTGCCCCCCTCCACACCTGGGGGCGACTTGGCATAGGCCTCCATCATGGGCTGTTTAATCCTGGGTCTGGCAACATTCGAGGACATCCTGCTATGCTGTCTGGGCCCCGAGCCAGCCGCGTCTATCTACTCACAAATGTCCGCGTGGCCACAGGCCACTCTTAACAGTATATGGGTCGTTGCGAACATGTCTATGGGTGTCCTTGTCGCTCGCCTCTAGCCCTGAACGGGTTGTGTTCTCCCACGTACTACAGCCCGCTCGGCGTCATGACTCCGGCCTTTGCCTCATTTCTTCAGTGTTTCGTCGATCACGAGGCCACTCGACCCACAGTGCAGTCCCGAATGTCTTGCTGCCGTACCCAGGCTCAGGGGGATCATCTTAAATTATATCTGGGGACCAGCAAATGTCCCAGATTAGCCTCCATGACGGGCCTGTTTCAATAGTCTATAATAAAGTTCCATCAGCTTCAGGACTAGATCACCCCGCTCAGTGTTATACAACTCTGTAGGGCTCCACGATATTGTGTTTTCCCTCTACCTCCAGTGCTTCAGGGGGATGGTCCCCTGAATCATGCCTAATCCTCTGCATCAAGCGCTCATCGCAACTTCAGCGGCCGCCCCTGCCATAGGCAGCCCAGCATACAGATCTTTAGTACGTATGTAATATTAGTGTTAATCGACCGACTTTCCCTTTTGGGTCTCTCCAGTCACTCCGTGCGGTCAGCCGCAACGTTCTTCAATGCCGCCGCTGCCGCTCATTCACTCGCATTACCCCAGGGTCTTCTGTTACCTTGTCGCAACACACGAGCAGGCACTGTGTACCGAGCGCAACATTCGCTCGTTCCTCATCCAGGTGCACTGCTACAATGTATCTTCCTTAATTTTTCTCCGACATTCCATCTAGTTTAATTGCGGGCCCAGCGTCAGCCACCAGTCTGCATGGAAGGTTTCGTCAATTACCTTCCATGCATATTTAGGATCTCGATCGTCGTTAGGCAAAGCCAGAGCGCTGCCCGGACAGGCCACCTCTCTTCATCTGCTCCTCCACACCACGGCCCCTCTGGGACTGAAACTAAGCACAAGATCGTGGCATGCAAAGTGGGTGTCTTCCAGGCCTTCTGTTAGTTATAGTCGTAATGCTTCCATGGCCCTTGTTGTTCTCTTTGTTCTCGCCGCCATTTTGTTTCAACTTTCTCGATCAGGACTCGCGGCGAACAAATGAGTAACTTTGTATTCGTGCATCACACATGCACCAAAAGTTCAACGAATGCAGCCACCACATTCATAATCGAGGATGTTGATTCTCAGTGACGACAGGGATCCGTGCACGCACTCTCCCTCCAGGATCAAAGGAGCTCCTCCGGAGCACGTCCCCTTACATGGCCGTCCTAGCCACGCCCCCAACCAGAATAAAGTTAACAGGTTTTATAAAGCAATAGTAAAACATAAGACATGGAAATTGTTTCAGGATGGGGGCGGTGCTGAGCAGCCACAAGATGGCTGACGATCTCTGAGCTCCTGCGTGAGGCACCCAATTAATATGCTATAGAGGCTATCTAGAGTGCATCTGCAGAGTGAGAACGCCCAGCTGTGGACCGGAGAGAATCTCCAGCGTGATATGTGTGAGTTGCACTGAGCAACAACAAGCAGTTTTCCTACAGCGCGATTTTCTCGCTGCAGCAGCCTCCTGTGCATGGAGACAACCGTTAAACCTTGCGGCTGGCAGAGGGACAGGGCGGACTCTCATTCGGAGACGTGGCAAAGGGAGCCCCTGCTGGATGCCTTCTGGTGTGCCAACGACAACAGAGGGCGAAAGCGGGAGATGCTGCATGGTGATCTCCTTGTGTGCAGAGCATGGCGGTGGGACGGCACCGGCGGAGGACTTCAAGCCGGGAGCGGATGAGCATGGAGAAGCACAAATAAGGTACCGGTGTACGCAACAGCCCACTTCGTGTGCACCCGCTCTCCTCTCCTCCCCCCTGCTGGCCTCAACGTGCTCATAGTACTTGAGAAAGACAGAGGCACCGTCAGTGAATTAACACCACTAGTCATAGATAATCAAACGGCCCTCTCCCCCTCTGTATTTGGGCTTATCTATAGTGTTCTGAAGGACGGAAGTGCCGGCAGCATGTAAACTCCATTGAATATGTGTAACGCAACAGTGATTGTAACTTCCCCATTGATACAAGAAGAGTATACTTTGGATTGATTAGGACGCACAGACTATTATGAAGTCCATTGAGCAGGATATGTGCAGGGCCCCCAGGTGGCACCGCAGAGCTGGGAAGGCGCAGAACTGTCAGTGTTTTACAAAAGACTAATAATTTATGATAATGCTGTGTGACCCGATACTGGGAATGCATACCCCTTCCTATAGTTCATGGTAGATTTGTGGTGCGATTTAGATCTGTGGCAGTGGTGGTACTTGTGTACCTCTGCACCAAACAAATGCACGGCTACTGAGCCTTTCACCTGAGAGACACTACCTTATAGCCTGGTACCTTGAACTTGCTGCATTACACAAACCAGAACAGAACAATCCAAAAAATACAAGCAGGGGCTATTGGTGTTAAAGAAGAGGGAGGCATTGTGAATTGCAGCTATGCCCAGAGGAGGAGGAAGCCACAAGAGGCAAAATACACTTGATGCGTACGCGTGTCAAGTCACTCAGCTCAAGACAGGAGTAGCGTTACCTGAAGCGCAAACCCCAGAGGCTCCCAGTCTCAAATCATGGACAACATGCAGGCTGGTTTGCTACCCTTTTAGGCAAGGCTCATGCATTTCACCTACACTTTATAACGTGTTCACAAAGCTACTCTTCGATATTCTTGACTATTTGGGTGTCAGCTATACTAACTATGCAGATGACACCCAAATACTCATCCCCATCACCAGTGACTACGTGACCGACTCTAAAGCCTTAAACTATGTCTATCAGGTCATTCAGCCTTGGATGGCGCACATTTGGCACTGTCTTAATGATGAAAAGACAGCTACTCATTCTAGGCTCCCACTAGACTCAATAGACTGGATCCAGCCTTTAAATCATTTGTTATTGATGGCAATACCATCAAGGTATCCAATGACATGAAAACCTTAGGCATCTCGATTCCACCCTGTCTCTTACTAGACAAACTAATGCTGTGGTTTCTGCATCAGTCTATACATGTAAACTTATTACAGCATGTAGACCATTCCATACCACCGCTAACTGCATCATCCTTGCTAGAACCCTCATTATGTCTAAAATTGACTATTGCAATGCCCTTTACTTAGGGACTAGTCAAAGGAACCTTAACACGTTACAGGTAACCCAGAATAATGCCATCAGGGCAGCCCTCAATATTTCCAGGAAACAACATATCTCTGACACCAGACACAGCCTACACTGGCTTCCGGTTACTGAAAGAATCTCCCTCAAAACTCTAGCACTAACACAAACTAACCAAGCCCCTGAATATTTGGCCAACCGTTTTACACCCCTTACCTCCACCCGCCCTTTCAGATCAGCCCAAGCTCACTCTCCGTCTATGCCAAGATTCAAGTTGCAGAAAGCAGGTGGGTCCAGGTTCCCAGTCCTCGCCTCTAAATTATGGAATTCACTTCCCAACCCACTCAGATCTGAACCCTCTTATCACTCATTCAAGAGTAAAGCGAAATTGTGGCTTCTTGCGCAGGACTCGATAAGCCCACACCTGTCCTTATGTCTACAATAACTTACACTGTGCCGGCTACTTGACGGGCCGGGTCGTTTGGAACTACTGACCTGTCCTTTACATTGTAACTTATTGTGTAAATATACTGTATAACTCACTGTAAAATGGTTTGCTATAATGTATGTATCCTTTCACCCCAGTATTACCTTGTACATAACCCTAAGTATACTGCATCATGCAATGTTTTATTGTGACCTGCATATTTTGTAACCTGTAAACTTTAGGAAATGCGCCCAGATGCCTCTGGGCCAGGTGCGCAATATAAATGAACAAATACAAATTTCTACACAGTTTAAAATGATTTTGTGAAATCAGTAGGAAACTAGTTAGCATAGATGCCAACTTTTCACAGTGGGCTTGAGGGTCACTTGTGCGTTGTTTCCCACACTCGAAAAATGTGTAAAATTTACACAGCTCCACTTACCCCAAAAGAACAAAATGTGCCATGAGGACAATTACATTAGAAGAAGAAACCACCACAATTAACTTTTTTTAATGGTGTTTAACAGTGCAGAAAAGCATTTGCCACAATAAACTTGATAGTTCCTTAGTTAACTGTGATTTCATGCATTCATTTTGCTATTTGTATAGTGCCTTTCACCATAATTATGGTCCCAAGTTGGTTGAACGCCCTCCGAGGGGCTTCAGTCCAAATTTTGGAAAATTGTGAGGTTATATTATGCGATATTGAAGCCCTTACTCCATGTAACGCGACGACAGGGACTAGGAGGAAGACGCTCCCAAGGCTGTTCTCCATTTATCACCATCCAGGTATGACAGTACCACACTACTCTACATTGCGAGGAATGACATGTACCAGTTGAACCCGAGTAGAACAGGGGGACCGGCTGTCATTATTACTGTAGTAAAATATTGGCTTAAGTAAAGAATGTAAGCCATATTATAGAACAGCATGTAGCATCCGTACCAGACCCTTTTACTATCAAGGTCAAATTTGTGGGGAAGGAGTTCTTGAATAGCAGAGTCAACCATTATTTTTTGGCCCGCATTATGGCTAAATTCTGGGCTTAACTTGGACAAGCTACACTGGGAACCGTAGTACATCGCATGCATAACCCAGAGAGAGTTTTCAGTGCCAATTAACATCATGGTCCCCGTTACAGGTTATTGTAAAATATGACCACCATGTCCGTACCGAACACCGACGACGTGTTATTCCCCCCCCCCCCTCCCTGGGAATTAGCGCTCTACTTACAAGAAGCACCTTCTACTCCACTCGCTATTAATCAAGTTTGAAGTGTGGTAAGCCTCATCTAGTCAAAGAAATACTTAGGTAGAGATGTTTGCTCAGCGTATGATCTGGGCCTAACACAACTGACTGTGCACGTTGTGTTTACATCTTTCCCCCTTTTTTCCATCAGGTTATAGTTAATTCATAACAAGAAGGAACCCCTCGAGGTCTGCAAATCCGGTCGAACCAAATAGTTTTTAAGAGAATCGACACTATACAAGTCTGGTTAACGATACACCATTCGAATATTGAAGCAAAACACCTGAAGAATTTCCCTTTACAAGATTTACATATTTTTTGGGAATGAAACATGTCGGGACAATGATACCGTGTGATTACTTACACGCTCACAATTGAGCATTCAGAGCTTGTATTTACTAAAAGATACTGAGTAATCCTGCGAACAAATATAAGGATTAAGCACTAGACAGCTGAATGTTACATTGATGTAGCTCTGCTAGTAGTGAAAATTGATTTTTTCTGATTTGTACAGTGGTTTCTTAATATGTTTTTATGAAATCAAAGTGTATTGTCTTGTTTCCTTGATGATTCTATAAATATGTTTTTGAATTTTGTCAGCGATAGAATTAAGGTGGAGGTTTGTTTTTGTTTATCTTGGTGGATTTAGTTTATATATTTTCCCCTCCGCTTCCCTCCCCTTTTTTTCAATTCTTTTTTTTCAATTTGTGTTATTTTTCTGTTCTTTATGTTGGTAACGAATTTGAGTGATGCTTTTTTAAAGATAATATTGTATACCTATTGAGGCTATACAATTTTAAGAACAGAATAAAATTTGGTATAATTAAATAAAAAAATGTTTTATATATATTTTTTTTCTAACTATGGGTCCAAAATTGTAATTTGGTTCGAGCTGTGATGTTTCACATCCTCCAGGGGGCATTTTGAGCAATTATCTCATCAGAGAGGGGTGAGAGTGAGGTAGCAGGATCTCTTTTGTACAATTTCATATGTGTGTGAGGGGCAAGGTCCTGGCCTCTGTTTAAAAAAAAAAAAAAAACAGTCCTAATTCAGTTTGAAGGTCATTAGCGCGGTATCCCCGCAGGACTTGTTCCACGAACCCATCCGGGTGCTTGTAGGACTTCATGTTTGTATTTCCATAAGGGGAAAGTTATAACATCTGTTACAGTTCAGAGTTGAGTACGGACATTTTTAGTTGGTAAAACAACAAGCAAATTCCAGAGTGCTGAAATCTGACCAAATTGTCTGGAACTTCATTTTTGCCAAAATTGAATTGTAAATAAATTAGCAATGAGTGCTGACAAAGTGATCAATTTCGATGACAAATATATCACCAAGCTTTTAGGAAGAGCTTCCATCTTCTCAGAAGGGGGGGCGAAGGTTTGCTAATTTCCAATCTAAGTAATTGGGACGAGTTATTACAGCTTAAAAAACGTCTCATTAGAACGGAGCTTCACGGCTCCATTATGATAGAATATCTGCGAGCCGGTACCCTCCCACAAGGACGTGTCCATAATGAGCCACGGTTATTCTTAGACAACAAAGATTTTTGTCATCAAATGGAGCTACATTGCCAATAAGTGTGGGGGGGATTGGCTAATTCTCATCATAGATACTGCCAATGAAATGTCCATCAAAATTACAGCAGAGTTACTGACTATGGAGGCTGAAATTAAGAAACTAGTCCCTTTAGATACCTTCAAACGCAGATTAGATGAAATTCTGAAAGAGGTCAGATTTTAAAGATCATACAACAAAATAAAGGATGAAAAAAGACCTCACAGAGTTCTCACATAAAAAAGCCTTCAGATACACTCAGGAAGGATATGATCCGTTCAAAAACCAAGCAGTTCAGTTCCAAAAACAATGTAAGGTACATTTCGGAAATACTTCATACACATCGAGTCGTCAGGCAACAAAAGCACCTCATTTCCAAGGGCACAGAGGAACAATAGTAGACCCACAAGACAACAAGGATGAGGCAGACGAAATGGTGGCGGACGCCCCAATTGCATTAGATCCAACAGAGGTCGGTCAGGCCCCCCACCTCAAAGGCAGCGTTTTTTAAAGGAGGAAGCACAGAACGAGGATAGGGACTATGCCACACGCCAAACCAGGAGCACATGGGATTATTAGTTTACCTGTCCAAATATACCCAGTCTAAAACAGAAGATCTACTGAATAAAGGTTTAGGCTTTGTACCTACTATGCCTTACGATGGCTTTAAATTAAGAGCAGAAATCCACCAGTTATTTCGAAAGATCCATCTGAAACAGTTTTTCTATGAAAATTCTTATGACAAAGAAAAACAATAGCGGTCTTAAGAATCCCTCTAGTTTCTGTACCCCTGCCTCAGGTCTGACACCCGAAGCACAGGTCTTTGAGAAAAGAGTGCTGTCCGAATTAAAACTGTTGGAACAGAATAATACTACTGCGCATCAGTTTCAAAACTTGTCACGAATAGAACGCTTAGCCTTACAACGTCTGAAGGACAATGCCGAAATAGTACTGCGAAAAGCAGACAAAGGTGGTGCTATAGTACTCCTAGATTGGGATCCTTATATTTCAGAATGTAAACGTCAACTAGATCAGACATTCTATGTAAACATCAATTAGAAGATCAGACATTCTATAAAAAAATTCAAGAGGATCCAACACCACGATTGAAGTCTATTATAGAAGAAAAAAATCAACAAAGCACTCGCAAGAGGTTGGATATGCAAACAAGAACATGAATTTTAAAAACGACTATACCACAGTTATACATCTTACCCAAAATTCATAACTCAGTATCCAACCCCCCCTGGGCGCCCGATTGGGTCTGGTTTAGGTTCACTTTTAGGACCTTTGTCAAAATTTGCCGACGCCTACTTAAAACCTTTCCTACGAGAAATGTATTCTTACATCCAGGATACTAAGGAGGTCATAACATTGATTGAGAATTATCCATTCAATGGTCAGACCCAAATGGCTTGTCGGTCTTGATATTGTGTCTTTATACACATGTATTCCTCAAGACCTTACTTTAGAGGTGCTTAAAGATGTTCTTTTAACTAAAAGAACAGTAGGCGAGTGTCCCAACAGTTTCATCTTATGGTGCGCTTGAAAGAAAATTTCTTTAGCTTTAATCAAGAACTGTTCCATCAAATCCACGGGACAGCCATGGGTTTGTAGGTGGCTCCGTCGGCAGCCAACCTGTTTGTTGAACATTTTTAGAAGAATGTTATCTATGACCCCTCCAATCCATTTTTGTCCCATCTACAGATTTGGAGAAGGTTCATGGATGACATTTTATTAATTTGGGATGGCAGTGCTTTGGAACTGGAAGCATTTTTGAGTTGGCTTAATGGACAGAATAAATTCCTAAAATGTACAGCTACAAGTAGTGTGACTGAGATCAACTTCCTTGATTTAACCATTTGGGCCGACACCACTGATAACACCTTAAAGGTTAAAGCGTATCATAAGGCCATCGACCGTAACTCTACTCCATTTGATAGTTGTCATCCGAGACACACGAGAAAATTTCCCTGTAGGACAATTTTTCAGATTAAAGCGGAATAGTTCAGACACTAATACGTTTGAACAAGAAGCAGCAGTCCTAGGCGCTAAATTAACAGCAAGAGGATAACCTAAAAAAATTGTAAAGACAGACTGGAAGAGCGCAATAAATAACAGAAGCCCTTTTAGAGTACAGAACAAAAGCTAAGACTGAAGACCAAATAGTTTTTGTGAGCACATTTAATCCTCTTTCCAACAAAGTTAATGCCATTATAAAACCCAACTGGCATATATCAAGTGGAGGCGAATGCCCTCTTAAATGCCTGTTATGCGCGTTTAAAAGAGGTCCAAATATTAAAGATCTTGTGACAAAGAATGACATCTCTACCAAACAAGTCCAGAAGATGCTCACTGAAACTTGAGGCATGAGCAAACCCACAGGTCATACTCCGTGCGGCACATGCAGCTGTTGTGCCAGCACTAAATGTACTAAAGAGGTCGATTTGGGCTTGAAGAAACCGTGGCTTCCACGCCAATTCATGAATTGTAATTCAAAAATGGTCATTTATGTTATCTGGTGCCCGTGTCGTAAAATCTATATTGGCATGACAGAAAGAAAAGTCAAGCAAAGAATCACAGAGCATAAAAGTTGTATACAGAACCGGAATGTAACTGCTCCAATGGTAGGCCATTTTTTGGCTATGGATCATACACCCGAGTCACTTACGTGGAGTGTGCTTTTACAGTTGAATTCAGTAGAATAAACATCAGCTAATAAGAAAAAACGACTTAACCAAGAACAAAGACTAATCTAGCTTTGTAATTCGGTAGAGACCAGTCTAAATGAATCGATAGACTGGAAATCTTTGTAAGTTAGGTGTAGTAAAGTTGTCATATCTTTTAGAGTAACACATTGACATCAGTCCACAGAGTGGTACTTTCTCGTATGTAATACTGTAAATGTCACTTTTTGAACACACTATCTTCTCCCATTGACCTCTAATGGAGAATGAGGTGGCATGTTGCCAGTTTTTCTAACCCGAGATGAGTACTTAAATGATTGCTTCGTCTACATATGACACATGCTCAATAGTAAGCCAGTAAAAATGCTGTATTTATTTGGAAGCACGTAGTAATATCATGCAATTTTAATATGCATAAACCGACCTATCATGTTAAACATTGGAGGCATGTAAGGCACAGAACGCGCATTGTGCGAACGCATTATAGTGTTTAAGTCTGAATGGCCGTCAGATGAGTTCTACTTCCTGTTGTTAGAGTAGAGCTAAATGCAGTGTCGAAGAGGCAGTTACCCCAGAAGATCCAACCGCAAGAACGGCTAGTGACAGAACGCTGCGAGCCCGCATTAACAGCGCCTTGGCAGAGAGGTAAGAAACTACACGTTATACATTTCTGTACGCGTGTAGACGCAGAGCTCTAAATTTAAAACGCGAGGGTTAGAAATATGCTCTTGCCCGATGCCAAAGAACCAAGTGGTGTTACAACTCACCAGCGCATATGTTGGTGCTCTATCTTCCAACAACAGTTTAAGGAAAGCATGCTGGCAGCGTGAGACTTGTAAACAGTGCAGTGTGCCCACTTAGTAACGGCGACCTATGCATCACAGGCGGCTGGAATAAGCCCTAGAGAGTAGACATGCAGCCACTCTATAAAAACCAAGAGCTAAGGTAAAATTTGCTTGTATTTACTTGTTTTTTAACAGCTATATTTAAGAAGCTCTAGAAAGGAGCCAGCCCAGAAGAATCTAATTGAAGCCCTTACTCCATGTAACGCGATGACAGGGACTAGGAGGACGACCCTCCCAAGGCTGTTCTCCATTTATCACCATCCAGGTATGACAGTACCACACTACACTACATTGCGAGGAATGACATGTACCAGTTGAACCTGAGTATAACAGGGGGACCGGCTGTCATTATTACTGTAGTAAAATATTGGCTTAAGTAGAGAATGTAAACCATATTATAGAACGGCATGTAGCATCCTTACCAGACCCTTTTACCATCAACGTCAAATTTGTGGGGAATGAGTTCTTAAATAGAGTCAACCGTAGTACATTGCATGCATAACGCAGAGAGAGTTTTCTGTACCAATTAACATCATGATCCTTATGCAGAATATTATGAAGATCGTTAAAGGTTATTGTAAAATATGACCACCATGTCCGTACCGAACACTGACGTGTTATTTCCTTTTTTCCCCCCCTAGGGAATTAGCGCTCTACTTACAAGAAGCACCTCCTACTCCACTCGCTATTAATCAAGTTTGAAGTGTGGTAAGCCTCACCTAGTCAAAGAAATATTTAGGTAGAGATGTTTGCTCAGCGTATGATCTGAGCCCAACACAACTGACTGTGCACATTGTGTTTAATTCTTTCCCCCTTTTTTCCATAAGGTTATAGTTAATTCATAACAAGAAGGAACCCCTCGAGGTCTGCAACTCTGGTCGAACCAAAAAAAAAAAATGTTTAAGAGAATCGACACTATACAAGTCTGGTTAACGATAAACCATTCGAATATTGAAGCAAAACCCCTAAAGAATTTCCCTTTACAAGATTTACATTTTTTGGGGAATTAAACATGTTGGGACAATGATTCTGTGTGATTACTGACACGTTCACAATTGAGCATTCAGAGATTGCATTTATTAAAAGATACTGAGTAATCCTGCAAACAAATATAAGGATTAAGCACTAGACAGCTGAATGTTACACTGATATAGCTCTGCTAATAGTGAAAATTGCTTTTTTCTGATTTGTACAGAGGTTTCTTAATATGTTTTTATGAAATCAAAGTGTATTGTTTTGTTTCCTTGATGATTCTGTAAATGTGTTTTTAAATTTTGTTAGTGATAGAATTAAGGTGGAGATTTGTTTGTATATCTTGGTGGATTTAGTTGATCTATTTTCCCCTCTGCTTCCCTCCCCTTTTTTTCCAATTCTTTTTTTTCAATTTCTGTTTTATTTTTCTGTTCTTTATGTTGGTAACAAATTTGAATGATGATTTTTAAAAAGATAATATTGTATACCTATTGAGGCTATATGATTTTTAAGAACAGAATGAAATTTGGTATAATTAAATAAAATAAAATATATATATTTTTTCTAACTCTATGGGTCCAAAATTGTAATTTGGTTCGAGCTGTGATGTTGCACATCCTCAGGGGGGCATTTTGAGCAATCATCTCAGAGACAGGTGAGAGTGAGGTAGAGGGATCTCTTTTGTACTATTTCATATGTATGTGAGGGGCAAGGTCCTGGCCTCTGTTTAAAAAAAACCCAGTCCCAATTCAGTTTGAAGATATTATGCGTGTGCCCATTTCAGCCATTAAATTTGTGTGAGGGTGGCCAAGACCCTGCTAGTCATCCATGTCTGAATGACGTGTGGATGGGCGCAGCGCTGGTATATTATGAACTAAACGGGTGGATTGTGTTTAAGGAGACAGAATTGTGTGGGAAGCGAACAATTCGAATTTTTTTTGGTACGGTAGCTTCATTTTTATGGCAGAGGTGTTGAGCAATATTGTTTGTGTTATATGTGAGTGCAGGATGTGTGGAATGAGCCCGTGCCCCCAATCAGTTACGAAGGTGCAGTGTGCAGCAGGAGTAATGTGTTAGCTATACAAACCATGTCTACATCCTGGGTTCCATATATCTACTTTGCACAATTGGGCTAAATACAGGAAATGGCTGACTAACCATAAAAGGGCTAAAAGCAAGGTATGGAACAAGTTACTTACCTGTAACTGTTGTTCTCCAGCATGGGTCTGGCATGGATTCACATGCTCATGAATATTCCCCGTCGTCAGGCTGGGAATCCTCGGTAAAGAAAAAACCAGTATCAGTTTAGTTTCTGATCTGTCTTTCGTAGTAGTAACCAATCACTGATCTCTGTGTCATACTGACCACAGTCAATGACTGCCCTCTAACTAAGCCCCGCCTCTGGCAGCCATCTTCAGATTTGGTAGCACGTGAAGTGGCAGTATGACCAAGTGAAGAGCCGCAGAGGGGTAGGCGGGAGGGTTCGCATGTGAATCCATGCCAGACCCATGCTGGAGAACAGTTACAGGTAAGTAACTTGTTCCTTCTCCAGCATGGGGTCTGGCATGGATTCACATGCTCATGAATAAAGAATACATAGCAGTACACACATGCACAACCACGGGAGGTGGGAAAGGCTCAGCATTAAGCAAATCTTACCTCCTCACCAGGCTCACCTTAGGCAAACAGGTTGCGCAGCACTGCTTGGCCGACCCTGGACTCCTCCCTGGAATCCCGATCGACGCAGTAGAATTTCGTGAAGGTGTGCGTCGACCTCCACGTAGCAGCCCTGCAGATGTCCAGCAAGGGCACACCAGATAGGAACGCCGTGGTAGCTGCGATCGCTCTGGTGGAATGGGCTCTCGGACGGCCAAGCAGGGGTCGGTTTGCCAACCGATGACAGTACATGATACAGCCGGAGAGCCATCTGGAAATGGAAGCCTTCGAGAGCGCCTTCCCCTGATTGACAGGTCCAAAGTTCACAAAGAGTTGTGACGTCTTCCGAAAACCCTTTGTGCGGTCCACGTAGAACTTCAGCGCTCTAGCCACATCCAGCGAGTGCAGAGTCCTCTCAGCCGGCGACGAAGGCGACGGGAAGAAAACAGGCAACACCAAGGGTTCGTTGAGGTGGAAGACCGACGGCACCTTGGGCATGAAGGAGGGGTGCGTCCTGAGCACTACCCTTGTGTCGTGAAAAGTCAAGTACGGGGCCTTGCAGGAAAGGGCCTGGATCTCTCCCACCCGTTGTGCGGAGGTGATAGCCACAAGAAACGCTGTTTTCCACGACAAGAACCTCAACGGGGCCGAGTGCAGAGGCTCGAACGGAGGTCCCATGAGCTTGGACAGCACCACGTTGAGCTCCCACGCCGGGGCCGGAGCCTTCACCGGCGGGAACGATCTGAACAGTCCCTTCATGAATTCTTTCACCAGACGATGAGACCACAAGGACGTCCGCCCCGTAGTTCTGGTGTATCGGGAGATTGCCGCAAGATGAATTTTGATGGACGCGTGCGCCAGTCCAGCTTTGGCCAGCGTCAGTAGGTACGGCAGTACTTGGGGAGCCGTAATCCGTAGAGGGTTAATCTTCTGTGCGTGGCACCAGACAGAGAACCTCTTCCATTTGTGTCCGTAGCATTTAAGAGTCGAGGACGCCCTGGCCTTTGCAAGAACCTCTCTGCAGTCGGCCGGTATGTCGTATCCTCCAAACTCTAACACTGCAGGAGCCAGGCCTGCAAATTCAGCGACTTCGGGTCGTGATGGAGGATGGCGCCTCCTTCCCTGGAGAGCAGATCCGCGTCCACTGGCAGCTTGATTGACGGGGACGCTGAAAAATCCAGAAGGTCCGGGAACCATATCTGCCTCGGCCACGCAGGTGCGACGAGGATCATCCTGCACCGGGACCTCTTGAGCTGGTTGATGAGCCTGATCAGCAATGGAGGGAACGCGTATAGGAACAGGCCCTCCCAGGGGAACGCGAAAGCATCGCCCATGCTCCTCGGCTGGGGAAACCTGCTGGCGAACCTCCGGCACTTGGAGTTCGTCGCCGTCGCGAACAGATCGATCTGGGGTGTGCCCCACCGTCGGAAGAGGCGGTCCACTAGATCCTGTCGTAGTTCCCACTCGTGGCACGAGCGCAGCTCCCTGCTGAGTGAGTCGGCAATGGCGTTTTTTTTATCCCTGCCAGATGAAACGGCACCAGAAACATCCCTTGGGCGACGGCTCAATGCCACAGGTCCTGGGCCTCCCTGGACAGGGCTGGGGACCTGGTTCCGCCCTGTTTCCTGATGTAGAACATGGTGGTGGTGTTGACGGTGAAGATCCTCACCACCTTGTCCTTGAGGGACGGAAGGAAGGACCTGAGGGCCCAAAATACTGCACGGAGCTCCAGGACGTTGATATGGAGGGACTTCTCCATCGGGAGCCAAAGGCCTCTCGCGTGCAGATTTTCGGTGTGTGCTCCCCAACCTTCCAGGGAGGCATCCGTGGTCACTGTCTCCTGGTGGCCGGGGGTCTGGAAGTCCATGCCCGCCGTCAGATGCGCGCGGGTGCCCCACCACCGGATTGCTCGTCGGAAACTCTCGTCGAGTGTGATTCTCTCCTCGAAGCTGCCCGTCGTCTGGATCCAGCACGCGTCCAGGAACTCCTGCAACGGGCGCATCCGGAGCCTGCACAGGGGGATGAGGTAGATGCAAGAAGACATCATTCCGAGGAGGGACTTGATGGACCTCACCTTGGCCGCGTCCGCAACCAGCATCTGCTGCACCTTGCCCAGAATGGCCCTCGTCCTTTCCTCCGACGGGGAGGCCAGAAGGGACACTGTGTCGAGCTTCGCTCCCAGAAACAGTGCGTCTTGCGCGGGCACCAGGTGGGACTTGGCGTAGTTTACGGAGAATCCCAGGTCCATGAGAAGTTGGACGGTCCTTGCCGTGTGCTCCACAGCGAGCTCCCTCGACTTGGCTCGGATGAGCCAGTCGTCCAGGTAGGGGTAGACGTGGATCCCCTCTCGGTGCAGCTGCGCCGCCACCGGTGCGAGGCACTTGGTGAACACCCTGGGTGCCGACCGTAGTCCGAACGGAAGGGCTCTGAACTGATAGTGACGTCCTTGGACCACGAACCTGAGAAACTTTCGGTGTCCCTTTAGGATGGGAATATGGAAGTAGGCATCCTCCAAATCCAACGACGACAGGAAATCGCCCTCCTCCAGCTGACCCAGGACGTGTTGGAGGGTGACCATCCGGAACTTCTGTGCCTTGATGAATTTGTTCAGTCGTCGTAGGTCCAGGATGGGACGCCATCCTCCCGTCTTCTTCTTCACGAGGAAGTATCTTGAGTAAACTCCGGAGCCCCGAAGCCTCTTTGGGACGAGTTCGATGGCTCCCTTCCTGAGCATCGCCTTTACCTCCAAGAGAAGTTGAGGGACGTGAAGTTCTTTCCTGGCCACAGGGGGGACGCACGGGCACCTTCTTTGAAACTCGAGCGTGTGGCCCTGGGCTAGGGCGTCCAGCACCCAACGGTCGGTGGAGATGGACTCCCACACGCTGACGAAGCTCGCCAGCCGGCCTCCCACCGGGGTGCTTCGGTGGGGGCCCGACCCCACGGCCGGTTCAGTCCTGCTTCGACGAGGCTTTGCCGCCTTGACCTCCTTGGCGACGACGGCGGGGTCCGCCTGACTTGCCTCGTCCCCTGTAAGCTTCCTGCGACGACGAACGGGCCGCTTGACGGTAGGTGGAAAACCCCCCGCCGGAACCTTTGGAGGCGCCCTTGCCTCCGCCGCTCCGAAAGGGCGGCCGCCGTTGCTGGAGAACCCCAAGAGCTCGGGCCGTCTCCGTGTCTGCTTTGATGGCTTGAAGGGAATCGTCCACTGTTTTCCCAAACAGGTTGTTTCCATCGAACGGCATGTCCAAGACTCTGGTCTGCACGTCTTGACGGAAGTCAGTAGCCTTGATCCATCCACGCCGCCTAAGGCACACGCCGTTGCCCAACTGGCGAAATCCGGTGTCGGCGATGTCCGTCGCAATCGTAATGGCGTGGTCCGACGCCACCTCACCTTCCTGCAAGATCTCTAGGGCATCCGCCCTCTTGTCATCCGGTAGGAAGTCCAGCAGGGGGGCCAGTTTGTACCACAGCTTCCTGGCCTAGCGGGCTACGATAGCCAAGGCGTTGGCCGCCTTAATCGGCGTCGCTGCAGACGAGATGGCCCTTTCGCCCCAACGTATCCAATTTCTTTCCCTCGCCGTCCGGCAGGGAAGTCGACGTGGAGGCCGCACCCCCCCCCCGCTTTCTTCCTGGCCGCCGCGGAGACGACGGAGTCCGGGGTCGGCTGTGCCCGGAGGCACAAGGGGGCCGCGTCCGGGACCCGGTAATTCTTCTCGTACCGATCCCTTCTAGCCGGCATCGTGGATGGGTTCTTGAGGAGGGCGAGGCCCTCATCCCAAATATCGTCCAGTAGAGGCACGGAGAGGACCGTATTCCTATTGGCCTCGCGCCGTTGATAAAGGAAACCTTCCTTCTTCTTCTCCTCCGGGCAGAGCTGGAAGAGCTCGGATGCCCTGGCGATCATGGAGTGAAACGATCCAATCTCGTCGGGCGGGGAAGCCCGGGTGGGAGGTGACGACGGCAGATCCTCGTAGTAAACCTCGTCGTCCGTACCCGTCGCGGCCGTGTCAGTCCCCGTATCATCCCCACGAGTCGTGGACGGGGAGGAGGGCTGAACAGGGCGCGACGGCTGAAAAGGAGGTGGAGGGTGAATCATCCTTCTCTTAGGGGGAGGGCTCCCAGAAGGGCCTGGCTCCGGGTCCCCCGACGGGAGTGGTTCCTCCGCTGGTGGTAACGGCAGTCTCGTCCTTATCTCCGAGCATAAGGACTGTATAGCCAACAAAATGGCCGCCGAGTTGTCTTGCGGCGCTGGTTGAGGGGAGTCCGATGGGCGGTCAGGGGCCCTGTCGGCACCCTCGACGATATCGTCGTCTCCTGCGTCTGGATCCCTCCCGACGGGCTGGTCTTCCACGCCAACGCCGTGGCATAAGACCTCGATCAGCTCTTCCTCAGAGGTTGAGGCCGAATCCACGACGACCTCCTGCCCCCCCCCCTTTTTCTTCTCCACCGGAGGTTTCACGGGGGTCCTGTCGATGGGCATAAAAGAGGACTCCCTCTGCGGTGGCAGGGAAACTGAACCCCGAGGTCGCCACCACTGGTGTAGCCTCCACAGGCTGAGCCAGGGCCGCCGCGACTGTCTCGATAGAGGCCTTGGCCAGATGGATTAAGGCTTTCACCACCCTAGGTGCGCTCACCGCTTTCTCCTTTGGGGGGGGGGACACTGCCTCGCTCCCCCTCCGATGGGGCCTTCGAGCTCGACCGGGGCCTCTCCAGGAGCTTCGCCGGGTGCTCGGCCTTCCTCTTACCCAAACCAGAGCGTTGGCTCGTGGTTGATGGTGCCGGGGAGGATGCGCCCTGCCTGGCGCCCGTAGAGCCCGACCGTTCGGCGCTCCCGGTGCCAGCGGACTTGTGGTGCTTGGCCTTGTGTTGGACCCCCGTCGCCGGGGCGTCCTCAAAGGTCTTAGAAGACCGCTCGGATTTCTTCCTCTTCTTCTCGCCTGATGGGCTCTTCCCTTTCAGCCAGTTGGCGAGACGTTGATGGCGGTCCTTCATGGTCCGCTCCGACACGTTGCCGCAAAACGCACAGTCCTTCTCCACGTGCGTCTTGTCCTCATGTAGGCAGTAAAGACAAAAGGAGTGTTTGTCCTCCTTAAAGACATTCTGCAGCTGGCATCCAGGGCAGACCCTGAACAGTTTTCCGGGCGTCGAGCTTCCCTTCTCCTGGGCCATGTCCGAGACGGGCCTGAGAAACTTCTGGAGTCCTCCAAAAGCGTAGCTCGACGAAATCTTCACCCTTGAGGGGCGTAGACGAATCCGACACGGGTCCCCGTTGATCGGATGAAGAGTCGGTGGAGCTTGAGGCTCTTTTTGACCGAAAAAACAAAGTTTTTGAGAAAAAACATGAAAAAATAGCACTAACGCTCGAGAGCAACAGCACGAGGATCCCAACACTTGAACGTGCGGTAAAAATCTGAAGATGGCTGCCAGAGGCGGGGCTTAGGTAGAGGGCAGTCATTGGCTGTGGTCAGTATGACGCAGAGATCAGTGATTGGTTACTACTACGAAAGAGAGATCAGAAACGAAACTGATACTGGTTTTTTCTTTACCGAGGATCCCCAGCCTGACGACGGGGAATATTCATGAGCATGTGAATCCATGCCAGACCCCATGCTGGAGAAGGCTACCTTACACCATTAGACTAACTTAAAAATATGGCTACCTTACACGAATAGGCTAACTGCAAGATATGGCCGACTAACACAAACGAGCTTAAAGCAAGGTAAGGCTCCCTTACAGCAATTTGAGATTAGTTTGTTAGACAAGCACTTTATCCTATTTGCATCACTCAGCTGAAGTGTGCAATGCGTTGTACTTTACAGTTAGCTTTTGATGGGCATTAGGAAGTGTTGGGATTGCACTAGAATGCCTTTTGATCTTGACAAACTGTTCTGAGACTGTGGTCACTAATAGTGACTTCTTTGACAGTCAATAATATAAGTGGTGACAGAGCAAACAAATATTTCGATATACAATTAACCCAATTGTACACTAGTATACACTTCCTCCCCATTGTATGATTTATTTTCAGAAATGTGCATTATTTTCAACCCAGCGCTCTCAATGGCTTTGGTGCCCAACACCAAATAAATGGCCTTTTTTAAATTTATTTTTAAGATGCGGCAACAAGGCTATATTTTTTGGTGCTCTGGGCTGTAAAAACTGCAAACTTTAAGTGGTCATACGAGGTTAAAGCTCTGTTACTGTTTTGCAGAAGCAGACCTCAGTAAAACCATTGTACCAGATGGAAGATTCGCTTTGCATCTAAAACGGGCATTACTGTAGGAAGCAAGTACCTTGCTTCTCAGCCTGCAATTCTTGCGGGTTTCCTGACACATTTGTGGACCTCCAGGGTTGTGTGTTTTTTGCGGGCCAAACCTGCAAGCTGTGGCTCAGTTGACACGGAGCCCACTTTAAGATTGTTAACTTCATTGGAGGCTCATGTTCCGACACACAAGTTCAAGCGGTAATATAATGCCTCACGCTTGCTGCACACATTAACCGTATTTGGACACTTCCATTAACCTAAGTCGGCCACAATAAAATGATGGGACACAAGGGAAAGGCCAGGCGGGAACACTGATTTTGCAACATTACTTGCTTTATTATCCCCATCATTTACATAGTTGCCATGGGAGACTCAGCATTTCATACATGTGTTTTCCTTTCCGACACATATTCCAGATGCCACTATCGCCAAAACTAATTTTGAGGAATAAATGCTGCTGGATGGGGACTCAGACAAAGGGGCCCCTGAAATTGTGTGCAATTTGACCTTCACAGGTTGCAGCAGACCCGACATCTAGAATGATTATTCATGTCAGCAGCATGTACAAGGAAAATATTAAAAGACTGTATGCCAGCCAAAGAACGGTACAAATCCTCTGTGGTATGTGTAGGTCGCTCGACTGGGAACCAGCCACTCTTATTCATATGTACACGCCCAATTGCAAATAGTGGCAGGGTATTAAAAATCAAGTTAACATGCTCCCGTTCTTATTCTCTGTCTTTTCACAAGCTTTTTGTTATAGGGAGCCAGCCTGGTGTGGGGATCGGTGCGTTTAACTACAAATCGAATTTCCCTCATTACAAATGTTATTTTGATGACAAGGTCTTAAAGTTTAAGTTGATGTTACAAAAAAATGCATGACCTGCAACAACGTGCTGATTTCAGACCACGCATTGGTCTCACACAAAGCTGGTAGGTTCTGGCGGTCATTTGTCAAGAGCAGCCTTAAATGCCCCAATAAAGTTCAGGCCATAGCAAAAGGGAGAGGAGAAATCAAGTTCCCACCATTTTCAGCGATGGCCATTACATTAGTAAACACAAAACAAGCACGCAAACCAAATACATAGCGCAAAACCAACATTTCTGTAACATGCACACACCGTTCAACAAATCCCAATGCCATAAACAACACGGGGGGGGGGGGCGGGTGGTGGGGAGGAATAATGACAATAAGGAGAACGTGCATTCAACAGCAATAGATGTTGGTAAAGCAATGCCTATGGGCAAAAACATAATAACAAGTCTGAAATCCGTGTTTGGAAACTAGATCCAGCATGAAGACTTCTGTAAAAGAGCGTGCAGAGTATACATATGGTAATCAAATCACTTTTATGCCCCTGGTTAATATTTATAAATACTTACCGCGAAGGAGCCAATGAGGAATGCAGCATTTGCTTGTTTTTTGGGATCAGCCCCAGTATAATGAACAATTTTCTTCTTTGCCAACGGGAATGATGACTGCAGAAGAAATAGATAGAAAATGCAGCTTTATCGTCACTTCAAATAGTGTAAGGCTTTTTGCTCAAAAGACTTCTAAATCACTTCTAATAGTAACTCAGTGTTTCTTTTAAAGATTGACAATCTTAGAACTGCAACTCAAAGAAAGGCATTTATTGAATTCCTGCTGTGCAGGCTGGGGGGGGAGGTCCAATCCTGGCAACAGAAACCTTTTCCTGCCCACAATACAATAACATGTCTAATTATAGTTTCTCTCTGAGACAGACAGACAGACACACACACACACACACACACACACACACACACACACACAATTCTTACATTTTCCATGCTTAGCCTTTCAGGATTCCACCTTCCTTTTATTTGCACCCACAACCTTGATACCCATACGCATTAAGGCTATTCCAATATCGAACAAGCATGCCTTGTCACAGGCAAATTAAAACCTCAAATTAATTTGTGTATTATGAACCCGAACCCTGTCTGCTTTAAAATTTTTCCGATGGAAGTATTCCATCTCCTTAATTCTTCTGTTGATCCGTGCAAAAATGACCCCCTTTCGTTCTGTCTAAATATTATATCCTAATATGCTAGTTCGATGTCCCTCAACTCTCTACCCAAGCCAACTAAATTGCACCAAACCTGTTTTAAAAGAAGACCTTTACAATTTTCTGTAAGATTATCACTTCCCCGCCCACCATGTATAAACTGTTTGGCCGATATTGGTTTCCCACTTAATACAGCTTGCAGCTCTTCGTATGCCTTTCCTAATCATACTACCGTTGCCTCCGAGTACCATATTCAGTTTGCACTTTTCCGATTGTGTGCCCCTCGCTGCTCTGGTCACAAACAAGTGTCCCATCACCCAGACTTCTTTCCACGCAGAGAGTTAACATTTTTTAGATTAAACGCCAATTTAATTGCATCATTTACTTTTGCTCTTTTACAAGTAAAACAATTATTGCTGCACTCAGCCTTCTATCCACTTGACGTGTCAGTAGCACCACTTTGCCATTCATTTTTTTACAGGTTTCAAGTAAAGACTTTGTCTGAAGCGACTAGTTGGAACCCCAATTCATTTACCCTGTCCCTTATGCTGTTGTGCCATATGTATAGTGCTTGCCCATATCCTACCATATCCTACCATGTGACTGTCTTTGCCCCTATGCCTTCCCTATGCTTTTCCAATGCTGTTAGAACGCCACTGCGATGTTCCCAGTCAATCAGTCACCTCCCTATTGCTTAGCTTACCCTCCCCAAACCATTCTGCGTGCAGTTGCCACTGACGCAATACTAGATGAGCATGCAATGTACTTGCTTTGCATCAATTCAGTTCTGGCCAGCTAAGCTGCCAGGACCTAACAAAATTGTGGTAATTGGGTCTCACCGCTGTGCAGAAATAGGTGCCCTATATCGCTGGTGTTGCTGCTAAAAAAAAGCCCAAATGTCTTAAGCTGGGCAATACGTCTTTTTCAACAGTGCATTTAGTCATATCATTCGTACAGATGTGGCCGCTGTGCCCACTTACCCCCTTCCCCTTGCCAGTGCTCTGTCACTTCTACTGTTTTGATGTAGGTATTCTTTCGCGTATCCTAAATGCCCAGGAAAGAGCGAATTTGAAGAGTGCTATAAATAGTCTCACTTAAAGAGGAGTTCCATATCTAAACTAGCAGATCATTAAAGTCTCTAAACCCAAATGTTAGTGGGCAATCTACATTGACTTTAGACACTCCACCTCTTCTGTAAGCCTGCACTGCTGCTGTGGTGGAAAATCTCTTGGTAGGATCTTCTTTTGCTCCTAGTTATGCACAGAATTCTATCGCTGCAAAGTGCCCAGTCACCGATAGAATTTCTGCCGTCTTTTGTCCAAAACATGAAACCCCTAATTCTTTGCTCTGGGTTCTCCCCCAAAACTGGGCATGTAACATTGGGAAATGCTTCTATCTATCCCATGCAATAGTACCTGCTCAGCTAATTCATTTAACCTCTCAACCATGTTACTAGCTCCCAAATTAACTCGTCCTAAGGAGTCATGCCCATCAGACTCTCTCAAGCTGTCAAAAAGAAAGTGTGCCAGCCACTGTATTCCTTACATCTGGCACATGCCCCGCCTTCTGTTAAGTATTCAGCTGCAGGCTGGCGCTAACCAATATTCTCTTATGAACCCCTATGTCCATCTGGGAGTGTGCCGATTGTGCGATTATTGCATGTACCACTCCCACGTTGTTGGGCCATGTTCATACCCCATCTGTGTAACGCATACTGGAAATAGTTGCAGTGCATTAATGTTCTTGCACCGGGAAGATAGCTCCGCGGCAACGTGTGCGCCTTGGAGCAAAACCACACGAAGCAACACAAGTTCTATCCCCGGTTCCTCGCTTAGAAACCTCTCTGTGTTTAAGCGCATTATAAATACGCAACTAAGACAAAAACAATCGCAACTAAAAAAAAAAAAAACAATTCTTGTAACAGCGCCTCGATGCCGATGGGCTGTGTGAGCGCTTTAAAAATACAAAAAAATAAATAATCTGTTGCTACTTGTTAGACCTTTATATGCTATGCATCATTCACTAACTAGTTCCCGAATCCATACCTCCCATTAGCCATTGGTTTCACGAATTTCTTCACTAAGTCGTGGACTCCTGTCAGAAATTCTGCATTGCCCAAGTGGTCAACCTCCCCCTACCTCCATGTACCATTTAATTTGGGACCCATTCCCAGAGCTAACTAAATAACTCTAAAATGACAGAAAATGGAGCATCACAGGCATATCGCTCGATATATTATGCCCATTGAAATTTCAACAGTAACACATTTTTAAAAAAGCCTTCTGCTCCCAGGGCATGAGAAAATAAAGTTACTCACTGTAGTGACTACCTTACTCCTAGTCCATAGTCCCCTTTCCTCCATACTTGTGGGACATTCTGTCCTTCAGGACGGGACCAGAGCTTTTGTCAACCCCACCCTCCTGAGCTCTGCCCCGCGCATCGCTTTTCAGTCGTTTTCTATCGCCAGGTCTGCGACCATTTAAGCAATAATAGAGGATACTTCTTAGAGGGGACGGCGGGCGGGCATATGGAGGAAAGAGGACTATGGACTAGGAGAAAGGTAGTCACTACGGTGTGTAACTGTTATACTCCTACGTCCCATCCCCTTTCCTCCATACTTGTGGGAGATTCCCAAGCACTCCTCACAGGCAATACGGGTGGATGGAACTGCCTTACTGAAATAGCTTTTTAAGAACAGCCTGGCCAGATTGGGCATCGGCCCTGGAGCTCAGGTCCAAGCAGTAATGTTTACAAAAAGCTGATGGGGAAGCCCACATAGCCCCCTTGGCAATGGTTTCCCAGTGGACATACTTCTGGAAGGCAACAGCAGCCGCTTTGCCACATACAAGATGGGCATGAATGCCTTCCGGAGGTTGAAGGACCTGCATGGTATATGCATCTGAAATGCAGGAGGTAATCCATCGGGAGATGGCCTTCGAAGCAGGTTTCCCTTTCGGGTCTCCGAATGTAACAAAGTTGTGAGGAGCCCCTGAATTCAGTCGTTCTGTCAAGATAGAACTTCTGGGCTCCCCTGGCATCTAAATTGTGCAAGACTATCGGCATCTGAGGCCGGATTCGGAAAAAAGACAGGTAATGAGATAGATTGATTCAAATGAAAGTCAGTCACTGCTTTAGGTAGGAAAGAAGGATGAGTGCGGAGCACAACCTTATCCTTATGGAAGGTGAGGAACGGATGTTCCACAGACAAAGCTTCAAGCGCGCTTACTCGCCTTGCCGAAGTCACTGCAATCAAAAAATGCGACCTTCCATGAAAGGTATTCGAGATCAGCCGTAGCCATAGGTTCAAATGGTTTATGGCATAAGGCGGTGAGGACCACATTGAAATCCAATTTTGGATGAGGATTACGTACCGGTGGAAAAAGATGTAATAGACCTGCAAAGTGCCTTTTTATGACTGGGTTCGTCAATGAAAAGGAATAGCTGTCAGTGGACAGGTAGGCGGCAATAGCCGACAAGTAAGTCCTACAAGACACAACATGAATGCCCGAAGCTGCCAGATGAGATATGAACGAAAAGGACAGTGTCAATCGTAGCATGTCTGGGGTCTAGCTGCTTAGCCAAACACCAGAGGCAAAAACGGAGCCACTTGCTCCTATACTGACACCTCGTAGAGGGTTTCCTGGCCGCTTGGATAATGCACATATTGTCCTCGAACAAGTTAAACTGCGCTAAGGATTTGAATTCAGGCAACAGGCCGCCAAGCTGAATAATTGTGGGGAGGGGTGTCACATCTGCGGATCGCACTGGTGAAGCAGGTTGGGAATCAATGGTAGTCTGATCGGAGGAGACTATGAACAGGAGAGTGCAATTCGATGTATTCCTGAGCTTGCAGAGTGACCGATGAATCGGAAGTAGTGACGGGAAAGCTTAGGCCTTCATGTTGTGTCACGTAATCTCAAGAGCGTCCCCTAGGGATGAGAACCCCGAGGCCGTTCCTGGATGCATAAAGAGGAAGTTTTTTCTTCTTCTTCGTAAAAGTCACAAATAGGTCCACTTCTGTAGTGCCCCATTGGCTAAAAATGGTGGAGAGGACCTCTGTGTTCAGTTCCCACTTGTAGCTGGCCGCTGTCTGCCGGCAGAGTGAGTCTGCAGTCACAAGGACATGACCCGGAATGTGTACCGCCAGTAGCCAGTGCTGGATGGCCCATTCCCAAATCTGAACGGCGAGGTTCACAAGGGGAGGTGACTTGGTACCACCCTGCTTGTTGATATGAAACATCGCCACAGTTTTCCATGCGGATGCAAACCACACTGTTTGTGATGGACGGTTGAAAAGCTTTCAGCGCCAGAAAAACAGCCAGGAGGTCCAAATCATTTATATGAAACTGAATGTCCTGCAGTGTCCCTAGATCGAACACCTGGAGATGATCTAGTGTTGTGCCCCACCTCAGAAGGGAGGAGTTTGTGGTAATCGTCATTTGTGGGCAGGGCTCCTGGAAGGAGGCCTCCACAGAAAGATTGTTGGTCGAAGACCACCATAGCAGATCCATCATCATGCAGAATGGACCTGGGATCATCTTGGAATCCGAGTCCAGGGCCTGACACCAGGATCTCCGAAGAGCTAGCAGTAGGCCTAATTTTCAGCCATGCAAGTGGAAGAGCAAGTACACACGAAGCCCAGAGGCCCAGAAGCCTTTGAAACCACCAAGACGTCATGTGCACTGACTGGAGGAAGAGCTGACACATGGCAAATAGATCCCCAATCCTGTCCGCCGTTATGTACACCCTGGAATCGACCGTATTCCAACGGAAACCAAGGAAAATAAGGTCTTGGGAAACCGTCATGGAAGATTTCCGCCAGTTCACCGACAACCAAGATGGAACAGGAGCTGGAGGAGAGACTGGAGATCGTTCGAAGCTGTTAAGTGAACAAGGGCTGCGTAGGAGCCATTCGTCCAAATACAGATATGCATGAACACCCTGTAGCCGACGGAAAGCTGCGATGACTGACATCTTCGTAAAGACACGCAGCGCCGAGCTGAGACCAAACGGGAGTACACAGAACTGGAAATGTTCTCCTCCAAGGGAGAACCGCAGATATTTCCGATGCAGCCTCCATAGCAGGATGTGCATATACGTATCCTGAAGGTCCACTATACAGCCAGTCGCCTTTCCAAAGCGAAAGCCCGCCCGAGCGATGGACAAAACCCATTGGTCTTCGGGGATGGTCTGCCACGCCTCCAGATGAAACGAGATTCGTCCTCCGACCTGAGTCTCGTGCGACCCACCATAAGTATCAATTTGCAGATTGGTCGGCAGGGAGACTACCTGTCCCTGGAGAAGAGGCTGATGGCCGAGAGAAAAACCGACCACCCTGCCGTTGTGGTTTTTGACGGGTGCCACCAACCGGGGCTTCAGTTCTGCGTGCTCGGCGCACCCGACACCCCCTGAAGCCAGAGAAGGATTGAGACGAAGACCCTGACCTCTGTGTATAGGGGTCCTTAGCTGGGGCTTTTGCCAGGACCGAGAAAAATTTGGCGAATTGGGTGCTCGCCTTAGTCTTTGTAAGCTCCTCATCCACAGAAGAATTAAATAATTCTTTGCCGTCGAAGGGAAGGTCCAGAATTTTATCTTGAACCTCCTTCGAAAACTTTGTCGCATGGAGCCATGCCTGGCGGGAGGTGTCAATTCCCACCATTAGGCCTTGAGCTGAGGTATCTACATGGCGTGCCGCAGCTTCCAGCAGATCTTGTGCCAACACCCTGACATCCGACAAACTGGCCTTAAAGTCATCTAGCCTATCCACCGGGCTACACTCCTGGAAATCGGCCAACTCCTTCCACAGCATCGGATTAGCTGCCGCGAGCATGAGCTTGATATTTGCTTGCCGAAGTTGGAGTGCTGAGTTGGCAAAGACTTTCCTGCCCAAGGAGTCCAGAATCTTGTCTTCCTTGGACAGAATCCGAGCCGCAGCCGTCGATGTTGCCGAGTCTGGCTTGGATTGAAGCGTGGCCGCAGCTACCACCGTCGAGGAAGGGAGCGGACAAGACGCTGAGGCTATCTCCTCAGAGGTGTGAAGCCTGTAACGGGCATCAATTCTTTTATTGATGTATAGCCCGGTGTGGGGCTTATCCCAGACCTTACGGGCCTCGACCAAAATGTCCTTCTGGAGGAACAGGCCGGTGCGCTCTTGTGGTGACCGGGTGAACGCTCCCGAAAGCACTCCTTCCTGTGGAGCGGGGGCCTCAGGTATTGGAATGTCAATGAGGGCCATCATATGCAGGACTCGTTCATGAAATGCTCTGACAGAGAGGGGCTACTCATCACCATTCTGATCTGTTTGAGGGTCACCCAGCAAATCGGAAGCAGACGGCGGGACTGTCTCAGGTTTTAAAGTGCTATCCCGCTCTGCCGGTGTCTTCTCTATAGGAGAAAGCAGAGGTAGGGGAGGAAGAGCTGGAGGCGGGCCAAGAGGAAAAGGTGGCACCACCGCAGGAGCTGTCAAACCGTCAGGGTGGAAAGTGGAACAGGAAGTTCAGAGTAGATTTCCTTGAAAAGACCCTTAAAATACTCCTGCATGGGGTCAGAGTGCTTGAGCCTCTGAAATTTCCCAGAAAAATGCATCCTCTGATGAAGGTTTAGGAGCTAGGGTAGGCAGAGGCCGCTCATATGGGTCAAACCCACACAGGCTGCGAAAAATGGGCGAGATGTGTTTGAACAAAGAAAGCCAAAGAATGCCCCAAAAGCAAAGAAGTACCTGCAGACGATTGAGGAGCTATGCAGGTTGGGCAAAGAAAAAAGCACTGCAGTAATCCAGCATACCACTTAAAGCCTACAGCTACCCTCCGCACCCCCAATTATTTTTCAAGCCACTTTGGATATTCTGTAATACTACCCCTTAAGCGCAATTACACCCCACAGGAATTTAAGAATTTACAGTCTATGACTCATCAATCCATACTGTGAGTGTATAAAACCATTGTCGTGTTTTAGGTTTCTTCTTCCCTTTAACATGGACACTAAATCGAATATAAACTCGGGGCTACTGGTACAATAGGAAATGCAGACTCTGCTTGACGGCCTTGGCACTGAGGGGGTGTGCAGGTCAGAACAATGGTGAGTGTGTGTGGAATGATGAGACTGAAATGACTAAAAGAAGTACACAATGCCAAGTGTTGGGGAAGGCAGCAGGTGACCCTCAATGTTACTGCTAAGTCTGGCCATTTCAGGAAGGGTTTGGGTAAAGTGACTAAGGCAGCAGCAGGTGGATAGAAAAGTGAAGATGGACAAGCAAGAGTTTGCGCCTTGAGGTGGCAGACAGTGCCTCCAAGGCCTAGAGTCTTCTCCAAGGCCAAGTGAGCTCATAGTGATTATACGTTCAGTTGTCAAGTCTAAAAACTCCAAAAATTTTGTGTGGGGTAGAGGGAGTGCAGATGTTCGGTTGCTCAGTGAAGTTTAGAAGGGGACAATTCTGCCAGGTTTCTTTTATTGCAATGTAATAAACTGTCTGTTGCTGGCTGCTCTTCCAAATTGTATTGCGTGGGCTTATTTTATCCACACATCAGCAGTGCAACGCACAAGGTCAGTTCAACATTGGGGAGCGCCTCCTTATTCCTTCAAAAGACCAGCAACATTGCCTCTATCATGCTCTAACAAAACAAAAAAACACAGACACAGGTACAGGCAGCCTTTTGAAAAGGAGGAGCGATCGCGCTGGCTTGGGGTAATTAGGGAGCGCCATACAACCACCTGACGCCTACAATTAACAAAAATAATTTCCTACATCCTTACTGTGCACTATGTGATAGCGCGCCAAAGACAGCAATATAAGTAGGCAAACAATAGGAAGTGCATTAGCAAAAGATGCAAGAAGCTGCCCTGAGGACTTGGTAGCCATAGGGAAAAAGTAGGAAAGTCAGAGGCAGGGGTCTGCAACCCGTTTCTCCAGATGTTTTGGACTACCACACCCCACCATCCCCTCCCGAGGTTTGGAGAGCCAAATGTTGTAGACCCAGTCAAGATAGAGCACAGGTGGGGTGGGACGCTGTTCCTGTTTCCATGGCACAATGCCCTACACTACCTTTTTTTGTTGTTGTGGGTTCTAGATGGTGCTTTATCTGTAGTCCCCCCTCATGGCGGTGCTCTTTCGGCCATGCAGGCTTCGTCCATGTCTCTGCTAGGGAACAAGGATGATGCTTGCACAGCCAACTGAGCATTCTGTGAAGTAAAAACTGTTGGCTTTGCCATTTTAGACTTTCAAATGCATCCCAACTATCTTTCATTAGAGCATGTTTTTAGGGCACCAGCCAATCAGGAAGCTTGGAATGACTGTGCTAACCATAAACAGAAACACATTTTATTCTGTTGTCATCACAGCTATCGTAAATTGGTTGAAGAATATCTAAATATGTTTATAATACAGAATTACCCTATTGCAGTCTAATCACTTCCAGTGGCTTCTCATACAAATACACTTGTACTAGGAACCCATGGCATCAATGGCTCCTTTTTTGTACCCAGTTTCCAAACTAATGAGGCCGCCAAGTTTACATTAGATCTAGTCTTGCTCTTACAGGTGGTGCCGGATTCTATCCACCTGGCACCCAGCGCTTCTTCAGGGGGACATTTAGAGACTCCATTTACCACCGAATAACAGTTTTAAAAACACAAAATGCCTCTGCTTTCACTTTTCTGATACAATATTGCATCAAACAAATGTGTCCCATTCCAGGTTTTGGGTTAATCCAGCAGATACATTCTCGTAGATGTATGCTTTTCAAGAGGCAAAAGGGGTGGATGAGGGATGTTAATTGCATTCACTAGCACCAGGCTGCTGGGAGCTGAAGATGGACCTTGATTACACTCAGTTGCTGCAGACATCTGAAAGGTAGAGTGGCCTTGATTGCACACAGTTGCCTCATGTTACAATCTGCATCAACAAGCGTTGCTATGGTGTGGAAGAGCTATCACAGGCAACTGATACAGTGGAAATGGAATTGATCAACTGCCTTCACTGGGAGTTTCTGTTTTGTCCTTCTGCGATCAGTTTTTGTCCCTTTCCTTAAAACCCCATTTTCTTTTTGAATCTTTTTCATCACTGCTTTATGCAGCATCTTAAATCCTGGTTTCTGAAGCGTCTTGTCCCGTGGAGGTGCTTTGTTCAGCTTCCTGTTCTCCTGCATCAGCTGCTTTGGGCAGCACCGAGTCTTCCTACATCAACAGAAATCTCTTAATTGTACTGCAGTTTGCGAGCCCTCTCACAGATACCCCTTCCGGTATTGCTACCAACGATGTTTGTACATGCTGACCCTTCTGCAGGACTCTCTCCGCCCCTCCGAGAGCACCAAGACAGAAAATACACTTGATTGTCGAGGGCTTGAGTGGAAAGGCAGGTGGAACCCACCGTAAGGATGGGCAGAATGCCAACAATTCCATCCTCAGCTGCAAAAAAACAAAAATGTACAACGAAGAAAGACAGTCCCTGGCCCTTTTCACCACTACCCTGTATCCCATACTACCAGTGAGTAGAGGACAAGCATGGATAAACCTACTGATGTTTCGTTTCTTACCATCCACTGTTATTGTCCATAGGTCAGGTAACTGCCCAACAAGTTTTAATACTAGACGCACAAGACCTACTACTGAACCTGGGAACAACAATGGCGCAGCTAACGAACAAGTCCCAAGAAGGTTCCATGTAATGTCCCCTCAAAAATATCGGCATGCAAAAAAATATCGTGGAAAAAAAAATTGTGTTTTTTGTGGGGACATTATTACATGGAACATGCAGGGGACACACCCGCAACCCCCAACCCCTTTTTTATTTTTCATGGGGAGCGGGGGACACCCCTGCAACCCCAGCTGCCCCTGTCCCTATATATATATATGGTCTCTTATATAATGTCGCCACAACATTTTCCCAGCAACATTATATACATACATATAGGGATATTATTACCTGATACCCCCAAGGTTCCATGTAATAATGTCCCCTCAAAAGTATCACAATATTTTTGCGGGGATAATAACACATGGAACCTAAAGAATCCATGCAAGTCCGTCGTCAAGCAAGGCATAGGACGCAGGGACCTACCCGGAAGACAAATTACAGGAATGGTGATCCTTGGTACTCACAAGAAACAAGAGGTGTAGGGAGTCCAAAAGAAAAAGGAGATTTGCTTCAGAAAAGGTCTTCCTTCTGGAGTTCAGTCAGAGTGGTCGAGTCCTGCTGGAAGCCAGAAAGAGCTACAACGATGCACTGAATCCAGGGGCAATCAAAATAAAAAGGTCAAAACACCAAACCCAAAATCAAGTCGCCAAGTCAATCCAGAGGAGAGCAAAACCATGTCCAAAAATCCAGGTAAGCAAGATGCACAGAAAAAATGCCACTCAAGAAAAGCGTTGAGAAGCATCGTCCATCTTCCTCCATGGCATTAAATCCTTACGACACTGAGGATTTCCAGGTTGCATGCACTCTGATTGGCAGAACAGGCTGATGTCAAGTTATTCGTGACGATGCGGCTGCCGTGCCTCATGGAAACTGCAGGTATTCAACAAGGCCACTGCCCCAATCTCCATGGAAACGGCCATTCGTTGCGGCACCACACTGTACGGATGCTGAGTTTGTCTGTGGCTTTCCCCCTAAAAATCGCTCCTGTATAGCTACAAACACCCTATGTGTCTATGAGCTATTCCTACCTTACAGACCCCGACCTATATTTCTATGAACATCTTGTTTGTCTGAGTTTCCCCTGCCAGGTCTTTCTTTCTTCTGTAAGGTCCTTCCTGAGTTTCCCCAGAGATCCAGTATATTGCTTTGCTGTGTAACCTTTAGTGTGCCACTGTCATTGTCGTTATAAGTATTCACTGGGTTGGCACCGACATTTTGTCTTGTGGTTAGTGCTTTGAGATTTCTAATATTTCTAGAAATTCTAGGATTCAGAGTTCCTTTGCCTGCTTCCTTGGTAGTCCCCGATATATGTTCTGGATCAGTCCCCAATACCGGTTCTGATTCGTGCCTCAAGATTCTTCTCTGTTGGCATGCCTATGAGACCTATACGTTGGCACATGTCAAGCTCCAGCGTTTAGCCATTGTTTTCAGTTTGTGCATGTTTCACGGTTTCCCACCCCCCATCTGTCCTGTACCTGGTTATTTCTGTTCACTATTTTTTCCACCTGCATTGTGTGGTGGCCAAGATCGGGGCCCTTCGGCATCAGCTTCAGTTTGCAGCAAATAAGGAGATCAGACACAGACTGGTGGTAAACCAAGCTTCTTGTATTAGATGGGAAATACACAGCATACAGAGTGAGCAGCTGATAAGCAGGAAAACACCACGGAAAAAGCTTCCAAACAGTCAGCACAATGAGCTCGCTAGGGACCACCCCTAGAGCGTAGGTTATATAGCATATCATAAGCCATTACTAAAATATTACATCACTTTCACAATGAGGGGTGTTACTTGGCACGATATTGCAGACATTTGGCAAAAACTGTTGACATCTCCCTTATGAAGCAGCCTTGCAGGGACATCGAGTTGTATTATGGATAAGCAGCATTCGCAGAAACTGTACTGTTATATCCCATATATGGTGCTAAAGCTATACTTGTAGAGAATAATCAGAAGAGAAAGTCTGACGTGTCATGATCATGTCTGGGGTGCTGCCTGCAGAGGGAAGATCTGAGACCTACAAGTATATGAGCGAGGCTAATGTAGTCTACCATAGTATAGTAGAACATAATCCTAGCATAACGTAGCATTGCATAACACTCCTGCCACATCAATTGCATATTGGTCCAGTGTTGTGCCTCAGTTCCGTATCCTTATGCAGTGTGACCCCTGGGATGACCTCAGTTAAGACTTGATAAGGGAAAGACATCTGTTGCCTCCGTCTCTATGAGTCCTACATACCTCAATAGATGGTCTCCAGCTGTACCTTTAAACTGGATACAACCATCTCTAACCGCTGCATGGTGGTTGTTAAGACTAATCTGCTTGTATCAATCCTAAACATGACTTAGCCTATCACCACCTGGGAGCCGGGTTGAAGGCTAAAGGTAGCACCTTGTATTGGCAATGGAAGACCCTGAATCGTTGTCAGGAATGATGTGGCTGCCTCCTCAGGACGCGCAGACCAGCGTCCTTCAGATCCAGGGGGCAAATCCAGTTTCCCCCACCCAGGGCCACCAGAGGTGGTGGAACAATCCTGAATTCTTGCAGAGGAGGGGAGAGATGGAGGGAGGACTAGTCCAAGCCAACTCTCAGGCCAGCCTGACCTGCATCTGTATGTGAAAGCCCTGACCTAAAAGCCCGAACCTCGCTGGGAGGTTGGGACTCCTTCCTCCGCCTCGTTCTCGACGAGCGGCCGGGCTGTGGTCGCAGAGTTGCTGTGCCGCCTGCTGGAGAGGAGGGGGGGGGGAGGGAGGTAGCGGTAGGTGGTAACACCTGGAGACTATAGAGAGGATCCAGGGGTCCGAACAATTCTAGTGCCAAAAGTGCGTGAAAGGCAAGGCTGCCCCTCCCCGGAGACACGTGGCCTCGGAGAGGTGTGCCAAGCCCCTTTTTCCCTCTGAGGCTGTTGCCTCAGAGGGAAGACCCCCTTTTTGTTGTTTCCTCCAATGTGGACTCAGAACGTTCAGGTTGTCTGGACCTCTGCCCTTGGAAGCCTCGGAACCTGCCAAACGCCTGCCCCTGTTGGAGCGGAGCTGCGACTGGGTGAGGATCTGGACGTGGCCTTTGTAAGAATAGATAAAACCTCACAGTTTGCGAGCTGCCCCTCCTTTTATCTAATTCCTCAGAGGTGGAGTGGAAGAGGTCCCTGCCCTCGAATGGTAGGTCCACTATGCGTTTCCTGGACACCAGGATAAAGCTTAGCAGCATGGAGCCAGGCCATCTTTCTCATATCCAAGGCAATGTGGCTGGCCCGGGCAGAGGCATCGATGTGGGCCAGGGAGGGCTCCCTAAGGCCGCACGCTGCCAGCTTGGATTCTCCTAATCCCGCCTTGCGGTGCGCTTGGCTCTCTAGAGTGCGGTCAAGGGTACAACGAAAACCAGAGTGTCCCACCCCATCTGCCTGTACCCCAACTATGTCGGTCTGCATCAGGATCCCCGTTTTGGGAAGGGGTTTAGGGAGAGGACTTCTGCGAAGACCCCCTCCTCTGGCTGCTTTACCTAGAGCGAAGGAAGGCCCAAAGACTGCCAAACCTGCAAGGCGTTCATGGAAGGCCCTGTCTGAAGATGGCGTGTCGGGGTCCTCCTCCTCGTCCGTGTCCGCCAGGCTCGAGGGTCCGGAGCTGGTGGAGGAGTGCTGGGTCCTGTGAGCTGCTGAGTGGAGACCAGAGCTGGTGGCTGCTGTGGAGGCTGGTGTGAAACCTCCTGTACTGTGG
Organism: Ambystoma mexicanum; assembly: GCF_040938575.1. Lineage (NCBI taxonomy): Eukaryota > Metazoa > Chordata > Amphibia > Caudata > Ambystomatidae > Ambystoma > Ambystoma mexicanum. The sequence continues at coordinate 1,087,697,738 of NC_090935.1, read as the reverse complement.
GTGGCAGGGAAGCCGGAATCAGAGGAGCCGGCTGGGGCAGCGTTGTCCCACTGAGGACTGTGGTACCAGAGCCCTCTGAGAAATGACTATGGGCACTGGTGGGGTGACCTGAGGGAGCATGTCCCTGATGGCATCCCGGAGGATGGCCACCGTCCGGGGGGGTTCGCCTCAGTCCTAGGAACCCCTCGAAGAACCAGGAGATACAGGTGGGGTGGCCGCAGGCTGCTAGAGCCGGGGCGTACACTGCCTGGGGTGCAGGAGGAACCTGCCCTGCTGCTGGTTATGCTGTAGGCCACATATCTGGTGGACGGCAGTCCCACCTTGTGACTCGTACCTCCACCCACTCCACCAGAGAGGGGATCGGGCGAGCGGCCATCATGTTTGGCGCGGCAGCTTTTTGTCGAGCTGCGTGCCAAAGTCGAGGTGCCTGGCTCATCGGACCCTGCCCCGTCCAAGACGCCTGGTGTTGGAACATAAGGCCTATCCCGCACCTCAGGCCTAGACCTGGAAGGTGTATTGCCCTAGGTGGAAGTGCCGGTAGTGCTGCGTGAAGGCGCCCCCTTGGACAGGATGCCGGTAGTAGGGCGTAGCCCATCGGGAATAACCCCGGTAAAAGAACCTTGCGGTCCATCAGCACAGGCACCGGGAGGAACCGGAGATGCCCTCGGCCGTTAGGCCCGTAGCTAGACTAGCCTCGGTATGCATGCCGGTGTTAGAGCCGAAAGGGCCCCTTTCGGACGGGTGCTCCCTTGGGAGAGGAGTCGCCTTTATGGGGTACGATGAATAGAGGCCCTACCGTCGGCCTCAAACAATGTGGACGGAGTCCTTTAGGTCCTCCGGAGAACTTTGGAAGAGCTCTTTCCGCCTAGGCTAGCCTGTTCATCAGTGCCGGTGGTGTCAGTGCTTCGCACACGGAACAACCTTCCCAGATGTGGTCAGGGCCAGGGCAGCGGAGGCAAGGGGCATGGGGGTCGGATGTAGCGGAGAGCCCCTAGCAGGATCGAACCTGCTGAAGCCCGCTGAGGTCAACATGCACCAGGGAGGAGCGTGGCGTCGGAGGACCCAGTACCCGGTTGAAAAGAAAAAGACAAAAGATAGAAGAATATCCAGGGAAGAGCGCGTGATATTACATGGCCGAAATCAAACCCAGGAGCGCTGGTGAAATCGTCCTGCTCCCATCGGCATGGAAAAGGGGACTGAGGAGTGGCACCGGGGGGACGGAGTAAGGCGAGTACATGCTCCCAGGGCCGTGCCCCTGCGCGTCTCTAAATTTAAAGGGGAAGATGTTGTTTTCTGGGGAAAAAGGTTCCATCTCCCGTACCTGGCGAGGGACGCCCTTACAGTATGGAGGAAAGGGGATGGGACGTAAGAGTAGTTTAGGTATGCATATACATGGTGACCCTGGGCCCTAAGAAGGGCTGCTACTGCATTCATAAGCCTGGTAAAGACCCTGGGGGCCGGGTTGAGGGCAAAGGGTAGCACCTTGTATTGAAAATGAAAGCCCCTGATCCTGAACCTCAGGAAGGATCGATGGGGTTGCCAAATCGGGACGTGCAGGCATCCGTCCTTCAGGTCCATGGAGCACAGTGTCTCTGCAATAAGCACTGGGGTAACCATCTTGAAATTTTAAAGCGGAAGAGAAAGGTTCAGGGTGGCAAGGTCCAGCACAACTCTCAGGCCGGCCTGGTTCTTTGTGTGTATAGTGAAAATTCTGGAATAGAAACCCATGCCCCCCCTGGGAGGCTGGAACTTTTTCCACTGCCTGACTGTACAAGCGCTTGAATTTCCACCAATGAGTTGCCGTCCCAATCTGTGTGAGTGGAAGAGAGGAGGGAGTGAGGGCGTTACCAGTAGGCATTAACCCGAGGACACTACTGATAGGATCCAGGGGTCCGCGAACCTTATGCAGCAGTGCTCTGCGTTAAGGGCAAGCCTGCCCCACACCGAAGACACGTGGACCTAGGGGGGGGGGGTATCATGCCTTTTTTCCCCTCCAAGGTTCGGGCTGAGGAGGGGGACTGAAAGAATCCCTTATTCCCCACCTTGTGCTGTTTACGGCGGTGTTGACTCTGAGATCGGTCTGGCTGCCTAGACCGTCGTTCTTGGAAGTTCCGGAACCCGCCAAAGGCCTGGCCCTTGTCGGGACGCTGGTGCATTGGACTGTAGGTCTTGGGCGTAGACTTCGTGAGGATGGATAAAGATTTCGCAGTCTGGGAACTGTTCTTATCCAGTTCCTCATCCGTGGTGGAATGGAAGAGGTTGCTACCCTCGAACGGAAGGTGAAATATGCGTTCCTGTACGTCTGGGTTGAACTTGGTAGCCCGGAGCCAGGCCGTCCTTCTCATGTCTGTGGGCCACCATCTTTGCTTCTGCCAGCCCAGCCTTTAAGCGGGCTTGACTGTGTACCGGAAGTTCCGGCAGCAAGTCAGCTATTTCCTGCCAAAGCCAATGGTTAACATCTGAAGGATGCTGGCCAAAAAGATAGCTCAGCCGGTTGAGCGTTCGATCTATGCATGATCTGTCGGTTGCAGGTTCAAATCCTGGCAAGGCCAATTCAGCCTTTCATCCTTTCGACATTGATCAAGGAGGTCCGACTTCGGTTTGGTGATATTTGTGATAAACATGTTCTATGTACAGCACTTTGCCAAAAGCGCTAAATAAATAACCATTTGACCATGAGACTGGATATAGAAGGAAGTAAAAGCTTCAGGAAATTAGATTTTCATTAAACATCAAAAGACAATTCTGCTATCGTACCTCAAAAGACAATACAATTCTTGTTGCTTTACTACATAATTGGCTATGTTTTCAACATTTAAATATATAAAGGAGAGATCAAATGGCCAGAACTTGAGAAATAATGAAAGGTGTATTCTGTCACAATGCAGAAAGCTGCCGCATAGTAATGATTACCATACCGATTTTTGCACAAGTCGGCTGGATGTCGCATACATTTTATTCTTGCAAAGGAGAAAAGTAATTTTTACTCTCTTGAAAACACATTTATTATCGAAGTTTAAAAATAGGGAGTAAAATACTCCCACCTCAAAATCTTATCTAGAGCACTGACCGCACCTCCATATAGTGAATTTTCCCACTCTGCATCTCCATCCCTCTCACTGGCCAGTGTTGTTCCAGTCAGGGTGGTAAAGGTGCAAGATGAAGGGATGAAATTATGAAAGGCTGAATAGAGAATTTGTAAAGGGGGTTGGACGCTATCTCAAACTGACATGTAAACTATGAATACTTAGCTTGGTTATGTAAAATAATTACCCCTCTCCACACCCCAAAGCGTATATAGAGATGGAACAAGTTACTTACCTGTAACTGTTGTTCTCCAGCATGGGTCTGGCATGGATTCACATGCTCATGAATATTCCCCGTCGTCAGGCTGGGAATCCTCGGTAAAGAAAAAACCAGTATCAGTTTCGTTTCTGATCTGTCTTTCGTAGTAATAACCAATCACTGGTCTCTGCGTCATACTGACCACAGCCAATGACTGCCCTCTACCTAAGCACCGCCTCTGGCAGCCATCTTCAGATTTGGAAGCACGTGAAGTGGCAGTATGACCAAGTGAAGAGCCGCAGAGGGGTAGGCGGGAGGGTTCGCATGTGAATCCATGCCAGACCCATGCTGGAGAACAACAGTTACAGGTAAGTAACTTGTTCCTTCTCCAGCATGGGGTCTGGCATGGATTCACATGCTCATGAATAAAGAATACATAGCAGTACACACATGCACAACCACGGGAGGTGGCAAAGGCTCAACATTAAGCATCACATAAACTCAACATTAAGCATCTTACCTCCTCACCAGGCTCACCTCAGGCGAACAGGTTGCGCAGCACTGCTTGGCCGACCCTGGACTCCTCCCTGGAATCCCGGTCGACGCAGTAGAATTTCGTGAAGGTGTGCGTCGACCTCCACGTAGCAGCCCTGCATATGTCCAGCAGGGGCACACCAGATAGGAACGCCGTGGTAGCTGCGATCGCTCTGGTGGAATGGGCTCTCGGACGGCCAGGCAGCGGTCGGTTTGCCAACCGGTGGCAGCACATGATACAGCCGGAGAGCCATCTGGAGATGGAAGCCTTCGAGAGAGCCTTCCCCTGATTGACAGGTCCAAAGTTCACAAAGAGTTGTGACGTCTTCCGAAAACCCTTCGTGCGGTCCACGTAGAACTTCAGCGCTCTAGCTACATCCAGCGAGTGCAAAGTCCTCTCAGCCGGCGACGAAGGCGACGGGAAAAACACAGGTAACACCAAGGGTTCGTTGAGATGGAAGTCCGACGGTACCTTGGGCATGAAGGAGGGGTGCGTCCTGAGCACTACCCTCGTGTCGTGGAAAGTCAAGTACGGGGCCTTGCAGGAAAGGGCCTGGATCTCTCCCACTCGTCGTGCGGAGGTGATGGCCACAAGAAAAGCTGTTTTCCACGATAGAAACTTCAACGGGGCCGAGTGCAGAGGCTCGAACGGAGGTCCCATGAGCTTGGTCAGCACCACGTTGAGCTCCCACGCCGGGGCCGGAGCCTTCACCGGCGGGAACGATCTGAACAGTCCCTTCATGAACTCTTTCACCAGACGATGAGACCACAAGGACGTCCGGCCCGTGGTTCTGGTGTATCGGGAGATCGCAGCAAGATGAATCTTGATGGACGCGTGTGCCAGACCAGCTTTGGCCAGCGTCAGCAGGTACGGCAGTACTTGGGGAGCCGTAATCCGTAGAGGGTTAATCTTCTGTGCGTGGCACCAGACAGAGAACCTCTTCCACTTGTGTTCGTAGCATTTAAGAGTCGAGGACGCCCTGGCCTTTGCAAGAACCTCTCTGCAATCGGCCGGTATGTCGTATCCTCCAAACTCTAGCGCTGCAGGAGCCAGGCCTGCAAGTTCAGCGACTTCGGGTCGTGGTGGAGGATGGCGCCTCCTTCCCTGGAGAGTAGATCCGCGTCCGCCGGCAGCTTGATCGGCGGGGACGCTGACAAGTCCAGAAGGTCCGGGAACCATATCTGCCTCGGCCACGCAGGTGCGATGAGGATCATCCTGCACCGTGACCTCTTGAGCTGGTTGATGAGCCGGATTAGCAGAGGCAAGGGAGGAAACGCGTAGAGGAACAGGCCCTCCCAGGGGAACGAGAAAGCATCGCCCATGCTCCTCGTCTGGGGAAACCTGCTGGCGAACCTCCGGCACTTGGTGTTCGTCGCCGTCGCGAACAGGTCGATCTGGGGTGTGCCCCACCGTCGGAAGAGGCGATCCACCAGATCCTGCCGTAGCTCCCACTCGTGGCACGAGCGCAGCTCCCTGCTGAGTGAGTCGGCGATGGTGTGTTTTATCCCTGCCAGATGAAACGGCACCAGAAAAATCCCTTGGGCGACGGCCCAATGCCACAGGTCCTGCGCCTCCTTGGACAGCGCCGGGGACCTGGTTCCGCCCTGTTTCCTGATGTAAAACATGGTGGTGGTGTTGTCGGTGAAGATCCTCACCACCTTGCCCTTGAGGGACGGAAGGAAGGACCTGAGGGCCCAAAACACTGCACGGAGCTCCAGGACGTTGATATGTAGGGACTTCTCCGTCGGGAGCCAGAGTCCCCTTGCGTGCAGATTTTCGGTGTGCGCTCCCCACCCTTCCAGGGAGGCATCCGTGGTCACAGTCTCCTGGTGGGCTGGGGTCTGCAAGTCCATGCCCGCCGTCAGATGCGCGCGGGTGCCCCACCACCGTATCGCTCGTCGGAAACTCTCGTCGAGCTTGATCCTTTCCTCGAAGCTGCCCGTCGTCTGGATCCAGCGCGCATCCAGGAATTCTTGCAACGGGCGCATCCGGAGCCTGCACATGGGAATGAGGTAGATGCAGGAAGACATCATCCCGAGGAGGGACTTGATGGACCTCACTTTGGCCGCGTCGGCCACCAACATCCGTTGCACCTTGCCCAAGATGGTCCTGGTCCTCTCCTCCGACGGGGAGGCCAGAAGGGACACTGTGTCGAGCCTCGCTCCCAGAAACAGTGCAACTTGCGCGGGCACCAGGTGGGATTTGGCGTAGTTCACGGAGAATCCCAGGTCCGTGAGGAGTTGGACGGTCCTTGCCGTGTGGACCACAGCGAGCTCCCTCGTCTTGGCGCGGATGAGCCAGTCGTCCAGGTAGGGGTAGACGTGAATCCCCTCGCGGCGCAGCTGCGCCGCCACCGGTGCAAGGCACTTGGTGAATACCCTGGGTGCCGACCGTAGTCCGAAGGGAAGGGCTTTGAACTGGTAATGACGCCCTTGGACCACGAATCTGAGGAATTTGCGGTGCCCCTTTAGGATGGGAATGTGGAAGTAGGCATCCTCCAAATCCAACGACGATAGGAAGTCTCCTTCCTCCAGCTGACCCAGGACGTGCTGGAGGGTGACCATCCGGAACTTCTGCGCCTTGATGAACTTGTTCAGACGTCGCAGGTCTAGGATGGGGCGCCATCCTCCCGTCTTCTTCTTCACGAGGAAGTATCTCGAGTAGACTCCGGAGCCCCGAAGCCTCTTTGGGACGAGTTCGATGGCGCCCTTTCTGAGCATCGCCTTTACCTCCAGGAGAAGTTGAGGGACGTGAAGTTCTTTCCTGGCCACGGGGGGGACGCGCGGGCACCTTCTTTGAAACTCGAGTGCGTGGCCCCGGGCCAGGGCGTCCAGCACCCAACGGTCGGTGGAGACGGACTCCCACACGCTGACGAAGCCCGCCAGCCGGCCTCCCACCGGGGTGCTTCGGTGGGGGCCCGACCCCACGGCCGGTTCAATCCTGCTTGGACGCGGCCTTGCCGCCATGACCTCCTTGGCGACGACGGCGGGGTCCGGTAGACTTGCCTCGTCCTCTGTAGGCCTCTTGCGACGACGAGCGGGCCGCTTGACGGTAGGAAGCGAAACCGCCGCCGGAACCTTTGGAGGCGCCCTTGCCTCCGCCGCTCCGAAAGGGCGTCCGTCGTTGCAGGACTCCAAGGGCCCGGGCCGTCTCCGTATCCGCCTTGATGGCCTGAAGGGAATCGTCCACTGTCTTCCCAAACAGGTTGTTCCCGTCGAAGGGCATGTCCAGGACTCTGGTCTGGACGTCCTGCCGGAAGTCCGTAGCTTTGAGCCATCCACGACGTCGAAGGCAAACGCCGTTGCCCAGCTGGCGGAACCCAGTGTCGGCGATGTCCGTCGCCACGGTGATGGCGTGGTCCGAGGCCACCTCACCTTCCTGCAGGATCTCAAGGGCCTCCGCCCTCTTGTCGTCCGGCAGAAAATCCAGCAGGGGAGCCATCTTGTACCAGAGCTCCCTGTCGTAGCGGGCCACGATAGCCAAGGCGTTGGCCGCTTTAATCGTCGTCGCTGCCGACGAGATGACTCTACGCCCCATAGTATCCAATTTCTTTCCCTCGCCGTCCGGCGGGGAAGTCGATGTGGAGGGCGCACCCCCCCCCGCTTTCTTCCTGGCTGCCGCGGAGACGACGGAGTCCGGGGTAGGCTGCGCCCGGAGGCATAGGGGGGCCGTGTCCGGGACCCGGTACTTTTTCTCGTACCGGTCTCTTCTAGCTGGCGTCGTGGAAGGGTTCTTGAGGAGGGAAAGGCCCTCATCCCAAATGTCGTCCAACAGAGGCACTGCGAGGACCGTCTTCCTCTTGGCCTCGCGCCGCTGATAAAGGAAGCCTTCCTTTTTCTTCTCCTCAGGGCAGAGTTGGAAAAGCTCGGAAGCCCTGGAGATCATGGAGTGGAAAGATCCGATCTCGTCGGGCGGAGAGGCCCTGGTGGGAGGCGACGACGGAAAATCCTCGTCGTATGCCTCGTCGTCCGTACCCGTCGCTGCCGTGTCAGTCCCCGTATCATCCCCTCGGGTGGACGGGGAGGAGGGCTGGAAGGGGCGCGACGGTTGAAAAGGAGGTGGTGGATGGATCCTTCTTTTCTTGGTAGGGGGAACACCAGAAGGTCCCGGTTCTGGATCCCCCGACGGGAGAGGTTCCTCCGTCGGTAACGGTAGCCTCGTCCTTATCTCGGAGCATAAGGACTGTATGGCCAACAAAATGGCCGCCGAGTTGTCTTGCGGCGCTGGCAGAGGGGAATCCGACGGGCGAGCAGGGGCCCCGTCGGTATCCTCGACGATGTCGTCGTCGTCACCTGCGTCGGGGTCCATTCCGACGGGCTGGCCTTCTTCCACGCCTAGGCCGTGGCTTAAGACCTCGATCAGCTCCTCTTCTGAGGTTGAGGCCGACTCTACGACGACGCCCTGCCCCCCCTTCTTCTTCCCCACGGGGGGTTTCACGGGGGTCCTATCGATGGGCACAAAGGAAGACTCCCTCCGAGGAGGCAGGGAGATTCTGGGCCCTGAGGTCGCCACCACTGGTGCAGCCACCACAGGCTGAGCCAGGGCCGCCGCGACCGTTTCGATAGAGGGCTTGGTCGGATGGATCAAGGCCTTCACCACCTTAGGTGCGCTCACCGCCTTATCCTTGAGGGAGGGGGCACTGCCACGCTCCTCCTCTGCCTTAGAGCTCGACCGGGGCCTCTCCAGGAGCTTCGCCGGGTGCTCGGCCTTCCTCTTACCCGACCCAGAGCGTTGGCTCGTGGTTGATGGTGCCGGGGAGGGTGCGCCCTGCCTGGCGCCCGTAGAGCCCGACCGTTCGGCGCTCCCGGTGCCAGCGGACTCGCGGTGCTTGGCCTTATTTTGGGCCCCCGTCGCCGGGGCGCCCTCAAAGGTCTTAGAAGACCGCTCGGATTTCTTCTTCTTCTCGCCAGACGGGCTCTTACCCTCCAGCCAGTTGGCGAGACGTTGATGGCGGTCCTTCATGGTCCGTTCCGACATGTTGCCGCAAAACGCACAGTCCTTCTCCACGTGCGTCTTGTCCTCATGAAGGCAGTAAAGGCAGAAAGAGTGTTCGTCCTCCTTGAAGACGTTCTGCAGCTGGCATCCAGGGCAGACCCTGAACAGCTTTCCGGGCGTCGAGCTTCCCTTCTCCTGGGCCATCTCCGAGACCGGGCCTGAGAAGCTTTTGGAGTCCTCCGAAGTGTAGCTCGACGAAATCTTCACCCTTGAGGGGCACAGATGAATCCGACACGGGTCCCCGTTGATCGGATGTAGAATCGGTGGAGCTTGAGGCTCTTTTGACCGAAAGAATCGAAGTTTTTTGTAAAAAGCGCGAAAAAATAGCACTAACGCTCGAGAGCAATAGCACGAGGATCCCAACACATGAACGTGCGGTAAAAATCTGAAGATGGCTGCCAGAGGCGGTGCTTAGGTAGAGGGCAGTCATTGGCTGTGGTCAGTATGACGCAGAGACCAGTGATTGGTTATTACTACGAAAGACAGATCAGAAACGAAACTGATACTGGTTTTTTCTTTACCGAGGATTCCCAGCCTGACGACGGGGAATATTCATGAGCATGTGAATCCATGCCAGACCCCATGCTGGAGAAGTGTGGCATTTCAACATTTTGCAACTGAGGCTCTCACATGTTGGGTGGGTTTTGGTGCGCTTTGAACTTCAGCACTGTTATTGAGCATTAAACCTGCAGGTAGGCAGAGTGGAGCAACTGCTTCAGTTATCTGCAGGGTAAATGGAAAAGGCATGAATGCCGCTCAAATGCTTCTCAGACAGAAGAACAAGTTACTTCTTAACTTGTAACGTTCTTTCGATGGGCTGTTCCTCCGATGTATTCCTCATCTTTGATAGATCATCTCCCAGCTTGCTGGCCTCTGACATTTTTTTTTCAGTAGAGGGCGCTGCGCGTCGACGTCCCTTGAGACGATGTCCCTCGACGGCCTCCGTATCGGCGCTGACGACATCACGCGTATAAATAGACTCGCGCAGCGTCCGTTGCCCAGTTCCGTTTTGACGTTAACAGTTGTTTTACATGAATTGGTTATTGACCTTGAAGGAGCGTAAGCTGCAACCACAAGGGAAGTATTACTGCAGGGATGGATGGGAGGGGCGATAAGGAATACGTCAGAGGAACATCCCATCGAAAGAACGTTACAATGTAAGAAGTAACTTGTTCTTCGAAGGCATTGTGTCCTCCGACGTATTCCTTATCTTTGATAGACTCCAATAGCAGTGGTGTGCAATTGGAGGTGGGAGTAAAACGCCTTGTTTCCTTTTACGAATGAACCGAATGTAATACGGGTTTGCCAAACCTCGTCTCTTGACTGGAGGAGGAATCCAGGTTGTAAAATCTTGTGAAGGTATGTGCGGACGACCATGTGGCAGCCGCACATATGTCTCAAACCGGAACCCCTCTTTGGAGGGCCGAGGAGGCTGCGATACCCCTGGTTGAATGAGCCCTGAGATTTTGAGGAGGCTCTTTCCCTGCCAGTTTGTAACATTCCAGGATGGCCAAAATAATCCATCTGGAAATGGTTTGTTTTGTTATCGGTAGTCCCAACTTGTGCCCTGAGTAACCCACAAACAGTTGGTCTGCTTGCCTAATCCTAGCAAGTCTGCTGATGTAAAAGCTTAAAGCCCGCCTTGGGTCCAGCCTATGTAGCCTTTCTTTCTCTTTCCCCGGATGGGGAGGCGGATAGAATGAAGGTAAAGTAATTTTCTGAGTAATGTGGAATTCAGAAACCACTTTTGGGAGGAAATTAGGCTTCACCTGTAGGACAACCTTGTCTTTATGAAAAATTGTATGAGGGGGTTTACAAGATAGAGCTTGTAATTCGCTCACCCTTCTAGCAGATGTTAAAGCCACTAATAAGACAGTTTTAAGGGTGAGAAATCTTAGCGAACAAGAGTGGAGTGGTTCGAAAGGAGTACCCAATCAGAAAATTTAAGACTAAATTTAAGTCCCATAAAGGAACCTGGAAAGGTTTTGGAGGGTAGACATTAGTTAATCCCTTTAGAAATTGTATTACTAGGGGTAATTTGAAATACAAAGGTTCCTCCGCAGTGCGCTTGAAGATCGATAGTGCTGCGAGATAGCCCTTGATAGTGCCAACTTGAAGGCCTGAATTTGCCAAGTAGAGTAGAAAGGATAACACCGTTGTTCTACCACATGAAAAGGGGTCGATATTCTCTTCTCTGCACCAGCTGCAAAACTCCAACGGCAGCGGTATAAAGACTTTGTTGCTGGCCTTCTGGCCAAAAGCAACACTTCCATGACGTCATCAGGGAGGTCCCAATCCTTGTATCTCAACCTTTCAGAAGCCAGGTGGGAAGGTTGAGGGTTTCGATGTCTGGATGGAGAACCTGACCTCCCTTCTGTGAGAGAAGATTCTCCTTGAGTGGAAAACTAATTGGAGGGCAGATGGACATGTCCAGAAGGTCCGGGTACCACGTTCTCCTGGCCCATTCTGGGGCAATTGGGATCATGGTTCTCGGGAATCTTCTCAACCTCCTGATCATTTGAGGAATGACAGGGACTGGTGGAAATGCGTACAGGAGTGGAAACTCCCGGTCCACTACAAACGCATCCCCTAGAGCTTCTCTCGGGGGAAATTCCCTTGAACAAAACAGATTGCACTTTCTGTTGGTACTGGTGGCAAACAGATCCACTTGAGGGGTTCCCCAAAGAGCGAAGATTTCCTGAAGGACTTCCTGAGCTAGTTCCCACTCGTGGGAGACTGTGCCCTGCCTGCTCAGAGGGTCCGCCGTCAAGTTCTTCTCTCCGGCTAGGTGGACTGCCGATAGAGAGATTCCTTCCTGGATTGCCCAAAACCAGAGCTGCATTGCCTCTCTGCACAGTGGTAGTGATCCTCCGCCTCCTCTTGTGTTGAGGTAGTGCATGGCCACTGTGTCGTCTGTCATTATCAGGATATTTTTCCCCTGTACAGATGGCAGAAAAGCTTTCAGCGCTAGTCTGATTGCTCTCAGCTCTAACAGGTTGATATGTAGTCTGGACTCCGATGGAGACCAACGAACGCTGATGGTCAAGTCGTTGGTATGGGCTCCCCACCCCATGAGTGAGGCATCTGTGACTACTGTTATCTCCGGACATGGTTGCCAAAACAGTTCCCCCTTCAAGATGTTTTTTCTGGAAGGCCAACCACTGAAGGTCTCGAGCCACCTCGTCCGGAATCTGAAGGAGGTCTGTCATTCTCCCTGAGAATTGCGACCACTCAGTCCTCACTGCCCACTGAAGAGATCTCATTCTCAGGCGAGCCTCTGACACATGGAAGATGCAGGCTGCCATGAGGCCTAGTAACCTCAAAAAGTCGAAGGCTGGGAGACGTTGGGCATTTTGAAACTTGGTGACCATCTGCAGAATATCTGTGATGGTATCATCTGTGACTTCTTTAAAGTGAGGGAGAAGCCCAGTTTGTGAAGGAAGTGGCAGACATAATCTAGCTAGATCTGAGCTTGTGCTGAAGATACTGCTCTGATCAGCCAATCGTCCAGGTAGGGGTAGACGTGGATCCCTTCCCTCCTTAGACTTGCCGCCACTACCAACATTAGCTTGGTGAAGACCCTCGGGGCGGAGGTCAGCCCAAATGGCAGAACTCGAAATTGACAATGAGAGTCGCCAATTGCGAACCTCAGGTATTTCCTGTGTTTGAGATGGATTGGCACATGGAAATAAGCATCCTGGAGGTCCAGAGATACCAGCCAGTCCTGAAGCTGGAGGGCCTGAAGGATCCAAGAGAGAGTTACCATCTTGAACCTGTCCTTCCTGAGGAACTTGTTCAATTCTCGTAAGTCCAAGATAGGTCTCAGTCCTCTGTCTTTCTTCGGTATGAGAAAGTAGGGGGGAGTACCATCCCTTGCTCCTCTCCGCTACAGGTACCGGTTCTATGGCACCTTTCTCTAGCAGGTCTACAATTTCCTGCAAGAGGAGCGGATCTGGAACTCTCAGAGAGCTGTTCCCCGGTGGATGACTGAGGGATGCGTAGAAAAGGCAGGCAGTAACCTTGGGCAACTGTCTCCATTGCCCAAGCATCTGACATATTAGCCTGCCATTCCGTCAGATGTCGAGTTAACCTGCCCCCTACTGGTGTTTTGTGAAGAGAGTCCTCAGAGCGGTTTGGAGGCGGCTGATGCAGATGCCGAGGGTAAAGAGGCACCTGTTGCTGCTGCGGCTTTTGTGTTTTTACCCCGTCCACCTCTGGTGAATTTCTTCTGACCCCTTTGAACCGGCTGTCCTCTGCCCTTTCCGAATGCGGAATAGAAGCGAAAGGACTTATCTCTCCAAGAGGTTCCTGAGGGGCGATATGGTGTCTGACGGATTGCAGCTCCTAAGGATTTTGCTGCTGCCTTTGATGTTTGTAGTTTTTCTAAACTGTCGTCCACCTTCTTACCAAACAAAGAAGAGCCGTCAAAGGGCATATTCAAGAGTCTGCTTTGCACATCTGGAGCAAAACCAGACTTTCGCAACCAAGCAAATCTCCTGGTTGTTGTACTTGCCGCCATGGCCCTGCTGATACTGTCAGCAGAATTGATGCCGGTCTGAAGGGATTCGCACATTGCGTCCTTACCATCCTTAATGATGTTGAGAAACGCTTCCCTTTCTTCTCCCTCCGGGAGGCAGTCAGCCGCTGATGAAGCACACTCCCAAAGTGTGTGGCTGAACCTTGCGAGCGTACAAGTAGCATTGATGGATTTCAACGCTATGCTACATGCGGAAAAGACTTTTTTGGCCATAGAGTCCTATCTCTTATCATGCCTGTCCTGTGGAACAGTAGGGTAAGCCGATTTACTACCTGCTGAAGTAGCTGCCTGCGCAACCAGACTCTACGGAGTTGGGTGTTTGGATAAATATTCAGGGTCAGCAGAAGACACCCGATATTTAGCTGATAGTTTCTTGTTAACTGCTGGGATAACCTCAGGTGTTTCCCAGTTTGCCAATATTCTCCTTTGTAATGCCGCATGAAATGGCACTACAGGATCCTCCTGTGGACCTTTGACCAAGATGTCTGTGAGTTAGTCTTGCTGAAAAGCAGGTGAGGGTGTGTGTGGACCATCCCATAAACTCTATTATCCTTGCCATCAAGGTTCTATAAGGGGTTTCAGCATGTTCCCCTGGGTCTGGTGTGGCGAATTCCACTTCTGGGGAAGTGTCCAACCCACTTGCTTCCTGTAGGGTTTCATGTAGGTCTTTCAACCTACCTTCCTCAGAGGTAAATTCCTCTAGTGCAGGAGTTGCATATCTCTGCAACTCAAAAGGCCTTTCCTGATCTGAATCCTCCCCCTTCTTCATAAATAGAAGATAAGACCCTGGAGTGGTCAGGTATGAAAATGGTACAAATCCCATTTCCAGAGCAGAAGGAGCCAGATTTGTCATGATTGGCTGAGAAAACGTCGACGTCGTTGACGCAGACGTTAAAGGCTTCGAAGCAATCGAAAAAGGCGTCGAGAAAGGTGGTACAGGCCTCGATGGACTCGAGAGTATCGGGATTCTACTCAAGGTTGTCGAAGACAGACATTCTCGTGCTCGAGGCTCTGGGTATGGCCACTGGCTGTGAGGTGGCCGTGGGTTTGTCCTTTCTCGGCGTCGATGACGGCATCGACTCGACTGACCTGTGCTTCGAAGAACCCTTCGATAACGGCGTCGACGACGGCGATCTATGTGTCGAAGGGATCCTCGACGACAGCGTCTAAGACGCAACTTTGCCTTTACTCAAAGGTTTGTGACGCTCTCGAGTGGCTTCTTTCGCCGGGTCGCGGCTTTTTGATTTTTCGGGTCTTTCACCCAGGGTATCACCCTCGGCAGTCTTCGAGGGGGTCGAGGCCGCTTTCTCAAAGACGCTTAGCATCTTTTTCCTGAATTCCTCCCACTCAGCCTGAGAGCTATGTTTTGTGGGACAGGAGACCCTTTTTTGACGAAGACGAGGAAGGGGATCTTCGACGTCTCTTTTTTGAATGCTTAGATCTCGAAGAGTGATGGGAACTGCTTCGAGATCTAGAACGAGAATGTCTTATGATGGCGAGGAGATGAATGTCTCGACTACGCCGAGGAAACTTTCGAAGAAGTTTTAACTGCCTTACCTCTCTCGAGCTTCCGCTTACGCTCCTTCAAGGCTTTCGCCATCATGGACATGCAGTCCTCGCACTCCGAACAATGGTGCTCGATTCCCAGGCACCACAAACAGATCCTGTGAGGATCCGTCAACAACATTTTCTTTCCACAGTCTCGACATTTTTTGAAGCCGGACCGTGGAGTCGTCAGTTCGGGTGAGGAAGCCATCGAGTACGAGTCGGTATTCACGAGGAATATCGATATATTTGACTGAAGAACTGAGCAACGATATTCCGAGGCCCCACGAAGCGCGGAAAAACGGAACTGAGCAACGGACGCTGCGCGAGTCTATTTATACGCGTGGTGACGTCGGCGCCGATACGGAGGCCGTTGAGGGACATCGGCTCGAGGGACGTCGACACGCAGCGCCCTCTACTGAAAAAAAAATTCTGAGGCCAGCAAGTTGGGGGATCTATCAAAGATAAGGAATACGTTGGAGGACACAATCCCTTCGAAATGGGCATATAGCTTTGTTGGTATTTGACATCCATTGCATCAGTTACAACCAGCATGGCTACATGAATGTTGATGCCCTCTTTGCAGGAACATGACTGGTGAATTGATGCAGGTCTTGGTACAGCAGAATATTCTCATCGTAATGCAAACACAGTTATCAAGCAGTACATGTACTCCTGAAAGGTGTCTTAAATAAGTATGACAATTCTATTGCGGAGTGGTACAGTCCTGCTTTTTGGCCCTGCAATAAATTGATTGTTACGGTTAACACCGTTTCTTTTGGACACTCATGATAGTGCCCAGAATGCCACTGTCTTCCCCCCCCCCCTGTGTAAGATGCACACTTTATGCCTCAGCTGCCCATGTAAAATGGTCTTTCGTCAGCCAGAAGAGGCTAACAGTTTGCGGAAATAGTCACAGCGTGACCGTCTGCTTTCATGTACTTTGAGCTGGGGCGAATCTTTATGGAGCAGACACCAATTCATGCCTAAAAACGTATCTTTATTGTTGTTTGACCAAATTTGCCTCTAACAAACTAACAATAAAATACAAGAAATGGCAAAATAAATTATATAAATTCCTTTCAAGACATGCCCTCAGATTTACAAATTTGTGAATTATCAAGGCATGACATTTCAACTATACAATACTAAACCATAAATTATTTCATCAATACAATACAAGTTCCCATACGATTTATATTCTGAACAATAAGTTTTTAAAGACCTTAAAACCTCCGAAAAAAACAAATCTTCTCACATTTTACAGTACAACAATTTTAAAGTGCTTATATATATTAGTAATCTCTTAATCTCAGGGCTTTCACAAATCCTAACACTACAAGAACTGTTGACGATCTTCTGTCTGCGAGACACTTATCCCACAATAAATCCCTACCCTAAGATGTGTTCAGATTTTAAAATGTTCTAAAATAGAATTCTCGTATCCCCAAAAGTGCAGGACAGGCAGTTACCAAGTGTCTAATACCTTTGCTCACCTCTTAGGGTGCACAGTATCTACAATTTGATAATTCCGCCGGACCACAGCCGTATCTAGTAATGATTTGCCTAGTAAAGTGCAGTTTCCACTGGAATTTCAAAAACTTCCTCCTGACCATGCGACTCGGATATATCGTTAAACATGGGGCTACAATTCCACACTTTGTGGTTGGTACACTGATGTTCTCATGGTTTATAAGCATGGAGTTTCTCCATTGTGGCAATCCAATCACTTTGATATAATGCACCTTTAACTTTGTCCGGATTAAATGAAAGATCATCAACTGTCAAATTCAAATCCATCAACAAATTTGCACAATAACTGGCCAACTCATTTAGGAGTTTTGGTTTCCCTTTTGTTACCCTCATGGCCACGTCCATGTATAATGATATGGAGTGATGATCTTCCTGTACAAATTTAAAAGTCTCCAGTTAACTTTACTAGGAAGTGAATTAGTACAAAGTTCATAATGGATTGCCACTAAAGGTACGGACGTCTGCATACTCAATACTTGTCTCCAATAGTTTCCATCCAATATATGCAGGAGTCCCAGGATCCAAGAGAAATTAATCTCTATCCCTTAAAAAATCCTGGGGATAACTTTACCCTCAAATCATTTAAATACTGGGATGATTGAAAATCTACCAAATCGAGCATCTAGCCGGACGGTTTGGTTAGCCAATGTGGACACCCTTGCTCTCAACCAATCTCTAATTTGGGATTTGTGTGGCTTGGATATAATAGGAAATCCAAGATAGATAAAACGATTTACTCTTTCCTAGGGTTCAGCTTGGACAAGCCATTTGAAAGGGACGGCCAAAGTGCTTTTTTTAAAGTGCAGTGCATCATTTTCGTTTTACTCAAATCACTTTTAGGGGTATGGGCTGCTATGAAATTATTAAAAGTAGCTAAAAGTCATTCTAAACCGATCTCTGTACAATCAAATATTGAAAACTCATCAGCATAATTCATCCATGTCACTGTGTGTCCAGTTTAGGAGGCTAAGGCTACGGGCATAAAGAACTCACCAATATCAGACATATATAAATTAAAAAAGACAGGGTCGAGAACGCACCCCTATCTAACACCCTTATGAGTAGATAGCATGTTAGTCAATCCTCTTTCTGCACTTAATCTAACTTGAGCACCGAACGCTCATGGAGAACGGTAATTAAACGCAGTAGACAATCGAGGAGGCTGTATTTGTGCAGTTTTGTCCAAAGTAAATTTCTGTTTCACGCGTCAAAGGCAGCAGATACGTCGATGGTGGCAACAAACATAGAATGTGGTTTCCTTTCCCACACCAATGACTGAATACATGTAAGAATCATACAATTTAAGGTGGTATTCAAATTTCGTTGGAAAACTGTACCATTTTTGTAAATGAACCGATTCATTGTCCCACATTTCCAAGTCGACAAGTATCAAAGAAGCAAAAACGTTACTATCCGTGTCCAATATGGACACCAGTCTGTAATTCTTTGGGTCACTTCTGTTGCCCTTTTTATAAATTGTTACTAAATATGCGGTCCACCATGAGTCCGGAAACTCTGACATGCTAAAATCTTCTGAAGAAAAATTGATAAAATAATCAGCTGCTCCCTTTGATCACTTTTAAACAAAGCATTTGAAAGTTTATTGGGACCAGGGGCTCGCAAGCTACTGATTTTGCTCAGTATTTCTTCTACTATTTCCTGGTTCATGGGGATTTGGTATGTACAATAATTATTATACTGACTGCTAAAATTCGGAAAGACATTTTGAACATTATCAGAGAACACAGGGGAATAGTAAGCTACCAAAGCCTGCTCAGACACAGGATTAACGTGTACATTGGGTAGCTTAATCACATCATTTATATAATCTTCAAAAATTCTTCAACATTTTTTTTTATTTTTTTTTATCACTGCCATCATGTTCTCTGCATCTTTTTTGAAATAATGATGGTATGATTCTTAAGCCAATTTTCATAGAGCTTGACTTTTTTGATTTCAAGAATGATGAATACCAGCAATAGATCTTTTCTGCCTTTCAATGTTTTCATTGATTTTCTCATAAGGCGTTTTCAGTCATGCACCTCTTGATCAAATACATGAATAGGTCTCTGCTTTCCCCCAAATTCGCACGGGAATATACCAGAACGGAACCAAGAAATTCACCTAACAAAGGCTCAAGAAAAACAACCCAAAAAAAGTAACTATTTTCCATTCCAAGGGTGAATCACCTAAAAAAAACTATGTAATGAACAACTTATTAAAATGGCCTACAAACATTGGCTATTTGATAAACTGCTCTGTGTGGCATGCAGGAAGCAATAAAGGGCAGAAACCGGCACTTCTTTTCCTCTCTTCTTTTAATCCGGGCAAGGCCAACTCAGTCTTTCATCATTCCGAGGTCGATAAATGAGCAACAACTACGGTTGGGATGATAAATGTATGCAAATAATGTTCTATGTACAGCGCTTTGGCGAAAGCGCTATATAAATAAATCGTTATTGATCAACAAGCTGCAGAGCTAAGGCACTCTGGTGCCGCCCTTCAATTTCAGGGAAATAATAGCTACTATGTTGAATGTTAGAAATAGAATCCTGCCCACTAAAATCAAGAAAGGTAAGATTTTTAAGGCCAGAAAAAATCTCCTTTGATGTGGTCGCCCATATCTGAAGGTAGCACCTGGGATTTCCCAATGTACCCTCTTACAGTTGGTTAGTAACAAAACTGAGGCTATGCAAAGATCTCAGGGCAGACAAAAATGAGGCTTTGCAAAGATCTCAGGGCAGAAGGAAAAAAACTATTGTCAGATATGGCCCTTCCATCCACCACCAAAGATCCTAACTGCTTTTTAGACCAGTATCAAGAGTGACGGCGAGTATGTGATGTAGCCAGACACCCCAACCCTGTCCCAGAACACAAAGGAATCTTGGGGACCCAGGAAAGACAGCCTATATGGTACTTCAAACAAGAGTTGTGAGCTACCCCGTAAGCAGTTTAGGGTAGAAGTTGTCATTCCCTTTTTTACATTTAGATGGGGGTGCAAAAGAAAACCCCATCTTTCAGCCAATTTCTCTTTTCTTGCCAAGCAATAAATCGAATGGACACTAAACTGGGTAGCTATGTGGAGGAGCACAGTCTACTTGATCGGGCTCAGTTGGATTTTAGATCAAGATATAAACACAAAGCTGATCACTACAACCATGTTGACCTGCTCAGTTAGGAAGCTGATAATTGTGATGCAGAGGCCTCGGTCCGGCTTTAACCATCAACTGCAAATCACAATTTAGACAGCATTTTATTGGAATGTTAAAAATCCTGCAGTGTTGTTCAAACAGCCTTTGCCTGGCTAGCTTCCTTTGTGTCCGAAAGATTGCAGGTGGTACAGGTTGGCCAATTTGTGTAAGAACCCTGGCCTTGTGGTGTGGTGTCCCACAGAAATTATTTCCTGCTTTTTGATCTTTATAGCCCTTTTTCCTCAACTCATTCACAGAGTTCTTTTTCCAGAAATTATGCAGTTTACTCCCAAATTCTTGGGGAAATTGTCTGGCGATCCATATGCAATCACAACACAATTTAAGGAATGTTTGATAGCCATCAAGGCTTGGATGGATGTTCATTTTCTAAAAATAAAACTCTGGTAAGTGTAAGAAACCGGAGGGTATTCTCACTCCTGAACCTCTGCACAGGTGGCCAGGTAAAGGCCATCGCTATTGGATCCCGATCCCAGAGGCGGAGAAGTGAGGGAGGATCACCTGGGTTGAGGATCCTTGGGAACTGGAAGTGCTGTGCCCTTGGGCGAGACATGGCACACCCCTTTCCCTAGTGACAACCAAACCAACCCCTTCCCAACCTTTATGGGCTATTGTAAGACCTCTCCCCTCATTTCTGCACCATTAAAACTTGACAGTACAAATAACCCTCCTCTCCCCTTATATCTCAGCTGCTCACTCGGTTAATCCTGGAGTACCGCAAGGCGCATGTCTTTCTGCCCTCCTATTAAACCTCTATATGGCCACCCTTCCTGGAATCATCTGCCCGCACAACATCTTGTGCTACAACTACGCTGACAATACCCAAATCATCCTTAAAACCCACAATTCGGACCCCAGCCCGACCTTGAAGCTTGTCTCCTAGATATTGACCGATGGATGACAAACAAATAAACAACCTCCTCCTAACCCCCACAAAAACCGAAATCATGGTGTGCTGCAACACTGCGCTTCTACCTCATCCTCTCCCTTGCCCCCCCTGCCCCCCCCCCCCCCAACACCTCCAACACAATAAAAACCTAGGCTGCACTATGGACTCTGGCTTAACCCTCTCCCGGATGATCAACAATGTGTCTAAACGCTATCACTACCATCTTAAACTTCTCAGACGCATCTTCCTCTACCTCACCTTCCCGAACAGACTTGCCACAATTATGTCGATCATAATGTCGAGACTGGACCATGCCAACTCCCTATACCTAGGAGTCCCGGAATACCACCTTAAACTCCAAAGAGCACAAAACGCTGCTGCTAAGCTGCTCCTCGCCCTGGGTCCAAGAGACCACACCTCTCCTGCCCTCTGAATCCTCCACTAGCTTTCAGTCGGACGAAGAGAAACTTTCAAGACCCTGTGCATCTCTCACCATGCAGTGCACAAGACCGGCCCGTTACACCTGCAAGAAAAGCTAAAACCTTACCTTCCACTGTACACCCTAAGATCAAGCACTGCCCTCCTTTTAGTGATCCCTACCACTAACTGTCAGGATTGGAGGTTCTGCTTTTTCAGTCTTGGCCCGACTCTGTGGAACTCGCTTCCCCCACATATTCGACACACCCAAGACAATAAGACATTCCGCAAAGTACTAAAAATGTGGCTCTTCCCTGAACCTCACCCTTAATAAACCATTAAATTCCCAAGACACAGAGACTAAATACAATGTGACCCAACCATGTCAGCAATGAACACGATCATCCATTCTCCCTGAACACTGAATAATAGATATCCTTGGATCACCACTCCTCCAAACTGTGTCCACCTGCCCATTTGGTCCATACTGTCGCTCTGTGCCCCCGCCCAGGATCCTTGTGATATCGCCCAAGATCCCTGCGACATCGCTGTGTACCCCTGGCCCATACCGCTGCTGTATACCCTATCTGCCCCAACCCATTGTTTATCACTATGTGCCCCATACCCATTGGTCCTCGTGTCTCACGCCCCCCCTTTAGACGACGTGTTGTCACTGCACACCCCACCCATATCGCTATGTACCCTGTGCTGTCAAAGTGCTCTCGCCATGTACCCCTCTCTTCTCTGTGTTATCGCTGTCTGCCCAACCCTCCTGTTCCGTGATGTTCGATATACACCAGCCCCTGTTCCCGTACTGCCCGTGTCCCCTGCCCACTTGCTACCCCATATTCATTGTAACCCGTCTCATGCTATTGCTATACACCCCGACCCCTCTATGCCCCTCTAGTCGCTTCAACAACACATCCAGCCCCCATGATGTCGCTGTGTACCCTGCGTTTCGCTGAATACCCTACCCCCCTGCTCCCGTGATGCGCTGTGCATCTGCCTGTATTGCCCTCCCACTAGTCCCCATGAGGACGCTGTATGCCCACTGACCGCGTGTTCCCTGCCCCACATCGTGTTCCCCAGCCCTCCTACTCCAGTGATATCGCTATATCTCCCTCTGCAGTATCCTACCCCTCGAATTCCTGTGATAATGATGTATCCCCCACAGCGCCCCTGTGTCGCATGTACCCTGCCTTCTTAGCCCCCCTCTCCCGTTGCTGCAAACCCATCCTTCCAGGGACTGTGTATCCCTCTGGCACCATGTACCGACACCATAAACCCAGTCCTCTAGTCCTACGTTGTCCCAGAGCGTCCCTACCATACTGCTCCTGCGTCGTCGCTGTGTACGCCGCCCTGAACTCTCTGGACCCTGTGACTGCACGCCCAGCCCGCTAGCCCCCACAAAGTCCCTCTTGTGCCCTACTACTCCAGCCCCCATGCTGTCGATGCACCACGCCCCGCCACCCTGGTCCCGTGATGTTATTCTCCACCTGCCCCTCACCTCTCCTCAATGTCACTGTATACCCATTACCCTGTGGTCCCCACGTTCCACTGCTGTCCAGACCATCCCAGGGCTACGCCAAATCTGTACAATTTGACACAACTATGTGCACAGCCCTTGCCTCCCCGCGATGACAATATGCCCATACAGTGATATCTCTGTGCAACCATACCCCTCACGTGCCCCACGCACTGACTACCTGTCCAGCCCTCTAAAGTCCCCTTATGTCACTGTATACCCAGCCCTCTTGCCCCGTAATGACTCAGTATCCTGGCCCCTGCATGCTTGCTGCTTGTCCCCACAATATGTACCAGCCCTCCCAGCTCCTCATGTACCGTCCCTGGCATCTCCCCACTGTCCGTACCACACTACTTGCTTCGAAGTGCATTATACTTAGGCACTTCATGCATGAATCATCATAACACTATGCTTACTCTCTACTCTACACCACCACTCAATTAGAATACAGCTATACCCTTCGATAAATTCAGACTAGCTACTCACATTCGAACACCACCCCACCAACACCTCATCACTCTAAGAAAACGCAGCTATATCCCATGACAAACTGGCCTAGATGCTCTCATAAGCGTCCTACAGGCCTAACGCAGCCAGAACCCGGTCTGGGTGTCCACCCACCAGACTGCACACATTCAACTGATAGCTCACACCAACATACCTAATGCTAAGATGCAGCTATCATCAGGCCATTACAATGGCTGCACACAACTGGTGCACACACGCACCCAACAACACTAACTTTCTCTACTGACCTGGACTGCGGTCCCCAAGGACGTTCAGCCTGCCAGCGCTTTGAGGTCATACCAATGATATATAGAGCGCTATATAAATGCCAAATAACATAACATAAAGAGGAGGCAACTAAGAGCAATGAAAACTATGCTATTTTACCACTAGTACTGGGAAGATGCCTGTTAGGAGTAGTGAAGATCAGGCATGTCCCTTTAATGGGAGTCAAGCCTGTCAGAGGGCTGCAGGTGTATAAATGAAGCCCAACCTAGTGGCAGAATGAATAGACGGTCGAAGGACCAGGAGGCTGGTGCGTGCAGCAGAGGACCGTTCAGCATGGCGTGGGAGTGAGGATTCCCTGGAGTGGACCAACAAAGATGAAGGGAGCCGTGCTGTTCTATTTATAGTGCTTGTTCCCCTGTGGTGGTGGACTACCCCAGGAGTGTCTGAGGGGCAGAAACTGGAGCCCCGGCACTAGAGGAAGAAGGCCACGTGATCCGCGATGCAGCCTAAACATCCTAAGCGACCAGTGAGTTTCTGGGGCTCAAGAAACCTGGTGCGCGTGCGGGAACTTAACCATTTTATGAAATACATTGTATCGAAGTGGTTGCGTCCGGCTGAAGGCACATTTTCGATGGTCTCTGAATGAACGAACATTTTTGCTTGTTAAGTATACAAGAAAGGGAAATACTTTGTATCAGAGAAGATACGTGTGGCAAGGAACACGTTCCTAAATGTCTCTGAACAACGAACTATACAATTCAACCAAAACAAGCAGTTATATTGGTCTACCATTAAACAAAAGGGAATATCTTGCTTTGAAGTGGTCGTGTGTGATTAGAAGCACGTTTTAAAAGGTCTAGGCACATTGAAATATATTTAAAGTGAAATTAACATTTATGGAACTCTTTATCAAGAGAAAACCAACCTTAAGTCAGAGATCTATTCTTTGAACACCAGATTGAAATAATACATTGTTGCCAAACAGAACTCGAAGTTTTGAAACCAAACGGTGACAAGAACAGGCAGACAAAGGACACTGCAGCCTGATACAGACAATTTCAACCTGTGGGGAAACTACAAAAATCATTTGAAAACATCATTAACCATACTGTGAAAGATAAATAAATGTTGTGTTTCTTTTGGAATTGTGTTTTGGAACTTGGGGAAGGGAACCCAGAGTGCCGATTAGAAGCCTTTCATCAAGGTCATTTTGTGTGATTTGGAAATTGGCAAAAGGAATCCCGAGTCGTAACTTGTGGAAGGAAACCCTGAGACCTGAAAATACTTTTTTGCATTCTAATTCTGAAAAGGGGTGTTTTGAGACTTTACTTTGTTCAAATGTTTTATACTTGTGAAGGGAGCTGAAAAGAAGCTGCGAGCAGGAAGAAAGCAGCTCTGGGCTTTGTGTTGAACACTTTTCTGTTGATTGCCGACATCCCTACACGTTGTATAGTTATAGTTGTGAGGGCAAGCATAAGTTTTGGATACAGACATATTCCGAAGTTTCACTTTTTGACTCAGACTCTCCTTAGTTTGATTTAGATAGGGAAATACCACCTTAGCAAAGGGCAAGTTAAGGCTTTTTCCATCCTGACGTTTAAGTTAATAAAAATGGATTGTTTGAATTTGGAATCTGTTGACGGTCTCCTTCATGATGCCTTCATACAAGACTGAGTTATAGTTGGGAATGCTACATTGAATCCATGGGGATCATGCTTTCGCCCACAGCATTTGACAAATGTCCAACTTCATTTGCAGGAACCTTTGTATTGTTATGGATGAAGATCACACAATGGCTCTGCAAGTATCCCAGGTGATACTTATGTTTTCAAGCTGAAGAGATTGAAACATCTTTTACCACTATCTTTTCGACATTAAGTGATGGTCATAAATGCCTTCATCACGTTGATATTAGAGTCGAGGACACCATCTAGCTTGGTCTCCCGGAGAAATATTCATCGCATATGCAACAAGTTCAGAATTCAGGGGCTAGGCTTTTGTTGAAATTTATTTGCACATATTTATTCTGGCCTGGCTTCTTTGCATTGTGAAAAGTAAGCGATGCTCACTGTAGAGACTAGATCATGTGTATGGTACTTAAGGACATCTATTGGTAAAAATAAAGCATCCTCACACAGTCTAGTTTAGCAGCAACCAAACAGATGACTTGGGTCCACGGCCAAGATCATACTTGTGGTTTAAAAACTAGAACCTGTGGTAGATCTTTCGTCCACTTTCCTGCTCAGATTAATAATGTGCGCTTTATGATAGCAAAAAAAAAAACATTTAAAAAAGGGAGCAAGTAAATAAATAAAAACAGACAGTTTTAAGCTCCTGGAAGACCACTTCAAATTACGTATGGGAATAGGTGACAGGATCCAGAGAACCCTGTACCCAACATCATGTAGGTAGGAACCCCCTGCAGCCATCACATATGCCAACCCTCTGACTTACTGTTCTACCTTGAGCAGGGAAGAAAGGGAGCAACGCACCAAAGATACACCACAGGGCTTCAGATGCCAGGTGAGACCCATGTAGAGGACTGGTGTGTGGAGACAAACAACCCGATGGAGAGAAGGCACACAAGGTATAACAAAAGAAGTGTGGCAAGGTTGTTCCTTGCATGATCTTACACGCTGTTGGGGACAGACACTAGGCTAGGACACGGGAGCGGTTAGCCAACCCTCAACACAGTGTCAACTGGCACCCCTCCATGGTAGTGGGCTAGTGTGAAGAGACTGAGAGCCCTATTGGAGTGCAGAGTGAAAAGTCACGTACGAACTACAGAGTCTAAAGGTGACGGACCAACTTTAAAAGCTCGGCATCAGGCCACGGTACAGCAGGCAGTATGAAAAGCAACACCAGCCAATGGACAAAGACGACACCTTTAAGAAAGAAGCCGACTAGCCCCAGAGTGGCCCAGAGAACAACAGTCAGAGGATTATAAAAGGCAGAGAGAAAAATCAGACCTGCGAGCCAGAGCAGAGGTGGAAGAGCAGGACTATCCTGGAGGAGTTAAGTAATTGGCAGCGTAACAATACATGTGGCCTGCAAATTGCAGCTTTCTATACAATATGCTATTGCCTGTCTGGTTGACACCTTGACACCAGATTACCTCGAACTGCCACCATAGTGAGATGGGCACCACATTTCTATCCTTGAGAGCAGGTACTATATCCCTGGGAAGGTATGCCTGAGGTAAAGAAGTGAACAAGGAGCTACCTTCCAAGTGGATTACATGTAGTGGTTGCGTACTTTTTCGGAGATTATGTTGGGAACTATACAGCTACTGGGTGCCATGTACCCGAGACAGAGACAAGAAGTGTACTGGGCGCCAACCTCAGACTTACAGACTAGAGATCAGGAGGGAGAGAAGGATCCCTATTCAAAATCGAAACCATATGCAAAATCCAAAGTCAGAGCTTCCTTATTTGCTGTTGCGGCTGCCCTAGCCATCATACACATTTGACCCAAACCCCATCCTGACAAACAAATCCAGACCTGTAAACCATTAATCTACGTCACAATCGGTACTCCAGGTAGGATTTTGAAGTGCGAGTATTTTAATCCCTATTTTAGGAGTAAAGTGATTTTTTAGGGAGTAAAGATATAAGTGCAATTTCAAAGAGCGATTTTTATAAGCGAGTAAAAATTTGTTTTTACAGGAAATCGGAAATATTTCACTATAATAATGACTTTACACCTAGCTATTCATACACATTAAAAGATAAAAGAGTACTTCTTCCATTCAGGCAGTTGCGATAGTCGTTTCTTTCTGTAGCACTGTGTGCTCTACTGGTACAAACATACATGTAGCTGTGGGTGAGAGCATGGGCACATGGTCCTACGTGTATGTTTGCTATGTGTTGGGAGTATTTGTACTGCCTATTTTCATTTTTTGGGAGTATTTACCTATTTTTAGGGAGTAAGAATACACCACTCATTTGTAGGGCTGGTCACAGTGTTCTGTTGATTTGTCACTTTGTAATAAGAGCAGTGATTTGCTAACTGGAACTAGCTCTTTCATGAAACATCAACCAAATGGACCAAGAGAAAAAACAAGGCAGAACAAGAGTCTTTAGTATTTGCCTTCTAGATCTGAAAGGAGTTTACAAAACTGTCCTGGATCGTCTCCCGATGAGCAAAGGCTTTTCCCAAGATGGCATCCCAGATTATATTGTAGACAATGTGCTGGGGCAAAAGTGCAGATTTCTAGCAGTTAACTGAGAGGCCTAGTGAAAAATATGGTTTAGTGTTATCTGAAGGGTCCAACATGCTTTCTCTAGGGTTGCATCACAAAGGAGTCAGTCATCCAAAAATGTGTAAATACAAATGAACCTTTCCCTTAGAAAGGCAATCACGAACGCCATAATCTTGAAAAAAAAAACTGCCCACTGTGCTAAGGTTAAAACTAAAAGGAGGTGGCGCTGTGGAGCAGCCCAAGATGGCTGCTTAGCCTTTGAGCTCCATGTGGAATCGGCGGACATCTGCTTCCATCTGCGACCAACGGGGTACAATCAACCCGCATCTTGGCTGGGCTGCTGCCCTGCATCACCGTGCTGCTGCCTGCGAAATTCCGGCTCCTCTCTGGGTCGGGAAGCCTCCGGACTGGTCCTGTACTGCGGCGGCCCACAGCCTCGTGAAGGCCGCGGCGTTGGCATCCGCCTGTTTCCTGTCTCCCCCGCTGGGTGGCCTGCCGTGTTTTGCGACGCGGGTCGGGGCGCTGCCCCTGTGTGCACCGCTCGCCTTTCTGTGACCCCTGCCGGGTGGAGGCCCGATCGGGGCTTGGAGCTGTGGAGCGGGCTGCGGCTGCCCCTCGGTGCGGATAGCCCTTTCGGCGGCCCGGTGCCCACCCGGCCTGTGTGAAGTGGAGGTGTCGTGGTGGTCCCTGAGCGGGTGCTGATCGCTGCCGAGGCGGGTAGGCCGGCCCCTGAGAGCCTCGCTCGCCTATCCTTGTGCCCTGCAGACCTGGGCCGCGCGGCTGGATGACTGGCGGCTGCTGCACTCCCTGGGTGAAACGCTGCATCTGCGGCCCGCTGTGGGCCCCCGACCCGCTGCTGCCCGGTGAGGACTGGTTCACTGCCATATTGAGGTGAGGTGTGGGGGGGAGTGCCGCTCTGGGCAGTGGATACCCATAGCCCTCTTACCACGCTGCTGGCCCGGTGTCTACCGGAGACGAAGCCCGGGCCGAGAGGATACATACCAGGCCCGCTCCTTCTTCTCATTCCACATGTTGGGCACCTGCCCCCCGCCTTGATACCGCGCAGTGACTGTGGGGCGGCTGCCCTCATCTGCACCGGGTCCCCCTCCGGTGGTGCGGCCCCTGTGGCAATCCTTATCCCTACTGACATTTGCCTCCACCACTGCTGGGGATATACGGACGCCTCCACTTTGCCCCATTAGTCTTGGGACTACGCTCTCTCCCTCAGGGACCGGATCCTTGCTCGGCGCCACTCCTGCATCCGCGATGCCTAATAAGACTAAGGGGTCTTCCAGAGGGGGAGCCATGGATAGATTCGCCAGGACTGTCCCGAGGGGGGAGGAGGATCATGAATCGCCCGTACGGGAGGAGCGGGTGGCGGACCACCTTCCCATTGCCTTACCCCCTGATTTGACTACACTTATGGAATCGATGGCCAAGAACTTCGCTTCCTTTCATGAGAAGCTGGACGACATCAACGCCAATGTTGCCTTATTAAAAACACGGGTGGATCAGGCGGGGACCAGAATCACTGACGCTGAGAATCGGATATCAACAAATGAGGATGAAATACATGTGCTGCAGAACACTGTTGCTTCCCTATCGCGTGACATGCGTAGTGTGAAAGCGAAGTGCGACGACCTCGAATCCCGCTCTCGCAGAAATAATCTACATATTATCGGAGTCCCTGAAAATGCCCTTAAGGGGCGCATGGAAGATGCAGTGGAAACCCTGCTCAAGGACCTGCTGGGTGACCCGGCCCTGTCTCCGTACTTCACTGTCGAGCGGGCTCATCGTGCTCTATCACCAAGGCCCAAACCGGGTGATATCCCTAGGCCCATAATAGCCAGAATCCTTAACTATAGGGACAGAGACCTTATCCTCCGTCTGTCGCGGGAGAAGGGAGACCTGCGCCTTGACTCACACACTATAAGGATCTTTCCAGATTTCTCAATAGCAGTGCAGCAGGAGAGGCGCCAGTTCATTGGAGTCAAGAAGCTTCTTAGAGAGCGTAATATTCCCTATGCCATTCTTTTCCCGGCACGCCTTAAGATTACCTACAATGGCAAACTATATTTCTTCACCGTGCCAGAGGAAGCGGTGAAATTCATTGAAGCACACTTACCGCTCCCTGGCCCGGCGGGCCCCCCTGCCGAGGTCAAGTGATTCAGTGGAACACTACCCGGCGCCCATTTATTAATCCAGTGAATCCGTGACTTGGAACGTGTATATGGCAACAACCTACTGTACACCCAACGATCCAAGCTCCTCTGGCGTCTGACGGGGCTGGGACTAGACCTGACTGGGGCCGACGGCGCCCTCTCTGCCCTACGGGGCGCCCCGCCGGCCATGTTCCCTGGTTATTTCTTGGTCCGGTCTCGCCCCAGCGTTCAGCTAGACATGGAGACCTGTTTGGAGATCCGCCCGTAGCAGAACTTACATCCGGCAGCACATGCTGTTCTATATGTTATTCTAAGAGCCGCCCACACGGCAACAGCACACCTACTTGCGATTGCAATGTTTATGTTTTGTTGGTTGTCACTGTTTGTTTGCACATGTTGGGCTTTCAATGGGGCGTATACCGGTTGGACCGCGCCCTTCGACCTCTCCCGCTTGGGGAGAGTCGGGTTTATTGATGACACCGGTACAGTGGGGTGGGGGTTTTACACTGCAAGTTGGGGGTGGGCAGTGAGGGTGGGGGTTGGCACTGTTGGGGTTTGGGGGAATGTTATAGGAAAAGGCAGAGGCGGACCGACAGACTGCGTCACATCGGGTCTTCTATACCCGAGATGGCTTGATCTCGCATCTGAACTGCGGCGACAGAGGTGGGAGGGCAACTCCTGCGAGGATCCTCCTCATTTAGGGTGTGGGCCCCGGCACCGCCTGTGGGATGTACCTTAGGCATCTGTAATGTCCACAGTAGTAATGTCCTGGAATGTCCGGGGTTTAAGCAATTATACCAAAACGCGCAGAATCGTGGCCTATGCCAACAGGCACGGCTGTAAGATTCTGCTTTTGCAGGAAACTCACTGTAAAGGCCGGCTGACCAGGTGCATGGCACCATCGTGGGGTCCCCACAGATATTCTACTGCTTACTCGACCCGCGCCAGAGGGGTATTAACGATGATCCACAGGTCACTCAAGTTCGTGCTCCATAAGAGCTACATAGACCCAGAGTGGAGGTACGTCATCCTACATTGTGCAATTGCCAACAGGGAATATTTGCTAGTTAATACATATGGCCCTAATGTGGACTCTCCCGACTTTATCGACCAGGTGGCCTCCATACTGCTGGGATACATCGGGTGCAGATCATCTGGGGGGGGGGACATGAATTTCATATTAGACACCACATTGGACAGAACAGGCTCGGCCCCCAGACTCCTCTCCAGCGCTGCCCGTAAGCTCCTTGCACACAGCACAACCCTTGACATTCAAGACCCATGGCGGGTAATGCACCCGCAGACGCGCGAATACACTCACTATTCCTCTGTGCATGATAGCTCTGCCAGAATTGACATGTTCCTCCTGTCTAGTGCCTTGCTGGGGAGGGTGGCTGAAACTCAGATACTGGCGCGTAGCCTGTCAGACCATTCACCGATCCGATTATCCCTGGACCTGGGTGGGCCCCCCGGGCCCCCCCCACGATTAACACATGGCGATTCAAGTCCCTTGCTCTACAAGACATAGTCTTCAGGGCTGACATTTTGTCCGATATCCAGACCTATTTCGAGCTTTATACGCCCCAGGCTACCTCCGTGGGGGTCCGGTGGGAGGCTTTCAAAGTCTTTATCAGAGGTATGTCCATTTCTAGGGAGGCGGGAGTCCTCAAGGCCATTAGGGCTGCCCTTGCCCGCTCCGAAACCAGGCTGCGTGAACTTGAGAGTGCCCATCCTGCATCCGTTGACCCTGCCATCCTGGCCCGGATCAGCGAGGAACTCCAACTCTTTAATGAACAGGCTACAAGGGAAGTTCACTACTTTAGTCGCCCGCAGGCTGCCCGTAAGTATGGGGAGGGGGGACAGGCCCGGCAGGACGCTGGCGGCGTTGGCAAGGGGTGAGTGGGGTCAGGCTCAGATTTCTTGTATCAAGGACCCCCAGGGGTCGGAACTGTGGTCGGACCAATGTATTTTGGAGGTCTTTACGGACTTCTATTCAGAACTGTACACCCAGCCCCCCCGAGCACAGCGAGGGCCAAATGCGCAACCTCCTCGAGCAGATCCCCACGACTATTGTCTCTCCCGCTACCAGAGACCAATTGGAATCCCCCATCCGTTTGGATGAAATAGTTGAGGCTATATCTAAATTCCCTAAAGGAAAAGCACCTGGCCCGGACGGGCTGACAGCTGAGTTTTATCAGGAGCACGTGGCCATTCTGGCCCCCAAACTGTTGGAGGTTTGGAACGAGTCACTCCGGCTGGGCGCCCTTCCCCCATCGTTGCGAGAGGCAGTCATCACTGTCCTGCTCAAACCTGGTAAACCCGCTAATGAGTGCGGATCATATCGGCCCCTCTCACTAATGAATTTGGACACCAAAATCTTTGCCAAGGTGATTGCTAATCGCTTCATCCCGGTCATGTCGTACATGGTCCATGACGATCAGTCGGGATTCGTTCCCGGGAGGTCAACATCACACAACATTAGAAGACTGCTTAATGTGATGTCACGCATTGACCAGAGGGTGAGCGCGGTCGCGGTCACATTGGATGCCCAGAAGGCGTTCGACATGGTGTCTTGGAAATATACATGGTTGGTTTTAGAAAACATGGGTATAGGGCCCAATATGATAGCATACATTCGGTTACTGTACACTTCCCCGGTGGCCAGAGTGCGAGTTAACTTCCAGACGTCCGGTCTGTTCCCTCTTCTCAGAGGCACTCGACAGGGTTGCCCGTTCTCCCCGATCCTGTTTGCCTTGGCCATAGAGCCGATGGCCGATTATGTCAGGGAAAGGCATGCGCGCAAAGGGGTGCGGCTAAAAAACTCCCCTGAAATTATCTCGCTTTATGCGGACGATGTATTGCTCTTTGTAAGAGACCCAACGGCCCATCTAGATCCAATTCTGCGTGACATCACCCGCATTGGTACATATTCTGGGTTTACTATAAATTATACTAAGTCTGAGATCTTTCCCCTCACTAGCTCCACGGTCCAGCCCACCACCGAGTACCCGCTCCGCTGGTCCGCAGACGGGATTAAGTACTTGGGGGTTCAGGTGTCCCTCTCCAAAGACTCGCTACTGGCAGACAATTACCGGACTGCTGCAGAGCAGGCCGAGACCAAGATTGCACGCTGGTGCGCTCTCCCACTGTCATTGGCCGGAAGACTCTCTCTGGTGAAGATGATATTGCTCCCTAAGTTCCTTTATGTATTTAGTAATGTCCCCGTCTGGCCTGGTAAGGGATACTTTGCGAACCTGCACACTCTGCTCGCTCAATTCCTGTGGCACTCCGGCGCTGTGCGCAAAAAGTGGTCGGATATGTCATTACCCTATGACAAAGGGGGATTCACAGCCCCGGACCTGTTGCGATACTGGACTGCTTCACAGGCGCAGTTCGCAACCTACTGGTATCCTGGGCCTACACCCCGTCCCCACGTCAAACTCGAGGCTCTGGCAGCAGCAGGCACCGATGTAATGTCCCTGATTCTGGACCGGCAGTATGTGCCGGACTCGCCCATTGACCCGATCCGGACTACGGTGCAGGCTTGGGGCCTGATATTTAAAACCTGCGACGTGCAAAACCCGTACTACAAATGGCTCCCCGCCTGGAACTTTCCGGGCTGGAACCCACGCACGATACCACTCTGGCGCGACACTGGGAGGCCCTGGGTTACCGCGCCCTCACTGATTTTTATCCGGAGGGACAGTTCATAACACCGCACACGTGGAGGCCGGGACACTCGGGCTCGGTTCTCGAACTTCTGCAGTTCTACAGACTTCGTGCTGCCTTTCGAAATGCCTGGCCTGTTTCCCCCTTTGAGCCCCAGGACTCTCCCGGAATTGCTTACATTGCTAACTCGGGTGGTGCCCGTGGGGTGGTCTCTTCATTGTACAAGCTCCTCCTGTCCGCTGCTTCTCCCCCTCCATCCGGGGCTCGTGCCGGCTGGGCCTGCGAGCTGGAGCTGGATCTTACGGATCAACAGTGGGAGAAGATGTGCTCTCATACTAGCAGGGTGTCCCTAAACTTCCGCTACCGCACCATACAGTATAAATTACTCAACCGGTTGTATTATACCCCAGGTAGGATCTCAAAGTTTGCTCGTTCTGACCCTCGACTGTGCCCCCGCTGCGGTGCGGAGGGTGCGGACCATCTGCACATGTTCTGGGACTGCCCGGAACTGGTCACATTTTGGAGGAAAGTCATAGAGACATTGTCCGCAATCACCGACACTGTTGTTGTTCCCGATCCAATGGGGGTTCTGTTCGGGGTGTGGCAGACTGGAGGGGCTAAAGAAATTGTTAGGTTCTTGAATGTGAGCTGTGTCATAGCCAACAAATGTGTTCTACAAAACTGGAAAAGCCCTACGCCCCCTACATTCCAGAAGTGCTTAAATCTGCTTACGTGGTCCCGAAACTGCAAGGAGGAGTTTCTGGGCATGCTCCCAGTGAGCTCTCGACCTCGGAACATTTGGTCGGCATTCAACAGTTACTTAATTAACTCAAGTGACACTTCAACGGATGAATCCTCCTAGCCCCTCAGTCGGTGGCTCTGTGTTCTGGTCACCTGTGATATGCTGCCCCCTGTCTGCTGTCGTCGTATATTTGCCTTTTGGTTATGTATGCACATGTATATGTTACATACTCGTCCATATGCCTCTGACGTGTCTATGTTGTTTTCCTCTGCCAGCAAAAATAAAAGTTTAAAAAAAAAAAAACCACAAGGATTGGTTTGAGGTTGCAAAGCTGAGGAATGTTCAATGCAGAGAACATAATGGGATGCTTGCGTGCGCCAGTCTGCCTGCTGAAGCAGGGTCACAATATGTGCAAGGTAACAATCTTAAACCTGCCGACTGCTTGAAATTTGGAGCTTTCCGGAATAGTCCCTTCAGCACCAGCAGTGTTTCTTCAGAACAGCAAAGAAACAAGAGAAGAAGCCAGTTGCACAGCCTTATCGATCTTTTATGACATTTGCTGGAAATAGGTTGGAGAGAAACAGGAGAGAGGAGTCAAAACTCGAAACCACTTTGTGAGCACTTGAACTGTCACCTGCTGCAAGTCACCTAGAAAATGAAGGGTACTCTGGCCTGAAAACATGTAAATATTTCTTCTTGTCCGCAGAAGATGCTGTTGTATGTAAACATCCTTTAGGGTTAGAAGTGTACCTGCGAGTCAGCGAGGGACAAGCTTGCGAGAGGAACTGTAGCAAATTCCCTGAGGTACGTGGAAATTCAGACTGAAATATCCCTCTGTAAATTAAGTACCCGAGCGGACTGTTAGAGAGGAAAGCTAGTGCAAGGCGGGGAAGCGGCAGACTTCTAACAGCATGCCGTTTCGAGAAACACCCCGCCTCCCCCAAAAATATTTTTAAAATGGTTAATACATTCAAGACAAAGAAATCAGTCTATAATCCTTGTGCCAATAAGCAGCAGCATACCCTGGTGACCCGTAATGCAAGCATGGAAGCATCTGCGGAGGGGACCTTAGGTAAGCAAGGGACGTTAGAAGTGACCGCACAGGTTAACCGAGCAGGGAAAGACTTCATACTTCACTGCTGATAAAATAATTCCTAATAATTCCACGCAAGAGAAGACTAGTAGTGTGGAAATTATAAATACACAGGATTCAGGGCAACTTCCAAAGATAGTTAATTCATTACTCAACCTACGTAACTCCTTACAGTCAGAGTTGGTGGCACAGGTAATACCGCCGTCCTTGATCAATCTGATCACACCAATTGTCAGTGAAGAACTTGATGACGGCCAATCAACAGAGGTTACAGCAATACCGACGACTAGATTGAGTACCACGCCATTTTCATATCTGGGTTCGGCAGATGAAGAACAAATTAATCAGAGCAGATGGCCTTCAATGGATCTGCTGTCTGCTATCTCTCCACGATGCAATTCGCTCTAAAAATCCTTTTGAAATTAGGAAGTAGATTTAATGAAGAAATGGACCAACAAGGGGCTGCATTAGTGAACATTTAAACAATGTTATCACAAACACGAGGATGTGCCCAGCTGGAGCCTAATCTCGGAGAATGTGAAAGAGAAAGCGCAGGTGGCGGGGGAGAGCCCACCTGGTTGCTCTCCCCCGCCACCTGCGGAGTGTCCAAACCATCAGGGGGCAGGTACCTGCTGGTGGACGAGGATGGGTCCCTTTAACCAGGTTTCAATTTCGCAGAGTGTTGGCAGCTGCATTGAAGAAAGTGGGATGTCATGGGCACGGTTGGTCTTCACATGCATGAGTTCAGGATAGGGGCAGCAACAACAGCATTCCAGGCTGGAATGCCGGTGTCATCCATCAAGAGGACTGGTAGATGGGAATCTGAGCGTATAGGTTATATATTAGGGAGAAAGGGGATAACATCCAGTGGCCACCTCTGAAGTGAGGGACATATGGAACGATACTGGTGGTTGAGGGGGTTAGGAGGGGCATGGAGAGAAATATAACATTTGGTGTTGTTTCCCGTTCCAGCGTGTCGCACAGTGTGGGTCATTGGCCATTCCTTCATCACAAAGGCAGAAAAGGGCCCGGGTAGGGCCTAGGCGAGGGGTCCACTCGGATTTCAAAACATCAAGCTGGTTGGCTGAGCACACCGGGCATGCAATAGCGCACTTTGCTCCCCGAGGTGCACAGACAACTTGCCAGGTTGGGAGCACCCAGGATGCTCGTAGTGCACCTTGGTGGGAACGACCTAGCGGATTTAGGTAGAGGTTGGTTGCTGAAAGAAATGCAGGAGGGCATCAGACTATTAGAGTGGATGCTTCCTAGAACGGAAATAGTGTGGTCCGAGATGCTCCCAAGAAATGTGTGGCGAAGAGCAGGGTCAAACGCAGCCATGGAAAAATCCAGGAGGCGCATAAACAAACGCATGGAAAGATTTATGAAACTGGAGGGGCTGGGTTTCGTCAGGCACTTGTGCGAAAGAGACCCGGTGGACTTTGCGAAAGATAGGGTTCACCTGTCTGATACCGATACCTTTAACTTAGGGCTGCAGGGAGTGCTGATGAAGGCAGGATGCACATAGATGATGATGGTGAAAGACAGTATCAAGATACTTGTGGGGGCATTTGTGGCGGAGTTAAAAGGGTGGTCCTAGAGAAAGAGGCACGCTGCAGTCTTGCTGCAAGCTATAACCACTGGCTGCATCAGCCAGGTTGGGGTAGACTGGCACTGATGCCACTAGGGACGGGTGGAACTCCTCAACAACTAATGCAGTGGCCTTGTTTGCTCCATTGACTAAAATGGGAGTGACTGAACTGGTAGTCGGATATCAGGGCGAGCCGTTCTCTCAAAAGAGGAAAATCGAAGTGAGAAGGGCTCACTGGTTTTTTAAAATGGGGCTAACACAGGATTGGCAGAGCCACCCGGGTAACGATTTTTTGGGCCAGGAATACTTATGGCCTGAGCAGGGCTAGGACCGGGCCATTAGGACAACTGCAAGAAAGCGACATGTGTTTTTTCAAATAAAATGTAAATGGGTTTTCCAATCAGAAAAAGGTCTTGGTCTGATCTCATTATGTGTGGAACAATGCGTGTAATGTATTCCTGTGTTTGGGGTGGGGGGGGGGGGGGGGGTACGGTAGGGGTTAGTCCTGCTATGTGATCGTGACATATGGGGTTATTCAAACCGACTCTCTGCTTGTCATGCAAATGAAAAGCTTTTAGGTGTCCCCAGTCGCCAGTAGTGCATGCCGATTGGAGTTGTGGGTCTCCAAACTCAAAGTGCAGGAACAACTAAGGTTTGCGATTTATTTTTTGAAAGCTCTAACCCTAAATGCAGTAAGTGAGATTCGTGACTCTCTGCTAAATAGCAGTTTCTTGGGTATCAGAAGGGTTTTAAACTGCTAGTTATATGGGGATTTAGGGTGGAGGGTGCATGCCAGTTTGACTCCTTTAAGTACTGCTTTAAGATGATTAACTAAAGAGGTTTTCAGAAAGGGAGGAGGTCGGCACTGAATATGTTCATAACTCACGCTTGCAGGTCCTTTATGCTGGCTTACAAGTGCGTGTTTTGCAGGGAGGGGAAATCTGCGAAAATAAAAATCACCAGATTGCAGAAGGGTTTTTTTGATGTTCTGTTTAAATTTACATCCTCTCAATGCTCGAATGAAGTGGGGTTTTATTAATTTGCACTGTTTTACGAGCTGTGTGAAATGTGGTGAATACCTTTGTGTTACAACATTAGGACTTGCACGGAGGCCATTTTTTTAATAATGAATTGTATTTTCATTAATAGTGTGTATGCATTTGTCACAGCTATACCTTTGTTTCGTCCGAGTTGTATGACATTTTAAATGAAATGTTTTCTATATAGCATTGTATTTTAACTTATTAATGGAGAAATCATATTAAACAAAATACACTTTACAGTATAAATTAAATATTTCACCTCTGAATATAAAATATATCATAACCATGAATCTCCTCTGGTCCCATTCATACGTTATTTTTTATGCTGCAAAAAAACACATTACGACTCATCACCTAAACAGACTTAAAATGCGTATAACGATCTAAAATTAATAATCAAGCCCAACTTGAATTTTTGAAGCATATCTACCACAATGCACTAAACATAAGTAGTCCCCTTTTTAAAATTAGGATTGTGAATCATGTTATGTTAAGATTTTTTGATGCTGCACATATCGCCACCACTGTAGGACTCCAGACCACCTTTTTGTTTGAAAGGGAGCCATTGGCTCCCAGGGCAAAACTTTAAGAGGCTAATGTAATTCGTACGAGCCACATTTTTAAAATGATTGCAAATTCGAAATGACACTGCAAAACAAGCAACACCAAAACTTTTTGTCAAAAGGGAACAGAACAAGTGAACTTTGCTCACCTTTTTTGCCATAAGTACTTAATTACGTGAACAAATAAAAAAAAAATCTTTTGCAAGTTCACTGTTTTACAAAGCTGCCCGTTTCAGATGGTGTACAATCATTTCAATTAAATTGAATTAAACTCTTAATAAGATTTTGTGAAAAATACACTACTTTCGACATAAATCAATCCAATCAATAATATAACCCACAAAAAAATACATTAATTGCACTGCAGAATGACCAACCTACGCGTGTTTTTTAGTAAAGCGCATTTTCATGGCTGTAATATTTATTAAAAAGGAATGCAAAAGAAAAATCATAAGTTAAGAAAACAGAAATGCACGCAAACTAGGTCCATTGTATGTGTCATGGGGTTCTATGCAGGCGGCGTGGCCAGCGCGCATGGAGCGAGGACGTGCTCTCCTCGCGCTCCTGCCCGAGATCCTACAACGGACCGAATCGTTCGGCCTGCTTAAGTTGAAAAAGCACGCCTGAAGTAGCTCCGGGAAGAAGAACCGTCTCCCTACCCTCGACGAAGTTTCCGCAAGAAAATCAGACCGAGATAACGGTTAACCGAAGCGAACAGAGAGGAGGCCCCGGCCCAACAAAATGGCGTCGCCCGCCGGCCTCATCTGAGACACACCGCTGGAGGGCGCATAGCCTCCGGAGGTGAGAGAGGAGGGCCCACAGCGTCCAACCCAGTGACCCCGCGACACCTCAGGGGGGGGGGGCGGACCCCTGCAGCCAGCTGTGACCCGGGTCTCTATTTCCGAGACAGAGTGCCGGGAGGAAGAGACGAAGGGGGGGGCCCTCAGTGCGAGACCGTGTGCAGGAGAGGAGCTGGCTGGCGGGAGGCCGAGAGAAACACGGAGAGACACGAAGGAGAGAAGGCGACGGTGGTTCCCTCCGGAACATCCGCGGGCTGACTACTCCCCATCTGCAACGACCGCCCTCGCAATTGATCCTACATATGAGTCCCCGCTGACCGGGAAAATGCCGCAGAGCACGCCCAAAGACAGGCGATGTCGCCCCCCAAAAGCAAATTGAAAGCCGCGACCATGGACTCCTTCACCGCGTTCAGGGTGAAACAACAAAAGGGGACAGAGGCAGCAGACAACCCGACGGCTAAGGAGGACGATCCGACAAACACGCAAGTGCTACAAGCCATAGCGGCGCTACGGACGTCCATCGAAACCAGGACCGATGAAATCAAGTCGGACATGCAACTGATGAGACAGGACGCCCGTAACCTTACAGAAAGGGTGACCACAACGGAGGCAACGCTCCAAGACAACGTTAACTACACCACAGAACTTAAATCTAAGGTCCAAAACCTTGAGTTGCAAGTAGCGCGGCTAGAGGCGCGATCAGAGGACGCTGAAGGACGTGCCCGCCGTGGCAACATCCGAATCCTGGGGGTACCGGAAGACACCGAGGGCCCAGACCCGACCGAATTCGTAGAAACGATGCTCTTGCAAGAAATCTGTGCCGGCAAACTGACCCAGGGCTTCTCAATAGAACGGGCCCATAGATCACTTCAGAAAAGGCCCCCTCCGGGCTCCCGACCGCGCCCTATTATTGCAAAAGTCTTGAACTTTCGCAACAGAGAGACTATACTGAGATTCTCAAAAGAAGGAGGGGAGATCGAGAAACATGGCACCAAAATAGTCATTTACCCAGACTATACCCCCGCGGTGCAGAGAGCACGGAACTCATTTGTACCGGTGAAAGCTAGGTTGCGCAAGCTAAACCTCAAGTACATGCTACTGTACCCGTCCCGCCTTAAGCTACTATACAAGGGGAAAGCTATCTTTCTTGAGACTCCGGCAGCGGCAAATATGTGGCTTGAGGACAACAACCTTGCTGATGATAAGGAAAGCACTGCGCATGAAGTCACAGGCCATTGAAAGCACCAAACGACAGGAAAATGAAGGTTCGCACAACTACCGAATGAATACCAGACCGCTTGAGATCGATCTACAACTCTACGTACGCCATGACGGGCAGGAGCGCACCGACCCATGCGAATAACAACAAAGCCGACGCACCCCCCTGCAACACGTGGAGGCTGACTGCCGACAAACCACCCGCACCGGGAGGCCCGGAAAGGCCTGGAAGGATCGGGAGCCCCCGAGCGCTGCAAGTTTGAGCCAACTGCTGGGGGCAGTTTTGAGTTGAAAGTTTTGTTGCTCTTATTCAGTAGAATGAGGATTGTTAATGTTAATAAGTCTCCAATTGACATTGAGAAGGAGGGGGGAAGGGAGGGAGGAAACGATGAGGCTCACGCCCCAACCCCAACACAGACCGACCCCTGGTTAACAGGTCCAGGCCCGGGGGTGGCAGAGGCAGGGAAAGGGGGGGGGGGGCAACAGATCCGTTACTAAACCCCTATGGCTGAGAACACCATAAAAATAATGACATGGAATGTAAGGGGCCTAAGGACTTTATCTCCGAAGGAACAGGATTAAAATCTACCTGCACAGAAAAGGGGTAATGATAGCATTACTACAGGAGACCCACTGCACGGCGGACTCGGTGGCCAAGCTACAAACACATTGGGGTGGACAGGGGCTTGGTACCACTTATTCTAA
Source organism: Ambystoma mexicanum (assembly GCF_040938575.1). Lineage (NCBI taxonomy): Eukaryota > Metazoa > Chordata > Amphibia > Caudata > Ambystomatidae > Ambystoma > Ambystoma mexicanum. The sequence goes on along the minus strand of NC_090935.1, from coordinate 1,087,656,749 downwards.
ATACGCAAGAGGGGTCTACACCTGAATTCACCCCCAGCTCCCATTCCGGGTGGACAAAACTGAGATAGACCCGGAAGGTAGGTTCGTCGTAATTTGGGGATTCGTTGAACAAGAAGCAGTATGCATCATGAACTCCTATCTCCCTAACAATAACATACCGTCCTACCTGAACTCACTGTACCCTAGAGTTGCACAGTACAGGAACAATCTCTTTATTTGGAGGGGGGATTTTAATTGTGTACACGACCCACGGCTGGACAGATCCACACCACAGCTAGGAGGCCCATCGACCGCTAGGACAGCACTATCCGCCATGTTGGGGAGGCTGGAAATGACGGATGTGTGGCGGGAAAAACATCCTGAAGCACGCGAATACTCATTTTACTCATCCCCACATAAGTTACACACAAGACTAGATTACATATTCATAGACAGGGAACACTTACCCCAGGTGGAGGGAGCACAATACTTGGGGAGGACTATCTTTGATCACTCCCCGCTTCTGATAACATGGAACCACAGAGGGCCCAGACCCCCCATTCCCATGTGGAAAATGCCCACAGACGCCATGAGGGACCCAGCCTTCCGAGAAGAATTACGCAATTCTATTTATGCATACCGAGAGGTTAACACCGGTAGTGTAGCTTACAATAGCACAGTGTGGGAGGCTCTAAAGGTGGTAACCAGGGGAGAAGTAATTGCAAAGGTGGGAGGTATCAAGAAGCAGCTCAGGAAAGAACTAGACCTAGTGGAACGGTAGATTGAGCGACTTGAGGCTACCCCTGTAGACACCCAACAGAGGGAAGAGGATCTTGTGAAACTTAGAGAGCAGAACATAACTGCGTGGAACAGGCTGGAAAAGTTCGATTATACGGTCAGAACAAATAGAGCACATGTTGAGGCCGACAGACCGGGCAGACTACTCGCCTGGCTCTGCCGTAAAGAGCACCCCAAACACCCCACCACCTCACTTCAAGATGAGGATGGAAACACACACTGTACGCAGCAGGGCATAAATGACACTTTCACTAGCTTTTACACCCACCTTTATTCACATGAGGAGCAGGTCCCCCATGAACAGTTGATAGAAACACTAGAAGAGATAGGGCTCCCCAGGCTGTCCCCCGAGCAAGCCGACTCCCTAGAAGCAGAAATCACGCACAAAGACATTACCGATGCAATCAGATCCCTGGCCACAGGCAAAGCACTGGGAACAGACGGGTTGCCCACAAAGTTTTTTTAAAACGTAGGAGTCCTCCCTGACCCCCCTATTACACGCAGTATACCAGGAGGCATACGAAGAAGGGATATTAAAAGTATGAGGGAGACGCTTGTGATCCCGATCCTCAAGCCCAATAAACCGGCAGACCAATGTGACTCATATCGCCTGATTGCAATGTTAAATTATGACGTTAAAATCCTGACTACGATCTTAGCGAAGCGGCTGTCTAGAATAATAGGAGACATAGTTCACCCAGATCAGTGCGGCTTCGTGCTGTGCCGAAATACGTCCATGAACCTATGCAGGCTGCAGCACATTATAGTGCAAACCGATAAAGAAAAGGACTCATACGCGCTGCTGTCCCTAGACGCAGTCAAAGCGTTTCACTCCATTTACTGGGAATGGCTTGTGGCAGTGCTTAGGGAGTTTGGCTTTGGTCCCGGGTTTATCAGGTGGATTAACATCTTGTATGCTAAACCTAAGGCAAGGGTGAAATCTGGGAAATATGTGTCGGAGGCCTGGAATATATGCAGGGGGACTAGACAGGGTTGTCCACTATCCCCAATGCTTTACATACTGGGACTAGAACCCATAGCTGTTTACTTTAGAAAGCAATTCTTCGATGCAGGCATTAGACTGGGAGACGTGGATCACATCTCGCTCTACGCAGATGACGTTCTCATATACGTCAGGGACCCACACCTCAACGTACCAACCATGTTAGAAGTGCTGGACAATTATTCCAAGGTCTCTGGGATAAGTTTTAGCAGGTCAAAGTCTTGTATGTTCCCCCTAGCGGCCCTGAAAACAGAGTTTAGAAGCACTCCCTGAAGTTGGGCTCCAGTGGCAGAATACGTCATTCCGCTACCTTGGAGTGCACATTATGCATACCCCCGAGCTAATGCACGAACGAAACACAAAGGCAGCACTCCCCGCCCTGCGCAAATCAATGGCGTTCTGGGCGAAACTCCCCCTCTCGATGATGGGCAGGGCTTCGATAACTAAAATGATCGTTCTCCTGCGTTTCCTTTATGGGTTTCAAAATGTACACTACTATATACACAAGCCCTTCTTCCGACTGCTTGAGACCATACTGCGTGAGTTCCTATGGGGGAAAGGCAGGCATAGAATAGCATTGCAATTGCTAACCCTACCATATAGCCAAGGCGGTATTCAACTTTCAAACCTAGAAAAATATTACATAGCAGCACAGCTTAGTTTTGTGACCAAATGGCTAGATGATGAACCCACATCTGAAACACCATTGCTACAGGCCATGCTGCCCCAATTACATCTGAAAGAACTGGTCTGGGCACCGTCCAAACTACTGGGAACTCTACGCTTTTTGGCTGACCTGGGAAAGAAAATTTGGTACAGGGCAAAAATGCTCATTAACTCACGGAACTCCTATACCCCAGAAGTCCCCCTGATCGCAGACCTATGCACAACACTTTCGGATTTGAAACATATCAGGCTCTGGGAGAGGGAAGGGGTCTACACCTGGGGAGATCTGTATGATGAAGGCACTTTCAGGGAGTTCACCTCGCTGCAAGAGACGGAAGGCATACATACCGGCCAGTTTCTGTGGTACCAAAGAACTCGTGCTGTGGCCCGACGCAAATGGGACTCGTGGCCGATGGAACCAGACACAGACCCACTCCTCACCTTGATGTACAACTTGGGAGAGGGCGGTAAACCCATTTCGCAAATATATGGCAACCTGATCGACATGCCAAATCCTCGGAGCATGGAAAAGAAAAGCAAATGGGAGGAGGATATAGGCCGGGAAATGACTGAAGGGGAGTGGAACAGAGCTCTCACATTCCCCGAAACGGTGTCCAGAAACCATAGATTTAGGCAGATTTAGTTGAACATACTACACAGAACTTACCTGACCCCGTGCCGCATAGCCACCTTCAATCCCCAGGCACAACCGACCTGCAACTTGTGCAAGGGGGAAAGAGCGGATCTGATCCACATGTTATGGGAATGCCCCAGTACAAGGGCTCTGTGGGACAGGGTCCAACAAACTTGAGAAAAAGCAGGCCTGAGTAAATATAATTGGACACCCGGCGAGTGCCTCTTGGGAACCTACCCCAGACCAGCCAAACTCAAGCATGCAACAAGGCTCATGGACATATTGTGCATACTGGCCAAAAGAACTATAGCAATGGCCTGGAAGAAACCCATGGGCCCTCAGTTCAAACTATGGCACAAAGACTGAACGGTGGGTGCTGGCCGAGACCGTGGCATGGGAGGACTGTGTGGCCAGATCCACGGATGACTCTAGTATGTCACTCAAGGCCTGGAAGGAACTCACCAGACACATGTTCCACCCCTCGGATGATAAACCCCCCTGAATCGGAACTTAATCCAGGCCCATGTGAGACCTGTCAAAGTCAGCAGCAGCGGATGTACGGCAGAGGACAGAGACCTTGCGGATGCCTTTCCCCTATTGTAGTTGCCGGATGGTTCCCCTTCTCTCCCACCCTCCCCTCGAAACAGTTAACGATATATGAAACGGACAGAATATGGAGACAGTTATGGTCGTTTTGTATTTGTAATTTTTTGACATTAAGTTAAACATATGTTTATAACTATTTGAGATTGGCTCCATTGTACACAACGTGTTTGATATTATTGAAAAATGCCAATAAACAAATTTGAAAATAAAATAAATGGGGTTCTATGGATCTCTGAGTCAACAGCCTATGTAGTGCCGAATGGTATATGTAACCACTAGCCAAAGTAAATGTACTTCACAAAGCCCAACTACTCACTGTGCACCAAACAGCCCTCTGAGCTCTACTGCATTAACACTGTCCAGTACTCTATTAAATAAACTCCACTCCAAATGAATATTAATGAAATATTTACCCATAACATAACAAAACATCAGTCAACACTAAATATAACCCTTTTGTGTGTCCTATTAGGGAAGGAAAAACAAAAACATCATGCAATCTAAAATTCACCACTTAGTATTTCTTTCAATGCTCTCAGGTATGCAATACGCAACTTGTGCAAAACATTTTTATTGTCGAGTTGTAAAAATTCTTCATAAAGTAACGTGCGGGTTCTGCTTTGAAACCCCACAAGTCATTCAGCACTGTCACAAGAATAAGTAAAAGGCGTGGTTTGCATACAGACAGACATACTTTTCAATATGCCCCATGTATCTCGTAATACAGGCATTGGTAAAAGACACAGGGCCTCATTACACGTTGTGCGGTAGGGATTTAACGTTACAGGTAAGGGAATACCGGTACCGTTAAATCCCCATGCCAATTACGACCCGGCTCACCGCTATTTGCGGCACCGCTAAGTACGGTGCCACTAATAGCGGCCAGTCCGCGGGCGCGCGACCCTTGATGCCATAAATAACACCATGCCGCTAATAACACATCATCACAAGCCAGGCGGACGTGCTAATAGCGGCATGGAAAAGCCCCCAAAACCCCTTACCGGCATGGCGCAAATAACGGCTTCGCGAACCACCCGTTATCAGAACCTAGCAGTGTTCCCACCTGCCACAGGTGGACAAAATCAGCACAGGTGGAGGCAATGGAGACTGTGGCAGCACAAAAGGAGCACACCACACCCCTTCACACACCCATTCGCACACCAAGATGGTTCAATACTAGCAGCATTACATGGGCTAGAGGACATGATTTCAGTGCAGCAGCAACAACAACAGGCAGCACAATGGAGACGCAGGAGGAGGATGGCAAGACAGGCGCAGCAAGCACTACCAGGGCACCTAGGCATACCACAGAGGCAGCCACCAATCCCCAGGATCTGCGGCAGTCCATTAAACCTAACCCCTGAGCAGATACACACCCTGTACCGTCTGGACCAGGACACCATCACCAGCATCATGTACATGACACATGACCACATTGTCAGCCTCATAGACATCAGACCTGCCATTCCCCCCCTCTACAGAAGGTGGTGACTGTGCTCCATTTCCTGCCACAGGCACCTACCAGCATACAATGGGGCAGATGCATGGCATCTCACAACCAGTATCCTCACGCACGCTGAACCAGGTACTCGATGCCCTCCTGAAGCATGCACGGGAACACATATTCCTGCCACGGACTGCCCAGGAGATCGCAAACACCAACGCTGGCTTCTATTCACTGGCTGGCATCCTAAGTTGCATCGGGACCAGCGACTCTACCCATGTGGAATTGGTGGTCCCACATCAAAATGAAGCAGTCTACCAAAACACAAAAAAATTCCACTCCATCAAAGTGCAAATGGCATCTGGCGCTAAGAAGATGATCACACATTGTTGTGCCCGATTTCCCGGATCAACCCATGATTCCATGGCATGCCACGCTACATGGAGCGACAAGCCGGTCAACGTTCCTGGCTACTTGGTGAGTAGCAGGGCAAGCACATGGCAGTGTGATGTGGTGGGGAGAGATACATACTCCTACTGAGTGTTGACTGTCGTCTGTAGGATAAATGGACATACAGATGTAGGCCAATGTCCATCAGGGAAGGCCGCAATGTCCTTGAGGAGAACCCACATGCAATTATGAGCTGCACAACAGAGTACAATCCAGGTTTCCGAATATTGCACATCCATCCACATCCACATTGAACATCATGCCACACCACATACCACACAAATCAGCAACATGGCGTCAAGATGGTACTACAGAATCAGCACAGCACAACATCAAGACAGCAATGTGCCCTTGAATGCATGCAAAGGTAACACCCCTAGCCATACCAATGAACCACACACCTATAGCACCACTGAAGTGATGCCACACAGCATGGCAACATCCTGGCCATCGCCTCTTGCATGGCCAGGCGGGACACGATGAGCGTTAGCATCTGATGTATCAAATGCAATGAGATACAAGGGAGAACTATTATGGATGGAGATGGGTATTGTTGCCCTGATGTATGTGGTGAGGCCCACAAAGGACGCTGTCCCCAATGAAGTACACATACACAATCATGGAGACCAAGCCTGTGTTTCAAATTTTCAACAGTGTATTGTGATCGTAATGTGTACAAAAAGTGCATGGCCCCAACTGTGCAAACACCCTTTCCGCCCCCTCCGCCCTCCCCCCATAACACTCCCAAAAACACCCTTTCCCCCTCTGCCCTCCCCCCACAACACTCCCAAAAACACCCTTTCCCCCCTCCCCCACAACACCCCCATGTGAGTTTCATAGTGTGCAGGTGTCCTGTTCGACATGTGCCAGCAAGTTCGTGATGGCCCTAATTCTCATGGGCTCCTCCTCCATTGGGTGGTTGCGATGCCGTGCGCCTCATGTTACGCAGAGAGCGGCGGCGGGGGCTTGTTTGTCGGGAACTCGCAGAGGAGGAGGTGCCCGGCTGATCCTGTGGGGGGGGGGAGGGGAGGGAGGTATTGTCGCTCCATGGCATCCGCAATACGTGTGAGTGCCTGCTTAAGTTGGGCCATTTCCTCACAAATCCTGTTCGTGCAGGCCTCCATGGCATCCCTTGTCTGGCTTGCATAGGAACTAAGGTCATCCCTCAGACAGGCTGCCTCTGCCACATGCTGGCCAACCAGTAAGGTGATTTCGACCTGCCTCTGGCTGATGGTAGCAAGGTCGTGTCGACTGGATCTAGCTATTGGGGTGGCTGCTGAGCCCTGGTCCATGCCTCTGCCATCAGGTGAGGACACCTGAGGGCTCCATCGCCCTTCCACAGTCTTGTTGCCGGATTCTACATGGCTACCTGATGGTGATAATGGCCTTGGGCTTGGCTCAATGGACCGTGGTGGGATGGGGGTCTGGCTTTGAATCAGAACGTCAATTGCCTCCTCAACGTCCGAAAGCGGGGCGGTGGCTACTGCCTCACCAGTGGAGCTGGTGGCAGCAGAGTGCGGGCCCTCCGTGCTGGTTTCCAATGTCATGGGGTACACTGCCGTGGGTGGAAAAATTGCAGCAGCCGTGGCCTCAGGCTGTGTAGAACCTGTGCTCTTGCTGCCTTTGCCTCTCTGCTGCTGATCACTCCTCCCGGTTCCCTTTGAGGTGGTGGCGGTGTCCCCTCTGTCATGTGTCCTGGGCTTTTTCTTAGCTGGTGGAGCAGGTGTCACAGTGCCCGGTTCATCAGTGTCTGTCTGCGACCCTGTAGGGGACGAAAAAAGGGAATATCATCTACGTGCCTTATGCAGAATGTTTACGTCATGCCGCTCGATGCATTGGGGCCTCTTTATTTTGGAATCCGGTAATGGGGATGTCGGGTGGGTCATGCATGAATGGGTCTGTGTTGCACATGTATGTGGTGATGCGTGCATGTAGGTTTGTGGCTGGATCGATGGCCTGATTATGGACTCATATTTGGGGGGCCCATCACCCTTCACTGTGCATTGTTTGATGTATACACTCACCTCCATCTGATGAAGTGGGCGCACCATGCTCCATGTCTCCAACACCCTCGATCGATTCCACACCAATTGTGGCGGCGCAGGTCTCCTCCCACTCCTGGAGTTTTATAGGGGAATCTGCGCCACCTCCTGTGGCCATTGCCAGCTTGCGATTCACGGACAGGATGTTCCGTACCCGGACCCGTAGGTCGTCCCACCGCTTTCGGCAGTCCTCGATAGTGCGGGTGGTGGTGCCCAACGCACTGACTTTGTGGGCATCCTCTGCCCAGATGGCCTTTTTCTTGAGGAGTGTCTCCCACCGCATGTCATTTGTGAAAACGACATTGGCATTTTCCGCAAGTGTCTGAGTAAGCATGATCAGCTCCTCGTCGCTGAATTTTTCTTTTCGCTGGCGATCAGCGCCTTTCTTGACAGCCTTGGGCATCTTCGCGCTGTCCTGGATGATTTTGTGTTGGAGTCTTGCCGAAAGAGGTCCTGGATGCAGAGAATGGCAATGGATTGTGTTGTTAAAGATGGCCGCCGTATTCCTTCCCGTTCCTGTGCGATGACGCTATTTCCGGTTCCGCATTTTAACGGTTATCGCTAATAGCGGTGACTGCTATTTGCATGCAGAGTGAGGGCGGAGGTGCTATCTGCACTTTCGTCGAAGCCGGTAAGGGACTTTTTTGGGTCTTTAGCGGCATGGCGCTATGCTCGTGTCCGCGTACTCGTAATGGTACGCTATTAGCGCCCTCTTGCCAAGGCGGACACGTTAATGGCGCCATGCCGTTAAATGTCGGATTTTACCGCACAACGTGTAATGAGGGCCACAGTAAAAAGACTTCTAGGTGCACAGACATCTTTTTACATTGTTGGTTATTAATGACAAGTGTGCAAATGCTCACTTGCACAATGTTGTACCCATTGAAAAGTAATCACCGGAGAAAAAGGGCATGTTTATATACAGGTGGTTACCTTTCAGCTCGTTTTGAGATTGTGTTGTTGTTAGGCAGAATCCAGTGCAGTTCCCTTAGGGAGCACTACACCAGATTAGGACTACAGGTGAGAGCAATAAATCCCCTTTGGTATCAATCTGTACCACAAAGATTTAGTTGGTAGCTGTGGCTGAGCAATCAGACTTATCTCAAGAGGGAGATGAGCAGTATTCAGGGTTTACACAATAGGCCCACTAGACTATGGCACAAGGAAACACTGACCAAAGCTTGTAGTTAAAAAGTAAATATATATTTATTTTAAGCATGTCTAATCAAAACACATCACACGTATCAAGCAAGTTAAATTAAGTCAAGGAAAAATATACACACTCCCTATATAAATTGCAGACCAAGTGAACCAGAGTGAAAACTGAGCAAAAAGGCACAGTGAAAACTACACACAAGGGAGGTTCTGACAATTTCTCACAAGGGAGGGAAAACACAAGTTATTCAGAAATAGCTTCTTATACACCCTAGCAACAATAAGCAGTACTTAAATGAAAACTGAGCAAAATGGCGTGTCACAAGATTCAACAGTGGGAAGGAAAGGGTAGTTATAAGAAAGGGGTGCACCACACAGTTCGAATGGAGAATCAATCTTGAGAATGCAGATCTAACAAATGTGTCCAGAGTCAATAGGCCTGTGCCAAAGTTAGTGGTACAGGGCAAGGGCCCAGGAACAAAATGTTCTCGTAGCTGCAGTCAAGTCTTTGGTTAACTATATTTGAAAAGGTGGTTGCAAGAGTTGAAAAGACAATGTTAAGAGAGGGGGGAGGCCAACCCAAAAGGTAGTTAAAGGATTTCAAACATCTTTAGCACTACCGCGAAGAAAGGGCAGCCTGGCGGAACAATGTACCTTTAAAGTGAAGTGGCTCCTGTGGTGGCGGTTGTTCCTGGTAATTCCTGCAGTTCGAGGGGTCCAGCACAGGAAGAGAGGCTCTCGTCGTGGAGGAAGATTCGAGGTACTGCACTACCCAGGGATGAAACCAGCCGCGGTGCTGCCAAACGAAGTTTAAAAGGTACGCCCCTTTTAATCGCGGTCTGGGTCGATAGCTGCTTGGCCATCCGGTCTCCAAGTGCAGGGCACTGGCGATTCGACCACAGCAGGTTCGGGAAGGCGATTGGCAAACTGGTTGGCCCCACCAGCTCAAGGGAAGAAGGCTCTTTCAGATGAAGATCTCCTCTCGTTGTGTGGAGAAAAGTGGTGAGACGCTGCAGCACGGCTTCACCGGTGGTTCTGTCGTTGCAGGTGTCTTTGGCTTCTCTCCTCTTCGGCTTCTTAGTTCCAGTGGCAACATCTTGCTCTTCCAGTCCTCAGGACCCTGCTTTTATGCAAAGAGAGCCCCATTCATACAGCCTAGCTATCACTTGCACAGTGGAGTGGTCATCTTGGCGGGATACCCTCCAGCCTATCAGGATAGAGTGCGACATGGGTTGCGGAGGCAACCCTGTCCAGGGGTCCTACTCCCCCTCCCACACAATGGACCCACCCCAGACTCAGTGGCGCCGGAAAGAGGGCTTCTGGGCAGAAGCCCGCCAAACGGACGAACAAAGGATCCCCGACCTGGGTTAGGATTGTAGAGAAAGACACGAGAAAGAAGTTATATTAAAGTTCTGGCAAATAAAACCCACCGGAGCAAAGTTAATATTAAAATGCAACGGCGGTATGTTAGGGGCTGTCAGAAAAAGTGGTAGCCTCAAACAATGGGAAAATCCCATAGACAAATATTTGCGGTCGAATATTTTTGGTAGTAACCACTGCCACCAGCCAGAAACTTTTGAGAGGGGTACTGTATGGTACCCTCTCGAAAATGGACATAGGGGAAAAACGATTAACCCCTTCCAGTACCTCCATAGTAAGATGGGCTGTACTGCTTTTAGTGCACAGAAATTCACTAGTAAAGTCAATGGGGACTTTACATGCCCTGGGAGACAGTAGTCAGTCCCAGGGTATGGAGTCTATGTTTGGGGGTCGCTATGACACCCCAGTGTCACTGCACTGAGGGTGCTGTGTAACACAAATGAATAAAGATGGTTCCTATGGGGGGAGAGAAAATCCCATAGGCATTAAACACAAAAATAGCCTAGAACAGACATAGCAAAAATGCCTAAGAGTGGGAAAAAGAGTCTCACTCTTAGCAGGTAAAAAGAAACAAACCCTTCAAATCCAAAGCAAAGCTCCTGGGGGACTCTATAGGTAAGGGAAATTAGCCATAAAGTGAGAATTCTCCCTAACAGTTGTCACCACCTCAAAATGTGCTGCATATTAACCACGAGTACCTCATTATACTCCTATGCAGCAATTACTTTTCATGGATCAAAACGGTGTGCAATTGAGTAGTTGCACACTTGTCATTAAAGAGATATAATAAAAAGACTTCCATCTACACTGTGGACTTTTTATTTGATAATGATTACTAATAAAAAATGTGCAAATATTCACTTGCACCCTTCATTTAAGCTCCAAAAAGCCAATGCTTGCACACTTTGTATTAATTACAGACATTGGAAAAATACCTTGGTCTACTGCAGTCAACATAAAACTTTATCGCAAGTCTACTACTGCTCCAAACTGTAGCAGGGCGCCTGTGGCAACAAGTCTGTAAAATTGAAGCGTTCATAATGGTTTATAGTGCTTAGCATTGTCTGGAAGTGCGTGTTATTTGTATCATAAAATGAAGAATAAAACTTCAATTCATATGCTTACCTTAAGTTTCTTATTCAGCTTGCGACAATATCTGTAGAGCATCGCCAAGTTGAGAGGTCCAAAGTCTGCATAGAAGCTTCAAGAACAAAACAAAAGTGAGCTTAACACAATACGGTAAATGTATGAACATCTCTATTATAACATAATTTCACATCCAAAAATGTAATCTTATATGGTAGAAATAATTCTTCAATGCAAACAATATACAATTCAAATAGAGAATTTGGTCACTCGAGAGGCAAGGTCTACCATGTTCTTTTGGAATGCAACTTTTGTAAAGTGGTGAAGTCTAGTCTTTGGTGGTGTTTCGATAACTGCATTAAAAATGATGACAATTGAACAGCGTTCTATACAAGAATGTATTGTTCCAAGCATGCCAACAGGAAATACAAAGTAAAAATATTTCCATGGTACTGCCAAATTTTATCTGACTTTAATCACTATTGCATCATTAGACGTATAAAGGCATTACAATCTCAGTGCACTGTAAAAAGTATTAAGAGTTAAAACACCATAACCACCACAGGTGTAAAATGCATTCTCAGTACAGTTTTCCACAAAGGGTTGGACTGGCAGCATTCCAATCAGTTGCTAAGTAACAGTTTTAAAAAATAATGTTCTCTTGCTCCACGCTCTCTGCAGGTATTTGGCTATAGCATGCAATGCAACAAGTGCTTTTATGCACTGACCCTACTGTCCTGGTTGACACCTTCAACCATACTATGCTCAAAGCCCTTGACCTCATTGCCCCTTCAAAACTAAACCTAAACCACAAGCTCACCTCAACTCCTGGTTTACACCCCAACTAAGAATTCTTCGTAAAAAAAAATGAATCGCTGAATCACACTGGAAGAATAATCATACAGAAGTTAATAAATCTAGTATCACCCTAGCTACATTAAACTATAAGGAAGCTATACTCTAGGCGAAAAAATACACTTAAAACAAACGTATTGAGAAAGCTAAATCTAATACTAAAGAACTCTTCAGAATCTTGAAAGAATTGGAAACCCCTGTCACTGCACCCGACACGTCCAGCGAAGATAGCACCTGGTGCACGAATATCCAAAACACTCTCCTTGGTAAGATAGCCACTCTCCAAGCCAAAATTAACGATAAACAGACTAATCTACAATCCAACATGAACCTAACTCTCTCCCAACTATAAACAACTCTATCCCAGATTCTTTGACTCTGTTCAGCTTCTCACCTTTATCTATCACTGAAGTGGAAAATATCATCAATAGCCTCAAACCTTCTAATTGCCAAGGGGACAGCGCCCATCATCAAGGAAGCAGCCCACAAGCTAGCTCCATTCATCACTACTCTTATCAATTCTTCCTTCAGCACGGGGACGGTACCGGATAATTTTAAGGATGACTAGGTTATCCCGCTCCTAAAAAAAACAACCTTGCATGCCAATATACCTACAAATTACAGGCCCATCACCACGGTGACGTTCTAACTAAAAATCCTTGACCGAGCTGCATACCTACAGATTCAAGACTATCTTGAATCTAATAAACTATTGGGTATAAGGCAATCTGGGTTTCGGCCCTGTCACGGAACTGATACTGCCCTCATCGACCTCAAAACACAGATCGAATATTTAAGAGACAAAGGTAAACTTGCTCTACTACTTCTTCTCGATCTCTCTGCGGCTTTTGATCTCGTCAATCATCAAATTCTGTGTCGGCACCTTAAACTAGCTGGCCATTTTTCTGATAGAGCCACAGCCTGGATCAGTTCATTCCTGGACAACAGATCAATGCGCGTCTTCTCCCCACTGGCAGAAGCATCCCCGGCACCAGTCACCTGCGGGGTACCATAAGGTTCTTGTGTCTCTCCCACGTTGTACAACGTGTTCACAAAACCTCTAATTGATATTTTGGGCTATCTGGGCGTCACATATACCAATTACGCTGACATCCAGATACTTATCCCAATCTCAGGAGACTAAGTCGCTGACTCTCTCTCTGTAAATGCCATCTACCTAGTCATCCAAGCCTGGATGGCGCAACACGGACTTTGTCTAAATGACGAGAAGACAGAGCACCTCATTCTCGGCTCTCCTCAAAAACTATCCAAACTGGCCCCTGATTCCAACTCCATCATTGATGGTAACAATAATAATCAAGGCCTCTAAGGACAATAAAACGTTAGGGATTTACCTCGACTCTACTTTATCCTTGGCCAGACAAACAAATGCAGTTTCCTCTGCAGCGGCATACACCTGCAAGCTTATTACAGCCAGCTGCCCTTTCCTTTCACCAGCCAACTGTGTCACACTTGCTAGGACTTTCATGCTGTCAAAAAGACTACTGTAATGCCCTCTATCTGCGCGCCAACAGATGTAACTTAAACAAGTTACAAATCATCCAAAACAATGGTATTAGAGCCACTCTCAACATCCCTAGGAACCAAAACATTTCAGACACAAGACGTAACCTACGCTGGCTCTCCGTCCCTCAATGAATTACACTGAAAACTCCTGCTCTCACTCATAACTGCCTATCCAACCAAGCTCCCTTCTACTTAGCCAACAGATTCACCCTCCACAACACTACCAGACCTCGCAGAACTGCTCAGACTAACTGCCTCTATACCACGCTTCAACCTTCAAAACGTGGGCTATTTTGCGACTTTTATGCTGCTCTATGCACACACACAGAGCCCCAGACTGGGCGGAAACAACATCCTACCTTGACTCTATAGACCGGCCAAGCCAATTGGAAGCAAAAAGGGAAAATCTGCAATCTGCGATAGACCCACAAGAGGTGCTTCAAGCTATCGAAGCCCTGAAAGGGCATAAAGCCCCGGGACCAGATGGCACGACTGCTTCCTTTTATAAAGCCTCGGCCCAGATCCTGGCAAAACAGCTAGTGAATGTATATAACCCAATCAGAGAAGGGAGCGGCCAACCACCCTCCATGACCGAGGCCCGAGTGGTCCTTATTCCAAAACAAGGGAATGACCCCCAATTATATGTGTCCTATAGACCAATTGCACTGTTAAATCTTGATGCTAGATCTTTATGAAAATACTAACAAATAGACTGGAGAGATTCATTCCTCTGGTGGTAGACGCAGATCAGTCAGGCTTTATCTGGAGACTGGCAACATTGGATAACATTAGGCGGGTACTACACCTGGTAGACAAGTTGGGGAGAAATCTGGCCGAATCTCTGCTGCTGGCCTTAGATGCAGAAAAGGCTGTTGACAGGGTAAACTGGCCTAGTTTTGGAAGCAACTCTGCAAATACAACATCGGGCCTAGAATGAGACAAATGTTTCTGGCAAACTACTTGGCACCTACAGCACGACTAATGGTAAACAGGGTTCTCAAAGAGACAATCCAACTGGGGAGGGGTACAAGGCAGGGCTGCCGCCTGTGCTCACTGCTATTTGCCCCGATTATCGAGCCGCTAGCTGTGCATATTCGGATAAATGTGGACACATCAGGCATCTCTTTTGGGGACGCACAACATAAAATAAACTCCTATCAATATCATATTCCCAGATGTCCTCACCTGCCATAGAAAAGGAGCCGACCTCCTTTGGGCGGCTATCTGCCTTTAAGATTAATGATTAATATCCTGCCTCACTAAGAGAATATCTAGAACATGCTTATCCATATAGGAGGGTTAATACATTGATAAAATACCTGCGAGCACATATCCCTCCCAAGCTATCGGACCTATCTGGGGTCAACTATCCCCCCACTTAGCCGGGTAATTAAGAAGAACTTGAATAGGTGGAGCCACCTACGCAGGGGCGTTGCTGGGGGGGGGTAAGGGGGCTATAGCCCCTGATCTTTTGGTTGTAGCCCCAGATTGTATCTCAGGAACTGCAGCCAAAAGACTAGCTAGCCCCCAGTCCCAACAGTTCCAACATCTTTTCCAGACCTAGCAACTCCCCTGCACCTACGCATCTCATGGTTTGGTAGGATGTCTGTATTATAATGTATTTTTTGCCCAGGCTTCTTGATTTCTTTCAAAAATTCTCTATCCCCAGCCCCAAATGGATATTAGAGACATGGGAGGAGATGCTATTTCAATTGTTATGGTCGGGGCGGCACACCTAGGGTCAACAAAAGCACTCTTCATGCATCAAGGGCACGGAGAGGTCTAGCTTCCCTCACCTTTGGAACTCCTACAGGGGCACTCAGCTGCGCCAATGGTTGACTGGGTCGAGGAGAACTCTGGGAAGAAATGGGTAGAAAAAGAGCATGCAGTGGCGGGGCACCACCTGTGACCACAAATATGGCTCCCGCAGAGCATGAGGGCGCAGAGTCTATATGTGAACCCCCAGACCAGGGCTTCACTGGAGGTTTGGGTTGGCCTGATCTATAATGCCAAATTCACGACTTTCCCCTCTCCCTTTACGCCTATAGTACACAACTAGGACTAAAGACAAGGAACTCCTGAACTGGATGAAGAACGGAGTGCGGAAGATGGGTGACATGTTTTCAGTTGGGAGAATACGCTCATTTGAGGAGTGCAAGCAAAAGTGGGGGCTGGAGGCAATCTATAGGTTTTGACATATGCAAAGCAGGTATTGAGCACCACCTCACTGTGCCTGTAAACGCCCGCTCAGAATGCCCTGCAGCATCATCCTCCCACAGCCAGCACCTATCTAGCGGAGGTACGCCCCAACACCCTTCCTCTCGCACCTGCTTCTACAGTTCCAGCCCCCGAGCACTGCCTCATGGAGCCTCAACATGGCCTTACCTCACAACACAACCACTGCTCTCTAGTAACACTCACTTCAACTATTAGGGATCATTGCCCATATGACACCTTACAGCACACCCCCTGATGTCCTCCCTGCCTCCCCGAGCTGTCTTCACCACACACATTTTCCACATACCCTTGTACCCCCCCCTCCTCCTTCCTTTCCCCACCCTTAGCATTTCCTTCCTGGCAGCACCAGATGGTTGGGCCCTAGGAGGACCGACACTCATCCCCATGACACACTACCTAACCACTATGCTAACACACCATTGCAACCACGTGCTCCCTCACCCCAGTGCTGGCCTGTGCATCAGGGAATGAATTACAAAGCTACTGCCCCTTTGCTGAGAGAACCTACCACTGATCTCACTATCAACACATGCCTCAACACAACACAGAAACCCACATTCACGAGGTCACACAGGCCAAAACCGACTTGCTCATCTTTCAAGTCGGACTTATCCCACCCTGTCACCACTCACCTAGCCTACCCATGAGACCTTCAGACCCACAAATCCACCCTCCGTTATCGCACCACAACTCAAGGCCACCTTCCCGATTTCACACCATCACATATCATACAAAATTGCCACCAACCTCAATCCATCCACCACCTACCCAACTTCCTTGATACTCTCTTGCATCCTGATCAATGCTAGGTCCATTGTCCCCCACGATGTGGGCATCCATGACCTCATCACATCCAACAACACAGACACCATCGCCATCACTGAAACCTGGCTCACTCCAACCATATCCATCACAGTACCATCCGGATATACCATTATTGGAGAAGATAACCCACAGGCAAAGGAGGAGTCGTCGCCTTCATTCACAAAGCCACCCTGGCCCTCTGACCTATAAGCCCCCCTTCTTTACCACACTTAAAAATCATCTCAGCCAAACTAGCCTGTTCACCTAATTCAACTATCGCACTTCACCTCGTCTACCAGGCACCAGGCCTTCTAGCCTCATTTGAAGAGGACCTTACCCAACTCCTCTCGATCACCCTAAAACCATCCACCCAGCTGATCATCCTAGGTTATCTCAATCTAGGTTACAATGACCCCACAGACTCAGAAGTGACATCCCTTACCTAAGCCATGACTGACTTTGGGGCCACCCAGCTTGTCCAAAACCTTCCCACATACATGGCCGAACACTTGATTGGATTCTCGACCATAATTGTAACATCTCCATCCTCTCTTACACACCCTGCCCCTGGACTGACCACCATTGCATTAGCTTCTCTATCCCTACACAAAAAAACAAAGCACGATTCACAGAGGCAGCAGAAGTTTACAAAAAAACACCTACAAATCTAAAGCAACTACCTACAAAAAAGAATCACTGAAACTGCTTGAAACACCCGAGAATTGTTCCCCATCCTAAGAGAATTAGAATCCCCCATCACTCCTCTCTCCAACGTCACTAAACACGCTACCTAGTGCAACAAAATTCAAGAAATTGTAACAAATAAAGTCGCACAACTTCAGATTAAAAGTAAAGCTAAACTCGTCAACTACCCCACAAATGGGTCAGGACATCCCCAGGACAATCAGACTCCCATCGCCCAACTGTTTGAATTCAAAACATTTCAGAGATTGATTTAGCTATCATTATCGCAGGTCTCAAACCATCCCGCTGCATGGGTGACATCTGCCCTGCCACTTTGGTAAAGGAACGTGCAGACCCCCTCTGATCCCCCCCCCTTATCACCGCCATTGAAAACTCTTCATTTAATTCCTGCTCCATCCCGACCTGCCTTAGAGTCATGGATCACCTCCCTCCTCAAGAAACCTTCCTTGGACCCCACTATCCACACCAATTATAGACCCATCACCACAGTGCTTTTCCTTCTGAAAATCATCGAGAAAGTAGCTTATACCCAAATCCAAGCCTTCTTGGAAACCTACCATATCCTCAGCCCTTGGCAGTCCAGCTTCCACCCCGCTATGGGACTGAAACAGCACTCCTTGATTAGAAGTTAGAAGAATCAGCTTGTCGAGGCTAACAATGCAGGAAAACGTTCTCTCCTCCTCCTGGACCCATCAGCGGCCTTCGCATTGGTCAACCACCAAACCCCCAGTGGCCGCCTCATTAAGGTTGCAGGCTTCTCCTCCAAAGCAGCCAACTGGGTTGCTTCCTTCCTGGCCAACAGATCCTTCAGAGTGTTCTCTGATAAAACGTCGGCCATACACACTCCTATATCCTGCGGTGTGCCCCAAGGTTCATGCGTCTCATCCACTCTATATAACATTTACACCAAACCTTTATTTGACTACCTTGAGCGCTCAGGTATCACCTTCCCTAACTATGCAGACGAAATCCTCATTTCCCTTTCGGGTGATTATAACCAGGACTTGGAGTGTAAAGAAAATCTATGAAACAATTCAACATTGGATGGCCCAACATAGTCTGAACGACGAAAAAAGCCGGAGCACCTCATAGTTGGGACTCCATCCACCTTGGCACGCCTCGACTCAGCATTCAGTTTCTTCACCATAAAAGGGCATAAAATTCCACTCTCACCATCTGTAAATACTCTGGGGGGTCTACATTGATGCCTCACTAAGCATGTCATGCCAAATCAGCCACATAAACTCTTCTGCAGCTTACGCTAACAAATTGATACAAGCAAGCAAACCATTCCCATCATCTGATAACCGCCTCACCATCGCATGAGCCCTTGTAGGTTCAAAATTGGACTATTGTAATGCCTTGCTTTGCGGCTCATCTGACAAAAACATAAAACAGCTCCAGGTCATACAATACAACCCCCTCCCGGCAGCACTGGACCTAAGCAAAGTTGACAACATCTCTGAAGCTCGGAGATCTGTACACTGGCTCACCGTCAGAGAGGATTATATTCGAAATCAATTTTATATTCAACAAGTTCTTGCAAGTGGGCAATGGGTGCTATAGTTTGATGTAGCGAATGAATGAATGCGACATTGCTGTACAAAGTCAATGGCTGGTTGGTTACTTGAGAAAAATCAATATAATACATCTTTAAAAAGAAATATTTCCAGACACACCATTAGCACTGGACAAGGAATGTAATGGGGTGCCAACAACTGGCATACCCAATTACTCGAACACAGCATTACAGCTGCCATGTGCCTCAGCATGCCATGTGCTTGCGTCCCTACCCCAAAGTAGTGGTCTTCTGTGGAGTATCACAGATTGCTGCATCTGCACCATAACAGGTGATGCTGCTCTGGCGCCCGCTTTTCTGTCGTGACGGATGATGTGGTGACAGCGTGCCCAAGTAGCAGCGATTTCAGCATAACAGTTGGTACCATAAGCACTGTGGCCTGGGCAGGCCTCTCAGATGGTTTGGCTGTGGCAGCCGATTGTGCTGGGATCTGACAAATAAGGGTATCCACCGGCATCAGGGTGTCGAGGTGGAGAAAATTATGGAAGGGGTTCATGGGTGTTATCTACTTTGTGGCACTTTCTCGGGGTGAGGGTGCTGTAACTCTTCAAAGGTGAATTTTCACTAACCCTGCATATTGTATAAAGGTATGCACCACTTGACTCTTATATTCCTATATTCTTTGCACTTAACTGTACTGGGGTCCCCACCAATAACGCTTGGTGAAATTCTGTGTGTGGGATTTATTGTAAAGGGCATACGATTATCATATTCCGATGGTCCTTTTCTTTTTATGAAATGCTAATAAAGATATTGTTGAGAAATGTTTTCTCTTTAGCTGTCCTTATACAGGCACACAAGACTACAAGACTAAAACAAAGGCTGAAAGCTTATTACAGTACTGCTTTCAACACAGTTGCAGCCGGGAAGCCCCCCTTGTATTAGTTTAGTAGCAGATATAATAGTGGCATAAAGCACATTTTGGGCCCCCTCCTACCCCCAACCTCCTCAACAAGGTATGGGCCACGCCACACTCCGGGACAACCTGGACCACTAGGCATGCTCAATGCCCATGAGAATCCTGTCGCTGCAGGAACATGCACTGTGAGGGGTCAGAAATGTGAGGCGGACATCTTTGTGAAGATTTTTCAAAAGATGTCATTTTATTAACTCAAAATGTTGAATAAACGCCTCACTATCCCTACCCCGACTAGGATTTCCCTGTCTAAAATAAAGGAAACACTAACATACGGTTTCTGTCCCTCACACGTGTACATACAACGCAACAAGGTAACATGGCAATTCAGAACCAACAAATAAAACTATTAATTTTGCATCATAGTAACTGTCTCTACTTATTCTCTGGGTGAATTCCCCTTCATCAGATTCAAGCAGGATTCGATTCAACAGTTCCAAAAGAATAAGGAAATTCTGTCTTGTAACAAAGTTACAATACAGTTCTTTAGATTCCAACTTGACAACAAAAGTTCCAATACTTCAGAATTGTTGAATAAGGTTTTTCCTCTTGCACTTGTGAGATCAAAAACTCAAAACAATCTTCCTCGTAGAAACCAAGAATGCTTTCTTAGTTCATCAGGATTAACATAAATTGTCTTGTCAGGATTATTCCGCAGCAACACGCTTGTTCTAACAAGGTTAGATACTTCTGCAGCAGTTCACAACACTTGTTTCAGCAAAGTAAGTTTGTCAGTATATTTCTGTTTCTGTAATATTTCACCAAGACAATTTAGTGGTCTCTACCACTTCTTTACTACTTTTCAACACCACCTCACAGTGCTTCCTCAAATTCCACCTGGTCCACTCACCTGCCAGCCCTACTAATAAAACGTTCTCTGTTCTGGTGTACTCTCCTGCCAGGCCAGAATAAACTACAGGTAGGTCTGTGGTAAAGATCAGCTTCCAACAATTTAGCAATGTCTCTTGCTTCACAACATCATGTTTATGCTTCACATTGTTATACACTTGTGATTGCCACACACGCACACACACTGCAAGTTATGCTCCACTCCTGCATACCTTCTACCAGAAGGGCAGCCTTCTTGCCACTCTTCTTCCCCCACTTCTTCTTTAACCAAATGCCAACAATAATTCTGTCTCACTCTGACTCTTCTTTGGGTTTGGCAATGTGGGTTTAAGCCAGTTCCTTTTATGAGATTCTTCAAACATAGGCAACAGGATTTACAAACATTTGGATTCTAATTTGCCCCCTCTTTGCTTTGGCAATGATTGTTATCTTAAACTTGCCTTGTTATATTTCTCTTTTGGCTTTGGCAATGGTAGTTTGTATTGGGTTCTCCAATTATTGCCCCCTTTTGGTGTCGGCCTTCAACCTAACCCACATGCAGATAATTCGACCCGTTTGCTCTGGGGATCAAGCTCTTAGTATTCCACTTGCTTCTTTCCAAGTCAGCTTGGTTTACAAAATAACAATGTCTGCTTTTTGTCAGTTCGTTATTCAAAATTACTTTTCCTTTTGAATTTCGCTCTATGCATATGGTTTCTAATATTAAGGAACCTGGTCTGGGCAAGCGAGTGGTTACAGAGCACTCCTCTGTCACAATATCTTAGTGAACTCACCGGGTCTGTCGTGTGTGTCCGTTTGCCTAGCTGCCTTAAGGTCCTCTGCTTCAGTTGTTTCACGCGGTCCGGAGAACCTGCTTCCTTCAGTCTCCTGCAGCCCGCACCACTCTAACAAGGAGATCTCTTTGCTCCAAAGGCTCTCCGGTGCTCACCTGCCACTGCAGACAGCCTTACTGCAGGGAAAGCTTTAAAAATGTACGCTTCCCACTGCGCGCCGGCTGCAAATAGTGCTTCTAGAGGCAAATACCCTCTCATGACCGGCAAATGCGCGACACTTGACAGTGGGCCCGGCGTCTTCATTCTACTCCAGATTGTGCTTCTGCTGCAACGTGGAGAGTTCACAACTCCTCTAATAACTACTATTGCTCTGCTCCTTCTCCTAACTAATGGCCTGCATGAGGGGAGGGGGGCATTTAAGCCTTCCAGTCTCCCTCAGGTGTGGATCATTTCCACTAATAAGCCGACATTTGTAGTTTTGTGCCCCTTCATTCCTCTTCTTCAACCCAGTACTTCGATGGATTATCGGACTTGGAGTCCATAATGTGAGAATCAGCTTTTCTAACTTTTTCTATTTTACGATAAGCCTCCAGAAGGGTGGGGCCTGATGGAAAAATGAGAAAGGGCGTTTCCCCATTTCTCCTGACCTGCATCCCCCAGTCATGTGATCCTGCAGAACACCATCCACAGGGTCAGGATCAGAAAGAGTCTGTCTTTTCCTGGACACATGAGAAGGGTCCCAGGCCAGGTTTTCTGTAGGTATCATCTCCAATTCATCACAGCACACTGCTCTAGAAGAAATATGTAAGTATGTTTTTTTTTATCAAAGTTTAAATCTTTCACCTTGTGTAGAAACTAGTGCTGTTGCCTGGACCGTGGCACCCAAATGTACCAGCCAATGGTGGCTGATGAATGTTTCAATTTGAAGGGCGCATATATCCGCCACAAGTGTGCGAGAGTGACTAGGGTTTCAGGGCAGAGGGCTCTCATTCCATTAGGAATAATGGAATAAAATGGTGTATTTTACAGCACAATCACTGTGAATAATTCTGTAAAAAGCCAGGCAGTTTGCAATTGGTTTTGTAGGGTAACTCATGAATAAAATTCAACAGATGCAAGTAGTCAACAGTGCACAAAAGCATTTCCCCAACACATTTTATATCTTTCCCCACAGTATATGCCAGTATAAAATATATGTTCATGCTGTCAGTGCCCATACATTTCCATGCTGGCTGCACCAGCATACTCCAGTAGTCCCATATCAGAACATACTCCTATTTGTTATGCATATAATGGCAATAATCACACTACAAAAAACATACTTCTGATGGCTTTGTCATTCAAAAAGGCCATGCCACAAAGAGCAAGCATATCCAGCGTGGTTCTAATGTAGGTCAGTCTAGACAATGCAAGAACACTACTTATGCCTGCTTGATCATAGATGCCCAGTACAAAATGAAATGACAGTAAGAAATGGCTAACTGGCTGCACCAAAATGCCAGTCTAGCTACCCAATAATGCTAATCAAGTTGGCTTTGCCCAAATATGGCACTAAAACATGCAATGCCACTTTAAGGAAATGTCAACAATTCTCCATAGCCCCTGCCCGCGACACCACCCACTTCCTTGCACGCACAATCACATTACTACCCATTCAACCTTCACTCACCCATATACCGTCTTCACGGACTGCATGCTCCACACAGGCACCCACCCTGAACATTCACATTTGCACATGCATTCAAAACATTCACACTGCATTCTCCACATATGCACCCACACAGAACATTCAAAAACACACTGCATTCTCATTCACACAACATGCACACAAACGCACACAAACAATTTTATCAGTTTTCCGCACTTGGTCTGCCAAACTCTGTACGCTATCTCCAGGCCTCAGGCTCCCACGGCCCACGCAGACGGGAACCAGGCAGTTTCCTGGTTCTTTTATGACGAGCAAGGGGAGCAGCACCTTCCCGACCGCCAGCCCCCTCACCCGCAATTGGTTCAAGCCCAGCCCTGACTGTAGTGCGGGTGAGGTGCCCCCGCCCCACCCAACATGGGGCAGGGGGCCGCCCTTATATTATCCAGCAGTTAATCATCATGAATTGTGCTGCACACCAACCTGTTAATGCTGTGATTTCCATTCGGAAGGTCTGTGAAAAAGACACCCATCTGCCAGTCTGAATGTGTTATAAGAACTAAAAGTGCAAAACAAACTCCTCCTTTCACAAATTTAGGGGAGCTAGCCCAAATGTGAGATACCGCTGCAGGGCACAGACAAATTCATGGTCAAGGATGGAGAGGTTGTCTTCTGCACCCCAACATCCATGAAATGAACTTGGTCCCCTCATGCACCAATGGTAATTTCCTCCTACTTGGCACACATCTATCATGGATTCTCCCATGTAGGAAGTGGTATGATTGCTACACCTAGTCAAGACTGGTATGCGCCAGACTTTTCTGTCATAGCACAAGCGTATTGTAGACTGGCAGTTAAATAATATGGTAAAAGCACTGCCAAGGACTTAGACCCGTTTTTCAATCTGCAAATTGACTTCATCCAGCTCCAGAAATCCAAGGATTCTAAATATGTCCAAGCGATTGTTAATATTTTCCTCAGACTGTATTAAGGCCCATCCGTGATGCAGAGTGGACAGTAAAACAGTCAAACTGCTTAGTGAGGATTTCATACCACGATTTGGAGTGCCTATAAGCTTAAACAGTGAAACGGGTACCCATTTTATCAGGCAGATAGTGGAGGAGCTGTGTACAGCAGTAAATATACAACACAAGCTTCACTGCCCTTAACATCCTCAGTCTGTTGTGGCAATGGAGAAAAAAAAAACAGTACTTAAGAATAGACTGGTGACTTGCGAAGTACAGCTACCCTAGAGACACTTCCTCTTGTATTGTTCAGTATATGCAGCATAGCCAATCTTGCTCAACTATTGTAGGGAATATCTACTGTCAAGCATCTGCACTTACAGGTACAGGACGCACCACTCAAAAAGGACCTGAAAAGCTCTGCCACTACGGCGTCCAGCTGGCATGGACCCTACCTAGTACTCATTAAGATGAATATGGATATAAAGTGAGGAAAATAGCCAGCTTATTGTAAAAGGTGTGTTCCAACTGGAAATGCAAGATAGGAGGTTACTGGTTAGTACGCTAGTAGGACTTAAGCACTTCACAACGTTAAAGGTTTAATACTGGGACCATCAGACTGAACTAGAACATTTGGTTAGGGGCCTGAGGAGAGCTGATTGAATTGACACGGTCAGAAACTAGCAGGACCCGGTTATCGAAACAGATATAGGTCATGGCAAGGTGGAACCTGTGATCTGGGAGGTT
Source organism: Ambystoma mexicanum (assembly GCF_040938575.1). Taxonomy (NCBI): domain Eukaryota; kingdom Metazoa; phylum Chordata; class Amphibia; order Caudata; family Ambystomatidae; genus Ambystoma; species Ambystoma mexicanum. The sequence continues at coordinate 1,087,631,903 of NC_090935.1, read as the reverse complement.
ACAGGGAGTGTGGTGTGGACTTGCTTCTAGGATTCATCCCATTGCCTGCTAAGTGTAAGGAAGGGGAGATTCTATACCTTTGACAGGCTCTTCCTACCTGACCATCGGATACAATATTATGCTAAAGTATTTGCTGCAACTGAATCCCCATTATCTGCAGCCCCCATTCATTAACTTCCCATTCCTTGTACTTTTACCAAAAAACCAGCAGTCCCAAACAAGTTAAGCCTGCCTCCACCTTTGCAGAGGTCTAACTTACATGGATATTGTTTTTTTAACTTGTTTGTTTTATAAATAAAGAACCGTTCAAGGAGAGGGTCATTGTTTGGTACCAAAATGATACGGTACAGGTAAAGGGGCGGGACAGAACGCCTTATAAAGGGGCGGGACAGAACGCCTTATGTGGTACACCAGAGACCCAGCACAAAATGTACTTATCTGAAGCAATGGAAACAGTGGCCATACCAACATATTGTGACAGATGGGGAAATGGGCAAAGAGTAATTTCTTGGCTGAAAACGTAAGCGGCCAAAGTCACCTCAAGCGCCAGACTGTCCCCTCTATCGTGCCACTCGCAGTGCCCAGCGCCACCTGAACAACTGTAACCACGTGTGCCTTCTTTCTTACCTGCTTTGTGCTTACCTGCTTTGTGCCTTCCTGCTTATCTGTATATAATTGGCCTGCAGGCTTCCTACTGATTTGTGTATCTTATTCTTGTTTTTATGTATATTCTCTGCAATGTAACCAAGTTTCGAAAATTCTTGTAAAGGCTGCGCCCTGATACCCCCGGGTACACTTGCGCATTATAAATAATAAAAACAAACACATTGTAACCTTGTGTGCTCATTTGTCTATATTATATCTATGTAACTCATTGTTGATTTGAATATATTATTGGTGGACCATCTTGTCTCTCTGTATATTCTATGACTATTGTAACCAAGCTTTGCATATTCTTGTAAAGGCTGCGCCCCGATACCCTCGGGTACGCTCGCGCATTACAAATAATAAAACAAACATAATTCAAATGGTCCCTTCTCTGATATAGTCACCTATTTGACAGCCAAAAATGGACAAAGAGAATTTAGCCCATTTGGCTAGAGCTAGATGTAGTTCAGATGTTTTTTCATGCTTAATTATTCAAGCTCCCATTTCTCATCACAAAACCAATAGAGTTTAGAGCGGTCACCAGGATGGCAGACCAGAAACTGATATGATCTAGTGAATATGATATGTTTCGGTATAGGTATACCTTAGCTAATGCTTATTGGAGAACTCATTTCAATTGCTTTTGCCTGCATTTCAGGTAACGTCACAGTTCCAGTTCCCTGGCAAGTATTGATGTCTCAAAATAGTAAATGATAACTGTGGGAATCGGGTGAGGGATGAAACAAATATTGTCCTCGCAGCTTTGAACGTTTAGAGTGGCCAGTCTCTTAGTGACTGTTCGGGTAATCGAGAAAAGGCCAAGGACTCATCACCAGGGTGGAACTGACCAAAACTAATACAAATATTGGAGAACTCCTACATCTCTGCACTGAGCATTGCAACAAAGCAACTGCTGTTGAATCCCACGTGGAATGTCACCACAGCGGGAGCTGCCTTGGAATGGTATCTTGCCTGTGCAAAAGTGCAGCACTGTTCACCAACTCATAAGAATTAGTGATGATGTGAAACATTAAGCCTCGCTATAACAGTCCAAACAATCTGGAGTGCTTGGTGAGCTGTGGCCTTGGAGAAAGGCGTGGAAGGTCAGAAGTTGCAGCAGTTGGTGTGCTTGTTTCAAGCCTTAGGGCCCATCAATGGAGTCTGGGCCCCAAACAGTTCAATCTTATAGAGCCCTGACCGGGATGCTCTTGGGACTCGGTGACGCATCATGACATATTCCAAGTACAGATTCCAAGACAGCCATCTCGGTGCCTGGCAGTGCCCTGGGGAACTCCAGATATATGGATAGGTTTAGGAAAAAAATATATATTATGACTTCTCATACCTCCTCAGCTGTAAAGTCTAAGTAATTTAGAGTCAGGTCAAGTGATGTTGGAAGGATGCAGGACATGCAGGGAGGAGTGGGCTCAGGCAAATAAATACATGAGGCTCTCAGAAGCTGTACATGGGTAAGTGGAACACCATCGGCAGACATACATGTTCTGCTTATAACAGAACTTTTAGTGCATAATGTCTTATGGCCTATGGTGAGGAGAAAACCGGTAAGCTTAGAATACGAAATGCCCCCACGTTTGGATAAACAGGGTCCCACACATGTTTTAGAACTTCATAGTCCAGGAAATGACTGATGTAAAGAAACAATTCCACACCTTAGAAACCGTCTTTGAAACGAAAGCGAGCACTTCAGGTCGTCCCCCAGTATGCCACTCGGTGCACTTCTTCCGATTTTATATGCATGATAACAGACAAGTGTCAATGCTAGACCCGACATAGTCTGCAAAATAGGTTTAACACTTAATTCTGCTCTTTTAGCGTGTACAGTTACACTTTAGCTTACTTTAATGCATTTGTACTGCGCAACAATGAACCAGTGGGCAGGATGGCGCGGACAAGACTAAACAAGAAAGAGAAATGCGTGTAAAAGCCAGGGGTGAAGTACAAGAATTCACTGTAACTATAACTGGTGATGCATACTGTTGTGCATACATTGCTAATGTCAAGTTTCCATTCAATTACAGATCACTACTAAATTGCTAGAAGGAATCAAATGTATTCAAATCCATATTTGCTGCCAACACGCGTTTCGACCACCCGGTCTTTTATCAAGGAAGACTAACATTTGATTACTCCCTTAATATTGCATATTCAAAATTACTTGTATATCGATTTCTTGGTTATTTCTCAACATCTTTTTGCCACCCCTAACTGATAAAGTAATTCTACTGTGTGCCTGTTTTTCTTTGCCTCGAAATAACAAAGTTACTCACAGTAGTGACTATCTTACACCTAGTACATAATCCTCTTCCTCCATACTTGTGGGACATTACGTCCTTCGAGACGGAATGGAGCACTTTTGTCAAAAAGCATCAAAAATAAAAATGTTGTCCTTTTATTTTTACGTGCCCTCCTGAGCTCCGCATCGCCCTTCTGTACTTTTCTATCACCAGGTCGGAGACCATTTAAGCAATAAGGAACAAGTTACTTACCTGTAAATGTTGTTCTCCAGCATGGGTCTGGCATGGATTCACATGCTCATGAATATTCCTCTTCGTCATGCTGGGAATTCTCGGTAAAGAAAAAAATCAGTGGTCTCTGGGTCATACTGCCGTCAGTCAATGACTGCCCTCTACCTAAGCCCCACTTCTGGCAGCCATCTTCAGATTTGGTAGCACGTAAAGTGGCAGTAGGACCAAGAGAAGTGCCGCAGAGGGGTTCGGGGGAGGGTTTGCATGTGAATCCATGCCAGACCCATGCTGGAGAACAACAGTTACAGGTAAATAACTTGTTCCTTCTCCAGCATGGGGTGTGGCATGGATTCACATGCTCATGAATACAAGAATACATACACACATGCACAACCACGGGAGGTGGCAAGGCTCAATATTAAGCATTTCTTACCTCCTCACCAGGCTCACCTTCCAGCAAACATGTTGCGCAGCACTGCTTGGCCAACTCTGGACTCCTCCCTGGAATCCCGGTCGATGCAGTAGAATTTCGTGAAGGTGTGCATCAACCTCCACCTAGCTGCCCTGCAGATGTCCAGCAGGGGCACACCAGACAGGAACGGCGTAGTAGCAGCGGTCGCTTTGGTCTCTCGGACGGCCGGGCAATGGTCGGTTTGCAAACCGGTGACAGTGCATGATGCAGCCGGAGAGCCATCTGGAAATGGAAGCCTTTGAGAGGGCCTCCCCTTGGTTCACTGGGCCAAAGTTCACAAACAGCTGCGAGGTCTTCTGAAAACTCTTTGTGCAGTCCACGTAGAACTTCAGCGCTCTAGCCACATGCAGCGAGTGCAAAGTCCTCTGAGCTGGCGAAGGCAACAGGAAGAAAACAGGCAACACCAAGGGCTTGTTGAGGTGGAAGTCCAACGGCACCTTGGGCATGAAGGAGGGGTGCATCCTTAGCATTACCCTCTTATGGTGGAATGTCAGGTACGGCGACTTACAGGAAAGGGCCTGGATCTCTCCCACTCATTGTGCGGGGGTGATGGCCACAAGAAATGCCGTCTTCCACGATAGGAATTTCAGCGGCGCCGAATGAAAAGGCTGGAATGGCGGACTCATGAGCCAGGTCAGCACCACGTTCAGCTCCCACGCTGCGGCCGCAGCCTTCACCGGCGGGAACGAGCGGAACAGTCCTTTCATAAACTCCTTCACCAGGCGGTGAGATCACAGCGACGACCGCCCCGGAGTTCTGGTGTACCGGGAGATAGACACCAGATTAATTTTGATGGAGGCATGTGCCAGCCCCGCCTTGGCCAGCGACAGCAAGCATGGCAGCACATGAGGGGCCGTAATCCGCAGAGGGTTGATCTTCTGTGCACGGCACCAGACAGAGAACCTCTTCCACTTATGTCCACAGCACTTAATAGTCTAGGAGGCCCTGGCCTTGGTAAGCACCTCCTTGCAGTCTGCCGGGATATCGTAGCCTCCAAACTCTAGTGCTACAGGAGCCAGGCCTGAAGGTTCAGCGATCCTGGGTCGCGATGTAGGATCACGCCTTCTTCCCTGGCGAGAAGATCTGCGTACGTCCGTAGCTTGATCGGAGGGGACGCCGACATGTCCAGAAGGTCCGGGAACCATATCTGTCTCGGCCACGCCGGTGCGACGAGGATCATCCTGCACCGGGACAGTCTGAGTTGACTGATGAGTCGCAGTAGCAACGGTGGGAATGCATAGAGGAACAGGCTGTACCAGGGGAAGGAGAATGCATCCCCCATGCATGGCTGGGGAAACCTGACGGCGAACCTCCGGCACTTGGTGTTTGTCGCCGTCACGAACAAATCGATCTGGGGACTGCCCCATTGTCGGAATAGGAGATCCACTTGGTCTTGCCGAAGCTCCCACTCGTGGCAAGAGCACAGCTCACTGCTGAATGAGTCGGCGACAGTATTTTTCACTCCTGCCAGGTGAAAGGGTACCAGGAACATCCCCTGAGCAATGGCCCAGTGCCACAGATCCTGCGCTTCCTTGGATAGAGCTCGGGATCTGGTGCCCCCCCCTTACTTCCGGATGTAGAACATCGGGGTGGTGTTGTTGGTGAAGACCCGTACTACCTTGCCCTTGAGGGACGGAAGGAACGACCTGAGGGCCCGGAACACGGGCCGGAGCTCCAGGATGTTGATGTGCAGTGACCTCTCCTCCGGGAGCCAAAGGCCTCTTGCGTGGAGATCTCCGGTGTGTGCGCCCCATCCCTGCAGGGAGGCATCCGCCATCACAGTTTCCTGATGCGCTGGTGTCTGGAAGTCCATGCCCGCCGCGAGGTGCGTGCGGGTGCCCCAGCACCGGATCGCTTGACAGAAAGTATAGTTGAGGGAGATCTTGTATTCGAAGCTTCCCGCCACTTGTATCCAACGGGCTTCGAGGAACTCCTGCAGTGGCCGCATCCGCAACCTGAACAGACGCACAAGGTAGATGCATGAAGACATCATGCCGAGCAGGGACTTGATGGACCTCACCCTGGCTACTTCCACAGTCAACAGCAGTTGAAATTTCAGCACTGGCCAGCCCCTTGTAACGTTTTAAAGTTTTGTGTATATTGATATTGAGGAGGAGTGGGGGTTTCGCCCCCAAACCCCATGTCACCCCCCATCCCCCAACCCAACCCTAACCCTATTTTAGATAATTTTTCATTTATATATATTTCGATATGATAATCACATATTTTTCAAAAAAATGACAGTATTCTCAAGATTTGTATTCGAAACTTTGTGTTTCGAAAAAATTAGTGGATGCTGCCCAGGATGGCCTTTATCCTCTCCTCCGAACGGTGAAGTCAGCTGCGCCACCGTGTTGAGCCTGGCCCCTAGGAACAGGGCATCCTGCGATGGCACAAGCAGGACTTCGTAAAGTTGATCGAGAACCCCAGTTTCGTGAGCAGGTGACGGTCCTCGCTGGTCGACGGCGAGTTCCCTTGACTTCGCTCGGATGAGCCAATCGTCCAGATAGGGGTAGACGTGGATCCCCTGTAGGCACAGCCACCTATGGCAGGCACTTGGTGAAGACCCTTGGTGCCGACTTCAAACCAAAGGGCAGTGCCCTGAACTGATGGTGTCGCCCCTGGACCACGAAGCGTAGGAACTTCCGATGTCCTTTGTGTATGGGGATGTGGAAGTATGCGTCCTCCAGGTCCAGCGACGACAGGAAGTCTCCTTCTTCCAGCTGTCCCAGCACGTGTTGAAGGGTGACCATCCAGAATTTTTGGGATTTTATGTACCGGTTGAGGCGGCGGAGGTCCAGGATAGGCCGCCAGCAGCCGGTCTTCTTTCGGACAAGGAGATACCGTGAGTATACTACGGAGCCCCAGAACCTCTTCAGGACGAGTTATATCGTGCCCTTTGCCAGCATCGCTCGTATCTCCAGAAGTAGTTGTGGGATGTGGTTTTCTTTCCTGGCCACCGATGGAAAGTCTGGGCACTTCCTTTGGAACTCCAGAGTGTGCCCATGGGCCAGGGCATCCAGCACCCAACGGTCGGTAGAGATGGATTCCCACACGCTAACGAATTTCACCAGCCGGCCTCCCACCAGGGTGGCTCTGGTGGGGGCCCCAACGTCACGGCCGGTTCAGTCCTGCTTCGCCGAGGCCTTGCCCCGTTGGGCCCCTTGGCGACGATGTCCACTGGCCTTGTTGCGTCCTCTGTAGGATTCTTGCGAAGAACGGGCCGCCTGGCAGTATGATGAAGACCTGCCGCCGAATCCTTTGGAGGCACCTTGGGACTTGCGTCCGGAGGTCCGAAAGGACGGCCGTCGCCGATGTACCGTGCCCAAGGCACGGGCCGCCTCGGTATCTGCCTTGATTGCCTGCAGTGACTCGTCCACAGCCTTGCCGAACAGTGTTCCCGTCGAAGGGCATGTCCAGTACCCTGGTCTGTACGTCCTGACGGAAGTCGGTGGCCCTCAGCCAACCGCGCCAGCGAAGGCAAACGCTGTTGCCCATCTGGCGAAAACCGGTGTCGGCGTTTTCCGTGGCTACCGTGATCAGAAGCCACCTCGTCCTCCTGCAGGATTTTGAGGGCCTCTGCCCTCTTGTCGTCTGGGAGGAAGTCTAGGAGGGGGCGATTTTAAACCACAGCTCCCTAACGTTGCGGGCCACGATAGCGAGAGCATTGGCCGCCTTAATGGTCGTTGCTGCCGACGAGATGACCAGACGTCCCATGGCGCCCAGCTTCTTCCCCTCGCCGTCTGGCGGGGAAGTGGAAGTCGATGTCGTCGCCCCTGCCGATTTCTTCTTGGCTGCCGCGGAGACCACCGAGTCTGGAGACGGCTGTGCCCTGAGGCACATAGGAGCAGAATCTGGGATCCAGTACTTCTCATACCAGTCGCTTCGCAGGGGCCGTGGACGGGTTCTTCAGAAGGGACAGACCCTCGTTCCAGATGTCGTCCAACAGTGGGACCGAGTACGGTCTTCCTTTTTCCACCATTGATACAGGAATCCCTCCTTCTGCTCTTCGGGGCATAGCTGGAAAAGCTCTGAGGCCCTGGCGATCATGGCGTGAAACGAGCCAATTTCGTCAGGAGGGGAGGCTCAGGGAGGGGGCAATGGGAGATCTGTTCCGTCGTCTCTGCCGTCGTCCGTCCCTGTTGTCGCCGTCTCCGTCTCATCCCTCGGCGGAGGGGATAGAGGTGAAGGATGGAAAGGTGGAGGTGGATGGACCTGCCTCCGCTTGGTTAGGGGGCTTCCCAACGGTCCAGACGCCGTTGGATCGTCCACCGCCGGTAAGGGCAACCGTGTCCTTATCTCTGCACAAGGTCTGCAGTGCCAGCAAGATGTCATCTGACTTGTCCGCAGGTGGTGGCATCGGTTGTGACGGGAGCGTCAGCTGAGGATCCTCTGGTTCCTCCTCAACTTGCCGTTCTTCGTCGTCTCCGCCCTCGCTCTCCATGTCCGCCTCATCGGGATCCTTCCCGTGGGCTCCGACCTCCTCGAACCTCTTGTCCAGGACTGCCTTGCCGGCACAGTTCGTCCTCAGAGGAGGTATCCGAGCCGGTTAGGGCTACCGCGCCCCCCCTCCTTCTTGGGCCGGGGCTTCACGGGGGTCTTTTCAATCGGTTGGAGAGACGATTCCCTCCGGGATGGCAGGGAAACTCTAGGCCTGGAGGCCATCTCCACTGGGGTCACCTCTACAGGCTTTGCCAGGGATGCCACGACACCCTCAATCGAGGCCTTAGCCTGGTGTATCTGTGCCTTCACGACTTTGGGCGTGTCCGAGGCCTTCACAGTGGGGGGGGGGGTTACTGCCTCGCTCCCCCTTGGCTTTCTCCATCGGGATCGACCGGGGCTTCTCCTGAAGCTTACCCGGGTTCTCCGACATACTTTTCACAGAGCCAGAGCGTTGGCTCGTTGTTGACGGCGTCAGCGACATTGCGTCCGGCCTGCCAGCCGAGGAGACTGAACTAACGGCGCTCCCGGTGCCCGCGGACTCGCGATGCTTTACCTTTTGTTGGGCCCCCATCGCCAGAGCGCCCTCAAAGGTCTAAGAAGACTGCTCAGACTTCTTCTCACGTGCTGCCGGGATCTTCGCCTACAGCCAGTCAGCAAGACATTTATGACGGTCCTACATGGTCCGGACGGACATGGTCTTTCAGAACACACAGTCCTCCTCCACGTGCGACTTGTCGGCGTGCAGGCAGTAGATGCACCGGGAGTGCTCATCTTCCTTGAAGACTTTCTGCAGTCCACATCCTGGGCATATCTTAAACCACTTGGATCCAACGGGTGTCAAGTCCCCTTTGTCTTGACCCATGACCACGCGGGGTAGGCCTCAAAGACCTTCCGGAATCCTCAGAGAAGTGAAATTCGATGAAAAATCACCCTTGAGGGGCATAGAAATTTCCAAAATGGATCCCCGTTAAATCAGAAGATGAAACGATGGAGCTTAAGGCTCGAATTGACTGAAAAAATGAGAGTAAATGCTTTGAAAAAAACACACCACGCAGTAAAAGCTCGAGAGCTAAGCATGAGGGCTCCCAACACTTGAACGTGCGGTAGAAATCTGAAGATGACTGCCAGAGGAGGGGCTTAGGTAGAGGGCAGTCATTGACTGGGGGCAGTATGACCCAGAGACAAGTCATTGGTTACTAGTAGAAAGAGAGTTCAGAAACCGATTTTTTCTTTACCGAGGATTCCCAGCCTGATGACAGGCAATATTCATGAGCATGTGAATCCATTCCAGACTCCATGCTGGAGAATAGAGGATACTTTTTAGAGGGGACAGCAGGCGGGCGTATGGAGGAAAGGGGACTATGGGCTAGGAGTTTGATAGTCACTACGGTGAGTAACTTTGTTATACTCCTACATCCCGTCCCTTTTCATCCATACTTGTGGGAGGTTCCCAAGCACAACCAGAGGTAGTAAGGGTGGATGGAAAATCCCTTCACTGAAACAAGTTTTTGAGGATAGCCTGGCCACATTGGGCATCAGCCCTGGAGCTCTTGTCAAGGCAGTAATGCTTGCAGAAAGCTGATAGGGTGATCCACGTAGCCGCCTTGGCGATGGACTCCCAAGAAACATACTTTTGCAAGGCAACAGCAGCCGCTTTGCCATGGACTAGATGTGCATGGATGCCCTTGGGTGGTTGAAAGCCTTAGATCTTATAGGCCGCTGAAATGCACAAGGCAATCCAGCGTAAAACTGATGCTTTGCAAGCTGGTTTCCCTTTAGGGTCACTGAACGTAACAGAGTTGCGAGGAGCCTCAGAGTTCACCTGTTCGATCGAAGTAAAACTTGAGGGCTCGCCTGACGTCCAAATTATGTAGAACTCTCTCGGCATCAGATGCCAGGTGCGGGAAGAAGATTTGTAAGGATATACTGGTTCAAATGAAAGTCAGTAACCACCTTAGGAAGGAAGGATGATTGCAAAGCACAACTTTATCCTTGCGGAAAGTGAGGAACTGATGTTCCACAGAAAGCACTTGGAGTTCGCTTACACGCTGTTAGGCAGAATCCTGTGCAGTTCCCTTGGGGAACACTGCAAGAAGATTAAGACTACAGGAGTAAGCAGTAAACCCAATTGGTAGCAGTCTGCACCACCCAGATTTACCTGGTAGCTGTGGCTGTGCAGTCAGACTTCTCCCAAGATGAGTAGGGCAGTATACAGCGGATACACAATAGGGCTAAAAACACAGTAGAGCAAGCAAACACTGACCAGAGCTTGGTATCAAAACTATATAATTATTTATTTAAAACACACTTTAGGAAATACTCTAAGCACTATAGATCAAAGCAAGTTCAAACACAATCAGAAAAGTATACACACCTCCCTTAATTATTATTAGACAAGTCTAGGTCAAAACTCCACTATTTGTAAAAACAGATGTGAGCGCGTAACTTAGATGGCACTCCAATAATTAAGTTAAAGGGAGAGAAAAAGGCAGGTCATGAAAATAAAACAGTTCCCAACACTTTTCTAAGACCACAGCAAGTTAGTGAAGGCAGAATCTACTGTAGAGCCAAAGTTCATAGGCCAGGCCCACTTTAAATGGAGCAAAGCGAAATGTGCCCAAGATCACACAGTTTAAAAAGCACTCAAGTCTTTGCAGAAATATTCAAAGGAGGTTGGTTTGATGCGAAAGAAAGTTAGAAGGTCTGGGGGCCAAAGCAGTTGGAAAGCCAAGGATTTAAGGGTCACCTTTAGCAATCCGCAGAAAGGGAGGCCAGGCGGAACACAGTACCTTAAAGAGTGAGGAAGCTCCAGTGGTGGCAGTTCCTGGCAGCAGGTGCAGTTTGTGGTTTCGACCAGGGAAGGAGAAGATCTCGTCGAGGAGGAAACTTGGAGTCGTTGCACTGCCCAGGGAAGAGACCAGCCGCGGAGTTCCTTCGGTTAAAAGGTGCGTTCCTTTTATTCGCGGTCACAGTGGTGAAGCTTGGCTATCCGGCCACCGGGGTGCTTGGCACGGGCGATTCGACCAAGGGACGTCCTGAAAGGCGAATGGCAAACTGGCTGTCCGCACCAACTCAAAGGGAGAAGACTCTTGCAGCAGAAAATGTTCTCATCGTCGGGAAAGTTGTGAGGTGGTTGCAGCAGGGCTCCACCGGTGGTGTCATCGTTGCAGATGGCTCAGCTTCTCCCCTCTTCGGATTTCTTAGGTCCTTTGGCGACTTCTGAAGTTCGAGTCCCAAAAGCCCTGCTTTTATGCAGAAAACGCCCCATTCCACAGCCTAGCTGTCACTCATACATGCTAAGTGGTGAGCCGGGTTGCTTACCACTGGGCCAATCAGAACATTGTGTGACTTGAGTTGCTAAGGCAACGCAGTCCAGGGTGCCAATTCCCCCACCCACACATCCTGTGGAACCCAGACAGAGTGGCACCAGGTGGAGGGCTTCTGTGGAGAAGCCCGCCAAAAAGTGGAACAAAGGGCCCGACCTTGGTTGGAGTTAGAGACGGACACAAACGCCATTTTGGAAATAGTTCTGGTGAAAAGACCCAACCAGGGTTTTAATATTAAATAAATAAACCGGCGGTATCTTTAACATTGCACCAAAAAGTGGTGCGTTTAAAATCAATGGGAAAATCCCATAGAGAATATTCTGGTGGAATATTTTGCGTGGTAACCACTGCTACCAGCCAGAAACTTGACAAGGGGGGACTGGACAGTGCACCCTTGGAAACAGACCCAGGGGCAATCTAATTAACCCCTTCGAGTAGTTCCACAATATGATGGTTTGCACTGGTTCCGTTCACCATTTTGGACTAGTAAAGCCAATGGTGACTTTACATGCCCTGGGAGACAGTAGTCAGTCCCAGGGTATGGAGTCTATGTTTTGGGGTTACTATGACACCCCTGTGTTACTGCACTGAGGGTGCTGTGTAACACATACACTAAAACAGATGATACCCTATGGAGTAAAAGACCCCATAGCCCATAAGCACACAATACGTCAAAGACATACCTCAAATCATGCCTAAGAGTGGGAGGAAAAGAGTCTCACTCTTAGCAGGAGAACAAAACAAACCCCAAAAATCCAGCAAAGCTGCTGGGGGACTCACTAGGTTTGGGAAAATAGCCTTAAGAGAATTCTCCCTAACACACGCCTTGCGGATGTTATTGCAATCAGAGAAGAAACCTTATAAGAAAGGTACTTAAGATCAGTAGTGGCCATGAGTTCAAACGGCTTATGGCATAAAGCGGTGAGGACCACATTTAAATCTTGTTAGGCAAAGTTTGTATGCCGTACCCTCTGGGACAACTACACACAACTATGACTACAGGTGTAAGCAAAACCAACCTTTGGTATAAATCTGTACCACACAGTGTCTGGTAGCGATCTGAGCAGCCAGGCTTATCTCAAGAGGGAATGCGAGCTTTTAATGAGGTTACACAGAGGTCTACAAACACAAGTATTCAAATAGACTCTTATACTCAAGGTTTCTTTGGTAAAACACTTATTAATTTATTACACAGTCCGTTAGAAAACGTTCACTAAAAGGAGGCAATCAATATCACACAGAAATATACTACAGCACTTCCCGCTATCAGGTTCTGAGGCATTTAAACTACTCTGAAGGAGGAGCAAAATGGCATAAGTTAATACAACGAATAAATAGAGTTAGTTTTAAGCACTGCAAACATTTTGAGTTCACCAGAGGTGTTGTTCTAATGCAATCGGTAGGCCAAGCCAATGGGCTAGAGTCTTGTATAAGTAAAACGGTTCTGGTAGCTTAAACGGTAAAGTCTTTGCCACGGTTCTCAGAAGTTGTTCATAGAAGAAAGATTCATATGTCGGGTCACAAGCTGTCTAGGCCTGCAAGTTGCCAACGTTTCACGCACTTTCGCAGTGAGAGGCAAGTTCTCTCATCAGGTTTCCACAGTACCTTAGATTTAAGAAAAAGATGCAGCTGAGGACTTCTGTTCCTGGCAGTTCCTGCAGATCTTGCTATTGCTCAGCCTCAGTCCTGGGGACAAGAGGGAGGGCGTCAGGGGACTCCTGCACTGCGTGGGGACTGGTCACAAAGCTGTCAAACTGCCAAATCTTCGATTCCGGTAGCGGTCGTCAAGCACACAAACTGGTGTCCTTCACCCTGGCTATTCGGTTTCCTGCAGCACTCTGAGGAAAATACAACCAGCTCCGAGAATGGTATCCAGGTGGCTTACGAGTTGATTGGTCCCACCAACTCAAAGGAAGAAGTCGTCCTTGAAGGGCTTCCCTGTCGAGATGAACTTGGTGATTCGGACCTGCAGCAGGGCTTCACCAGGCAAACCAACGGTCCTGGAGTTGCAGCAGCCATCCTCTTCCAGCTCGTCTTCGGTTCTTTCGTTCCAGTGGTCGACTCTGCCTTCCAAGCCAAGAGACTCGCCTTTTAAACCGTTTTCCACCATTCATTCCAGTCTAGCTGCCATTCACCAAGCAGTGTGACTGTCCTTGCCGGACAGTCAGCCAGCCAATCACGCCAGAGTGCATTTGGGTCTCCTAGGAGACTAAGCACAGGGTGTTTCGGGCACCTCCCTCACTTCCTGCCCACCCCAGACACTCGGGCGCCAGAGGCAGTCTTCAGTCCTGAAGCCCGCCAAAGGCATAGGACCAAAGAGACCAAACCTAGTTTGGCGTGCAGAGACAAACTCTAGAAGGACATTTCCAAAAAGAAATGGCGAAAAAAGAAGACCGGGACCTGTTTAATCAAAGGAGGCTCAGACGTCATCTTGAAAAAAACATGGCTCCCGCGATTTAATGCTACCGGTGTTTGCGGTCGGGAATAATCATAGTAGTCCATTGTAAAACCACTGCCACCAGCCATTTCGAGAGGAAAGGGTAGCATTTGACTGCTATGTGAGTTTCTAGACATAGGGGATACTAGGTAACCCCTCCAGCACTCTATTGTAAGATAGGGTGTGCTGCGGCTACGAATTTAAAAAGACTAGTAAAGTCAATTTAACTTTACTTTCTCTGGGAAACAGTAATTTATCCTAGAGAAGGTATTTAAACATTGGGACAGCCTAAAATGCTTCCCTGTGTCACTGCACTGAGGGTGCTGTGTGACACATGAAAAGATGATGCCTATTGAGTTGTCTAAAATTCCATAATCAAAGAAATAAACACAGAAAACAAATAGAATTAAAAAGGTACAAAGTCCCAAAGTCCAGCAAAAGAGCTGGGGGTCTCTAAGGTAGAGAGGAATTAGCACATTTTGAGAACTCTCCCTAACAAATCCCACTTAGGATGAGGAGTGCGTACCGGCGGAAAGAGATGGAGTATCCCGCAAAATTCCTTTTGATGATTGTATTAGTAAATGAAAAGGAACAGTTGTCCATGGTCAGGTAGGCCGCAATGCCGGATAAACAAGTCCTGCAAGACAGAACATGGATGCCAGAAGCTGCCAGGTGAGACACAAAAGATAGAACGGTGTCAACCGTAGTATGGCTGGGGTCGAGCTGTTTAGTAAGCACCAGTGGCAAAAACAGACATTTTCTGCTGTATTGGGCCCTCGTAGAAGGCTTCCTGACCACTTGGATAATGCGCATATTGTCTTCAGACAGATTGAACTGCGCTAAAGATCTGAACTCAGGCACCAGGCTGAATGACTGAGGAGAGGGGTGCCACAGCTGGTAATCGCTCTAGTGAAGAAGGTCGGCAATCTGATCGGGGGAAGAATCAACAGGCGCTGCAATTCCGAAAACCAGAATCTGGCTGCCCACCAAGGAGCTATGAACAGGAGAGTGCAGTTTGATGCAGTCCTGAGCTTGCAGAGTGACCGATGAATCAGTGGCAGTGGAGGGAAGGCGTAAGCCTTCAAGTTGTTCCATGGAATCTTGAGGGCGTCTCCCAGGGAGGACCCACCGAGCACGTACCTGGATGCATAAACAGGAAGTGTCCTGTTTGTAGAAGTTGCAAAGAGATCCACCTCTGGAGTGCCCCATTGATAGAAAATGTTGGAGAAGACATTGCTGTTCATTTCCCTCTCGTAACTGGCTGCCGACTGACTACTGAGTGAATCTGCAGTTACATGGATGTGTACGGCCTGGAGCCAGATCTTGTGCTGAACGGCCCAGTCCCAAATTTGTATGGCAAGATCCACAAGGAGAGGTGACTTGGTGCCGCCCTGCATGTTGATGTAAAACATTGCCACATAATTGTCTGCGCGAATCCAGACTACCCTGTTTGTGATAGACGGTTAAAAAGCTTTGAGCGCCAGGAGTACAGCCAGGAGTTCCAGGTAATTGATATGAAACTGCCTGTCCTAAGGCTTCCACAGGTCGAAAACTTCGAGGTGACGCAGCGTCGCTCCTCACCCCAGAATGGAGGAGTCTGTAGTAACCGTCACTTGTGGCCAGGGCTCGTGGAAGGAGGCCCCCACTGAAAGGATTTTGGTCGAGAACCACCATTGTAGATCTGCTGTCATGCAGGATGGAACTGGAATTATCTTTGTATCCGGATCTGATGTCCGAGACCATCCGCTTCGGGGAGCTAGCTGAGTGCACCTCATCTTCAGACATGTAAGAGAGAAGGCTAGCATGCAAGAGGCCATGAGTCCCCAGAAGTCTTTGGAACCACCAGCCAGTCATGTGCGAGGACTGGAGGATGAGCTGACACGTGGGCGATAGGTCTGCACTACTGTCTGCCGTTAGGTAGGAACACCTTGGTACTGACTTTATTCTAACGGAAAACTAGGAAGATCTGGTCTAAAGAGACTGTCAGGGACGATTTCCGCAAATTCACTGACAGCCCAAGATGGAACAGGAGCTGAAGGAGAGACTGGAGATTGGACAAAGCCGTCTGTGGGCAAGGACTGCGCAGGAGCCAATCGTCTAAGTATGGATATACATGAACCCCCTCCAGTCTGAGGAAAGCTGTGATGACCGACATCTTAGTAAAGACACACAGCGCCGAGCTGAGACCAAAAGGGAGTACACAAAACGGGAAGTGATCCGCTCCCACAGAGAACCGCAAATATTTTCGATGCAGGCTCCAAATCAGAATGCGCATGTATGCATCCTGGAGGTCTACCACGCTGAGCCAATCGCCCTTCTGAAGAGAGGACTTCCTATGGCAAGGCGTGATCATCTTGAATTTCTCTTGGGGAAGAGAAAGATTGAACTGGGAAAGAAAGAGGATAGTGCGCAGGTCACCCTGGTTGGGTTTGGGCATGGGCACTGTGAACAGACAGGAGTAAAAGCCCTCCCCGTGGTCCCTGAAGGGAACAAGCTCAACCGCTCTGAGGTCTAGAAGTTTCTGTACCTCGGCTCTGAGGGAGAGCGACCCAGTCTGCTGGAAGGGAGGGTTGAAGGGTTGGGTATGGGGGAGTGGCAAGCGGAAGCCCGCCCGACCAATTGACGAAACCTATCGGTCTTCGGTGATGGTCTGCCACCCCAGATGAGACGAAATTCGTCCTCCCACCGGAGTCTCGTGCAACTGACAAAAAATATAATTTGGATGATTTCTTGGCAGGGAGACTACTTGTCCCTGGAGAGGAGGCCGATGGGCGAGAGAAAAACCGGCCACCTTGCCGCTGCTGCTTACAGCGTGGCCCGCCTACCGGAGCCTCAGATTGGCACGCACAGCGATCCAGAAAACCCTTGAATCCAAAGAAGGACCGAGTTTGGGACCCTGACCTCTGTGTGCAAGGGGCCTTCCTTGGAGCTTTCGCCAGGACCGATAAAGACTTGGCTGTTTGGTTACTAGCCTTAGTCTTCACGAGTTTCTCATCTGTGGAGGAATGGAACAATTCCTTACCATCAAAAGGCAGATCCAGCACCTTGTCCTGCACTTCCTTTGAGAACTTCGTAGTATGGAGTCACGCTTGGCAGGAGAAGTCAACCACGACATGAGGCCTCGAGCGGCGGTATCTATATGGTGTGCAGCAGCCTCCAGTAGGTCCTGTGCCAACACTCAGGTGTCCGACAAACCGGTTTTGAAGTCATCTAGTTTATCCGCAGGAATACATTCCTGGAAATCGGCTAGCTCCCTCCACAGCTTGACATTGCCAGCCACCAGGATAAGTGGAGCGTCGAATTGAAAAAAGACTTTCTTGCCAAAGGCATCAAGTAGTTTGTCCTCCTTATAGAGGATTTGGGCCGCTGCAGTGGAGGATGTAGAGGCCGGCTTGGACTGGATGGTGGCTGCTGCAACTACAGTCGATGATGCGAGCGGACAAGCCAACCAAGATATGTCTTCCGAAGTTTGAAGCTTGTATCGAAACGTCATTCCTCTTGTTGAGATGCTGCCCAGAATGAGGTTTTTCCCCAGACGTTGCAAGCCTCAGCCAAGACGTCCTTCTGGAGGAACAGGCCGGTGCGCTCCTGAGGCGATAGAGTAAAGGCTCCAGAAAGCACCCCCTCCTGTGGAGCGAGGGCCTCGGGTACTGGAATGTCAAAAGCAGGGCCATCATGTCCAGCACCCCGTCATGAAATGCTCTAATAGAGGCTCATCGCTGTCCTGGTCCGCCTGATCCTCAACCAGTGAATCAGGAGCTTTAGACTGGTCTGCTGCACGTGGCGCCTCAGGTCCTAAAGTGTTGTCTGGCAGAGCACCTGACGTTTCTTTCTATCGGGCAAAACAGAGGCAGAGGAGGTAGTGGTGGAGGAGGTGGCACCACCGGGGCCTGCATAGGATCTGCCGGAGCAGGAGGCGGTACAGGAGGTCTAGGATAGATTTCCCTAAACAGATCCTTAAAGTACACCTTCATGGTATCAGAATGCATGAGTGTCTGAAATTTCCCCGAAAAACACATCCTCGGACGAAGTACTAGGCACTGGAGTGGACGGAGGCCGCTCAGAAGGGGCATACACCCATGAACGCAATGAGGAGGGTTGCCAGGAAGGACCTCCCCAGATTGGGTCCACATAGATCAGGGGTGTGGAACCAGGAGGGAGCGAGGATGTATGAGGCAGCGGTGCCCAAGCACGCCAATCGGTTGAAGGGCGGAACGGGTTCTTGTTGTCCACATGGCATGGAAAAGGCTGCTCTGCTCCAAAAGTCGTCCCCCAAGCACCAGCCCTAGTGAACGTTGGTGTGAGGTAGTCAAAATGGCCACTGTGGTCCGCAGAGGTTGGGCCACCATTTTGTCGACACCTGAGGTTAACTGCGTCGCAGGGGAAAATGAGGCAATGGTTTCCTCAGAGGAGTCAGGCGTCTTAAGTGACATTTTAGCCTTAAAGTAAGGACCCTTGGTAGAGCCAGTACTGGCAGATCTAGGGTGTTTACTGGACACCTTAGGGACTGCCCCAGAATTCACCTCCAGGGGAGGAACCTGGTACTCACGGCCTGTGGTGCGCGACTGCCTTCTTTGCCCCCTCGACAGAACTTGTATCACCAAGCCCCCAAGCGTGGGAAGGTTGAGGGATATACCTCACTGCCAGGACCCTCGAAGACCATACCTCAATTCTGCCGGTATTGGATTTAGCCCCAAGGAGGGGAACCTCAGGATGGCACCTGGTACATTAATTTCCCTCAAGAGGGGCCTCGAGCAGAGACTCAGTGTGGAAAGCTCCACAAACAGAGACCTCAGGGTGAACCCGGTACCCAGAGTCAGAGATGAACTGGGGTCAACTTTAGCCCCCCAAACCCCCGTTCTCAGAAGAATGTCTGGTTTTGGCAGGCCCACTGTGGGGACCCTCAGAGGAAGTTCTGGTGCGCCTATTAGGCCCCTTGCTGGACACCCCAGGGATACCCCTTGTAGAAGAGCTACTTGAGCCCCACCTGGTCCTGGAAGACCCAGGGAAGGAGTACCCTGGCCGGGGCACCCTAAAAAGGAAAGAACTCACAGAGTCTTTCTTTTTCTCTTCGACGAAGAGCTGCAAATGTGGTGGAGAAACGCGTCTAAACACCTCCTCCCACCGGACAAGATGACGCTGGAGTGCCCAGACGGAGAGGGAGTCGCAATAAAAGAAAGAGTCCCAACAGTGTTCCGGGACTAGACACTCCAGGCAAAGAGTGGGGATTCGCCCTCGCGAAACGGCGTACACAGGATGATAAGGACACGAATCCCAGATGCTCCGGCAAACCCGGAGGACAAGATGACCATGGAACCGGAGCAGGAAGGAAGAACAAAAAGGGAATAAAAAGAAAAAATTCCCGAAGATGCTAGTGCGTCCAGCCCCGAGAAAAGGACTGAATGGGTGCGCGGGGCGGAGCTCAGGAGGGTGGGGTTACGGCCACGTGCTGTGGCCCAGCGTAAAAATAAAAGGAGGACAGAAATTACATTCGATGCTTTTTGACAAAAGTGTTCCGGTCCCGTCCCAAAGGACAGAATGTCCCACAAGTATGGAGGAAAGGGAATGGGACTTAGGAGTATTAAAGATTGTAATGGTCATCCTCTATCTCTCAAGAGACTTATTATTTATTTTATTTTTTAATTGAGTTTTACTCAGTTAAACCTGAGTTTTATCAAGGTTTCGAACCCGTTTAAAAACGAGAAAAGTTCTTTTCACACGAATCCACCAAACCGCTATTGCATCGCTCTGGCTTCGAGTATGGATGCCTGGGATTGCATCGTAGACCCACTCACTTAATTGGCTCACAGTGGGTCGCTGGCTGGTTTATCTGTTCGAATGCTAGTTCTATTAGTTTGACCATAGCCACCGTCCATCTCGTTGTTTCGCCTGAGATCAATCTGTTCCATAGATCGTCTGGTTGTAGCATCCACGGGTTTTCAATCAGCGGTAGGAGAGAAGTGCTTCTGTTTTCTTTAGTTTTCGGACAGACTATCACAAGGTGCTTTAATGTTTCTGCTACTGATTCCTTTTTACATAGGCGACATCTCTTGTCACTCGTAGCTCCTCGAATCGCTATGATCTCCCGAGTTAGTAGTAGATTTAATCTGGCTTTCATGAAACAGCTTCTCATTCTTTTGTCCGGAAATTTTTGACAGTAATTCTGCAGTTTTTTCAGATTATTGAAAGTCGGTGGCAGATGGATTAGAAGTTTGTTTCCCACCACTTTCTCAATTGTCAGAATCCAGTCCAACTCTTCCATTTTTCTTTTGATACGATCTGGATTTTCTTTTAGCTCCTTTTCTGTGCAGACTATTTGTGCTAGATCGTCTTTTACCCATTTTTTCAGAGCTTCGCATTTGCCTGTTTCAATTTCTTCCATCATGATGTTGTATGTTCGTAGAGTGTCAGACATGATTATTTTCCTGTACAGACTCATGGCACTTTGGTCAACCATAGACGCTAGTGACACTAAGCCCAGTTCTCTCCTGATGGCCGACATAGCGGTCTATTCTGGTAGGCCTAACAGTGATTTCCAGATATGGCCCTCTAGTTTGGTCCAGAGCTGACGCGAGATGTATAGAGAGGCTTCCATTCCATATGCCAGAGATGGTACTACTTTTGCATTATAAAGGTTCATCGCTGGGATTAGGGAAAACCTCCCAAACTTGTTGTCCACTACTCTTGTTTGTGAAGTTAGGCGTTTAGCTTTCTCCCACAATTGGTTTTGCAAAGTCTTGTCCGTTCCTGAACTGTCTATCTGCACTCCAAGATATTTGATGGTCTTTACAATTTCAATTTTGGTGTTGTCAAGAAACCAGTTCTGTTGTTACGTCGGTTTACTCAGTGCTTTCTCGATTATCAGAATTTTAGTTTTCGTTTTGTTTATCTCCAGGTGGTTTTCGGAAATGTATTTCTCCAAATTTGCTAATTTTCTTTGCAGCCCTACTTTGGTCTGGTCTATCAGAATGATGTCATCTGCGTATAGAAGTCATGGAATCTCTGTCTTTCTAATTTTTGGAGGGAAGGCTCTTATTTTGCTTTCTGACAGCTGATAGTCTCCTAGGAACGCGATGAACAGTGCCGGGGCAAAAGGGAAATCCTGCTCGACGCCTCGGTTTACCACAATCTCCTCTGATAGAGTGCCCTGGTAGTTTAATTTGACTCTGATTTTCGTCTGAGAGTGCAGGGCTTTTATTTGTTCAAGCACATTTTTAGGACAGTTCCAGCTTTGTAGTTTCGACCATAGTTTGTTACGGTCAATTTGCTTTCGAAAGGTCCACGAAAGCCAGATAGACCTTTGGCGCTCCTTCCTTTACTTTGGCTTTCAAGATGTTTATTAGCATAATGTTGATCACTGTGCTGCCATTTTTTTGGAAGCCTGTTTGTAGAATGTCTTTTGACGGGACGTTTTTTTCCTAGATTCGAAAGTGTTCTAGCAGGTGTGTTGCATAGATTTTCCCTATTATGTCCAATAAGGCGATCGGTCTATAACTTTCGGGTTCAATTCGGGATCCTTTTTTTTAGATTGTGACTATGACAGCTTTCTGCCATAATTCTAGAATCATTTTTGTCCTACCGCATTCTGCAAAGATCATACTGATCGCTTCGGACCACTCTTTGGGGAACATTTTAAGATCTACGTTGGTCAGTCCATCCGGACCCGGGGCTCTGGATGTTTTCAGCTTCCTCATTGTTGCTTCGAAGTCTTCAGCGTTACATAGATCCACCCAAGTTGTATTAGACACCTGGTTCCCCACTGGCGGAGCCGTATTCGGACTCTCGAATTCTGTTAGATAGTTGATCCGCTTTGATTCCGCTACTGCATTACACTGCGTTGAACTTGATGTACTATTCATTGATTTTATCAATGTTCAAAATTCACTGGATTTTTTTGTTTGTAGTTTACTCATCATGTCCTCCGCGTCATTTTGGTATTGGACAGCTCTATGATGTTTGCGCCAACTTTTATAGTTTTTCACTTCCAGTTGCCATTTCTCCCAGTCTTCCAGGGCGTTCGTTTTCTTGGCTATTCTTTTCAGTCTTCGCCCCACTTTTCTTTTATCAACCAGTGCTTTATCGTAGGCGTGTATGGCATGCTCCGATTTCCTGAATTTCCTTGTTCCATGCATTTGGAATGGCAATAGTAGTGGCAGGTAGTTGGGTCTTTCTTCAATCTTGTTCGAGGAATTGCTGATGACTCTTTGCTCCCAGGCCCGTTTGATTTTCCGAATATCTGCTTCTTTTAACCGTAGACGCGTTTGTTGGAGATTCGTTTCCGTATCCAGTTCATACGTCCTTTTATTCTGCCTTTTGCCTTTCCACGTACAGATCAGTAAATTGTGGTCACTATGCTGGTTTTTTTGCACCTTGAAGCTCACCAGGCTGTGTGTAAGTCCATCTGAGGTGAATATGTAATCTAAAGTTGCTTTTGAGGAATACGTTCCCAGGTCGGAATGTTAACTTGGTTTGGGAACAGCGAGGCTATGTTTTGTATATTTCTTGAACTAATGACTTCATTCCATGCCTTTCCTCGCTCAATAGTTGCTTCCGTTCCCCCTAGCCGCCGGACATCGCCTTGCTTTTCACCCTCTGCATCAGTGCATTTGGCATTGAAGTCACCGCAAATAATGATTTCAATTTTGTCGAATTCTACATATAACTGATCTATCGTGGCACTCATGTTGTAACAAAAGGTTTTTGTTGACATACGTTGCGGATTCCAATAGCAAAGAAGGTTTGGATGGCTGTTTTGCTCCTTCTCGTTTGAGTGTAGCCATGAGGTCAGAATAACAAGCATTTCATATGCCTCTTTCCACTTTCGGGGTTCCATTAGGCCTGTACCCGTTTAAATTGCAGTTAGGAGACCCGCTGAAGGTCTGCCTAATAGACCTTTCACTGCTGGCGATATTACTGCGGTGTACCCGTCTAGTGCGGGTTGGTCCACCAACCAAGTTTCTTGCAGGCAGACTATATCAAAGAGCCCCAAGTCAACGTCTCAGACTGTCGTAAGGTGTACATGGCCTCTCGTATTCCACAATCCAAGACTGTATTTTTCTTTTTCGGGTCGCTCACCTCCTCTTTTAGTTTCATTGTCACCGAGGCAGGCTGACCCTGGTCGTTGCTATTTAGCAGTGTTTTTATTCCAAGTTGATGTTAGCCAATTCCATGGGCATTTGGTTCGAGTTGAGTCTGTCATTTTCACTGGGTGGTTCGACTGTGTGCTTTTCTTGTCCTCTAGGGCTTTAGCACCTATCGCTGAGGACGTCTGCAGCTGTTGCTGTTCCTCACTTTGACTTCTAGCTGCATTTCGACCGTAGTCTGGGTACTCCTTGTTATTGAATCTTTGTCCTAGGTTGGTTTTCGCGACTTCTCTCCCGATTGTCTCGCTGAATCGTTTACCCTCACCACAGTTATGATAGTTCCCCCTCTGGGATTCTTGAAACTCTTGGGAATTTTTCCAGCGATTTTGGGTGGTACAATTCCTCAGTTTTCGATTGGCAACGCTTTTGAAATTTGCTCCTTTCTTTCTTTTCCATCTCAGGATCAGATCTTCCCCTCCTCATTTTTATTTCGGTCAGGCGAAAGCCCATTTGTTCAATTTCTTCGTAGGCGCATTCATCGATGTATTTGATTCCCACAAATTTTAAATGTAGGTAGGCTTTAGCCCTCTTTTCTCTATGATAGGGTTCCACTAGTTTGAAATCCTCTGTTCTAATTTTTTTCAATGTTTTCATTTTCTTTGTTATTTGCAGTACTGTCGATCGATTTAGTATTAGAAAGTCTTCATCTGTTTCCATTTGTTCCAACTTGAATACTCGTATCTCTTCTTTGGCTTTGTTTCGATTTTCCACCTCATCTCTTTCTGCTCTGTACTTCCGTGGGCTCCATCGTTTTTCCACATAGTCTCTTTCTGGTCGATGCTTCCGCAGGCTCCATCTCGTTCTAACTTCTTTACTTTTCACCTTCTTGCCCTCTTCACTTAGATGTTGTTTGCTTTTGTACAGGCAGTCGTTCTCCAGCAAAGTTGGATTGCTCCCATCATTATTGGGATGTCCCTCTTCTACCACTTTTTCCACGTCGTTTGGGACTTTTTTCTGATTATTGGGCTTCCTGCTATTACTTCCTTCTCTGCGATTCTCCTTTTTCTCAATCTGATCATTTTCTAAGTGTAGCGACATATTCATTAAGACCGAATTACTTAAAAAGTCCTCCGCTGTTCTTGGAGATCTGGTTGAGACGTTTTCCTCAGGCCGTTTCTCTGGTTCGTCTTGGGTCGCCTTTCTTTGAGGCCCCGCAGGGCTGTGGGCTCTCATAACTGGCTCAACGGTCGTTTTGGAGTCTTTCTTGGAATTACTCCTTGACGCTATCTGAAGTGTTATCGCCTGCGGGTTCTTTTTTGGGTCCGAGAGTTGTTGCCTTTCACTTTTCCCTGGTGACTGTGTTAGCAGGCTTTTTCCATTGCCCTTTGGCTGAAACTGTGCATCCTGGCTTTTTGGATTCAGCGAGATCATTACTCGCGTTAATTTTCTGTTTAGTGCTTCCATGCTTTCTATCTTTTTTTCCAAGGCTTCAATTTTTCTTTCCCAGGTGGTTTTCTGATTGGTTGCTCTGTCCTCTACTGCTGTTATGTAACTTTCCACATGGGACAATTTCGCTATCACGTTGGTTAGAATTGCGGTGTTGCCTTGTACATCCTCTTTTATGGCTTCATACAATTTGCAGAAAGGCGCTAGCACAATGGTCATGGCAGACATGATTGCTATCATGTCGGGTTTCTTGTTTGCGATTCTTTTTGCAAAGAAGCTGCTATGTCACTAAGTCGTCTCTTTTTCGGCGATAATTGGATTTTTTCTCGTCTCCTCATTACCGCTGGTGAATCCATTGATGAACATTCCAACGGCGATCTTTGGTTTCTATCTATGGTCAGTGGGTACCCGGATGACCCTTAATTCATGCGGAGATTATCCCAGTGGGATTTTGACTCATCCCTTTTATTTGTTGGGGTCATTATCTGACCCGCAGTGAGATGAGGCTTGGTCCAGGCATTCGCTGCTCTCGTTCGGTCAGTATACTGACTCGTTGATTTGCCTCCCAGGCTGTTTGTTCTTCCTGCTCCCTCTCATCGTCTCGCTCTTCCACCAATCCTTCTAACTCCCCTAAGCTCGCCAGAACCCCTTTCAGTGCTTCATGGGTTTGGGCATTGTGTGCCTTAAATCTGAGAACACCCTTTGTGTCTGATTTGTTCGTGCACCTTATCCCTGCCCCCTTCGTATCTATGTTTTTACTCGCATCTTTGGTGGTAGTGTTGGTCTTTTCATGGGGGCTGCTATCTTCCAACCCTCGCTTGTCTGTTGATGTAGTTGCCGTTTCAGTTTTCCTCTGCTTTTGGGCTGGCAGAGTTTCTAGTACTACTTCTAGCATTTCTGCGTCGGATACTTCGGTCTCCGCAGTTTGCTTTCTTTTATGTTGTTGTGTGAAAAAAGCCTTTAAGGGGCATGACAGGAGTGGGTTTGGCAGCCCTTTAGACGTTTGGCCCAGTCTTCTGATAATCATTTTTGCTTTCTGTTCCTTCAGGGGAAGATTGTTTGATGCTCTCATGGTCGCCAGATTTTTTGCCCCTTGTTGCCTTGCTTTGGCCGGGGTATTTTCTTTATTTCTTTTCTCTATGGATCCCGTCTTCAATTGCTCGCCGTCAGACTCCTTGTTCGAATCTACCGGCTCCCCAGCCGTTTTATTTTTGCTATCCGAGTCAGCTACTTCCGATTCAGCGTCTTTTTCAGTGTCTGCGTCCGTCTCGCTGACACTGATCTCTATGATGGACTTTGGGTCATTCAGTTGACTTATCCTATTTAGTGGCAGTTTCCCTTGCCCTTGCGGGGTGTCACTGTGATCTTTATTTGTATTGTGCAGTATTGCTTTTATTTGCATTACATTCGGCGGTGTTTCTATTACATCCGCTGTGTTGAGGGGTTTCGTTTTTGCTCTAACTTCTGTTCTATTTTGTTGTTGGTGCCCCTCTTATTGGTGGGTTTTCTGCAGTTTTAGCCCCTGTATCTTCCCCCTTTGCCCCCTGTGAGCCCTTTATGTTCAGGGCCCAGGCGGGGCTTGTGGCTGCAATACATCTGCCTGACATGTCAAGCGAGATCACTCCGTCCGGCTCCTGCTCCTCGTTCACCTCCACTTCGGGGTTTCATGCATGCTCGCCCCCACCACTGGGCTTCCACTTCGAGTCGAGCGGGCGCCGTCGTCATCCAACCGCGCTCGCACAAACTCCACTCACCGTTCCGGGTGACGGCGGGCTGCTACCAGCAGCAGGGGTGAAGGAGGGCAGCCATCCAGATTTCTCACGCCGCTTCGAGGGCCTCCTCCGTGCGCACCTCTCGGGAAATGTGATCCTCTTTTGACGCCGGCGACGCTGGCGGAGGTGCCGACACCTGCGTTTGATCTTGTGGCTCAGGTAAGCAGACTATCTTTACTGCTGCCCTTTATGGTTCCATGATCTTGCGCCTGTACACACGCTAGCCCAGGGGCTGTGCTCATTAAGTCCGAATCACTAGATGTGAAATGGGGTCTCGGAGCCGAATCCAACTTGCTCCTCCTTTCCCTTTTCCCCAGGGCCATTTGCCCTGCCAGCTTTGATGTTTTCGTCAACAGTGTTTTCAGAAGTGATTTCAACGGTCGCACATCCGGATCCATGCGGCTCCGGCTACGCGTCTGCAGCGGACTGCTGCAGACTGGCTCCCAACCTCGGCTCACCAGCTCCACTCACCGCTCCGCGGTGGGTCAGTGTAAATAAAGGCTCCTGGTGCTGCAGACTGGCTCCAAACCTCGGCTCACCAGAGACTTATTGCAAAAAGACAATGAGAAATAACCAATCAGAATGCACCTGGCACCAGGAAAATGCAGGATGCCATGTGGACGAGCAACGTCGAAAGAAATCGAAGGCCGGAAGATGTTGGTCATTCTGAAACTTGCTGACCATCTGCTGAATGTGCCGAGCCCCCACCTCAGTTGGTGAGGCTTTCCCTGAGGAAGCATCCAGGAATGTGCCAATGAACAGAGCTTTTGAGAAGGTATTGTTAGGCAAAATGTGTATGCAGTACCCTCTGGGACCACTACACACAACTAGGACTACAGGTATAAGCAAAACCAACCATTGGTACAAGTCTGTACTACACAGTTTTGGTAGCGGAGCTGAGCAGCCAGGCTTATCTCAAGAGGGAATGTGAGCTGTAATGATGTTATACAGAGGTCTACAATCACAGTGTTCAAATAAACTCTTACACTCAAGGTTTCTTTGATAAATACTTATGAATTTATCTGTCAGCTATAAAACATTCATAAGAAGGAAGCAATTATGTATCACACACAAATACACTTCAACACTATTTCAGAAATACTTCTCAAGAGGAGTAAAAGGCAAAGATTATTAGACCATGAAAGGTCACAGTTATTCTTAGACAATGCAAATATTTAGAGTCCACCAAAAGAGTCAGTTCAATTCAATGGGCTAGGCCAAAGTCAATGGGCTAAAGTCTTGGATAGGATAAAGAAGTTGTGGTAGTTAAACGGAAAAGTCTCTGCAAAAGTTCTTGGGAATAGTTTGTAGCAAGAAGAATCATATTTTGGGTCACAAGCCGATTAGGCCTGCGAGTTGGGAAAGTTTCAAGCACTTTCACCGTGAGAGGCAAGTACTCTCAGTCTGGTTTTACAGTACCTTTACAAATGAAGAGAAAGATGCAGCTGTGACCTCTGTTCCTGCAGATCTCGCTGTTCCTGGGCCTCAGTCGTGGGGAGAAGAGGGAGGACGTCGGGGGACTCCTGCACTGCACTAGGACTGGTCAAAAAGCTGGCAACTGGCAAATCTTCAATTCTGGTAGCTGTAGCACAAGCTGTGTCCCTCTGCCTAGTAATTCGGTTTCCTGCAGCACTCTCAGGAAAATACAACCAGCTCCGAGATTGGTATCCAGGTGGCTTAGTGTCGAGTTGATTGGTCCCACCAACTCAAAGGGAGAAGTCGTCCTTGCAGGTCTTCTGTGTCGAGATGAACTTGGCGATTTGGATCCTGCAGCAGGGCTTCCCTGGGCAAATCAACGGTCCAGGAGTTGCGGCAGGGGCGCAGACGCCATCTTCAAAATATGGCTCCAGCGATTTAACGATACCGGTGTTCGCGGTCCGGAAAAATCATGGTAGTTTGTTGTAAAACCATTGCCACCAGCCATTCTGAGAGGAAAGGGTAGCATTTGACTGCTAGAGGAGTATCTAGACACAGGGCATACTAGGTAACACTTCCAGCACTCTATTGTAAGATAGGGTGTGCTGGGTCTAGGAATTTAAAAGACTAGTAAAGTCAATTTCACTTTACTTACTCTGGGAAACAGTAGTTTATCCCAGAGAAGGTATTTAAACCTTGGGAAAGCCTGAAAAGGTTTCCCTGTGCCACTGCACTGAGGGTGCTCTGTGGCACAAATGAAAAGATGATGCCTATGGAGCTGTTTAGACTCCATAACCAAAGAAAACACAAGAGTAAAACACATTTCAAAAGACATGAGAGTGTGGAAAAGAGGGTCACACACTCTCCAGGTAAAAATAAAATCAAGTCCTCAAAATCCAAGTTGCTGGGGGTCTCTAAGGTGAAGGGAATTAGCATATTCTTGAGAATTCTCCCCAACAGGTATCACGTGGGACTTCTTGAAATTGAGGAAGAAGCCCAGTCTGTGGAGAGAGTTGCAGGTGATGCTGAGATGTTCCAGGACCTTTTCGGGAGAACAGGCCCTGATCAGCCAATCATCCAGGTAGGGGTAAATGTGAATCCCCCCCCTCCTGAGACTTGCTGTCACTACCGCCATCACCTTGGTGAAAACCCTTGGGGTGGAGGTGAGCCAGAATGGCCTAGCCCCAAACAGAGTGAGAACTGCCAATGGTGAACCTCAGGTACTTCCTGTGCTTGTGATGAATAGGCACATGAAAGTAAGCATCCCGAAGGTCCAATGATACCATCCAATTCTGTAGCTGAAGGGCCTGAACGATGTGAGAAAGAGTAACCCTTTTGACCTTGTCCTTCCTGAGGAACTTGTTTTAGTATCTCAAGTTCAAAATGGGTCTCAATCCTCAATAAAAAAGGGGAGTACAATCCCCTGTTCCTCTCTGCTACAGGTACCGGCTTTATAGTACCTTTCTGCAGCAGAAT
Organism: Ambystoma mexicanum; assembly: GCF_040938575.1. NCBI lineage: Eukaryota > Metazoa > Chordata > Amphibia > Caudata > Ambystomatidae > Ambystoma > Ambystoma mexicanum. Next base: position 1,087,602,898 of record NC_090935.1, on the reverse strand, counting down.
GGAGATCTCCTGCAGGAGGAACGGATCTGGAACTTTGAGGGAGTGAATCCCTGGAGGATGATCCAGAGGTCTGTTTAGAAAAGGGAGGCAGTAACTCTGCGCTATTGTCTGCAAGGTCCAAGCATCAGACGTAATGCCCCGACATTCTTCCAAATGCTGACTGCACCTGACCCCCACAGCAGTCCTGTCGACTAAGGCCTCAGAGGTTTTGTGGCAGCTCCAGCAGCCGCTGATGGTAAAGAGGCTGCTGCTTGAGCAGACTTTGCACCCCAACCATGTGGAAACCTTTTCTGCCCCATTTGGTTTGCCTGGTGTCTTGCCCTTCCAAAAGATGGGCAAAAGTGATGACCCGTCCAACCTTGGGAGGTGGGGATGGACCTGCTGTGGCTGCTGTATTGCTGCGCTAAGTAATTTAGCTGCCGCTTTAGAAGTTTGCAGCTTTTCCAGACTCATCTGCCTTGTTGCCAAAGAGATGACACCCATCAAAGGGCATATTCAGTCATCTGGAATGAACATGAGGCGCAAAGCCAGATTTCCGCAACCAAGCGAATCTTCGCGTTACAGTACTGGCTGACATGGCCCTGCTAACACTGTCAGCAGGGATCAAGTCCAGATTTCAAGGACTCACATGGCTTCTTCACCATCTTCAATAATGTTTTGTAAGCCTTCCCTTTCCTCCCCTTCGGGGATGTGCTCTGCAGCCTTGGCTATGCCGTCCCATAACGTATATGTACATTTAGCTAGGGCACACGTAGTATTAATCCATTTTAAAGCCATGCTACTGGCAGAGAACCCCGTTAGAGTTTCCAATGTTTTGTCGTCCCTGTCTGGAGGTATATTTGGACAGGCAGAAGCCCTGGATGTAGACTTAGCAGGCTGCATTGCCAAGCTTTCCGGAGTGGGGTGCTTGTACAGAAAATCTGAGTCTACACTAGAAGGTTTATACTTCCTAGTAAGATTTTTGCTAACTGCAAGGTTAGTATCTGGAGTCTCCCAGTTTGCCATTACACTCTTCTGCAATGCAGAATGGAATGCCAACAAAGAATCCTGTGGACCCTTGTCCAATGTGTCAGTAAGATCATCTTGCTGGAAAACCGCATCAGGCCTCCCCATCCCAGATTATCTGTAACTCTGTTCATGAGAGACCTATTAGAAGCCTCTGCCTGCTCCAAGGAATCTGAAGTTGCAAATTCTACCTGAAGAGTCTTATCAAGACCACTTGCATTTTGTAATGTATCAAATAAATGTCCCATCCTTGATTCCTCAGAGATTAGAGCCTCTGGAATATTTGATGAACTGAACTGAACTGAAGATTTTTTGGCACATCAGTCCAGAGCGAAATTGGGTGCATAATACAAAGCGTCTGACGTCAAGGATGCAAACATCCCAGTTCTGCCCCAGGCTTAAAAAGCTAGGGATGATGGTAGAAGCATCAGTAGGTTCTGAGGTACAGGTTAAATACCTGCACAAGAGCAATGCCTTCTACCTACGGCTCCTGAAAGCCGTCCGTCCATTCCTCAATGAGGAAAACACAGCTAGCATTGCCAGGGCTTTTATCCAGTCCTGATTGGACTATGGCAACACACTGCTGTTAGGGGCACTCAAGAATGAAATAGAAAGATGTTAAGTTATATAGAATAACATTGTCTGCATCGTCAAAGGGATCAAGAACAGAAATCATGTCACAGAAGGAAGGAAATTATTACACTGGCTGAGAATAGAGGACAGAATTATCTTTAAATCTATGACGATAGTTTATTGGTGCACCCATGGTATGGGCTAAAAAAAATAATTTTCTAGTTACACTCCTTCACAACGCTACGATCAGAAGATCAGGGCTGGTTAAATGTGCCCCGCTTTTGCAGGGTAACTGCTAAAGGTAAAGCCTTCTCAGTGCAGGCAGCACAACATTGGAATAAGTTGCCCCATACCCTCCGTTTGGAAAAAAAAAAACTCCTAATCTTTAGGAAATCCCTGTAAACTCACTTATTTAAATGAGTGGCGTCCGGCCAGTAATCCTTTTGTTAGAACCAGCTGAAATGACTGGCTGTTTGTTTTGTTGTTCCACACGCCCGATGCCCGAGGGCTTCCAGCGCGAAACAAGCATATATAAATAAAGTTTGGGGTTCCATACTCCAGTCCAAAAGGAGGAGTGTCTTCATCAGAAGACTCATGTTCTTCGAAAATGGATGACATGGACTTGAAAGTCCGTTTTCGATAATGGTTTGAAAATGTTCACTGGTTCAGTTGACGCCAAAGGCTTTGAAGAACTAGACCCATGAATCGCCGGCATCACAGAGGAATGAGGTGTAGGCCTCTCCCCGATTGGAGGCTTCAAACGCACTCGAGGGGTCGCACTCTTCAGAGCCCAGACTCTATGATACACAAGCTGAAACCTTTAAAAGGCGTCTCGTCGACCTTCGGAAGACGCGAACAGCGTCAAGTGACATTTCGGTTCTTTAGAAAGAGCCGGCTTCTTGAACATTTTCTACATTTTGCTGTCAAAAAGTCCACCACTCGGGCTTACATGCTGACTTACCTGGACAGGCTATGTTGCACTCAGGAGAGGAGTCAGAAGATGTTGAGGATCAGCGACTGGACTACAAGAACGGGAACGTTTCCCTGAGTGCTGCCTAGATAGTGTAAGGAACTCATGGTGGCAACAGTAAAGACAGACACGTGATCACAGTTCAAGGGTGTTTATTAAACTGCATAGGTAGGTTGGAAAAATGCCTAATCTAAACCTAAATCTAAAATGGGAGCAATCTACGACCATCAAAAAATAATAAGGCAGTCCTAGTGGCGTCTTGTCAAATAAAAGGGCCTATAAAAAACGATTGCCAATCCTAAATACAAAGAGTGTGTGGGATAGGGTTCACAAGAAAGAAAAGTCAGGATGTGGTAGCCGGGGTGTCCCTTGCCCACGTTTTGAGCACAGACAAGGCGGGATTCTGGAGTACAGCACACACGCTTTTCTGCAAAATGTCTCTTGCCTTCGAAGACCTGATGTGTTCAAAATAACAAACAAAAGTTCATTTCTGATTGCACTTGGGGTGATGATTCTTCACCCCTGGGTCCCCTTCTTCCGGCCTCAGCCCCCCTCGATTATCAGCCTCCCTCCGTCAGGTTCACTATGGCTTGTATTCAAGCGGTCTTACCTGCTGCATTCATGTCTCATTGGTGATAGCTTTTCACCCCACGGATCCCCCTCTTTCGGGCTCAGACCCTTCTCAAATGTTTGCCTCCCTCCGTCGGGTTCACTGCGGCTTTTCCCAAAACAATTTCACCTGTGACGTTCACAAGTCTTAATGTTCTTTTAGACAATCCACTGTGGACATCCTTCTGTCGGGTTCACTCTTGTCAACAATGTTCATTGGGGCATCATGCTTCGCCCCGTTCTGCAGGCATCCCTGCGTCGGGTTCGCGTTTGACAGTCTCGCAATTCCTTCGACTTTCTCACATATGCAGGATTCACTTCCCTTAGTTTTTCTAATGGTTTGCCAGTCCAAGACTTTCGACTGTACAGGGGATTTTGCTAGACCCCTGTATGACCACTTTGACCTTTTCCCTGTGGCTCTCCTAAAGCCTTCTGGTATCGGTAGTTTCAACAACGGATGATCAAACAGAGTCTCTCAAATGAGCACCCATGTGGTGCCAGACACCTCTGCAACTGGTTTTTCCCAAAGAGGTTAGTAGTTCTTTGAACTCCCTTAATTTGCCATTTGCATCTTTTGTTCAACACAGTTCGGTTTCTTATTGGTTCTCCCCTAGACTCACCAGCTGTGATGAACCGCTTGGCTTTTCTTGTGTCTGGAGTCAAGAACGGTACCACAGTAGCAAGCGTCTCTCCCTGTCCCGATTATCAGTGTAGTTGTGCTCCGTGTACTGCTGAGATCTGCTGCAACACACACTGGCCATTGTTCGTGGTTTTAGGATTCCTTCCATGGAGGCTCCGCGGGTCTGGGTTTGAAAGGTCAAGGTCGCTTCTCTCCTCGTCACCCCTTCGGTTCTGGACGCCTTTATCCTCCTCTTGACTTGCCGCCCTGGGATAGCTGTCTTGGTGTGCGGTCTGCTGCCTTGCTTGTAGTGTGCTCTCATGCTCCACCTTTTATCCCTGTGGGGAAGGGAAAGGGACACCAGGTGTGTGTGTGTGTGTGATTCTGGTCAATTGCCAGACTTTGCCTGACCCTTGTGTTGGGACATGTCAGGTAAACGGCTCTGGTGTTAGTCCATTGTCTTCTCTGGTGTGCGAACGTGTGTGTCAGAAAAAGGGGGCGGGGTGGTAGAGTTTCGGAGTATCCTACGTGGTAGGATGGGGAAGAGGTGTTATAAAAAGTGGGATACTGCATCTCACCTGTCTGTGTCCCACTTCCACTCTGAGGACACCCCATCCAGATGATCCTCCCACACTGGTCCACCCCCAGGAACTGGATCCAATAGCGATGACCGTGTCCTGGCCACCTGGATGACAGATCTCCGGGGATTAGTAAGTGAGACACCTTCAGGTTTCTCACATAGGCAAACCCCACTCAAGCTCCTTTCATCAGAGGATCTCCTCTTCGAAGGAGTCGTTGATGGGGACTTATACAGGGGCCTACCCAAAGCGAGTTTCCCCCTTCCTCTCTTTAAGCACCTTTTCTGTCATGGACTGATATGAACCGCAGCTCTCCGTCTGGGGACAGAGACACCAGAGACAAATGTGATATCGGTCCGTAAAGAACATCTTGGCCCCACAGTCTCTGCACTTCTTGAATCGAGTTTTTGGAGTCGACATGAAATTAACCATCAAAAAAAACAAAAGCATACCGTATCTGTAGCGAACTTTGCAGCGGAAAAAAGGGAACTGAAGTAATGGGTGCGGTACGTGCTATATGTACGGTTGGAGACAAGCTGGGGAGCGAATGGAGACTGACGGAGGACATGGAGTTGACGATGCATGGCATCCTATACCGATAACTTTTCCGAAGCAGACGACGCTGGAAGGAGATTTTCAAAGATGAGGAAGGACACAGTCTATTCGAAAGATATATACAAAAACGATGGTGAAATAAAATGGGAAATTGATGCCCTGATGAGTATTTAATTTTAGATTGTAGTGAAGAGATTAATAAAGGTCTGTCCACTTAGACCAGTTTCCCATGAAACCCTTTTTATTTAATATTTAACAGGATGAAGAATATTAGCGCAAAAGGGAGGAATGTGGGACCCTTTGACCCTTAGCACTTGATTATATTCACTAGGAACGTATGCATAACAATTCGTTCATGTACTGTTTTGCTAACAATTTCCCTTTCAACTAATATGCATCAACTGAATCATGAGGTGTTCTGATCATTCACTCCATGCCCGAACCCATTTGTGTTATGTAATTATGACATGAGTCACGCTGGGTAAAGCTTTGTGCACAGGACCCCTGTGGGGGTCACACGATATGAACTGGCTGAGGCTGTCGACTTGAGAATGCAATTATCGAAAGTTGCAAGCGCTTGTTATGAGGAAGCTGGATGTCCTAGTTGCTGTCTGGCGGGTGTTCTCCAGAAAGATCCAGGTCAGGTGATAAATGAACAAGAGACATCGGCATCAGCAACGGACTCTTCTACTCCGCTTTACGACTGGATAATAAAGGGAGGCCTCCTCCCAATTGTAACTTACTTTTGTTTTTAGAAGAACCCTGGCACTCGGTTGTGTCATGAAGGTGGGTCAGGTTGTGGCAAGAATGTTCTGGTACAGTGCACATATAGCTAGGTTGATCGTCTTGCAAGCCAAAACAGTCTCTGTCCTTGTTACTATCCCAGAATTGACAGGGTAGAGGGTGGTCAAGTTGCAAGCTGCTAGCCAGCCATCACCAAGTCACTTGCCACCTCTATTCTATACATACACACAACACAGTGCAACTTTTGCACAATGGTGCAGCCTCCATTTCTCCGACACCAATCACTTTGTTAATTACAATGCCACATAGTGTCTATCATTTACAATACATTTTAGGTTGGCAATGCAATTAGACTTGTGAAAGACCACAAGCAAAAGATTAATACAAAAAGTCGATCCACTTTAAATCTGTTGTGATTCACGTTCAAAACGAGCAGTCTGGAAAATCAAAACTATTGTGCTTTATTTGCTTGTGACATAGCCACGGAGAGGAAAGATGGAATCCTGTATAACAATAAAATGGACAACAAAACTCCCTCTGGACTGAATACAGACGGCAGCCTGCAACATGAGGTGGAGTGTGCTTTGGTTTGTGAATCAGTACTCTTGTAATCCCTACTAAGAGGGCCATGGGCAGGTCCATGCATATGACACTGCAGCAAGTGGATGAGAAGAGTATCAGACCTGCCCGCGATACGCTAGCCTCCATTGGGGTGCTCTGGTATCAGTAAACCGTATCTTAACTGGTGTGTGTGTGCGCGTCACCACAAGGGCAGGGCCCCAAGTAAGCGGCCTGTACAGCCTGATGAACCCTAAGCGGTCCGACAAAGAGAGCACTTGCATGTTCTGATGAGCACCTTCTACCCCAGGAGCAACATACGAGCAGGATGAACTTCTCCAGGAGCCTTTGAAAAGCTAAAGCCACTATTATTTTCAAGGGGGCAATGCCTAGCCAACGATCCTTGGGGAAGAAATCAATGGAGCAATGTAATCAGCATTGTCTCTAGTGGGGTGAAATTCTAACACCGATGGAGATTTAGAAAAGGAGGGGGCTTACTGTAGGATTGTCAGGATCTCAAGAGCAGGAGGGTGGTGGCACCACAAATGCCTGGTGGTTCCCAAATGTTTCCTAGAGAGGGAAATGACCTGGCACACAGTATGTTGTATCCAAACGCTATACATCACCAAAGGCCATCTACCCTTTTGCTGCGAGTGTATAAGCCTCAGGTTTCAGATGGCTCAAGAGAAAAAAAACAGGACCAAATTAAAGGCTGAATATCCAAAGAAAAGCTGCAAGTTCAGTCTGCCTGCTGTTTCTGCTGGACACCCTGTTCGCTCTACTGGTCACCTTGCACTGTGTGTGAGCTGCTATCTTTCATTTTCAAGGACTGCCTATAAAGGATGAACGAGGCGCGTAGCGCCGGCACGCAGAGTTCAGCAGCGAGTTCAGTCAGCCGACGCAGCAGAGTCTGGACGGCTGCAACTGTCCGCTGCAAACTAGCTGAGTCGAGTACAAGCCCGAGTGAAAAGAACCTCCTGTGTTCACAGGTGAGTTTTGCATACTCAAACTTGCTGAAAAGTTATGTCGTTTACAGGACCACTAACGCGGCAAAAGCTGTGCCGTGGTGATGAACTCGAAACTTTTGCATGTGAACGCCCAACGACGTGAACTGGGAAAAAGGGAAAAATTAGTTCACAAGAGCACATGCTGATTTGACCGTGACTTCCCTGTCAATCACCTGCCCCCTATATTGTCCTCCCCTAACGCAAACTGCGACGCTTGACTGATTGCCTCTTGACTAAGTTTCTCCAAAACAGCTTACTGCACCAGTTCCGGTGGAATTAAGTATTGCGACTGCAATTAGTATTCCTAAAGCTGTACGAACACCTGAAAACGCTGAAAACGCTGCCATATCCGACATAACCGATGCTGAACTCTCAGAAGTCAGCCTGCGAAATGAAGAGAGGATGGCCGGTCTGAATGCCTTGGATAATGCCTTAGATAATGCCAACAACTCTGATTTAGAGGATGTTGTGATTCAAGAAAAATCAATAGTCAAGTTTGCAGACGAGTCACAAATAAATCGCGACTCGCCTTTACTAGATGAAGTGCAACTTTCTCCAATGGTCAGTGTAGATCTATTGGAACGACTGACTGTTCAAATGGAGATGCACCGCCCCCTCAGCCAAAATAAAGACCTAATGCAGAGGTCGCAAAGAACCCACGCAAGTCTTGCTCAAGCAATCAGTAACCTGGTGACGGGTGCAGGTAATTTATCTCGAACCAAGACACCTATTCACATGACAGCCCAAAATGAAGCCCCCCCGCCCCAATTTGTTTTCTCCAGGGAGCATGCGCTCAGGCCTTTATCTGGCAGAAGGCAGGATGGTTCGTCTTCACTAACCCCGATCTGCAAATATGACGAATTACCCTCAAGAGAGTCCCGGTTGGCCGAGCGCCTCAAGGCTGATTTTGCATCTGCCGGAGACATAAGCATAGGTAGCCAGGGGGGGCTCTCCATTGCGACCCAACAATCACTTGCGAGAGTTTCCCCATAACAGTCGAACTAAGCGAGAGAGAGCTAGAGGGAAAAAGAAACATTCAAGACACGTCAAGTACGCCGCAAAACATCAAGTCCTCAGTGACTGCCAATACAAGAGGAAGATTCCCTCCTACAACGCTTGGACAAAACAAGCAGCCTAGCTTGGGAAACATGGTGGAGCAAACGGCACAGCGCTCAGCAAATTTAAACTTTCACAACCCTGCAGTACAAGAAATAGAAAAAATGGCTGCAAGTGTGGCAGCCTTCGATGGACAACAAACTGACAAACAAGGGCTGTTTTCAGTCGCAGCAGGTATGCAAATTCATAATGTACTGTCCGCGACTTCGATCGCAATGATACCTTTTGAAAAGCTTTATGAAGCTGAAACTGTGAAAGATCAGGTCTCCTTAATCAGAGCAAAGAATGAGAAAATGACCTCTCTAGAAGCGTTTAGAAAACAAATCCAACAGAGGCAAGCCGAGTCGTCACTGAAATGGCAAAACAGATTAAGTAACTTAGCACGAAATGAAGTTGGGGGAAAACTGAGTTAATGGAGGCCGTACTAGAATGTACCAAATGGATTCGACAACCCAAAATTAGCTGTAGTGTGCCAACAAGGAGAACAGAGAAAAATAAGTCAGCTCACCCAACAAGAGATCAACAAAAAAAAAGGCATAGGAGCAACCCCAAAATCATTCACCAAGCAAAGTGGTGACCAAGACATTTAGACATACAATCTCGCTAAAGGATCATTAAAGGAAACAGGGTTGCATGAGGGGCAGTATATCACATATAACAGAATGATACGGCGGATCAAAGAAACATGGTCAGAGATAATATTAGAAGAGCAACCTGACGCCACCATAGACACGATATATGATATGCAGCGGGAGGGCACGAGATATCTAGGCTATACAAACTTTTGATGACCAAAGTGGGGAAGGAGGTGACACAATTGAGACAGGACTGGGAAGAAGAGGTGAGCGACAGGATGTGGGAGCGAGCACAAGGGTACCATAAAAAAGTATCTAGAAATGCTAGGCTACAGCAAATACAGCTATATGTTACCCACAGAGCATATATGACCCCCCCCCAAATAGCAGCCAAATTCAAAAACGCAGGACGGCAAACATGCCCCAAATGTGGGGAAGACAATGTGTGGATGACACATGTTCTGGACATGCCCGGAAATTGTAAAATTTTGGGAGGAAATAGCCCACCGGCTTGAAGAGAAGGGGATTAAATTAAATGTTGAATCAGCGTGGGCATGTTTGCTGGGAGGATTCCCTAGCCCACGCCAATTAAAACATGTGAGCAAATTAAAGGATGTGGCGTATATACTCGCCAAGCGCAGAATAGCCATGGGATGGAAAGCATGTAATAGACCTAGAACAGAAGCCTGGTAGGGTGACCTACGAAAATGGACCAAGGCTGAAATAGCAATATGGCACGAAACCGGGAATAGAGGGGGAGAGGAAGAAGCAGAAACCCTAACAGCCTGGAAGCACCTAGTGGCTACGCTGTATGGAACTGCCCAAGAATGATCCAGTGACCAAGACTCAGAAGATGATATTGAAAGAGAAATCCCTGTAATAGAATCAGGTGCCGTGCGATAGGCGAAGTAGGCTCGGATGAGGGGGAGAGGGGGATGCAGCAGACTAAATGTAAATATTGAAATGTTGTATGTTGTGAGTTTGCTGCACTTTGTTTTGGTTGTAATAAAACTTTTTTTTTTTTTAAAAGGATCATTAAAGGACGATCTAAAAAAACAGTGCCACTGTAAAAAAACGTGTCGCTGAAAACTCTAAGGAAAATGTGCCATCTGGCGGAACGGATAACCATCAACAGAGAGCTGTATGCGGCACAATCAGTGGAAGAAAAATAAAATCAACCTCCTTCTCCGAACTGATCAAACATCGAAATTCGAAATTGTTGCCAAACGGTCTAATATGCCGCTTCAGAGTGCTTCAACCCAAAAGAGTCAAATGTTGATGACCGACACGGAAAACAAGGCAAGACATGACAACTGCAAACAGGAAAAGAAAGTCAAAGAGCTCGAAAGCTTGCATCAGAAATTTAACCACGCCTCCTCCGATCGCATTATTTGAGCGGGCTCCACCCCTGTACAAATTGACAGCCACCCAATCAATGACGGCAATACCTCCACAACCAGATGTATCACATATGGTTGGGAATGTAAAAAAAAAAAGCAGGAAGTGGATGAAGATGAGCAAAGTGCCATGCACTTGTTCAGAACAATACAAAACCATGGTCATGATGTGTTTAAGCGATGGGGCAAGCTATCGCCCCCTAGGGAGAGACCCAACCAAAGAGCTGGCAACTGAGATTTGGGAAATAGTCAAATTTGCTCTTGAGAGAGGCTGGATAACAGACAAAGAGTTGGCTTTTCTTACTACATCAGATGACCGCACACCTTGTCTGTACGTCCTACCAAAAGTGCATAAAGATGCAATTAATGCACCGGCCCGACCGATTGTATCATGGTGCGGGTCCATTCTGGAGCCTCTGTGTAAATGTATAGATTAATTTCTCAAACCAATGATTGGAGCCACAGATTCCTACCTCCGGGACACTACCCACACAATACAGATATTTAAAAACCTGGACTTCAACCCTGCGTCCCAAATTCTGGTCACTATGGACATCAAGGCATTATACACAAGCATCCCCCAATTAGCTGCCCATGACTGCATTTACGAATATTTGACTGAGACGAATTTACAATCTAGAGTCCCACCGGCGTTCATTATTGAACTCATGACTCTGGCGCTTTGCAAGAATTTCTTCACTTCAATTCTACCTGCCATGGGTGCAACCTTCGCTCCGAGCATGGCCATCCTATATATGGCAGCTTTTGAAAAAAAAAAACACATTGCGAATGCAGGCAACTCATGGCAAGCACATATAAAATGGTGGCGTCGATTTATCGACATCTTCATATGGGAAGGAAGTGAAACCGAACTGGGAACCTTTTTTCTGTGGCTGAACAACTGTGATCCAGATATCCAGTTCACAATGGAACAGAATAGCGAAACTATACACTTTCTGGACTTAAGAATTAGCCACCTGGACGGCAAACGTATGTGCAACTTGTTTAGGAAGCATACAGACCGCAACACACCGTTACACTTTACCAGCGACCCCCCCATGCATATGAAAGAAAATCTGCCACATGGGCAATTTCTGAGTTTGCGCAGTAATTGCACTTGACTGGAAGGTTTCTACAGTAATGCGGCTGATCTAGGGGAGAGGCTGATCTTAGAACCACGGGAAAGCCGAGAAGAAGAACAAGAGAATAGACTCAAGTGTGTACTCTCACATGGTCCTCACACATTTGCTATCAAAAAATCATTCTTTCACCAAACTCAACCTCCCGGAGAAAAGGGAACCCCGTTTCGCATTTAAGAGGTCCGGTAGCATTCGCAAATTTCTGCTACATTCCACTTTCACCAAGGTAACCCCACAAGGAGGATCGTGGAACCTTAGACCACTAACAGGGCATTTACGATGCGGCTCCTGTGTGGCATGCAAATATACGAAAAAGATGCAAAGCTTCACCTTTGGAAATAAGACCTGGGTACTCCAGCATTTCACCAATTGCAAGTGCACACAAGTAGTGTACTGCATCAAGTGCCCCTGCAGCCTGCGATATGTAGGGCAGACTATGCGTAGTGTTAATACCTGCATCTCTGAACACAGATCAAGAATCTGATGCAAAAATGAAACATCACCTCTGGTCCAGCACTATATGCAGATGAGACATACGCCTGATGACCTTCTATAGTGGATACTTGAGAAAGTCAAATCAAGTCTAGGGACAAAACATCTATTGAGATTCGAGAGCCGCTGGATTCACAGACTGGACAGCATGAACAACGGCCTCAATGAGCAGTACACACCACTCTATACATAATTAGCAGTGAGAGCTCTTTGTTTTGAGCCAGCCTTATTTCATCTGTGCTACATCGAAGGGCATCCACACCGCACCCCATCAGCCGACATAGGAGAAATGCCTTCCCCAAACATACCATACTTTGGCCACTCCTTCTGCTCACAAAAAGGCCCGCCATTCAGCTCAGTTTGTTAGTCTTAGTTAATTACATTTGCCCTAGAATCACCTAGGCACCTGTGCGGAGTGTCTTTCACTCACTTTTTTCTTTTTGTTTTCCACCCACATATTCCCAGGAACCGTGTCACTTGCCACACAGTAAGGGAGGCAGTCAAGGGCAACATGTGACCGTTCACAGCCCCCTGAGCTTGCAACATGTGACCGTTCACAGCCCCCTGAGCTTGTCTCTGTATACATCGAACTTCCATGCCATCAGTGTTCTACAATATGTCCCGTAGGTAGGCGGGACCCAGCTCCCAGACAGACAGACACACACAACCCCCCCCCCCCCAAACCAATTGGATGGGCTGGACAGGGCAAGCACCTCTCTGTGGTCACGTGAACCACTTCATCCCAGCCTACAGTTGCCAAGCAACGAGCATAAGGCATCGGGTTTTGTTGACGACTGCATACACACACATGCGTGCACTAGATACTCCTAACACAGGAGCTGCAGAGGAAAGAGTGACTCGCGGCCCTTGGAGTCCGAGGAACATGCCAGCCCACCCTTGTGGCTGCTTTTCCAGATGAAGCATTAAGACTGCCCCCGGGCTCGTGTAGTTACGGCTCCAGTTTTCCAGGGAGATGGTCGACCAGTGGATACACTATACCCATGCAGCTGATTTAAAGGGACATTACGACACCCGTTTGTGTCTCCATGCAGGTACGCATCCATGTAGCTGGAAATTTACAGGCATTCACACAACCGAACATAGGAGGCGAGAATGAAGAGCTCGCCACCCCCAAATCTATAGGAGCAGCACCACATTGACCCAGTATAGGGCAGCATCTGTTGGAACTATACCAGGCATCTATGGCAGGTTCCCATACATTTACCTTTATTCCTTTTCTTTTTGCACCATGTCGGCCACTGGACCCACGGGCTGTGTATGGAACTAACAGAGGTTAGATAACTAATGAGTACACCTCTAACTCTGTACAGGCACGTGACTCTTGATGCAAGACCCAGCTCTTTTTCATGGATCGTGTCCTGTTTATGCGTAGTGTTCGGCCACTCGTTCTTTGGCTGCAGCGGCGCCGCGGGCTCTGACATACAGTACCAATCTGGAGTTTCCATAGATTGGCCTGCCCCACAAGGTAAGAAATGTACTTCTGCTCGAGTAGGGGATTTTTCCTGTTTACATGCAAAACGTACCCATAAGCATGCATGTTCTTAATCATGGTTTCATGCACGTATTACGGCACCATGCTGTGAACAAGACTCAAGCTCTTCTCGTCTTCCCCATAGGGTACTTTGACTCTGCCCTGATGAAGGTGGTAATATAAGTCTCTTCCTGACACCACTGAAATGTGGATTTCAGCAAGGAGGCTCCACCGTACCCCGGGTTTGGCATACAACCAGCAGCCCGTCTGGACCTAACAGAACACCCAACACCTGGGAGCCTATCCATACATAGTCTGTATTCTACCCCCTGCACACGTAAGGCAGACCCAATGAGGGTTCTTTGATCCACAAATTAGACCACCAGGAATTCTCAATAAGACTCATTAGTGAAGGCCAAACTTGTGTATGCAGATTGAATGAAAGTCTTTGTTATAAATCGCACAGTTAAGAACCCCTTAACACAAGAACCAAGGACTTTTCAATAAGACTCATTAGTAAAAGCCATCCAAACCTGTGTATGACAGATTGAATGAAAGCCTTTGCCATAAATCACATTGCTATGAGGAAGCCCAGTCACGATTCAAGGCTAGGGGCAGTATATATATCAACCTTTTTGTGCATCTTTTGAATTTTCTTATTGAAAAAAATGTTTTCTTGTTGTTTCAAATTCATTCTTTGTCTAACAACTATTCTCCTCTACCAAACTTACAGACACGTTTCTTTTCCCTCAGCACTGGGTTTCTGTTCGCCCTCTACCACTATTTTCTTCTTTATCTTTCAAAATGAGATTAAGGGAAATTGGTTTGCTTTTTTATCAATTATTGTCTTTGATGTAATTTGATCCTGCACCTGTACGCACTCAGTACAGTCGACTACAACCTAGAGAATTTTACAAAGTGACATCAATATTCTACTTCATTTTAGTTTTATTTTCAGTTTTGATTCATTATTGTTATGCAAATATAATGTTCATTGCCAATAATTAAATGACAATTATAATAATCATTCATTCAAGACGTCACGACATGTGTGTTGTTTTCTGTATAAATCATACAATGAATAAGGCGTCCGGGATTTGATTTAGTCTAGGCCCGAGAAAAGGTACTCCACTTATTTAACACAACGCTTAGGTTGCTAGTATCGTATTTTCACAGTGCTCCTTTTTTTGTTGTTAATGCACTCATTCACATCCGAAGATTTGCGAAACTTTCAACATATTAAACAGCTGACGAAAAATCGTTCAACACTGTGGAATAATCATTTCAAGAGGTTACCTTGGGGCCAAATGATAATCGTATGCCACAAACAAATGATTAGATTAAAAATCAACGCCCACGACAGTCCGGCCGAGTATGCAGTGGACCGCTAACTCAAAGGATCTGTGCGATTTTTCCGTGACAGAAAAGTTTGCATGTGAAATGTACACACCACCAAAGGTTCGTACATTTCCCATGCGAACAAACACTGCAAATCACTACATACCCACACCCCCACCCTCAACACACCTCCACCCACACCCCCGACATAAACAAGCCCTACTTACCTTTTCTTCACGCTGTGTCCCTGCGGTGCCAGTTCCCTTTCACTTCCGTGATCGGGAACTAGCGCTGCAGGGTCTTTAACGGGCAGCTGCATGGGTTTCCCCCGCAACCCCTGCTCAATCCCAACTTTCCCAACTTTCCTCCACGTTAACACCCCGCTCACTATATTTTACAGTATAGTGAGCAGGAAAGTTGGGATTCAATTAAGTACAATGGGTGAGCATTATCCCATACTTTGATGTAAAAGTATGGGGTGCCATGAAAATGTTGCTATATGATTAAGAACTGATGTATGAATTTAGATCACGAAACATGCTTTTATTGCATATGAATTGCTTTATTATAACCACCCATTTACTGTGTTGTGTACATGATATTATGATTACTTAACAGTAATCTAATTACTCCTAGTCCCCCCCCTCACTCTAATCATAATAGTTCATGAAGTATACCAAAAATCCAAAGATCAGAACAGCACATACAAGGAACGTAAACTTATGGCACCTCTGCATAACGGGAACAGCAGCAATCCTGTGGACAGTCACAAGCAACACAGAGGGTAAGGGGAGTATAGAAGACAACCCTCACAGAGACCTAATGAGAAGGGGAAAAAACAAGCCTTATGGATAGACATGTATCCAGTCTGCTCAATAGTGCTACTTCAGGTAAACCAAGGGCCCTTGACCTGGAGAGTTCAAACCCGCAACAGTGAGAGTTAACAGAAGTCCTAGGCAAGTCCTAGGCAACGGCCAGGGAAAAAGGCATCAATAGGGAATCTTAAAACATGAGGAGCCCCAAGGAACAAACCAAGCAAGACTGGTCCTGCAGGTCCCCAAACATAAAAGGCCAACAAAGGCAACCCTAATCCCAGAGCAAGAGACCAGGAAGAACCCTTCAGTAAAAGCCCCTCATCTGAGATTACCCCTACGAACAACTCGCTGGCAGTAGTCCAAGAATGGGTTCGTCCAACTGTTGGAAAAGGGAAACCCAATGACTTCAAAAATGACTGCCAGGTTCAAATTCACTACAACGCAGAACACTACCATGCAATGTGCCATGCTCCTTAAGAACCTAAGGGGCACGCAAGGGCGCTAGTTCTCTCGCCAACAAACTCTTCCTTGCAATCATGGGCAGCTGGGAGTAGGCCACTTGCAAGTGCAAGCAAAAACAATGTATCTAATATAATGATGATAATGATGTGTTATTTACATAGCGCCTTTATCCAAAGCGCTTTACAGAGCACATATTTACATACAATATCACCCAACCGAAATTGGTACTCATTTATCGACCTCAGAAGGATGAAAGGCTGAGTTGGCCTTGCCGGGATTCGAACCTGCGACCTGCAGATCACACTCAGATCGCAGCAGCGCGTGCGCAACCCACTGAGCTATCTTATCGGCTAATATTCTGCAACATAAAAGGTCCTAGGTAGTCAGCTTAGAGGAAAACCTATAAAGCATATCGTAGTTAGCTTGGAGGAAAACCTATAAAGCATATCATGAAACCACAATGCAACAGATAGGGTGAATCAATCACCACAGACAGGGTGAGGCAATCACCACACCCTAGTGCAGTATAGCCCTCATCACCACAACAGAATAGCGTTGGAGGTCTGACAAGTCCCCCTCAACCACACTGATTTTCCAAACATGACACACCCAAAACAATGAAAATAACAGGCTACAAGTCAGTCCCATCATGTAAACAATACCGCGCTCATCCAGATGGAGGTCAGACCATGAGTTTACCCAGGGAGACCTCCCCTAACCTCATGGTAGTTGGATGTCGCCCAAGAAATTTGATCCGGACGTGCCCTACTCCAGCACTGAGGCTTGAAGGCCATCTTTTCTCATGACCTGCAACCTGGAGAACCTTGCAGAGTGCACCAGGTCTTGCAGTAGTGAAACAGAGTACTGGACCTGGCGGGACAACCCCTACTAGCCAGGCTAAATAAGGCAGGCCACCCCCTTCCTTGACAAGTCGATAGCAAAAATAATAGGAGGTGCATCATAGTCATCACAACACTGCCTTCAGCAGGCAGAAGGTAGGGACCCTTTAAGTGTCAGCAGCCCCCTTTTTCCTCACCAGAGAGTGAGGTGAAGCTTGGGAGTACTCCAAGCGCCCTCATCGCCTATTACAGTGCTAGATCCCAACATAGGCGATACCTTACCAAGGGCACAACTGGCTGCCCACAACTTTAACAGACCTACTAGGAACAGTTGGCATGTGCCAGCTCAATCTCTCATCCGAGTTGGAGCAAGGACCTGGCCAAACCCCCTAGGTCACCTCTGCATGTCACAGGAACCTAGACCGCCTCTTAGAAAAGCTTAGGTGCTAATGAAAATCAAGCAGCCCCAGAAAAACCCACTGCCATGGTCTATGAGCAGATCCAGTCATGAATATCATGGGTCTAATGCTGCTGCAACACAAATGGAAATGCCCCAACTCTCAGGTAGTCCTGAAAACACTGCCTGTAGTGTAGGCCAAACCAATGGATGCACATAAACTAAGTACAGCCAAATTCACACTCCAGTAGGGTCACTTCACATACAACTACAAGATAGTACCTGTTCCGGAAAGGAAGCAGCTTACATAAGTCAAACCTGTCACCTCACAAACCAGAGAGGGGGAGGACACCCCCCAATCACCCAAGACTGTGGTCAGAAACTGTTGAAGGGCAGGCGGCGGAACCTAGAGAGCGCTCAAGGTCACCTAACTTGCCACGATGCAACACAATCGTGCCAGGGGACCCAACCTGCTTGGGCCGACAGGGCCAAGGAAGAAGGGATATCTGCAAGCTAGCTCAGAAGAGCAAGGCACAGACGAAACCCGACAAGGTTCCAAACCATGGCGACAGCTGAAATAAAATGAAAGCATAAGTACAGCACCTACACCCGCTGTGAAAAAAGACCCTGCAGGTGTATACATGGAATACCTAACAGGGCTCAACCAGGCCCAAATGACAGCCCTCACCCTGCAGCAAGCATTTCATAACAAACACATACTAACATGGAGATTGGTCAATCTAGGGCCGCACTCCATATAGGGATATGGTAAAACACTGAACCAATCTGCAAGCACTGTAACCCCAGAAGGACAAGAGACAGTAGCCAACAAGAGAGGAATGTCCTGCCAAATCCTTTTGGCACTGTGCCTCCAGTCAAATCACTCAGCCCGTTATCTTAATACACACTGCCTTCACAAGAAGATACTGTTAGGCTTTAGCTGAAGCCGTGAAGTCCTTGCCCCAGACGCCTTGCAGTAACGTCATCTTTGCTTTCCTCACATGACAGGCAACGTCATCCTTGCTTTCCTCACATGACAGGCAGGGATGAAACACTGCTCACCCGACCTTAACTAATGAAGCCACGCACCTCACCAGGACTTAGAGAACAAGAGGGTAACGGGCCCAGGAAAGTGGTCTACTGAGATGTGGGAAGTGTCACAGCCAAAATGTTGCTCAACTCCTATGTCATGGTCTGTGCTCAAACCACCACTGCTGCAAAACGGGGCAGTGCACACCCACACCAATAAACTGGTAAACCCAGGAGTACATGCAAGAGGCCCCGTCGATTGCAAAACTGAGCATGGTAACCGCCAGACCCCCATACACAAAATAGGGGCAAAGTACATTACAGAGAAAAACAATGACAGCAGTCATTCTCCCTTACTCAATGTGACTTGAAGGCTCATTGGATCCGCATACGCAATCCAAGTCATTTTCCTAGCTCTGTGAATGATAAAATGTGAAAGGTATTCAGAGTGGAGAGAAGGAATGTAAAGGAGAAAAAGTATAAAATAGAGAGTGTAAAAGAGCGACGGGCTGTCATGTATGCAGGGAGTGTGCATTTCAGAGGGAGCATGTACACGTCATAAGGAGACAGAATTGTACACCGGCGGGGAGTGCATGTGAGAGCAAAAGAGCGCATGCTAGAGAAAGTATACAAAAGAGCGAGCAGTGAAACCCTCTCGCATGCAACAGTGAGGAAATGTATTCACTCTGGCTGTTAGACACCCTTCCAGCGCCACAGATTCAGACAGGACATCTGACCCTTCCTCTTGACAGCCACACCTGCAGACCCCTCTCCATACTGGCAAACTGCAAGATTCCAACATGGCGATACTGCATGTTTGGCACAGAACCATGCCACATGATTCGGGAGGCTGGCATTTGACTAAGCGCCTGTTGCACAAAAGGCCCATTCACCAAAGGAAGCCAGGCAAGAATCCCAGCAGACGTTACCTGGAAGCAAAACATCCCTGCCTGTCGTAGCCGCTGAAGTAATGACCTACTGCCACCAACCAACGTCTCAGCAATGATGTAAAACCTTTGCACTCTGCCCTTCTTTCCAAACTGTCATAGCCTTGAGGGAGGCAGACCTAGTATCAAAAGGTGTTTCTTGGAGACGAATTACACAAAAAGGGGGCCTGTTAGGGCTGAACTTTCCTCTCGGATATACATTAAGAATATGACAACACAAAAGAGGGGGGGGGAAGCTTGATGTACTGGAAAACCTTGTATAAATCTCCCTGCAAAGGTACCAATTGTCCCTTTATGTGTCCAAGAACAGGGATGTATATGGTGAGAAAAGCGTTTCCTAGTTCATCCAGTATTCTGTGTTAAAAAAAATAACCCAAATATTGTTTATAGTAAAACAAAGAGAAAGATGGTGGTTCATGTTGGCCATGCCATTACTTTATTTTGCCCACTTGTGACCCATAAAATGTTATAACGCTTACCTACTCAAGTATCAAAACACAAAATGGCAAGGAATAGTGTTTTATTTATTCCTATAAGGTTGGTCTAATTACTTAGCCCTGGGTATGCAGGACATTGTAAACACATCCCTTTCTATTGTCTACCGGTTTCAGTGACATGCATCAATGTTTACCACCAGGACCAGGGGTCAGTGGTCATTGCTGACCCCCTACGATTTGTCTGCCACTTTGGGGACACGCTGCTAGTCATACCACACTCGGTACTCTCTGGAGGGAGACACAAAAGAGGCACCTAATGTGCTCTTAAGATAAGCCATTTGGGGACTTGCTTCACCTATTTGGTGCAGTATATACAGAATTTGTCAATCTGAGAATATCGGATCTTTGATAAATTGCAAACACTGTTGTACGACCCCTATTTATACAACATTGTATAAAGGCTTGACCAAATCATGGATAGACCGTCAGGCGTTGAACTTCCCATTTATGGCTGCAGTTATGAATGAGCGTGGTGTGTAGTGCATGGGCATGTTTTGGGACTTGTGGTGATTCTGGGCGGTAAGTGCTCTATGGTAATGTGTGTTTGTAAAGCTGCCGCAGTCCATCTTTGCATCCTGCAATTCATAAGACCAGGAAAGAGAGGACCCCGACTCTCTGACAGAACTAATGCAGTGTTTCCCCTTTAAAATTACGTACAAGGAGCCACCTCAACCCTCCCCTCCCCTTACCCCCCACCTCCAATACCTTATCTGGACCTCCTAAAGCCCCAGTAAAAACCTGGTTTAGTAAGTCTCTCTGGGCTCAGATTTCTGTTAAGGGGGGAAAAAGTGATTAGGAGGGTGGAAGGACGAGGGGGGATGATCAATAGCCATTGGTGAGAAACTGACTTTGCAAAACCAGTCCAGCAGGCGCCAGTCCATCCCTCAAGGCTCAGATTCTCATTCCATATGAAAGGTGTCCAGATGGGGAATGGGGCGGGTGGTATCAATTTATTACAAAAACCTAAGTCTATAATAGGTGGGATTGTTATGCCCGGCTGGTCCATTCACTCTACAGCAACAGGAACCATGTTTGGAGATACTGAAACTAATGGCCCACCATTAGGAGTTATGAAAAGAATGGTGAAATAGGCAGCTTTGTGCTGCACAAAGTGCCATTTTAAGGGGCCAAGAAAAACAAATGTTAGCTAACTGATCATGCAAAAGTATATCCATGGCTTATTTTTTGTATTATTTGATTGAAACACAAAATTCAACCTTTAATAAATCAATACATACAAGATAATACTTTCCAAAACATTTCTTAATCATACTTTCAGAAGAAAAAATAATGAACTTTTTTTTATCCTGTACCTGTTAGGAAAGATTTCCATTTATGGGTAATTCTCCCTCCAGTTGTGAACCCCCCAAACCCCCAACTTTTTGCTGTTGTCTGACCATCCTAGCCTGACATTTGACAGTGGAGCCCAGACTTCTGCTGTACTCCGCTCGCTGGGCTTTTACTCATTTTGTTATGGGGAAACTGACATGCCCTTAAGAATGTCAGTACTGGGAGACTTTGTTCCCCTTAGTCTTTCACTTTGTTGCTAATCTTTAGCAACATTTTCTCAGTCCACAAAGTACCTTACAGTACAGTGCGCTGGGGTCCCTTTTTCATTTTTAAGGCCCTAGACACCCTCAAAGGATTTTTGGTGAATATACAAGTGCGCCTTGGACAGAGCTGGTGGCAGCTGTTACTTTTTATGTAATGGCAACTCTTTTCTATGGTGCATACCGCTTTTACTGCCTTTGGCACAGGACAGTGCCCAGTGCCTAAAATGGCCATGCTACGAGGTTTCTTTCTGTCCTTTGGCCATCTTGTCCCTTTGCCTTCCTCAGGTCGAGCAGACCAAAGAAATCCCTTATTTGGTCATGTGGACCTTGCGCAAACCAAAGCGTTCGCAGGCTTCTGCATGCCTTTCTGTGCCTCCAGGAGGTGGGCTGAAGCGGTCTAGTTCCAATACACATCCTGGGCGCCAGGATGTCTAGTGTGCAGAGATGACTGGGACCAACATGGTTCGCAATTGGTCCACATCTGGGATGGCTGTACGTGAGCAGATCTCTCATTGGTTTCCATTTGTTTTGGCGCAAAGGAGATTTTGGATAAGAGAAGGCATCTTAAACCCATTCCAGGTCAATCTGAGTTCACAACAAACTTACTAAAAGGAGCCAAGTATCCTGAAATGAAGAAGCAGCTCTGTGGAACCGCTGCTGGTGACCTGCTGGAAGGTTTGGCACCCGGACCACGCCGTTGCTCTGTCAGACCTCCTGTTTCTGATCGAACCTAGGCCTGCAAGGGCACTTCGACCCATTGGAATAGTGGGACCAACTATTCTCGGCACCTCCTGCTTAACCTGTAAGCAAGCCTTTTTGGAAGCGTTCCTGGACCGACCAGTGAACTGACAGCTCATACGGACCTTTGCCCTGGAACCGTCGCCATCTCGTATTTCGACTTGAGCGTTTGGAGACTGTAAGCTCAGGGTTAAGGCACTCTCCCTCAGAATTTCGTACACCTAGCATTCCTAGGTCTGAAATTAGAGTACGCCAGTACCTGAGCATACGCGGTCACCGTGTCGCCCAGCTATGGTGACGAACTTCGTGGGTGCCTTGCTGCTGTGCCCCCCTTGGAACTGGCCCGATCCCTTCAACAGGAGCAGAGAAATCGCCACTGTCCCGCCACGAAATTGATTCAGGGAACGCAGCCCCTGAAAGCTGCAGAGCCAAGCAACTGCAGGAATTGAACTAGAGAAGATTGGTCCGGTGTGCACCGAGGGTCGGTAAATACTTGCATCCCTTACCGGTGGCCCTTGGCGCATCCATAGACTTATCCGCACAAGTGTCACCAGAGGGCCACTCTTCTTTATTGAGGTAGCCTGCGCTACCGAGCTATTCACAATTCTTGGATCCTACTCTGCCCTCTTGGGGAGACCCTCCTCGACTAGTGGGAACTTTGTTCACTGCCTCTCACCCACCTTCCTGAGTCGCTACAGCCCCTTGAAGAGACCCCGTTCTGAAATTAACCGCACAATCACGTGCACCAGCAAGGAATGTACTTTTGAGCTCAAGACTCCACTCAAATTAGGGACTGGCCTGCCTCTTAGCTAGGGTTTTTATTGTGAAGGACTGCCTACAAGATATTCGCACTGTGTGATCCCTTTCTCTGCAGGTCGTGGATCTGTACTGTGTAATATCCCTCTAGGCCATTGGTTGCTATATGATACATTACTCACCGTAATCCTATTTCTGATGCTTGTACCTGCTTAGATTCACATGCAGTGCATAGGCCGACATCTAGTGGAAGCTGCAGAGTATTACAGTTTGTTTTTTGAAAATGGGCGTCGGCACAGTGCGTGCCAGTAATACTGTCCCTAGTGTGACGTCCACTGTACCCATGATCCCTCATGTGTAGGACCCTCAGATTGTATTTTTTCTGACATGAGTAGCAGCGAGAGTACAGATTATCCAAGCAGAGAGATAGATAGATAAGTTAAGACTACAAGCATCCATGCGCCTTCTCTCAGAGGGGAGGAAGGGCGGGCGCATGTGAATCTAAGCAGATACAAGCATCAGAAATACGAATACGGTGAGCAATGTATCCCTTCTGAGGCTTGTGGAATCTGCTTAGATCACATGCTGTGGATAGATTAGCGAGCAGTGTTAGAAGGAGTTGGGATGTGAGAAGGGTCATAAGCAAATAAATGTCTTAGAACCGCTTGTCCCACTTGAGTATCTGTCTTGGAATGAGTGTCAATGCAGTAGTGCTGAGTAAAAGTGTAAATATAGCTCCATGTAGCTGCTTTGCAAATGGTGTCAAGGGGTACATTTGCAATGAAAGCCGGAGTGGCCCCAATGCCTCTTGTAGAGTGGGCTCTTGGCGTAAAAGGCAGAGTCTTTTCAGAAAGGGAGTAACATAGTTGGATACAATGGACTATCCACTTGGAGATGGCACCTTTAGAGACGCAATCTTCTTCTCTGCCTGTAGCTACGGAGACAAACAGTTGGTCTGTTTTTCGTAGCGACCTGGTCTTGTCCACATAGTAGAGGACCGCTCTTCGCACATCTAGAGTGTGTAGTTTCACCTCAGCAGAGCTCTTGGGTTCTTGGAAGGCGGCCAGAAGCTCAATGGATTGGTTAACGTGGAATTTAGAAATTAACTTAGGTGAGAACCGAGGGTGTGTTCGTAGAACCAGTTTATCCTTATGAACAGTAAAGAAAGGATCCTGCACCGACAGCCTGAATTTCACTGACCCTTCTTATCGATGTAATGGCTAGTAAGAAGGCCGTTTTATAGGTCAGGTGTTTGAGAATGGCTTTATGCATGGGTTCAAAGGGTGGGCCCATGAGCTTAGCAAGCACCACATTAAGGTCCCATTCAGGTGGTGGGTTTTAAATTGGAGGGTGGAGTCTCTTTACCCCTTCCATGAAGGCTTTAACCAATGGTACCTTCCACCACAAAACCTTGTTGTGGGAGGTGGTGTAGGCTGGCAGCGCTGCCACGTGTACCTTGAGTAAGTTAAATACCAATCCTGCATCCAGCAGGCGGAGCATGTATGTGACAATATTGGAAGGAGTGCAATCAACCGGGTTGATTTGCTTATTCTGGCACCAGATAACAAATCTTTTCCATTTATCAAAGTAACAGTGCCTCGTGTTAGGTTTCCTAGATTCTTTTAGGATGTCCATACATCTCTGGTAAGTTGAGATGTCCAAACTCTAGGACTTCAGGAGCCATGCTGCCAGGTTCATTGAACTGGGTTGAGGATGCACTGTTTGTCCTTGGAGCTGGGACAGTAGGTTGTACCAGCACGGGAGTCTGATGGGTTCGCACACCGCTAGTCTGCATAGGTGTGGGAACCACAGTTGCCTCGCCCACATGGGAGCAACTAGGATGAGCGTCATTGATTCTCTGTGCATCTTGTTGACCACCTTCCTCATGAGAGGGCTTGGTGGAAAAGCATAGGCAAACATTCATGACCAGTTCATCCACAGAGCGTTCCCCTTGGATTCTGGCTGAGGGAACCTGGATGCAAATTTTGGGCATCGACTGTTTTCACTTGTGGCGAATAGGTCTGTAGTGGGGAAACCCCACTGTGAGAAGATGTTTTCTACGACTTCTCCGAGTAGAAACCATTTGTGTTCTTCTGGGAGGGGATCTCTGCTAAAAGCGGCCGCTAGCGAATTGAGATCCCCTGGAACATGTTGAGATGACAGGTAAATGTTCCGTCTGAGTGCCCACATCCAAATTTTCAGGGCAAGCTTGGACAGATTTGGCGAACAAGTCCCTCCCTGTTTGTTTAGGTAAAACATCTCTGTTGTGTTGTCTGTCAGGATCTACACAGACAGGTACAACAGGTGGGGCTCGAACGCCTGAAGCGCTCTGAATACTGCCAGAAGCTCTAGCAGATTGATATGATTATTGGCTACTGTGTGAGACCTGAGACCCTGAGCTGTGTGGTGAAGGAGGTTTGCTCCCCATCCTGACAGGGATGCGTCTGTTGTGACTACAGCCTGTACATCTGGATCGTAAAAGGGTTTCCCCTTTGACAGATTCTATCTTGTCCACCAGTGAAGACTTTGTACAAGTGTTGGCAAAACCACTAGATCGTCCTACTGACCACTTGCTTGAGACCACTGTTTCGCCAACCATTCTTGCATGGGTCGCATGCGCAGGCGCGCGTGGGGGACCAGGTAAATGCATGACGCCATCATGCCTAACAAACACATCGCTTTGCGCACCCTTATCTGGCGACCTGGCTGATCTAGAGGGTTTTGCAGTAGTAGATTCCAAATTCTTTCCTCTGATGGAAAGGCCAACCCCTCTTGAGTGTTTAGGACAGCTCCTAGGAACTGTTTGGAGGTGCTTGGCACCAGGCTTGATTTTTTTCTCGTTTATGAAGAAACCCAATTCGAAGAGGAGGTCGATGGTACTTTGAATGTTTGATCTGCAAATTACTGGGGTCTCCCCCGTGATGAGCCAGGTGAGGGTACACTGGGATTGCCTCCCTGCGTAGGTGTGCCGCAGCCACCGCCAGTACCTTGGTGACGACCTTTGGAGCCGAGGCTATACCGAAGGGCAGCACCTTGAACTGGTAGTGCCGACTGTCCACCTTGAAGCACAAGAATCTTCTGTGCGCTGGGAACATGGAAATATGAAAATAGGCATCTTTCATGTCCCCAATGTTGCCATGTAATCCCCCTTTTTTAGGAGGGGGATTACCTCTTGGAGAGTAGACATGCGAAATTTTTGGGGCTTGACATACTTGTTTGCAGGGTGTAAGTCTAATACTGGGCGCATTGTCAAATCTTTTTTTGGCACAAGGAAGTAAGTTGAATACCCTTGGTTTGCCTGGTTGCCCGGGACGAGTTTGATCATGTCCTTTGCTAGAAGATTGACGATCTCCTCGAGGAGGATCTTTTGGTGGTCCAAGGAATGTATCTTTTGACGTGGAGGGTGGTTTCGGGGACGCTCGAACAGTTCTATGCAGTATCCTGCGGAAACTGTGAACAGCACCCACCTGTCTGATGTGATCCCTTCCCAAGCTTGGGTGAAGTTGGAAATGCGTCCCCCTACTGGGGATGCGTGAGAAGGGACCCTGAGCGGAGCGTCACCGTTTTGCGGGAGGCGTGCCGCCTCTGCTGGGGCTGCCTCTACCATAACTCTGGGTAGTCTCCTGGTTGTTACCCCATGATGTACCCTGTCCCAGAGTATAACTGGAGCCCCCTTGGGAATTTTGGCCGCGTGGGCGAAGAAAATTGCCATTCCCTCTTTGCCAAATAGGAGATTCGGCTCCACCAGCATGTCAATTAGGGATGCTCGTGTCTCAGGTTTAAATCCTGACGGTCTTACCAAGCATGCCCCTTAATGACAGTGCTCTCTGCTATGAGCCTGCCCGCGTTATCTGCGGCATCAAAGGGTGCCTTAAGGATGCAACCGGACACGGCTCTCCCTTCCGATGCGACCTGGGCCAACTGACCCTTTAGCGGTTCCGGTGTGGAGTCAATGAGGGCAGCTACCTGCTCCCACTGGTGGCAATTTTAACTTGCCAGCAGAGTGGTGGTGTTGGCAATCCTGGTTTGGTAAGTGGCACTGGAGGCTACTTTCCTTCCCAACCCATAAATCTTCTTGCTCTCCTTGTCTGGGGGGAGCTCAGATGAAGATACAGGTGTCCCCGCCCTTTTTCTGGTGTTAGCAATCCCCAAGGAGTCGGGCTTCAGTTTACCCCTTATGTAAAGCGAGTCAGACTGGGCGGCCCTGAACAATTTTTCGATTCTGGGGTTTACGGCCCTGGTGAGGTTAGGAGTGAGAAGGGAAGGATCAATTATCCATTGGATGGATTTGAGAATTGGAATGGCTTGGGCAATGGGCCTCTTCTCTCCCACTAGTTCTTCTGCAAAATCCCTCTCCTCCTGTGCTCCCCCATCCCCCCCCCCCCCCCCCCCCCCCCGAGTGTCTATGCTGATGTGCTCTGCCGCTCTAGCCAAGACCTCATTTAGGAGGGGCTGGTTGTCTACTGGAGAGTCGGTAACCTGAGGCTCTTTGTGAACAGGAGAGTCTCTCGTGTAGGCTTCTGCAACGTCATCTTCCTCCCCCTCTTGGTCCTCGTCATCCCCATAATAGTCCACCCCAGTTTGGTCGTCCAACATTACCAAGTCTTTATCCTCATCGTACTGTTGAGGATCCTCACCATACTGAGTGTAAGGCTGGATGTATAAAGGGTCTGAAATCAGTCACCGAGTTGGAGTCTCAATCCGAGGGTTTTTAGTAGGGGGCTGAGGGTCCCTAGATCCAGAAGGAGTAGCACTGTCTGGGGTATAGGAGAGGAAGTGCTCTGGGTTCTTGGAGTAGAGGTCAGCTAGGGAGGACAACCTAGACATTACTCTGTCTATATCCTCACTGGTCCATTCTTTTGGAGCTGGGAATGACTATTTCCTGAGAGTGTTCCCCTTCTGTTCCTTGTTTGGACCTAGGGCCTTGGACAGGGGTCTTGGATTTGTGTTTATCTGAAGACTTTGAAATGTCCTTAAGTGTCTGTGGTGCAGAAGAAGAGAGGTGGTTTCCTCTGCTGTTTCCCCCCTTCCCCATGAGTAGAAGAGTGTTTCCCTGATGTTTTCACCTTCTCTCAGCCTTTTCGACGCCTGGCATCGAGATTCGGGGGTAGTGTCTCTTTCTTTGGAGTGCGCACGTTGATACTCGGACGCAGACACCAAACGGTCTGCCGGAGTCGACTTCTGGTGTGCGGCCTCTGGCTGGAGGTCAGATTTGTCTTCTGACGAGCGTACCCCCATGA
The DNA here is from genome assembly GCF_040938575.1 of Ambystoma mexicanum. NCBI lineage: Eukaryota > Metazoa > Chordata > Amphibia > Caudata > Ambystomatidae > Ambystoma > Ambystoma mexicanum. The sequence continues at coordinate 1,087,574,858 of NC_090935.1, read as the reverse complement.
CTTTGGTGAGTGAGGCACTCTTGGCAACTGTGGACGCTTGCCTTGTGTCGTGCAGCGATCTTGACCTGGAACACCCAGAGGACACCGATTCGGTGGACCGTTCTCTTCGTGCCTCTTTCCGGGAACTCGACACGCATGTCGAGACCTGGTTGGACTTTTGAGTGTTTAGGTGTCGACGTGGTGTGCGTACCGCTCGTGTCGCCGGGTGTGTTCCCCATAACTGCCCTGTCAGACAATCTTCCGAGGTCGGGGACTTGCGCTTGGGCGTCTTTCGACACCTCTTTGCCCTCGCCGTCCGAAAGTACAGCGTTGCTGCCATCACTGAAGGCGCGCTCCGCTTCCTTGGCCTCGAGTTGCTTGGCGTGGTGGGCCCAACATTTGGTCGAGTGGTCCTTTAGTGTTTTAGCCTTGAACCGGCTACACGTTCTGCAGTTCGCCTCGGGGTGATCCCTCTGCAAGCAGAGGTTACAGGTGGCGTGTTTGTGAACCCAAGGGTACTTGCGGTTGCACTTGGGCAAAATTTAAAAGGGGTACCCTCCATATGCACCCTATGGCAGCGGGCTAGTGTGTGTAGGAATAATAATAAGAGTGAGAGTATGTACCACCCCCCATTCTCTCTACTTGCAGGGCCGAGGCCAGAGGCCTTCCGAGGCCCAAAGTCTGTCATGTAGCTCTCGACGGTTGTTTGTTCTTCGGACCGGCGTCAAACTTCGATGTCATGGGAGTGGAAGAACGAGGAAATGAATATGATATTTAGCAAAATCTGGCATAAAGCCAGGGGACTCCACGCAATGCTTCCGACAAGTATGGCGGAAAAAAACAATCTGAGGGTCCTACGTGAGGGATCATGGGTACAGTGGACGTCGCACTAGGGATAGTATTACTTGCACGCCCTGTGTCGCCGCTCATTTTCGAGTTTCGAAAAACAAACTGTAATACTCTGCAGCTTCCACTAGATGTCGACCTATGCACAGCATGTGTTCTAAGCAGATTCCACAAGCTATATATATATATAGATAGATACCCAAAGTACATAAGACCTTAACAGGACCCCCCCCCACCCGACAGAGCAATTGTAATATTGTGTGGGGCACCGTTAGAAAACATTTCCAAATTCATTGACGAGACTCTGGTGTCCTTTGTAACTGCATTACCATCATACTTAAAGGACAGCAAGGATTTTCTAAGTCGTGTGGAGGGGATACCCTGGGAATCAACCCATTTGCTTACAACGCTGGATGTTGTCTCCCTCTACACGTCAATATGACGTCCAGATGCTCTGAGGGCATGTGAACATTTTCTCTACACCAGATCTATGAACTATTTACAACATAGTCAAAAGATTTTAGAGATGATTAATCTTTGTTTGACCAACAACTGTTTTCTTTTCAACAAAGTTTTTTTATTCAACTGCAAGGTACTACCATGGGCACAACATTCGCCCCCTAATATGCTAACCTCACCATGGGCTGGTGGGAGAATAGATATACGGGCAGAATTGTTTATGGCTACGTTATATTGATGATATTTTCATCATTTTGGACGGCACAAGTGCCGAGTGGCTAAACTTTGTCAACATTTTAAAACTTAATGAGCTAAATTTGAGTTTTTACAGAGTCACAGCAAGACAAATATTGTATTTTTGTATGTTCAGGTAGTTGTATCTCAAGGGGAACTTGTTACAGAGCTATATAGAAGGGCAACTAGCTCTAACATCCCCCTTCATGCCAATAGTAGTCACCCCACAGTCTTGAAATGGAGTATTCCGTATGGGGAATTTGTCCGCATACGGCGCAATTGCTCCAAGATAGAAACTTTTGACACTGAATGGGGCTTGATGGCGCACAAGTGTAAACATCGCGGATACCCAAAAAAAGGTGTCGGAAAGAGCATACCTAAAGGCAAGAGATATCAACTGTTCTCGCTTGACAGATCACTCCACTGTGCACAACATTTCAGAAACGAGTGATGCCAGGCCGATTTTGATTTTTGGTCAAGAAGCATCCCACATACGTCAGGTCTTACATAGATATTGGCATGTCTTGAAGCTAGATGAGCATCTCAATACAATATTGGGCGAGATAGTGAATACCACGTTCCGGAGATCCACTTCGCTAAAAGACATGCTAGTGCCTAGTTTTATGAGCCCAATATATAATACACCTGAAAATACATGGCTGACAACCAAAGTATTAGGGTTTCATAAATTCCAGAAATGTAAGGGCTGTCGATATGCTACCAACATCTCTAGCTATCAGCATCCTGTACTCAACAGGAAAATTGACATTAAGCATCGTTTCACTTGCGAGACTGAATATGTTGTGTATGTATTAAACTGTCCATGTAAGAAATGGTATGTAAGCAAACTCAAACTACGAGTGCTTCAACACATCAGGGCAATAAAAAATGCCGACCCCACCTACCCCATGGCGCTACATTTCCAAATGGAACATGGAAGGTTAGATGTTTTTTCCTGTTTTGGTATACAAACCATTCCGGGAGCTGTTGTTAAGACAGTAATAAACCAAGAGCATCCTCGATTTCGAAACAAAAAAAACCCAGCGGTCACAACCTTGACGAGGAATTGTATACCTTTCTAGGCAACTGAAATTTCATTGAGGTGACCGTTTTTCGACACATCTCTCTAATTCCTCCATCTTAGTGTCTCTCATTGGTTTTGTCCAACTGATTGCATTACCAGTTTAACTCCTTCTATTGTGAATTTTGAACAATATGGCTCTGCATCAGTGGTAGTAGGTAATTTGCTTTGATACACAGAGATTTTTGGGACTTTTTAAGGACTCAGTCAGGAGAGCATGAAATAATAATGCAGAGAAATGTTGAAATGTGCAAACCCTAGTTTTTACAACAATTTGTATTAAAATATCCCAATACAATAATAAGAGGCAGGGCTATATGCCATAAGAAATGCACTATGCACTTTACTGGTAAATACTTGAATGCAATATGCACTTTGCTGGTATCATGCACTATGCACTTGATGTTTTGCTGACATTGTTAGTCGTCACATGAATATGAGTTCCATGTAGAATCGAATATGGGGACTTGTGCTTTTCATAGTTTTTAATTTTCTTTATTATTAAAATAACTTGAAACCAGGACGGTACGATATTTGGAGAGGCACGGTCCCATCGTGGCAATACTATATTGCAGAGCTTATATCACGATTAAGACCGCACTATTGTGATGCGCTAATAAGCGCACTGAACCCCATCGGCGAACACATGCCATTCTCCTAAAAATTTAAAGTCATCTTCTTTTGTTTTCGATTTGTATTTTATAGACTGCATTTTGTTTCTGACATTGGATGTAAATGTTCATGGCTACGCTGCTAGACCCTCCGTAATGGCTGACCGGAGAGTGAAAAATCTAACATCTATATGAAATGGTAGACACTCTGTATTGACCATAGAGTAAGATGTATATGTATTGCCCATCTGTGTTTTTGCGTTGCCCCCCTTTTTACAGGTTTTCCCTTTCAGCACACAAAGAATAAAACACAAAGTGACTGCTGGAATCCATTTGTGCTGTTTTTCAAAGCTGTAAGGACATTTTACTCCCCAGCTGCTCTGGGAGTGCAGCACATCTCACCTTTGTACGAATGAATATATATATACCTTTGTACGAAGGGAAATATATATATATATATATATATATATACATACCCATAGGAAGAGCACTTTTTGGGCAGCTTATAACTTTGTCCCCCTGGACAAATCCTCACCAAACTTTTCTTGCAAAGTATATGGCCCACTCTGAATTGTCTTGAAAAGTTTGGTGAGGTTTGGTAAAGGGGGGCAAAGTTATAGTGGGGGTCTCAAAATGTATTTTTTTCCCCACAGACATAATGGGAAAAAACTGCTCATGCCTATAGCCGAAACCGCTGGACGGATTTCACCAGATTTGCGGCAGGAGCGGCGGCTTGGTGCCGAAAGCGTGCTTTTGTTAATTTGGTGCAAATCCATCCAGTAGTTTTTCTTTAAACAACCAAAACGTAAGGTACAAAAATTAGTGATATCTATGTCCGCTCCGCAGAGACACTTCCCTGTTCGCTCCGCGGACAGGACACTGATTGGCTAATAGACTTGCGTCATGTCCGCGGAAACACAACATATTTGCTGATTGGTTGGAGTGAAGCATGAGGTTCGTCAGATTTTTGGAAACGCCTGCCATATTGGATTCGCGGACATCGGGGTAAAAACATATTTAAAAACACAACATTGCACTTGTCAAACTTTATCAAATAATCTCTGGGGAGGTGATGGGTGATGAGGATGGGATGGAATATGGCTGCAAGAAGCAAAAAAACATGTGTTTTTCGCCACAAAAGTCCGCGAACAGTTCGGATGTTCACGGGCAGTCCTGAGAAGTTCGCAGACACCTCTGCATTACAGGGTTGGTGAAAAGCAGTTCTTGGATGGCTTATAACTTTGGCGCCATTTAATGATACCGCATGATATTTTGCAATTATATTCCTTAACTAATCCCGAATATGTTTCAAAGTTTGGTGGAATTCTGTCAAGAGTAGGGCAAAATTAGAGGGGAGGTCCCAAAATAATGTAAAGGCTTATAAATGAGGTGCCATTGGACGAAGACACACTTAATTTGGCAAACTGATAATAGATCTAGATATAAATGTTTTTGCAAAGTATGGTGGGATTATGTCTAGAGGGGGCAGAATTAGAGGGGGGGCCCAAAATATTGTAAAGGCTTATAAATGTGGTGCCATACGACAAATCTACACAAAGGTTTGCAACAAGATTATAGATCGTAAAGTCTGAATGGATTTTGACAAGGGGGGGACAGGTTATAGGACGATTGTATGTGCATACAATTGACACTTTTGAAAAAATAAAACATGGGTGGATTTCCAGCAAACCTGTGTAAGGAGCATTGAGAAGGACCTGAAAGCATGGTTTTGCAAATGTGGCCGTGTTTTATTTTTTGACAAGTGTCATAATGTAGGTACAATAAATTGTGATATAACTTTGGTGACTGAGGTGTAGCCTGTGGCCATGCGCAGTGCCCAGATTGTCGGGTCATGGAATAAGGTCATGATCACGACAATCTGGCTACTGGCCATGACCACGAGGGACAAAACATGGGGTTAAAGTGGCCATGTCCACCTGGGACTGGCTTTGTGGTAAAGTTATTCGAAATTGGGATAGATTTGAAAAGGAAGAGAAATGTGCTCCTGGTAATATGGTCAGAGTTCTCTTTTTGTCTTCTGAAGGCTGCCATGGAAAGCGAAGAGGGGCCCTGTATGGAACCCTGGCTTCCCTTTCCATGGTGGCCATCTTGGAAAAGGATTTTCCTTCCTACACCGGGACGCCTAAGGCCTAAGGCGTCCCGGTGTAGGAAGAAAAATCCTTTTTTTTTAGCACCCCGGGTTCCCGCTTTGGGAACCTAGGGTGCTAATGGCCTTCATCCCCCATTACGGGGGCTGGAATCGGGGGACAATGGTCCAGAGACCGCATTATCCACCCTCGTTTCGCTTGGACTGATAACTTGGGCTGCCGGGAACGGAGGATAAACGCCACAATATTCCCATTCGCATAACACAAAATGCAAATGGAAATGTTGGAAAATCTTATTGAGTCTATGTACTTTACTGAGAAATATAAAGTAAATGGAGTCTATACGTTTTTTTGTTAGTTCTATTTTTTAACTGTGAAAGGTGGTTCCTAAAGGAACATTTCTTTTGTTGTTTTTGTGTGTATTTTTCTTTTTGGCAGGAGAGCTTAGAACGAAAGGTGGGGAGGGAAACGAGGGAAGAGGCACCATACACTAATATGGAGGGGTAGGTGGACAGGGGAAAATGTTTCACGTGTGTTATTTCTAAGGTAAGAGCAGTGTTTCTCATGCTCCTTGATTACAGCAGTGGTGGTGGCTCTTGGGGAGGAGGGATGGCATTAGCAGATGCCATTTTAAAATAAATTGCAGTTTTGCTAAAAGTAAGTACTGTGTACTAGATTGTTAATGGATAATGAGTAGGAATAGGTGTTGGAGCTGTGCAATGGAAATTTTGAATTTGAAAGTTCCTAAATCAAATAGAAAATTCAGTTCTGAATTGTCGGCGCAGCACAGATCTTATTGTGTAGTGCAGACGGGTTCTCGGACACGTCATGCCGCGCGCCAGCGTATGGTCATGTGGCACTGTCCGGAAGGTCCGCAATGAAGGCAGATGTTCGTAGACGTCTACAGAAGCAAAACTAGTTGAAATAGTTGCAAAAAGTGTATAGAAGTGTTAAAAATGATTCTAGAAGGTGACACTTTGTAAATTGGACACAAATATTGCTATATTGGGTAAGTATGATATTAGTAAGTTGTAGGAAAATAGCATGCCCTGGTAAAAACCCATGAAATTCACTGAAATATCTTTGTTAAATGGACGTTATGGTTACAGGTAAAACCGGAAACCCCCAGAAATTCGCCCGTTATGGTAAGCTAAGCAACCATAACTGGCCCCACCACCGTGCACTGCTAAGACTAACACCCGGGACATCAAAGATGACATCACAAATGTCATTGATGACATCACTGATGAAATACATTTTGATGAAGTCCCTACAAGGAGTTGTGTTTATATTGTTGGTAACAAGATGTCAGGGGTGATCGGGAGACCTATCATGCACTACTTAATTTATTAAAGAATGTACTCATCTAAAATCATTGTATTGTAGTGTTGTTAATACAGAAATCTAATCATATAGCATGCGCCATAGAAGTACACTATTCATAATCTTGTAATTTTGGATAATACAATAATGAGTGCTACCTTACCAGAGTTTTGAGTAATGTTAAACATGTAATAACTAGCTAACAATTCAAGACTTACAACACTTGTGCTGGTACAAACAATACATATGAAGAACCACAATGCATATAAATGAGAGGCACATACAGTAAGGAAGAAAGAAACAAACAGCATCATCAACATCATCAGAAAATGTTAATGACATTAAAGTTTATCTTCATGTATACAAATGAATTGTGTGTTTGAGGCTGCTCATTTTCCCATGTATGTGCATGATGAGCTGAGACCAAACCCAAAGGAAAGTACTTAAAGAACAGATCACAAGGTCAACGTCTAGATATATAGCATCTTTTTCAATTTTAATATTCTGACTGTCAGTGAACAAAACCACCTGGCCTATTTAGGTCAGTGAACAAAAACAAGTGGCCCAGATATGTGATGTTATCAGTGAGGTCATCAATGACATTTGGGTGGCTTAGCTTACAATAATATTTACTTTGTGTTTGACTTAAAAGGCCTTTAATAAATGTATATGTATTTTTAATATATACACCTGACAGGGTAATTTGTAGTGTTGTTTACTGTGTGTGCTCATTGTGGGCTTTCAATAACCCTCACCCCTCCTTAGACCTAGTCTTGACCACCGCCAATGCTACCTTGATTGGTCTGGCTTGTCCAGAAGGTTACCCTGTTCCAAGAAACTAGGCTGGCCTTCTGAACCTCTGCCCACCAGGTCAGAGTTCAGAAATCCATCTTACCAGTGCCCATCATTAAAGTCCAGAAGGCCGGAAAGTTAGTAACAAACAAATACATATATAACCATGCTATAGTTTCGCTAGCATGGAGAAATAAACAATTAAAAAACAAAAATGCAGAAAATATTTCATCAAGGTTCTCAAACACAATACAATGATAACATAAGATGAATTAAACAGAGGGAGATACAAAAGCAGAATCAAAACACCTGGCACCCTTCCTCCATCATTCCAATAAAATATCTTCCAATTTCAAAGCTTTGACGAATCTTGTTACATCAGTTACGATTGAGGTCATCCTCCCAGCAAGACAGGATGATCAAATTTGATGGTCAACATCAACTGAGGGGAGATCCAAAAAGTTCTTAAATTTGCATAGCGCATATTTCTCAATTCCTTACAATGAATCAGCCAATGTTTAACAGTCATGGGGCCTAGGTTACAGAATCGACAAAGATCAATAGCAGCGTCAATCCTGCCATAACAAGCCAGTACTTGTTTTGAGGCTAGCAAGTTGCAACGGAATCACAGAAAAGTTAAACGTACCGATCTGGATGGATACTCTGGAAAGGGGCCAAAACCCCAATTTGTGTTCACTCTGAAAGTGCACCAATCAAGAATAAGAATGTAAAGAGCCCCGTGTATTGATCCAATCAAACTTATTTAAAATCAATGCAACTCTCCCGGGAGCTTGAATCAGTTCTTCTATTGAGTTCCCGATACAGAGATACATAAGAGCTGAATATCTTCGATTCTCGAGCAGCCCTGGGCCAGATAGATCCAATTATAGTCCATATACAAAGTTTTTTACAGGACATAAAATCTTTCTCAACAATGATAGAATCCTCCATTGTGCTCTTGCTTTAAGTGAAACTATTCCCATATCGTAGCTCATCGCATGCATGGGAAAAGAGGAGAGTGTTTTTAAAGTCAGTTTCCATAGTTTTCCTTCCAGACAGGGAAAAAAGTCCAGTATCTTCAAAGGGTAGGTCTCTCATAATATCAAATTGCTGGCTGCTGGGAAAATTTACCAAATTTGGGATCCACTCTCGCCAATTTATTCGCCATATTAGCTGCATGGGTTTTAAACCATTGGTAAATGTTCGCCCTGGAAGGGCATGCATTTATCACAAAACCTAAATATGACATTGCTTGCACCCTAGAAATGGTGGCCTTTCCAATAAACCAACAAAATTTACTCCTTTTTCTAGATTTAGTGAGATACATCATTTCTGTCTTCTCTGGGTTGACCCTCAGACAGACCATCCAAAAATTGCACAAATGTGTTGATCAGTTTCTGAAGGCCAACTGCCGTAAAATCAAACAAGAGGTAATCGTCGGCATATGCCAGCCATCTGAATTGCAAATCCCTTATCTTTGGTGATACCACGGCTGCATGCGACAGATGTTGCTCAATGTCAGCGAGATAGAAGCTAAACAGGAGGGGGGTTAAAAACCCCCTGCCCGGCACCCCTCAACACCTTAGTTTTTCTATATCGGTCCATGATTCAAGTGCACTGGCATGCAAGTATCAGTGTGCAATGCTATTAACTTCAACAGACCGGGTGGAATGCCCCAGGCATGCAGCTTGCTCCATAGCTTCCCCCCATCGACTGTGTCAAATGTGGTTGTTAGGTCCAGTGAAGCCACTAATATACCTTTGTAAGTTCCACTCCAAGCCATTTGTTGTAAGCGGTTCATTCCTAAACCATGCAATGCTGTACCCATATTCCAGCGGAAGCCAGTTTGCCATTTCTCTATCCTTCCCGTCGACTCTTCCCATGACTCTAGATGAGACAGCAAGACGGCCGCAAACGCCTTGCTGTCTGCATCCAGAATCAAAATTGGTCTGCAACTCAACGTGCTTGAACAATTTCGTTTTTAATAAATTGGGATAACATATGCAATCGACCAGGTAGCAGGATATAATCCTGCTTTTCAAAATGGTCCCAAAAAGGGATGATAAAACTTCGGCCCAACTCACCAAATCCCCTTTAAACAAATAGATAATCCATTGGGTCCAGGAGTTCTGGATACACAGATTTCATGCAGGACCTCAAACAATCTCAAAACTGAAATCCTCTTTCGAGAGTTCCATTAATGGCAAATCTTCTGCCTCCATTTTTTTCTGAGCTACTAGATCAGCGTTATAGGCGCGAGTGTGGCCTGTTTTTTCTGCCCTGGGGCATTTTCTATTATCCTCACAACCATAACAGAGTTTAAATCATTAACCAGCGTAAGGAGCTCACCCCACCCGCAGGACGTCCAAGTTGCCCATTCTTTGCAGCCTGGGAAAAAACATGATCACCCTCAAAAGACGGCCAATTTATCAACCACGTCTCCGGTCATGCAATTATATTACATTACATTACAGCGCTGTGATAGCAAGTCTGGGCGCTACCAACAAATACCATAAATAAATACTTGTTTGCAACTTAACCGCCACTTCCCGGGAGGAGAGGAGAGCCCCCATACCCTCATGTATTCAAAAGAGAGCCAAATCAATGATACGCGTTTATCCTTAGGGTTTATGCTCCCATGTTTGGTTCCCAATCGTCGCATTTAGCGACCAGGACCAGTCATTTTGTTATTCTGAATGTGCAATTTCTTTTTTCAAGAGCAGGATTACAGACTGAGATGAATGGTCCTTTGCTAGACTTGACCCCCCAGTATTTTAGGGGACTCCCCCCTCATATTAACATCAAAACCATACTCTTGTTATCTCTCTTTTGCAGGATAGCATCCAAAATAAACCTTGAATCCAACAACTATAGCACGTTCAGTGCAAGTACGATCAACAAAATCAACACTCTGGGTGTCTGCCGTTGAGATTCCTGCCAAGCTAAGAATTTACGAAAAGAGATTCAGTATTGTTGATCGTCTCGGGTTACTGATTGATTCTCTGGGAGAACACTTTCTATAAACAATACGTAGGAACATCCCTTTGTGATAACAGCTGTCTTATTACTCATTTATTGCCGAAGGTTAACTGAGGCAGCATTCGCAACTTGGTTTTTTATGCCTTCCATTGATCTCGGCCCATGTGGTTTGTTTTCCCCGATAAGGCCTTATTATTAAGAGGACCTACTTTAGTCTTCATCAGTCTGTCAATTGTTCTTCTGCATTCTGGGATTAAAATGCTTAGATGGGGGGGGGGGGATGACTGATTATACCCATCTTTCTTCTCCCTCAGAGACCTCCTTTGGCCTGGGATCAGTAGATCCCATCCCACTCAGACCCACACTCAATGTATTCAAACTCTTATGGAGTGAGGGAACAAAAAGAGCAAGCTCCCCTTGTTTCACTGATGAGGTGCTTCTCCCCAGCCCTATACTTTCGCCTCCACTCACCATTGCACTTTTACCCATTCCCACCCCCGAGTAGATATCATCTCTACCTCTAACCACTTTCTTAAAAAAACATTTTGCCTTTACAAAATGTTACTGTTCTGGACGTGAATACCGGTAAAGGAGTATTTCTTACTTTCACCATTTCCCCCGGGCAACTTGTGATCAGGGTCGAGGGTGCGGTGGGCCCCAAAGAGGCCTTGCTCTTAACTTTGTCAATCATTGCTTACCTCATGCACCCTTCAATACTTACCATTTTGGATAGTAGAGATTCTAAAATAAGTTATTTTTAACCTCCACTTTTAAGCTCTCTTACAAAGATACCATAATACACAAAACCTGGTTAATATCTACCAGCGTTTCATCAGTGGGAGCTTTCCAACGAAAAGGAGTTCTGGGGGGTGCATAACTATGTATGCCTTAGTGATTCCAGGAAGGGGGGGGTCAGGGGCGGTGTGCCAACTGAGGAGTCCACTTCAATAATAGATTCCAATCCAATTTCTCTGTATGGGGCAATGAATTTAAAGTGCTTCCATCCATCACGGAACCTGCCCCCAGGAGGGATTGCACTGGGGAAACTCTGCCGTCTTATTTCCCTCGATCAAGCCGGGTCGGAGTTCATCCCGTTTGTGGTGTTTTTTTTTCTGAAAAATAAGAAGTAATTTTTCTACTAGATTTCGGTCGCATAGATGACACTTGCGACCCCCACCTTGTTGCCCTCTGTTATTAAATCATTCATAGCAGACCAACCTGTCACTCCTTCCCCCCTGCGGGATACTCATAACTAGCCCTGCGCTGCTTACTGGAGAGGGAGGGAATGGTAAGTTTATATCATTAAGCATCCGTGATGTCGGGCAAACTGTTTTTCCTGCTGCGTAAATCGTACATTTCTCGCCCAACTTAACAGGAGAGTGAATAAGGAGCTCAAAAAGGTACTTTAGGCCCACAATCACCCCCTACTTAATTTCAGACCATTTCAGATAGTGAGCTCACCGCAGAAAATGAATTGCAGTGTAAAGTTATTACCTCACCTACGGAATGCGGGAGTGCCTCCGCTTTAGCAACACGGCCACTCCCCGGCTTTAGGCCTCGTGCTACACACTTCCTGCCGGCAGATCCCAGAGGGGGATTGTAACCATAAAACAGCCCCTTGAGCAGGAAGATGCTGGATGCTTTCGGCCTCATGCAGCAAACCCGCCTCCAACAGGCTAAAAGAAAGAATCTCCCAACGCCTGCAACATGTAACGTGTATCATCAAGTCACACCACTGATCACTGCCGACTAGCTAGCTGGCCGCTTCCGACAATCTGGAAAAAACAGTTGCATTGCTGTGTTCTTACAAAAACAAATCAGATCACCAACACACGCACAAAGTGACAAGAAAATATATCCTGGGGTCTGCAGTGCATGGGTGGTTAAAACGTGCCAAGCAAGAGTTATTCAGCCAAGCTGCAACTGACGGGTCTATGTGTGTTTCTTGATCCTTTGACAAGCCAACCGCCATGGGTCAAAAATTCAAGTTGCAATCTACTAGCCAGCCATGAAAATATAATTGCCACCTCCCTTCTATACATACACACAGCACACGATTTCCTACTCGCCAAGTGTCAAATATCACACACTAGTGGCAAGTGCAAATTCTGCACCCTACAAACACCACTGGCTTACTCAGTTGCCCAAGACCGTACATGGTGTCCAATGGGATATCACTTCATACATTCATTAGTAAGCAAATATGGATGTGCATACAAAGGTTTTCATGTGATTCTGTTACGTTTGTCGAGTTCGCTCCAATCACAAACAGTAACTTTAGAGGCTGCCAAGTATCATACATTCTCAACACTTGTACCCTTATTACATAAAGCATTCATATGCCTTTGGAGTCAGCATCACTTGAGGGTCTATCCAAAACATGACCCCTAATGCCAATATAGAGTTGCATTAAATGTATTTAATGCAATTTGAGTGCAAAGAAACAAAGATATATACTCACTTCTCATATACAAGTTCCTCATCAGTGCAGAAATAGTGCGTATTTGTGGTGGTCTTTGGTTTGTGGGAGAAGATGGCAAAATATAGGCGATCTGCAAGACATTTAAAACAAGTACATTTTAACAAAAAAAATAAAATGCCAAGCAAAAAGAAAACCACATATGGAGGTGTTTAGAGTTCTTAACCATAAGAAACAAGACTCGAATTTTACAAATTGAATACAATTGTGATCTGTTTATAATTTGTCATTTTTAAAAGCCATATCAAATTCAACCAAAGAAAATAATGTACAGCAATATTATAATATTAGGCGAAGAGTGCAAGAACGTGGGTAACTGGGTAGCATAGGGTGCTGAACAGCCACATTCGAGTTTGTGGTCACCCTATGAGGATCCACATGGCAGATCCTCCTCAGTTAGCCATTTCCCTATTAAATACTGACCAACAGCTATGTTTGATCTCAGGTTCTATACTGGACATTAAATAAATACAAACGCAATGTAGTTGTTCATTTTTGTTGGTAAACAATCATGCCTGCTCATGGCTGCATTATCACCGTCATCATGGGAGATTGACCTTCAGTATCCTTAATAATGTTAGATCATACAAACATTTATGTCGCCCTCACAATTACGGCAGTCGAAAATGCAGACTTATTTTACCCCCCCTTACACCACATATAAATGTGGGGGGTATAGAATATAATAATATGGTAGAGTGCGGGGGTCTCCCCTGCATATATGTGTGTGTAAAGGGGTTAAAAAAAAGTCGGTATTTTCGGCCGTCGCAATAAATCACATAGATCCATGAAATCAAGTTGTGATCCGAACATGTAAAGCTGAAACTAGACGGCTGGAAGGTTTTGAATTAATCAACATCTTTTTGGGCAACCCTGCAAATCGCTTTTCAGCCTGCCTCCCCATTATAAATGGGGAAAGACCACATTCAAATCAAGACTTGATCCGACCACCAAAAGGCGCAGTCCAGTCTGAACTGCTAGAAAACATCCCATCGGCAGGAAACCAAAAACAGCACCAGACATGCATCAGCCATATTGGGCATTGTCAGCAAGATGTAGCTTGGGTCTCTAGATTCATTCATAACCTGCCACTCATCAACCTCCAGTTTTGCACTGTACGCCAGCATGCCACATGGTGCCAACCAATGATTTAGTGGCTTTACAGACCATTGCAATTTCTCTTTTGCTAAGTATGCAGGCTAAACAGATAAACTTAGAAATGTGTTACGATCAAGGATGCAGACTAATGGAGTGCATGATGTTTGGCATTGGCTTCTGAGGCATGTCCGTACTTTGCGCTAGGGGTCTACTTTCTTATATGCACAACTTGCAAAGAACTAACTGATTCCAAAGTTAATTTTGTTTATGTTTCGGGTCCGATTCTTTAATTAATGGTTTTGTTTTTTTTTGAAACGCCAATGTTGTTAAGACTGTTTCACAGTGCTTTGGGGAGAGGTTGGCCTAGAAAGTTTGAATCAAGTTCAATATGAGTGGAGTGTTTAGGACCAATTCAGATCAAAAGCGTGATGGAGCAGGAAAGCTCTACAGACAGTTGCATAATTTAAATTCAGTTAGGAGGTGAAAGGCTACGGGGAGAGGGTTACACAGCTTTAAGTATTTGGTGATTACAGTCCTTCCTCTGAAAACGTTTACATCTCAGGGGAAGAGAAACCACTGGTTTTGGAAAATCAACAATAGGCGTCTGCTCAGTCTTTATGGCACCATCTGGTTTTGCAGGTAGGCAAGTTCTGGAATGTCAAGACATTTTCCGCAGACTATGGTAATGGTGGTCTAAGTAGGCTTCTGATATCAGCAGGGAAGGTTTCCATAGATCCCAAATCTTGTAGTGGTAGCGGTGATAGATCAATGAAGGCCAAGACAGGAAGGAAAATGAAAGAATACAGGTTCACGTTTTATTACAGCAGAGCAGTTCAACAAGTCCAAATGTTCCAGTGCGATAAGGAAGCAGTTGGAGATGAATCTTGGGGAAAAGGAGTAGATTGGAGCTGTGTACAACTGTTTAAAATAAGACTTCAGCGGCATAAACATAATTTTCTGGACTATGTAAAGCAGTTTTAGGGGGGTAACTATTATTTTGATGAACCAAATTCATCAAATAAGGAAGAACAGCAGCTTTATTAATTTTGTCCCCGTCATGGTCTGCAAGTACTTTTCTACCAAGGGAGTTCCTTTATCAGTGTAGATCGTGATGCCCAATTACCAAGGTAGCTTCTATGAGAAAAGCCCCATAATGTCCCACAAGTTAGACTTGTCCCAGGGAACATTCTCTTCAGCTAAATCCACATCCTATTTGAATTTTTTACATCGGTCACTCACGGATGAAGGTTTTGGGCAGGGTGTCTTAGAAACATCATCATCTCATCGGCGTATAGAGCAATAAGGGTCATCTTAGTGTTTATTTGAATTTGTCTGCAAGTGTCTGCTTAATGAAAAAAAGTCTTATGGCGGCTCTATTGCCAATTAAATTGTGGCATAGGGCATCCCTGTCTTTTGCTAGGTGTCAAAGGAAGGTGGCGAGGCTCTGTTAGTCAGGATTAAAAGTAGAATAGCTTGACAGTTGAAAGACAGAGTCTAGACCAGCCCTCACAAACACAGCAAATATGAAGAGCCCATAGACTATTGATTCTTTTGGGCCATCGGGTCAATGTTGGGCATTAACAGAAATAATCCCTTTTTAATTTCAGTGGCTACACCCAGGACAATCGTAACTTGATCCTGCTTAATCAAAGGGCAGTAGCAGGTGCCAAGTCAGTACTGGAACGAATATTTTGTTGCCTGTGTTTCAGGGATTGTAGTGGGGGCAAAGGGAGGTAGCAAAGGCACCTCGGAGCAGGCACGTTAGGATTTCAGAGGAGCCCCTGCAGCCTCTTGGGTGGATGCCAATAAAATGGCAACCTGAGGTGACTTCATACATTCTAAGCAAGTATTGGGCTACAATTGTGAGGTCAGCCTTACAAACTTCATCTAAGAATCAATCTGTAACTTGTTTTTGGAAGAACCTAAGCTTGGATCTTCTCCAACCGATTTAAATCACAGATTTAGGAGCATTCATAGATATGCCAATTGTGAGGCTTTGAGTTGTTCTTGCAGGGATAGATCAACTGTAGACACAGATCCAAGGTAAACATTTCGATTGATGTGTGCTGCTCACCAATCCTTGCAGTGCACCTGTGATGATTTCTATGTGCAGAGGGAAAGTAGTGAGTTCAAAGTAGCCTATGACCTCTTGATCCAGAAAATCAATGTACGGAAACGGGAAAGCAGAACGCAGGGACGTCTTCTCCAACCGAGCTTTCTGAACAGTTTATCATGGACAGCTTTCTACCTGCTTCTTCCATTGATCTGTGGTGTGCTCAGTTTTCTGTATATATGGAGCCCACAACATTTTCAAATGCTCCAATTTCGATGCCCACCTTGAAGTTCAGATGCGAGTGGATGATGGTGTGCAGAAAGTGGTAGAGCATGGAATAGGTTGTGTATTATACGTATGATACAATTGGTTCTCTGTGAGCAGAACATGTACAAACAAGAGAGTCGCAGCAGTGCCCATTTCTCAGTACCACAATATTGAGGGCTACTTGATGTACAAGCGAGCACTTAAAATTATATAAACTACACATTTTCTTTTTAATTACACTCTTTAAAAACTCCCATACAAATAGGGAAAGAGTTTTTGGCAAGTGGCATTTTAGTTTTTGTAATTTGTTTCTGTCAAGAAGAAATTAGAGTTTGGGGTGGGTTTCATATTTATTTGGCAAACACAAATATACAGATGTTAATCTATATGCTTTCCGATCAACCATTCTTAGAGCTGGTGTTGGTTTCCCAAATCTATGCAATCAGATTATCCCTCAATTCACCTAGATTAGAAGTGGTCATGCAATTAAGCAAAACTCTCAAGGGAGAGGGGATAAACAAAAGAATGCAGGGCGACATAGCGTTAATTGCAGCGTACGTGGGTGGACTCTATGCGAGGGCTTAGGGCCGTTACCAACAGAAGGCACCCACAAATACGGCAATTAACAACCATTAGCACCCTGGCATATTCTGTGAGGGCAAAAAGCATTGGTTGTCGCAAAAGAAAGGGGTGTTCCCTCTGAAAGGAAACAGATTGTTTGAAGATGGCCACAATGCAAGAGCGAGGATGGCTCAAGAACAAATCCCTTCTCCTTTTCCACAGAGTCAGGAGGCAGCCCTGAAGGTGAGGAAGAAATCTGTGCCTGGGAGCTGTGGTCAATCAGTTGAGAGCCAGGTGTGTGCAGCAGTGAGAGATAGGCAACTACGAGAGGTAGACGGCAGCAGGCAATAGGTGCAGGGAGACAGAGGCCAATTTGCAGTGGAGCAGCATAGAGCTTCTGAGGGAAGGCATGCGTTCACCGTGAAAGTAGGTTCACCATTGCTGGAAGCCAATTGGTTGGTTAGCCAGCGCTGGATACTATTACTTTAAATACAAAAAAAAAATATCCACTCAGGCGTGTCCAATATACTTCATAGCTCAGAGACTGTGTAAGAATTTATGTGCAGTTACAGGAAAGTAAGTGGTGTAAGGGTGCAGAAGTAAGACTCTGACACAGAGGCATCATTGTGTTTGCTGTGACCTTTTCTTCAAGAGCAAAAAGGAAAAGAAAACCTTACTTTGCCCTAACTCTTAAGAGGGGTTTCCCTGCCTCAACTAAATATCGCGTCAGAATGCCAAAGGGAAAATTCCCAATGTTCGGTGTCAAAATCCTAATGCTGTCCCTTAAACACTAAGCTAACTAAATCAACAGGAGAGGTCTTCTTGGTCCAGAGGAATGACTCCCTTCCCGTGGGCAAAAGGCAGTTCTGGTCTTGGTAAGAAATGTGATTGGGTCCTTGAGTTCCCAAACCGTGGTTGGCAACCCTGGCTTCCTCTAGCCAGAGCCTTCACTGAAGAACAGCCTGGATGCTCTTCCCAAGCTGTAGTGGGTCCCTGACCCATGGGTGCAGACCCAGTTCCCTCTCTCACCAAGTACTATGGCAAAGAAGAGTGCCTGGATGTCTTTCCAAGCTGTAGTGGGTCCTTGAGCATTGGTTGCAGACCTGGTTCCCCCTCACCTGCGACGAAGAAGAGCTTCTTGGATGTGATTTCCAAGCTGTATTGGGTCATGCCAACTTGGTTCACTAACCTGCCAAGTACTGTGTGGACTTTCCTCTACCATCCAGTTCTCTTTGTGGGTGCGAGTCTCAGAACCGCAGTACCGGCTTTAGTTTTCCCTTCTGTAGGCTCGGTTTACTCTCCTGTCAAGCCTTAGTATAAGTCCATGTACGTTCTCGCTTTCGTCCCACTGTGTTAGGGTCCCAGACCCTCTTTTCCCAGCCTTGCAACCACCTCCTTGAGTTTTCAGAACCCTTTCGGTTACCAGTGTACCATTTGGTATGGCTTGCACGATCGCTGGATACCTCGAGGCAGATTGGATCGTTCATGGCACTCCAGTAGCTTTCTAGAGCTTCCTTTTCCCTGTGGCAGCTCCGAAGGCTTCTTTCCTTCAGGGAGAGTGTTTCTACACTCTTGCGGTCCCTAGATCTCTGGGGCATCTGGAGTTTTGGGCCACGTGGTCCCCACGTCCTGGACCGGCTCCCGACCCTCTATCCTTCCTCTAGGTATCCCAGTCAGAACACGCCTGCAAATCTGACTTGTTCTGGCTCTTGCGGTTCCTCCGGGGAGGGCTTGACGCCTTGTCAAGTCCTTCTTTGGTTTTTATCCTGTTTCACCCCATCAGTGTTTGTGAACCACCGACTGTTGAAAGTGGTTCCAATGGTTACTGTGTATGTCTCTGCATTCCCGCCTTGTCTCAGTACTAAGCAAGTGTTGATGTAGCAACTTCCTAAGACATCTACTCATCTCATTACTTTCTATTTGGTCTTCCATAGAAAAGGACAGAGTATGAGGGTGGTTTGAAGAGGAAGGAGGTGAAGGTAAGGGGTGCCAGGGTCATGTGCTTGGTGGGGGTACTGCGTTCTCCAGACATGGTCGTCACTGGTCCCAAAGGGGATGTCCCTCCCATGAGATCCAACCACTGAGTAGCATCCCCAGGGAGACCATCGGGTAGCAGCCTCACCACCCTGGCCTCTGGGAGGAGGCTCCCCCTTTCGGAAGCAGAGACGACATGGGATTTGTAACAGTGGTGTTAAGCAAATCCGAAGTCTATAAGCGGAAGGAACTTAGCTGCAACTCTTACAGGTAGAGTCAATTACAGGACCCAAAGTCAACCAGGGTCTTGTATTAACAAGTTTATCAAATGGACTCCTGCAGAAAACTAAGACCCTGTATCTGCTCAACAACAGGTTTATCACATTTTTAAAAAAAAGAGCACCTAAAGTACAACAGGTCGGACTGGCTGAGAAGAACATTGGTCTGACTGTGTGGTCTCCCAATGCGATGTATAGTTATGTTATTGGGATTTATGCCTCAGGCTGCTGTCAATTGCAGGAGTTCAAGTTGCTATGGCAAATCTAAAAGATGGGAGCGGGTTAGCGGGGAGAGAGGGAAACTGCAAGATAGCTTTGTTGATGCATGCAGTTCCAAGGTACCTGGGTAATGCGTGGGTATCTATTTCTAGGTAGTGTGCATGGATATATATGTCCAGATAAGAGCCTTGTGAGCCTTGTGTGCACATGGTATGTACGATTGTTGTACAGGTATAAAGTTGTTAGATCTCTGTAGGGACACATCCTAAAAAGCTGTGTGCAGTTGGGCATCAACACGACGGGTCTGCGTACAATGTGTTTGGCCGTTAAAAGGAGTGTTCGTGTTGGGGCAAACAACTCAAAATGTGGGCAAACAATCTAGATGCGAAGGAGCAAAATACAGTGGAGCAACAATTAAAGTAGAGCAAACAATTCCCACAGTGCTAAGGTGCAAAATAGAGTGGGGCCACAATTAAAGCAGGGAAAACAATCCATACAATAGGACAAAATAATTCAGTGTGGCAAACATTTTATTAGGGCAAAATATACCACACACTGCATCCAGTGGCCGCCCGGAGCACTAAAAGCAGTTCATCACGAAAGAAAAAGCAGGAGCCAACAGGGGCATTCCTGTCTCATTCCTACACCACGGTCCCAGGCAACCTGCCTTCCATGTACGATAGGTATCTGTTTAACTCCCTCCATAAATGCCTCCACCAGTGGCATCCTCTACCAAAAGAAAACAGATGGTTAAAGAACAGTCCAGAATCCAGAAGGTACAGAAAATAAATACACATTTCGCAATACACTTTGTATGGTTGATGGTGTGCCACCCAATCCAAATATCGAACCTCCTCCATTTGCTGAGGTTACATGATAGCGTAAGATGCCTGTGAGCCTCATTTGTTAAGGACTTCAATCAGGCGACACACATCTTGGTCTCGGCCTACTATGCAGCGCACATCTTTTTATATTATATAGATTCAATATTGAGATGGTACACCACTCCTATCACAACCCCTTTTCAAATACCCCGGGTCACAATGGAACATAAACCAGGCAGGTTGGCAAAATACAATATTTATTTATTTTAAAATTCAAAAGAAATAATACACTTTTTAATATGGGGCAGCAATCACCAATGGGGTGATAACTACAATGGGAAGGTGAGCAATGCACAGGGTTTAACCTTCTAGTGGAACATAGACGCAGCACAGCGGAATAGGAGCACTTTTTGATTTAGGAAAGAGAGCACCAAAATTAGAAATTCCCCCTGCAATGTTCCCTCAACCCACAAATAATCAATTGAGTGGATAAACAGAAGCAGCAGGTAATCAGGAATAAGAAACAAATGGAATCCAAATCTGACCTCCCCCCACCCAAATAAGAGAAAAACTGATTTTAAACCCCTAGCAATGTTATCAAATGACACTCGGAAATGTACAAATAATGAATGTGTGTTAAAAACCTTGAAGCAAATATAATTCCTCACTACAATGCAAAGACACTAACAATCACAAAGAATGCATTACCAAAAGCAAACAGTTTGAAAATGAGTGGAAAGTTTAAAACAGATTGCAGCAAAATGACATTGGAAATTTAGCAATTTTTTTTCAATTCCCGCCTGAAATTACCCAAACGGTCTTTATTTAAAAAGGGTGAAATACACTGATTTGAAGTGCTGAGGGAAAGCGGTATATCCCAGGGATATTCCAGAAGCGAAACTAGGTCTCTAGCTGGTAAACTGGAGGAGCTATGGACCACAAAGAATTATATGAACGACAGAATGTGGTGAAAAGGAAATTCTTCCAAATGGACTGGGCGAATATCATAGAGGTCAATGCTAAATACAAATCTTATATTGATCACTATTATTTTTTTCATAAACAATCACCTAGAATAAATTACTTATTGATCTTTCCTTGTCCTAAAGCAAGATATTTGTACTTGAGATTTAACCTAAATCTTATACATACACATACGGGAGAAAAAGAAGCCTCTAATCTTGGAAAAGGAATGCGTTGTAGATTTTGTCTTAACAAAGATAGTCCTGAGTCGCTCACACATCTGGTTATATATTGCAGTCAATTTGAGAACATTAGAAGCTATCACTTGGGTAAATTCTATAACAGTGATTTGGCTTTATCGAGAGAGAGGTTATGGTCCCAATGCATGTGGGGGAAATCACAGATGACGATACTGGCACTAATACGATTCCTTGTTGTTCTGGAGGAAAAACTAAAGTGTAATTATATCAGTGTATAAGGTTTACAAGAAAAATGAAATTAAATCACTAACTAATTCATGATGATTAATTTTATGCGATCTGCAGCTTTAACTGATTTGAAATTGTTTGTAGAATATGATGTTCATTTTTTACAACATTTTTATGAGTTTTAAAGATAAATATATATGTTTATACTGATGATTAAAGAATGGAACAAATATTTGTAAAGGTGCATTGTACCAAAAACAAATTAAATACAACATTTTTTTAAAAACTGGAGGAGCTATACAAGTTATAAAAGGTGAGTAAAATGAAGCTGCAAAATAGGAAAGGAAATCAGTTGTGACAAGAACAGTTTTACTTTAAACTAGAGTACTCAGGCTAGCCCACCAAAGAGGGACACAGTAAGTTCCAGGGTTGATATGTGATTTCAACCCTGTCACCCTGGCGGAAACCAGTCCGATCACTCGAAATAGGACTAATGGTTTACGATTACACAAGACAAAATTACTAAAGAGATGGCGCTAGCACTAGAAACCAAGGGCATGGTTGCAAGAATGATTCTGACAGTTTTAACAAGTTAGCAGGGTAGGGATACGATGACTTAGAGAGTGAGATAAGGCCAAAAGGCTAGACAAGGTATACTATGGGGTGGTGATTGATACTCTCAGTCCACTTTTTAGTTTTGGGATTTTTGGACCGTCAACGGTTCTGGTCACTAGACGGCAGCGCACCTGGCAAACAGCTGGGTAGTTCTTTTCAACGGATGGCATGGGACTGGAATGGCAATTCTGGTCACTGGATACTAAAGGTCAGCTGGATGGCAGCGGGCATGCGGTTAAGGGGCAGCAAGCCAGGCTGGTTCAGGATGTTTCAAAAAAATAAATAAATTTAAAAAAAAAACCCACAGCTTTCCCCTTTTTAATGGGAGATTAGCGGGTTTTCAGAATTGAGGCCTTGCTGGGAATAGGATCATCACTGCTTGGGTTTTGCAGTGGGCTATGGAGTAGGGTCAGCAATGCTTTGGCCTTTTAGTTGGAATCTGGATGATGAATGGAACAGGACGCCGGCGCAGGAAAATCAGGAAGAGGTTGTCTGGAGTCTTGTCAGGGACTCTTTATATAGAACATGGTGACATCATAGACTATATGGCGGGGCCGGCTTAGCTAAGCCAGCCTCTTAACGACTGGATTGGACAATCAATGTCGGTTGCCTCCCCTGGGATGTGACTCAGTTCAGGAGGTTGCATTTTATGGATGTAAAAAGACTTCCCACAGACCTTTTTGCCAAACATCTGTCATACCAGAATTTACACATTTGTACAGTTGTGACCTTAATAAATGACATAATCAGGTTACATATTTTATGTAGAGCACAGCTGTCCAATCCTGCAATCTGTGAGACATTTTGTCATTTTATACTTTTTTGGTCATTTTCAATGGGATTTCTATTACTCAAAATTCTATAACTTTATACATGGGTGTGGATGATCATAAGGGACGTATGTACAAAACTTTGCACTTACAACATGGATGCTTTTCTTGTAATCCACAATACTTTGCCATTTCTGTCCCCAAAGTGTCCGTGAATTCTACAATGTCTTCAATGAAAGCCCATAAAAATCATTTCCAAACTATAACAGGTTCACATTTTTACTAATTCTTGCTGCAGAGATACAAAGTCTTTAAAGTTTATTTATAAAATAGTCTTTGGAAGCAAATGGCCGTCCTTTGTCACGGGACCATTTTTTTTCTTTCTTCAGCTGCCACCAACTGTCACTTCAGCACTGTGTGGGGTGGGAGTTCCCAGTTTGATTAAAGGTTTTATGGCCCCCTCCACTTCACAGGTTAGTGTCCCAGGACTTCTATTGTCCCAGCCTGGAGCACAGACGAATGTCTGACGAGCGTGTGAACTTTTTGTCTTGAGCCATTCAACCTTTTTTAAAGCTAGCAATTATCACTTTCGTGTCCTGCAAGTTTATGGTGTGGCTCCCTTCCTAGGGGGAAGCTTTTACTCTGCCAGACGGAATAACCTGTTTTTGACAGCTTGCAAATCCAGCCAAGGCGGTTTAAAACCTTTATTTTCTGATATTTGGTCCTGAATTAAAACAAACTTGTGGAATAAATAGCCCATGTATGTATTTTCACCAGCCACAAAGCCCCTTCACATTGCTATATAATGGCAGGCTTTCCTTCAACAGATGTGGTGAAAACTGTTAGCATTTTCTTTCAAATTCGATTTTGCCATCTGACTTCCCAATATTGCCTTGCACCCATAGTTATTTTCTTCTAGGCAGTAGTTTATTTGAAGCACAGATGCATTGAAACCGACATGGCTCAGATAGCTGGAGTCTTTTTTTGAACTACTGAGCTTTGATACATTTGTAAAGAAATAAACGCGTTATGCAAGTAAAAGTGAAGCTCCTTGTTGATTTCTCTCAGAGTTGGGTTGACATGGCCTGTCATTCAGAAATCATGCCTGGTTTTGCTGAGGCACAATGAGATACTTGGCATGGCAAGGTCTTATTAATCACAGTGATTTAAGGAAGAACAGATGGAAATAGCGTCAGCAGCATTATTTTAAAGGTTAAAGGGTTCCTTTATAATGGAGATCTTGGGCTTTCAGCAAAGCAGTGCTGCCTTTTCACTCCATTTCTTTTGAACAGGTAAGAACACACTGGCACGCTCCCTTAGTTTGTTCCCTTGTTCCATCCTGCCCAATGTATGCTTGGCAAGAAGGTACAGCCATTTTTTTGTTACTGCAAAACGCAGTTTTGAGGCCATGGCGCTCACAAATGCTGTCCCTGCGCAAATGCAGCTTGGTGATGTAGGGAACTACTGTTGAGTGGGTCAATATATCCCACACCTTGAGGATCCTTGATGCAGTTGCAAAGGTCTGAATTACCTGACCTAAGGAGCCATACTGCCAAGCACATAGTATGTGGGCCTGGATTTCCCATCAACTGTCCAATCCTACGAGTAGGTTGTGTGAAATCCGATGGGGGCAACACCAACAAACTGGGTTTTGGGGGAACCACACCCCCCCCATGCCCAAGCAGGGTAATCAACATCTTAAAGATTTGGCCATTGTTGCAGATAGCATCTTACATTCAGGACTACTCTGGCATCTTCCAAAGAGGAGACAAGTGGACTCACGGGCAGGTATGGTGAGCAGTTTCCAAGAGCAGCAAGCCATTATTACTCTGGTCCAAAGGAAGTGGTTCCAAGGGTCGGTGCTGAAACACACCTGCTCTAGAGACACGGAGGAGGAGATGAAGTGCTGCTGAAGCTGGAGTTTTGTGCAAACTGCCTGGTGAAGGAAAGGACAGGTCTCGGACACATTAGGGTTGCCACTGCCCTAAATGACCTGTATTCCCGCCTTACTTTAACCAGACAGAGAACAAGCAGTTCCTGCCAAGTCAGAGAAATTGAGCACCTGGCGAGGCCTCACAGTGGTAGGTCTGTTACAGACAGAAGCAGAATACAGCTGGACACAAGTATGTTGGAAGGTTCTAGGTTCAGGCAGGGCCTCTTTACATCCAGTATTTAGTTTGCTGTCTTCTTCCATACTCTGACTCATCACAAGGTTCCTCAAAGTAACGTAGCAGGTCTTTCATATTGTTATTTGAGTCTGGTGCGGTGCAATGTTTATTTAATCTAAATTAAACAGTTTACTACATAAAATGTATTGCACATTACTTTTTCATTCCCATGTATGGTGAATCTGACAAAACTATCTTTTAAGCAAGCGTTCAAGTAAAATGGTGTTCCTTTTTGTGCTGCCATTTTACCTAAATAAGCCATACATTGCATTTTAATATGTACGAGAAAGAAACAACTTAAGGTAATATGCACTGTATTTTAAACATGTTGAATTACATGTGTAGCTAGGCCTACATTACTAAATATTGATTACATAAAATTACACCATATCATTGTTTTCTTTGTACAATGTGTGAAAAATGGTCCCATGCAGTTGAAATGCAGTCTGTGCATATTCAACTTAATTCCCAAGACAAAGTGTTCAGATGTTGGTTGTCTGGTAGAACAAATCCCATCATTAATCAGTAACTAATCCATTAGCTTAGATGTGTGTATTCAGAGCATATGTTGAATTTAAATACGAAAACAGGGCCTTTTGGATTCCAGAAAACCCAGTTTTTAGAGTTCGACAGTTTATGAGGGGCGATTGTTTAATAGGTTCTGGGTCCGTTTCTTAGTGAGACGATGCATCAAAAGACCAGATTGCCAGGCAGTCTTGGACCCGGTGACCTCAGGTAAAGCCATAACTCATTAGCCAGTGTGTTGTCTGCTTCGTGGCCTTGGATCTCAAGTACCTAGTGCAGCATCAAAGTAAATGATTAATTCCCATGGAAATAATACATGCACAGCCAATTTAAACACAAAGTAAAGAAATGATTTAACTGGCACCAAAATGTAATCACATTATCAGGCAGAACTCTGGAATGCTTGCTGGAGTTAAAAGACCTTGGTGAGTACAATTCATCTGATACAGTCAAAATCGTATGCATGACAACCATTACATGGTCTACACTAGGGGTATCATATAAATGAAATTACTTCAAGTTAGCTGTCCTTCCTTGTCACAGTTTTTGATACGGTAAGTTTTAGGGCGATCACAACAGGGTGAGGATGAACACCCCAGATGGAACTGGTATCGCA
Source organism: Ambystoma mexicanum (assembly GCF_040938575.1). NCBI lineage: Eukaryota > Metazoa > Chordata > Amphibia > Caudata > Ambystomatidae > Ambystoma > Ambystoma mexicanum. The sequence continues at coordinate 1,087,548,608 of NC_090935.1, read as the reverse complement.
TGCATGGTAAACCACGAATCAATATTGATGCAAGTAACGACTCTGTCACTTTATCATTTGATAGGGGCATGTTCCTCGTGTCCAGGTAATATTACTGCATGAAATTTGTCCTGGTAGTATGCAACTGTAACTGAGAAGAGATTTATGTATGGGGTAGAAATTCAAGACTACTTGTGCCCAATACTCAATCTTGTGTGTATATATACCTCCACATCCTTTCTGACAATGACCGACCTATGGTATGTAATAACCAATGTTGTATCTATATGACTAATATTAATGTTTTGGTTATGATATTCAATGCAGATGTTTATGTTGACAGAGTAATATCTGACTCAAACTGTATTGTGATATTAACAGCCTTGAGAACGACCAACTGGTCGAAACGCGTCGGTTGTGGATTTATTGGACATAATACAAAATCCAGATGTCCGTTTCCAAAGTCTGGTTTATTTGTTAAGACTTTAGAATTGGAGTCAGCGTATTATAATAGGGTATTCATGCAGATTAACAACACATTTCTATGTATGATTCCCTTGAGAGGCACAGGGGGGGGCCTCTGTTGTTGTTACTGCAGCAGTGGACATACGACGACATGCTTAAGCTAGCGCACCATTACCCGTTACACCTCCAATTTCCATGTTTTCCAAAACAGATCTGAATTCAGCGAAATGTTCCCCAGACACTAGCATGATGCATTAATCTGTGAAAATTATTAATTACATATTTCAATGACTTTACCTGTTACTGGAACATGAGAGGTCTACGGATTCAGGATTTTCTTGCAATTTCGCAAATATAGGCTTCAATAATGGCACAGTTCAATAACAAATTATAAGGAAAAATAGATTTTGGTCCAATTTGATCATAACGCCAGATGGAAGGAGAAAGTATTTAAGTCCAAACACACAGGAAATAAGGAGATGTCTTGGGAAATATGCAGATGATGTGAGCATGTCTCACGGGACAAGTGCAGAATGGGGGTCCAAACTTGAAATAGCTGATGGAAATCCCCCCAAAAAAGGCCTTTTCCAGAGGGAGTCTGATGCAGAAGCCTTACCCAAAACCGAAACACATTTCCCTGGAGGGATTTTGAAAGCAGGGGACAGACTGGGGGTGGAGCTGTTAATGTTCACACCTGTCCTGTGACAAACCAAATGTGAGTGCAATAAACCCCTGTGCATGCAGATATTTATCCCAAATTTAATTAATGCCCAGATAGCAATTTTACATTTTGGCAGGAATACTTTATCACCTATACCACCGAATAGGGACTAGGCTGGAAGGGACACTTTGTGGAAGAATATTTAAAACAGTATGCCCCAGAATGTATGATTTTGCACAGCATATAATATTCTCTGAAAGGAGCCAAATAAATGAATTACAGAGTTTTCACTGGGGCAATGTATGCCTGGATTTGTGACATGGTGTACAACTTGTTTCACAAATTTGCAGGAATTGTTAAGTGAAGCCATAGTCTACATAAAAAATAAATCCAGAGTAGAGCTATACTCCTTAAGGTGGAATAGGAATGAGTTTGTCCACTTTAGTCCCAAGAAAATCATGTCAAATTAAATACCAATGTCATTTCCCAAATCTCATTACGCAGAAAAAGGACGCTTGGCTTAAGTGGACCCGTAATGCCAAATGCAATGAAGTGCGGATTCCTTTGCTACTCAGATGTATACTCTAAGACCCTTTAAATAAATCAAGATCGTGTTCTCCAAAATAAAAGCTTCCATCCTGAACCCAAGCCTGTAAACAAAATAGGAGAACACCCCATACCCTGCATGTACCCAAAAGCTAGAGTCAAATTTCCACTAGAGCAGGTATTGAAATAGCTGGGAGCTATTTGTCCCCTGCTTCTAGCTTAGGAGAGCCTGGTTAGCTTGAAACCAACAGGTAGCAGGAGCTACATCTGGCTGAGAGGGCCAACTGGTGCCATACAAACGTGCATATGTGACACAGTCTTTGAATATTTGGGAATGCTAATAAAGAACAATTAGGACACATTCAGTACACTTTTAAACACAATCTGTACAAAGTTAAAAGGTGCCTCTTATGTGGAAGTTACATTTGCGATGCACTGGTTGTTCGCCCCTGTTCCCCAACAGTAGCTCTTAACAACTGGGTTATGCCTGACACCCGGGAACTGTTTTTTGGCTCCTGTAGCTGAATCTCAGACCCTGTATAATAAAAAGGTTTTATGTGAACCCTATGTTTGTATCCGATGGCCATACGTGTTGTTGATGTAAGAGAAAAGTGAAATGTATATATTACATTTCTGATGAGAATATTGAAATGTGACAATTACTAGTAGTGATAATTTGAATGTCCATATCAAAGAAGGTTGTATATTTAGTCTAGAATTCAGACTTCCTTTACACAAATGGGTGTTTGTGTGTATTGTGAATGTAATTATTAGCAAGATGGACACATTTTCTTCTGTAGACAAGCTGCCTGTATTTGTATGGAATATTGTAGGTGACTTCCCCAGCATCCAAAGTTATGGAACCACCTTTAATTATTTTGATGTACGATTTTATTTTTGGGTGGGATTGTCATGGCAAAGACTGTTAGATCAGCATATATTTCTCCATACAACGAATCTTCAAATTGATATATTTCATAAAGTCACCCACACACCCAATCCCAGGAGGGCACCTTTTCAAACACTGTGGGAACTGCGCAACAAGTTGAGGGTGCATCACATCAGCCTCTACTGGCATCATCCGGGGCTCGCCTTCATTTGTGAACTTCAAATTCACTCACAGAAAAGTATGTAGTTGCTGAGATATACAACGTTCCTCCATCCCTCCAGAGCAGAACACTCATGTGGTATTCAGTCTGCACTTCAATAGGACGACAAAAAGGCTGCCACCAGAAAGTGGAGCGCACACACACACACACACACAACTGGCTGTGCAAAGGGCACATTCAGAAGGAGTGTCCCTAATGATGCCTTAGAAGTCGTGCCCCCTGTGGGATTTCTTGACCCACTTTTGCTCTACCATGCGGCATCCCTGTGTTCTGATGGTGCCAGAAATATCAAAATGGTCGCAAAACCCTTGTGGGCGCAAAAACCTTTGAAAATCACACTGTGCAACACAAAAAGATGGCTGCTCAATCTACCATGCATGTTGTCAGTAGTGGAACAGAGATCTCACTCCTGAAACATGTCACTGGGCTTCACAACAAGTAAAAATGGAGCACAGAGGGAAAAGCGGTGCTTTGCTGAAAGAAATCCAAAATCTTGCCTTTAAATCGTTTTGCTTGGTTGCTGTAACTGCAGAATGCCGGTACAAAACACCCTCAAACATCCAATATTCTTGCTGGGTGCTACAATTCACTTAGTCCAAGAAATCATTGTGAACTTATGTCCTGGCAAGCTGAATTTGTCATAAAAACATCCACAGAAAAAGTTGCCTGCCTGTGGAATCTGTCAAAATCTGGGTGCAGTACCCTCGGCCGCCTGAATGACAGCCGTCAGAAGCCTGCATGATAGAATTCAAACTTGTACAACTGAAATCAAATGGTTGAAAACTAAGTGGTCTGTTACTGAGAGTAACCTAGGTTGTAACTGTTTAATCCCATGGTTTAGAATCTGGAATCAGTGTTTTAGCTGCTCGTTTGAAATTACAAGTTGTTTTAAGCAAAGGAAGAATGCAACAGAACAACATTTGAATTTAAGCTTGACTAAAAGCAACCAAACCAGTAGAACAGCTTCCCCCACAGAGGCCATGCCTCTGCCTTCTGCTTTCCTCCACCAGGAAATCACACCTAAGTAATGACTATAGGGTGGGAGGAGAATTTGGTCTGCAGGGGAAGGGGACGATTGACATCCTCTAGCCACAGAACTGCCAAGTGTGAAGGGTCGTAAAATGGCCTGGGCCCAGGGGGAACTGGGAGGAAACTGCTTCTGAATTGTAGCGAGATAGAAGGAGGTGGAGACAAACAACCAGTTGTTGCTTAAGAAGGACCAAAGACCCATTTTAAAAAGACTGATAACTTACTGCATACAATTGTCAAAAACACAAAAATAACAGCATTGTTAATGTAAATATTGGCTGCACATTTTAAAAGGCGCCGGAACTCCGACACATTCTGGGAGGAAACGGCGGAAAATGTGATATTACACAAAATGTATTTTTGATAGAAGCATGAAACTTCATACACTCATGCCTATGTTCGATGCGCACATTTGTAGAAATTTGCTTCGAAATTGGACATTGTGATCCGGATAAAAAGGGCAAAATTCTGTAAAAAAAAGATCTTACCGCGACAGGGTTTGGAGGAGTATCTGCTACACAAAATATGTAAACCGTATATATGATTGTTATAGAGATTGCACACGTGGAAATATGTATTGTATCAAAAGTAGATTTTGTGTTCAAGTGGATAGGGGTTGACTCTAGGCCCCGTAAACCCACATCATAAAGATGACACACCGTTTTTCTCCTCCTATAAAGGCAGAGAGGAGACCTTCACCAATCCCTGGCAAAGGGGCGAGCTTAGGATAAACGAGCACACACACCCCTTTATCATAAGCATAAATAGAGACAGTTCAGCACTCAGAAAAGACAGACAGATTCACCCACTAACCGATTGCTGGCGGAGCACCCTGCAGCAGAACCATCCATCTTCCTTGCTCCAGACTCCAAAAACTTGAAAAGCAGAAAGGCCCATTGCATAGCTGAACCATTCTCAGATAGGCCTTAAAATTCCAGAACCAGAACCCCAGAAACCTAAGGGGAAATAGATAGCCGGGCTGTGCTGCTTGCCTGCTAAAAGAATTATCATCAGAACCAAGAGACCCAATCCAGTCCTGTGCCGAGCAATGACCAGAGCCATTTCAGACCTGATCTAGTCCTGTGCCGTGCTGTGAACAGACCCAGTCCAGTCCGGTGTGCCCAGCAGTTTGTCCTGACCAGAACCCCCGGCGGTTCCGTTCAAAACATATCTAGTGAATATCTATAGAATAGAACTGTGTCACTAGCATATGTACCTTGCTTAGTCAATCCCTATCTTAAATCTTATCTTGTCTTGTCTTCAGAACCTGCATTGTTAGAAATCTTTTTTTAGTTGCCTGAACCCTCTAGCCTATCCCTTCTATCTTTCCTCCTGTGATAGTATTGTTAAAACAATCTTTGTGCTGATATATTTCATCTGAAGAAGGCGAGCTCCTCAGTAGGCAGTCGCCCTGATCCAGTGGCTGTGCTTCTGTGTGGTATTTGTTTCTTCATAGTCATCCTCTAGTGTAAGAAATCCATTTTGTCATTTTAAAGCGCATTCCTGCTTCCCATTCTTTAATTCGCATCTAAATTGCATCCCAAATCCATATAGTTCTCCCGTAATCGCGATTAGCGTGCACTGAAAAGTTTGCCGCGAATTTCGTTTTAGGGAAATTCTGACACGTGTAAAACAGCTTTTGATTGCTTCCGACCTTAATTTTAAGATTTCACATTGCTTCTTAGTATCAAATCATTGCTAGTATTTGTGTACAACTAGCCAAAGCGGCTCCCATAAGAATGTAAACAATTTCAGCAATTTAAACCATATTTAGTGTTTTTGCACATTCCATTCTCGGATAACTTAAAAGCATTTTGACAGCATGCCAATCGATTCTGTGTTTCTCTTGTGTTGCTGGGTGGGGGGGGAATTGGGATTGATATTTTGTTTGAATTCTACCATTCCTGAAACCTGTTCTCTCCTCATATCTCTTTACATCGCCTATTGGGGGGGGTTGAGTGGTGTGCAGGGGGGAACTAGTAACCACACTGCTATTGGATCTGAACACACACACAAATGTATTAAATCTGTGCTGAATCTTTTTGCTCACTATTGCTCCTTGTGCATTAAAGAGATTGTTTAGTGTTACATCACCCCATTGGTGATTACTGTATACCCATTAAACATAGTGTGATTATATTGTGAATACATAAATAAATATTTTAACTTTGCAAACCAGCCTGATTCCTGGTTCAGTGTGACCGGGGGGGGTTACAAGAGAGGGGCGTGATATGAGTGGTACATCGTTCAGAATAAAAGAACTTTTAGACACAAATAAATAAGTATTTCAGTTGCGCATTAGACGCTAGGCATTGACTTAGGTAAAGTGTGGGGGTTTGAAATCACTTACAGATTGGGGGCTCGTCCGGGATCCTCAATTAGACATATCACTTGTGACAGTCTAACACAGCGTGCTAACTGACTGGGTAGATACACCGCCTTGGGCTAAGGCACTGTGCTACACTGTAAAAACACCCTTCAATAGAAACACTCAAAGGATTTTGGCCTGTTTTGCAAAGGTAAAAGTAACCCTGAGATAAGTCAGAAGGAAATTAATATTTCCGGAATGGCGACCCCAGTGGAAATTAATATGGCAAAAGAACGCCTACTGCAGAAATTGTTTGTTTGTCAGGGGTGAATGGGATGAGCATGATGAGAATGTTTGGCTGCAGGAAATCAAACAACAAATCACTGCCATAGAATTAGATACATGACAGGACGAGGGCACTTAGTGAGCTGTATATGGCCCCAAGGGTAAAAGAAGAGCAATGTAAAATTGCCAAAATAGCAGCATACCTGTACCTCCACATTGGAGTAAGACAGGAAAAATATGCTGAAAACCTAGATCTGGCAAAAAGGCAAGAACAATCACTAGAGATAACCCAAACTGATCTGGACTCTGCAGAGCAAAGGCTACAAAAGAGCCAAGATTCAGAGAGTGAAACCAGACAGTACCTGACAAAAGGAAGATCTGGATGATCTGCAGCAAAAGAAGGTAGAGCAGGATACCAAATTACTAACACTGCAAAAAGAGTGCCAAGAAAGGTTGGATTATGAACTACAGAGCCAACAAAAGCTGGAGCAGCAATTGAACTATAATAGAGTCTGTGCAGATCAGATAGTCACCCTGCAAAACCACCTAGAATCCTTATAAGAGGAAAATAATAAATTAATTCTCAAAGACCTTGAATCCCAAACAGAATTTGATGAAGAGCGCCAGAAAGCTGGTACATTCAAAAAACAAAGGGACGACCTGGTTGCACAGAGGGGCACTCTAATTCAGGAAAGGGACACCTCAGGCCAGGAAGTCAGTTATTTAAAAACCAAGATGGAAGAAAAATCACCTGGCCCTTCAGGGACTAGGTGGGCTCAAAATGGGCTACGAAAAACTGTTAGAGCACACCAGGAGGGTGGAAGATGCTCTAGCAAAACATGATCAGGCTAGGGAGGATCAGACTCAGGAGGTGACCATCCTGCAACACAAATTGGCCCAATACTCCAAAATTAGGCAGGAAGCACAGAGAGACAATGAGGCTCTCTGTGAGAAAAATGGTAGGCTCCATAGACAGGTAGCCATGCAGGAACAATTAATAGAGACCACTAAGGCCTTAATAGAAGAACAAAGGGGCCAGGTTCTTGCATGGCAACAGAGAGTAGGGGCTGAGAGAGATGCGGTCAGATGTGAGAGGAAAACCCCTGAGCAGAACCTCAGGAACCCTGGCACCAAAGACTTTAATCTCTTAAATTCCTTGGACTCTGCCACTCCCATGTCCACTGGCTCACATGAGCCAAGGGCTACGTGGATGGCGGACTTCAACCCAATGGGAAACATGGGGCTAATAGGTCAGCGCCTCCCAGAAATGGATGGGCGGGCATCTATGTATGGGTTCCCAAGTGCTAGGGCCATCTTCTCTGATCAGGGAGACTCCAGTGAGGGGAGAATCAGAGAAATGGATCTTCAGAAATATAACTTACCCAGAGATCAGACGGTAAAATATAGTGGGGTATTCCATGAGAGTAGGCCCATTAAGAGCATACTAAAAACCTCTTCCCAGCTAGGACAGTGGGGCAGGGGGGTACTCAGCCAATCCTGGGAGCAAGGAAGAGTCAGAAGGCTCTTCTGAGCGCCACAGGACGCAAGGAACTAGGCCCCCACATTCTGCCAGCCATTCCCAAGCTCGCAGAATCCGGGAGAGCCTAGAATACCAGACAGCCACCTCTGGTAGCAGTGCCTCCGAGTCAGAGGATGAGTGGACTAGGGTGACCCAAACTAAAAAAGCCAACAAAGTCAAGACGGCTTTAACTCAAGGATCCCCTGAAGCAAATAAAAGCTATTGGGAGCGTCATCACGCCCTACCACAAGAATGCTAAATATTCAGTTTGGGAGCACCTTGAGTGATTTGAACAAATGATGGAGACTTTCCATATGAAGGACAGCCAAAGCTGTATTCAGTTTGTAAAGTGGACATTTTCTCCTGAGTACGCCAGCTTCTTTGCAGGGCTGGAGGATCAGAACCACTACAGATGGTCCTCCTGAAACATTTTTCCATTCATAGGAACCCTCCAGAGGCTCGCAAGGCAGCCTACAACTTACAGTGTGGGGAAGACCAGGCCCCACAAGAATTTGTTCAGGAATTGAAACGCACCTTTGCGCAGACTACTAGAAGGGTGCGCACCGACAGTAAAGAATTTGTGAACACCTTCTTTCATGCTCTCCCTAAGTATATTATGACCCAGCTTGTGAGGGACTTTCACGAGAAAAGATCACTAGAGTGGGTCATTGAACAAGCAACGCGCATCTATGAAGTGCAGAAGCCGTTGGAAAATAAAAATAGTAGCAAAAGCCCCAAAACAACCAACACCCCTGCTGCTGCTAAGGTGGTAGAGGTGAAGGTTGCCCCCATTTTAGATCTGTAGATGGGGGGGGCATAAAAACCTTCCCACACAGAATCCAAACAGCCCCAAACCCAGAAGGCCCTGTGGCCAATCCCAAACAGGGAGCCAGGGGGGCAACCCCACAAATGGGACCCCTAACTTCCCTGACTGCATCAGCCCATGCTACAAGGGAAATAGACCCATCCTGGGTTATGTGTGGACTCCTCCAGCCCAAGGGAGTGTTGGGGGATCCAACCAGACAGCAGGAAACCCAGGGAACTTCCCTCCTCACTTTCCCCAGGAGGGCAGTAATCCCAAAAATGCCGGACCAAATTTCTTTCCCAGGTACCCGCCAAATTTCAACCCCCAAAACAACCCATCCTTCTTTCCACACCTTCCCGAGTCCAGACAGCCCAATCCGGGAGAGGGGAGGCCAAGGGTGGAGGGGTACCCAAACTTCCCTAACCAGGGGTATTTTGCGAGAAGGGATAGTTACCCTTCCTGGGATCACCCAGGGGAGATCTGAGGACCCCGTAACAGTCAGAGCGGGTGTCCCAACTAGAGCGCCAGGCCCAGAACATGGCACAGGATCTGGGTCGCATGCGGAGGGCTCAACAGAACCCTCAGATGAGCATGGTGGCTCCGAACTCCTCAAATCCAGGGTCTGGTGCTCCAGAACAAGGACGGGGAAGAACCCCGACAACCCACTGGTTCCCAGGGAGGAGGCACAAGGGGAAGGGGGTGTAAAGCCTTGGAGGAAGCTTCCTTCCCCAGTTGTGGAAAGCCCCTGGAAACCCAGGAACCGGAACCAAAATCTCCTGCCCCCGAAAGTCTGCAACCCAAGAAGCAGAGGACGGGTTGGAGTAATAAAGAGCCCAAGGAGGAGGTGCAAATCTTCCAGTTTGAAGGAGAGGGGTCCTCAGAGGATTCTGGGAAAAGGATCTTCTCCTTCAGGGATGGGGGAACTCCTCCCAAAGAACAATTGGTCCCAAAGGATCCAAATCCAGACTGGGTAGATGTGGGGACCGAGTTAGAACCGCCCATCATCAGTACCCAGAATGACCAGCACGAAAATCCCCTGGTTCAAACCCATCTTGGTGACTGCCTCCAAAAGGGGGGGGGTGGGGAGGGCGGCCCAGAATCAGAACCAGGGGAGCCCAAAACTTCCCCCATATCTAACCGTCACCTTTTTCTTACAGATTCCTAAGATCCCAAACAAAATACTGCCCAAATCGCTTCTCTATCACTATCCAAGGTAAAGAAACTAACCCACCAGTTGGGCAAAAATGTGCATTATCTTTGCCCCCTTGAGGAAAAGGAGGTTAGATTTTATGCCCCGGTCCAAATACAGGGGCAATGTACAATTTTGGCACTGGATCCCAAGCCACCCTTCTGTCAATAAAGGCCTTTGATCAACTGAATTCGGGAAGGGGGGAGAAGTACCAAATTCCTCTCACCCCTCCTCATGGACAACTTCAGAACTTCGACGGGAAGGAAATTCCCATAGAGGGGACCGCGGATTTTGACATTAAAATTGGGCAATTCAAGGTGAAGCACCCAGTCCTAGTTGTGACTCCAGAGGACACACCTTGTTTAATAGGGAATGACATCCTGCATAGGATGTCTCCCATCATAGATTGTGTAAACAAGGTCCTCTGGACCCAGACTAGCCGACAAATAAAATTGAAACAGTGTCAACCAGGTTAGTTTAAATGGCACCTGCTACATGGTTGAACAAAGACATGACCAAATTGAATTTCACTTCCAGAATAATCAAATTCCAGATGTGACAGTAATTGCAGTAGGACAACAAACTGGTGATGGGGAGTCCTCCCCGTTTCTGAAAATCCACCTTCCTTCTAGTCTAAGGTGGGATTCCACACTGGAAGGAAACACAAATTCTATACCAATTCACAATCAGAAAATCCCATTCCTATAGTCCAAAAAGATGAGAAATCGGCTCAAAGCTTGGCTGATATTCAGAAAATTAGAGAGCAGCTGTTCATCCCTATTCAGTTAAATGAAGGGAAGGACTCTGTTCTCGCCCGAGTGTGTGTGAGCAACGGTAAGAGCTTCATCAGCGAAGCCATGTTCCGCAAGCTCCCAAAAGATCCAGCCATTTCCACATTTAAACTGTTAGACAAATGGGAAATGGACCTGGAAACACCCAATTCCAAACATCTCCTGCCTAGCAGGTGCATGCTCAAAATTTCCATAGGCAACAAGAGCATAGTCCATAATTGTTGGGTCGTGCGAGATGTCCCTGCTGCATTTTACTTAGGCAGTGACATTCTCAATCGATTTGCCATTAGTTTGGACCTAATAAACTTCAAAGCTTGGTCCTGATTAGGGTGTAATCCCATGGACTTTGATGACCCAGAGAAAGCATTTCGGTCAGCTCAATTGTTGCCATATGCAGTTGAAATTCAGATTGGAGAGGAAGTCACCATCCCATAACGGACCCGACAATTCTCACTGGAAGTGAAAGTTAAGAGGACAGAAACTGAAAAACCCTAACGCCTATATCCATCTGAATGCTCATTTGCAACAGCAAGGGTCGGGGGTAATCCAACACCACTAGTCAACATAGAACACAACACCATTCCAATAGAGGTGGATAACAGCGACCTAAAGAGTATCACTCTGGCTGCAGGCACCATTATTGGAATGGCGGTTGATTTAGGTAATGACCTGTTGGCACCAATCCCCAAGGACGGATTTGAAAGTGATGGAGAAGACGACAACACCAGACAGGATCTTCACCCGGCATGGGGGTAATTTCATGGTGTACTCTTCCTGCCCTTATGGCAAGGAAGATGTGACCTGTGGCTTCAGGAGGGGTGAGGTGATTTTTCAAGTCCACGAGAACTGCCTTCCTCACCTGAAGCCATCAGTCCAAATTAGCACTCTGACCAGGGACTTCTCCACCCAGCTGGAGGAGGCTGTTGAGATAGCCAGACCGGATGTCTTTCCGGGCTTCAGGCACATGGTTGAAGAGAGAAGTCAACCTAGCTGATGCCTGTGAGACTCTGGAGCAAAAGCAAAAATTGAAACAAGTTTTCTTAGATTTTCAAAACCTCTTTGCGGTGGACTCATATGACCGTGGTCGCAACAACATCCACACAACAACAATTCCCACTGACCCTGGCATGATTCCAGTGTTTGTGAAGCAATATCGCTTGCCTCTCGCATCAATGGAAATAATTAAGAACCTGGAGTCCCGTGGGATAATTCGTCCAGTCCACAGCACCTTCAATAATCCGGTGCTGGGGATTTTTAAACCAAACGGCCAGTGGAGACTCTGTGCTGACCTAAGGGAGCTCAACAAATGGGCCAATACTTCCCGATGGCCTCTTCCCTACATTGACCAAGGGCTGGCCCAGATCCAGGGGTCAAAGGTATTCACTGTCATTGACCTGACCAATGGGTACTGGACTGTACCCGTCAGTAGGGAGGACCAATACAAGCTGACCTTTACCTTTGGGGGGCATCAATACACTTGGACCCGGACTCCCTTCGGATACATCAACTCCGGCAACAAATTTAACATTTTTCTACACAAGGCCATGCCCGACCTGGGTGAGGGGGGTAACCTGGCCTAAGTAGATGATGTTCTAGTTAAAAGCTCAACTGTGGAGGAACACATAGCAGAGATCTGTTATGTCCTGACACAGTTGAGGGCTGCCGGAGCAAAACTGTCCTTTCGAAGGGCACAGTGGTGCAGAACCCAATTTCTTGGGGCATGAGATAACTACTCAGGGTCTCTATCCCCAGGAAAAGAAAGTGAAAGCACTCCAGAAATTAAAAGACCCTCTGCGGGAACTAAGGAGCCTCTTTGGACTAACTAATTACAGCAGAAAGTTCCTTGAGGACTACGCAGGGATCACAAGGCCCCTGATCCATCTTTTGAAGGGGATGGGGGTTCGAGTGGGGACCAGAACAAGCCGAGGCAGTAAGACAACACAATAGAAGCCTCTCACAAGCACCTTTCCTAGCTTACCCTGTCAAAAACAAGGAGTTCTTGGAGACAGGGTTCTCAAATACATGCTTGACTGCAGTATTATATCAAAAGTATGACAAGGTCAATAAAGTAATCTCCTATGCGAGTAAGACTTTATCTTCTGTGGAGGAAAAATTCAACGATTGTGAGAAGGCACTCCTGGCAACGGTGTGAGCATTGAAGAATTACTGTCTGTTTATCCAGGGGGGGGGGGAACACATCATAGTGGAGACTCCACACCAACCTTTGCAATATCATCAAAGTGACAGAATCTGGGCCGGAAATGTGAGTAATTCCGGAATTTTCCTGGATTCTGTCAATGCAAGGCTTTCCTGTGGAGGTCACATATGGCCAAAACAAGAAGAGTCCCCTCGAGCAAGTTCTGGCTAGCTTGCATGATTGTGCCAGAGAAAACTGTCTCGAGGACGAAAGTCTTAAAATCAAGGACAACATGGAGGCATACCTTAATTCCCCACACAAAGTCTATGAAGACCAGTGTGAGGGAATGCCCACTGTCTATGTGGATGGGTGCTCCTACCATGTTGACTACAAAGGGGGAAAAAGAACTTGTGGCCGGCGGAGGGAATGCATGGGTGAATGATGCACTAGAACCCTTAGCTGGGTACAAAATCGGTTCCCGAAGTAGTCAAGTGGCAGAGTTGATGGCTGTGCATCAAGCCATCCTCACTGCTGTCCAACACCAACCCCACGAACTGGTCATAATCACGATTCAGATTATGTACGAAACGGGTTTGTGGAGCACCTGGTTAACTGGAAAACCAGAGGCATGCTATGTGCTAATAATAAACCATTGAAACATGGAAAATGTCTCCAAAATATTGATGATCTGGTCACCTCGAATGGGATGACCATCTACTGCAAAATGATTAAGGATCATTCTAAAGTAGAGGGACCAGACGAAACTGGACATGACCTAGCTGATCAGCTGGCCAAAACCGGAGCCATCCAAGGGGGATCTACTTCAGATCGAGTCCCGGTTGGGGGAAATAAAGGTCACTGCTATCACTAGGTCCCAGACAAATGCTCACAATAAACTCTCAACTGCACAATGGAGTAAGGAGACCCCAGATGCTGATTTGATTACGCCTCAAAAAGAGGATCCAATAATTGGTAAATTTTAACAACACATTGAGGACCCCGAGAACTTTCCCCCGACGGATACCGATTACATTGGGAAAGAGGACCTCAGAGTGTTGATGAAATGTCCAAAAATGTTCCGAATCCAAGAAGGTTTGTTGGTGAGGAGATCCATAGCGGGCCATGACCAGTGGGTGGTCCCTACCTCATTGCGAAGCCTGATTCTAAGTCACGCCCATGATGTGGCCACAGCTGGTCATCGGGGGTTTCATACGACACTAGAAATCTTGAGAAAGGTTGCATACTGGCCACACATGGGGCAGGACCTCGGCCAATACTTGAAGGGGTGTCTTGTGTGTGCACAATTTCAGCCAACATCATTCACACACCGTGCTCCCCTCCAAAAGTGGGGTTTGACACTGCCTTGGTCAGATTTACAAGTCGATTTTATCGGGCCCGTGATTCGCTCCTCTAGGGAGAACAAGTACATGTTGACCGTAACATGCTTGTTCACTAAATGGGTGTAATGTCTCCCAGCCCCAAATTGCAAGGCAAAAACAGCAGCTGCCCCGATGATCCACCATATCTTCTCGCGTTTTGGACTACCCCAAAGGATTGAGTCAGACTGAGGTAGCCACTTTACTAGCGAAGTGATGACAAAGATGTGAGAGATACTTGGGGTCAAAAGGAAACTACACATTGCCTACCGGCGAGCCGCTAGTGGTGGAGTTGAGAGATACAACAAGACAATTGTGAGCATATTAAAAATGTTTGTGGCAGATTCTGGGCCAAGTTGGGACATTCGACTACCTCTTGTCCTGATGACCATCAGATCTACCCCTTCTTCTGCAACAAAAATGTCACCGTTTGAGCTGATGACTGGACGAAGGATGGTGCTTCCCCAGCATCTGCTCTACAGAACCCAAGAGCAGACCTTGATAAATGCCTCCACAACTCATGAGTATGTTGAGAATCTGAGAAAACACCTTCAACATGCTTTTGCCTATGCTCAGCGGAATCTAGAGAGATCTGCAGACAGTATGAAGACCCAGTATGACCTTAAGACAGCTAAAAAAGAATACCAAGTAGGAGACCAGGTCTATACAATTTCCAAAGGAACCAAGCCAAACAGCGCAAATTCCTCCCTAGCTGGGTCCTTTTGAAATTGTACACAGAATCTCACCAGTCACCTACAAAATCCGTATCCCCAAAGGCAGTTTGGCAGAGGGGGAAGACAAGTGGGTCCACATCAACCAGCTGAAGACTTGCCATCCTAGGCATACCCTGCGGCAAATAGAGGAGCCAACCGGAAACCCCGAGGGGGACACTACGGCCCCATAGAAAATTCCAACTGTTAAAACCATTCCACCTGTTAAAATCATTAGGCATTACAGGTGGAGAATAATGTCAATTGTATGTCAAATCTATGCATCTACCCCACTACATGAATAGTGCTGGGGAAGTGTCCATAACCATGCTCTGTTCTGTCTTATAGTACTGAAACCATGGATTCTAAGCACCAAGGAGGACCACTTGTGGACCGGGAGGAAAGACTAAGGGACCCGGAGTATCCCTCCATACTCCCATCCTGAACCGGTGAGGAGAACCTGTCGATCCAGCACTGATGGGAGAAGCAGACTCCTTTCTCCCTCTGGACCAAAAAGAAAGAACATCCCAATCTCCCGACTTCCCCTTGACGTGCAGTCCACCTCAAGTTCTTTGGGGGGGGCTCTGTGCGATGTCTTGACCCACTTTTGCTCTACCATGCGGCATCCCTGTGTTCTGATGGTGCCAGAAATCTCAAAATGGTCGCAAAATCTTGTGCGCGCCAAATCCTCTGAAAATCGTGCTGTGCAACACAAAAAGATGGCTGCCCAATCTACCATGCATGTTGTCAGTGGTGGAACAGAGATCTCACTCCTGAAACATGTCACTTGGCTTCACAACAAGTAAAAATGGAGCACAGAGGGAAAAGCAGTGCTTTGCTGAAAGAAATCCAAAATCTTGCTTTTAAATCCTTTTTCTTGGTTGCTGAAACGGCAGAATGCCGGGACAAAACACCCTCAAACATCATATTCTTGCTGGGTGCTACAAAATCATTGTGAACTTAGGTCCTACGAAGCTGAACATGTCATAAAAACATCCACAGCAAAAGTTGCCTGCTGTGGAATCTGTCAAAATCTGGGCGCAGTACCCTCGGCCGCCTGAATGACAGCTGTCAGAAGCCTGCGTGATAGAATTTAAACTAGTACAACTGAAATCGAATGGTTGAAAACTAAGTGACCTGTTACTGAGCGTACGCTATGTTGTAACTGTTTAATCCCATAGTTTGGAATCTGGAATCAGTGCTCTAGCTGCTCGTTTGAAACTACAAGTTGTTTTAAGCAAAGGAAAAATGCAACCGAATAACATTTGAATTTAAGCCTGACTAAAAGCAACCAAACCAGTATAACAGCTTCCCCCACAGAGGCCAGGCCTCTCCCTTCTGCTTCCCTCCACCAGGAAATCACACCTACGTGATGATTATAAGGTGGGAATTTGGTCTGCAGGGGAAGGGGACAATGGACATCCTCTAGCTACAGGAACTGCCAAGTGTGAAGGGTCGTAAAATGGCCTGGGCAGGAGGAACTGGGAGGAGACTGCTTCTGAACTGCAGGGAGATAGGAGGCGGAGACTAACAACCAGTTGTTGCTTAACAAGGACCAAAGACCCATTTTGAAAAGAATAACTTACTGTATAAAATTGTCAAAAAACACAAAAATAACAGCATTGTTAATGTAAATATTGGCTGCACATTTTAAAAGGCGCCGGAACTCTGACATGTTCTGGGAGGAAACTGCGGAAAATGTGATATTACACAAAATGTATTTTTGATAGAAGCATGAAACTTCTTACACTTATGCCTATGTTCAATGCGCACATTTGTAGAAATTTGCTCCGAAATTGGACATTGTGTTCCAGATAAAAAGGGCAAAATTCTGTAAAATGCAGACACAAGAACTTACAGCAACTGGGTTTGGAGGAGTATCTGCTAAACAAAATATGTAACCTGTATACATGATCGTTATAGGGATTGCACACATGGAAATATGTATTGTACCAAAAGTAGATTTTGTGTTCAAGAGGCTAGCGGTGGACTCTAGGCCTCGTAAACCCACATCATAAAGATGACGCACTGTTTTTCTCCTCCTATCAAGGTAGAGAGGAGACCTTGAACAATCCCTGGCAAAGGGGAGCGCTTAGGATAAACCAGCACACACCCCCCTTTGTCATAAGCATAGAGACAGCTCAGAACTCAGAAAAGACAGACAGATTCACCCACTAACCGATAGCTGGCGGAGCACCCTGCAGCAGAACCATCCATCTTCCTTGCTCCAGACTCCAGAAACTTGAAAAGCAGAAAGGCCCATTGCATAGCTGAACCATTCTCAGCTAGGCCTTAAAATTCCAGAACCAGAACCCCAGAAACCTAAGGGGGAATAGACAGCCAGGCTGTGCTGTACTGCTTGCCTGCTAAAAGAATCATCATCAGAACCAAGAGACCCAATCCAGTCATGTGCCGAGCTGTGACCAGAGCCATTGCAGACTCAATCCAGTCCCGTGCTGTGAACAGACCCTACCAGTCCGGTGTGCCCAGCAATCTGTCCTGACCAGAATCCCTGACGGTTCCGTTCAAAACATATCTAGTGAGTATCTATAGAACAGAACTGTCTCACTAGCATATGTACCTTGCCTAGTCAATCCGTATCTTCAATCCATTCTATCTTGTCTTCAGAACCTGCATTGTTAGAAATCTTTTTGAATTGCCTGAACTCTCTATCCTATCCCTTCTATCTTTTCTCCTGTGTTAGTATTGTTAAAACTATCTTTGCACTGATATATTTCATCTGAAGAAGGTGAGCTCCTCTGTAGGCAGTCTCCCTGATCCAGTGGCTGTGCTTCCGTGTGGTATTTGTTTCTTCATAGTCATCCTCTAGTGTACGAAATCCTTTTTGTCATTTTAAAGCGCATTCCAGCTTCCCATTCTTGCACCTATCCCGAAAAAACGACCTCCATGTTAGGGAGAATTCTTTTAGAAGGCTAATTTCCCAAACCTAGTGAGTCCCCCAGAGGCTTTGCTGGATTTTTGGGGTTTGTTTTTTTCTCCTGCTAAGAGTGAGACGCTTTTACTCCCACTCTTAGGCATGATTTGAGGTATGTCTTTGACTTGTTATGTGCTTATGGGCTATGGGGTTTCTTTTTACTCCATAGGGTATCATCTGTTTTTCTGTATGCGTGGTACACAGCACCCTCAGTGCAGTACCACAGGGGTCTCACAGTGACCCCCAAACATAGACTCCATACCCTGGAACTGACTACTGTCTCCCAGGGCAGGAAAGGTCACCATTGGCTTTACTAGTCCAAAATTGTGAACAGAACCAGTACAAACCATCATATTGTGGAAGTACTGGTAAGGGGTAATTTGATTGCCCCAGTCTGTTTTCAAGGGGGCACTGTCCAGTCCTCCCTTGTCGAGTTTCTGGCTGGTGGCAGTGGTTACCACACGAAATATTCCACCGGAATATTCTCCATGGGATTTTCCCATTGATTTTAAACGCACCACTTTTTGGTGCATTGTGAAAGATACCGCCGGTTTATTTATTTAATATTAAATCACCGGTTGGGTCTTTTTGCCAAAACTCGATTCTAAAGTGGCATTTGTGTCCGTCTCTGTAACTCTGACCAAGGTCGAGCCTTTTGTTCCACTATTTTGGCAGGCTTCTCCACAGAAGCCCTCCAAATGGTGCCACTCTGTCTGGGTTCTACAGGAAGGG
Organism: Ambystoma mexicanum; assembly: GCF_040938575.1. Taxonomy (NCBI): domain Eukaryota; kingdom Metazoa; phylum Chordata; class Amphibia; order Caudata; family Ambystomatidae; genus Ambystoma; species Ambystoma mexicanum. The sequence continues at coordinate 1,087,530,032 of NC_090935.1, read as the reverse complement.
TGGAGGGGGGAATTGGCACCCTGGACTGCGTTGCCTTAGCAACCCAAGTCGCACTCTATTCTGATTGGCCCAGTGGCCTGTGTGATTGACAGCTAGGCTGATGAATGGGGGTTTTTCTGCATAAAAGCAGGGCCTTTGGGACTGGAACTTCAGGAAGTCGCCACAGGACCTAAGAATCCAAAGAGGGAAGAAGCTGAGCCATCTGCAACGACGACACCACCGGTGAAGCCCTGCTGCAACTACCTCACCACTTTCCCGACGACAAGAGAAGATCTTCGACTGGACGAGTCTTCTTCCCCTGAGCTGGTGGGATCAACCAGTTCGCCCTTATCGCCTTCCAAAGACTTCTCTTGGTCGAATTGCCCGTGCCAAGCACCCCGGCGGCCGGATAGCCAAGCTCACCACTTTTGACCACGAATAAAAGGACCGCACCTTTTAATGGGGACTCCGCGGCTGGTTTCATCCCTGTGCAGTGCAACGACTCCACGGTCCCTCCTCGACGAGATCTTCTCTTCTCCTGGTCGGAACCATGAACTTCAACCACTGCCAGGAACAACTGCCCCTGCTGGAGCTTCCTTTCTCTTTAAAGTACTGTGTCCTGCCTGGCCTCCCTTTCTACAGATTGCTAAAGGTGACCCTTAAATCCTTGGCTTCTAAACTGGGTTGGCTCCAGGCCGTCTAACTATATCTTTTGAACTTCTCCAACCTCTTTTGAACACTCTGCAAAGACTTTCAGTGCACTTTAAACCGTGTGATCCTGGGCACATTTCGCTTTGCTCCATTTAAAGTGGGCCTGGCCTATGAACTTTGGCTCTACAGTATAACCAGCCTTTCTCCCCTTGCTCGGAATTCCTAAAGTGTTGGGAACGGTTTTATTCTTATGCTTTGCCTTTTTCTCTCCCTTTAACTACATTATCAGAGTGCCATCTTGGTTAAGGGCTCACATCTGTTGTAACCAATAGTAGTGTTTTAACCCGGACTTGTCTGATAACTATTAAGGGAGGTGTGTATACTTTACCCGACTGTGTTTTAACTTGCTTTTGATTGAGAGTGCTAGTATATACCATAAAGTGTGTTTTAAATAAATAATTATATACTTTTCATACAAAGCTCTGGTCAGTGCTTGTTTGCTCTACTATGTTTTGGCCCTATTGTGTATACTCTGCATACTGCCCTACTCTTCTTGAGAGAGGTCCGACTGCTCAGCCACAGCTACCAGGTAAATCTGGGTGGTGCAGACTGCTACCAATTGGGTTTACTGCTTACTCCTGTGGTCTTAATCTTTTTGCAGTGTTCCCCAAGGGAACTGCACAGGATTCTGCCTAACACTCCACTAAAACGTCCATAACTTCTTTCGTTTTTATGCCAGAAACAGAATTTAGCTAACATCCACAGCTTTAATTTGCATCTAAAACTGCATCCCAAATCCATATAGTTCTCCCGTAACCGTGATTATCGCGCACTGAAAAGTATGCCGCAAATTTCGTTTTAGGGAAATTCTGACACATGTAAAACAGCTTTTGATTGCTTCCGGCCTTAATTTTTAAAATTTCACATTGCTTCTTAGTATCAAATCATTGCTAGTGTTTGTGTACAACTATCCAAAGCGGCTCCCATAAGAATTTAAACAATTTCAGCAATTTAAACCATATTTATTGTTTTTGCACATTCCATTCTCAGATAACTTAAAACCATTTTGACAGCTTGCCAATCAATTCTGTTTCTCTTTATGTTGCTGGGGGGAAATTGGGATTGATATTTTGTTTGAATTCTGCCATTCCTGAAACCTGTTCTCTCCCTCCTATCTCTTTAAATTGGGGGGTTGAGGGGTGTGCAGGGGGAACTAGTAACCACACTGCTATTGGATCTGAACACACACAAAAGTATGATTTATGTGGTGAATCGTTTTGCTCACTATTGCTCCTTGTGCATTAAAGAGATTGCTTAGTGTTACATCACCCCATTGGTGATTATTTTATACACATTAAACATAGTGCGATTATATTGTGAATACATAAATAAATATTTATTTAACTTTGCAAACCAGCTTGATTCCTGGTTCAGTGTGATGGGGGGGGGGGATCCAAGATAGGAGCGTGATATGAGTGGTACATCGTTCAGAATAAAAACTTTTAGACACAAATAAATAAGGATTTCAGTTGTGCATTACACGCTAGGCATTGACTTAGGTGAAGTGCCAGATTGCAATCACTTACACCCCAATGCCTCAAAAGGTAAGTCAAGGAAACCAATCGGGAAACAGTGAAAATGACAGAACGTTTTACACCAGAGTGGTAGGAGGGGACTTTCGATCTCAGATCTACGGTGCATATGTATGTTTACACATGTATAAAATGTCATTGGTCCAACAAAAATTATAACCACAACCAGAGAATAAGCAAATAAAAGATACAAGGATATATGCAAAAGATTAACAGCCTGATTCATGGAAATATTTGAGTGAAAAATGCAGATTTGCGCGCCTTTTTGAAGTATGGGGATTTTCGGGCAGAAAGGCGCGCAAATCTGCGTTTTTCACGCAAATAATTCCATGAATCAGGCTGAATATAAATACAGTAGTTTTAGTGGCCTACTTCTACTTTCTATGTTCCCAGGAAGGTCTATGTGGACTTTCGATGTTGCAGAAGTATATACAATCACTGGTGGACCGTTTTGTTCTGAATCTTGATGAAAGGTAAACAGTCAAAAAGCAATGTTTTCTTCAGGTTTGTATTAGTTACTCCATCAAATAGAAATATATTTTTTTAACTCGTAGAATGTCTGTGCATTGGAAGCCTGTGTATTGGGGAACGGCTCATTTGCAGACGTCCACACTATGACCTGGCTAGAAATCTTCTGGGGTAAAGAAAACATGTCTTGAAGTGAATGATGTCGCAGCAATTTTATCCTGACCTCAATCAGTATATACGGTTCAAAACATTTTAATGGGGGCGCGGGGGGTGAGTCATTACATATGAAAGCCAAGAGAGTGATCCTTTGGCCTGTGTGCCATGTGAGCAAACAAAATACAAAATACAAAACACTACATATGTGCGCTTTCAACACACATTACGGAAGCGCTATGAGGCTGCTTTATTTTGAGCAGCATTTGTAACAGCATTTGTTTTTAGCATTTAGGTTGGGGGAAGTTGTGGGGGCTTCCAGGCCTGGCATTTTCAGCCATGGTTTTCCTCGAAGGGCACAAGATGCATGGGTGCAGCGCTCCAAAACAGAGCAGGAAGGGGACAGGGGTAACACTAGGGGGACACAACAACAAGCGGATATGTCCGATCACGGCCCGAGGGAGAGAGGGGGATTGGGTCCTCTCTTACGACATAGGGATGGGTGAGGGGCATCGAAGTTCCAGTTTAGGATTATCTTCCAAAGGGCTCTGGTGGACGGTGGCCGCATTCCTTCTGCACTGAGGTGGCTACCACGGCAGCCGGATTGTTGTTCGATTGAACCCAGATAATGAAAATTGGGAGGTGGAAATCAGGGGTTTTCATGGGGTACATGAGGCCTCGCTTGTGTTAAGGCAGCCCAAAGGGCTCAAGGGTGGGGAGATGAGGGGCAGGCACAGGGATGCAGCGAATGGGGTCCAGTGTTTGCCATGTCTAACATTTTCTGTTTTTCAATGCCTATTTAGAGGATGATGCCGGTGCAGGTGTGTGGGTGGTCGGACAATAATTCATCAGGCGCATGGAGAAAAGGGTGTGTGAATGAATGCCCAAGAGTGTTGAGATGCCCGGGAGTAGCGGTGCACTGGATCTGGAGTGGCGGAATGCGGATTAAGAATGTACGCGACATCTTAAGAGAAAGCGAGGAGCAGCAGCTGACGGAACCGGATTTGGTGATCATGCATATCAGTGGCCATGACCTGGTTTCTTTAGGTCGTAAAGTGTAATCTCTGGTCTCTCGTTAGGATGGATGTGCACGTTTTGCCCAAGAGCTGAGATTGTCTGGTCACAAATCATCCCCAGGACAAAGTGGGGAGTGCCGGGCCCCGCAAGGCACTGAACTTATCGGCAAGAAAATTAAATAATGTGTTGGCGCGACAGGCTACTGAGCGCGGCCATTTACGAGTTGTGGCTAGTGAGGAGCTCTGAGAACTTCCATGCGGATGGCGTTCCCTTGTCTACGAAAGGTACAGACTTGCTGTTGGAGAACCTTTTGGCGCTCATAAGAACAACATGGCCTGAGGGGAGTGCCCCCATCCGGTTGGTCGAGGTCCCTGTGGCAGGTGGGAGGGGGGGGGGGGGATCGTGTGGACATGGACTAGCCCTTTCCGGGGGACCTGCGGCAAGTCGGGGGCAGTGGCAAGTGTACAGTGTGCTTCCCACTCAGTGGTTTCGGGCCAGTGGGAGTCCAACAGGGAGTGTCCAAAAGGGGGTGGCGGGGCCTGGAGGCGGTCGGTACAGGTCAAAGACAAGGGTGCCTCCTGGGGTCGGGCTCCCCAAGGGTATGGCGGGGAAGTCTGCACTGTCGGGGGTCCTCACAGTTGTACAGCACCCATGGGGGCAGAGAATTTGCAGTGCCACCTGGACCTCCTCTCACGGAGAGGATTGTTTTATGAAATATAATGGCATGATCAGAGTTCATATTTGTACAGATATTTTAATGGGAATAGTTACTGTTTGGGTCATGTTTATAATCAATGTATGTTGAAAATGTACAATTGTTAAAGAATAGTGGTGCGCCGCCTCTATACAAACTGATAGACAAAGAAACTAAGGAGGCTCCAAAATGTTAACATGGGCCTCCAGAAAAGGGGACAAACTCGATCTAACTGCTTGCACAGGAGGACAATTAGATCCGAAACCCATTCAGAGTCAAAAAGAAATTAGAGGAGCTAGACTGGATTGCTACGCTTGAAAAGGGCAGGAAGAATAAACTTTTAAGCCATCTGCCACTGCACTCAATGAAAGTGAACGATACAGTGGAAATTTACAAGAGATTCCCCAACAGATCCTTAAGGCAGGTCTTTCTGAGAGCGAGACTCAACTTACTGCCTACGAATGAAATTGTCCACGTAAGAGGACTCTCGAGCTCCAACATCTGCAGGTTCTGCAAAAAGGCTGAGCAGATCGAATTAGTCTGCCATTTACTAATGTCCTGCCCCATGCTACGAGAAACGAGACAGGCATATCTTCCATCAGTCCTAGACGCCTTCTCGATTCGAGAGGAAGACGCATAGTGGCCGCGCCTGATAAGTGGTAAAAAAACCACATATCAATCGCCACTGCAAAAATACTACAAATCGCTTTAACAAAAATTGAAACACAAAGACAAGAAACAGACTCAACTGAATAACAAGTATAACGACAGCTATTGAAAACTCTGAATTTGTCTTGTAAAACCTAGTAATCTTGGTAAACACAAGTAAAAAAAAAAATTAAGAATAAATGTGGCCCATATCCCTGCTTCAAACTCCAGAAAATACAGTGTCCCTGGACAGATAACCTTCATTGATTGTATAATACTGCGCTGTCTTCAGTGACGGAGTTTGCTTTTCACATTCTGCTTGCATTGTTTGGTCCATTGCCTGTGCTTTCCAGTTATCTAGGCCATTTGAGTAGGAGTGTTCCTAGAAAAGAGAGAGCTAGCCAGATGTCAAAGCCCACTGGTGACTTTATATAAAACACACTCCTGGCTTTTTTCTAGAATTTCAACTGTTCTTCATGTCATGAGTAGCAATCCAAGTCTATGTCAAACAATGACTAACAAGGTAGCCTTATCACACGGTTCGTTTTTCGTTGTATTTGGTGAAGTTAAATCTTCAACATGGTATGAATTAGGGATGGCACATGTGGACTTCTATTATTGATGGAGAAATAAAGAGACAATCATGCTCCTGTTGCCAAACAGGTTCCCAAGATAATGTTTTAAATACGTTGCTGTGTTCATTAATCAAGTGATTTGTGTACTTTCCATGGCAGGCCTATAATATATGACATTATTTTAGTTCATGAACTTCAGTGACAAATAATTGCACTTTGCTATATGGCAAGGAATGGTAAACAATAGAGCCAACGGCTTCACCATTAACCAAAGTGTGTGTTCATAGGCAACACACTCAGGGCCTGATTCACAGAAGTGAATTGGCACAATCCCATAGGAAAACGTTATGTGAACCAGGCCCTTAATCTCAGGGACTAACCATTCATAATTTCCATTCCTTAAATATTTCAAAGTTTTCAGTAATTTAGAGTGATTTACTCACTGGGTAAGCTCTTCAAAAATCCGTAGTCATTGGTTAATTGGCTATTGTATTGCTTCAAATATTATTTTAGTTATCATTCATATACTACACACTACAATGTAATTTCTTTCTTGGCTCACTCATGGCAAAAATCACTTAAAAACCCCAGCCCTCTTCTAATGTCAGTCTACGTTTGGAATGGCCACCTTCCTGGTAACTCCTATACTGTATTTTCTAGAAATGTTATCTTACGAGTACGTTCCTTGTTGCTTCCAGTCTGCCTCCAACGTCCATGCTTAAGCATCTGTACAATCTGTGAGCTGCTAATCCGAGTCCTTTGTCTATGCTAGGGTGGTATGGGCACCTTTTCCATACAGCGAGTGATCTGTGTCATGCGCACCTATACTATATTTTTCCTATAGCTGCTATTGTTAAAATGTGTTCCGTCTGTGCTAGAACACAAGTACCCCCATCGTGGACTGCTAATGTTGCCCTTGAAATGCCACTTACTCATTTCCATAATCCTAGCACAGATAAAAGGAGTTGGGGTGAAGGAGATCCCATCATGCTTATTTTGATCACTGCCAGAGTAATATCAAGTTATGTGTTGGGATGAGGGGGGCGGGAGTGAGGAAAGTGGCAAACCGATATATTCTTGAAGGTCTTAATTTGCATGGTTTTAAAGAGGGGTCTCAAATGTGTCTGGGCGCCAGAAACCTTTGAGATGGCCTTGTGAAAATGATTTTGTATTGTTGCTTGTGCGCACAAAGGGTATTTCGTGTCTCCTAGTTTCTCAGTGAGAACAACTCAGGTGGTTCATGGCCACTAGAGTGAAGGGGCAGAATGGCCAGCAAGTCGAAAGTATTGTAACGGAAAGTGAAGATGGGTGGTGAGGAATGACGCACAGCCTGTGGGTGTTTGATTTACCCCACCCATGGCGATGCGATCCTATGGCCATTCACACCCACTACCTGCACCTCTCCATCCAAAATTCATCCCCCGAGTTCGAGGACATACGTTAGCTTTCTGGGGAGGCCTTCTGAAAGGTAAAGTCTTAGCTGCAGTGATATACCAGCGCATAATTAAATTAAAAGGTCTTAAATGGCTGAATGCACACTTGGTTGATTTAGAAGCAGAACGTGCGTCTCTGTCGGTTCCTTCTTTGAACATCGTTCGAAACACACACAAATAATTCGAGGGGGGATGCAACTGGGGTCGAGGGCTACATGGTGGTGTGGCCTGAAGTGTGCCCAGCACAGGACAATAAAAAAGAAAATGTGTCGGGTTACCTTTTTTTGTTATTGTCCCACACTTGGAATTCGAACCCGAGCCCCACTGCTGATAAACCGTTGTTGGATTGCACTGTGCCAATTCATAGGTGCACAATTTATTTTGTTTCTTTCAATAGACTGCTTGACACAGTCCATTGAATGAAACAAACGAAATCCAACACCTACGATACAGCACAGTGAAATTGTGACCGGCAGGGCGCTGGTTCGAATCCCCTACATGGAAAGAAAAAAAAAGGGCGCTGTCGGAGGTAGTGTGAGCCCCTGCTCGATTGGGGTATTGGGAGACTGCCAGGGCTGAGCCCCAGCTCATTTAAAGCCCTAGGTAGCACGACCATTGGTCTGTGTTAACATAGCAGAAACTAACATTTACATTGATCTAGACGCATCAAAGCAAGCCATTTTGAAGCAAAGTGAATTATTTCCAATGTAGCAAAATGAAAATGTATACATTCTGATCTTGGAGCAGGGCATACTCAACTGTCAAGTCTGCTATTTTTTCAAAGACTGCTATTTTTTTAAAAATCCAAACAGGGTCAAAATAAACACGTTTTGTCGAATTTACAAATGGTAACATTGTCGAAGGAGAAAGGCATTAAGTAATGTTAGTATTTTAGGAAATAACTGAATAGAAGCAGTAAAGCAAAACTACTGAATTAACTTTTAGACACAAAGGAGTTCACTTAACATTAATTGCAAACTCCTATATTTTCCTCAGCTTTACCCAGTAATGTAAGCAACTACGCGCCCTTTACCTTTCATGCATTGTGTTCCGAAGCGTATGCTATAACTAACCACTATAACTAGCCACTAAAGAGAAAGTGCTGCCTCAATGAAAAAATAGTGTTCTGGTCCAACAACAAGGATGGGAATATGCTGTCCTTTGTGAGGTTTAAAATGAGTTCTAATTTTTTGGTAAACTCCTAGTGATATAACGTATAAGGGGGTATTTTACCATATATAAGGATATTGCAAGTAGGGCTGTACCGAATAGTGAATTTACTATTCGACCGAATACTGAATAGTTGGTCCAAGTATTTGGCCGGAGCAGAATGGAGAGTCAAATAGTTTTAAAAGTTAAAACATGATGGGGCCTGGCAACCACTACACACCCAATTGTTGCAGGGGTGGTCTCAGGGCCTTGCCCTGGTATCCACTTCCCCCATGTTGTTTTGTATTTTAAAACTCTGTACAACAGGGGTCCTTAGGCCTTGCACCAGCTGGTGCATTTTTTCATAATTACCTGGGGGCACCAGGGCAAGGCCCAGCAACCCAACAGCAACAATTGAAGGTGTTGATGGGTCTTGCCCTAGGAGCCCCTGCTGCTGCTTTTAATTTATTTTGTATTGAGTTGGGGAGTAACCAGGGTAAGGCCAAGCGACCCCCACTCCCAAGCAAAGTCTTGCTGAGTCTTGGCCTGGAGCCCCCGCATTACCTACATTTTCTTTTGAAAATGAGCTGGGACGGACCCAGGGCCAGGTGATTTCCACCCCTTTCTCTGCAACAATTGGGCGTGTCCCACGGGGCATTGCCCCAGCAGTGTCTGATGGTGCTGGGTTATTGTTTCTCAGTGTCTGATGGTGCTGGGTTATTGTTTCTCTTTAAAAAGGGTGCAAAGGGGGCTGCTGGGCCACACCCCAGCAACGCTCTAGAGACAGGTTTGGAGAGGTGGCTTACCTTTCAGCCGCGGGGCAGGCAGCAGCAACCAATAGGAAAATACCTTATTTGATTTCTACAGCCTGTCTCTGCTTTCTATGGTTAGCTATCTCTCTCAAACACAGCCAGAGATAGCTAATCATATAAAGGGGACTTCGGCTTCGAGCAAGTATTCCAGGAAGTATTTGGCCAAAGCCAAACAGCTGTTTTTCAGCCAACATTTGGCTGAATACTTATTCGAAGCCAAAATTCGGTGACCAAATAATGGAACGAGGCCGAAGACAGAGTTGCTTTATAAGGTCACAGAACTCCGAGGTGACCTGGAATATCATTTTTATGTATGGTAGGGGGTATTTTATTACTTACAAAGCATGGCTGTCATCTTCTTTAATACCTAGCTCCTTGCTTAATCCAATATAAGCAATCTTCCATTTGCTGATCCATCTAATCAATGTAGAATCAGTTTGGATTTTAAAAAGCTAATATGCAAATAAAAATGGGTTGCATAAAAATAGTTTTGTACTTAAATATAAGTAACATGTAGCTTCTTTCTCACATGTATTATATTTCAGCAATGCACAAATAAAACATTCTACCATAAACCGTTCTGTGGCAATGAATAGCTGTAAAGTGTCAGACGACTGTTACAAGCTTATAGTCCACGTGAAATCAGTGGGGCCATGTTTGTTGGGCAGGAAATTTTCTACCATTGGGGCGGTCACTTTCTTGGTGAGAATGCACGATCTATGTTCTGCTAACCGTGTTTTGATGGGTCGAGTGGTCATACCTACATACCGTAGCCCACAAGGACATGTGATTAGTTATATGACATTACTGCTATTGCAGTTTGTCAGTGTATTTTGGGTCCATGAGTAGTTCCAGCCAATGTCAATGGTTTTAGGTCTGGTTGTGTTTGGACAGGCACTGCATTGTGCACATGGTGTGTGTCCCATTGGAGGAGGTTGGTTCCACAGCATGGTCTGTGTATGATCCCTTGGTTCTTTGTATGTTTGAATCAATGTATCTCGTAGATTCCTTCTCCTCTTCATTGCGAACCGTGGTTTTTCCATTGTTGTTTCGCCAACGCTGAGAATGGGCCACAGTTTTAGGATTTCCTTTTTCAGGCGATTCACCATAGGTGAAAAACTCAGAACTGCTGTGATTTTGTCTAAGTCAGTGTGTTGTTGTTCCAGAGTTATGTCCAGTGGGATATTATGGGCTTGTCTGATGGTGCATTTGGGGTATCCCCGGGCTTTACATTTTTCAGCCAAGCCACCTGATTGATTGGTATAGTCAACTGTGTTTGTGCAGTTTCGGCGGTAGCGGAGGAATTGCCTGAATGGTAAATCATGTCCGAGACTTGAAGGGTGGTAACTTTCAAAGAGTAATAGGGCATTGCGTTCAGTTGGTTTGTTGAACACTTTACTGATAATCATTCCGTCCCTTGTCTCAAGTTGCAAGTCTAGGAAGTGTATTGATTCCTTGCTGTGAGTTTCAGAGAAGGTGAGGTATCTGTTTTGAGCGTTCAACCATGTCAAAGTTTACAAGGTCTTCTTCATTGCCGTTAAACATTATAAGGACGTCGTCTATATATCGAGACCACATTTCTATTTTTGTTGTCCATGGGTTGTTTATGTCATGCATGGTCCGGTCCTCGAAATCTGCCACATATAAGTTGGCCAGGCAGGGTGCAAACGTTGCACCCATCACAGTGCCTGAGATTTGTTTGAAGAATAAGTCTTCATATATGAAAACGCTCTTGGCCGAGGCAATCTCTGCCAGTTGCATCACCAAAGTCACTGGCGCCTCCATGGGTGGAGATTTATTTCCCAACAACTTGTAAGGTTGCCATTTGCAGTATTTTCATATAGAGGGACTCTATGTCTAGAGTGACCAGAATTTGCGAGTCATGGTTGAACGGTTGGTCCTTGATAAGATGTAGAACAGCCGTAGTGTCCTTAAGATATGATTTCATTTTGCGTACTTCGGTTCCCAGGAAGTAGTCCATGAATTGTGAGAGGGGTTCCAAGATGGATCCGATTCCAGATACTATAGGTCTTCCAGGTGGAGGTATTCTACCCTTATGCACCTTTCGGAAGGGCGTAAACGCTGGTTTTCTTGTAGATTTGGGATGGAGGAATTCATATTCTTTCAGACTTATGTGTCCCTCTGCACTTGCTTCTTCCAGGATCGGTACAATAAGTTGTTGAATCCCTTCAGTTGGGTCAGCGCTTGAAGAGGAGAATTGCCTAGCACTTCGGTGCTGGACTGCCGCTGGGCAGGACAAAGAATGATATGCAGGGATTTCTTCTGTGAAAGGGACAGTGAGCTAAAGACTTGGTTGAGACTCTCCCAGGGGCCATCCACCCAAGAACAGGTCAATGGGCTATGTTTGTGTCGGTAGAGAGACTCCCAGAACCCCCTTTGTTGTGTTTTTTATTAGGTACATCTAACCCAATGTTGTCGAGCTCAGGGTTCAAGAACTAGCTGATGTGTGTAAATAACGCAGAATACCACCGCAGGGAAGATCGATGAAATAGAAAAGCAAGGTGCTGCTTATGTCGATGGTTTCCGAGCTGCATAAGGTGCCATAAAACAGACCCTGGATGAAGGATATGTCAAAAGTAAAGCTTTTCAAATAAGACTGGTATTTAAAAATAATCAGATCGTTGGCTATACTCAAGATTCTAACTCATCTACCTAAAGGGTGCACATGTACATATTGGAAAGCACATAATATCCTTAAACGTGTTTATTGAGTTAATATCTCTTTGGTACAAGCATTTAAGGATTAAGTGGTTACTCCAGATAATCAGTTACACCGAAATAAGGAGGATTATATTTATTTGCATTTATAAAGCGCACAACTGCCCTGAGACATTGTGGCCCTGTTACAGCTTGTTCACTTGGCAGGCATACATATAAGTAGCATCTAATTCAGTTGGTAGGCAGGCATATCAACAAATTTAAGCAGAATAGATGACAGGCATAGGACGTATAGAGCATGCATATTGAGCTGTCACTAGGCAGCATAACTATGCATGATGGTTGGTTCTAGCGGAACAGTGTAGTTTTCAGCATTTTACAGAAGGCAGTGTAAGAACTTTCATTTCTGAGTGTGGCGGGTAGGGCGTTCCAGTTTTTGGGAGCCAGGTGTTGGAAGCTGGAGCCTCCAGCTTTCACTCTTTTGAAGGCTCAGACGTAGATCTGGTTAGTCGGGTGTGCTCTAATGGGTCTGTTTGAGGAGTTGAATGTGATTCTTTCAGATAAGTAGGGTGGGGCCTCGGTGGAGAGGCACCTATGCGTGATGGGCAGAGTTTTAAAGAGTATACATTCTTTTACTGGTAGCCAGTGAGCTTCTTTCCTGGCCTGAGTGATGTGGTCCCTTTTCAGAATGCTTAGGGCTGACCTGAGGGCGTTATTCTGCGTGACCTGTAGTTTATTGAGGTTTTTGGCCAAGGAGCCCGAGAGTAGGGCATTGCAGTAGTCCAGTTTGGTACCTACTGTGGCTCTGGCAATGGATAGGCAGTTTTTCATGGAGAGGAAGGGCTTAACAGCATTGATCACCTTGGTGGCGAGTGCGGCCGAAGAGGCTATAGCATTGACCTGCGGTGTCAAGGACAGTGAGGCGTCGAGGTATACTCCCAGGATCTTGATTTCTGCTGAGACTGTGATGATGGTGTTATCTATGGTGAAGGTATTGTACTGAGTAGGAAGCTTATTGAATGTTTCCCTGGTGCAAACTATGAGGATCTCAGTTTTATCACCATTTAGGCAGAGGCCATTGGCTGCCATCCAGGTTTGGATAGTTGTGTAGATTTTGGTTAGTGCTGCAGTGTCTTGTTCTTATAAACCGGTCAGGGGGAGAAGTACCGGAGTGTCGTCAGCATAGTTAGTAGACGCTATGTTACGATAGTCAAGATCATTGAAAAGAGGGAGGTTGAAAATAATGTATAGTGTGGGGGCAGTGCACGAGCCCCGAGTGACTGCGCAGTGGGTGGTGGTGGGGGAGGCGCAGGCTGCGTCTGAGAAGACTCATGAGGCTTCCATTTAGGAAGGAGGCCTACTCAGGCTATAGCTTCGGAGAGAAGTTGGCTTCACAGGACGTATTGAAGAATGTAATAACTTCAAAGAAAATACAGTCAAACCTATTTTTTTGCAGCAAGATGTATCAAGTGAGCTTAGGAAGTCAGAAGAGCAGGTTTTCAAAGAACGAACGGTTGTTTGATCTGAGCACCTAGCAAAAAAAAAAAAAAAAAAGTATCTTTAAAAGGGTCTAAAATTAGCAGAAATCTTAGTTGCATCTCTGAATGCCTGTTGTGCCTCTGTAACTAAGGTGTCTGTCTTGTTGCCTTTTACACCTGCTAGGGTTGACAAGAGTTGGAGACAAGCATCAAAACAAAAAGATGTCTTTTAGACATATTTCTCTACTCCTTGCAGTGCTACCTTTCTATAGGCTGCGGAAATGTACAGAATTTCAGACAGCATGTATCCTCCAGTTGCTCGCAGACATTGGCTGGCAGCAACAAAGTTAAAGACTGTTTTTGGTGTTGGCCATTAAGTGGTGCTTTAACTACTGCATTTGAGTACAGCTAGATGAGATGTGAGGAGGGGGTCACAAAGCTAGTGAATATTGCTTTTTATCCACCGATTGAGCGTGCATGGCCATATCAACCTCTATGGCCATTCCCACCCACTAACTCATACCTCTCAACTATGGTGTCACCTGCAATTTAAGCAGCTCTCTCACCCGCCAAGCTCCCTACACGCCCATTGCAATCAATGGCCTTTTACCCGCCAAATAAAAAATAAAAAAAAAAATCGTGTTTTCGGCCACCCAGGGACGGTGAAAGGTTGATAGCTATGCTAACTGCTCCCCTCTGCTCAAAACGAAGCCTCTCTGGATCACGTGCAGGTAGCTCTGTCATACTGCCAGTGTTATTCCTAACCAGTCTTCAGAGAAGTGATGGTTTAATTGGAGTTGTAAATGAGCTCCTCGTCTAATAAAATGGTCTTAACCAAGCGTTCCTTCAACCACTTAACGTATAAGCAATACGTGTGTCCTCACTTCTGTTCCTTGCACATAACTGATTTGTGAGTAGGTATTACATAGACATTTGTCAGGCACTAGCATCATATGCCCATGTACTGAGGCCATTAGCCAGCTGTCGCCATCTTATGTCAAGATAGTAGCATCAGGGGAGTTGCTAGGTCTGGAAAAGACCCGGGGCTAAGTTGATGGCGGAACTGTTGGGACCGGGGGCTAGCTAGTCTTTTGGCTGTAGCTCCTGAGATTCTATCCGGGGCTACAACCAAAAGATCAGGGGCTATAGCCCCCTTGGGCCCCCTCTAGCAACGCCCCTGAGTAGCATTAAGGCAATGCCAGAGTAATGCCCATCCCATGCTTACACAAAAGCTTAACAACATCTGTTAAGTCGGCCGGGATAGGATTCAGCACTTTGCATGCAAGGGGAAAACAGAGATGTTAAGAACAAGCGCGTAACTCCTCAGTGTAACAATTTTATTTATTAGAGTAACAGTCAACATACTTTGAAAAAAGTTTCAATTTAATAAAGTGCAATAAGAATTCCAGTGCGTGTTGGGGTATGCAAGCGGCAAAGGCGCTTTTACAGCATAAGCCGGCAGAGCGCTTTGCTTTCGGGGAAGATTGTGAAAGTGGTATAAGACTCTAAAACGACAACTCTAGGGGAGGGCACAAAATCAAATGCTACAACTGTATATTAACGTTTTTTCATAACCGGAATTTGCAAGAGGGTCCACTCAAGCAGCTTCAAATAAAAGTACGACTGCCCCATCAAACTCCCCGAGTTCCATCCGATAAATAAAATCGGACTTGTGTCCCTCTGCTACACATCAATCACGTCTTCTGTCCAAATGTGTGCGGAGTGCCCGGAGGTCACCGACATACCTGGGATGATGGGGGCGGCATGATGTAGCTCCTGCTCACCCATTGTGCCTGGCAGGGCGACTGCGGTATGGCGAGCAGAGGCTCCGCTTGGCTCCTGTGCCCAGGAAGGGCCAATGCTATAGTGGCAGGGGAGGCACCTCTCCAACAAACATCCAAAAAACGACGTCCAGGCTACAAGTAACACCACACACGAGGAACTAGCCTGTGCAGTCAATTACCCACCACGAAACGAAACAGCAGCAACGCAATGCTGACATTGCGCGCCAGCAAGGACAACACTACACATAAACACAAACCCACACGGGTCACACCCACAACACCGTAACGCGTAGCAGGCAGCACCAAAGACAGACATCCCTCCCCTGCACTTCCCGCACCGCCCCCTCCGCTGTCAGTGACCTCCACTGACCGCCATCTTGCAGCGCGGCGGTTTGTCTCCGCTCTAGTTCAGTTAACAAACAAACCAAGAGGAATACGGCCACCAAAAGCAACCTCTCAAGAGCAGCTTGATGTTACAACGGCAGCAAGCGCACAGCAGATTGTCTGCTCGCCAGCGCAGCTAACTTTTAAAATCTGTGATATCATTACTAACTCTATTATTACTATCGACGATAATAACACTTTTCATTGAGCCTAAAACACGTTTTTTGATATTTCCTAGAAGTGCAAATAGGAAACGTGGTGGCATGCGTTGGTTCTGGGTAGACTGAACTCAGGTTACTCCACTTTAAGATGGCCGTTTCCATACAAGGACAAAAAAGGGAGGCGACACCAGAGCACTGCCTAATTCGGAGCATTTAGTGACTGCCAGAGACCCAAGTGCTGGAGTGGCCACACGCAAATACTGGTCTCGGCCCTACTTGTACTAAGGGTAGACGGTCACTTGTGACCCACACAATAAAGTTCTCTTCTCGGTGACGCTACTTGTGCCATCCCGCACTAATCAGCCACGTGTTAAAGGATAATTTCTGTAATCTCCTTTAAACCACCCAATTGTACATAATACATCGGCGTGACTTCCATTCATATTCCATTGTTATAGCAACCTTAACGCACCAAAATCTCGCGGTTTTGTCATCCCATGAAGGACACAATAAACCCTTTCCCTGAGGTAGATTTAATTGCGCGCATGACTTGTTGGCTATAAAGAAATCGGAGCATACGTCTAAGATGGCCACATGCATTGATTCATGTTATGGGTCTACTACTGCCTCGCTTCGTCGTGACGTCTTCGTTATGGGCAGGCTTCCACGTCAGAGGCGGTCTTTCCTGACCGTTTGGGGTCTCGAGAGCCAATATATTGTGGAAACCCGAGTTTAAATGACTGCGCCATTTAACAGAGTAATTTCCAAGTCCCTCCCCCCGCCGCCCCGCAGTGCGCTGCAACCCAGAATCCGCTGTCAAAACAACAAAAGCTATCTGGTGTGCCAAAATTACAAGTTGTCATAAGTATGTCAGTCGAGAATACACGAGTGAGTAAAACATGCACACTATTTTTAGAGCGGGACTCAATTCTCTATAGGAAGGGACGGTGTCCCATTTCCGTGAGAACTTGGGGCTCAAGAGCTTAAATAACCAGTTTATTTTTTATTTTTTTTTAAATGATTGTTTGGCTGATAAAACAACCTTTCAATTCACAATTCAAATTTGTACACATTACATTTTTATAATTTCATATACATTTCATATATAATTTCATATTTTAGAAGCATACAATACACAATACATCTAAAAGGGAAAACAACGTAATACTTATTTAATAACAGAGCAAATTATGCTAAATTTATCAACATTCCCATATTTTTAAAATTCTTATAGTCATTTACTAACAGAGAACACATAAAATGTATAATTTCAGTACACAATTCTGTAGATAAAAAAGTTACTAAATTCAATTTGTCTCATCACATAATTCAAGCTAACATTTAATCTCACTATCCACTTTCTTCACATGTACAGTTTGTTCAGATCATACATAAGCAGTTCTTATACATGTTACTTATTTGTGTTGTTTAATCACTTGGAAACCCTACTACTACTACTAGCATACATGCCAACATTCAGATGCACCTGAGAGGGAGATTTCCACAAGGAAATCGGGAGATCAATATTTCCCCATAGGAATGCATTGGGGCTACAGTTATTTTAGGCGGGAGACCATGAAAAATAGCAATATTTTTCACTTAAAAATCAGGAGTCTCCCGCCTAAATCGGGAGGGTTGGCATGTATGTACTAGTACATTTTCTTTTATTGACTAACCCCAACTACAGCACCATGTTCTGCAGCATTCAATTCCAGTCATTCTAGAAACTGAATAGTAGCAATTGTAATTGAGGGTTTTTCAGCTCCAAATATTTCATACCAAGCATCGTCAATAGACGAGCTCTGGGGAGTATTGAACAGATGTTTGAAATGTTTTTTTCGGCTCAGGGATAAGTCGCACATTCAACTATCAGATGTTGCAAAGTTTGTTTCCTTCCTTTTTACAGAATCAACATACGTTATCCTTTTAAAGAAGGCCACGTCTGGCAAGAATGTCTTTTGTGTCCCATACCATTAGTCTGAATCTCATTTACTGAATCCTAAAATGTGGAGACGGATATTTGGTTAAGTAAGCAGCCGTTACCCTCAATTTTTTGTGACCAAAAGGTACGGAATTAAAATCGATATAAGAATTACATTTGCCTTGGGTCGTTATCCACTCTTGTTGGTAAAGTTTAAGTTGAGCATGATATGGATTGGTCACCAGCAGCTCAATTGTTATATCAGCATCGGCTAAAACATTCAGGGTAAAATGTCTCAATTTTGATGGAAATGGATGTGTTGATTATAAAAGATATGATGCTAAAATGTGTAAAAGATCATAGGTTTGTGCTGCTTGTATACATTTTCTAAGCAATGTGCATAGCTTCCAAGAATAGACAGCAGATAAGGAAAGAGCAGCCATCTCAAAACGCATCAAAGAGACTGGGGTGGAATTGGGTAAATTAAAAACCGGTCGCCAACATTGTCCCTCAATCCTATCCCAGAATAATCTGTCTGGTAGCCATTTTGTTTCGGCACAATAGTTATAATAGGAACTGCTTTCTGGGTGTAATATATCATGACTGAACTAAAAGTCAATTTTTCCCAAATTTATAGAGTATTATTTTCGCTTGGAAGATAGCAGAGGACAGCTTCCATTCTATATTTTCCACATACAAGTCATCATTCAATCGGATCATTTATAATCACGCCTAGATACTTATAGTAAGGTGTCACCAACAACTCCATTTTTTGCAAAGTCGATGTGAATGATTGCTGCTGGCGTCGTTTGGATTAAATGCATTCCATTACTTGGGTTTTCTCTAAATTAACATGTGATTTGTTTGTGCATACAAGCTTAGACCTTCAATCAACCACTGAAGGCCTCCTTGCGTTTTAGACAGTATAATGAGATCATCAGCATAGAGTAACCACAGGATTTGCTGAGATCCCATCTTTGGAGCGTCAGAGTTTATGTTGATAAAACTTTCTCCCAAATCTAATATAAAAAGATTGAAAAGGGTAGAAACGAGTATGCACCCCTGCTTAAGGCCTCAGTGCGTGAAGAAAGTTGACATTAGGCCGTCCAAGGTTAATCTTACTTGCATAGAGGTGTCAGAATGCAGCAGGTCAATCAATGTGACTATGAAGGATGGGCATTGAAGCTTCTTCCGTTTTTTTAATAGCAACGATCGGTCAATAGAGTCAAATGCAGTTCTGAAATCTACAAAGGCTAGATATAAAGGTTGTCTTCGAGATATATACAGAGAGATTTCATTGCATTGGTAGCAGTGATGTCAACGGCAGTACCCATACCTGCAACAAACCCGTTTTAGATTTGGGTCCCGATTCTTTGAAAGTTTTATCATTTATTTAGTCTCTCATTATAATCCTAGCAAACATTTTTCCTGGGGTGTCACGAAGCGCGATCGGTCTATAGTTAGATGGATTTTGTCGATCGCCCTTCTTGAATACCAGTAAAATTGAGTGTCGCCAGGATTTGGGCAATTTTTGGTTTAGGATCTGAGAGAATAAGCTGAAAAGGATCGATACCCATATTTCAGGAAATTGTTTAAGCATCAAGTTTGATAGTCCATCAGGGCCGGGTGCCCTTGAATGGCTAGATTTGTTTATATAATATGTTGCATATGGAAGTGTGCACTTATAGTTGGAGAAGGAGCCCTCATTATGGTAACTGGGCTGGCATATAAATTTGAAAAATGAGACACCCATTGGGTTTCAGAGACACTGTTGATTTGTACCACAGTTTGTAAGTCAGAATTTGTACTATTAATAAGAGCCCAAATCTGCACAGAATTTTTATTATGGATTGTTTTTAACATTAGGTCTCCATCATTTTGGAACATCATTGATTTGTGTGATCGGACCCAGTTTTTGTATCCCGTTTTAACCAATTTTAATGCAGACCATCTTAGTTCTTTAGATAGCGAAAGAGTAAATTTCTTCTCTTGTCTATGAAGAGATTTCCTTTTTTTTTTTTTTTTTTACAAGTGGATCAAATGTGTGCAAGGTTTTATATTTTCTCTGGTCATTATTATTTGGACTAACTCGAAATAGTTGTAACAAGTCACTATACTCAAAGTAATTTTGTCAGTAATGTTCAAGAGATTTTAAGTCTGTATCCTTTAATACCACATTACATTTTGAGAGTTTGTCTTCAGACCAGTAGAATCTATTTTGGCCATTGTTTTAAGTAACGGTTCCTTGCATTTTAATCTTGTTTTTGCTCAGCAGATTATTAGTCATATTCCATTTTAGATTTGTAATCTCATGATCACTCTCTAATGAGGGTATTACATTTGTATTTTGTATTTGAAATTTTATTTTGCTTTATATAGCGCCTTTGTCCAAAGCGATTTACATGAGAAAAGGTCATCGGTACATAAAATCAGTAATGCAAATCAATGTTCAAGTACTGCCAGTGACAATCAATCAGGGGACTGAAGCAAGTGAATTTTTCAAAGAACGACGGAACAGAGAATAATAAGTAATGGAACAAAGAGAGAGGGGAAGCTTGTTTCAATGAAGAGGAGCAAGGAGTTGAAAAGAATGAAAGCGGAATTGAGCACAGGGGGGACAGGGAACATTCAGTTTAAAAAGAACTGAAGAATGGAGAGAGCGGGGAGGAGAATAGAATGATAGGAGAGATGCAAGATAGCTGGTGGCAAGTCCATACAGAGATTTAAAAACTAAGCAAAGTAAATTAAATTTAAGCTGAGAATGGAAAGACAGCCAGCCAAGTGAGGCAAGAGAAGAGGAGATCGAGTCTCCGTAGGCGAGAAGGCAGAATGAATGAATAGACGAGTGAGAGATTGATTTAAGAGGAGCAAGATGAGAACAAGGAAGACCAAAGAATGTGACAGAACAGTAGAATAAACAAGAGAATATTAGCAAAGAATGAAGAAGTTTGGTGGCGTGAAAAATGAGAAAAGGATGAACTCTACGAATATTGTAGAGATGAAAATCGACAGGCACAAGATGTTAGGGAAATATGGTAGGCAAAGGAGAGGTTAGAATCGAAATGGAGACCAAGATTGTGGACAGTGAGAGTAATAGATAGGCTGGAGGGAGGAAAGGAAATAAAAGAGGGAGGAGACTGTAACAAGCGTGTTAGCGGGAAAGAATAGGACCTCAGTCTTTCCAGCATTAAAAGTAAGGAAATGGGAGGCCATCCAGGATTGAATAGCAGAAAGACAAGTTGAAAGAGTAGAATGAATATCGGGCGTAAAAGACGAAACGGATAGACACAGGTGAGTGTTGTCAGCGTAAAAGTGGTGTGATAGTCCAAAAGAAGAAATTATAGGAGCAAGAAATGAAGTGTATAAGGAGAATAGAAAAGGACCAATGACTGACCCTTGAGGAACACCGTGGTCAAGGGAAAAAGAAGAAGAGGTGTTCCCACCCCATGAGACAGCAAAGGTACGGTTGGATAAGTAAGATGAGAACCATGATAGAACAGAGCCACAGAAACAGGAGGAGAGAGAGTTCAGAAGCAAAGAGTGATCCAGAAGTGTCGCAAGCAGCAGAGTGTTTAGAATATCGAGCCGTGAGAAGAGACTTAAGCACATAAGTCAGAGCTCTTTCAGTTGAGTGACCGGGACGAAAGCCAGACTGGGTAGGAGGAAGAAGTTAAAGATCAGACACGAATGTTGAGATTTGTGAGTACACAAGATGCTCTAGAAGCTTAGCTAAAAAAGTTAAGAGATATAGGATGAAAGTTTGAGACAAGAAGGGGATTAGCTGTAGGCTTTTTTTTTTAGAATCGGAACAACAATTGCGTTTTTGAAAGCAGAAGGAAAAGTAGAGGTAGAAAGACAGATGTTAAAGAAGAAGTGAGGAAGGGTATGAACAGCGGATATATTTTGGGAATGGATAATGAAGGAATGAGGTCAGTGGGGGTAGCAGCAGGCCGGACTTTGGCTAACAGATGTATCACCTCAGACTCAGAGACTAGATAAAGTTAGAAACAGTATTGGACGAAATAGTGAATAGTAAAGGAGAGGGATTATAAGAAGGTGAGGATAGAATGTCCGGATGTAGAGAGTGAACTTTAGAAGAGAAAATATTTGCAAGATCAGATGCTGATATGGATGAGTTAAAGGAAGGATCAGGTGTGGGAGGAGAGAAAAGCTGAGTTAGTGTTTGGAAAAGGCGACAAGGGTATGTCGATTGGCTATAAGATCTGAGGAATAATAGCATTCAGCAGAGTTAATGCAGTTGTCGTAGAGAGCGTGATAGGAAAAGTAGGTAGCGTGATTAGCAGGAGATCGAAGTTTGCGCGAGCGCCTTTCGAGATGGGCGCTAGAATTGAGTCACGAATTGAAGCACAAATGGAAATAGATCACTTTTTACATAGATCTAATCAATTATAGCACTGGAAGATCCTCTTTCCCATGTATTTTGAGGAGGGATTTCACCCTGCAGTGCACCATTTTCATAGTCATATTCCTGATTTTGGTAAATGTATTCCATCGCACTAATCTAAGATCTGCGTTGTTAAATGGGTTGTCTAGACAATGTAAATTAAAGTCACCAACCATCACAATATGTGAGACTGTTGGAGCCATAGTGATCAAGTCCCATAACATGTCTAGATCTTTAAAATATTGGTAGTCCGATATAGCTACTGGATTCTAATATATATAAACAGTTTTACCTCAATGATTTTTATTTGAACCAATTGCATAAATGGATTGGGGGTAGTCCAGGATTCCAAGGTAATTCCAGAGCTAATCTTTAAGGCGATTAGGAGACCCGACATGGGTCGGTCCTCTTTGGGGCATAATGCGGCTTTCAGAATTATGTTATAATTATCCCATGAAGGGGCTTCCATTAACCAGGTTTTCTGGAGTAAGACTATATCATGTTGTTCCAAGCAGTTTGTTAGATTTTTTAGCAAGTGAGAGAATCCTCTGGTGCTCCAACTCACCAAGGAAATATATGTAACGTCACCATTGACTTCTAGTTACGCTTGAATGTTACAACAGGTACAGATAGTGCCAGTTTGGGCAAGACGTACAGCGGGTATCCTGTATCTAGAATCTTAGTTCCAACTATGCTAGAACGGGCAAGGTTAGGGACGCTGGATCCTTCTAGCAATATTTCAAAGCCCAAGATGAATAGCTTTTTCTTGGCCGACCATATTGTATTAAAGACCACTCTGGAACTTAACCATATTCTCGAGGTGTCAATAGATCCTATATGTTCTAGCGATGGAATGTCAGCCAGAATTGCCAAAATGCTGGTTCTATTGAGATCATATTTAGAATAGGGAGATCCCCGGCATCGGTAACAATTGTTTCTTTTTTTCCCTATATTGGGATGTAACCTGGGACTTGTAATTGTTTTTATCCTTCATGCAGTTGTCATTACACTCCCTTATAGGTCTAACCGATTGATTCTCTGAAACTTACCAACCCTTTTACCATACAGAGGCTCCTCAGTCTCATAATGTGTGCCTTCGATATCAGTATTTCGCAAATTATATGTTTGTAGTATAGAATTCTGGGTGGCCATATATTGTTCAATGGCAAGTCGTATAGCCTCATGTGTTTTATATTAGGACTCGATTGTTCGATAGCATGCCATTTTATTTTGATTTGGCACTTTCTATTTTTCTAATAATTCAGGTTTAATAGCCATAACTGATGTATTTTTCTTCCCCTCTAGATTTACGAGAAAATTTGTAGTAATCCGTGTTCTGGTTTATCAGAAGGCATACTATTTTGTGTCGAATTCGGTGTAATAATAAGATTTTCTAAAGCGGGTTGGATTTTCTGTGCAGCCATGTAGCTATCAACCTCCTTTCTAATTTCATGCCGCCTCAATTCGAGGGCCTGGTTGTCAATTTGCAATATTTTTCGCTCATTAGTAAGATGAGTGTCTTTTTGCTATCAGGTTCTCTCTCAGCTAAATGCCATTTTATAAGTTTGTCAATTTGAATGGGTTGGTTGTTCAACTTCGTATCAAGGGTTTCAAATAGTTTCAATAGAGATGAAATTGCCAAATTCATAGCGTGTAGCGTAGTTTCCAGTAAAATGGAAGGCAAGATTTTGGGTACTGGCATCAGCATAAAAGGAGAGCAATTATTGAGTTTTCTAGGTGTTGGCGCAGCGTAGGAGGAGGCTAATATTGATTCATCTTCCGTTCTATTATCAAAGAGAACGGGAGATTGGGATAGGTTATCGTTCTCCTTGCAAGCCAAAAAGCAAGAACTATTGGATTCCAAATCAATTACCGCTGGCTCCGAGTGGGTTACTGAAGCAATAAATCGATTTGGAACAGTTGGTGTACATGCTTCTTGATTAGATAAAGAAGAAGCATGTGAACCAATATGGGTGGCATTAGAGCAGGTTTCATGCATGTTTCGGGCCGGTCTTTTTTATGGTTTAGGTGCATTGTGAATAGGCGATGCAATCTCTGTAAGTATATAGGAGTTTGTTATTGAATATTCCGGCCACCTGTTAGGGCCGGACAATTAAACTTGATGCGGGCTGGTTGCGGGAAAAGGAGCACGGATAGATCATGGATTTTCAATAGAGTTGTCAAGATGTGGGTTGGGACCAAGTGGGTGAAATCGTAAGTCGCATAGTTTAGAATGAAATGTGGATACCAACATGTTTGTATGATAAAACCAGCAACAATAGATCAAAAGGAAATGTGTTTGCTCTCCTCATCTTTTACATCAATGGAATTCCCATAGAATAGCTGTGTGCGTAACAAGTAGGGGTAAAGGTTTCTAACCAGATGGAACCTGTGATAATTGAAATTGTTTGTAAGTTGTGTAAACTGTGGAAAGGAGAGGAGAGGGGACTATGACCAAATATGGAAAGTCCCCAGTGAGGGGTGTAATGTAAATATGAAACATGCAATTATAAGTTAAAGAGGATGATGCTTAGATGAATGTATCCAATAAGTGTGGGAACTAAAGATAATATGGTTACATTGTATAGGTTTAACCAATCATGTGTGGGGGGTTGACTTAACAAAATGTTTGGGAGTGTTTTAACTGTTGCAAATTGTATAAAATGCGTGTTCTTTGTGTGGTACAGGTAGACAGGTAAGTTTGACTCTTTGATGTCATCCTACCCCTCCCGGCCGTTTGTACAATAAACTTGCTTTACAGACAAAGTGTGTACGTACTCTTTAAGGGTGGGCCTGCTTTTGGTTACAGTGATCAAAGGCCCAGTCCTACATTTGGCATCCCTGGGTGGGCCCCAGGCTCTCTGAGACCTTAGGGGTCTTCGGTCTGCCCAGCCTGGCGGCAGAGCTTCTCTGCAGGGGTCACTCGTGCTCGACAAGGAGGAGGGCTACAGGTACCATATTGGTTAGAGGCCTGTCTGCCCCCCCCACCGCTTAGAGGTGTGGTACATTATTATTATTAATATTATTATTATTATGGCCCGGTTGTGCAGGCCAGATTAAAGGAGCACCACATGAGAGCGCTTTGGGGTTCACTTTTGTGAGAGTGCATCTTTGCCAGGCAAAGCAAGAGGGTGACAGGGGAAAAGAAATACATTTTTTTTAAATTCGTGGATAGGGCAAGATGGGTGTGTGTAGGTCAAGTAGGTTGGAAGAGTGAGTGTTTTTGGAGGACTGAATGAATTGTTCTATGTTGTAAGTTTTTTTACCTAGTTTGTTATTTTAGAGGTGTGGTCTCCCGCACCTGTAGGTCCATTGTAAGGATAGTCTTAATACCCTTCAGGTTGCTTGTCTGGTTGGCAGGAGCCCTTACCTTATGGTGAGGCGGCATCTTATGGTGAGACCACCTGTATACCTTTCTGGAGTGTACCCTTGTCCCTTACTTTGTATCGATTGTGGGGATGGAGCCTGCATCTCGCTTTTTCTTGGTAGTAGTGAAGGGTATCTTTCTGTAGTCAGGAAAAGACAGCAATGTAGTTGAGAGTGTTGTACTAGTATAGAAGAGAGAGATACAGCAGTGTTGTAGTGGAAAACAATGTACTCCTTTTTATGCTCGAGTAAAAGAGAAATCTCAGAGAAGTAAAGAGGATTTTTGGCCGGCATCTGTTTTTGATAATATGCTGTCTTTAGTGAATGCCTGACAAGTGTTTGAATATCGAGACAGTTGTGGTGAAGGCGAGTAAGGAGAGTGTGTGGGAAATTCTTTTGTTTAAGAAAAGGGAAAGGAAAAGGGGATTTTTTGCGGGTATTCATTACTGTGCTGTAGGTTTTGTTCTTTGGGTTTATTTCGCAATTTTTTTTAATTTTATTTTGAGTTACATTGGTGTTGAGTATGGAGACTCCATTGAATCATTTATGTCAAGTGCTCCCGGGAAATAAGGTGAACATTTTGATATACCATTGAGAATGGTTGAGAAAAACAAAAGGCAAAATGCTTAATTCCTGGCCTGACGAAGGGTTTTATGATAAGGGTATTTTGGAGAACTTGCATACTTTCCTACTAACGAAGCATACAAGTTTGAAATTGGATAATAGATGGAATATCTTGGAGTTATGGAGGTTGTACGAGAAGGACAGGAAGACCCATACAATTATGACTGTTGAGGAGCGGACAAGAAAGGAGGGTGTAGGAATTCCTTCTGCACTGCCCCATATGGGTGCTATCCTTTGTCACCCACAGAAGGATATACTAACCCTGAGTTTGAACCTCCATACTCTCCAGCGGTTACAAGTCAGACAGGGGTGACACTCCAGTCAGCTCCAATCTTCGAAAGATGGGATAATGAGGGGAAAGGGAGAATAACACCTTCTTCAGTAAAAGTTATTAATGGGTTTGAAATGTAAGGTGGAATGAAAAAAGTCTATTCAACATTTAGATCAGCACCGGAATTGGAGCAGAAGGAACAAGAGCAGGAGAAAACTGTGAGAGCAAGGAGCGATGAAGATTTCAGAAGGGAGGAGGTGCCCCCGGTCACCAGAATCGAAGATAGATTGTGGATGGTGGTAGAGAGGCAGGAACAACAGAAACTGGAAGAAGCAGTAAGGTTAGCAGAGCATGAAGTAATGCGGTTACAACAGAGCAGCAGTGAAGAACAGGAAAGAGGTAATATGCAAGCAATCAAGGTTGAGGAAGGGAGATGGAGGCATGGCCAGATCCTCGTTAGGTTAGATAAATCAGTTCTAAAGGGAGTAAATGTGCATTTGGAGATAGAAGGTGCTGTCACAGGTACAGAATCAGAACAAGGAGAAAGAGAAGTGGCATGCTACGGCAGTGCCAAATACCCTTCCGGCCCTCTAGAAAGATCTGGGGATGTGGTACTAGGGACAGAGGAGGAAGAGGATGAATGGGAAACAGATGAAGAGCAGGGAGGACAAGAGGTAGTAGGTGTGCCTCCCGCTCCAGTAGTAATCAGGGAAAGCACACCATGGGGCCTCCGGATGCACTGTGGGGCTTACATGGCTGTAGGAGAGGCCAAGGACAGATGGGGAAAGCCCCAGTAAAGGTAGGGGCAACTCAATTCCCACTACCCCAGAAGGGTCAGTGGAAGGCGTATTATGTCCCGTGGTCACACATGGACCAGAATAATCTAATAAAGACACTTCCTTCGGTCACTGTAGGGGCGGGAAAGTGGATTTATGCTTTGGAAAAACAAACTGCCAGAATCATGTTAGCGATTGGGGAAATGAAAAGCCTTTTTTTTTTTTTTTAACGGCCTTGATGGGGGAACGGGCAGATGAGCCCTGGAAAAAAGAGGGATATCCGGGGATTCAATTGAACACGAACCCCCATGATGGAGCAGCCTTTAATAATTATATGACCCAAGTTTTGGGGGCATTGAGAATGATGTACCCGATGTGCCTGATATAAACTGTATCTTGGCGAAAGCAATGAACCTAGATAAGGATCCTACTGCCCATATCCAATTAATTAAAGAAATGTGGAGGGCAGGGACGTGAGAAGCATGGGACAAGAATGTGGCTTCTACAACATGTTAAAAAAGAATTTCGGCACAACCTGGATAACATAGTAGGAATAGAGGCCAATAGTTGGCAGGAGATTCAAGCACACATTGTGCATTTTTGTAAAAGGCAGCAGGAGAAAGAGAAGGAAATCATGGAGCAAGCACAGAAGGCCGAGGCCAAGCTGGTTCAGAAAAAGATGGCAAAGATTTGTTTAGAAGGAGCAATGATAATGAGCTCCAAAGAGGGAGAGCAAGGACACATTTTTTTCCGGCATGGCACAGGAAGGTCCGCTTAGCCAGCCGCTACACATACAACAGGTCCTTCAATGACAGAAGTCAGTGGAGGCAGGACGAGCGAAAGCCCAATCCTTTCTTCCCATCGAGGGGGAGAGGAAGAGGCTGGAGACAACCAGAACGCCAGCAACAACCTAACTCAGGTGAGAATAGTGAGTCAGAGATCATGTGCGAGGGTGCCCGCAGTAGGCGGGAGACTGGCACAATGCGTAGAACACTGGCGCGATTTATCATCGAATACCTGGGTCATAAATATAGTTCAAGGGTTTCGTATAGATTTTCACTCCAACCCAGTTCAAACAAGATGGCCAAAAGAGTTGGTACATAATGCAGCAGACAGGGAACAATTAGACACAGAAATAAAGGCCTTGGTGCAGAAAGCAGCCATAAGACAGGTTTCTGATCAAACAGAAAACGTTGTGAGCAATATGTTTTTAGTGAGAGGGAAGCACAAGCTGAGACCAGTTATACATTTAAGAGAACTGAACAGCTTTGTGCTATACAGACACTTCAAGATGGACGTTATTCACCTCCTGAGAGACATATTGCAGCGAGATGATTGGCTAGTAAGGATAGATCTCAGAGAAACAAACCTGACGGTACCAATTACTGCAGAGCAAGGAAAATATGTAAGATTCCGATGGGTGGGGCAGATATGGGAATTCACATGTTTGCCCTTCAGGCTAGTGTAAGCCCCATGGTGCCTCACAAAATTGATGAAACCAGTAGTGACGCATCTAAGAGAACAGGGGATACAAATGATTATATATTTAGACAACATTTGTATAATGTGCCAAGACAGACAGACGATTAAGAAACAGGTGTGCAGGGAGTGTTTCTTGTGTTTCCTACCCATCTCCAGTTACTGACTGTGTGTCGACCTGCTGGCAACAGTTGGTGTTTTTTCTCTTTCCACACCTAAGGAGGAGGAGCTCTACACAAGAACTGTCCCCACTACGCCGAGCGGCGCAGAGTGCAGGGAGTGTTTCTTGTGTTTCCTTGTGATTTCGTGGGCTCTTGTGAATTGGAGTATGGCTGCGGCGAGAGACTCCTACGTCCACCTGACTGCCCAGAACCCTACCAGACTGCCTTCACAACCTAAGACCAGATTGCAGTACCGTCGTCGTAATGCGACACTATAAGAGAAACCGCCTGAGAAAATAGCCTATGAAGACCTGACGGAGTCCACCGGAAAAGCACAAGTAAGCCTTACATATGAAATGACACAAACACCTGACGAACTTGTCAATGTCATTGTGGATGACGTATCATGTAGAGATGGTTTAGATGGATTAGAGCACAATGTTCGCTTAACTTGTAGTTCCTGGAATCTGGAGCCACGCAGCATTAGCCTCGTCAACTCTGTCTGTTCCACAGAGAAAATGGCGACTCATCGCGTCAGTGGGAGGGACGCGGGTGCCGGTGTGTCCATTGTAGATTCTTTCAGCGTGACAAGCTCAGCGTCCTCCCTCCCTCGAACATGGAACTTTGACTCGGTTTTGGGTGCAGAACATGTCCCGTTAGTGCCGTCCGCCGTTCTGAGGCTAAGTATATTGGCACAGCGCGCCGTGAATACATTTTGTAAGAAGCCTACTGGTCCAGTTTTGCACACATACAGTTCACAGAGCTCACAATTACTTCTCCATGCCTCAGCTCAACTTCCATTCAATAAACTTGATGGATACAGCTGGGCTAGCAAAGCGCCCACCCCAGCCCTCAATCAGATGAGTGAAGAGGAAAGGACTGACCGGACATCAGTTGTAAAAGAAAAAAGTCTAAACTGGTTGCAAACGAGACCGGCAAAGCCACTGACAAAGTTACGTTAGAAGAAAAATCAATCAATGAAAAAAAGACTGGGAAGTCCAAGAAGACCAGGATGTAATGTTGCAGGTAACTGAGCTCGAGTGTAGCAACATCGTGGACTAATCCAGCGCCTAGCAACACGTTAAACATTTTGGAGCACTCTTGAGTGCTCGGAAAAGTCATGGCTTCACTCTGAAGCGCAGCTGTGCACGCAAATCCAGCAAAAAATAGCATTGAAATGAAGTGTTGGAAGCAGCACACGCATCAGTGAATCTGCAAATAAGCACGACTGACAAAGGGTTTGAATCTTGCTGTGAAGAGAAAAGTCTGAAATAACAGCGAAGTTCACTTGCTGTGGCTGACAAGCTTCTTCATGATCTAACCCAGTTGAATAATAAACTTCACAACCGAAGTGATGAACCAAAATAAATAAATAAATAAAATAACTGTGCCCGTGGGCAAACATGCAACCTTTGCTACGATTGACATACAACATCTGGTGGGTGCCCCCAAGAGTGCCCTGGAACCAGTGTGAGCACATGACATTAGAACTCAAAAACGAAGACGGGTGGCTCACCGAAGAGCCGTCATAGCAACCAGATACGGAGCAACTCGGGTAAGCACAGGTTCTATGCCTAACTACTGAGATAGCAAAAGAAGCCCTGTATCAACTATACAAAAATCAGATGCTTCGATAGACGACTCTTCATCAGACTCCTCATTCATGGATCGCGAGTTCCCAAAAATACGGAGAAGCATTCCCGTAAGACCTACTTGTACCACCGAGTGCATCTGAAAATTATTATGTCAGCAACCACAATTGCAGTTGCACCTCTCATGAAAATGTACGAACAATTGAATGACAACTTTCGAGATCAAAGCACTATGCTAGCAATGTTAAACTCCAAACTTCTAAACATCGAAGCAACCATTAATGCCACCAAGACTCATAACAAACGAAAATGAAAAATCTATAGTTGCTGCAAATCTTTTAAAGGAGCATTTATCTAACAACAAAGAAGACAAAAGCCTCCTTGCGGAAGTGGCAAGAAGGCTTTAGCTAAGAAACAATCAAGAAGTACAGAATCTATACCCCACTCGACAAGTACCGAACCATCATTCTGCATTGTGTCACTCAGGGACTCTGTGTTCTGCTGAGTGACAATGAAGAGTGTGAGACAATTGGGGCACTTTCCTTAGTTGGAGCGCAAACACACCCAGATGCAGCTAAACTAAATGAAGTGGAAGTGATCACTGGTGAAACATGTAGGACTCCAAGAGAAATTGAGCACGCTTAATCTGTGCCGTTGTTGGTAACATCCAATGACGTTACTATTGGAGGAAAAGACATAGCTTCCAGTCCCTCCACTTCTGCAAGTGCAGAAGGGCAAATAAGAAACCCTGAAAACATTGCAACTGCAGAGGAGAAGGAGGAGAACAAAAATGAAGAAAATTACTCGATCTTTTGCTCCAACAAGTCCTGTAAGACTAATAATTCCCGCAAATTCCTTAGACACTAAGGCCCTGAATGTAACATTTGAACCAGCCCGTACGTTAAATAAACTCGAGAAATCCTCAAAAGTGCAAGCACCCTGAAAACCCTTACAGGTGAATGCAACTGAGGATCAGCAAGTTTACGAACAGGACAACATGAACAAGCACCCGACCAGAGGATTGAGACAGAGAAACCAATCTGTATTGACTTGTGTGAAGAAGATGAAATTGCAAATGAAAATGCACTGTCCGAGCCCAATGATGACCAGAATTTGCAAGTGTGTAAACGTATCTCCAAACCAGACAGTCAACTGGAACCTGAAGGCGCATAGGTTGGCCACAAAGTAGCTTCCCCAAGATTTATTTTTACTATCGAGGAAAAAAGGGCAAGAAACACTGAAAAAGGAAGCGCAAAATTGTCATAAGGTTTGTCGGCTAGAATACAACCAACTACCTCAAAACAGCAGAAACATACATGAAGTCAGCTTTAATCTTTAAAATCATTCAACTTGTCCTAATAATCAGGAAAGTTGGGAAAGGCTACAAAAACCCATCCATAACCCAAAGGAGTCACGAAATGAAGTTAACAAAAAAGAAAGCTCCCAAAATCACTTAAAAGCTCACAACAGAGGTCCCTCAAAACATTTTGCAAATTTGAACATACTATTAGAACGCATTACTCCAGTCAACGATGAGCTCATTTTGAATAGGACATATTTTCTGCGTCTGCTCTACCATGTCCAAATTCTAAAAACTATTGTATCCAACGACATCAGAACAGTTGAATTTCTGGAAGAAGTGAAGTATGATAGTGTTGTGCTACACATCCAATCAAGAGTGATTCGAGATATGCTAATGGATGCAGTGCCTAATCTTATACCATTTGGATTCGACATTTTGGAAACTTATACGAATGAAGACAAGTATAAATCTTACGTGAAACAGAAATCTAACAAAACCCGTAGTAGGGTACCTATAGAAAAGGTGTTGATGGTGTCGCAAACTTGCTTCAACAATCAGGTCTAGAACAACCAGTCCACCAAAAGAAGACAGTTGTTATAAAGGAAGCTTTGAGAAAGACCCTGAAGAACGTGGATCTGGTAGATCAAATAAGAATAACAATAAAATGTAGTAACCAAGTGGAGAAACTAAAATCAGCAAAAATGATAATGTTCAAACTAACACTCAATGTGATGATTGGAGTTGGATTGCTAGTACTTTAGGCAGCTGCAATGATAGCTAATGCCGACAGAAACATGAAAACATCAGATATCAGATCGGATCTTGGAACACGAGAGGTCACATGCATCTGTATAGCAAAGAGTTGCACCTACTAAAATCATTGGACATATTATGCCTTCAGGAAACGTAGCTCGCTGAGGCCCCCATAGTAGACTGGTTTGAGATGACATTAAATCTGCCATAAAAAAAGAAAAAAGGACGAACTGTGGCCGGTCTTATGACTCTAATAAAGAGGAAGCCGTGGTCGAGTTATTAGCACAACAAATGTATCTCCATACATTCAAGTTACTGTAATTGAAGCTCCATACCAGCATAAAGAGTTTTGTTCAAACATATACATCTTGAATGTATATTGGCAGCTGCAATTAGTAGGCCCGCAAGCATTCATTGATCAAATGTCGGAGATGATCGAGGATATCAAAACCAAGGACCTGTGTTCCATAATCATCTTATGTGGTGATCTTAACATTGATTGTGGTCTGATGGAAAAATACAGGAAAATAAAAACATAATAAAAACAACTAGCTGTATACAAGTAGCCAAGCAATGGATGGACGAAATGAAGCAAGGGATAGGTCTATGCTAAATGGAAATACGGCGGGTGACATCCCGTCTCGTCCAACCTGGAACAGAAACCAACAAGAATCCATTCGACTACTTTTTTGTCTTGGAACAATTTGCAAAAAGAGTAACATCCCAGAAAGTTGTCCCAATGGAACAAAGTGACCACATTCTTGTCATAGTCACAGCATTTGGACACACCTACACCTGTTCGGGATTTTGGAAATTGGACATTCTAGTTGAAACAGGAAGAAACAGATTGCGGCTCAATTCAAATAAAGTGCGCATCATCACAAACGCAACACGAAAAAATATAAATGACGCGAATTGCGGGTCAATTGAGTATTGTGCACTGTTAAATCAGTACACAGAAATTTCGCGAAGATTAAGTAAGCGATAATTTAAAAAACATCATGTTTATGACATCGAAATCTTCAAGAAAAAAAAAAAAGATCTCCAAAGACACATTAGATTAATTGTTAAAGCAGACCCTGGGAACCACCAAGAAGCAAAAAGGTGTGCTAGACAAAAATATAAAAACTGGATAAAATCACACAGAGTTATTATGGAACAACGGGACGCAGAGGCTATGATGCAAACATTGACAGCTAATAATTCAAGAGATTTCTGGAAGATCATTAACGACAAAATGCTTCACAACAAGCAAGAATTAGCAACATGGTCACAGAACAACAATAGTCAAACAATTATAATGAGCTGTTTGAAAGAAAAAAAAAAAGCCTTACTGAAGATCGTGATTTGCCCATCTTACCCGGCTGGAATATTCCAATAGAGCGAGATGACATCATGCAAAACATCTGCAAAATCAGCTCTTTGCGGGCCTAACGGTCTAACAAACCAAACGCTAAAAGAACATACTGAGGAGTGGGCTACTTGAAGCAAGCGACCGTGGTGCCTATTTTTAAAAAAGGCCTACGAATGAACTCTAGAAATTATCGGCCGATCGCGCTCCTTGATGTTATCGGAAAAATCTTCGCCACCCAAATCGAACATCATCTGTCAACACGGATTAAAACCTCAGGTACCTACGACCCGAGACAAACAGGGTTTGTAAAAGGCGTGGGCTGTGGTCTGATTATATTACTGATCACCTTGCTGAATGAAGATGGACACAATTCGGCACAAAACAACAATATATCTTGCATTTGTCAACATAGCCCACGCCTTTGACGGTGTTGACAGAACTGTTGTGGAGAAAACTGGAACAATGGAGTTGCCACCCAAGCTTGATCGCAGCGATAAAAGAATTACACTCTGGAACAGAAATCAGAATTCACCTCGACCAAGCTGGATCGCTGTCAGCACTGATTAAGACCTATAGAGGGGTAACGCAAGGGTGCCCATTAGCCTCCATCCTATTTAATCTATTTACCTCAGATATACGCATAACGTTGGGAGATGTACCAGCTTTTCCACCAAGATTCAACAAAATCCACCTGGGCTGGATGGCATATGCTGACGATTTGGTTTTGTTAGACATCGCCGCAATTGGATTACAGCAAACGTTATGTGCACTAGAAAGATGTGTGGCTAAAAATGGTCTTACCAACAACCCTGAGAAATCAGAAATATTGATCTTACAAGATCTCAGAGGCGAAAAAGGAGTCCACAAAAGAAAATTGCAACGGCACCTAAAAAATCAAACCCTTAAATGTGTGAGTCAGATACACTACCTCGGCATAAGCATCAACGGCAACAATAATGATGTTCCTTGGGCGGCAAAAGCAAAGGCCAAATGCAAACAATTGTCCTCTCAAGGAATGGTACTGAACAAGAAACTTGGCAAGTTTTCCCTAAAGCCAACAGTTGACTTCTACAATCAAAAAGGTGGTGCCTGCCTTGATCTATGGTGCAGAATGTGCCTTCGGCTGCTCATATACCATGTGGCCGTCGCTTGAAAACTGCTTTTGGAGAAGAGTGTTGGCTCTGCCGAAGGGCGTGCCGACTGCATTTATTAGATACAAGCTTGGCTTAATCTCCGTAAATGCAAGAGAGACTTGGAATATGTTGGCCCTATATAGGAAAATATTAGCAACAGACCGCCCACAACAATTTGATATATTACATAATCCGTTGAGCTGCCACAAAGAAACAAACTTGTGTCAATGGGCTCAGAGTTGTGAAAAAACCTTACATGGGTTTGATACTAATAATGACACTCTGCAAAAAAAATCCAAACTGGGTCATAAAGAAACTGTGGACCCAACATTGGATAATTACTGTTGATCAGAGAACAAAACACAGGATTATGCTGAACGTTGCAACAGAGGCAAAATCGTTGAACAAATTGCATATATATCTAGAAAAATTCCCAAACAAACACCTGAGAATGGTGTTCATGAAATTTCTATTGAATCTACTTGACACCAAAGAATCGAAAAACTGCACAAACCATAACGTGACTGCAAACCTCATGTGTAGACTTCTTTGCCCGGCCCTTAGATCGCTGAGAACAAAACACCTTGGAACTTACATCCTAGAAAAACCATCTAGTTGCTGTGATGAATGGAGGTCTTTTTCAAATGGTTCAAACAATAAATTAACCTATGCCTTGACTACATACTTGGATCTTGTATTCAAGCTGATGTCACAGAACGATGTGGAGACTAAGACTGTAACAGCAGACAATCCTGAGATGGGAACTAGTGAATAAGTTCAAAAGATAACTGAAAAGACTGGGAAATCTTAAAGAACAGCTAAACTGAATGTTACGTGTGACAAAAAGGGAAATAAATGAAAGACTGACATTTCTAGGTCTTATAAGTGTTTTAAAAGTTTGTATAAACTAAATAAAACATTTTCTTTAAAAAAAAGAAACAGGTGAACACCACTCTGGACCTACTAGGGCGATTGGGTTTCCTAGAAAACAAAGTCAATACTGAAACCATGGCAGTCCATGGAGTTTCTGGGATTCTTGGTAAACACCCCTTGGGTTACTCTGAGTCTACCGGTACACAAGATAAACGACATGGAAAAGGAGATCAGGAACGCTTTAACTAGAGAAGTGATACCGATGAGAGAGAGCTAGGCTAGTGGGACAATTAGTGTCCTTGATACAGGCGATTTTCCCAGGTTCACTCCATTACAGAGCGCTACAGAGATTACAAATTCAACATCTCAGGAGGAGCGCGTCTTACAAACAGAAAGTTACTCTGTCTCAGGAGGTAAATGAGGAGATGGAGTGGTGGCTGCAGCATATGGAGGCATGGAAACGGGAGGGCAATATTTAGCTCATACACAGACCAAATAATAGAATCCAATGCCAGTAGATGGGGCGGGGAGCCCGGTGCAGAAATCTGATGACTGGAGGGATATGGTCAGAGAAAGAATTGGTTCTACATATCAACTGTCTGGAGCTTGTGGCAGGCTTGTTCGCAGTAAAATGTTGGACACCGAAGAGACCTCAATGTTTCATTCTCCTTCAAGATGGACACCATGTCCGCAGTAAGGTACATAAACAGATTAGGCAGCACAAGATCCAAAATGCTAGCAGAACTAGCAAAGGAGTTCTGGCACTTAGGTCTCCAGAGAAGGATATCTGCGACAGCAGAATACTTGCCGTGCAGTCTGAACGAGGTGAAAGACTGGAACTCCAAGTTGCTAAGAGATGCCAGCGATTGGAAGCTGTACGAGACAGTGTTCCAAAGACTGTGGTCAAGGTGGGACCCATTTCAGAAGGATCTATTTGCATCGAGATTGAACAGACAATTACCTCGGTTTTTCAGTTGGAGACCAGACCACGAGGCAGAGGCAACAGATGCATTTCTGCAAATCTTGGGCCCAAGTTTGTAATACGCCCTCCCGCCATTCTCAATGATAGCGAGAACTCTGGCTCAGGTGAGGAGGCAACGGGTATCGATCATCTCAGTGATGCCGGCATGAAGGGGCCAGGCATGGTTCCCAGATCTGCTAGAAATGATGTACGACAACCCAATTGCACTGTCAATGATCGCCTCAATCATTCAGGACCCGGCTGAGGGCAATCATCCTCTAGTGAGTTCAGGCAGCCTCAACCTCATTGCGGAGGCGATCTCAGGGGATCCTGGGCTAGGCTGGGATTATCGAGCGAGGCTGAACACATCATTGAGGAATCCTGGGTTCCGGTGACCAGGAAAGTGTACAGGTCAGCGTGGTCAAAATGACATCGCTGGTGTATGGAGAGGAATGTTCATTCAGCTAGAACAGATGTAGCGAATGTTTAGCACAAATGGGAGCGCAAGGCATACAGGACTATTAATACAGTCCGTTCAGCGATTTCAGCAGGCACATACAGTTAGAAGGGCGAGCAGTGGGGGAACACCCATTGATATGCAGACTACTGAAAGGTGTCAGACTGATTAGACCTCCCAAAGTGTAAATAGAGTATTAAAGTTGTTCACAACATGGCCGGACAACAATGAGTTATACAGGAAGGAGTTATCAGTTAAGGTTACAATGCTATTATGTTTACCTTCATGCAATCAAGTATCTGACATAAGAGCATTAGAGGTCGATAGGAAAAAATGTACACCAGCAGTGGTAGCGTTTTATATATTTAGGAGAATTAAAACAAATCTAGAACAGTAGATTATGCCTCATTCACGGGTAAACCAAAGTTATGTCTGGTACGATGTGTACAGGCGTATATAAACATGACAAAAAACATACGGCCCGCAGGAGTATCTCAGCTGCTCATTGCTCTGAGGAGACCTTTTCAGGGCAGTGGCGTCAGCCACTCTGGCAAGATGGATGAGATGGTTGATGAGTCAGGCAGGCTTTGACATTATGCCCGCAGACAAGGGCACAGGTGTCTGGCCAACTAAGGAAGAGGAAGCGGACTCCAGCAGCAGCACTCGGCCCGCCCCCCTTATCCATGTCTGGCGTCCCCAGGCCCGCCAGGGTGAAGGGCGCAGGTGCCTGGCGAACTGAGGAAGCGGAAGCGGACTCCAGCAGCGGTACTCGACCACACCCCCTAGTCCATTTCCGGCATCCCCAGACCCACCAGGGTCAAGCCCGCAGTCAAGGGCGCAGGTGTCTGGCAAACTGAGGAAGAGGAAGCAGACTCCAGCAGCGGCACTTGGCCACACCCCCTAATCCATATTTGTTGTCCCCGGACCCTCCAGGTTGAAGCCCGTAGTCAAGGGCGCAGGTGTCTGGCGAACTGAGGAAGAGGAAGGGGACTCGACCAGCGGCACTTGGCCACGCCCCCTAATCCGTTTCCGGCATCCCCAGACTCGTCAGAGTGAAGGCCGCAGTCAAGGGCGCAGGTGTTTGGCGACTGCGATGAGAGAGCTAGTGATGAGTGTTCTAGCACACCGGTTAAGTTGTACTGCCATATTGATGAACTGTGGATAGTTGACTTACTTTGCATGCTGCAAAGGGATGGGCAAATGCAAGGCGACAACACCAGCCTCACCAAGGGAAGGTAATAAGAGGCTATATGAACTTTGTAAGCCAATTAAAGATACAAACTTGCTGATCTCTGAGATCCAGGGTCTGCTGGAAGGCATAGAAAATGTACTCTTGCCCCGGATTACATCGCTTATGCGCATGCCCACGTCCACAGGTAATGCAGGGCCAACGAAGGGGAGGGGAGCTTATCCAACTGCGTACTAAACCCACCCTGCCGGAGACCGTTGAGGACGCTGAACTGCCTGAGACCCGGCTGTTGACCGAACAGGGGATGGGCATTCCCAAAGGTGGGAAGCTCGGCAGGCGGGTACCCAATTTGGTGTAGCCATACTGGGTGGATGACCCTGAGGAATAAACTAGCTGCGGTAAGCAGAGTGAGGGAGAGGGGCAGATGGCTGGGACCAAATACATTGTCCCTGTTGCAAACCTGGATGGTGGTACTGGTGGTATTGGCAGGGTGCAATAGAGTGCCACCACCAACCAAAAGCCATGAGTTTGGAAAGGAATGTGTCTGTGGATGCAGCAGGTAAATTGAGGCCCAGGAAAATGGGAAAAGAGCTGGCGATAAAACCAAAACAAGTGCCCCAATGACCCACGGTCTGATCACCACACTCCAGGGGCTGGCAGGCTTGTAGATGGACACAAATATGGAGGGAGGGGAAGCGGTGGAGGAAGTGGTGATTGCCCCCGGAATCACCCTTAAAAACCAAATTGAGGCCGTATCTTAATAGGGGACAGTGTCCAGGGAAAGAATCGTGTCACAGCGAACAATAACAGCCTATCAACATTGGGGCGGCCAGAACAACATGGAACCCAAGAAACTACTACCGAGACCCCCTGTGCGGAACACTGTGGTCACTGTGCTCCTTCTCAAATTCCATGTGTACTTGTGGTGCTACATCTCTGAGGACCATTTCATTTGAGCTGGAAGACCTCAAGGTAGCAATCGCACAGCTCAGGAGCGAGGTATGCCAATTGACCGATGTAGTCAACGCCCTTAAAACCTTGCCCCAGTTGAAGGATACAAAGGATAATCTCTTAAGTATGCAAACGCATAGAGCACATGGGAAAATGGATATGAGGGGGCAAACCTGCGAATAGTACGTTGAATCCATTGATCAATGGGCTCGATGTTATCAAGCAATCCTTACCTCCATCGGGTACTGGTTGTGGGTATGGACCCAAGTGACCCGGCAACTCGGCATTATGAAAGGTGACCAAGTACCAGACCCGAACCAACAGGAGATACTGGGAAGTACTAGCAAGAGGCCCAGTATGGGGAACTTCTACGCCATAAGAGAAACGATTGACAGGTTCTCTCTATTTAACCCCCCTGGCAGGCCTGGGCGGAATGGCTCGGGCCAATTGCACATAGCACTGTACAAGAGGCTCCGACAGGGCCCATTTACAACTGAGGCCTGAGGTTGAATAAGTAGGGGGATTGGAGAGGCACTTCGAGATGTACTTACATGGTGAATGTTACCAGTCTCTGGATAGGAGTATATGAGAGTAAAGAAGCCCTTGTTAACAAAGTAACCCATTGGATATGGCACGTGAGGGGATCTAGATCCATCATACGGGAGGATAGCATGCAGTGCGAAAGGATGCTAGCACCTAGTGGGTTGGAGGACTATATTCAGGTGACTGTGTTAAATTGACAGCTGGTGGATGGTCTCTTAATTGAGTTACTTACCTACCCACCGGCTGGCTCCAGGATTGCGATGAGTGTGCAGCCCCCAAGTCCAGATCTCTACCCCAGGATTAGACCAATCGCAGGAGCTACAATCCCCCAGATGGAGGCGATGGCCCCTGTTAGTAGAGAGGATAATCTCGAGGACATAGATTGACCAGTGGGTTTAAACTTCCTTGTGGAGCACTCTATTATGGCCATATGAGCATTGGGGATTCCAGCACCTCAAAAAATCTGGTCATGGAATGTTTGAGGTCTCCATAGGCACCTGGAGGATCCAGGATGGATGAACCTCATACAGGGGTTTACTGCTGTGTGTATGCAGGAGACCTGGTAAATTACCACTACACTGGTGCAGGGCTTTGCATCATTTGCAAACCATGCATCTAAGGGTACGAGAGGAAGACCCAAGGGAGAGCTGCTAATCTTGGTAAGCCTCTCGTTTGGCCTCAACTTTTATGGTAAACCTACTAAGTCTGCAGATCTACAGTGTCTTTAGGCAACTTGGGGTGAAGGGAGGCAGATGCTTTTATTCTATGTGTACAACCGACCTTATGGTAACAGCCCCATGGAAAATAAAAAACAAATGTGCCAGGCCATTTTATTTATTTATTTTTATTTATTATTACATTTGGAAGGCGCGCCTAACCCTTGGGCATCTGAGCGCAACAATCTTAAGATCATGGTTACAGAGACAATTTAAGAGATTGGTTACAGGTTTGACTTGAAGTGGTTACATGAAATGCAGATCATAAAAAGGCATGCTTAAAGAAAATGGTTACAGGATAGACCTAGTAGCCCTTAGGTGGCTAGGTAAACAGACTTAAGGAAATGGTTGCAGAATCAGAATGCTTGAGAGATTAGTTATGGATTTTGGCTGGCTTAAGAATATGGTTACAGGTAATGCAAATCATAGAGAGGCATTGCTTAAGTATATGGTTGCAGGATAGCGTGGCAGAAGTGGGATTGGTCTTAGCGTTGCCACATTGTGTCACTTTAAGCATATGGTTGCATGTCTTGTGGAGACTTACGTGGGGTATAGGTCCTGGTGCAGGTAGGTGGGTACCGGTCATAATGGGTTACTTACAGGAGGGAGGGTGTAATTTGATGTCTTGAGTTACAGAATATGAATTGTGTAAAGGTTTTAACCTACTGGTGCTGCCCATGGGGTATCCGAATTTACAAATGGAGCCAATTCAGGAACTAGAGGGGCTCTAGGACGAGGTTGATGTGGCATTGGGTATGCTTGCAGTGGTGTGTGAGAAAACTGTGGATGCATCGGTTGGCTATTGATGCAGTGCGGTTATTATAATTTGAGGTCTTGTTACGGTCGACATAGCTTAGACCAGCATGCAAATTTTACCTTTGAAGGCCCAATGGGGGGTTCAAGGATTGATTAAATTTTTCTTAGTGCTGTGGACTCGGACAGGATTGTAAGCTTCAATGTGAAAAAGCGGGGTGAGAGTGACCATAGCCATAGCCATGCGTGTTGTGAAATCAAGGGATTGTGCCCAGGAGAGGAAGGGGGACGGGCAGGGACAGAGTGCTCTAATAACTGTCAATGGCTGAGCTAGGTTAAAGATTAAATGGGCTGCACTGCATCTTGAGGTGACCAAACCTGGTCTGTACGTGGCTATTGTACCTTCTCTGAAATCTGTGGGGATGAAAGTACCCCGGGAGCATCATAGATACATACGAAAGCATG
Source organism: Ambystoma mexicanum (assembly GCF_040938575.1). Taxonomy (NCBI): domain Eukaryota; kingdom Metazoa; phylum Chordata; class Amphibia; order Caudata; family Ambystomatidae; genus Ambystoma; species Ambystoma mexicanum. The sequence goes on along the minus strand of NC_090935.1, from coordinate 1,087,488,329 downwards.
ATTAGTTCTATTTATACTTTTGTAACCAAACCTGCCGAGAAGGTGCGACAGGAGGCTTTGATGCACTATTAGAAGATGGCGAACCCGATGGAAAAGCAATCTCTGCACATGTTGAGGGCAAACTCAGTGACGCAGAGGAAGAAAGCTGCTTTTAATCGGGATCTAAGGGATGATCTGCACTCGACATGCAAAGCGGGTGATGATATTGGGTTCTGGAGGTTACTAAATGGAAGGGGTCTGAATGTGGCAGAGCCACTTAGGTGCCAGATCACCCCTGATTCATGGTATGAACAATTCAGGGCCCTGTACCATGGTGGTTTGTTAGAAAGTGGGGCCACTCAATTTGCCAGAAGTCGAGCTATATAGGTAGCAAGGAAGATGCTATTACGCCTAAGGAAGTGGAAGTGGCTATTGGGAAAAACAAAGGGTCTTTCCCCCCTTTCTGGCAAGCCGAGTGGAAAGCTCGGGGTAGAATGCCGAAAGAGGACACCATTCGGTGAAACAGGGTGTACCCCCTCATCTCATCTATTCTAATGTCCCTGCCCTATGTCCCCTCAGCTTTTGTAGGATGATGTTGTCCTACCTCAACGTCATCTCAACCATGTCCTTCTCTGAAATGTAGAACCATCCCAGACCCCTTGACAATAATCTACTCGACCTCTACCCTTTGAAATTAACATCGAATGAAAGGAAGGCAAGAGAAGGTAGAAACACACAAAACCCCTATTTCGCAATATACCATTCCTTGTCTCTCTGATGCAACTACTTTTCTGCCTACTCAGGAATACTAGAACACCCACCATCCCAGTCATCCTTCTCCCTATCCCTTTGACTATTATTTTCCAAACTCCCAGTCTGCTTTTATAAAAACACGACAGTTCCCAAAATTCACCCTATTCATTCCACGACCCAAATACAAAACCCAGAGACAAAGCTAAAAGAAATACCTCTGGCGTTTTCCTGCGATCATGTCCTGCTAACGAGATCAGGCAGAGTCAGGCCCACACCTTGACAACACACACCTGACCTCCATTTCTCTTCCCTATAGGGATAAAAGGCGGAGCACAGAAAGGACACTCTGAGCAAGGCAAAGCACACAAGGAAGCTGCAGTTCCAAGATGGCAATTTCATACAAGGCGCAAGATGGCAAGACCGAAGAGGATTGCAAGGCGGGAATTACCCTTGACCCTTTCACCGAAAGCCTGCATCTTTCATGCGCCTTCGAGAATAGGAAACGTAAGACAGGGAATCAAAGCTGAAGAATCCTGCATTGTGTGTCAGAGGTAGCCGGGGCTCTCAGTCAAGGCAGAGAGAATCGATTCCTGCCGTGGTACTACAACAAAGCAGCGCCAGTGAAGTCAGCACAGCTGGCGAGGTGGGTAAGCCAAGGTTGCAAGCAGCAACATTGTATACAGATTATTGAAGAGAACAGTGCATGAAACGTTTGTGGCGAACAACGTGAATATAATCAAAACAGCCGATGAGTGATGGAACTTTGGAGCTAAGATACGATGCCATAGACTGAGTGGTCCGGCACCACGTGGGTGCTCATTCGGAAATCTCCGTTAGGCATCTAACGTAAAAGTGACATGATAAAACAAGAGGAACTGTGAAATCGAAGTGGTCCTGCAACGGGTCAAGCCAATTTCTGTGCACATACGCAAGTCTTCGATATTTGAAGTAAATTGAGATTGTAGAAAAGGGATCCGAGCCTGGAGGGGGATCCAGAGTGAACTGTGAGTCACCCGAGAAAATAATATACTACAGACATTTTGTCAGAGAGATCTGAGCCCGGCCGAGGGGAATCTAAGGTGACGAACATTGTGAAAAAGGCATCTGAAACCAGCTGAAGGGGTGTCCGGGATGAATAGTGAATCACCCGAAGTGGACACTTGTGCGAATCGAAGGAGGAAAAGGACTTTGTTTAGTTAATTCCGTCAGACCCTCTGATCAAGGAGACTTTTAAAAACAAGGAGACTTGCACACCCGAGGGCCCAGATGCTAATGATTTGAACTGTTTCCTCGTGCTAAAGAAGCCAGAGACTGTGCTACCCTCAAGTGAACCGCTTTGTCCTGTGCTGAAAACATGGGGAAGGGCGGTCAACAGCCTGAACAACCTGACATATCATTTTGAACACTTCTTTCTTTTCATAACATTGTTTCCCACACTATTTTTATTTAGAGGTAAAAACTGGCAATAGTTTTTTTTAGTATAGGCCTTTTATTTTGACAAAGACACGACTAGGACTGTGTTATGTTTTGATGGTCGTAGCTTGCTCCCATAGGTAGATTTAGGCTTAAATATGCGTTTATCAAATCCTTTTTGCAGTTCAATAAACACTGTTGAACTGTGGTCACTTGTGTCTGTCTTACTGTCGATGCCATGCCTTCCTTAAATTATTATGGCACTCGGGGCAGGGAAGGCCCCGGGCCTGATAAAATGACAATTGACTTTTTCCAGGATGAAGTAAGGCTATGGGCTCCTAGTTTGTGCCGTGGGTTCAATTCTGTGGTAACCAATGGTAGCGTTCCATCATCTTGGCGTGACGCAGAGATTGTACCCATCTTTAAAAAGGATGATGGGCATGTACCTTGGAACTACAGGTCTATTTCCTTGTTAGACATGCAGGGAAGATCTATGCCAAAGTCCTCTTGGGGTGCTTGCAGAAGTAGGCTGATGAGAGGGAAGCCATTAACCATCTACAGGCAGGTTTTCGTAAAAGGCATCAGCACAATAGACCAAGGATTAAGACTGAGTTTGATCCTGTCTAAACATGTCCTACTCAATAAAACCAGAATCTATGCAATATTTGTGGACCTTCGAACTGCGTTTGATTGTGTACCACGGCAGTTATTGTGGGAAGTGTTGGTAAGGAAGGAAGTACCAAGGAAGCTTTTTGAAAATATCTCTGCCTTATAGTGGGGATGGGGGGGGGAATTAAGCAAGCCCTTTCCCCATCAAGAAGGGCGTCTGACAGGGGTGTGCACTAGCCCCCTTGCTATTTTCCCTCTATATTGAAGAAATTATTGGTAGACTGCCTTGAACCCCCCATAGGCTTGTCCTGGACAGGCTGCCAGCTCGGTTCTTTGTGGACGACGCGGTTATCCAGTCGACCACGTCAATGGGCCTTAAGAAAAATGTTGCTGTTTTTATGGGGAAGTGCAGGTGCCTCAAGTTGGAGATCAATCGTGATAAAACAAAGGTGATGGCCTTCAGGCATAGACTGGCTAGGAGTGTCCCGATGAGCATGGAGTGCGAGGGTAGGATTCTGGAACCAGTTGCTATGTACTACCTGGGTATTCGGTTCTCAGAAAGTGGCCAATGGCTGAACAAGCATTGCAGGGCTGCTGCGACATTGGATAAATGTTTGCGGAAATTCTTTAGCACCCATGGCAGAGGGGCAATATCGCCTGTCCTGGAACTCTACAGAGCTCAGGCTCTGCCGGCAGAGCTGTGGGGTCACTTAAGTGCCCCACCACTCAATGTCTCAGAGAATGATTTTCTTAGGGCGATCCAGATGCAACCAAGGGGGACCCCCTTAGCTAGTCTTCAGATGGAGTGCAATTGGCCTGCTATTGCAGGGGTCCTGGCCATAAAGCCAATGTTGTAGTGGGTCAGGATCTAGTCAAAGGAACATTTAGAACCCTACTGTCTGGCTCTAACTAACTTTCTAACCCTGGGGGGTGGGAGGGGCTTGCTCCCTTCCATGGTCTAGGTTTGTTCATCTAGAGCTCCGCAAACAGGTTTGATTGTGCTATGGGAGAGTCCCCAGAGCATAACAGCAGGATCCGAGATGTTGGTGAAGCGAGCTTATCAGGAAATGGGGTTAAACCAGATGAAGCAGGATTGCATGGTTCTGAGTACAGGGCAAATGTATTTGTCACATAAATGGTCACATGGTTTTGAGGAGTATCTCGATAAGGTCAGGCCAGGGTATGCCCGCTCACTTTATATACGTCTGCATATTAGCATCTTGAAGGTAGCTTCCTTCAGTGCTAAATGGAACAGCACAGAACGCATAGCTTGTGGGGCAGCCAATGAATTGATTATGCACTTTGTGCTGTTTTGCAGTAGATTTAGTGATCTGAAACAGCCGTATCTGGTACCGTTGTTAGAATGTGGTTGGGCTCAAGAAGTCAGAACCCTATGGCTTGAATGTGCTAGGTGACAGGATTACCGCTTAGTACCATGGTTTTGGGCTGACCTTTAACACTCTGTCAATAGATCCTTTTATCTTTTTGTAAATAGATATATTATGTTGTAGTATGTATTGTATTTGTAATTGTGGGATTTTAAAACTGACTTATGGATTGTGATGAATTTTTGAGAAAAAGAATTAAGAATTGGCGATGTTGTAATATGAAATGTATTGTTTTATGCTTTTATGGCTCCAACTGCTGAATAAAGTTGTGTTTGATCAATTACGTGTCATGGCGCTCACTTAGCGAGAGGAGCGATGGCGTCCAAGGCATTTAGTGTAGGTGCCCGACTGGAGGATATCTTGAAGGCAGCAGATTGGACAAATGAATCCACATTCAAGACATTTTATTTCAAGCCAGCCGAAAAGGTAACAACGTTGGTGGTAAGTCAGCTTTGAACAAGCATAATCTGAGCCTCCGGGTCTTGAAATAGAATTCATATTTTTAGCACATTTGTTAAAGAAAGTCATAATTCTATTAACGACACAGAGGCAAAGGATTATCCCACCCTCTTAATCGTGAAAAGTCTACTATGATGTCTTATTTGATGATGCAATTATGTGATGTATTTGTTTGATGCAACACGATTACCCACCCAAGGTGATCAGAGATGTTCTTTATATATTTTCAGGGGCCATAGGAGATAACAGTCGGGAACGTAATCTTAAGTGTGGAATCTGATAAAGGTTAAGCGTTTACCGGTTGGGCGCAAAGTGGATGACCAGCAAAAGAAAGAGGAGGAATGAAGATTGTGAACGGATTTATGGATGTACTGATGGACTAACAGACAAATAGGGTCATGTGTTTGTTTGAGGACCAATAACAAGAGCATTACTAAAGACTCGATTTCATGGAACATGTCGTTTTTTTCTCACTTTATTGTTCAAATGGTTTTGTTATTGTTGTGCTGCTCGAGATAGTAAAATATAAGAGAAGCATTATCCTTCGCCTGTGTGTCTTTAACCCCTTAAGTGCCAAGGATGAGCTATCTCGTCCTTGATATTACCTCCGTGTTGCCAAGGATGAGATAGCTTGTCCTTTTTGGCATGTCACTGCCCGGGGGCTGGATTACCTTCAATTTCACATCAGCGTGCATAAAGCACGCCAATGTCAAAGTGAAAATAATTTTCACTGCGGCAGCCATTTCGGGCTGCCGTGGTGAAAATGAAAGGTGAGTCTCCACCTTTCTCCCCCTCGATCTCCAGCTGTATTTCAAGCCAGAGATCGAGGGTGGTGTCGTTGGAAAGGGGAGATTCACCCCTTTCCAGCGACACCTTTTGTGAAAGCATTGCTGGGCGCGGGTGCCCTAGCAATGCCCACTAGACCACAAGGTATTTGTTTTGAAAGCGGGGAGGCGGTTGGGGCTGCTTACAGTAAGTAGCCCTCTCCCCCTGGCCCCCAAAGCATGGGGGCACTTTTGGATAACCCTGGGGGCAGATGACTGATCATCTGCCCCCAGGGAAGGGGGCAAAATATTTTTTTTAAAAAATGAAGTGCAATGGGGATGGGGGTGTGGGTGGGGGGGCCACTAGGCACCAGGTTTTGTTTGCCCACGAAAGGGTGGTGGCCCTACCCCTCCCACACCAAGTGGAAAGGGGGGCACCCCTTGTAGCCCACCCCTGGGGCAGATTTCTGCCCCCAGGCAGGAGTACATGAGGTGGCCCCCCCATCCAATTGGAGGCCTGCAGGTTAGGGCCCCCTGGGGGCAGATGGCTGATCATCTTCCCCCAGGGAAGGGGGCAAAATGAAAAAAAAACATAAAAAAACCAAAAGTGAGATTTGGGCAGGGGTGGGAGGTCCACTAGCCACCAGGGATTTATTTTATGGAAAAGAGGGGTGGCCCTCTCCCCCTCACCCCAAAGGGAAATGGGGGCACCCCTTGTAGCCCTCCTTGGGGGCAGATATCTGTTCCTAGGAAGGGGCATCGGACCCCAGGGAGGGCTGTATGAGATGCCCCCCTCGTATCCGCCCCCAAGGAGGGCTGATTGAGATGACCCCACTTTCATTTGGTGTTCGGCGGGGTCCGAGGGCCACCCCCTTTACAAAAATTACATTATAAAATCCCCATTCAGTGTAGGGTGCCCCTCAGCCCCACCTACAGTGCAGCCTGCCATTTTCAATTTTTTTCTTTGTTTACCAAACTTGCCTTGGCGCAAAAGGGCACATTGGTGTGCCAATCTACCGCCAGGGTGACCAATCCCTACTGCCCCATCCATTGGGATGCCTGTCTGACATTTTGGGGTGGGCTTCTCCCCCCCACCGCAAACTGAGTGTGGGGGGGGGGGCCCTCATGCAGCCCTCCCTGGGGGTAGATATCTGCCCGTAGGAAGGGGCAAATGTGTTTTCACTGGGGGGGAGGGGTAAGGTTCAGTAGACTACCAGGGATGGCATGCAAGGGGGGGGGGGGCATGCTTGGAAAGTATGAGTGTAGATTTGTTTTTGCTGGGGTGACGGTAGGTAACACATGTTTTTTGTTTTGTTTACAGCTTTTTCTACGCGAGCAGCTGCAATGTTATGTGAGTACTGTTTTTTATTATTCTATGGTTAGGGCCCACTGTCAGTGGGGTGGGTGAGACTGGGGCTGGATTGTTGGTGGTGTGGGTGGGAATGGGCCGTCTAGGCAGATATTTTGTTGGGCTGGGACACAATTGCAGGAGCAGGCCACAAATTGCCCCCCATGCCAGCAGAACATTGGTGTTTCCCTGGGAGTGTATGCCTCCCATGTGGGTTGTCCCTCTGCAAGCCCAGGCTGCACCTCTGGCTGTGCTACATTGCAGGTGTCACCTCTGGGGAGGAATGGGTTCCTGCCGGGGCTCCCTGGAGCTGCTGTTGTGCTTAGTGGACGGTACACCCCCATGGTACATGGATGTCCAAGGCCAGGGACATCACCTCCAACCGTCCTGGAGTTGCTGCTGGGCTGCATTACAGCTTTTCCCTTCAGGGAGGTATTGGCACACAACCCGGACTCCCTGGTGGGGAGAAGCAGTAATGCAGGGCAGCCAGAGCTCCAGCAAAGTCGGCGGTAATATCCTGGCCTTGGGCACCCTTCTCTCATGTGGGTCTTTGCCAGGGGTTCTGGGTAATAAATTCTGGGCCGATATGCGTAGGTCAGACCTCTGCGGATTCCCACATTTTACTCTGGTCACCCACCGAAACACGCCGCCAACAACACATGGCCTACCGTACTGCGTTCCCACAGATGTCCCGATGAAAACGGTACCTCACATGTGTGGGTGCACCTACCGGGGCACAAAGGGCGAAGCCAAAAACACAACTACATGTCACTTCAAGGGGAATACGCCTTGAAACTTGTGATTGAGAGGGAGCAAGAGCAAACTATATTTATGTGTTTTTTCAAATAAGTATGTGTGTGTGTTTCAGTTTCATTAACTGGGATAATGTGCATTTGTGACAGTGTAAAGTATAGCTTGAAGGAGGTTATCTCTGTTCACGTGACTTTATATATGTGAATATGGTGTTGATTTGTATGTGTGTCTTTTGTTGGTCACATAAGAGAAGAGGGTTCTGGACAAGACAACGAAAAAAACCAATCAGATTTAGGGGGTCATAGAGAGGTGGATGGTAACAGTAAAATTGTCAGTATTTGGGAAATACCATGGGAATACCGACAGTGGTATTTTAGGCAGAATTTTTGCAAATAATCCACCTATGTGTACCTCCACCTGGAAGGCGGTGGTACCAAATCCAAACTGGTACCACATTCTTTAAATCTTTCTTTTAACTATACAGAATGGAAGCACAGGTGCTTCCCTTTAATAGAGTTGAAGACGATTTAACAAACGGCCATGTTGAGGTAAAAAGGTGGGCATCTCCGATTCCCTCCTCTCACCGCCTCACCCTCATAATGCATATAAGGGCGAGAATGGACACTTTTGTGGATTAGGAAAATCAAAAGTAGTGATATGAGCCACTACTGTACATAATCAATTTCTCCCTTCAATTTGATGCTGAAAATGGCTGAAATAAATGTTTAAAATACCTTTTTACATTAACGCTTTGGGTGGTATTTCTGAAATAGCACTGGAGCTATTCCAGAAATAGCACCTCTGCTGTTGGTAAACTTTTAGTAGGGCATATTTTCAGAAATACCGCCAGCAGACCTGGTAACTTTCTTCAGTGGTCTTATGAAATCTGTCCAACTCTGAATAAACCCCTTAGTTTATAGTGTTCCAATAGTTAATACCTCAATATTACATCTTTCTGTGCATGTTTTTCAACGGTGTCCAAAGGTAAGTACCACAAACAGTCCAACTGCCATGTCTATAACCACTATATAAGTAACCTCAATGGGTGCTATACAGAGTGCTATTAAACTCTTTGTACAAACACACTAGTGATCAAGAAATTAACCAAAACATAGCGGAAGCATTCATACAGAATAAAACTGGTGACAAACTAATAAGATATGGACGCTTACTTCCTTGGCAAGTAGGTGTTGTGATAAGCTGCTGTGGATTGTCACAAATCAATGGTGTATGGGGTGCAGTGGTTCCAACATTACCATCCAGGGTCACAGAATCTGTTATTTAAATGCACACATTGCCACTGGGCGGTATGAACGTGCCCCTGGCTGCCTTGATCTCACTCCCTCAGACTCATTGTGGAGGCCCATTTGTGGGGTCTACCCAGGCACATCTGCAACATTGCGGATATGAAGACGAATGCCTCGACCCATTACACAGAATCTGAGCAGGCTTCCTAGCCAAAAACCAAACTAAGTTTCCACGATTGAACTCCCGTCCCCAGCACACTACCTGTGGCTAAGAAAGCCAAACAATTAGCTGAATGGTAACAACCTCACTAGATTTTAGATTTTGTACAACAAATAAACAATTCGGAATAATTTCATACTGAGATTGTATGAAAGACATGTAATTATTGTACTTTTTGTGATGCTTCACCGCTCCAACTCAGACTTGAGTCTTACAACGTCAACTATTTTTCTTTATTGTCAAATTGCCCAACAGGTTTTGAGCCTAAGAGCTCTTCATCAGGGGATCAAAATTCCTTCCAAAAAAACTTTATTTATCTATAACTTAACACACAATGAGACTCAAACAGTCAATCTATTTACAATGTCAAGAGTGAATAATATACTTTATAATACCAAATACGACAAATATAGGTCTAATTAATTACCTCCATGCCATCTCGGCAATATGAGCCTTGTGAGCGACTGTGCAATATAGTCCTTCTATGCACAGTATACCTGTAAGCGTAAAATGTAACAGTCACCTTCTGTTCATAATATGTACATAATGACATGAATGCCATCAGCCCAGTTAAATGTTCACCTTTCTATGAAATGTGCTTTGTAATGCTTTCCACAGTAATTCGTCAATACGGAGTCACATATGCTCAAAGGTATCAATTATCATCTTTCTGTGTGAAAATGTGAGAACAACGGTAAGCGGAAATCATAAATTACTCACCGTAGTGAGTAACTTACTCTTAGTCCTTAGTCCCCTTTCCTCCATACTGCATGGGCGTCCCTTCCAAGGGATGGGAGACAGAACCTTTTTCACCAGAAAAATCCTTCTTCCCATTTAAATTTAGAGGCGCGCAGGGGTGGGGCCCTGGGAGCATGCGCTGCCCTGACTTTGCCCTCCGGCGCCACACTCAGTCCCCATAGACACGTGAACAATAGATTTAACATTGCCAAATGATACCAGTTTTATTAGGGGAGAGGTTGGTGGGACGTATGGAGGAAAGGGGACTAGGAGTACGGTAGTCACTACGGTGAGTAACCTATAATTACTCTTACGTCCCGTCCCCTTTCCTCCATACTGCATGGGCAAGTACAACGGAGTGTAGCCCCAGGGTGGAGAGGAGACCCTCCTTAAGAACCGCCTGTCCGAAAGCTGCGTCCGCTCTAGAACCGACATCCAAACAGTAGTGCCTGCAGAAAGCCGAAGGGGTGCCCCATGTGGCCGCCCTGCTTATAACTTGCCAGGGGACATGCCGCTGGAAAGCGATGGCTGTTGCCTTGGCTCTGACCACGTAGGCATGCATGTAGACCGGCAGTGGCTTGTGCTGTCCCTTGTAGGCTTCTTTGATGGCCAAGACCATCCAACGGGCTATGGAGGCTTTGGAGGCCCGATACCCCGGTTTTGATCCTTGGACGGTGACAAAATGAGCGTCCGACTTGCGTAAGCCCTTGGTCCTGTCCAGGTAGAATTTCAGGGCATGCCTGACATCAAGGCAGTGCAGAACTCTGCCTCATCCTTGGGCTCAACAATAACCGTGGGCAACACGATTTCTTCGTTCAAATGGAATGCGGACGGCACCTTAGGCAGGGATCCTGGGTACATCCGTAGGACTACCCTGTCCTTGTGAAACTTAGTGTATGGCTCCGAGGTGACCAGCGCCTGGATTTCGCTGATTCTGCGAGCCGAGGTGAGGCCGACTAAAAAGGCCATCTTAATGGTGACCAGCCTGATGTCCGCGGACCCCATAGGTTTGAATGGTTTGTGCGCCAGGGCACCCAAGACTATGTTGAGGTCCCACACAGGGTGCAGCCTCTTGATGGGCAGGTAAAGCCTGGTGAGACCCGTCAAATGTCTCTTGACAATTGGGTCGGAAGAGGAAAAACGCTCCTCCTCTGAGTTTCTGTATGCCCCGATGGCTGTGAGGTAAGAGGTAAGTGTGGCAGGTGTCTGAGTGGGCGAGGTACACCGAGAAGGAGAGAACGTTGTCCAGAGTACATGCCGGGGGGTCGATTTCCTTGGAGCTGCCCAGTGGCAGAACCTGGTCCATTTACTGTTATACTGGGCCCTGGTAGCCTTGCTCCTTGCGCCCTGTATGATCTCCAGATTAGCCTGGGAGAGGGTGAGGTGCCTTAGCGTCACCTGCTCAGGAACCACGCTGTGAGGGCTAGCTTCTGTGGCACGGGGTGGATGACCCTGCCCCCCTGCTGCGCCAGAAGAGTTCCTTGGCCCGTCTGAAGGTGAATCGGTGGCATCTCCGAGAGGCTGAGCAGCTCCGAAAACCATGGGCTATAGAATTATGTTGAGCTGGTGAGACTCCTTGATCTTGCAAATCACTCTGTGAATCAGCAGAGTGGGCGGGAAGGCATAAGCGGTCATGCCATTCCACTGAATCTGAAATGCATCGCCCAGGGAGCCGGGGCCCTGTCCCTGCCAGGAGGCGAACTGAGGGCATTTCTTGTTGTGGCAGGTGGCAAAGAGATCCACCTGGGGGCGACCCCATCTGCTGAAGATCTCCTGAGTAACAAGGTTGTTTAACTGCCACTCATAGTTGTCCGCTCCCAACTTGCTGAGCCTGTCTGCCTCCAGGTTGGATTCCCCCGGAAGGTGGACTGCCGTGAGGTAGATGTCGTTTTCCGGGGCCCAATCCGACATGCGGATTGCTAGTCTACACAGTAGAGGGGATCTGATGCCTCCCTGCTTGTTGACATAGTAAATGCTGGTAGAGTTGTCTTTCTGGATAAGGACATCTTTGCCCCTGATGAGTGGGAGGAATACTCTGAACGCTAGCCTGATGGCATTCAGTGCCAACCAATTGATGTGGTACTCCTGCTCGTGTTGGGTCCAGGTGCCATGGAACGAGAGGTCGTCCAGAGTGGCTCCCCATCCCTCGAGAGAGGAGTCAGTGGGGATGGAGACCTGAGGGGTGGGAGGCCTGAAGGGCTTGCCCGTCCGTAGGTTGCAGTCCATGGACCACCATGTGAGGTCCAGGTGGAGAGATGGGGAAACATTATCATCTTGGATTGAGAGCCCCATTCCTGGTTCCATGATGCTGCTAAGTGCTGCTGTATCGTTCTCATCCTGAGTCTCGTGTTGGGGGCGGCTAATAGGACCGCTACCAACAGACCCAGGAGGTGCTGGTACCACCAGGCTGAGGAAGTGAGAAATGGCCCTTTTGATGGCTGTGATCTTGTCCTCCGACGTAAACACCCTCTCAGAGCACGTGTCCCAGATGAGGCCCAAGAATGTCAGAGTCTGCGTGGGTTGCAGCTATGACTGAGCGAAAAGCCCAGATTGTGCAGTGTGTTCATAAGAGCCTGGGAAGTTTGGTGAACTGCTTCCGGCGATGTAGCCCTGACGAGCCAGTCGTCGAGGTATGGGTAGATGTGGAGGCCCTGAGGAGGGTAGCCACCGTATTCATGAGTCTGGTAAAGGCCTCGGGGGCAGAGTTGAGGTCAACAAGAAGGACCTTGTATTGGAAATGGTAGCCCATGATCCTGAACCATAGGAAAGAATGATGGGGCTGCCATATCGGGACGCGTAGATAAGCGTCCTTCAGATCCAGGGAGCACATCCAGTCTCCCCTGCACAATGTCTCCGCTATAAAAGCTGGCGTAACAATCATGAATTTTTGAAGAGGTAAGGAGAGGTTGAGGGTGGAAAGGTCCAGCACAACTCAGGCCCGCCTGGCTCTTTTTTTGAATGGCAAAAATCCTGGAGTAGAAGCCCAAGCCTCGCTGGGAGGCTGGGACTTCCTCCACGACCTGGCTCTCTACGAGCGATCGGATCTCCGCCAGAAGAGTTGCTGTCCCAACTTGAGGGAGTGGAGGGAGGAGAGGCTGGGATGGGTAGGCGGTACCCCGTGGATACTACATAGAGGATCCAGGGGTCAGCGAAATTCTGGCACCAGAAATGTGCATGGAGAGCAAGCCTGGCCCCCGCTGGAGACAAGTGGACCTTTCTTTCCCTCAGAGGCTGTTGCAGAGGAGGGGGACTGGAAAAAGGTCTTACTCCCCCCACTCCCTTTTTGTTGCTTGCGGAGTCGGCGAGCGGTCTGGCTGCCTGGACCTCCGTTCTTGGAAGCCGCAGAGCCCTCCGTATGTACGCCCCTTGTCGGAGTGCTGCTGTGACTGGCTGTACGATTTGGGCGTGGTCTTTGTCAGGATGGATAAAGAATGGCCGTTTGTGAGCTGTTTTTCTTTATGTTCAGCTCCTCGTCCGTGGTGGAGTGGAAGAGGTCACTCCCCTCGAACGGCAGGTATAATATGCGTTCCTGGACGTCCGGGTTAAATTTAGTTGCACAAAGCCAGGCTGTTCTTCTCATGTCCGTGGTGATGCAGACGGCCCGGCCAGAGGTGTCAATGTGGGCTACGGTGGACTCCATGATGTCCTGCGCCACCAGCTTGGCCTCAGCCAGTTCCGCCCTGAAACGTGATTGGCTGTGTGTAGGAAGCTCTGGGAGGAAATCAGCAATTTCCCACTACATCCTCTGGTTCGCGGCCGCCAGCATGGCATCTGCGTTGGCTTGACGAAGATGCAAGGACGCATTGGAATAGAGTTTCTTCCCGTACGCCTCCAAGATCATCTCCTCCTTGCCTAGCAGCACTGCAGAGGAGGAGGCTGAGAACGACTGCGGCTTGGAGTATAGTGATGCTGCAGCGATCAACAAGGCGTCCAGGCTGGACAGAGTGGGGCTTAAGCCAACCCTTCTTGGACAGGGCGGCAACGGTGTGCAGTCAAAATATTGAAATAAAATGTCGAATGACAAAAATATCGGAAAAAAAAGTCGAAAAAAAAAGTTGAATTATTTTTTTATTTATATTTATTTTTTGGCTCTTGTAGATAAAAAAAAAGTAAAAAAAAGAAACAAATTAAAAAAAGGGTGGTTGGGGGGGAACCGCCCCATTTCGAATTAAAAACGTATTAAAAAAGAAATTTCACTTTTCTTTTTTCAATATTATGACTATGAACCGGCGACTACATCGATCTGCAGTGGAATTCCCGTTTTAGCAGAGGGGCCTTACGTGAGGACTTCTCCGAGGACCCCCTCTGCTGGTTGCTCGACCTCGGGTTGAGGAAGGCTCAGATACTCAGCCAGCCCTGCAAGACGTTCATGGAAGGCCTTGGCTGACGATGGCGTGTCGGAGTCCTCCTCATCGTCCGTGTCTGCCTGGGGGGTCAGGAGGATCCTGCACCGGTGGAGGAGTGGCGGGAGCCGGAGGCTGGGGTACAGGGACCGGAGCCGGAGGCTGTGGAGGAGGCTGGTACGGAATGGCCTGAAGACCCGGTAAAGATGCCGGTGGCAAAGGCTGCACCGGAGGCGCCGGTGACGGAGCCTGAGGTTCTAGAGGCATTGGAGGAAGCACCTCCCTGATGACATCCCTGAGGATCACCCCCATCTGAGGGGACTTCTTGAGTCTGAGGAACCTCTCAAAGAACCTGTCCTCACAGGCTGGAGGGGCGGTAGGGGATATAGACGGAGCAGTGGCCGGCTGCTGAAGGCGCTGCATACACTGCACATATGGACGTAGCGGGAACCTGCCCTGCACAAATGAAGGATAGGCTGTAGGCCACATACCTGGTTGACACCAGTCCGACCTTGACACTCGATCTTTGCCGAATTCCCGTTCCTGGTGCGGCGGACGGGTGCGGATGTCTTGCACGGCGAACATCTTGTCGAGCTGCCTGCCACGTGCCTGCAACGTGTTGCTCAGCTCGCTGGGCCCAGCCTCCTCCAGGACTCTTGAGGGTGGATCATGAGGCCTTCCCTGCTCCTCAGGCCTGTTATGCATATTTTTTTTACAACCCTTTACATCATCATTTTTTAGAATTGGCACGCACTGCCGCCATACATAACCAGTTGAGCCTCCCCTCCCCCATCTTTGCTACTGTTATGCATAATACCCTTGGCCCTGGGGCCAGTAGAGCTGCGTTAGGCACCCCCTCGGCCATATTGCCGGTACTAGGGCATGGCCCCTCGGGTGAAGACCCGGTACAAGAACCTCCCGGTCCATCAACACTGTCACCGGGAGGATCCCTCGACCCATAGGCCGGTAGCCGGGGAGGCCTTGGTGCACGTGCTGGTAGTAGAACCTGGGTGGTCCCTTCCACACAGGCAAGTCCTTGGGAAGGAGTCTCCCTTGCGGTGTGCGATGGGGAACAGAGGCCCTACCTTGGACCTGGAACGATGTTTGACAAAGTCCTTCAGGTCCTCTGGATGTGATTTCTGGAAGAGCTCCCTCCACCTGGCTAGCCTGTTCTTCAGAAACCTCAATGACAGGGCGTTGGGGTCTGAAGTTGGGAAAAGCCCATCGCAGGATGGACACCTGCTGAACCATGTGGAAGTCAACATGCGCCGGGGAGGAGCGGGACGCCTGAGGACCGAGTACCTGTATGATAAAAAGACAAAAAAGACAGAAGTAACCGCGCGTGGAATTACATGGCCGAAGCCAAACCCAGGAGTGCTGGTGAATTCGGCCTGTTCCCGTTGATGAGGAAAAGGTGACTGAGGTGTGGCGCCGGAGGGCAGAGTCAGGGCAGCGCATGCTCCCAGGGCCACACCCCTGCGCACCTCTAAATTTAAAGGGGAAGAAGGTTTTTCCTGGTGAAAAAGGTTCCGTCTCCCGTCCTTTGGAAGGGATGCCCATCCAGTATGGAGGAAAGGGGACGGGATGTAAGAGTATTGCAATGTGTAGGTGTCCCAAATAATCGTAACTTAATGTCAAAATCCTTATTGTAAGAGTAGTCCAGACTCATAATGCTTGCATGCGTTTTATGAAATGACAGCACGTTCGTTGCTGCAGAATGGTGTGTACTCCACTTGAACACTCCTCCCTCTTTTGACGGCAAATGAGGGAGTCTGGGTTCAGTAGGCGTCAAAAGGCATATGGCTAGATAAAAAAGCTTAAATCCGGTCTCACTTACCAAGCATTCCGAGACCATACAGCATGCCGTCCTTGGAAATAGAGCCACTGGCGAACAGCACTCCGTTCATTTGTGGCAGGCTAGATTCTAAAGGATTTCGTCTTTTTCAGATTTTTTTTTGTTTAATTTTTGAGCTATGGCCCAATGGGCAACGGCGCATCCAGTCTGGGGGGCAAATGCCCCGCTTGCCATCCGCCACTGTTAATAAACATGCTTTGTGAAATATTCTTATTTCCCCACCATTCGCACTTCTTAAGGAACAATAGTCCTTTTCAAACGACCAATCAGTTTTGTGTCTGGGCCATCAACCACAAATTGCTCGTACTGTAATGCTCTGTAGACTGCTGACACAAAGTGAGGCCATTGTGGGGCCGCAGTGCTGCTCTGCAGTTGAAATACCAAAAGCAAAAAGCGTGAGCTCAATGCTCTTTGGAAGCTCTGATTCTGCGGAGGAGAAAAAAAGACAAGGTTTTCTTCCATCTCAGACAGACTGCGCAGCATTCAGGCCTGAACATTCACTCAAAATATGGGACGTTTGGACACCAAACTAAGTCGAACTTGTTCATGTTGAACTAAAGAATTAATATCAAACTGAAAAGCAAGTGACCAAGTGAAAGGGCAGCTGTCTGCATGGGCCAGTACTAAGAGTGTAGATAGGAGACCAGGCTGCTTTGCCATGTTCGGCCTCTGTATGCTTTGCTACGACTTCTAATGCATTGTTATGCCTGATCAAGCCCTTATGCCTTGCTAGCCAGGTTATGCCTTGCTATAAGGAGCTTGGCTGTTTGTGCCCCTCACTTACCGCCTCAACATTCTACCTTATTTCTACCAGGTGCCCCACTGTCATTTTACCTGCTAGGATTTGGTCCCAGGTGTCCCACTGTAATTTTGCTCCTGTTAGGGTGGCCAACTTTACAAAATGGTTTTGCAGAACACTTTAGACGCGGTAGCACATCAGAAGCGGCCTGCAGTGTACGTGGTTCCAAATGGTGTCATGTGCTTCCCTTCCATCCACTTTTTTGGTAACATTAGTGGCAGGTGACATTTTAATACATACACAGCACAAAACTGTAGGGCCATTATACAGGCAGGACACTCATCTGTTAGAGCTCTGTCCAGGCCCTGTGGGACAAAATATATGCGAACACCCTAATGTGCATACGCGTTGACGCCAACATAAGTGACTTCACAGAAAAGGCACTGCAATAAGCATCCTCAGTCTTTGATACTTAGAAGCATCATGGGAAGTTATGCTATGATAAGTTGCCATGAGTAAGTAGAGTGGCAAATAACTTTGTGAATGACACTATTATAATATCTGGAGCAACTCCACAGCCAACAAACCATGAGTAAGTTATTTTTGATAGTAGCATATAATAACGTAAGCTATAAACTGAATCACTTACAGGGTTTCCAGAAAAAAAACAGTGCGATTTGTCCAGGATCCCACACACTTTGGTTAGGAGGTAAAAACAGGATGTGGAAATTTAGTCGGTGGTCACATATCTTTCCAGGTTTAGTTAATATAAATATTGATTAAGGCTAGAAATGCTTTGAAAATAATGGATACAACATAATAAACCAGCATATCACAATAAACTAATCTTACACTATATAAATTGTCATAGAAACATGCTGAGCAAAAAGTATTTTACTAACTTTATTTTCCCCATCTTGCATGAAAGGCCACAGTAGCACCAGGCAAAGAATTTGATTCAAAACAATCGCACTTGGGGTTAAAACCAATCTATTCCAAGATGGCCGCAGGTGTGTGAAGACGTACTTTCCAGTCCTCCGCCTGGGCCTTCTGCAGCAAGCCCTCGGGCTGAATATTTAGCAGCAATCCTGCGGTGGCCGCAATAAACAAAGCCTGCAAAGTGGGAGCCTCAGATAACCGGAGAAAAGCAACAAACCAGCAAAACACTTGTAGAAAGATTACGGGCAGGCAGGGTCGGACTGGGAGAAGAAATAGGCCAGGACACCCAAAAAAGTGTTCCACCCACCGCCTCAAAAAAGTGACCCACCCCTCGCCTCATGACCCTTGATCTCTGATGACATCACCAGAAGTGATGTAATTTGACCCCACCCCCAAAGTGATATCCCGGAAGCGATGAAATGGCATCAAATAGCATTGTTATGTTGCATTTATATAGCGCCTTATATACCATTGGTATGTTCTGAAGGCGCTGGTAGGTTGAACGTCCTTGGGAACCGAAGTTCAGATCAGTAGAGGCAGTCAAAAAGGGGAGTGTGAGAACCGGGTATGTGTGCAGCTCGTGCGGTATTCGTGTAATAGCTACTTCTTAGCTGTAGGTGAGGTGGTTGAGAGATCAGGAGTATGTGTTCGCGGATGTGGCTGCGTTCGGCCTGAGAAGAACGCCTGGCTGGGGGTGTGTAACCAGCAGTGTTTACTTAGAATGATGTGGAGTGAGCGGCGGATGTTGGTATGAGAACAGTTATACCGAATGGTGTCATAGTATCTCTGTGTTCTAGTTGAGTGGTGATGTAAAGGAGAGAGTAAGCGTGGTGGTGAGAAATGATGAGTAATATGCTTTTTTGAACATTCTCTGCATTCCAAACCATACTATATACGTCTATATACGCAATTCTATGTGCTTGTTTGCTCCAGGCACTAATACGCTTTATGCCCTCATACGTGTTATGCACTCACCCCTTCTAAGTACTCGCCCCCTCAACGCACTCACCCCCTCTACGCACTCAGTCCACTCTACGCACTCAGTCCACTCTATACATTCATCCGTTCTATATATTCATCTTCTCCAGCGATCTACATACTCTCCGCACATCCAAATTCATCCGCTATCCACACTCATGCGCACTACATGCTTCTCTTGCGGATACCCGCAGATACGACCTGGAGCTGTCACATGCTCTACATACTCATCCGCTCCACATATTCATCTGCTCTACACACTCATCCATTCGACATGCTCATCCATTCTATACACTTATCCAATTTACTTATTCATTCAATTTCCACACTCATTTGAACTATGTAGTTATCTGTTCTTCCATTCATGCATTCTTCCACTCAACGCGTTCGTCAGTTCCACCTGCTTCATCAATTCCAATTATCTCATCTGTGCCATTAATTTCGTTTGCGCCTTATGCATTCCGTCGATTTCAGCAGTTTAACTCTCTTTACTGTTTCCGTATGATTTATTCTTATTGGCCCTTTTACTGCTTTGATCTACTTTATTCGTTTAATTCTTATTGGCCCTTTTACTGCTTTGATCTACTTTATTCGTTTAGTTCCATTTGTCCTTCTAGTTTATATTAGGGGTTATTGTTCCTAAGTACACTACAAAAAATATGGTTATGATTTCACTAATGTGATATACATTTCATACAAGAATGTGTGTATAGATCCATATTGTCAAATTACTGTGAATGCAAGCAGACGTCCAAGGCCAAGGCAGCAGCGAGCGCTCAACCCACTGAGCCATCATATCGGTTATAGTAAAATGAGCAATGGATACCATTAAACTGGTAACTGAGATTTAAGAGCAGACCACTTAAGTTCATCTGCATGTCTGGTGCAAAGTTGGCCACATGTCAAGCCTGCATGCATCTACTTTCAGGCTTCAGAGGTTGGCAAAATAGGGAAAGCATCGAACTCACAGGACATCCCATACTCTCATCACTCGTTACCTCATGCATGCAAACAAACGTCCTGAACAGCATGCCAGGGAGTTGGGAAAGAGAGACACATTACAACAAACCATTCATTGTGGCACAATGAAGTCCATGGCCACTTGATGTGCTATGGTCAAATATTTCTACACTGTACAGAAGCTTTTAGGCACAAGGATTTTGTCAAGTGACCGAGGACACTGAGATGGAATGTCTTGTGATGATCGTAACAGAAACAACGTCAGAAAAAAACATGCTATTACTGCAACTTGCGAAAGGCAAAATACATAGTCCGAAATGGGTGCTTATTCTACTAAAAAATGTGTTGTTTATCACTAATATCACTGATACATATTTATCACTAATACAACAGCACAGCCACTGCAGGGGGCACTTTGCCCTCTGGAGTGGCAGCATGTTGACCGACACCGGCCCGGCGGCAGCCCTGGCCCCTCAACTTTGCATGCTGCAGCAGCATGTGAATGATGCATGCATCATTATTTATGATGCACACATCAATATGAAACAAATATGAATTATGCCGTTGCAGGTGTTTTCTTTCCCCAAAATTTTCCTTTTTTTTTCAATTATTTATTTTTTTAAACCGGCCCGAGCGTGGGCAGAAACCGGCCCCACTCCCCAGGGACGATTTTGGCCCGGCCACGGGCCGAGAGGCAGAAGGACCAATCAGACCCTGCGGGCAGGGAGGACCGCACCCCCCTAGTGGCGTGGATGTCTCGCCCAAAATTCGTGTGCAGCCAGGCCCCGAGGGCAGAGAGAGGGCTCTGGCGAAGAGCGAAGCATCTGGGGACAAGCAGGGGAAAATCTGACAGGAATTGTAATGTCATTTTTTGCTACCCGTCAGAAAATCCTACCGATAGGAAAAAGTGACGGAGTAGGAAAATCTGACGGCCTGACCTGTCATTTTTTCCTACCCGTCAGAAAATCCTACCGACAGAAGGCATTGGGCAAGCCACCCAGGGGTAGGAAAAAGTGACGGGGTAGGAAAATCTGACAGCCTGATCTGTCATTTTTTCCTACCCGTCAGAAAATACTACTGACAGCATGCATTGGGCAAGCCACCCATGGGTAGGAAAAGTGGCGGGGTAGGAAAATCTGGCAACCTGACCTATCATTTTTTCTGTATCCCTACACATTATCCCCACCAAAAATATTGCCGTGCATATGGTTGTTTATCTTGCCATAGGTGACATTTTTGGGGGGATAATTTGTGGGAGCAGGGGTTGCGGGGGTGTCCCCCATACATTTAAAAATAATGCAGAGGTTGCGGGGGTGTCCCTCGCAGGGTCCATGGCTCAATATCGCTGCAAAAAGGAGGGGGGGTTCCAGCTGAGAGCAATAATGTACAGAGGCCGCGAGGTGGGCGGGGGTGGGGAAGGCACTCCGACATTATTTATGGCCCCAGTCTGGTGCCAGGCGTTGCCACGGCGGAAGGGAGGGGTGGGTGCATGAATGCCGGAATACCTTACGCCCCTACGCGTCAGACCCCCCCCCCACCACCCGCGAAACATGGTCTAACATTGCTTTGCCCCCCCCGTTTTTCTAAGACATCACCTTTACGCATTACGTGAGTGGTGTATATTTAACATACATTCGTTAATGCCGCAGTTCCTATTATCGGTTAACCTACATCAGCCATCATGAAACTACCCAGTGAAATTCGCTAATGCTAAATGAGGCTTTCTTGCCACGTGATTGAAGCCATATGGTGGCTCTCTCATCTCGAGGTCCTGGCACAGCACATGCTAGGACCCCCGCACCCATATGCTCTTGCGCTATCTGTGCCGCCCCTGCTCCCACCACACACTCTTCTTACCCTACTTAAAGTTCCCCATTTAGCATTTCAGCTGTATATGGTTAATTGACTGCATTTTAAGTATCACGGCCAACCTGTAATACTATTGATACTCTATATGTAGGGCCTGGCCCAGTGTGTGAAGAAGGCCGGAACCGACAGCCCCGGATAATTCCGCCTTTGCCACTCTCCATTGGCATGGGGTTTTGGCCGGATTACAATTTCGCTGAGAAATGCTTTACGCCGCATATATTGTAACATATCATGGCAGAATGCCTCGCAAGAGCACACATATTCCTTATACCACAACTGATACCTGGATGCACCCAACATATGGCGGCACCTCGCCCGCTGATCCTGTGATATCGACCGTCAAGTATAACATCCCTTTCACTACTCATGTACTGCGGGGCACTGGTTCATTAGTTCTTTATTAGTGATGTGTCCGTCCGTAACTTGTGTGATCCTCTGCACCTTCTCGTCTTATCCGCATCATTTTATTAGTCATGACTCGCCCATAGTGGGCCATCTGCCAGGAAAAACTAACAAGAGCATTCAATCGTACCACAGGAGCAAAAGGTAAACCGCATTCCCCCCCACCTTCAAACGTTGCCAGCACACGTTGCGCCCTCCAATTGCACCAGCCATTTAGCTAAACCCTGGGTCGTAAAGAAAACAGTTTTGGAAACTGTGTCCCACAGGAAATACTAAAACCTATAACCTCACATGTCGCTCATCCCCTCTGACAATATCCCCACGCAATCCATGCGGCACTGAGACCTGAAATTCGCTCGCCTTAACATTGCCCTGCACGTGTCTGCATGCCATGTGGGTTCCCTGTGTTGTCGGCACTGCGCGCCCACCTCCAGACAGCCCCGTGTACCCTGTCACCCCAACGCCGAAGCTCCACCCTAACTCCCACTAAACCCGTATGATTTGCGGATTATCCTGCTGTAATAACCCATCCATCCCATCGGATGTAATATTAGTAGTAGCCGCCTACCATAAATGCTCGTTTTTGCAAGGTACCCAATCTCAGTGGGCACCTTTTGTTCTTAGCACCGAGTTGTGAGCAGCTTTGCTCCCAGCTTGGCAGTGGAAGATCGATTTATACAAACCTCCCCCCGAACCCCCCAAACAGCAAGGTAATTGTTGGTGAGGTGGGGTACTATAAGCCGCATTCCCGTAAGGGGGGCGGGGGTCCATAATAATATGGGGTTAATTGGCATATGTCGAGTGCAAGTGGAGGACCAAGATCCACTTTGAAGGTGGAGGGGTGCCGGGTAGCGGGAGTGTTGGCACGAGGTGGGTGGGGAATGGAACAATGAAAGAATTAGGGCCATCCAGCTTGGTGCGCAGCGGGAGTCACCAGGCGGGCCTTTGTATGCGGAGAGGAGTGCCAATGCATTAGGGTGACTTCAAGGCAATATAAAAGTGCATAACGGTAATCATGCTGCCACATGGTTGGTAAGGTACGCAGCACCTCAACTACAACTCCCAGACTGCACCATGTGAAAAACACCCTTAATGCAACTACGAGAGCAATCCTGTGGCGGGTGTCCCCTCAGGAGGATTGACCTGACCCAGCACACACAGGAGCCTGTCAAAGTCACCCGGCCACTTCATGTGCGGCAAGGACCAACAACAATAATGGGGAAAAGTTGCCAAGAGCAGATGGACGCTCCGTTTACAACCTTTTATGCGTGCAGCTCACTTCTCTTCATTCAGCCTTTGTTGTAGAACAACTCCTGCCCAGTCTCTCACTTACAGGCTCGGCTCTTAAAAAGGGGTGCTACTGATGCGGACCATGGGTTTCCCAAATGACACCCTCAGTAGAGGACAAAGACGGGACGTATTGGCTACCACTATTACTAGAGAGGTGAGGTACGGGGCTTTTTCATGTGGCATGTCCATACGACGCACAGAAACACAACCGCAATACATGCCAGCCCAAGTCGTTAAACTATGGAAATCTCATTTTTCGTACTGAGAAGGAATGGGCATGTACGTGGTATGTCCAGGAACACAAAGTTACAGAACATGAGCGGGGAGCACATGCGCATGTGTGAAAGAGCCCAAGGGGGCATGGAGAAACATCTCCAAGGGCTGAGAGGCCAATGTGGACAGATGGCTGAGCGCCCCCTCTCCTGCCCCCACTGCTTTCCTCTGTACAAAGATACCTCTGCTATTTTGGCGGCCCTGCCCCCACTGCTTAACTATAATTCATGATTGAGCATGCGCAGTCAGCCGGATTCATCACAAATATGTACGTGTATGTGAAATAAGTGCATTATTAACGTGATAATGATGCACTTAGTTCACATACACGTACATATATATTTGTTATGGATACTTTCATATGTTTTGCACATTTAGGGCTTATTAGAATCCTGGGAGTTTATGAAACATTGTGTCCGCTGTGTTAATGTGTTTGAGTCCGCTGGGTTCGTGCTGCTTGCGTCCGTTTACGAGTAGCTCTTAACACGGCTTCACCGTGTTCTGTTATTTCAGTGATCCTGGCTCACATCAAGTTACAGAAACTGCACCCCTGAGAGCCCACAAACACAGGCACACCACATTCCTGCTGTCAATAAATCCTATCTGTTCAGTACTGACTGAGCGTGCGCACGCATGCTCAGTCAGCAAGATAGCATTTTCTGACAGATAGGAAAAAGTGACGTCACAACAGCTGATAAACGTTGCAGTGAAGCGGAACAACAGGGGAAGCAGCCGAACTCCGAAAGCCCCTGCCGGACCAGAGAGGGTGCCCAGAGCCCGTAAGCACATAACCAGGATCCAGGGGGCCGGACTGTCGGATCATCGCTGCGGAGGAGTGAACGACCCCCCCAGGAAAGGCGCAGTAAGTGGGGAGAGGTAGAGGGACCACTGTAAGCACACACCCACGCAAGATTGTCTCCCTCACCTCTCCCCCAGCCCCTTAATTAAAGCAGGGAATAATCTGGTGGCACAGAGAAATAACAGCCCCTTCCCTCCCCAAGGCGTTGAAAATCAGGAACAATACGAACGCTCACCCGGAACTCCCTAGAGCCGAGAGGCGCACCGCTCTGCACAGGAATATCTGATCGGAGAGACCAGACAGGAAGAGAAACGCCGGTGATCTGTAAATCTGCAAGAAAGGCGCGTGGGGAGGCGCAGGAGAAGGAAGCTCCAACATACAAAGATCCAAGTCACCGTACCTCGGAGGGCACACGGGTTGAGCAACTCTCCCCGCCTCTCAGGATTCCATGCCATTGCTGTTACAATAAAAAGATCTAAGGGCAGGGCTAAAACACTCACGTTCCAGCCTTTACATGGCCAACATCACGCTCTTCTTCTTGTTCTCACTTCCAAAGCTCACATTGCTGCAGTAGTACCAACACAGTGGGTGGACGAAGGGTTCTGTTTCGTGCTGGCTGGAAGTTGCCATGGAAACAGTGGCGTCCATTCCACCTGCGTAGATCAACGTTTCTGGGAGGAAGACTGAGGACAGCGTCCTCACGTGACTTTGTACTCTTAAGCCCCGCCTGTTCACATCACGGTGCTTCTGAATTTCATAGTGAGCTTTCTTGCGTCTCATTTACGATACTTTGTTGCCAACCTTGTTTTGCCTTCATTGACATTCCTTGCCTTGCTGATTTATCCTTCGACCTTGCATTGTTACACGGACTGCTTCCTACTCTGATTTTGTACCTCGCTGCCTGAATTCCTGCTGACCCGGACCGCCTCACGGATTGCTCCCCATTTCTGCTTTTGTACCTCACCACATGATTCCCTGCTGACTCGGACCGACTCATGGACTTCCTCTTGTCTCAGTATTTGTACCCACCGCTTGGTTCCACGTTCACAAGGATAGTCTGAAACATTACGTGGTTCTTCTTGCCATGGCATTTTGTTTCAGTAGAGGCTACCTTGAGTATACTTGGATATTGTCAGGTGTCCTTGTGCCGTCGGCTTAAGGCTTACTAGCAGATCCACAAACTACACTTCCCAGTGCTACCAGGATTACAGACTAAGGAACAAAGACCGAGTGACTCCAAATTCGTTTAGGAATTATCCTGGTAAGCCTTCCAACCTTATATTGATCCTTGTATCACACTCTGTATTCTTTCACTAAATACCTCCTTTGTGTGATTTTACAGAACACTACCTGTTGAACCAATTACCCTGTTCCCTCTGAAAACACTGACCCTTCAGTCAATCCCTCCTGTGTTTTTGGCAGAGGTCAGGTTTCTGCCTTGTTGGTTCTGTACTGGTTCTCAGTGGTGACTTTTAGTCAAGTAACCTCATTTCTTGTGTTTCCTTGCAGCCAGTTGGCGTTTCGTGTTGGGTCCAATCTTTCGATTGACTCCTCTGTATGTGTCATTGTATATTCAGAGGAGTACATTAGAAGGAAGAACTCTTCTCCTACACTACGAGTTCAACTACCGGAAGGAGAGTTTTGACACCACCCCACACAAAGGAAGGAGTGGGGACACACTGAAACATCTCCCAAAGCTACAAGGCCCATAGACAAGACCCAGGCACAAGCTCGACTAGAGGCCAGACTCTTGCGTCCAAATGTAATGAAGCACCCCCAATGGAAGCACCTGATAAGATACAAGCCGTAGAAAAGTTATTAAAAGAGAAGGAAAGGTGTCTGCTCAGGGAAGAAACGGACACCACAGCACTTGTGAACAACACATGAAGAGACCCCGGAGAGAACTCACCTAAAATCCTTAACCCTAGGTAACCCGACTCCATCACTAAGAGGAGGGAAATGGCAGGGGACACCTCCAGAAGGACCTTACTAATGCCAAGAATCAAAGGGAAGACAGCACCGGATAAAAGCAAAAGGTCACTGGTTTCACAGGAGGGTCAACTAGAGAAGTGCTGGCGACAGCGAACGGACGCCACCCCAAAGACAAGATCCAAGACCCGTGCACATAGGGGAGACATAGAAACTGAACCACCTAGCATGGCACTGAATAAGGAGGACCTCCAAGAGTGCCTCAAGGGAACGGAGGACAGAATGATAAGCTCCTTCCAACAGCAATTTGCCAAAATGAAAGAGGAACTTCAAAACTCTCTACAAGAAGCAAGAAAAGAAATTTACGACTTGGGTTCCAGAGTGGATACTAGAGAAAGAGGGCTCTCGGAAACGGCTGAAGAAGTAAAACAGAATAGCGGGCTTCTAGAGCAAGTGGCAAGAGCCACACACAACCTAGAACTGCAAGCCGAGGACCTTCAAAATTGCTTGCCCAGGTCGAACATAAGGGTCAAAGGGTTGAGTGAAAGCACGCCGGACACTGATCTGAAGGAAACCATACAATAATGCTTCGGAAGCCTACTGACGTGACGGGAACACCTCCGGAGGAAGTGGCAATAGACCGCATCCATAAAGTGGGACCCAAAAGGCAGGACCCTGGATCAAGGCCAAGAGATGTTCTAATAGCCCCAACGTCATACAATATGAAATAAAATATTCTGTGAGCAGCTAGGGCACATCCAGGACTCACTATTAATGGGACCCTGATCCAATTATACCAGGATCTAGCGCTCATTGCGTTAAAAAAGAGAAATGTTCCCCGGAACTACAGTGTTAATACACAAAAACATCCCCAAAAATTGACATTCCCGTTCGGGCGCCTCTTCACGTAGGAAGGGAGACAGTAACGGGTCAAGACATGCGAGGAAGGACTATCCATAATGGACCTGGAAAGAGAAGAAGTAAATCAAGCACAAACAATCCCACAACCTCGAAAGACGCTGGTAGACCCTGGGAATGGTCTAGAAATAGAACAAGGAGAGGCAACAGAGACAATCAAGAGGGCCCCCCAAATAAACCCAGAAGCACGCTCCCCGAGAACAGACGATGATAGAGAAGACTAATCACCTTGGCAACATCACAAACCTCCATAGCCCTGCGCCAAGGAAGAAAGGAATATGAACAAGACCGGGGTAATCTGTCGGGAAGGGCGGGATTCCTAAGACTAAGGGCTCAGGAGGAGAGGAGAGAACTTGAAGAGAAATGTTGGTAATCAAATCAGGGTTTAGTTCACCCTGGCGGACTGCACCCCCAGGAGGGCATACGTTCCAACACCCTGGAATAGTATCCAGGGGAGTTTGTAGGAACCAACGGACCGGCTGGCGACTTGGGGGGAGGAGGGAAGGGAAGGCGAGTTGGGGAGAAAGTGTTGTTAAGTTTGGTACTTTGTGTGAGACACTGGCACAGCAGACCTCCTAAAATGAAACGGATGCAGGACAGGGCCTTCCCAGCGACCTATTGGCAATGAGGAGATGGGAGCACTATGGCCTTTACTCATGGGGAGACATGTTTACTGAAGGGCTGTTCAGGGAGTTTGAATCGCTCCAACAGATAGACGGACTCGCCCCAGGACAATTCTTATGGTACCAGAAGGTGAGGCATGTTGCTAAAGAGAAATGGAACGTATGGCCTGAGGAGCCGGACACACACCCCCTTGTGCGGGAGATGTATGGTGTCAGTGACGGCTGGAGACCGACGTCGAGGTTATACATCCAAATAAACGACAGGCCCAACCCAAGAAGCGCACATCTGAAAGAGAGGTGGGAGTCTGATTTAGGAGCCGAAATCACAGAGGGAGAATGGTCGAGGGCCCTATCATACCCGAAGGAGATATCCAGGAATGCGAGGTTCAGGCTAATCCAACTTAACATCCTCTATAGAACCTACATGACCCCACACAGGATAGCCACATTCTCCGACAAGGTCGCCCCGACCTGCCCATGGTGCACTTCCGATCGTGCCGACATGATCCACATGTTCTGGTCCTGCCCTAAAGCACAGAAACTCTGGTCCGCCGCTGAACGGACCTGCAGGAGGGCCGGGCTGGAGATATACGAATGGACACCTAAGGAATGCCTCCTGGGCACCCATCCGAGGCTGAGTAAAACCAAACACTTGGTGAAGTTTATGGACATCGCATGTGTGCTCGCGAAGAGAACAATCGCCATGGCCTGGAAATCCCCGACCGGCCCCAGGTATGAACCCTGGATTAAGGAGATGCTAAGATGGACGGCAGCCGAAACCAGAGCGTGGGAAGAAGGGAATAGTCGAGGCGGAGAAGACCCGAGCACCACACTGGAGGCCTGGAAGGCCCTCCTGAGAGACTTGATTTTCTCAACGAGCCACAAACCCCCATGAATCCACCCCTCCGAACTTTCTATGCAAGCTCGATCGAGAATCTGCGAAATCAAACTCACACTCCCCCCCGCACCACGCCCCACCAACTCCAGCCAGACCCCACCAGACCCGAGACGAGGGTTCGAACAGGAACCAAGGAGCCCAACAACTCAGAGGAAACATGAACAGTTAGTGTTACTATTGTTGTTTATCAGTTGTTTAATCTTACCAATGCTCAATACTGCATATATGTTATATACCAGGTGACTCAACCCTCACCATGTACATGATGCTTCTTATGCACATATATACATAAATGCCAATAAAAATATTTAAAAATAAAAAAATTAAAGCAGATCATGCATCACTTCAAGGTATAAAACGGCTAGAGCAAAAGAACATAAGCATCTATGGCAATGGCTGAGATATAGATAGTCAAATTAAATGTCCAAGGCCTGAACTCGCCAATAAAGCAGCGATTGATACTGGGAAGGCTGATGCGGACCAGATATCTATCGCATTTCTACAAGAAACACATCTCTTCCCCAAGGATGAAAGAATGGCAAATAGGGCCTTCCCCAAACAATATTTCGCCTCCAGTGGTACGAAAATAAAAAGGGGTGGTGATTATAATAGGGGCCCAAATAACATTCAAGAAGCAGTTTGTACACAGAGACCCTGAAGGCAGATACTTGGTACTTAAGGAAACTATAGGGAACCAAATATACACCCTGGTGGCCATATATGGCCAAACGAAAAACAGGACAGTTTCCTGAATGCCTTGCTTCTGAGAATAGGTAGCTGGTGTGAGGGGCAACTGGTTATCGGAGGTGATTTCAGTTGGGTGATGGACCCAAGATTGGAAAAAACACTACCCCCAAAACCCAGAGACGAAAGAAACCGACAGGCTCTGGGGAATTTATTTAGAGAGCTTCGAGTAATCGAATCCTGGAGATTTTTTCATGACACAGAAAGGGATTACACTCACTACTCGGCAGTCCACAAAGGGTACTCGAGAATAGACATGCTCCTAGTCTCAGCAACCCTGATTTCCCCCAAGTATTGAAGATAGACATAGGAACCAAGTACCTTACAGACCATGCTCCAGTGACATTGCAATTAGAGATAACAGGGTGACATGATAAAGCCCATAGAACCTAGAGGTTAAACAAAATTATCCTACGGGATATCCTCCTTCGAGCCCACACGGAGAAAGTAATTTCCAACTACTTTAACGAGAATGACACTGGGGAAACAGATTGGCGGGTGGTATGGGATGCAGGGAAGGCGGTGATGCGTGGCAAATTCATATGCCAAGTTGCAGCATACTTTAGAGAGAGGGGAATTCAAAAATGGTGAAACACAACATAAAAAACAACAAACACAGAAAACACTAAGAACACTCAGGCAGATGAGAGCAAAGTTGGAAGCGACGGATGCAGATAGTTCTGCACAAACCTTGATAAACACCATGCAGATTTACCACACTCAGGGAGGCAAAGCCAATCGCCTATTAGCAGCCAAGCTACGAAAACAAAAGGCCCGAAACCGCATTGGCCAACTTAGAGATGAGGCAGGCATAATTGCACACGGGGGACAGAGAGAAACTAATAATCATGGAATCCTTTCATGCAGGTCTCCTTAATCGGGAAAGATTAGACGCGGAAGTCCAGATAAACTGTATGAAGGAGCTACCTTTCCCACAGATAAATAATGAGTAAAAAATTTACTTCGAGAAACCAATCACCGCACAAGAAATTAGCGATGCAATATCGGCCCTACCCAGAAACAAAACGCCAGGACCGGACGGTTTTGGAAATGGGTAATATAAAACCTTCAGACTGCAATTACTCAGTCCCCTAACACGACTTTTTAACGTGATCAGAAACCAGGGAATAGTCACTGAGGATGTGGGTAGATCTACTACAGTCCCAATTCTCAAGCTAGGGAAAGACCCAGCAGAATGCCAATTATCGCCCTATATTGTTAATGAACAGTGATGCAAAAATATATGCTAAGGTCCTGGCCAGGCAATTAACCACTATCTTGCCAGGAATAATCCATGAGGACCAAGCAGGGTTTATCACAGGGAGGCACACACAGGACAACATAAGGAGGGCAATTGACATTATAGATCTGGGAAGCAGAACGGAACAACAATTCTCTATAGCCGCCCTTGATGCGCGTAGGGCCTTTGATAGTCTGGACTTGGAGTATCTACGGATAGTCCTAAAAGCATTTGGACTCGCCCCAGAGTTCACGAGAATGATACACGCAATCTTCCAGATACCCATGACGAGATTCCAAATTAACGGACAATATACTCCACAAGTTAAAATTCTGAGAGGGACGAGACAAGGCTGCCCACGATCCCCCCTGATATTTGCAATGGCTATGGAACCGCTGGCAATTAATATTAGGCAGAACAAGGGGATCAAGGGAGTACAATGTGGAAAGGATACACACTAAGTAGCATTATATGCAGATGATATCCTGTTTTTAAAGAATACAGAAACCACACTGCCCAGGGTAATGGAGACCTTACAAGAATTTGCAGCAGTCTCCGGATTCACCATAAACTATGAGAAATCAAAAGCCCTAAATATATCAGAGGATCAGGGGGGAAATAATAACAATGTCTAAGGCATACCCACTGATAGGCAGGATAAGAGTATAGAATATCTGGGAATAAACCTTACAAAAGTGTATGGGAGTTTATATGGGGCAAACATAACACCCCTATGGAAAAACCCGATGGAAGATCTACACAGGTGGGATAAACAAGAAACTCTTGTGGTTCTCCAGAATTGCGGCAGATAAAATGACAACGCTATCCTGCCTGCTGTATATAGTGAGTTCCCTCCCGATAGAGATACCAGTGCGTATGATCAGAAGACTGCAAGCCGAAAAATAATATCCTTTATACGAAATAAGAAAAAACCAAGAATACACAGATCGTTATTAACTCGCCCAACATCTTTGGGAGGTTTGGGAGTCCCAAATGTTAAGAGATATATAATGGCGGCACAAATAGCACCCATGTTACACTGGGCCACGATTATGAATACTAGGAATGATGCTGGCAATGAAAAGCGAATCTAGGAAAGTTGGAGGTTAGATACTAGAGGCAACTAAGAAGTAATTGAGGGTTTGGGATAAGGCACTCGGATGGAAGCGGATCTCCCAGGGATTGGGCCCCCACACGCCCATGGCCTATAATACAGACTTTGCCCCCGGGCTAGAAAAGAAATTCTGGGAAGCATGGGGACCCCAGGAGCCCCCGACACTGGGAGAATTCTTTCGGAATGGGAACCCCCTTGATGTTTGAGGAGTGCAAGCAGAAATTCGGCGTGGGGGAAAGAGAACGGTACAGATACATACAAATTAGACACTGGATCTCCCATAAACTGATAAAGGAAGCTGGGAATAGAACACCTATAGGACTGGAACTGACTCTCAAAGAAGGCCAAACACTGAAGGGCATCTAACAAATATATAGATTATTAGATAAGACACAACTAGGAGACAAACTCTGATATATGGCTAGATGGGAAAAGGATTGTAGAACTCCTATAACAGAGGAAGAATGGGGCCAAATCTCAGATCAGGCACATAAAACATCCAAATGGACAACAATAAAAGGAAACTGCATATAAGATTTACTACAGGTGGTATCTCACACCACAGCGCTTACACAGGATGAACACTAATTACCCAGCCCTATGTTGGAGACAATGTGGGGAGATAGGAGACTATTTCACATGTGGTGGACATGCCCCATAGCCAAACTCTTCTGGAAGCAAGTTCGTAGCCACATAAAAGGGATCACGGGTAGACAATTACCGAACTCGCCAACCACAATTCTGCTAGGGCCACCAGTGGAAGGAATCTACGCAGCAACCGTGGCTACTTCCACCCTCATCATGCATCTGCTTATCGCGGCACCAATGACGTTAGCACAGGGATGGAAGATGGTAGAAGTGCCGGTGATTGCTTGCTGGTGGGTTAAAATATGGGGGGTACTTGCCATGGCGAAGGTATGTGCACTTAGAACAGGGAAATACCAGAAGTTCTTATCAGCTTGGCTTCCCTTCCATGAATATGTCAAAGATAAAGAACATCAATTCTACAGACCAATTGTGCTTCGAAAAAGTCCATGTGACATGAATAGTAAGGGGACTAAATAAGGAGGCTACTCCGAGAATGCTAAGACTCAAAGCCCGAAAACTGTGCTAGAACCACACATGTTGTGGGGGTGGGCTAGGGATCGGGGGACTAGTTAAGACAGTTTGCTATTTAAAATATATTAAAATCTCAAGGCCACAGAAAACATACCTATTGGAAAACTAGTACAACAGAGTTTAGAATGTGATGATAGTTGATTATGACTCAAAGGTGTTGTAACAAAGTATTATATCTGTATTCTGTGGAATTGTGAAAAATAAAACCTTTAAAAAAAGAAAAAACAGCGTGCTGTATTATGCACCCTTCCAATTTCTAATGATCCCATTCACATTTCTTAAGGGGAAAAAGTCCCTGCTAATAGCACCCGGAGTTCCAGATATCACACAGAGCAGAAAAGGCTTTCACCAGTCCGAGGAAAGAAAAATTGGGACATTTGGCCATCCTCAGAGGGCGTCTACAAAACACGGGTCAAAACCCATCAATACGCACATTCCAGGATGGTTGGCCACCCAAGCACCTGTGTATACTATTGCAATATCTTCCCTCTGAGGTTTTGCTACCTGGTATGCCACTGTGATTTAGCCAACTGGTGCCCAATGCAATTGGAGCACTACCGGGTTTGTCATCTCCAAAGGCCAATGCAATTCACATGACTAGCTCCTAGATCTTACACCGTTACGGTGTAGCATGCAGAGTTTATTCTAGGGACCCCACCAGGACCCTGCTTTCTCTAGAACACCATGAACATCATTCAGGAAATATTCTCGCCCACCATCCAATTGGTACCCACTGTTGCATGCTCACTATGGCTTCCACTCCTCCCCGCTGTGGTGGGCAGTGAATTTTTTTAATTGGAGGGATGTCAATGTTTGACTGAGCGAACTGCAGGATCCCTAACGAACAAGGAAAGAACGGGTTAAAATGGTGCATTTTACAGCACACTTTCTGTGAAATATGGAGTACCAATTCACACAGATTGCAATCAGTTTTGTGTAGTAGCAAATGAGTATTTTCATGACGCCATTGCCCACAACAGATGCTAATATAAAAACATTTTCATGCTAGCTGTTCCCATACATGTTCATGCAGGCTGTACCAACATATGCCAGTATAATCATAAGAACATACTACTGTAGGCTTTGTCAGTAAAAATGCCATGCCACAGAGTAAAAAGTATAGCCACAGTAAGTGGTTTTGCCGAAGCAGTCTCATTCAGCTGTTCAGTTAACGAGGTGTGGCTTGACACGCCCATTACGCTTAGTGCGCAACAAGGCTCTTTTCTCCTGTTTCCCTCTATGATCCTGCGCCAGTGCCGGATTATCCATTAGGCCAAGTAGGCACCGGCCTATGGACCCCCCACTCCTTTTAGGTGCCCCGCTACAACGAATCAAAATAAAGCAGTGCAGAAAACTAAAAACATATTAGGAGATAATTTGCGAGGAGGGGCCCAATCTTTCGACTGCATAGGGGCCTTCACAGGGTTTAATCCGGCACTGTCCTGCGTCCAGGAGTGCAGGCGATTTCTATGGTGCAGAGCCGGGGGGCTTCTGCAGACCTTTTCTTGAAGTTCGCAGCGTTGTCACAGGTGTGCGGCTGGGGCGTGCAGTCGAGTGAGACGGCATGGATATTGGCCATGGCCAGATTAAGATTAACACGTGGGTGTTATATCCGCCCTGCGTCCCGCAACGCGGTGACGCAGGGTGTCTCAATAAAAGCCCCTCCCCCGTGGACGGGGAGCAGTTCCGGGCACAGTAACGATCAGAGTGTGGCGTGTCTCATTTCGCTCCCGCTGGAGCTGCGCCACTGTGGCCTACTGACAAGGCCCCACGCGTTCTATCTCCCCTCGTGCCGAGGCGCAGAGACAGAACACAACAATGGCGATGAGGGAAACGGAACCCAGCACTCGTGCTCAACGCTCTGCTAGCCATTGCTGACTCATGACAACACAACATTTTTGGACACCCGGTGGGGGGGCACACAAAACCCCCACCCACAAAAACAAAAAATGTTTTTTTTTTCTCTCATCCTCTCATCACGGTTCACCGTCGGCTGGAGGGGACACACTCCCTAAAGACGCCCATAGTGAAGTGCAACGACCACACATCGCCTTCCAGGTGTCAGAGGCGACACGGCACAGCATGGGAGGCCTTCACACTTGCTCCAGATTCGGATGTTCAAGGCTACCGCACGTGGTGAGCGCCTGGATCGACGCAGCTGCCCATCCACCACAGTCTGAGACTTTCAACCGAGGAGGGTCACGGTCACCTGAGGACAGGCAGTAAGGTGAGACGTGCATACCCCATTAGGACACAGTGAGGCCCTGCCATGGCGACTGGCACATCCACCCCCAGGCCCGGCACGCCTTCTAGAATTGCGGCCAATCGGTCAATGTCATCACCACAACCTCGCCCACATGGGAACTCCTCGGCGATGATTCAGCCGTTTGATCCATTTACGGACCCATCATCAGTTGGCCCCCGGTGGCAACTATGGATCCAAAAATTCGAAATGGCGATGGAATACAAGGACATAACCACTGACAGGAAGATGAGATCGCACCTGTTGCTAAACGTGGGAGACGAGGTACTACGCATCTTCAACTCGTTAACCATTGATGATGGCCAGGACATCTACCAACAAGCGAAGGATGCCCTGACGGCTCATTTTCTCCCACAGCTAAACCCTGATTATGAAACTTTTATATTGTTTGGACGAGGATGCTCCCTATGAAAGTGGGCCAACTAAGGGAGTGTCAGCATTCAGTGGAGTTAGAAATTAATGATGAAACGCATGAAAAACAACTTCCAGTAAATCAGATGCAACAGAAACAAACTAAGGAAGGCCCAGGGAATGCCCCAGCTCCTCCAGAAATTCCGGTAACTAGTTCACATAATCAAAGGACATTGTTTTCAAAAAAGAAAAACAAAAACAATGGAAAAGGATGCAAAATGGAGGAGCTCAAGAAAATGCCTTAAGAAAGTGCACCCAATGGAAAAATTGGCGTAACAGCCAGAGCAGAGGCGGCATTGCAAGTGATGAAGAACACATCTGTCTCCCTGGTGGCGACTATGTCATGTGTCCCCGATACCCTAGAGCAAACCTCCCAAATGATGGCAAGCGGGACATACTTCGGGCGCCCCTGGTCCAACATACCAGCACTCAGTCTCATCTGGTTCAGCATACTAGCACCCAATGTAATTTGGGTCCCCTATCACCTCTCGACAAGAGGTGGTAAGTTTCAGCTGCCTCTCAAGTCTTGGGGGAGAAGGGTACCACCTAACCTTCAACCTGTGAGGAATAGAGTTGGCTCCCTTTGGTCGCTGATGGAACCAAGAGAAAAGCAAGACGGTATGTTACCCATATCTAAGGAACAAAGAGTGGCAAATCAACAATTGATGGAATTTGTTTTGGGGGCAGAGACTGATGCTAATTTGAGCCGCTCTTATATTCTGAGCTTAATACAGGAGATACCCCAGCTGCGCCTTTTGTCAACAAGAGACATAGATCTGGTCGACTTTCCAGATGACAACAGAACTAAAATAGTAGGGATTACTATGCATTCAGTAATAGAATATGAGTTATTGTTAAGGGAAGGCCAGGCACTGCGCCAGATGAGTTATGACATTACTCCTTATGAGGGATACAGAGGTCTGGAGCTGGCTCCCAACTACCTTTTCGTCTGAAATCGATCTGGCTGCGAGGCTTAGAGGGGGCTTTGAAACCACGTCTTATAATACTGATTTTTCTATAATCTCCTAGAACACAAGGGGACATGCCAAGCTTTTCAGTAACCCAGGACAAGGAAACGTCCCATGTACGTACCCCATGGTTTTGCTACAAGAAGTGTGGTTGCTCTCCAGTGTCCAAATCGATGAATGCAAAACTTTCAGCAGCTCACCATTTGTAGTAACGGAGGGCGCCTTTCACGGGGGTTGATTAGAACAGTAAATACTGCGTTTATGGGTGATCCAGTTGAAGTCTTTGATAAGTACTATGGAATTCTAGCAGTTAAATTTAACGTACACATAGCGTATCATACTAGAAGATGTTTGGCATTGCTTAATTTCTACTGGAATCCCTCTTTTGTCCCGTTAGACCCTCTTTGAGCCAAGTGAACGAAGTAATGGACCAAGTTATAAGGGAAGGGGAACACTGCAATATAATCATAGGAGGCGACCTTAATACAGTTTGTGGAAGCTATGAGCAGTAGCCTAATTACATATCTGAAAGCAGAGTTAACAATGTAATACATGGTCTGACTTGGTAATTTTTCTGGATTCTTGGGGTCTTTCGGTACTGAATGATAATTATAGAGGATGTTTGAATAGGGAATACACACTCCTCATCTAAATGTGGTGTTTATTTAAATAAAATCTTTATTGAAGTAGGGAACCAATATAAATATTTAGGTGTTCTTTTCCAGGGTATTCTGTCTAAATTGGAAGTAAATAACCTATGTTCTATTTCTAAGGTCGCAGCATGCCAATTGGGAATCTACGACTGGCGTTTTGGGCAGTTTTCCGTTGCTCCTCTGCTGTGCTTTGATTTACAGAAAATCCTCCCAAGATTTATGGGGCTGAAACACTTTTAAAGGTTGTCAATTGGGACAAAATTGAAGCTACTATTTGGCGACGAGTATTAGCCTTACCCAATTGTGTGCCCATAGGTTTCTTCAGACATAAATTGCGATTGATATCTTTGAGAGCACACAGAAAGTGGAAAGTGATGCAACTACATGCGAAGTATGTTGATCAACCCCCTGATCCATTTGGGAAGCTAGTACAACAAAAAAAGTTACGTAGCTGGGAGGTATTGGATGAATGTTCTGTATCTTGTAAAGTGATTATATCAGTGGAATTTACTGAGCGGGAGCTGGTATGAAATCCAATGAAAGTTAATTCAAAGGTGTATGAACAGGACTGGATTAGTAATAGAGCGAACGTAATGCACTATCATCTTTTTTAACATTTTAATTTAGGTACTAAGTCTTTTAATGTCCTGCCAACCTATTTGTGTAAACATCCTTTGAGGAATTTTAGGACTCTTTCTAAGATTTCTATTGAATTTGAATCTAACAAGAGAGGTTTTGGGTGTTCAATCCAATATAGACTGAGTGGAAAGAGTATGTCAATATTGTAAAAAAGAGACAGACTTTATATTATTTGATTATTTTCTGCCATGTATTATGGTCATTAAGATTGGAATAGTTATATAAAAAAAGTGTTGTATGAAGAGATTTTATCTATTTTATTACTTTTGGTTTGGGATTTTAAATTCTCAGGACACCGTCATCGAATATTGCAGTTTTAAACATTTTAACTGAAGTTCTAGTTTGAGGAGTGTATGCATGTAAATACTGTTTTAGTGCAATTTAATTGATGTTTTCTTTTGCATAAGGTTTGTTGTAACCATGATTGCAATAAATAATAAAAGCAATAAGTAATAAAAGTAAAAAAACAAAAAAAAACACACTTGAAGTTATGGTTGTGCATCTTCCTGCATCGACTATTATTGTGTCGGATAGCTTGTTTTTTCGGAATGCAGTGCTTTCTGTGTGGTCAAATCTGTGTCAAGTGATAACTGTACGTTGGGGGCAACATTTAACATTATGCTAAATACTTGCTTAATAAAAGCGCTGACTGGCCTAGAAGTTAATCCCAATGGGAAGGTGATTGCTTGGCATCAGTATAACATGGGGACATTTTACACCCAAATTAACGCTTTTTATTTCAGTACCATGTACGAAGAGAAAGAGAGGCAGGAAATGCTACAGGTAGGTTGTTTTTTTCTTTTTTTAATTTGTTTTTATTTAGCATTTACTTTAAATACAACAATCAGTTTAGACATTAGCTCATGTTTTATCATAAGACACTCCCTTCCCTCCCCCCAAAGGATACAAACGGATAGCAGGGGTCTGCGGGGTGATTAGTTTCCCTTCATTTGAGGCAACTGCGGGCCAGGCTTCGTCCCCTTCATTTGTAGGCCTCGAGAAAGGGGGCCCACCCCATTTCCCTACTCGGGTGATGTCGTGGAGTGCGCCAGTTATATTCTCCATTTCATAGAGTTCCTTGGCTTTCCGGGCCCATGTTGACTCTGCTTTCCGGCTTATAGTGATGCAAGCACTTGCTGCTAGCAGTAGAAAGTGGATCATATGCGGCAACCTTTTCCAACGATCCTCCTGTTGTTCTAGTCTGAACAGAACCAGTCTGGGGTCAAAGTCTCGGTGGATTCCATCCAGCTTTCTAATCCAGGCTAAGAACTCTTTCCAGTATGGCTCGGATTTCGGGCAGGACCACCACATATGCTAATAATCGGCTTGGGCACCACATCCTCTCCAACACAGGGGACTGGTTTGCTCATTTTAGAAAGCCTTTTGGGGTCGAATTGCCACCTATGGAGCAGCTTTATTCCATGCAATGTATACTGTGCTGCGATCGACTGTGCTGCGATCGAAGTTTTGAGCGCTGATATCCACATTTGGGACCGTCCGTCCGTGCGCACTGGGCCCATGTCTTTCTCCCATCTTCTTTTCAGCCCCTCCATCCCGTTTCCTCTTGCATCTAGGAGGGTCACATATAACTTTGAGGTGAGGCCCCTGGTGTGGGTGGATTCACTTATAGCACTGTTTTCAAGGCGGTAAGTTGTCTCTTTAGGTTTCCCTTCCATTTGGGGGCCGTCAGTGTCCCTTTTAGTTGCAAGAATTTAAACACTTCTAGGGGGCCGATTTGTAAGCCTGCCTCCAAGTCCTGAATTGTAATACATCCATTTGGCTTTATCAGTTGTCCCACTCTTTCTAGCCCTACCTCATACCACCTCTGAAAGCGCAGGGGGTCGCAAATGTTGTTTCTGATTGGGGGCACCAATATACAACTCATGAGAGACGGCCAGGTCGTGAGCCCTTTCTTTTCATCCTTGTTCCACCATAGCCTCAGGAGCGACCCCATTGCAAAGTGAGTGATGACACTGGTCGGGAACGATTTATTCGGAGCCCATAGCCACTCTCCTAGTGTCACTGGTCTCATTCAGTGATTTTCGATGGCCACCCATTGTTTCTGCTTATCTCCCCTCAAGTGCGGTACCAAGGCCCTGAGCTGGGAGGCCCGGTAGTATGTGTACATGTCCGGCAGATCTATCCCTCCCTCCTCCTTTGATTGGGTCAGAGAGCTATATGCTATACGCTGTATTTTCCCTTGCCACAAGAGTTTGAGAATCTCTGCTTTTACCTCTGCAAAAAGAGTCCTTGGGATGGCGATTGTGAGCATCTGATATTGGTAGAGGATTTTGAGGAGCACTGCCATTTTTATGGCGTTAAATCGGCCCAGCCAAGATACTGTTTGTTTGGTCCATCTCTCTAGGTCTTTAGTCATCTCTGCTAGCAGGGGAGGGAAGTTTACCTCATATAGATTCTCTGTTGACCTTGTAATGTTTATTCCTAGGTATTTTAGGCTTTGGTGCGTGCTAGGTATTCCCATGTGGTCACCGAACTTCGGCTAAGAGGGTCCGGCGCCTTGTATAGGAAAAGCGTGGATTTATCAGCATTAACTCTGAGTCCGGCCCCATTGCCAAACTCTTGTGTTGCCTGCAGCACTTTTGGGATGTCATTTTGGGGGTCCGTTAGGTACAGGAGGATGTCGTCGGCAAATATCACCAATTTGTGTTCTGTTTCACCCAACTTAACACCTTTAATTGTGTTGTTCTTCCTGATGTTATTGCCTAGTGGTTCCATGTATAAGCTGTAAAGGAGCGGCGAAACAGGACACCCCTGCCTGGTCCCTCCTGACACCTCGATCTCCCCAGATAGCCTGCTGTTCACCGTCACTCTCCCCTCCGGGGTTCTATACAGAGCTCGTATCCCTCGTATGAACAACTTGCCGAATCGCATGTTCCTCAGCACGGCCCATAAAAAGTCCCATTGCACCCTGTCAAAGGCCTTCTCTGAGTCCATGCTGAGCAGAGCATGGTTCCCACCGAAACCCCTGGTGTGTTCCATAATGTTCAGGGTTTTTCGCATTGCGTCCGCCTCTTGTCTGTCCTTTATGAAGCCCATCTGGTCAGGGTGGACCAGGCGGGGCATTATATCCTCCAGGCGCATGACCAAGACCCTAGTGTATATTTTGGCATCTGCGTTCAACAGCGATATTGGGCGATATTATTTGCAGCACGCAGGGACTTTGCCTACCTTAGGAATTACTACTGTGTGCGCTGCTGAGAATGACAGCAGCACCAGGCCAGTTTCTTGTATGTGGTTAAATAGCGTGGCTAGGTGAGGGGATAGAATATCTGCAAATTGTTTATTGAAACCCATATCATACCCATCCTCTCCTGGAACCTCTCCCGGGGGGAGTCTTATTATGGCTGCCTTCACGTCTTTAGATGTAATGGCCGAGTCTAGGAGGGCTTACTCTGTGTCTATTAGGTGGGTCAGCTCCGCCGCCTCAACATAATCTCTCATCTCTTTTTCCATCCGAATGTCTGTGGTGT
The DNA here is from genome assembly GCF_040938575.1 of Ambystoma mexicanum. Lineage (NCBI taxonomy): Eukaryota > Metazoa > Chordata > Amphibia > Caudata > Ambystomatidae > Ambystoma > Ambystoma mexicanum. The sequence goes on along the minus strand of NC_090935.1, from coordinate 1,087,447,201 downwards.
ATAGGTTTTCGTAGTATTTAGCAAATTGGTTGGCTATTTCGTCTGTAGACCGCGACCATCCCCCCTCTTCTGTTCTGAGTGCTTCAACCCACCTTCCTGCTCTTTGTGCCCTTAAGTTTTGCGGCTAGCATTTTGTCAGCCTTTTCCCCTTTTCATAAAATGTTTCTTTTAAAAACGTTAGCTTCCTTATTACGTCTCCTTCCCAAGTGCTTTTAGTTCTTCCCTTTTCCCTTTAAGAGTTGCTAAATGCTCTTTGTGATAGGACCCTTGGGTATGCATTCTCCCCTCAAGCTTTGTGATGTCCTCCCTCAATTTCTCTTCCTGGAACTTGCGTTCCCTTTTACGCCTGGTCCCTTCCCTCATTAAGTGTCCCCTCCAAACTGTCTTCCCAGCTTCCCACACTGTACCAATGCCCACTCCCCCCGTTATTATTCATCTGAAAGTAGTCTTGTATTGTTTTTCTCAGTTCCTCCGCATAGAGTTTGTCCCTCCATAGGGAGTCGTTACACCGCCACCTAGTGTCTCGGCAACTGAGCCCCTCTATTTCTAGGGTTGCCGTGACCATATTGTGGTCCAACCAACCTACGGAGCGGATTACACTATCATGGATTCTCGGTTTGTTTTCTTTGTTGACCAGCAAATAGTCAATCCGAGTGAATGTATCATGGACTTCCGATTTAAAGGTATATCCTCTTTTATGCGGGTTACACGATCTCCAAACATCAACTAAGCCCTCCCCATTGACTGTGGCTATGAATCTACTGGTTTCATCCCTGGGGACACTTTTAGCCCTCACCCTCGTTTTCTGCCTATCCATTTGGGGGTCGGCCAAGGTGTTAAAATCCCACCCTATCACGACCAACTCAACCCCACTTCCCCTTACTGATGATGGGGCTGCCTCGTTGAATGGCCCCTGACCTTGCTTGGGCGCATATACCCTTGCCAGTGTGATCGGGTGGCTTCCCATTCACCACGAACCACTAGTAGTCTACCGTTCATTAATGCCTCCACTCTCGGATTATCCAGTCTGATTTGTTTGCTTAGAAGAACACCCACTCCCCCTTTCTCCTGCTCTCCTGATGCCCAGAATGTTTGGCCTATCCATCTACCTCTTAGCGGACTTTCCTCCCCCGATCTGAGTCTGGTTTCCTGTATGAAGATGACATCCATGGCTGCCCTGTCGAATTTCCTTACTATGAGCGATCTCTTGGTTGGGGAGTTGAGCCCTTTAACATTCAACATTCCCACTCTTATCGTCCCTCTTCCAGGTCCTGCCATGGACGTCCCTGCCATATCTATGCTGGGTCCCATTTTGGTAACTTGTTCGATTTAACCTTTCCCCTCATCATGGGTTGCCGCGCTATCCTCCGTACCACCCTGCAAAGTTTGCTTAACCGTTTGTATCACCCTTCCCCCCCCTTAAATTCAAACTTAAACATATTAACTGAACGGCAGCCATCGTGGATGGCCCAGGTCCTTGGGTTTGAGACACCCTCCTAAAACTGAGGGCCACCAGGGTTTGAACTCTATCCTCAATGAGGGTAGTACCTGACAATCCTACCTTCCTTTTATCCTATTCTCCTGTGCATTGCTTTATAAAGTTATATATGTTCACTAGTATTTTCATTTTGTGCTGCGTATGCCCCCCTCCCTCGTACCTTTTCATGGCGGCTTTGCTGGTGAAATGGGATTCGACTTGAAGTACTTTCTCCCCACCCTGCCCCTCCTCTGTCTATGCAATGCTTCTGCCCTTTCATTCGTCTGTGACGGCGGAGTACCTGGGGGTCCTGTGGGGCCTCTAGCACTGTTTTGATCCTCCAGGCTTCTCAAGACCTGTTTTGCCTCCTCAGGTGTAGTCCTCTTTGTATTCAAAAGTCAGGTCAAATGGATATCCCATCTGCATCGGACTGTCTGATCCGTGAGCCACATAGTGAGCGGCCTGCAGGCCCTCCGTCTCGCTAACTTAAAGCTCGAAAGGTCCTGGAATTTTTTATTTTGGAGCCCTGGAATGTAATATCCTGTTTCTGCTTAGCCCTGGCGAGGATTTCTGTTTTATGCTTGTAGCTTACAAATGTAACCACAATTGAGCAGGGCCCTCTTCCAAACGCCCTGCCCCCTGTGGGCCCTTTCGATTGACGCTCTCCCCTCAAACAATTGGCGTATTATGTTATGGAATGTCTTTTCAACTTGCTGAGGGGTTTCACCTTCCTTCTCCTCCAGTCCAAGTATCCTCAGGTTTCATCTCCTTTCCCTATTTTCCATGTCGTCCATCTTGAGCGTTAGTTCTTCCTCCCGTAGTCCTATGTCAGTCATCCTGGCATTTAGTTTAATTTATATTAGGTCCACATTAGTCTGATTGTACTCAAGATTTTGGATTTTTCCTTCTAGGCATTCCACTTTCCCTAGTATTTCGGAGATTGAGGTTTGAATGTCCGATTGCAATGCCTTAAATTCCACCATGATCCCGGCAATATTGTCTTTGTTGGATGCCATTCTCATTGCATCAGTGTTCCTTGGAGGAGCCTGTAGGTCACTTTGAACTGATCTGTATCGTTGAAGCCTGTCAATACCCCCCTCTGGGTGAGTGCTTGTCTTGTGTTTTTCTCCTCCTGAGGAAGTTCTTGCGGGTGAGTGGGACTGCACAGCTGCTGGGTTTCTGCTGCTTTCCAGTGTTACTCCTTAACTGGGACGTGGCCAGAGCAGATCATTTGGATGTAGCCCTTTGCGCGTCAACCTCTCGGGTTAGCTCCCTGGGGCTCTTCCTATCTTTTATCAGGAGGATGCTCCCCTTGAGGGAGAAGAGCAGTCCCTCTCCTCCTTTCTCTGCGGATCTATACTCTGCTCTCTCTTCTGCGGCCTCCTAGCTTGTTATTTTTCCCCTTCCTTGGCGGGGTCTCTTTGCTCCCCTATCGTCAATTTTCCCGTTTCCCCCAGTGGCTTTCCTGGAGTATTTATAATTCTCCTGTGGCCCCCATTTTACTGGATGCGCCCAGGGCGCTTCAGGTTCTTCTGTGGGGCTGCTCGTTGTCCATTCGGGCCCCCCGCAATGTGGAGTACCCGCACCCCCTATCTGCGCCTTGGGTGATCCGCTGCTGGGGCTCTCTCACCTCAGGGATGTTGTTGCTCTGTTCCCCTTTCCGGGATCCTCTGCTGCCTTCATCCTCCCTGGGACGCTCCTACCGCCCTCTGCTTCCAGTCCTCACGATAAACTCTGCAACCTAATCCCCTTCTGGGCTGCAGCACGAGACCGTGGCAGGTTCTTTTTTTTCTCCTGGGTACCCATCACTGCCGGGCTCGTCCTGCTCACGTTGGGATCACCCTTTCATGATCCAGGTTGGGGGGCTGCCAGGTGGCCGCAGTGCCTCCCCTTTCCTTGATTCGCTGCGGGCCGCTGCTACTGTGCCCCGGTTCACCCCTCTGTTGGGCTGACGAAGCGGTGCCTTCCTCTGCAGTCCCTCGGTGGTGATCCTCACCAGGCTCTAGCTGTCCGCTACTCGCAGCCCGCCAACTTCTTCCTGCGGAGGCCTTTCTCCACACTTTTTCTCTGCGCTAGCACAGGTCAGGCCGCTTCCCCCCCGCCTGAACCTCGCTGGGTTACGTACGGGGTCTTGTCTGCTCCCTGGGGCGCACTGCGTCCTCTTACCGCAGGCTTCGGTTTTCTTCCTGTCCCAGGCTCTCAGAGCCTCCTTGCGGCACACACCTGGTTCCCTGCCCTGATAGTCTCCAGGTGATTTGCAGCGCATCAGAGGATCACTGGTGTGCCACTGGAGCCTTACACTGGATATGCCGGCTGGAGTGTTCACTCGTCTGCCGGATCTTTGGCAAGTCGCTCTGCTCCGTATCTGATTCGGCGGCTCGTATCATGCGTCCACCATTTTTCAGAGCTTCGTGAGAGGATGGGCAGCCCTCTGGGAACTTGCTTCCCCTCTCCTTTTCACCTATTCATGTAGCACTATCTGTCACGATGAGCAGACCAGATTACCCCAGCCCAACAGCAGTGGGAACATTGGGGCACATTAAGGGTCCTGACTGGATCAAGCCTCAAAGGAGGGCCACCTGGGCCCAGTCCTGGTGCCTTTGGCACCAGGCTCATGGAGCTAACCCCAAGGAAAACACAGGTGTAGTCGGCCTGCCACTGGATGATTGACTTCTGTGCTATTTGCAGTTAAGGGCGTGGCCCTGAGCCATTAGCTTTTGCATTAGTCTGCAATCATGGGTGTAGCAGAAAACTTCTGGAACTCATTGCACCTTGGGGGTGGCAGGGCGTGGTTGGCTATATAAGCCCCCACCCAAGCCCTAATGCATGCTTTGCATTATTCTGCAGTTAGCAGCGTAACGCTCTCCGAGGAACTCCTGCCAGCACTCTTCTACAAACCTGCAAAGAAAAGCCAGAGACCATCGGGCCTCGCATACTCACCTGCTGACTTACCTGTGCCTCCAGCAACGTCCCGGTTGTTCGACGAGGACTCCAGCTTTCATCGGTCGCCGGCACCCTCAGAAGCAAGAGAAGGAAAACAAGGTGAATCGCAGAGCTCATTCATCGCGCTCTGTCACCGCCACGCATTTCTCACCACTTCCATCACCATTCGGCTCACGGGTACCTGGAAAAGAGAAACAAAGAACAGGTCAGATCACGCAAACCGCACCTGAGCTCGCGCTGGCCATGGACACAAGGCAGGCCACCATGACCCACTGGCTCAGCCGCTCACACGCGTTGCACCAAACCAACCCACACCAAGGTGGGCTTAGTGCCACAACAGCGACACAAGCCACAACAGTGAGACGAGCACGGACTGTGGCACGCAGCAAAGGACAACACAGATAACTGGACATGGACAACATACAATACAACGGATTATACGGGCAATAACAAGCAGAGCAACACAAGCGACATGATCAAGGGTCAGTGAAGTAACTGGATCCTACAGGACATTGCGCCCCTGCTGAGACTAAGCAGGAAGGAGAGCCCACCAACCAAATACACAAGGTGAGAGCACCCCGGAGTGGGGAACAACTGTGGACACCGGTGGCAGGCACAGACAGTCTCACTCACCATCCTTTCCCCTATCGTAGGAGCGGACGCAAGACCAGTGTAGGGAACAAAGGACGCGCAGCACCTCAAACCAGGGAAGCATATACTTCACGCACCATCGCCCGACGTCCCCGCGGAGACAAGGTGAGCGTAACACTATCTTCTTCTCTCTGGATTCCGCTGCCCAATATTGGTCTTTTTTGACAGTTTCCTCCTCTGGATTAGCTCCATCTTATCTCATGTTTCCCCTCGAGGCGAAGAGCCGAGCTTCAGGCAGCTATTGCCTTCTGCGCCCCATGGTGGTCTCCCCCAGGTTAAATTAGCTGTCAAATGTAAAACAATGCTTAATGTATAAGAAACACTGCTATGATCCCTTGGTGGCAGCTAACAAGAAGGAATTAAAAGCAAGTCTTACATCTGAGTATATCAGAAGACACAGCCAGTGAAAAACTGTTCGTAGCACACAAGCTCAGGTAGCAGTTTAATACTTGGATAAAAACTCACTGGTACACACTAGCCCAGTGGGATAGCGCAGATATGCGGAGTGTGCTACTGAAAAAGAGCATTAGTAACTTCAGGTCCCTTGATGCGTTAAATGAATCACACACAGGCCACTATGCAAGAAAATCCTGTCGCTACCAACATCTGGCAAGTGTACTTTGTAAAGTTGTATATGGCCCCTCAAATGCTGGATGCCATGACAGTAGGTGACAAACCTTGGGTTCTAACCTTTGAAGTTGAAACAATAAGGTTACCAATGAATAAAATCTCCAGGTTGAGAGCCTCAGGCACAAATGGTCTGAGCGACGTAGTTTGCAAATATGCACATCTGGGCAGTTATTCTATACACAGCGTTTCAAGATGTCATTGTTAAAAGGAAAACTCCAGACTCTTGGAAGCGTTCGCATATAATCCCAATATAGAAAAAAGGGGATAAAGAGTGCCCCAGAGTTACCGGCCAATAGAGTTACTAGACACTAATGGTAAGCCGTTTGCTGCCCTGGTTTTGTTCAAACTGGAAGCTTTGGCAAAACCAGGCACGGCTCCGGAATGTATCATCAAGGTCGGCCAGAGGTGTTATTGGGAGTGGCCCAATTTCCAGTTGGCGTGAGGAGCTACTTTATATAGCCTTACAAGCCTCTGGCACAAACAGTACACGAGTTGGATTCTGTTTCCATGCAGACACTATGGACAATTACCCAAACTGCATAAGCTAATGAAGAGCAGTACTTTCTAAACAGTCCCAGCCATGACATCCTCTGGCCGGACAGTCTTCCATATTTGTTTGGTCAAAAACCCACCAGTACGTCGTACGACAGGAAGAAATGAAACACGGCCCATACTCACCATCTTGCCCTAGGGTGTGTGCTTGAATGCCGGGTCGTAGGTGCACACATGTTTTGTGCATCCATTGCATATCGGAAGTCCTGAACCAGTAGTACACTAGTCTGGTTCTCTCCCTGCTCTCTGCCTCTCTCTTCTGCTTTCTTCCTGCCTCCTTCATCCTTCTCTTGCCTCCTGTTTACTCTGTTCTACCTCTCCCTGCCCCCTTCTTCCTGCCCCATCTGTCCCTTCCTACTTGTTCCTTCCCCTCTGTCCCTTTCTTCCCGACTGTTCCTTCTGCTTTTTAACTGCTCATCTCCTCCCATCCTTCTCTTCCTTCATATTCATTTCACTCAGCTCTAACACTCACGCCCTTCCTGTCCCTTCTGCTTTCTCTGTCTGCCCTGCACCTCTCCTTCCATCCTTCGCATCCTCAATGCCTATTCACTCTACTCTAACCCACCCCTCTATTGCTGCTCATTACTTCTGTTATCTTCCTGCCCCCATTCATCCTTCTCTTCGTTGCTGCCCCGCTCTCATTCTGCCCTCTCATCCTCATACACACCATTGCCTGGCTCATCCTTGTACTCGCACATCTCTCCTCCTCATGCCTCCTTCCTGCCCATTCTCTTGGCAGCCTCTTTGAAGATAGGCTGCGACAGCCCCAATGCCCCACAATGCTGGAGTGCATGGGCCTAGGGGTAAGGGGAGGGCAGGAGTGGGCTCAGGGCACACTGAAGTGTGTTCCTATAATAGAAGGGATGCGCCCCACGTATCTTAAGTCCTTATGCCTCTTCTCCGACATTGTTTGTGCATCGTGTATGCTGCTGGGGTGACCCCGGGCACCCCTGCCCCACCCCTGGGTATGCATGCACCTCTCTCCAACTACATGCATAATTGGAGAAAGTGGCACAGGCAGGTGAACGAGAGTCCAGCCAACACAGGGATAGTAGGGGTAGGAAGAAGGAAAAGCAGTGTAGAGGGGCTGGTAAGGCGACAGGAAGAGGTCACAAACAAGGGTACGTGTGGGGATGAGCTGGGTGGGGCAGGGAGAGACAATCTGCAGTTGCTAAGTGTATGAAGAGTTTGGGGAAATTATCTTCCAGCCAAAAAAGAGACTAAAGGAGAGGCAGGGATGAAAAAGTGAATGAGGCTGGCAGTAAGAGAGGGGGGACTGGGGGCGCTGAGGAGACTGAACAGGGCGATCATACAATTATCGGAGAGAGTGCGATTAAGGGAGAAAGTCAGAGGCCAATCCATTGCAGTGTTACAGGGGGTTCTTGCACCTCCCCTCCCAGAGTTGCAGGAGGTGTCCTTGCCCCCCAGTGTTGCAGACAGTGCTGACGCCCTACTCCCTGTGTCGCAGACGGTTCCGGCTCCTCTGCTCAGGCTGTGGGCGGTGACTGTGCCCCCAACTGTGCCAGCAGTGGGTAAATCAACCTCTGCTGACATGATTCGCCTAGGTGAGGAGTCACTACCATAGATACAGTCGGATGCAGTATGGGATTTCTTCAAACGCCATTCAACAAAATGGAGGCCTCCATGGCTCACTCATTGAGCGAGGGATTAATCAATGTCAGTACAGCTATGTGGACATTAGCCACGGCGCCGCTGACAAGTACTTAAAGGTTTCCATGAGCCCAAGACTTTTCCAGCAACCAACATATATTTTATGACACAGCGCAGAGCGCGGGAGACAGAGTGCTGTTTTCGCTGCAGTTTGCCGCGGGAGAAACGGACAGAAGCTGGTAAGCCTCTCTTTTATTCAACTACTCAAATCACAGTTATCGGACATTGAGCCCCAGGCATCCAGAGCCAATGGCCTGAAACTACCCATTATTAGTCCGCCTGTCACTTCGAGTGTACTTTCAATCAAGTGAACTTAGCAACGTGGATAAGCAAAATACTTCTCTTGCAATGTCGCAGATAATCCAAATTCGAATGAGAACACATAAAAACAAATTACTCTTTTCCACTCCTCCCATGCCATGTGGAAGCAGTGGAAAAGAGTATTTCGTTCTTATATGTTCTCATTCGAATTTGGATTATCTGCAACATTGCAAAACAAGCATTTTCTCTATAAACATAGAAGTGCCAGCCAATTAAAAAAAGAAAGCAAAATATCAAACTCCTGTCTGACCACCCAGGGTCTAGGGCTGACTGGCCTCTGCCTCCTCCACCTACCTCCAACTCCTACTCCGATCTCGACCAAGTTCCAAAGTAAAGTGTAGGCACTGCAGCTGGCCCCGTGACTGCATGAAGTGCAATATTGTGCCAGCAAGGCTGTTTAGGCTTCGCCTGTGCATACTGAGGGCACGTTCAGAAATTACAGAAGGTCACTGCTCAATCAATGCGCAGGAATGGGCCAAGGCTGTGCGATCCAGCAGCCTTGCTGTATGTGTTGCTCTGCTTTGTCTTACTTCGATGACAAACGCATTGCACCTGAGCTATCCTATTAGTGCTGCTTATTGCTTGGTACAGCACAGTGACAAGATACGGAAGTGCTACCTTAAAGACGTCAGTAAGCCCCAAAATTATGCATTTTCTCTGCACCTAAAATCTGCTAAGCTTAGTCTCATTGCAAATGCATACACATAGCCGAATGTGATTTTCAAAAGAAAGACTGCCCATTTCAAATAGAGCGGAAGACTCTTCAGCTCACCTGTCCCCTGTAGCACAAGTCTCAGAGCCCTGGAAAATCATGAGCTCCTCTAAAGCGGCCAGGATGTCGCAGTGTTCCAGCGACACTGTGCGTGTGGGACAAAATAAAAATAACTACTGTGTGAGTAACTACGTGGCCGGGTGGTTGTAAAGCACCAAAAGGACATTGACAGGCCTGATTATACAAACATTCTGACTTGCACAATTGACTTGTCCAGAGATAGAAGCACTGTAGAGTGTCATTCCACATGGCACTGTGCAAGCTCCGCACCACAGGGTGACTTGCCAATCAATCGAAAGACAAAAAAAGAAAAGTGATTAATGAATCTTCTGAGCGATGGAAAGCAAAACAAGCACTGGCAATATGAACAGTTTGGGCTTTTGTGCAGGCATGGAAAAGCATTTGCCAGGCACTGCTGTAGAGGTATTAACTGGCTATCATGTGCAAAATGGTACGAGTACATTGGTATCTAATAGCACGCATGTATGCCTCCTAATTAACCCTAAACTAAGCTGGTGACCACTGTGCACGCTGTCTGCACTGTGTGTACCGTTCTCTTGTCGTTCATAAACGGAACGAAAAGAAAACTGTACACAAGCAACTCTTGGTCAGAGGCCTCCTTTCTAGGGGGCGCCAGAGCAGTATCTTGGGGGGAGCCTGGCCCCCCCAGCCTCCCTGCTGGAGCCGGGCCAAAACAATCTGGACGTTTGCCCAAACATCAAACAGGGTTCAGAAAGGAGCATAGTGCTACTTTTAATGGTTTTCTCATTCAGGCCCTTGCTCACACAGCAAATCAGAGCCAAGGCAGACCATTGTACGTTGCCAGCATGGATGTATCCATGGCTTTTGAAGTGGTAAATCGTGGAAAGCTATGGCGAAAGCTGAAACTGTGGGTTTTACATGCTAGACGCCTAAATATTCTGGAATATGTGCACGCAGAGACCAAACTAAAGGTCCAGCTGAACACACAGGGGGCCATTAGTAACAATTAATGCTGAGGGGGTTACAACAAGGATGTGTGCTGGCCCCCTGCTTGTTTGGGAAGCATATCTCTATCGATTTGCCAAATTACGTCAGCAGAACCATGTGCAATCATAATTAAAGTTAAAAGTCTTTGGCCAGTTATCGGTAGCAATCAATTATGTTTTCAATACCAACGTTTAACCATGTACTGATGTCGAATCCCAAGAAGAGGTACGTTTTGAATATGAAAATGGAAGAATGGGGGAAAGATGGGATTTCTTATAAGGGGTTTTGTCAAATAGTATTTGATGGTGGAGGGTAATAAATGTATTTGGGAGTGTTTTTAAGTGTTTCAAAAAGTATATAAACTGCCAACTGATGATGTATTGTTGAGACGTGGGTTCGTTTGGTCCTGCAACACCATCTAACTGCTCCCCAGTGCTTTTGTACAATAAACTTGCTTTATCTACAATCGTGTACTTGCTTCTTAAATGGAGGGTCTGTTTTGGGTTAAGGTGATTAAAGGTCCACCCCCACACATGTTCAATCTTTATGTATCAGATTTGGGCGAGACTCACACGAGTGGCCTTCGCTCCGCCAATCATCGGTGCGTCCAAATTATCATTGCTTCCAAATGCAAACAATGTTTTATTACTAGATTACCCCTAAATTGGACTCCAATGTGTAATACTCTTTTGTGGAGTATGTAGACGAAAACGAGCTGAAATTAAAATTATTGAGTCCAAGAAAAAGGATATTAAAAGGCATAGTTTTGGGTGGTGTGAAGGGGGTAAGACTCTAGCAATAACAAGTGAGCCAATATATTTGATCTTCCACCTGTGGTCTCATCCGGCAAAGGACACTGTCCTGATAAATCTGGCTGCAAGGGCAAAATGATTTGTGCCACAAATGAGGCAAGTTCACTTTAAATATTGTTGCTACTCAATGCAACCCTTGTTGAATTGTTATTTGCGGAAAATAGTTCGCTCCCTTCTTTATTTATTTATTGTGAATTTGTAAGGTGCTTATACAGCAAAGAACTTGTGTTTCAAAGCGATTTGAAATCAGCCCCTCTGCATATAAGATTGACCTAGAGCTGATTGAGGGGAACATGTGGAAAAAGAACATTACATGTGCCAAACTGTGTCCCTAATTTGGTCATTCAATATGAACTAGGTTTGATATTCTGATATTCCATGAGGGACTGGTATCAATGGTGAATCTTACAATACATAGAAAAATACTTCTCCTGGAAGAGAATTCCTTATATGAGGATTAAAAAAGTAATCTCCACGGTGATAAGAGTATTTTGGAATTATAATATTAGGCTAGTAGATGAGACATTTTTGGCTGGTTGTATGGCCAATGAAACTCTTAGTAGAGAATTCTACGGAGCTTAAAAAAAAAAGTATATAGTAAGGTTTGGAGCGACACTAGGTACAACTTATGGTCTATATAAGCATCTTAGGAGCAACCAACGCAGTTATGGCACAGTCCCGAAATATTTGATTTCTGTACCAAACAGGATTTGACGTATGCAGTTTTTAAGATTTAGAATGAATTTGCTCCCAAAAGGAGAAATACAGTCAATTAGAAGCAAGGGAGGTTTGTTTTGAAACTCTAAATGTGAACATTGTTAAATACCTGGTACACTAGCTAGCTTAAGGCGCACTGTTATTGAGTGTCAGGGTTTGCAGGAGTTGAGAAATATTTTAAACATTTTGTGCACGATCCGGCATGTGTTAATATGGACACTTTTTGGCAAAGGATCATTTCAGGATACGCATTTAAATGATGTCAATTTGGTGATTTTAAAGAAATAGAAAGTTATGATTTTAGATCTTAAGGGTAAGAAAGAATGTGAATTGTTGAATAACCACTAGCACCTTATTTTGAACTTTTGCTACGGATAGACGGCTTATAAATCTCTGGTGAACTGTATTCAATTTGTAAAATCACAGATGGTTCTTAATAGTTACTAATTTTATCTGATGAGTGTAATTTTAGACAATTTTGTCATCAGTAGTTTTATGTGAATTATGTGTGATTTGGTTTTGGTAAGTATGGCTGAATTGATACTGTGCAAAACATTTCTTTGTAAACTGAAAACCACATTAATAAAAAATAAAAAAACAGCAACAGTGTTGCTCACCGGCCGGCGAGTGGTTCGGGCAAGCGACCAGGAAGGTTGTACTGGATGTTGCTTGAAGAGCTCGAGATGGAGCCTCAATCTGAGCCTCCTCTCTGTTGAGGGAAATAAGCTCTTTTTGATGATATGACTCCAGCTGCACTAAATTAGACTGAGAGACCGATCACCCAAAAGAGCGGGCAGAACACACCGCCACGGACCCAGCTAAAAGAAAAAGACAATTGGTAAATATTTGGGAAGAGTAAAGATCACCACAAGAAAATAGCCTCTCAAAAGCAGAAAGTACCTGGGCCACCCACTCCCCGTGTAATCGAAAAGGAACAGAAATGGAATTTCCCCTGTAAGTAAAGAAAAGAGATTAGCTTCTATTTTGAGGATTCGGATAGGAATTAATAAAGAAAGTTAAGGAAGTCTTACCAGAACAGGAATTGAAATAACCTAATCAATCCAGGTTAGAACAACTGAGGTACAAAACAATAAACAGGAAGGTTAGTAGGGATGCTATACCCGGGCGGCACGAGGGGCGCACTAGATACGAGTAGGTGCACACTTCTCAGCAAGGCGTCCCTGTGTGCACTTTCAGAAATGAGTCTTTGTGTACAATCAGCAACGCGTCCTTGCGTACACTTGAGGGAGCAAATCCAAAACAACGGGATGGAGTCAGAATCCACAAAAGAACACTGGAATTGAATAAGGAAACAGTACCCAGTACTTGGAGTCAGCTGGGAAGGTGAGGAAAACCAGTTGAAGGCAGTGGTAGGTAAATCAGGACAGAAGTTTCTGTACGGTAAGAATTTAACGGAAGGCAATCCAGTAAACAGGCAGCGAGATCTGATGCACAGGCGGGCTAAGGACAGTACATAATCAGGAAGTAAGCAATCCGTAGGACAGGCAAAAGTCTGGTACACAGGTAGGCAAAAGAAAGTACAGAATCAGGAAGCAAGCAAACCGTAGAGCAGGCAAAGGTCCGGTACACAGGAAGGCAGAAGAATTGAGAAGTCTCAAAGCAGTCCATGATTGGAAAAACAGGAATTGGTACAAGGGAAGGCAATGATTGGGAAGGCACAGAAGACGAAACTTCGGATGCCGGTTGCAACTTTAATCAGAAGCAGAGTCCTTCCCGCTGCAGTGCCTAATATACCCAGGAGGCAGCGCGCCATAAGCCCGTCAGAGCTCACGTTCCGAATAGTCGGAACTACACGCAAAAAGTAGGTTTCCTGGGAGTTGGAGGCAAAGGCTGGGTTGTCGATACCTTTGACGTTGTTGAGCCCAATCTCCAGGGTAACCGCCACCAAGAGAAGTAAGGGGCTGAGAAACGTCGGATACTGTGGCGAAGCGTCACGACTTTGGTAGGTATCTTGAAAGTGGTCTGTTTCACCTGGCGTGATGAGGAGGTGCGCGGGTCATTCAGACCCCGATGTGTGACACACAGTAAGAAAATATAGCCTGACTGGCTACATCAAAGTAGGCCAGTGTAGCCATGTAATAAGATTTACGTTTGCCTTACTCAGGATGTCCAGTAAAAAAAAAAATCCAAGGCACTTGTAGAAAATATAGCCAGTCTAGCCATGTAATATTTACGTTCACCTTACCCATGACGTCCAGTAAATAAATGCCAAGCCACGTTTAGAAAATATGGCCAGACTGGCTGCACCAAAGTAGGCCAGTCTGGCCAGGTAATAATATTGATGTTTGGCATGCCCACTAAAAGAAATGCCAAGCCACACACACTCAAACAGGGCAAACACGGTCTAATTCACACAATTTACACACTCTCATTCACCTGTGTGTTCAAATGTCACTATGATAACTCATTGCATGCAGGCACATATAAAAATAAAACATTGGCACGCGCACACATTCAGACACTCTGTCGTAGATGGTCTTAAGAACACCCAAACTCCAAAGAAAGGTTCAATGGTGTTTATTTTTAATATTTCAAATACTTCAATGGTTTGATGGCAGGAGGCTGAACTGCGGCACACTAAAGGCTGACCCTCTCTCCCGTGGACATTCCACCTCCGTAGCCCAGGCGTTCCTGTAACCCCGGTTGTTTACTCTAGCTAAGATTCTAACTAAAGTAACGGATTAAAGGCTTTTGCCTTCTCCCCTCCCTCCCACTCTGTTTTGTTTAGGTGGTTTCCAGTCCTGAAAAAAAAAAATATATATATATATATATTATATATATCCATACCTCTCTCCCTACCCCTTTCTCTCCCTCTCCCTCTCTCTTTCTCCCCTCTCCTCCCCATGAACCCCCACCGACCCCCCAGGTTCACACACTCTTCTCCTGGTGCCTCCTCTACTCTTCCCCAACACTTTGCTCTCCACTCTAGCTCTACTCGCTCTTCGCTACTCCCCTTTCTCCCTCTTTCACTCCCTCAGACACTCTCCTTACTCTCTCTCTTACTTATCCCTCTACACTAACCCCAACATCCTTCAGACGCTCCAGCAATCATTCACTCCCTCACAGCCACACTCTTCCAATAAGGTACAACTCCCTTTCACACAACCAACACCTCACCTGAACAGTCTCCACCACAATCTTCTAATCTATCTTCTCCGCCATCTGGTTAAATAGTATCTCAAACTAACGATAGCCCATTTCACAGCCAAAAATTCCAGTTCGACTACAGCATAGTTCTCACTGGGGGAAGAGTTTCGTATTTTTATATAGGATTATTTTTTCCTTGCCCTTCTGGATCCTAAGCTCACAAGGGGTGTGTCCATTTGCAATAGGAACTCTTGTGAAAAATATGTCATAGCAAGCATGGGGCTATGACATAGTTTGGCCTTAAGTGTTTTCAAAGGCAATTTGTGCCACTTGATCTTAGCATACAGGGTTGGGTCGGATTTTGTGAGTTGGTCAATGGTGCTACTAAGGAGGTCAAGTGGGGGATGAACCATCTATAATATCCCATGAGCCCAAGGAAGGGCCAGATTTTTCTGTTGTTATGGGCGTGCAATACATTGAACTGCCTCAACCTTGCTATGATGGGGCTGCAGGAGACTGTTTCCCACCTTAAACCCAACATATTTCACCAGTGTCTGTGCCAGTTGAAATTTAGATTGATTAGCTGCAAGGTTAGCCTTGTATATGTATGTCTATGCATTTATTGAGCGCCAAAGCCTGTGGGCATCAGGGAGCTACATGGAAAACAAAACCAGACAAACTAACACAGAGAAAGAGAGAGAGGGATGGGAGAGAGGAGCAACCTAAACAAATAATCTAGTCTTCAGTTTTTTTCCTGAAAGCAAGATGGGGTTTTTCTTTCTGCAGACATTCAGGCAGTTCATTCCAAGGATGATCCATCAGGACGGGGAAAGATCAGTCTTTTCCCCTACTTCTCTTGAAGCGTGGTATGGTGAGGTGATAAGTGTTCGAGGATCGGAGATTGCACGTGGGTTTGTAGCCTTTCAATTTCTCCTTCAGGTAGCAAAGCACATTTCCGAAGACATTTGTGGCCCAGTGACAATATTTTAAACTGGATTCTGGCAGTGAAAGGAGCCATTGGAGTTTTCTACATGCCCCTGATACCGGATTTCTCTGGGCAATATTGGAGACTGCTCGGACTGTCATTTTGAAATTTTTTAGGCTTGCCTAAATAGTCCTTACTTGCCCCACCCAATAAGAAGTTACAGTAATCTAATCTGGGTAAGACAATTGTGCGGACACGTTTCTCACGGTTATTCTGGGTTACCAAGGGACAGACCTGTCTCAGGACCCTCAAATAGTAGTTTGAATTTTTAATAACAATCAACACGGACATCGACATTGAGCGAAGGCTCCATGGTTTTGACTTTGTCAACGATGGAGATGCAGCACCCATCTATATTATAACTCTTATAAACCCAATTTGTTTCTGGCCCGTTTTGATCCATAGACCATAAATTCAGTCTTGGCGGTCATCCACTCTTTGATAAGATTGTAGATTATTTCCAGATTCTCCTGATCTACTTCGTGATTACCACTTAGTCCCATAGCTAGCTGGAAATCATCAGCGTAATTTGTGAAAAAGACCCCCAGTTTTTCCATTACAACACACAGGGGCTTGATTTAGAGATTAAACAACGGAGATAAATATGCCCCCTTTAGCACCCCACAACAGATTGGTGAAGAGTCAGATGTTGCATCGCACCAACATACCCTAGAATTGTGACCACAAAGGAAACACTCCATCCATACTGTGGTTTCATCAGAGAAGCTACCGGTGTGAGTCAATGTCTTTAACAGCCGTTTATGGTCTAGCAGGTTGAAAGTTGCCGATAAGTCCAATAATATCAACAGGCCTGACCCTCTCCATTCCAAGACAGCTAACATATGGGTACGTAGCTCGAGAAGGGCACTCTTGGTTCCGTAAGAAGTAAAGAAACCCGATTGCTCCCTATGAAGGAGCCCCATAGTCTCCATATGATGCTGCATCTGAAGGGTGTCTATAATGTCAATAATTTTCAATAGAAACAGGGTCTTTGTTATAGGCGTAAGGTTGGTGAAATTCTTAGGATCTAAACCAGTTTCTTCAATAATGGTGTCACAGCTACTTTTTTTAATAGCCGCCGGAACAGTACACTCTGCGAATGAGGCATTGATAAATCTTCTGAAAAAAGGTACAAACATATCGCTATTTTCCAAGATGGAAGGAGATCCCGGGACAACTGGGTGGATGCACACCTTTCAACAAATCAGTTACTTCACCGTTTGTCATGGGGAGAAAGTTAAAAAGCCCCTATGATTCGTGGGCCAGTTCCTGGTCTATAATTGTGGGGAGTTCCCACTGTGGTTGTGTTTTAAAAGCAGAGCAAATTCTAGTACGAGCCTCAATGATTTTCTCCGCAAATTATTTCTGAACGTCAATACAAGCCTCTCTATCAGGATTGAAAGGGTGATTTTTGTTTTTCCCAAGATTTAAATAGTTTAAACAATTCTTTATTATTGGTTTCATTTCCTGCTTTTGTTATTTGTTCGGTGAAGAAGGATTTTTAGCCTTTGTAATTTTACATTTATATACAATGAGCTTCCAGGCATTTTTATTTTCCAGGGTTTTCGCCTTGTTATAGTTACGCTTGGCTTGTCTTTTTTTCTGTTTAGTAAGAGTTAGGTCCGGGGTGAACCAGTTTTGATGATTTGGGCACTCTCCAACTGTTCTAATTTTGAGAGGTGCTGATGTATTAAAAAATTATTCCAAGTGAGCATTGTAACTCTTCACTAGAAGGCCCGGACAGTCCTGATTAGCTGCTTTACACATGAGTTCCTCCAAACAATTTGCTAAGTCCATTTTTTTTTATTGTCTGAAAGTTCCTACCAAGGCGCTAACTAGGGATCTCATGTTTACGCTGGTAGGTTAATGGTATCTCCACGTTAGCTATGACAAAACAGTGGTCTGACCACATACAAGGTAATCTTGTCACATCGGCTAGGTTTATGTTTCTGCCAGATAACCAATCTGCCTTTCGTATGTGAGGGAGCTGTATTGTGTACCTGTATCTCCATATTGTTTAGTGAACACTCAAGTCTAGAGCTGCTTTATCTCCAGCGATTTAAGTCGCCCAGGAAGATGGTGAAGCAGTTTGACTTTTGTAAAAGGTGATAGCAGCTGGACAATATGTTCATTAAACAAAGACATCTGGATGGGAGGCCTGTAGATCAGGATTAAGTTTATGCTGTGATTATGGTTTGGTGGGATCTTGGTTTGTAAGATTTCACACCCGTCGCAGTCTATTTTACTCTCGTACATTCTGATTTTCTTTTTACAAATAGCAACACCAGCCCCATAGGCTCAAACCGTTTTTTTCCCTCAAAAAAACACCTACTCTTGGGGGTTGCTTGCTCAATCATAGGCTGGTGTGAATCCAGCAGCCATGTCTCTGATAGGCACTTAATGGTTGACAAAATAGTCATGGATATCAGTGCCGTGTTTAGGTAGATTCCTGGTTTTTAAAAGGGCATGTTTTAATGTGAGTGGCTGTGAGTCATCTACTCCTGTGTTCAAATTGATCACTAAGGGGGAGTTTTTGGTAGGACCTTTTGCAGAGCTATCGAATCTTGAAAAATGTCACTATTTTCTCTTTACCTAAGGAAAGTAGTTTAGGGGTTCGGTACACAAGGAGTTTCAAGTTGGGAGAGAGGGGGGCATTAGTTTGGACAGAGAGTGTGCCATCTTCCTGATCTGATAGGCCATGAGTATTAGACGTAGCCTTCACTAGGAGAATACTGTTCTCGCCAATGATGTTCTCGAAGATCCCTCGGTCCGGGAGTTAATTTCCATGAGGACGACTTCCAATGGATGCGCATCTTGATGTTTTGGAGGCAAACGTTTTAGCACTAGCCAGTAAGACTCTTTTATATATGCTTCGACTTTCACTTACATATGCCCACAGCCCCCTCCCAGACTTTGCTCCCATTCTGATTACCTGTTCTGGGCAGGGAACATTTCACCCTTTCTGCCTGGGGCTATTCTGTGATGTTTTGTTTCTTCCTTCTTCTTTCGTTGGGGCCTGCTTGGCTTTGCAGCCCTTGGCTATAGGCAGTTCAGGCGTTTGCTGCTGACCTGACCATCCAACCTTTCCAGGTATCATATTACTCGCTCTTCTGGCTGTTTCTCATCTAACCACCTACATGGCTCTGCGGTAGGCTATTGTTGGAGGTTTCGGCGTTGTTCCCAGACCACCTGGTCCACCCACCACAGGTCAGCCACCAACACACTTTCTTTTGGTTTCAATTATGCCAGCTCTCTGACAACTATCAAGATACTCTCTAGACATCCCATGCTCAGTCTTTTTCACTTCACTCAACCTTTTCTCAATAGATTCACCTTCGTAACGCCCGGTCTCCCTCTCCCAGACTGGTAGGGCGCTGGATCAGTTTCGCCTTTCCTCTGTCTCTCGCTCGCTTCCGGTTTCCACCTTCTTCTACTGTAGACGCCATGCCGACTTGCAAGACATTCTCTCTACTTTCTACTACTACTACCACTGGTGACCATCTGCCGTCCTCTCCAACGTGCTTGTGTGGTCTGACCAAGCACACCCTTCACATTGGCCTCCTTGTCTGGACACTCTCGTCCTCTTGCTCGATTCCCTACTGACCCAAGTCCTTCTTTGCTGTTTGGTTTAAATAGTGGGGACTGCCCCAGCGTAACGTCAGTTCGATTGACAACAGCTAGTCGAGCACTCTCCCTACTCAATTGTAACATGCTCTGGATCTTCTTTGTCCCTGTACTCATTACAGAAAGATTGTCTCACAGTTTACAATAACACACGAGTTCAGTAGGGCACTCTGTATGTGGCACTGAACCTTCACAATCAATTCATGGCTGATTAACAATCAAGTAAGCCAAGGTGGCATTAGGCTGTGCAAAAAGTGCCATTATTAACATAACAAGTGTGCCCTTTGGTTGACATGTGTTTCAACCTAGTCCAGGTCTTTTTCAAAACTGGGCACTATAGCTAATTACATACATTCAGAACTTCATGTCATAAGGGATCATGTTACAATTGAAACACAATCAAAGGAGTAGAGTATAGTTGAAAATACAATACATTATCCAGAAAAACATATACAAATTAAGTAGGGGATTGCAAAGGGTTGGTGAAAGGGAGGATTGTAGGGGGGAGAAAAAGGCAGAGGAAATCATATTGCATGAGTATTAACGATTTCAGACAATGATACATTCAATGAAAACATCGTTGTATTCACATGACGGTCATCCGAAAAAACATCACGATTGGCATGCTCTTAAAAATACAAAGCCAATGTTGCAATTAATCACTAGTTACTCATGTCAGATAAACGTGCCAGGCGCTCACTCGCCTGACAGGTTTCTATTACTGAGGTAATACCCACGTCCGGTAAAACAAATATTGGATCTAATGTCTGATTGGCCAAGCAAGAAAACATATCACATGTTAGTAATGATGAACACATTGCACCGAGAGCCACGTCATACCCTATTTGAGGAACATGGTGCTGAGCTCACTTTCAGCTTCCTACAGTGTTATTCCTTGAAAATGTGTCTATGATGCTTAGCCCACCTCTGTGTCTGTGCGCAGCTATGCTTGTTGTGCCAGTGATTATTATAATGCCCAGTGCAAGAAAGAAAAAACATAAAAAGTGCGTAGCTCATCTCCATGGGCTATGCACAGCTGTACCTATGTTAAAGTTAACCTATAAAGGCAATATGAGTAGGCTAATCTCTAGATCATGCCGTTGCCAAGCAACAATAAACAGTCTGCCGGTGCTTATGTTGTGCTGCAAGTCCTGGTGTTTCAATAGGGACTGCCGCTATCCAGAATAGATAAAGATGCTGACAGGGACAAGAAAAACCCGTACCTTATAAAGAGCAGTGTGCTCCCCCTGTTATGGCGGGATCACAAAGCCAGTGGTCGAAGTGTGGGGGAGCGGTGCTCCTCTACTTTTTTAAATTACCTTTCACAGCTCCTATACTTTTATTTTAAAAATAAACCGTTCCAGAATGGTTTCGTTTTAAAATAAAAGGGTAGAAAGAAGTTGAAACTTGCACTTTAGTGCACTGCACTGAACGTTCCCTCAACCAGCAGGTGCAAGTGTTTGGGGGTGTTTATTGTGTGTGGGAGGGGACGTGTTGATGGGGTTTGTGGGGAGTGGGTGCAGGCCAGCAGGGAACATAGTTCCACTACTTCTTTTCGTACACTTCGACCACTGCACAAAGCCTGATGGTGTGCCACAATTTAGTTAGATCGCGGCCGCCATTAGGTAGGTCCTTAATGTCAGGGAGGCAGCAGTGACATCACGCGCATACTCGTGACATCATTTACCACATATGTGCACGAAAAGAAGACCATATTGTTAGAGGCAATAACTCGTCATGAGTCTGCTTCTTAATGTCGGTGCTCTAGTAAATATGATCTTTGGAGTCTTGTCTAAATGACTGCAGAGATCCTTATCCAACAACAACATATGCCAGTGTTTCTTAAGGATCTTGTGCACCAAATTGCTGTTCTTAGAAAATTGTGGCCGAAAACGGGTAGGTTTGACTGTTGCATCTGTTGATGGTTGCTTAGCAATCAGTGTGTTTTCTCTCTGTCCTCGAGGCTACGCCTTGTGCTTTTTGCATGCATGGATTAGAATAGCCCCTCTCCTGGAATCTGCTATTAATTAGTAAACACTCCCTGCTTAAGATGTATTGATCAGAACAGTATCGATGGGCTCTGATAAATTCAGCTGGAGGGATGTTTTTAATAACAGATTTACAGTGACAGCTTGTAGCAAAAAGTCTGAATTGACTTCTGAGTGCTTCCTGAAAGTGCATGTTTTGAGGTCAAATCAATATACAATATGGCTCTTCTTGCTGTTTCAAGTGAACTGGATACCATAATCATTGGTGTTGAAATTGGCGACGAAGGCCATGTTCCTGGACCCTAGCCTTGCCTCTATTCAATATGGCCACATTTGGAATGTCTACCTTAAGTAATCACCAAAACTCAATGCATTACCTTCCATTTTTGAGGAGATACACTCAAGCACTTATCATAGTTCAATGTACATCATGAGATTGTATTAATCCTTTAGCGACTTATCTGCACGCTATATTTTACGATGGATCTTACAGGTACTCAGCCTGTTTATTACTCTTGCCTCTAACAATATGGCCGCCTTTCGGTGCACATATGCGGCGCATGACGTCACGTGCCTGCGCATTACATCACTGCTGCCGCCACGACTTAAAGGACATACCCAAAGGCGTTCACGATCTAACTAGATCGCAGCACACCATCATGCTTTGTGATTCCAGTGTAAAAGGGGAGCACACTACTCTTTAGAAGGTAAGGGTGTTTCTTGTCCCAGTCAGCGCCTTTATCTATTCCGTACAGAGGCAATCCCTATTGAAACGCCAGGACTTGCAGTAGGCAGACTGTTTACTGTTGCTTGGCAACAGCATGATCTACAGATTAGCATACTTATGCTGCCTTTATAGGTTAACTAACCGGCACGTATATTGTAAATTTCCCTATTTCCAATTGGTATCATAATGTATTCATGCTTCCAGTACGCACTTAGGTTTGACTTATTTGTGCAACCATAACATTACCACTTAATAGGAATTTAGCTGTGCATAGCCTATGGAGACGAGCTATGCACTTTTTAATATGTTTGTTCTTTATTGCACTGCAAATCTTACTTCGGCCATTACATAATCACAGGCACAACGAGCATAGCTTCCCACAGACACAGAGGTGGGCTAAGCATCATAGACACATCTATAAGGAATAACACTGTAGGAAGCTGAAAGTGAATATATTTTTGAGCTCAGCACGGTGTTCCTGAAATAGGGTATGACGTGGCTCTCGGTGCAATGTGCTCATCATTACTAACATGTGACATTTTTTCTTGCTTGGTCAAACAGACATTAGGTCCAATATCTTTTTTACAGGACTTACTCATAAGATATTTTCATGTCACACTCCACCTGAGTAATAGAAACACGTCAGGTGAGTGAGCGGCTGGCGCGTTTATCTGACATGAGTAATATTATATTTTCCTACTTAGGGCCTCATCACGAGTTGGGCTGTATTCCCGGCTGTAATAGCCCTACCACCGACCGGTCCGGTGGTATTGCCACCGGACCACGGGTTGGGCCTTAACAGTAAATCCCCATTCCTGATTGGTTCCATAGGATCCAATGGGGAATTTTCAGTGCTAATACTGCTGGCTAATACTGCTGGCTATAATACCGCCAAAAACAGGGATTTTCACCTCCAGAAAAAAGCTGGAGGTAAAACAGCTGGTTTAGCACACAACTCGTGATAGGGCCAGCCCTTAAATGCAGCGGTAATAGTTACTACCGCATTTAAGGGCTACAGCCCAACTCGTGATGGGGCCCTTAGTCTTAGATTTGTACATAGTTTTATGATCCATGTTAGAGATAAACAGGACTTTGCTATGCCTCATGATTTCAATGTAATGTTAATCAAATTGTCATTATATGCATTGTGATGGAAGCTCTAGAACAAGTGAGCTAATGATGGCATGAGATTCAGAGGGGAATGTTGGGGATGTTATGTTTGAAAAAGAGACCGTTGGGGAGATGGGCAAAGGGCTGAGGCTGCTGATGATTTAACCTGAATTAAAAGTAAATGAATTAAGACTTACCGTGTCACGCATATTTCTGGACGTAATAAGAAACTATTGATTAATTGACACATTGGCTTTTTAGTTTTAAGAGCATGCCAGTGATGATGTTTTTTCAGATAACCAACATGTGAATAAAACAACAGTATTTTCATTGAGCAGAGCTTTGCCTTCTTCACAGACAAGCTGAGAGAAAGTGGCGGACTGAGTATTCCTCCTCTGCTAGATCTAATCTACGAAAGGCTACAAGTACTTACCAGCAGGCCATTATAGAAGCTAAAAGATCATACTTTTCTGGCCAAGTTACACATGCATAAATCAGCCTAGAGAACTTTTCAAAATGGTTAGGCCACTCTCTGCAACAACCTCCCGTCTTAGCAGCACACCCCTCCTACTCAGCTTCTGTGTAATGCTTTATCAGATTTGTCACAGATAAAATTAATTGTATACGCCTAGCTATATCCACATTGACATTAGTTTATATGTAGATAGCCCTGCTTTAATAGCAGCATCCACTAATTCTCTACTGTGGTCCACTTTCTCTATGGTAGGCTTGGATGCTATAATTCAAGCCACCTGTAAGCTCAAGTTGATTTCTCCTTTGGCTCCTGTGCCTCTCAGTGTTGTAAAACAAATACTGGATATTGCCCCTTTAGATAACACTGCCATTAAAAACTCTTATGTCGAGTTCTATTCCTGCTCCTCTTAAGCATGCAATGGTGATTCCGCTGCTTAAAAAAGCTTTGCTTGATCCCTTGCTCCCATCTAACTATCGTCCTATTTCTCTGCTTCCTGTGAAAAACCCGAGGGCATTTCACTGCCCGATTCTGGGGAATTCTTTATTCAGGGGATTAGACGGAGAGTGCCTCGGGCAGATACACTGCATTCCCCCTTCCCTATTTTCCACCTAGCCCATCTTCCCTAGTCAGGAGATATTCACATACACATTGCGTCTCCCGCTCCGCAAATACTAAGACGAAAAAGAATAAAGAAAAAGGAATGAAGATTTCCCATAGGAATAGCAAGATCATGTTTTCCTATGGGAATCCACCATATTGTCACACTAATGAGGCCAAGGATCAGGCACTCCACCCCAATCACGTACACCTGCAACCAATTGACACCACTCAGGTGTATAAAAGGAGTGGCCACGAACAGAACAGGGAGTTGTTCTTGGGAAGCCAGGAGGAATGCTGCAAGGCGGAGACTGGCAGAGGATCCTAACCCAAATCCCAAACACTCCAGAAGCACAGCTGGACACAAGGAGCAGCACAGCAGGGGATGAAGAGGACCATGCAACAAAGCACGGAAAGCCGAGGGGCTGTTCAACTGCAAAGAAAAGCCAGAGAAAGCCCAGCGAGAGATCCGTGCTCGCGAGAAGGGTTTGTGACATGGAGCCAAAGAGCTGGAGAAAGTATTCCTTTTTGTGTCAGGAAGTAGGCCCTTCTCCTCTCGGGTGAACAAGAGTGTTGGAGAGGAGCAGAGAGGCTGATGCTGAAGGCCTTGACCGCAACCCAGCCGAAAGAAGTCAGGAGCCTGAACACTACCAGTGAGTGAGTGAATGAAATGAAAGTCTGATTGGCGAAAGGCACCAAAGACAAAGAGGCATGAGCAAGGCCTTATGGGACTTGTAGTCCAGTTGGAAAAGAAGTAAAACTAGTAACAGAGTGCTCCTGATGTTTGAACTTTACAAGTAAAATCCCAAACAAGTTAAAAAGGTAAAATTAAATCTGAAAGCCAAGACAGGCCAAGATAGGGGAACCTAAAGCACAAGCAATCAGGATTAACTTTGAAAGATACGAGTGCGACGGAGGGAAAATCTGTGTTGAAACAAATGCGATATGTTAACAGTTGGAAGTGTTTCTGAATTTTTAATTGATGAGAAAAAGGCAGAAGCTTTTGTGATTGCTTGTAGTACTACGATACCCAAGAAACTTGTCACGTGCCAGGGGCGCGCACGATTGTAAAACGTCAAGTCACAATGCGACAGTGTCGGAGTGGTGAGGCATGAAGGAAGGGAAATTAGTACCGTTTCGAAAAAGTCTCTGACATAGGGCCTCATTACGAGTCAGACGGTAACCCTGCCGGTGCTAGCAGTGGGTTGCCGCCTTACTCGTAATATTTTACCAGCACCTGAATTCCCAGTGCTGCCGGGCTATTACAAGTCCGGCGGTCCGGAAAGTCAGCAACAGTAAAATGTAAATCCCCATTCCTATGCGAGTGGGGACTCGAAAGCACTGGCACCATTTTTAACGGTGCCAGTGCTTCCGTGAACAGTCGGCCTACCGTGGCTGCAGCGCCCGGCAGACACGTAGTTTGCCGGTCCGGAAACAAGTGTGCCGGTCTGGAAACAAGTGTGCCGGTGAGCTTACCCACACCTTTGTTTCCGGACTGGCAAACTTATAATGAGACCCATAGTGTTGAAAGGATGTGCAAATCCTGCAGGTGACATCACTGGCCCCCTTGGACCTGCTTCAGATCACCAAATGCCAATATGTAGGGACCCTTTTCTGGGTTCTCTAGCTTCCATGAGGGGTGCTCCTTGCAGCCGCTGCTGCTGAAGAAGCAATGCGGCTACCTCAAGGCCACCTCTCCATCTCTGGGGCCGGCAGGAGTACCCCAACATTTTCAACAATGATGGAGCGGCATACTAACATCTTAAACAAAGGGCCACTGGCTCTAGGAATCCCAGTCCAGTGGGAGCCCGAGACTATGCATTTACTTCTAGCTTGGGCTCTAAATTATTGTGTCGACTTAACACGGAACAAGACGGCTGTGTTGAAGCTCCTTACTAAAGTTCCGGCCTTGTCCCATCTGAGCTCAGCCGACATTAAGAAGGTGGAATTTTGGAACAATCTAAAACTAGACAAGATCTTCTCCATTTTGCCTCTAGGCTTGTCTTGAACCAGGTCCTGGCAGCCTCGACCCAATTAGAATCATGGGGCTTCTGCATAACATCCTATGCGTGATCTCAACATCTTGTTACCCCCCCCTCCCTGCTACGATTACTAACGCCGCTAATTCTACTGCTGAGCCTATAAGAGCAGGGAAGCATTAAGAAGATTGTGTTTTGAATAACGAGACAAGACAGACTGTTGAGAGACCCAGGCAGAAGGAACCAGGTGAAACTGAATTGTTTGAACTTTGGGGAAAACGCTAAATAATACCAGCTTGTCGAACTTTAAGAAGCCAGCCACCTGTTTGAAAAGCTCCTCCAAACCCCACCTGCCCCATGGTTTAAACGTGGGGAAGGAAGTTAAGTAATGGATTAACCACCATCCTGAGTTTCCTTTTGATACACTTTATTTTTGTTTTGACCCACACCCCTACACAATATATTATTTTTTTTTAATTTCAGCTTTATTAAATTTTCAAGGAAAACACAGTTTACTTCAGGTACAGTAGGATCCGTTAAACAAGGCTAGGCAACATTACAACAAGAACACATTGAACTGTGTCATTCAGTCTGTTTCCTCCACCCCCCTCCTGCTAATGTCTACGCCTCTTCCCCCCCATATCATCTGGAAGGCTCCCACTCGTCTACATTTCTTGAGGGATCATTGTTCTCAGGGACACTGCAGTTTGTGTATATTATCATCATGTATGAAGTACTCAGGATGTCGTGACTCCCCCTCAGCAAAAAGTCGAAGTGGGTACTCCTCTTCCCTGTTGAATGTATTTACCACAAAAATTCGACCATTCCATTTCAACAGAGCCGGGGTCACCGTGGACTGCCACTGCCGATGGGCCAGGGGTTCCAGTGAAAGTACGAAGAGAGCCGGGCAAAGTGTGCAACCTTGTCTGGTCCCTCTACTTGAGTCAAACCAACATGAGTATCCACTGTTCACTGCCATGCATGCCCTCAGGGAGGCGTAGATAACCATTATACCACTTATAAGTCTCTTGTCCACCCTGTATTTGGCAAGCACTGCCTATAGGAAGTACAACTCCACCCTATCAAAGGCCTTCTCAGCATCCATGGAGAAAAGAGTGGGGTTGCTCTATCTCTGAGACCCATCTCTCTGCCCGTTCTCCCCTTAACCTCGCAGCCAGAAAAGTGTCCGCCTGATCTCCATTTTAATAACATTTCTGTTTCAGAACTCGTACGTTGCGGACTATCTTCCCTTCTTCCAACAGTTTCATCTCCTCTCTCAATCCCCTAGCCCCTGGAATGTGGTCCTCCCCACCTCTAGTGGATCAAGTCTTTCCAGGGCTCCTATTTTATCCCTCAGTCCTTTCTCAATAAGCATACGTTCTCTCTTTTTAAGGGGCCCCTCTCTGATCAACATTCCTCTCCATGTGGCCTTTGCTGCATCCCTTTATCACCTCCCTGGTGTCATTGATAACCAAGAATTATTTGATTCTATTCTCCATTGCTTCTTTGAACACCAGGTCTTTCCACTGTGACTCATTGCACCTCCTTTGAGAGTTTCAAGGGCACAGAACACTCCGTCCAATGTCAACTGACACCATGTCGTGGTCCGACCAGTTAACCAGGTGCATCCCCGATCCAATCGCCACATCCCATGAGTCCCTTGAAATATACAGGTAATCTATTCTTGTAAAAGTACCATGTTGGATGGAGTAGAAGGTAAACCCCCTTTCCTGTGGGTGGAAGACCCGCCATATAGCCGTTCTGAGCTCCATGCCGCCTTGTTTCTGGGATTCCTGTTACCCCAAGTGCTTAGCCTGCCTGACCAGACTGACATCCATCCAAACATTAAGATCTCCACCATCTATAAGATGTTCCTGACCCTCGTTCATTACTTTATCTAAGGTTCTTTGCAGGAATCTCTTTTGACCTGGATTCGGGGCATAAATTCTAGAAAATACAAACCTTATTTTCTTGATCAGGCCCGATATCAACACAGCCCTTCCCTCTGCGTCTGCCCACACCTTTGTAACTTCCATCCTGAGTCCTCTATGCACCAGAATCCCAACTCCTGCCTTTCTAGTTATCCCTGATCCTCTATATTTGGTTCTATACGAATTGATCGTTTTACAACTGCTCGAATGACAATTGACCTTTTCACAATTGACCGAATTGTGAAGGTCAATTGTACCATATATGTGGGGGGAAACCCTCCACAACCCCCCACCCAACACCAAACCCCCCAAAACCCATATATATAGTGAAAAGGTCAATTGTGACCCTTTAAATTCGGTCAATTGTTCATTCGAACAATTGTAAATGACCAATTTGGGTAATACCCTATATTCTCATCAGATGACCCCACAGGGGATCCTACGTTTGTTGCCCCTCTGATACCTAGTCTCCTGAAGGAATAAGACATTGATCCCGGACCGCTTAAATTCCCTTGCAACCAACAACCTCTAGGCAGGGGACTTGAGCCCCTTCACATTCAATGTACATACACGCAAACTCTCTGCTGCCCCCTCCTTAGCTATAACTGAATCTCTTTTACCCAAAGCAAATCTCTGGATAAATGTCAACCCCCACACAGCGTGTTGATCAATTCCATGGGTGAACATTGCGCGAGCCAACAAGTAAGATCTAAGTCCCCTTACCCCCCCCCCTCAAGGCATGAGTGCCGAATTACCAAACAAGCCGGAAACCCAGGGCCCAGTCCCTATCATCTCAATTTTGAATGCCCCCACCCCATCCCCCATAAATTCAACCAATACAATACCAACAGAACGCTTTTGCACATTTCTAGATCCACCTGAACCCGCCCTAGCAGTCAATTTCACCCCACCGCCCCCCAACAACAGCCAGAGCCCACCCCTTTCTTGCGAGTCCTGCCGGTGGTCTCGACCATACAGAAAACGTGCATAGTCACCTTTGGTGCCTCCTCAGGGATTGTGTTCAGGGTGTTTTGGGAGGGGACATGTTCAGCATCCTAAATTTCCTTGAGCCCGGGATTCTTCTCCTATTCAGGGCCTTAATGCACCATTTTCTGTCTCCTTCGCTCTCCTCTTGGTGACCAGAGGTCGATTCTTCACCCCAGAGTAGTTCTCTTGTGGCTTTTTTTACTTCTTCTGTCACCAGCCTGTACTTATGGCCCAAGAGCTTTAAGGAGATTGAGAACGGGAATCCCCATCTATATTGTACACCTTTCCGAGTCAGTCATTTCGTCAAGGGTAGACACAACCGCCTCTTCAAGAGGGTTAGATAGGACAGATCCTGAAAGATAGTAATTCTCGCTGTATCCAGCATCACCAGGCCCCTAGCCTTCGCTTTGTCCAGGTTCTTAAACCAGGGCAGTTGTGAAAGCACGCCAGGACCAAAATCGGGCCCCGGGACGGACCTCCGGCTCTGCGGACTCCATCCATTTTTGTTTCGTCAATTGAGTCGTCTTCGAAGAGGAGTTTTGTGATCTCATGTATTATTCTCCAGAGGTCTCATTCTGTCTCCCTGTCCTTCTTTAGGTACCTCAAAGAACCTGAGGTTGTTCTTCCTCTCACGATTTTCTCTGCTTCCCTCCTCTCCATTTCGCACAGCCTCACATCTATTTGGGTCTCCAGGTGTCCAGGGAGGATTGGTTATGGTTCCACCTCCTGTAGCCTCTCCTCCATTTTGTCAAGTCTAGTGTTGATCTTGTCGACTTTACCACCAACATCGACCCTCATGCCCCAGATTTCTTCATAGAGAGGCAATGTCCTAAGTTGCCATTGAATCCCCCACCCCACCACCATTGTCCTCCCTGCGCTGTTGTCTGAGCCTTCAGGCCAACCCGGGTATGCAAATTCAGCCAACCGAGATCTAGTATCCATATGACACCGAGCCAAGGTGGCTTATCACAGTGGAACAGGTCACACAGGGCACCCCATCTCAGCGGGGTGGTGGGGGGGAGGAGGAGGAAAGAGACCGGTATGGCTCTCGTTGCTCAGCTCTGTACGAAGATCCCAGGAGTGACCCACAAAGCAGTTCTCTCCTTATCTCCAGTTTATCAGGCAGATAAAGTCCTCAACCTGTGGGGGGTGGAGGAGGGGAAAGCCCCTATTTTACTCCTGGGGACCCTTTCAGGTTTGTTGGGTCGGGCAAATCTCTGCAACTGTGTCTTCCCTTGGTTACTCCACAAGTCTTTCACAAAAGCGTTGCTTCTGATAGTTTAGGGTTCAGGCTAGGTAGGCACACGCCCCAGGGCGGGGGGCCCTCACCTCCCCTAAAACCCCCACTTATAGCAGGCCCAGTGTGGCAGCACCCGCTTGTGTTAAGTGATTCCTTGAGCCCCACTTCCTACAGTATGTAGCTCCAGGGCCTTCAGGTGTTTTAAAGGTCTGCCAGCATGGAGACCAAGTGCGCAGTCCCCAATTCCAGCTCAGGTCCCACCAACCTCACACAGCCACCTTCAATTCCAGAGGTCTTTGACACCAGAATTCTGGGGGCCCACACTTCCCCAGCCTTGCCCCTCACTGCAGGTTGAGTCCACCTCTCGCATGTCTGGGCCTCAAACAAGGGGAACCACTGTGCTCTGCCGCTCCACACCCTTATCGCTTGTGGGGGCTCCGGCGTGCCTGCCCAGAAGCCTCCTGTGGAGTCTTCTTGGCGCCTCATGCTTCCGATCCCACAGCAGGGGCTGGGCTTCCCCACTGCAGAGTGCACCGCAGGGGGGAAGAGCACTTTTATCGACCCTGTATCTAAGAGGAGCACACAGGACTCTCCCGCTGTGTCAGGAATGGGGGCTGGAGTACTAGAAAGCGTGCTGTGCACTTTTAAAGCGGGCTGGGCTAGGAAAACTACAGTTCTCAGCAGCCCGTGGGCTAATCTGTAGTCATGACGCTCAGCGTGCACAGACAACTGAGGCTCATTAGGAAGGGACTATTTACCCGCTGGCCACTCACGCTCAGGTGTGGCTTATACAAGACTATGAGGCACAGGCGGTCATGGCAGTTGGTGCGAAGAATTCTCAGCAGCTAAGGGACACCGGAGGAATGTTCACCACCTCTATCCCGGGCCGCAGCAGTGAACACATAACCGGTTCGGTGGATTCAACACTATGCAGCATCTGGTCCGGGTCGTTCCTCAGAAGGCCTGGGCCCTCAGTTTAGTGCTTGGTGGGAAAACATTACCCTGGTAAGTGTGGGCATTTCTTTGCATATATGTAACCTGCACTGATAGCCCAGTGGGGGAAACGGGCAACTACAGGGTTAAGAAATACGCTCATTACAAAATTTGCAAATGAGAGTGCATACTAAGCTTTACGGCTCACAATGATATCATACGCACACTCACCGCGAGTGAAATGCTCACGCACTGCAACTCCCATTGAAAGACACCAAGTTCCACGTTTAGTTAGGCAGCATAAGGAACAAGTTACTTACCTGTAACTGTTGTTCTCCAGCATGGGTCTGGCATGGATTCACATGCTCATGAATATTCCCCGTCAGGCCGGGAATCCTCGGTATAGAAAAAATCAGTATCAGTTTTGTTTCTGATCTGTCTTTCTCAATAGTAACCAATCACTGGTCTCTGGGTCATACTGCCCCCAGCCAATGACTGCCCTCTCCCCAAGCCCCACCCCTGGCAGCCATCCTCAGATTTGGTAGCACGTGAAGTGGCAGTATGACCAAGTGAAGAGCCGCAGAGGGGTAGGCGGGAGGGTTCGCATGTGAATCCATGCCAGACCCATGCTGGAGAACAACAGTTTCAGGTAAGTAACTTGTTCCTTCTCCAGCATGGGGTCTGGCATGGATTCACATGCTCATGAATATAAGAATACATAGCAGTATACACATGCACAACCACGGGAGGTGGCAAAAGGCTCAATATCAAGCAATACAACAACTCAACATTAAGCATCTCTTACCTCCTCACCAGGCTCACCTAAGGCGAACAGGTTGCGCAGCACTGCCTGGCCGACTCTGGACTCCTCCCTGGAATCTCGGTCGACGCAGTAGAATCTCGTGAAGGTGTGCGTCGACCTCCACGTGCAGATGTCGAGCAGGGGCACACCAGACAGGAACGCCGTAGTAGCAGCGATCGCTCTGGTCGAATGGGCTCTCGGACGGCCGGGCAGCGGTCGGTTTGCCAACCGATGACAGTGCATGATGCAGCCGGAGAGCCATCTGGAAATGGAAGTCTTCGAGAGAGCCTTCCCTTGATTCACAGGTCCAAAGTTCACAAACAGCTGTGATGTCTTCCGGAAACTCTTTAGTCGGTCCACGTAGAACTTCAGCGCTCTAGCTACATCTAGCGAGTGCAGAGTCCTCTCAGCCGGCGACGGGAAGAAAACTGGCAACACCAAGGGCTCGTTGAGGTGGAAGTCCGACGGCACCTTGGGCATGAAGGAGGGGTGCGTCCTCAGCACCACCCTCGTGTCGTGAAAAGTCAAGTATGGAGGCTTGAAAGACCGGGCCTGGATCTCTCCCACTCCTTGTGCAGAGGTGATGGCCACGAGGAATGCTGTCTTCCACGACAGAAACTTCAACGGCACTGAATGCATAGGCTCGAATGGGGCCCCCATGAGCCTAGTTAGTACCACGTTGAGCCCCCACGCCGGGGCAGGGGCCTTCACCGGGGGGAATGATCGGAACAGTTCTTTCATAAATTCCTTCACCAGACGATGAGACCACAAGGACGCCCGTCCTGTAGTTCTGGTGTAACGTGAGATGGCAGCCAGATGTACCTTGAAGGAAGCGTGAGATAGGCCAGCCTTGGCCAAAGACAGTAGGTACGGCAATACTTGAGGGGCCGTAATCCGCAGAGGGTTAATCTTCTGTGCCCGGCACCAGACAGAGAACCTCTTCCATTTGTGTCCGTAGCACTTGAGAGTTGAGGATGCCCTGGCCTTTGCAAGAACCTCTCTGCAGTCGGCCGGGATGTCGTATCCTCCAAACTCTAGTGCTGCAGGAGCCAGGCCTGCAAGTTCAGCGACTCTGGTTCGTGATGAAGAATGGCCCCTCCTTCTCTGGAGAGAAGATACGCGTCTTCGTCGGCAGCTTGACTGGTGTGGACGCTGACAAGTCCAGAAGGTCCGGGAACCAGATCTGCCTCGGCCACGCTGGTGCGACGAGGATCATCCTGCACCGGGACCTCTTGAGCTGGTTGACGAGCCGGAGTAGCAACGGCAACGGCGGGAATGCATAAAGGAACAGGCCGTCCCAGGGGAACGAGAAAGCATCGCCCTTGGGGAAACCTGCTGGCGAACCTCCGGCACTTTGAGTTTGGCGCCGTCGCGAAGAGATCGATCTGGGGTTCGCCCCATCGTCGGAAGAGTCGGTCCACTTGATCCTGGCGCAGTTCCCACTCGTGGCACGAGCGCAGGTCCCTGCTGAGTGAGTCGGCGATGGTGTTTTTTATCCCTGCCAGATGAAATGGTACCAGAAACATCCCTTGGGCGATGGCCCAATGCCACAGATCCTGGGCTTCCTTGGACAGGGCAGGGGATCTGATTCCGCCCTGCTTCCGAATGTAAAACATTGTGGTGGTGTTGTCAGTGAAGATCCTCACCACCTTGCCCTTGAGGGACGGAAGGAAGGACCTGAGGGCCCAGAACACTGCGCGGAGCTCCAAGATGTTGATGTGGAGAGTCTTCTCATCCGAGCACCAAAGGCCTCTCACGTGGAGGCCCCCGGTGTGCGCTCCCCAACCCTCCAGGGAGGCATCCGTCGTCACCGTCACCTGGTGGGCCGGGGCTAGGAAGCCTGTTCCCGCTGTCAGATGAGCGTGGACACCCCACCATCGTATCGCCTGACGGAACGTTTCGTCGAGCGAGATCCTGTCCTCGAAGCTGCCCATCGTCTGGATCCAGTGGGCGTCGAGGAATTCTTGCAAGGGCCGCATCCGAAGTCTGCAATGGGGCACCAGATAAATGCAGGAGGACATCATTCCGAGGAGGGACTTGATAGACCTCACTCTGGCCACGTCCGTGGCCAGTAGATGTTGCACCTTTCCTAGGATGGTCCTTATCCTTTCCTCCGACGGTGAGGCCCGCCGGGCCACTGTGTCGAGCTGTGCTCCCAGAAACAGGGCGACTTGCGACGGGACCAGGTGGGATTTTGGAAAGTTGATGGAGAACCCCAGGTCCGTGAGCAGCTGGACAGACTTCGCAGTGTGTTCCACGGCGAGCTCCCTTGTCCTTGCCCGTATGAGCCAGTCGTCCAGGTAGGGGTAGACGTGGATCCCATGCAGGCGCAGCCGCGCCGCCACCGGTGCTAGGCACTTGGTGAACACCCTGGGCTGCCGATTTTAATCCGAACGGGAGGGCCTTGAACTGGTAGTGCCGCCCTTTGACCACGAACCTGAGGAACTTTCGGTGCCTCTTTAGAATAGGGATGTGGAAGTAAGCATCCTCCAAGTCCAACGACGACAGGAAATCGCCCTCCTCCAACAGTCCCAGCACGTGCTGGAGGGTGACCATCCGGAACTTCTGTGCCTTGATGTATTTGTTTAGTCGTCGCAGGTCCAGGATGGGACGCCATCCTCCTGTCTTCTTCCTCACGAGGAAGTATCTTGAGTAAACTCCGGAGCCCCAAAGCCTCTTCGGGACGAGCTCGATGGCACCTTTCCTGAGCATCGCCCGTACGTCCAACAGCAGTTGAGGGATGTGATTTTCCTTCCTGGCCACGGGAGGAATGCGGGGGCACCTCTTCTGGAACTCGAGGGCGTGCCCCAGGGCCAGGGCGTCCAGCACCCAACGGTCGGTGGAGATGGACTCCCAGATGCCGACGAACTTTTTCAGCTGGCCTCCCACCGGGGTGCTTTGGCAGGGGCCCGACCCGACGGACGGTTCAATCTTGCTTGAAGGCCGCTTTGTCTCCTTGACCACCTTGGCGACGACGGCGGGATCCACCCGACTTGCCGCGACCACTGTAGGCCTACTGCGACGAAGACCTTGCCGCTTGACGGTAAGTAGAGGAGCTGCTGCCGGCTCCCTTGGAGGCACCCTGTCTGCCTCCAGAGCTCCAAAAAGACGGCCGTCGCTGTTGGAGCACCCCCAGTGCACGGGCCGTCTCCGTGTCCGTCTTGATCGCCTGAAGGGATTCATTAACCGCCTTGCCAAAAAGGTTGTTCCCATCGAAGGGCATGTCCAAAACCTTGGTCTGAACGTCCTGGCGGAAATCCGTCACCATGAGCCATCCTCATCGTCTCAGGCAAACGCTGTTGCCCAACTGACGGAAACCGGTGTCAGCGATGTCCGTAGCCACCGTAATGGCGTGGTCCGAGGCAATCTCACCTTCCTGCAAGATTTCCAGGGCCTCGCCCTCTTGGCATCCGGAAGGAAGTCCAACAGAGGGGCGATCTTAAACCACAACTCCCTGTCGTGGTGGGCTACGATGGCCAGGGCGTTGGCCGCCTTGATGGTCGTCGCTGCAGATGAGATGACCCGTCGTCCCATCGCATCCAGTTTCCTACCCTCACAGTCCGGAGGGGAGGTTGAAGTCGAGGCCGATGCCCCCCTGCTTTCTTCTACTTGGATGAGCTCCTCTTCAGAGGTTGTGTCTGTATCCACGACGGCCACCACCCCCTTCCCCTCCTTTTCCAACGAGGACTTCGTGGGGGTCTTCTCGATGGGCCTGAAAGACGACTCCCTCCGCGGTGGCAGGGAGACTCTGGTACCTGAGGGCGCCTCCACTGGTGTAGCCTCCACAGGCTGAGCCAGGGCCGCGGCGACATCCTCAATCGAGGTCCTAGCAGGGTGAATCACGGCCAACGTCACCTTCTGTACGCCCAGGGCCTTCACCTTCGGGGGAGGGTCCGAGCCTCGCTCCCCCTCTGCCGGAGTCTTCGAGATCCACCGGGGCCTCTCCAGAAGCTTCGCCGGGTTCTCAGACTTCCTCTTACCCGATCCAGAGCGTTGGCTCGTGGTTGATGGCGCCGGGGAGGGTGCGCCCTGCCTGGCAGCCAAGGAGCCCGACCGTTCGGCGCTCCCGGTGCCCGCGGACTCGCGGTGCTTAGCCTTTTGTTGGGCCCTGTCGCCGGAGCACCCTCACAGGACTTAGAAGACTGCTCGGGCTTCTTCTCGCCTGGCGGGCTCTTACCTTCCAGCCAGTTGGCGAGACGGAGGTGGCGATCCTTCATGGTCCGCTCCGACATGTTTCCACAAAACGCGCAGTCCTTTTCCTTGTGCGTCTTGTCCTCATGGAGACAGTAGAGGCATAACGAATGCTCGTCGGGCGTCGAGCTCCCTTTCTCCTGGGCCATGTCCGGGGTAGGCCTCGGAACTTCTGGAATCCTCCAAAAGCGTAACTCGACGAAATCTTCACCCTTGAGGGGCGTAGAAAACTCCGAAACGGATCCCTGTTGATCGGAAGTAGAAACGGTGGAGCTTGAGGCTCTTTTAACCGAAAAAATGAGAAAATCTCCTGAAAAAAGCGCGAAAACGCAGCCAAAGCTCGAGAGCTAAGCACGAGGACTCCCAACACAGAACAAACAGGTTGGCAGACAGGATTGTGCAAAATATCAATTGCTATGTGTGCTTTCTTTTTCCCTGAGAATCCCCAATACACATCCAAGTTATGTTTCCCTAACCCTCTTTCTGGTGTTCGTGCAACCCCTTCCCTATCCACAACCTCTACCTAATCTCTCTCCCCCTCACCCCCCCATTGGCTGCGACGTGGCCACCTGTATTTCTACTATCAGGCACCCATGCCAACCACGGTGCGAGGGGTAGATCTATTCAGCTTCTGTGGTTCGGGGGGAGTGTGTCAAACCCTCACCTTTTTTGTGCGTTTATGACACGCTGCATATACCCTCCCCGTTCAGGAGGGGGCAGGGCAGGGAGTTGATTCCTCTTCTGCGGCCGGAGTCATTGGAACACTTCCTCTGTTGCCCTTACGCCGGTCGTCACGCTGGCCCAGACCACTCAAGAATCACTTTAGTTTTCTCCCGTCTCCGTCAGAGGACTGGCTCTCTGCTTTTACCGGACCAATTCTCTCTGGGTTTCAAACAGTATGTACCCTGTTCGGACAGAAGCCCACCTACATCAACGTCTCCAGTCCATAAGTGGGGGCACACTTACTTTATACGGGCCTTTGTAACAGAGGAGCACAATCAGGAGACTTGCCATCAGCGTGCCCCCTGGTGGCCGCCCCACACAATATTTTGTATGAGCGTGAGGGCAAGGCTAGGTTTATAATCCTTATTTGACAAAGAGACTGACACAGACTAGTTTTCTTCTGTTGATGGTTGAGACCTCTCCCATCGTAGACTTAGGGAAAGGTAGGAAATCTCCAACCCCGACCCCCTTTTCAAGGCTAATAAACAAATGGAACTTGAATCATTGTGTCTGTCTCATACATTTGATACCATGCCTACCTAACATTCCCTGCCTGATAAAGTTGCTGGAGTCCCTACTCACACCTATGCTTACCTCTTTTTTGTAAAACTCCATCTTTTTCAATACTGGTCAGACAGGCTTCAGATCTGGCCAGTGCACAGAATCAGTTTTGGTATCAGTCATGGACGAGCTTGCAAGGCTAGCTGATCAGGGTGGAGGAGGAGTCCTGATATTACTGGGTCTGTCGGCCGCCTTCGACACTATAGATCATACCATCTTGCTCCATAAGTTGTCGTCGGCCGGCATCTCCGGAGTGGTGCTGGATTTGTTTGAGTCTTTTCTGGCCAATCGCTCACAAACCCTGTCTTGGGCCCCTTTACGTCACCTCCCTGTGCGCTCTCCTGTGCGTTGACCGAGGGGTCCGCACTCTCGCCCATTCGCTTAAATATTTATGTGCAGCTCCCTCTCTCATTGTATGCAATCCTTTGGCCTGTGCTGCCATATGTATGACGACACTCTGATCATAGTCTCGTTGAAATGGGACAACTCGTCCGGGGCTGCTAATCCTGAAGCCTGTTTAAAAGCGGTAGGGGACTGGATGGCCCAAAACTGTCTTAAATTAAATGGCAATAAAACACAGGTGTTAATTCTCAGACCAGCTTCAGTCGTCTCCCTATGGACTCCTGATTATTGGCCGTCTTCCCTAGGCCCTTTTCCTCAACCTGTGCCTTGGTTAAGAATCTGGGTTTCAAGATATCTGCTTCCCTGTCTATGGAATCACAGGTTAGCGCAGTCTGTCAACATGGCCATTTTAAACTTTGAGTTCTACGCAAAATACTTTAGTTTGCTCCTTCTTCGCTACGGGCCCCGTTGGTGGCTTCTCTGATTCCAAGTGCATTGGATTATTGCAATGCCATCCATCTGCCTCAACCTGCATATCTTTTGGATTGGATCCAGGTGCTGCAAAAAACGGCAGCACAGGCAGTACATGGGCTCGCCTCCTGTGATCCTATCACGTCAGGTAGGCATAGTCTTCACTGGCTCCCGGCAGCTTGGCGAGTTGAGTTCAAGGCACTCTGCCTTGTGCAACGCGCAATGAATGGCCAAGGCCTTGACTATCTGCAGACAAAATGATGCCGTTATGTGCAGGGTCAGCCACTCCAATCCTCCCTGGATTTTCAGATATCGGTGCCTAGAGCTCATCAAGCCAGGCTATGTGAGAGCTCCTTTTCTGTTGCAGCGGCATAACTGTGGAAAAGGCTTCCTTTGAGACTCCGACACACTACTGATCACCTGGCATTTCGCCGCCTTCTAAAGACTCTCCTATTCCAGTGAAGGTGAGCACTCAATTTCGGTCATGTCTCATGTAATCTCTGTAGCGCCTTGTTGCCTTCGGGTGTTAGTTGCGCTTTATAAATCTAATTAACATAACATTGACTTTCATTATCTGAAATCGTTAATACTCACATAATAAGATGTCCTTTGTCTTTTGTTACCCCCCCCTTACAATCCTCCCTTTCACCAACCTCTTGCAATCTCCTGCTTTAATTAATTTGTATATGTTTGGATAATGTATTGTATTTTCAACTATACTCTCATCCTTTGATTGTGTTTCAATTTTGACATGATGTTCTAAATGTATGTATTTAGCCATAGTGCCCAGTTTTGAAAAAGACCTGGACTAGGTCGAAACACGTGTCAACCAAAGGGCACACTTATAAAGGCACTTTTTGCACAGCCTAATGCCATCTTTCCATAACCGGGGCAGCAAGGTTCCATAGCTTTGAATAACGGACATACAACCTAGAAATGTTCCAACATGATTAGCGCATAGTGGACAGAATTACCCAAACTTTGAACCTTATACAATAGCACATGGTTTCAGACTGGATCATTGGTAGAGATGGTTTGGGTCTTGTTACTACCTCGTGGGGTTGGGAGTTAAAGGGACCATGTCACAGACTCACTTCCTTATCCCCAGGAGGGGAGGTCCTCCCGCTTGTTATCACCCCTACGGGGACTATTGGTTAGTGGCCACACCTACTCAACCTCAAGGAAAGGTGACGCCAACTGCAGGATCGTCACAATACACAACTAAGCATACAATGAGGAAAGGCTCACCTTCAGGAAAATTCTTACCTTTGGTTAACAGGTGTCAAAGGACAGCTTGTCCGACTCTGAACTTCTCCAGAGTCCCTGCCGATACAGTAGCATCTTCTGAAGGTCTGAACAGAACTCCAAGTCACTGCCATGCAGATGTCCATGAGGGAAACACCAGAGAGTAAGGCAGTGGTAGACAAGACAGCCCTCGTGAAATGCACCTTAAAAAGAGGCCTGTTGCCCAGTTGATGAGAAAAGGAAATGCAAAACAAAGGCCATTGGGAAGTATGGGACTTGGACAGCCTATTGCCGATGGCCGTGGGCCCATACGCCACAAACGGCTGCAAGGACATTCGAAAAGGCTTGGTACAGGCAACATAGTCCATCAGTGCTTACATAACATCCAGTGCCGCGCTCAGCAGGTGAGAACCGAGAGTCGGAATACACTGGCAGTATCAAATGCTCATTGAGATGAAACTTTGGGGATGAAGGTAAGGGTCAATCTTCAACAGGCCCTTCGATTTTTGTAAAACAAGATAAGGAGTCTTGACAGAGTGCCTGTATTTTACCAACCTTCCTGGCTGAAGTGATGTAGACCACGAAAGCTATCTTCCATGACAGGAACTTGAAGTCTGCCTTATGTACAGGCTCAAAAGAATGTTACATTAATTAACTTAGAGAGCGTATTGTGGAGTTCTCAAGACAGAGCCGGTGCATGCACTGCTGGAAAAGCATGGGAAAGGGCACAAAGACATTCTTTAATGAGTCAATGAGACCACAATCAAAGGAGTACAAGCAAAGCAGGAAATGGCAGCCAAGTGAACTTTGATGAGGCACTGGCCAGGCCACTGTGTGCCAAGTAGAGTAGAAAAGGTACAATTTGTTGCCATTGGAAGGTGTCCACATGATTAGTACACCATACTGCAAAACCTTTCCACTTTCAGTTGTAGCAGGTGCTCAAGCCTTCACCAAGATGCCCCTGCAGTCCTGGGGCATGTCCACATGGCCGAACTCTAGTGCAGCAGCAGGCAGGGCTCAGATTGAGCGAGGCCGAGTGGTAATGAAGTACCATTCCTTTGTTCATGGACAGGAAGTTGGAAGTCAATGGAAGCATGATGGCAGTGCCAATGAAAGAGCTACGAGTTATGAAAACCAGGCTGTCTCTGCCATGCTGGGGCCACCAGAATCAATCTGCAACGCTGTTGTTTGAAGATAGACAGGACACTTGGCAGGAGAGGAAACAGGGGAAAAGCATGCAGAAGCGTGTCTGTCCATGGCAGCGGGAAGGCTTGCCCCCGGGCGTCTAGTTGTGGGAAACTGCTGCGAATGCAAGGCACTTTCGAAATGTCCTTGGTGGACAAGACGTTGCTGACCAACGTTCCCCGCGTTTTGAATATGTGAAAAGCTTGCTTGTGGAGGAGCTCCCACTCATGGCTATGAAGTTGTGGATACCCGTCAGGTGGAAAGGACAAGGAACATCCTGTGAGAACGAGCTCATTTCCAGCAGGATTACGCTTTAGCGGTCAAGACAGGAGATCTGGTACTGCCCAGTTTCCGGATATAGAACATGGTGGTTGTGTTATCTGTGAATACACAAATAACTTTCCTTTGCAGATGGAGGCAAAAGGATTTCAGAGCCCATATACTGCCCTCAACTCCATGACGTTGATATGCAAGGAATTTTCCTCTTCTGATCAGAGGCCCCTGGCCTGAAGATCGTTGGTATGGACTCCCCAACCTTCCATGGACACATCTGTTGTAACCGTGACCTGGTGGCAGGGTGTCACAAACAGAGCCCCTTGTGTGAGGTTGGATCCTTCCCACCACCAACAAAGACCGTGTGGAACAGACACGTAAGGAACAATCCATCATCCCAATGGCTGGTGACCGGTTGCCAGCAGGCATCCAGGAATTCCTGGACAGGCCACGTGCGAAGCCGGCAGTGCTGAATGAGCGGCATGAGAGATTTCAGAGTCCAGACTGATTTGGCTTGTTAATATGACAGCAAGTGTGCTTTTGAGAGAATGATCTTGACCCTGTTGGTGGACAGAGAAGCTGTGCACAAGACAGTGTTTAACTGCGCTCCCAGGAAAAACATTTATTGGGAGGCCAAGGACTTGCTGTAGCTGGAGAAACCCAATGAGGAGAGGCAGGTCATAGTGGCATGTGTGTGTTTGTGAGCTAGGGGGAGACAAAGGGCTCCGACCCTCCAGTCGTCCAGGTATGGGTAGACATGGATATTCGTCTTACAGCGGTGTGCCGCTGCTGGTGTCAGGCATCTTGTGAACATATAGTGGTAGTAATAGATGAGACAGTGGAAATACGTGTTCTCCAGGTCTAGGTACGATAAGAAATCCCTTTTTTGTTTTTTAAACTGTCTGAGTATGTGTTGCTGTGGGACCATCCGTAAGGTTTGTGCTCAAATGAACTTGCTCAGAAAATTGAGGTCCTGGGTGAGCTGGCACTCGCTAGGTCTTTTCACAAGAAAGTAGCGGGGGTAAATACCTTGACCCTACTGGGCATGTGGAACACGTTTTATTGCTTCTTTTTTAAAATACATCATGAACCTTGTGATGTAGCATGCAAAGCCGGGTTTACACCTTTGTGGGAGGTGAAGTGGGGGGTGGTTTTTGTAAAAACTCCAGAGTATGGTATTGTAGTTGAGAAAGAACTCACTAGTATGTAGTAATTCTCTGCCATTGATGGTGAAAGCAGGAATGGTGCCCACCTACAGGTGTGCAGAAGTGGAGGGGCGAGTTAGTTTCGTGAGAGGGCTGGGTTGGCCTCTCGCCTCAGAGGAAACGCAGCATTATTGGTTGCCCCCATACGACTGGTACCTGGCTTTGAATTTGTCACTGGAAGCATAGGTAGTAGTCCTGTATGATTGCGATTGATAGGCCAGTTGATAATCACGGCCTGATCTGGGAAACCGGGACTGCTTGGATCAAAAGGATTGGCACAGCCAACATTGCTACAAGGCGCCCAACGATTGAGTGGTATCAGTGTCCGTTTTGATGGCCCAAAGAGTATTGCCTACCTTTTTCACCATAGATAGCCATCAAATGGCAGATCTATGATCTTAGCATGGACGTTCGGGTGAAGGTTAGTGGCTTTGAGCCACCATTGCAATGCAGCACAATACAATTCCCAATCAGGCGAAAACCAGTTTTGGGGATGCTAACCAACACTGAGATTAATTGGGTCGCGGGAGGCCTTGAGTCCCTCAAACAACTCTTTGAGGAGGGCCACCCGCGCTCCTTTGAGCAATGAGAATCAGCCTTTCAATTAGCGGAAACAGACAGGTTTACCTATTCACAACTCCGACACTGGTGCTCCCATCCGCTGACCCAATTAGCAGCGCTTCGCACCCCCACTCACCTCAAACTTACCATAAAAGACCTGCCACCGTGAGGGAAAATCTCCACCCTTTACAAGTTACTGCAAGTAGACTTACTTGCCGCAAGGCCCCCTTATATGTCACAGTGGGAGGCAGCCCTGGGGCACCCTATGGAGGACCAAACATGGGTAGACATTTGGCCTAGAACGCACTCCTCCTCCTTTTGCATTACTAACCGGGAATGCGCTCACAAATTGCTTCTACGGTGGGATTATCCCGTGCTTCGCCTGCACCACTTTCATCGAGCTTTGGAACCCCTATGTTGGCACGGATGTGGATTTCCTGGGTCCTACTTTCACATGTGGTGGGCATGCCCAGTGGTGGGGGGAGTTCTTGTCCAAATGCATTGCTGCAATAAAAAACATCATTCAGGTTGTGACCCCCTTAGAGCTTACGTCCATCAAGTCTGCCTAAAGTTCCATTGAGCCCCAGAAGCCAGTGGAGGCTTTCGAGTGGAAGTTCAAAAGATGCTACAGCTGCAAGTAACAGAACCATCGGTCCTCACTGGTAGCCATAGTTGGGAATCCAGATGGCTTGTGGTGCTTCTGTACAGACTTTCAGAAGGTAAACGCCATATCTACTTCTGATGCATAACCATGCCCCGAATAGTAAAATTAATTCCGAAGCTAGACTTTACCAAAGGCTGCTGACAGGTTTCATTATCAATGGCTCAAAGTATAATGACCTTTTAGACACTGTATCATCGCAAAGTGTTTCCTTTCAGGTTGCATGGAGCAACATTAGCATTCCAGAGGCTTTTAGACAGAATTCTAAAACCCTACCAACCAATTTAGGGGTATATCTAGATAACAACTTTCCATATCTCTCCTTTCCCAACAGCCTCTCAGCGGTCCAATCAATTGTTAGATCAAGACTGGACTACGTAAACCCTACCCTACCTCGGACTCCACGCTTACCAACTGAATAAACTTCAAAGGGCACAAAACGCCACAGCCAAACTGCTACTTGCACTCGGCCCAAGAGACCACATCTCCCCAGCCCTTAAGACTCTGCACTGGCTTCCAGTAGCCCGAAGGGTGACTTTCAAAACCTTATGCATTTCTCATCGAGCATTCCATAAAACCGGACCTCAATATCTTCAAGACAAGCTAAAACCCTATCACCCTCCACGTACTCTAAGATCAAGCTCAGTCCTAGCCATACCTAAAACTAACTCAGTCAGGTTAGGCGGATACTCGTTCTCAGCCTTGGCCCCCATGCTGTGGAACGCACTCCCACCCCACATCCGCCTAACGGAAGATCTAATGTCTTTCCACAAACTACTGAAAACTTGGCTCTTCCTCTAAAATCAACCGGTACGGAAAACGACCCAAACAGAATAACACGTCTCAATGACACCAATCCAACGAACTACTAGATCTTAAATAACAATAAGACTAATAACAATACAACATCAAGACCCATACGAGAAATCGACAACTAA
Source organism: Ambystoma mexicanum (assembly GCF_040938575.1). Taxonomy (NCBI): domain Eukaryota; kingdom Metazoa; phylum Chordata; class Amphibia; order Caudata; family Ambystomatidae; genus Ambystoma; species Ambystoma mexicanum. Next base: position 1,087,402,844 of record NC_090935.1, on the reverse strand, counting down.
TAACCACTAATGTAAACTAAAAGTACAAACAGAATAGAAGGAGTAAAGTAGATCAAAGCAGTGAAGTGGATAAAAAGAATAAATCTTACGAAACCAGTAATGTGATTTAAAATAATGAAATGGATGCAATGAGTGCAATGGACAAAATGAAATGAATAAACAGAAGAGGATGGAAAGATGAATACAAGAGACTCATGAGTACAGTGACAGATGACTCCAACTGTATGAGTGCATGGCTTAGTGTGTAGTGCGGACGAGTATATAGAGCAGATGAGTGGGCAAGTGCGGAGGAGTGTGCAGAACACAGGAGTGCTTTGAGCAGATGAGTGTGTAGAGCGGACGAGGATGTAGAGGATGTAGAGCGGATGAGTGTATAGAGCAGATAAGTGAATGACTCTGTAGAGCTGATGAGTGCATATAGCAGGTGAGTGCGTAGAAAGAACGAGTGCGGGGAACGGATGAGTGCGCAGAGCGAATCAGTGCGCAGAGCAAATGGGCGCGCAGAGCAAATGGGCGCACAGAGCGGAAGAGTGTGCAGAGCGGAAGAGTGTGTAAGATCGGAGGAGTATGTAGAGTGGATGAACGCATAGAACAGATTAGTGGGTAGAGTGGACGAGTGTATGTAGCAGACGAGGGCGTATGAGCGAATGAATGCGTAAGAGAGGAGGGGTGTGTAAGAGCGAGTGAGTGCCTAGAGCGAGTGAGTGCCTAGAGCGAGTGAGTGCCTAGAGCGAGTGAGTGACTCTGTAGAGCTGATGAGTGCATATAGCAGATGAGTGCGTAGAAAGAAGGAGTGCATAGAGCGGACGAGTGCAGGGAATGGACGAGTGCGCGGAGTGGACAGGTGCGCGGAGCAGACGGGTGCCCGGAGCAGACGGGTGCCCAGAGCAGACGGGTGCCCAGAGCAGACGGGTGCCCAGAGCAGACGGGTGCCCAGAGCAGACGGGTGCCCAGAGCAGACGGGTGCGCAGAGCAGACGGGTGCGCAGAGCGGAAGAGCATGTAAGATCGGAGGAGTATGTAGAGTGGATGAATGCGTAGAACAGACTTGTGGGTAGAGCGGATGAATGTATGGAGCAGACGAGGGCGTATGAGCGAATCAATGCGTAAGAGAGGAGGGGTGCATAAGAGCGGGTGAGTGAGTAGAGCAAGTGAGTGCCTAGAGCAAATCAGTGCGTAGAGTGGGTGAGTGCGTAGAGTGGGTGAGTGCGTAGTGCGGGTGAGTGCGTAGAGCGGGTGAGTGCGTAGAGCGGGTGAATGCATAGAACGTGCGAGGGCATAAAGCCGCCGAGTGCCTAGAGTGGATGAGCGCGCAGGGCAGATGAGCGCGCAGGGCAGATGAGCGCGTAGGGCAGATGAGTGCGGAGTGCATGTAGAGCGGATAAGTGCCTAGAGCGAATGAGTACGTAGAGCAGACGGAACGGGTGAAGTATGTGGGTGAAATCTGTGACATATGTGGATGGAACGGGTGACGTATGTGAATGGAACTGGCGAAATATGTGAATGGAACGAAGAAGTATGTGATTGAGTGCATACAACAACCTAGAAAACACGAAACGGATTGGAGTACATAGAACAGATTCAAATTCATGGAACAGATTGGAGTGCGTGGAGCGGACTGGAGTGTGCATGGAGCGGACTCGAGTGTGCATGGAGCGGACTCGAGTGTGCATGGAGCGGACTCGAGTGTGCATGTGGAGCGGACTGGAGTGTGCATGTGGAGCGGACTGGAGTGCGTGTGGAGCAGACTGGAGTGTGTGTGGAGCAGACTGGAGTGTGTGTGGAGCAGACTGGAGTGTGCGTGGAGCAGACTGGAGCGCATAGAATTGCGTGACTTACATGGAATGGTTTGAAGTACATGGAACGTTTGTAAGAGCGTGTAACCCATCATATCACATCACCACACTTACTCTCTTCTTTACACCACCATTCAAATAGAACACAGAGATACTATGATACCATTCGGTATAGCTGTTCTCATACCAACATCTGCCTCATACTGCCCATCACTCTAATTAAACACTCCTCACCATGGCAGATGGGCTGAGCCAGGAGCGGAAGATCAGGCGAAAAGACAGATATTTGCAGGGCTCCCTGCAGCAGTAGCGTGATGCTCTCTTCAGGGTTTATAGTCATTCCATCGTCAGACAAAGCATCTAATGCCATACTATCTAAAAAAAAGCATCTAATGCATTTTTTCCCAGTTTTTTTTAAATGGGGGGATCCCCCCCAAACCACCCTTTTTAACCTTTAACCCCCATTTTTATTAAACTAAAACCTTTACCATCTATGCATTAGATGCTTTTTTTAGATGCTTTTTTTAGATGGTTTGGCTGTCGATGCTTTGGTTGTCAATGCAATGACCGGATACCTCTCTTCAGTGCTCCTGACACCAGTAGACATTCAAGTGACAATGGTATTGGTATCCTGCCATGCACTGTCATTGCAAGCCTTAGATGCAGGAGAAATATTTCATATAGTATCCTGGTTCTTTTCTGAAGTTCTCCAATGGTTTTGCTTCGGGCCAATCTCCAAAACATTACTTCTCACCTCTATAGTAACCATTCGGCTTCAGTTCACATCAATACTGAACAGTCTCCTCTGTGCCATTCTCCTCAACACTAGGCACCCACTAACAATTTACTCTTCATCTTAAACTTCATCCTCAACATCAAAACCCTTGACCAATAAAGCATTATGAAAATGTTAAATGAATTGCTGCAAGAAATTGTCATCCACCACAAATAACATACTTCTCTGCCTACCGATGCCTCAGTGTCTATTTATTCATTCTCTCGCTCTCCCTCTCTCTCTCGCTTTCCCAAATCTCGTACCCAGCCGAAAAGAAATGTCACATTGAGAACAGAACCATTGTTAACCTGGGAGCCTGATGAATCCTAGGTCTTTCAGGAGGTCTTGGCTAGAAATCGCATACTCCACCAGAAGATGGGCAATCATGGTTGTGAAATCATACCAGAAATGATGGAGAATTGGTACAGCCTGATGAAAGGTTCAAGCTGTGGGAGCCCAAATGACCGCAGAAGGAAAGCTAGCAAAAGCGGAGACCTGGTGGACCTTAAGTGTACCATGATACAGCGATCAAAAAGGATTTAATGAGCGGGAGCTAAAAAAGTCTACTTGATATTTCCCATGGGGTACCACAGATGGACTTCCAAAAGAGATGCAAACAATAAACGTTGTCCATTATATATGCCCCATTGTGCTTTAAGGGGCTTGTAGATGTGGGCTATTGCTCCTTTTTATACATTCTCAAACACACAGAAGTAATGTCACGAAGTTGCTTGCATGGCACCAGTTGAGCTACATCTCGGTAGCAGTTGATGTCTAGCTAGACAAGCTTTTGTAGACTACAAAATAAAATCTAAATAGTTCCCAGCAATTCCAGTCCCGATGATGGATGCAATAAGTCTACTGGACGACAAACACAAACAAATGTTTAATTTGCATTGCACAGAGCAGTGAAGGGGCGTAAGGGCCCTACTACGATCCATCATGACTTGTGTGCCATCTTGAAGATTCTGCGTATTGCCTGTCTGCATCTGACAAGTGAACAGGGCCCTCCCTAGCCAACCAGGCATTTCAGCTGGGACCATAAAGAACTAGGTATGTCGAGGGGCCTCACAGACAGAAAGTGATGCTTTTCTTCACGGACCCTGCTCACCAAAGATGATTCTAAAGTGGATCATTTGAACCAAGACCCTTGGGATAGTGATTCAGGGTGTTTATTTCTGTACTTGAATGAGAAAGAGGGTGGTGGACATGCAGATGTTGGCAGATCGCAGGATGAGTGAGATGGTTTGAAGCCTTCTGCTAAACTAATGGAGGGTAATGTGAGGAGCCAAGAATAACCAAGTTACTCACTGTAGTGACTATCTTACTCCTAGTCCATAGTCCACTTTCCTCCATACTTGTGGGACATTCCGTCCTTCGGGATGGGAACAGAGCACTTTTGTCAAAAAGCATCAAAAAATTAAAATGTGTGTCCTTCTATTTTTCTGCGGGGCCACAGCATGTGGCCGTAACCCTGCCCTTCTGATCTCTGCCCCGCGCATCGCCTTTCAGTCTTTTTATATCGCCCGGTCTGAGAACATTTAAGCAATAATAGAGGATACTTTTTAGAGGGGACGGCGGGCGGCGGGTGTATGGAGGAAAGGGGAGTATGGGCTAGGAATAAGATAGTCACTATGGTGAGTAACTTTGTTATACTCCTACATCCCGTCCCCTTTCCGCCAAGGGTGGATGCCGGGTCCGGGAAGAAGACTGGTAAGGAGATAGACTGATTCAAATAAAAGGAAGGAAGGAAGGAAGGAAGGAAGGAAGGAAGGAAGGAAAGAAGGAAGGAAGGAAGGAAGGAAGGAAGGAAGGAAGGAAGGAAGGAAGGAAGGAAGGAAGGAAGGAAGGAAGGAAGGAAGGAAGGAAGGAAGGAAGGAAGGAAGCGAAGCACAACTTTATCCTTGTAGAAAGTGAGGAACGGATGTTCCACAGAGAAAGCTTGGAGTTTGCTTACTCGCCTTGCAGATGTAACGGCAATCAGAAAAGCAACCTTCCATGAAAGGTACTCTTAAGATCAGTAGTGGCCATGGGATCAAACGGCTTATGGTATATAGCAGTGAGGACCACATTTAAATCCCATTTGGTATGAGGAGTGCATACTGGCGGGAAAAGATGGAGCTTTCCCGCAAAATGCCTTTTGACGACTGGATTAGTCAATGAAAAGGAACAGCCGTCTTTGCACAAGTAGGCCGCATTGGCAGATAAATAAGTTCTGCAAGACAGAACATAAATGCCAGAAGCTGCGAGGTCAGACACAAAGGATAGAACGTTGTCAACCGTAGCGTGTCTAGGGTCGAGCTGTTTAGCTAAGCACCAGTGACAAAAACGGAGCCATTTGCTCCTATATTGAGCCATCGTAGGAGGTTTCCTGGCCGCTTGGATAATACGCATATTGTACTCGGACAGATTAAACTACGCTAAAGAGCTGAACTCTTGGCCGGCCCCAGGCCGCCAAGCTGAATGATTGTGGGGAGGGGTGCCACAGCTGGTGATCGTTGATTCCTGACCTTCACCAGGGTGGCAACCTCATTGGAGGAAGAATCGTCAGATGCTGAAGTTCCAAAAATCCAGAATCTGGCTGGCCACCACGGAGCTATAAACAGGAGAGTGCAATTTGATGCACTCCTGAGCTTGCACAGTGACCAATGAATCAGAGGCAATGGAGGAAAAGCATAAGCCTTCATGTTGTGCCACGGGATCTCGAGGGCGTCTCCCAGGGAGTACGCTCCAAGATTGTCCCTGGATGCATAAAGATGAAGTTTCCTGTTTGTAGAAGTTGCAAAGAGGTCCACTTCTGGAGTGCCCCACTGGCAAAAAATGTTGGAGATGACCTCGCTATTAATTTCCCACTCGTAACTGGCTGCCAACTGATGGCTGAGTGTCTCTATAGTTACATTGATGTGATCCAGGATGTGTATAGCCTGGAGCTAGACCTTATGCTGGATGGCCCAGTCCCAAATTTGTATGGCTAGCTCCACAAGGAGAGGTGACTTGGTGCCTCACTGCTTGTTGATGTAAAACATTGGCACAGAACGGTCTGTGCGAATACGGACTACCTTGTTGGTGATAGACGGTTCAAAAGCTTTGAGCGCCAGGAACACAGCCAGGAGTTCCAGATAATTGATATGGAACAGCCTGTCCTGAGGCGTCCATAGGTCGAATACTTTGAGGTGACCCAGCATCGCTCCCCACCCCGCTAGGGAGGAATCTGTGGTAACCGTCACTTGTGGGCAGGGATCTTGGAAGGAGGCCCCCACTGAAAGGTTGTTGGTCGAAGACCACCATTGTAGATCCACCACCATGCAGGATGGAACTGGGTTTATCTTGGACTCCAGGTCCAATGCCTGAGACCAGCAGCTCCGGAGAGCAAGCCGAGTGCGCCCCATCTTAATACGTGCAAGAGGTAGAGCTAGCACACAAGAGGCCATGAGACCCAGAAGTCTTTGCAACCACCAGGCCGACATGTGCGAGGACTGGAGGAAGAGCTGAGACGTGGTTGATAGGTCTGCAATCCTGTCCGCCGTTAGGCACACCTTGGTACTGACTGTATGCCAACGAAAAAGCCAGGAAAATCAGTTCTTGAGAGACCGTCATGGACGATTTCCGCCAGTTCACCGACAGTCCAAGATGGAACAGGAGCTGAAGGAGAAACTGAAGATTGGTCAAGGCCGTCTGAGGGCAAGGACTGCGCAGGAGCCAATCGTCCAAGTATGGATATACACAAACCCTCTGCAGCCTGAGGAAAGCTGCGATGACCGACATAATCTTCGTAAAGACACGAGGTGCCGAGCTGAGACCAAAAGGGAGCACACAAAACTGGAAGTGTTCCTCTCCCAAGGAGAACCACAGATATTTCCGATGTGGGCTCCAAATCAGAATGTGCATGTATGCATCCTGGAGGTCTACTACGCTGAGCCAATCGCCCTTCCGAAGAGAGGACTTTATTTGGCAAGGCGTGAACATCTTTAATTTCTCTTGGGGAAGAGATAGATTGAACTGGGAAAGATCGAGGATAGTGCGCAGGCCAGCTTGGTTAGGTTTGGGCACTGAACATACAGGAGTAGTAGCCCTCCCCTTGCTCCCTGAGGGTAACAGGCTCCACAGCTCTGAGGTCTAGAAGATTCTGTACCTCGGCTCTGAGGGAGGGTGCAAGGGAGGTTTGAAGGGTGGTGTAAGGGGGAGGGGCAAGCGGAAGCCATCGACAAAACCCATCAGTCTTCGGTGACGGTCTGCCATGCCTCCAGATGAGATGAAAATTCGTCCTCCCACCGGAGTCTCGTGCGAACAACAAAAGATATCATTTGGATGATTTGTCGACAGGAAGACCACCTGTCCCTGGAGAGGAGGCTGATGGGCGAGAAAAATAAGCCACCGTGCTGTTGTTGCTTACAGCGATCCTGAAACACCCTGAACCCAGAGAAGGACCAAGTTTGGCCTTAGCTGGAGCTTTTGCCAGGACCGATAACAACCTGGCCGTTTGAGTACTCGCCTTAGTCTTTGTGAGTTCCTCATCTGTGGAGAAATGGAACAACTCCTTACCATCAAAAGGAAGGTCCAGCACTTTGTCCTGCACTTCCTTTGAGAACTTCGTTGCATGGAGCCATGCTTGGCGGGAGAAGTCAACCCCGACCATAAGGCCTCGAGCGGCGGTATCTACGTGGCAAGCCGCAGCCTTCAGAAGATCCTCTGCCAACACTCTGGCGTCTGACAAACTGGCTTTGAAGTCTTCCAGCCTATCCGCAGGTATACAATTCCTGGAAATCAGTTAGCTCCCACCACAGCCTGACATTGGCCACTGCCAGGATTAGCTCGGTGTTAGCCTGACGAAGTTGGCGTGCCGCATTGGAAAATACTTTATTGCCCAAGTTCTTTGAGAAGTTTGTCCTCCTTGGAGAGGATTTGGGCTGCTGCAGTGGAGGACGTAGAGGCCGGTTTGGACTGGAAGGTGGCTGCTGCCACCACTGTTGACAATGGGAGCGGACAAGGCTAGGTCTTCCGAGGCGTGAAGCTTGTATCGAACGTCAATACTCTTATTGAGATGCTGCCCGGTATGGGGTTTCTCCCAGACCTTGCAGGCCTTAGCCAAGACGTCCTTCTGGAGGAACAGGCCGATGCGCTCCTGCAGTGATAAGAGTAAAGGCTCCAGAAAGCACACCCTCCTGTGGAGCGGGGGCCTCGGGCACTGGACTATCAAGCAAAACCATCACATCCAGCACCCGGTCATGAAATGTTCTGATAGAGCGGGGCTGTTCATTACTGTCCTGATCCGCCTGGCCCTCATCCAGTGAAGCGGGAGCAGGAGACTGATCCACTGCACGTGGCCCCTCAGGTCTTAAAGTGCTGTCTACCGGCGCACCCAATGTTTCTTCTATCGGGGATAGCTGAGGCAGAGGAGGAAGTGATGGAAGAGGTCCAGCAGGTAGAGGTGGAGGGAGTGGCACCACCGGGAACTGCAGTGGATCAGCTGGAGCAGAAGGCAGCACAGGAGGTTCAGAATACCTTTCCCTGAAAAGACCCTTAAAGTACACCTTTATGGGGTCAGAGTGCATGCGCGTCTGAAATTTCCTAAAAAACACATCCTCAGAGGAAGGTCTAGGCGCCGAAGTGGGCAGAGGATGTTTGGGAGGGGCATACTCCCATGAAGCCAATGAGAATGGTTGCCAGGAAAGTCCACCACCGCTGGGTCCACATAGATCAGCGGTGCAGAGCCAGGAGGGAGCGAGGCGTTATGAGGCAGCGGTGCCCGAGCACGCCAGTGCACTGAAGGGCAGAATGGGTTTTGTTATCTACATGGTGTGGAACAAACTGCTAAGCCTCAAAAGGAATCCCCCCCAGCACCAGCCGTAGTGAACGTTGGTGTAAGAGAGGTAGACACAATGGCCGGCGTGGACAGTGGAGGTTGACCCGCCATTTTGTCGACACCCGAGGTGAACTGCGTCACAGGCGAAGGTGAGGCAACAGCCTCCTCAGGGGAGTCAGTGGTCTTATGTGACATTTTAGCCTTGAAACAAAGATCCTCGGCCGAGTCGCATACTGGCAGGTCTAGGGTGTTTACTGGACATTTTAAGTACTGCCCCAGAATTAGCCTCCATTGGAGGAACCTCGGCAGAGCTGGTACTCTAAGGCCTGAGGTCCGTGACCGCCTTCTTTGCCCACTCGACAGTGATGGTACCACCACGACCTTGAGCGTGGGATGGTTGAGGAATGTACCTCACTGACAGGACTCTCAAAAAGGATCCCTCAACTCTGCCGGTACTGGATTTAGCCCCAAGAAGGGGAACCTCGGGATGGAACCCGGGACGTATAGCTCCCTCAAGAGGGGCCTCGAGTCATAATTTGGTGTGGGAAGCTCCAGAAGTGGAGACCTCAGGGTGAACCACAGTGTCGGTGTGGAAAGCTCCAGAAATTGAGACCTCAGGGCAAACTCCGGTATCCAAAGCCACAGAAGAACTGGGCTGAACCTTAGCCGCAAAACGAGGAACCTTGGAAGAATGTCCGGTTTTGGCAGGCCCACTGAGGGAACCCTCGGAGGACACTCCGGTGTGCTTATTAGGCCCCTTGCGGGACACCTCAGTGATGCCCCTGGTAACAGAGCTACTCGAGCCCCTCCCGGTCCTGGAAGACCCCGGGAAGGAGTCCCGTGGTCGGGGCGCCCTAAAAAGTTAAGATTTTACCGGGTGTTTCTTTTTCTTGTGGTTGAAGAGCTGAAAATGTAGTGGAGGAACGCATTGAAACACCGCCTCCCACCGAAGAAGACAACGCTGGAGTGCCCGTACGGAGGGAGATTCACAATAAAAACACAAGTCCCAACAATGTTCCGGGCCTAGACACTCTAGGCAAAGAGGTCGGGGACCCGCCCTCGCGAAACGACATTCGCATGAAGAACAGGTCACAAATCCCAGACGCTCCGGCATAGACGGAGGACTAGATGACCGTGGATCCGGAGCAGGAAGGAAGGACAATGGGAATAAAGAAAACATTCCTGGTGATGCTAGTGCGTCCAGCCCCGACCATGCGGAGAAAAGGACTGAAGGGTGATGCGCCGGGCGGAGCTCAGGATGCGGGGATACGGCCACGTGCTGTGGCCCAGCGTAAAAATAGAAGGACACACATTTAAATATTTTGATGTTTTTTGACAAAAGTGCTCCGGTCCCATCCCGAAGGTCAGGACGTAGGAGTGTGAGATGCAACAGAGGACTCATGGCTTTTGGTTATAAACTTTTATTGAAACAAATGGGGTTGCAAAATGCCTCACTATGCCTCATCTAGGAGGTATTTCCCTACCTCAACCAAAATTAATGTGACTGTCCTTTATCAAGATGTCCAAAGCAAAATATGTCGTGTGTCCGGAATCCTATTCTGGCCCTCACCCTCTAAAACTAACTCTAATGTGCAAAGGGTATTGTCATTTATTCTCAAAATTGCACAACATTTTCAATACTGCAACACAAAAGTTTGGATCCAACGAAAAGGTTTCAAATGGACAATGTTCACAGTTCCAAGGAATGGCTCCCTTCCCCAGATTTATTGTGGTAATATTTAAAATTCAAATAAAGAATAGTCAAGTTCCTTTGAACCCAAGATGATCACTCCCTCCTCTTGGCGTGTTCACAGTTTGTGGGGAAATGGCTCCCTTCCCCAGGTTTCTCTTTAACTATATGATTTAGCCCCTACAGGCATTCTCCCTTCACTTAACTACACTTTGAATGCGGGTCCGAGACTCGCAGATCACCCAGTATCTTCCCCTGACAGGCTCTTCTTGTCAATTTGCAATAGTTCACACTCTCAAGGGCATGGGTCTTCCTTGAGATTCTGTTATACTATACTTGTACACACATTTTAATTTAACTGGTGTATTCCCCCGCCAGGACTTTCATGCAGTCTTTCAAACACTTCTCTTCACCTGCCAGAACTTTATTTAACAAACATTCAGCTTCATCTGGTATACTGTTCGTCAGGACTTTATGCTATGACTTTTCCTTTTTATTGATGAAACAACATTAGACCACTTCTGGCTTACCCACTCTTGTTACACACAGTTCCTTTCAATAGTTGCTTCCTCTTTCATCAAAGGGTTATTTGCCCCTATTCCAAGAGCCTTCCCTTTGACTTAGCTCTTGAAATATGGGTTTAATAATCCGTTCATAGTTTGCTTCACAAATACGTTAACTTCTTCATTAGCCTCCCTTTTGTGTCTTTCACTTTATTCTTATAAAGCGGTACACTCTGTCAGGCAACCCGGTAACCCAGATGATCATTAGAAGCACTTGTCTCGAATTAAAGTATGTACTATGTAATGGCTAGCCCCCCGCACTAACGTGAGTGGGGGGTTTAGATTCTATTTAGAGAGACTGAGGCGAGCGTTAAGCATCAAACCTCTTTACTATCACCCAGCAGCAAAGATTGAAAAATGTAAAACCAGAAACATTTTCAAAAACAGTATTGAATCAAAAGAAAAAACATACAAAGACCCCAACCCTAGATGGCAGTCCTGGCATATCAGCCAATCAGGGTCTTTTCCCCTCTATAAAGGTCCATGTCATTAGTCCATCATCCTCTTCTGAAGCTGTGAGAGGAAAGCAGATACTGAGAACGCACCCCAAACCAGGAGCGCCACCGAGCCGGAAATGGAACAACACCAGAACTTTGCATTCTTCCACCCGCATTGCTGGAGCATCACTGCCATCTTGACTTCAAACGACTGCTGGAGGAAGAGAACACAGCATAATTAAGGGAAGGGAGGGAGGGAGGGATAATACTCACCTCAATATCTCTTAATAGAATCTAAACCCCCACTCACGTTAGTGCGGAGGCTTTGCCATTCTATGTCAAGACTGGAGGCTTCCTATTATGCACATTCAAAGCTTTTGCAACACCATATTGGCTACACATTGATCTTTCCTATGATAGATAGATTTAAACGTAGAGTCCTTGGACCAGTCAGCTGCTCGTAGGATATCTTCCAACCTCCCGTCCAGCAAAGCAGATTTAGAGGCCATAGCTCCACTAGCAGAATGAGCTCAAAATATGGACATGTCTACCCCAGCTTCCCTCAACCTAACGCACCCAGCGAGTCATAGTGGCTGAGGAAATGCAGCAAACGGCTTTCTGAAGGAGACAAGCAGAGGTTGAAGGAGCCTGCAACCCACTAGTAGTCCTGATATAGGTTTGTAAACAATGAACTACACACAGTTTGATCCTCCAGGAAAGAAAGATAAGAAATTGAGGTAGATAAACACTTGGTTCTGCATGAAAAAGAATGTTACCCCTTCTGGGGAAAAAAACTTGTTATCCACATCCAATGCTCGAACATCTGAAACCCTTCTAATGGAATCCAGGAATAACAACATAGTTCATTTTGCAGATAATTGCTGAAGTGAAAGATTATCATTATCTGGACGTGATTGGAACAAATGAAAGACCACATTATAACATCCCAGAAAACAGAATACCTAGGTCTTAGGAGGACTCTTCAACCGGATGGACCGCAAGGCTCTTCTCAGTAGAAAATGTCGACCCACAGGCTCTGCCTTGACCAAAATATGCCCTGCCAAGATGGCCAACCAAAGTTATTGATTGTGCTATATGCCTTACCCCCCCTTAAAAGAGAGATGCCAGGAAGTTAACTACCTCTACTGGAGCGGCAGAAACAGAATCGAGATCCCTCTCCACGCACTAGTCCACCCAACGTACCCACGCAGATGAATAGGAAACCTGAGGGGACCTAGCCCAAGAGTCCCTGATGACCTCATAAGCATCTGCCGAAATGCATGTAATTCCATGAATTGCAGTTTCCCCTGTAAAACCAACTCATGACACCCCGCCCCCTGGATCTGCGATTATCAGCGGGAAGGACGGATGGAGTCTGGGGATATCGACCGTGAGTTGCAGAAGAGCTTGAAACCACATCAGAGTTGGCCAAAACGGAGTCATGAGGACCAACAACACTGCTTGCCTGCTCTTGGAACGAGGAAGAATGGAGGGTTGCGTACCCTTGAAAGGGATCCCAGTCCTGAAGGAAAGAGTCTACTGCCACTGCGTCCGGATATGGATGCCAGCTGAAGAAATGAGGGGCCTGGCAGTTGAGGCGAGAGGCAAAGAGATCTGTGAGAAACAGGCCCCAAACCTGCGACAAGATTGCAAACGCCTCACTGTTCAGCTTCCAATCGCTGCTGTCCCGAAGGAACCTTGAGTTCCAATCCGCCACTGTGTTGCTGAGGCCTGGCAGATACTCTGCTTGTAACATGATCCTGCGATGGAGGCAGAAGTGGCAGAAATCCCTTGCTAGATCCGGTAATCCCTTGGATCGCATGCCCCCGAACTTGTTGATGTAGCAGACAGCAGACACATTGTCCATCATCAAGAGGATGCAACCATTGACTTTGACCTTGGTGAAACTCTTCACTGCAAAGGACCCTGCTAGGAGTTCGAGACAATTGATATGGAGAGCCTGCTCTAGAGCAGACCACTCCCCCCCCCCCCACTCCCCCGCCTGTAGAAACCTCTTGCTTTCACCCTCCCAAACCAGACAGACTGGCATCTGACTCAAACATCATATCTGGAGCGAAGCCAAAAATAGCTTACCCGTTCCTAGCTTGCATGTACTGCAGCCATCAGCAAAGCTCTACCGTTGAGTCTTGAGACACACGCAACACCTGGGAATAGGGAGCAGCTAATTGCAGATGCTGAGTCTGCAGCCTCTGAAGAGCCCTGTAAGGAAGTGGGCCCAGAAAGATGGCCTGAATGGATGCGGATAGCATACCTATAATCCTGGCAAGAAGCCGAAGAGACAACACTCCCTTCATCAGCACGGACTTGATCTGGGCACGAATCCCCTGCATCCTCTTTTGGGACAGCAGGAGCTGGCACAGCTGAGAATCTATAACAAAGCCAAGGAACTGCACACATTGAGTAGGCACGAGGACAGACGTTTCCTGGTCGATTACAAACCACAGATCCTGATGCAGGGACACAATCAACCGAAGCTGGGAGAGAAGACTCTCCTCCTGCGCAGGAATTAGCAGGTCGTCAAGATAAATGATTATCCTCATCTCCCTGAACCACAGGAAAGCCATCACCGGCCTCAGCAGCTTGATAAAGCACCAAGGGGCTGAGGAGAGACCGAACGGGAGGGACGCGAACTGCCAAAACCGATCCTGCCACTGAAACTACAGATACTGCTGATATGGGGGAGGGAGAACCAGAACCACCAAATACACATCCTTCAAGTCGATCTTGCCTATACAATCCTCCTGTAGGAAAAAATCCCTCAACAGATGAATCCCTTCCATCTTGAAATGACGATACACCACAAAAACATTTAGGGCTTTAAGATTGATCACCGGCCTGAAGCATCGGTTTGGGCACCAAAAAGATGAACCTGAGAAAAGGGGAATCATTACCGCAGGCACTACCACCCCTTTTTTAATGTGATTGTGTACCTCTGCATCTGTTTCTCACGACTGAATACCAGCGGACGAGGATGATTCACCTGAAAGGAGGGACTGCAGAAGTCTATGTGGGACTGTTTGCAGCACCCAGGCATCGATCGTGAAATGAGACCAATTGTGAGCCAAACGCACTAATCGACCCCCAAGTTCTCCCCGGGAAGAAACGCTTAAATGAAAAATGCTCACCTGAAGCGGCCAGGCCATGGTATGTTCCTCTGTAGGAGCGACCTCTCCATTGTGTACATCACTGAGAAAAGAAGGCGTCAGCAGTGCCTCTGGAGCTGAAGCCGAACGCCATCCCCTAGACAAACTGCGCAGGATGGGAAGAGCCCTGGAATGGATGGCCAGAGAAGCAGACTCTGCCTCTTCCGGTCTTGGCAAAAACACCCATGGTCAGGGCTTTTTTTATGTTACTTTGTGCCTTCTCCAAGGCAGTGAAAGTGTGTACAAAGGACGAGCGCTCTTTCACAAATCTCTCTCCCTAAAGCAACCCCTGGGCCTTGGGCCCTGCCTCTGCCGGGGCCATGGCCGCCAACTTGGGGTCCAAGCGCAGCAATAAAGCTTTATGCCGCTCGGACGACAGGAAGTTGGCGCTGCGAGCAGGCACACCATACGCTGGACCCAGCCCCTGAGCACGTTAAGCGGGGTGTCATATCCTGCACTCTCTTCCAGCATATCGAAAACCTGAGTAAGCAGTCCCAACACATCTAAAAGCTTATCCTGACAGGACGTCAGGACTTTATCTATTCCCTTCTAAGGGTCGTTAAACTATTTTGATAGAAAAACCACCATAGAATGGTCAATATCAGGGGTTGCTGCCACCTTATCAAGGAGAGAAGGGTGTGGGCACTCTGCCCTTAGTTTGTTACCTGCCTCTTTCTCCACAGTTTTCCTTACCCAATGCTGCATAAAGGAACAAAATAATTGTCATAGGCATCCCTCTGCGAGTATGAACACTGCTAAATGACCTGTTCTTTGGGAAGGGGCCCACTCCAGAGTCAGCAGCCACACCCAGGAGGGTTTGGACGAAGAAGCCACAAGGGAAACTCTATCCTGGCTCCTACGTCTTTTCCTGGCTCGAGACCCTTTCTCCACATGTTTAGTCTTCTCACAGCACCTGCGAGGTCTAGAAACCTCCACCGGGGCTTATGAAGGGCCAGCGGGTCCCTTACCATGAAAGTCAGCTATGCCCTTCACCAGGCGGTCAAAAGCAGAAGCTTAAGTATTGTTAAGATCCCACAATGTGTCATTAATTGACACCCTACGCAGGTGACCATCACCCCCTTCCAACCTACGTCCTGAAGCCCCTTGCTTAGTTAGGACCCCATCCGAGGAACTACCCTGACTAACCAGGATCCCCCTTCATTTCCTCCTGTCTGCAGCTCCTCACCTCTAGGAGCTGACATTTTGGTTATTGCAGTTATTTTCAGAAAAGGAAGGAATATATATGTGGGCACAAAATATGTGCACAATATACAGGTTCCATGTCTTAAAATCGTGGCAAATATGGCTGTGGATACAAAATATTTCAGCAAAAATGCCGGGGTTTTGCCGCCACAATCATGTAAAGGATGCAGGGGACAGCCCCGGACCCATTATACCATTTAAAGGGAGTGGGGGACACCCCCGCAACCGCCGCTCCCCTTAAATAGTATAATGGGGTACACCTTTACCGGGTCAAACCATGCCTTTTTTTTTACCGGCGAAAATTTTGCTGCAATTTTATTACCTGATACCAATATACACAGTTAGCCCCACACCTCGAGCAGGGGTTACTCTACACCTCAGTCACTTTCCAGGCACCACACAGCACACAGGTAAGAGCACATAACCTGCCGAGCAGGCCACAAGTTTAACCCTTCTAGGGAGCCTGACACTCGATCCCAAGCTGAGCAGGCTTCTTTCCAACAAGTCGGAGGAACGAAACTGCGTGGCGCAGTAACTATATATCCCCTAAATAGGTCCACTGCTCTAAAACTATGTTCCTGCCTGCATTGGAAAAACGTCCTCAAGATGGCGGGATTGCGCCAGAGAACATGCTTCAAACGCGAGACGCTCCCGCAGGGACTGGCGCAACCAAAAACAAAGTGAAATAGAAACAAAGTAGCCTTTGCGTGCTGACACGCTGCCCGGGAGAATGAGAAGCCTCCCGGGTTCCTACTGATACGAGCAAACGCTCGTACAATGAAATGCGCACACCCAGTGAAACACGAGCGAATGCTCGCACCGAAACGTTCAGCTGAACCGAAATGAAGGCAAAGTGCACGCTGTACCAAATACTGTATTAAACACCCACAATGCAGGATTATTATAAGTCTAGCAAATACATTCAACACAAATCTCAATTAACCATATAGCTCGAACAGTATGTAAGGTGCCTCTCCCTTCTTTATTTGTTTTCTATATATGTATGAGTGAACTGCAACCTGTAATAGACCTGAGCAAAGGAGTCTAACACCTCAATACACACATGTGCATACCAGGATTACCCAGGGGGATAGGTGGATGGACACTAATAAGGACCTAGGGGAGGTCCATCCATATGGGAGACAGCTACACCAGTGCCCCTGGTTAAATTCACAGACCCAGTCTTGCTTTGTGTACCAAGCGAGAACCGCTTTCTTTTATATATTTGTATCAGTCCAACCAATCCTTGTTACACATGAGCCATATTACATTACTGAGCTCCTAACTGAGGCTCTCTCGGATAATACAGGAAAGTAACAATGTTCAAAACTTTACAATTGATCGCTTTTGGTATCATTAATTACACATTTTCTATTTTAGGTTTTTCTCAGTGGGTCCTGTGGGGCCTTTGGGACCAAATCCACACAATTTGCTGAATAACTTTTCATACATTTACATGTTGGAACCTGGGAATTTCTGCATACACATTTGTCAAATTAATCCTCATATACCTCGGAGAGATCCCCTGAGAACGTGCGCATTCACCTTTTTTAACTAAATATACACATATTAAACACTGAAGTCACCCAAGAGAAGTGCACATTTATCTTTGGTAAATAAATATTCGAATATATTCTGGAGGTCACATGGGAAAGTGAGCATTCACCTTTGGTAAATAAATACTCAAATATAATATCATGTAGGTCACATGGGTGCGCATTCACCTTTGGTAAATAAATATGCAAATATGTCATGTAGGTCACATGGGAACGTGCGCATTCCGATTGGTTAAATAAATATTTAAATATATCACGGAGATGACATGGGAAAGTGCGTATTCTCCTTTGGTAAATAAATATTGAAATATATCATGCAGGTCACATGAGAAAGTGTGCATTCCCCTTTGGTAAATAAATATTTGTATACACCAGAGTGTCATGGTCATGAAGCCAGGGGCACAGGCATGCAGGGGTCGCATGCACAGGAGACCTGGGTGGACACTGTCCTGGTGCCTTTGGCACCAGGCTCATGAACAAAAGTAAACAAGAAGATCCATTTAACACCAAAAAGCTTTTATTATGGACATAGCATTTCAGATGCATTAACCTTGAAAATTCCATCCATTAGGCAGCCCCAAGTGCATTCTTGGGTGTGGCTACTAATGGATTGCCTTTGCACGTGCTCACTCTCTAGGAGTGGCAGGGTGTGGCTGGTAGGCTGGCCCTATTGGACGTGCCCACGATCTCAGCTATATAAGCTGCCCCGATCCTCAAGAAAGACGCTTCGTATTCTTCTGCACTTGCAAACAGCGTAACGTTCACTGTCGCCTGAGGTCAGACTTACCTTTGAAGATCCTGCTTCCTGGACATCCTGCTTCCTGCCAGCATACTTACCAACTGGGGGAAGCTGTTCTTACCTGTGCATCTCTTCAGCGAACCAAGTATTCATCTTTACACTTTCCGTAACACCGAAATCTTCATCTTGGCACCACAGCATGACACGCTCCATCATCGATAGCAGCGCCTGCAAGGAAAAACGGAAGAAAAGGTTAGACATCGAAAAAACAGTCAGTTCAAGGTTGTGCTTCGCCATATTTAGCACTTTCCTTAAACTATCACTTACCTGCTGTCGAACATTGCGGTAGCATCCATCTTCCATCTGGCCGCGTCGCGCGTCTCACGCTGCATTAAGGCCGCATTTCCATCTAAGGCAAGAAAACAGGAGACATTATTGCAGGCATAAATAGGAGCAACATATAAAGACATTAAACAGAACAAACAGCATCACAAGTTCTCAAGAAAGAATTACCAATCATAAGGAGAAGCATAGTCGCAGCTGGACTGGACTAATCCTTATCAGGGATCAGTGAAGGAACTAGATCCCATTTGACGCGCCCCTGCCAGAAGTAGCAGGACGCAGAGCTTATCTTCCATAATTCACAGGTGAGCTTTATGGGCCGGTGTATGCTCACAGAAACCATACTTTGGGGTGAAGGGTTCGAGATGTACAACAATCACAGATTGGCACACTCACACACTCTTCTCTTATCTCCATGCAGGAGCAGTATCGCCACGTAACACCCCTCACAGCTTTTCTACTGAGGGAGAGGCCTGAAGGGGGTGATTAAAGTTCAGGAAGGGCTGCAACCGTGCCCAAACG
Organism: Ambystoma mexicanum; assembly: GCF_040938575.1. Taxonomy (NCBI): domain Eukaryota; kingdom Metazoa; phylum Chordata; class Amphibia; order Caudata; family Ambystomatidae; genus Ambystoma; species Ambystoma mexicanum. Next base: position 1,087,384,255 of record NC_090935.1, on the reverse strand, counting down.
CTTCTGCAGAGACTAGGTGAGCGTAACACAGAGCGGTCACCTGGGAAAGTGCGCATTCACCTTTGGTAAATAAATATTCAAATATATCATGTGGGTCACATGAGAAAGTGCGCATTCACCTTTGGTAAATAAATATGCAAACATCATGTAGTTCACATGAGAATCTGCGCATTCACATTTGTTTAACTAAATATTCAACTTGAACGGACCCACAGCCCCTTCACACAGATAGCTACAGACTACCCCTGGGAGGTACCACACTCGCCCCATCTTACGTCAAGCTCCCAATCAAAATACCGGGCCGTAACCCCGCCTCAGCACAGTGTTACGGAAAGACCCCCTCGGAAAAACCATCCCAGAGGGAATGATCAAGTCCTGCCACCAGAGCGGGTGAAGTGTACAAACTACGGGGCGTGTCAAATCACTGTTCACCTCAGGGCTAATATGTTACCAGAAACCAGATCAATCCCCACCATACCAGCTAGGGCCTAAGACTGGCCACATAAGCAATGAGAGGGATCCTTCAAGTATCAGGGTGGCCCAACCCCCTCCGGGGACCACAGCGCCTTCTTCACAGCGTCTCCGAAAGTCAGCAAAAACCCCTTTTGTCGGAGCGTAGGTTAACTTACATGCCTCTCAGCGTCCCTGATGGGACAGGAGAGAAGAACATTATCATCCGTCCGGGCACTCCACGGCCCAAGTGTTAGCCAGCAGGCGGCTCATGCAGGGCTCGGGAGCCCGTCCTTAGTGTTTCCCTTTCCTACCGGACTCAAAATTCTTAGCGCGCACACCGCCCCACTCCCTCTCTCTCTTGGTAGCAGCAGTGGCTTGCAGGTTGAAACACCTGCCAAGAGCTCCCTTAACTAAGGACACCGGCACACTCCCTCGACCCCGGGTGGGGGAGAGCGACTGGCTTCCGCCAGGCAGATGGCCTAATATGACAGACTGTAACTGGACACCAGAGGGCCAGGATACCCTCAGTGGCAGACTCGAGCTCCTGTCTTCATTTGCCCCATCTCCTGCTCTGCCCCGGCCACTTATCCTCTGCAGGGACTATCCAACTGTATCTGCCAGCAGGGGGGCCTGTGACATTCCTGAGGTGAAATCACCTCAAAGACAACCCTGCTCCCCCTGCTACTGGAGACTACCATTAACGTTCTAAACCCACTCTGCGCGCCAAATAAAATAAAACCTGTGCATGAACGTACAATGATATGAGAGTGTAAACAAACATGACAGCCATAACATCGGGACACATATCCCATGCTCACAGAAAACTCACAAGAAATGCGGGTTTACAAGTAGCAAGAATACTCATTGTTAGGGCGAATTCTCTTATATTGCTAATTTCCCTTACCTATAGAGTCCCCCTTTCCCACTCTTAGTTGTATTTTGATGTGTGTTTTAGGCTATCTTTTGTGCTTATGGTCTATGGGGTTTTTCTCACCCTCACAGGTATCATCTTTTTACATGTGTGTTACACAGCACCCTCAGTGAACTAACACAGGGATGTCCTAGGGACCCCCAAACGTAGACTCCATACCCTGGGACTGACTACTGTCTCCCAGGGCATGTAAAGTTCCCATTGACTTTACTAGTCAATACTTATGAACAAAACCAGTGCAAACCATCCTACTACTTACTATGGAAGTACTGGAAAGGGTTAATAGTTTTTCCCTGGTGTTAATTTTCGAGAGGGTACAGTCCAGTCCCTCTCTCCAAAGTTTCTGGCTGGTGGCAGTGGTTACTAGCGTAAATATTCGATCGCAAATATTTTCCTATGGGATTGTTCGAGGCTACTACTTTTACTGACAGCCTCTAACATACCGCCGGTTTATTTTAATATTAACTTTACTCCGGTAGGTTTTTATTGCCAGATCTTTGATCATATTTCTTTCTCGTGTCTTTCTCTGAAATCCTAACCCAGGTCGGGGATCCTTTGTTCATCCTTTTGGCGGGCTTCTGCACAGAAGCCCTCCTTTCGGCGCCACTGAGTCTGGGGTAGACAGGATGTGTGGGAGGGGGCATAGGCACCCTGGACAGGGTTACCTAGGCAACCCACGTCACACTCTGCCCTGATAGGCTCGGGGGTTATCCCGCCAGGATAGCCACCCCACTGTGTGAGTGACAGCTAGGCTGTATGAATGGGGGGTTTTCTGCATAAAAGCAGGGCTCTAAGGACTGGAGGAAAAGACATTGCCACTGGAACTAAGAAACCCAAAGAGGAGAGAAGCTGAAGACATCTGCAATGACTGAACCAATGGTGAAGCCCTGCTGCAGATCCTCACCACTTTTCTCCAAAGACTTGAGAAGATCTTCTGCTGCAAGAGTCTTCTTCTCTTGAGCTGGTGGGGCCAACCAGTTCGCCAATTGCCTTCCAGGACCTGCCTTGGTCGAATCGCCAGTACCAAGCACTCAGAGACCGGATAGCCAGGCACCCGTCCACCACGACCGCGATTTAAAGGAGCGTACCTTTTATTTCGTTTTGGCATCACTGCGGCTGGCTTCATCCCTGGGCAGTGCAGTAACTCGAACCTTCTGTAGGGGAGGAGTGGTCCAAAAGACCCCCCTTGCCTACATCCCCTCCCCAGGTGAGGGCCATGGCTCATTGGGCGTCCCCTCAGACCACCCGGGCCCAGGTGGTGGAGGGTTCACCTGCTGAAGAAATTGCCCACACGTATTGAATTTAGCTAGGCCCAGAAACCATTTTGTCTATCAAAGATGGTGTGAGCTCAGCGCACTGTAGCGCGGCCCCCACCCTCGGAGAGTTTCAATTATCCCCGTCGCCGCAGCACCCTGGCAGATCCGCTGTGAGCCCGTTCCCACGAACAAGACGGACATGAGCTAGCATAAGATACTAACACTGTAACATTTCACCGTCCACAGTGTATCACTGCTCCCAGCATGACCCGGTCAGCGAGGCCTGGGTGATGGGGAGAACTGTAGAATGGTCATCCGATGAAAGCAGAAAAATACCCAAATACGAATGTCAAAAACTACTTGTAATACGTGTATTCTTTCCATAAAACTACTTCTACTAAAGAAACCTGTAAAATTGTGTAATTATTGTAAGAAACGCATGTTTACATGACACCAGCAATGAAGGACCCACACCCCTGTAGGGGTGTGCAAATGATAAAAAGCATTCCGGGGGATTATTCTCTATATATATCATTGAAAACCGTACACCCCGCAGTCCCGCGCCATAACTGAACTAATGCTGCTAGAGTGCAGGGGAGGACGAATGCAACTATACATAGGGCTCGTGTGAAAGGACGCGGGCAAATGCGCCAGTCATGTGTACATATCTACAGCCCTTATATGCCATTACCGCCACGCACAATGGCGGGTCTCGTTCTCTATGCTCCACCAACCACACTACTACCTCACGTAATACAAATATATATGCATATTACTAAATGCTGTAGTTGTTAAAATATAATGTACTAGTAAGGTGCTCAGACTGGCTATATTCGAGAGACATGTAGTGAGTTGAAATGTATGTTTTCAAGTGATCCAAACGAGTACTATAAGAATGTTCAAATGTTTATGATGTTCTCACCGAAAGTCGGCTGCACACGAGAAAAATACCTTTGTGAATATGTGCAAGGCCATTTCCCCCCCCACCCTGCAAAGTTTGCCAAATAAGAGAGCTGAGGCCTGCGCCACGCTACTCCACCTCCCCCAACTAGGCTGGAGCCGCTTCAAAGATTTGTAGTCCCCGCTGCAGCACCCAAGGCCACGGCCTGCCACCTGCATTATTTACAGCCCAGCGGTAAACCTCCGCTTGAATACACAAATCCAAAGGTGCCCCCTCGTAAACCCCACAACCCCCCCGGATCACCTCAGACTTATGGCCCGGTGCAACAAAGACACCCAATACTGTGGCAACACACAACAGCCCATTCATAATAACTTCTAACGAGACAGAAAGACATGTACCGCCCGTCCCATGCCCGGAGACTTAGCCCCACGACCTATGGTACCGGTCAAACAGGACACTGGTAACCATGCACGGATAAATAACCATCAAACCCCTCACAAGGTGCATTCCTCCTGTGTTGCATTAACCTGTAGAATAACCTATTGATAGATTTACTAAAGAAGATAACATTGCAATGACTGAATGACTGCGGTGTGCATGGCATAGGGCAAATAAGTCAGGAAAAGACATTCATCTCTGACACTGGCCACAATGGCACAACAACACCGCCCGGATGAACTCAGCTGACCTGCCAGGCCCAACCCAACCCACGAGGCTGACCAGTGACGTCCTCCAGCCAAGGCCAACCACATCGCAGCAGCACCTATAGCTAGTCATCGCCACCCAATCCCATTGAACTTGTGCCCCTTATAGTATGTAGGTACTGATGACGTTTTTTGTAAATATATACGCCTGTCTTTGCTATTGTCAGACAGAGCGCTCTCGGAGTTTGCAGAGTTCTTTGCATGCCCTATTCTGATTGATAAACTCCCATTTAAGCTCACCCGCACTCTGTCTTGGCTTTATTCCCGACTTGGGAGAGTCCGTCATTGTCTCTCATTGCGGGGAGGATCGTGCTGGTTGGGGACGCTTGCCTTCAGTCGTGTCCCCGAAAGCGTGATTATTATTATTATTTTCCCGACCTATCATTACCGTCCCCTTTTGGCACTAGAATCTCCGGTCGAAAAGGGATACGCACGGTGCGCCGGCTCCGGGAGGCTGCCCGCCAACGGCGACCGGTACACTAAGAAGTGCGCACTCAATAGAGAGAGGGTACGGGATCCCAGTTGAAAAATCCCCTTTGAGTACCGCTCGCCGGAGCCGGGGCTGACTGTTGAGCGGACGGCAACACTGCCTGGACGGACCCAGTTTCGGAGACTATCGGTTCAAGACGGGCACGTGAGTATTGAGTGCGAGCGATCGTAAAGGGAGTGGAGGAAGAAATCTAGGACAGAGAACGAAGAGGGGTAGAAAAAGGGGGTACACAGATCTACTAAGGATCATCTTAAACTTTCTTTGCTTTTTCTTTGCATATGGCCATTAGGATTATGAGGTGATTAAGAGATAAAAAGTGACGGGAACCTAGCTCCGAAAGGGGGTGGAAGGCGGCGCCGCATAGTGCTATCTTGACTAGTACTGGGAATATATGAAGAAGTGAATAATAAGATAAAAGTGTCTGGCAAAGGGGGACACGGAGAATATATTAGTGACTGCTATTTTTTTTCTATTCTTTTCTTTAGGGTTGGGGGGAAAATAAAAGTGAGATCAGTACAAAACGTTAGGGAGAAAGTAAGAGACAGAGAGTTCTACTAGAAGAGGGAAGAGTAGACCAATATATATATATATGCGCATCCATATATCTGAATAAGACGGGCAGGGACAGCCGGCTAGAGAGGAAAGGGAGGGCAGTTTGAATTGTGAATAGAGTGTTACAGAGAGGTGTGTGCACCTCGTATGCGTCAGAAGACAATTTGGTGCTGCGGGTGTGTAAAATGGCTATAAATGTATAGTAATTGAATGGTCATGGTAAGTGTGGCCGGATAAAGCTTCTTGAAGACAAAAATGACAAGGTGAAGTGAGTGTGTACCTTTTTGATTTCCGGGTTAATAGTGTCAAAATCACTGATGGTTTGCTCTTGTATGTGCCCCCCCCCCCAAAGAGAATAGAATAGAGACTGTGTACAGCCAGTTTTGTATTGTGAAGGCAGGGGGAAGAGCACAAAGGAGCCCATTTTTGAATGTGAAGTAGAAAACGAAAACCCATATTGGTAATACGTTTACATTGTAATTGTGGACACACAGAGACACACAAGTACTAGAAAACCACAAAGATGGGGGCCGAAACACCCTTATCACATATTTGTAAGAACCTACCAGGGTACGCGGAGCGAATTAAGAAATATCATGATCAATGGATAACAGAGCTGAAGGGAGAGGGGTTACCCCAGATATGGTCCGAGGGGGGGTCATTTGATAAAAGTTTTCTGGATATGGTGGCCACATGCATTTGTTTGAAATACAAGGGGAAGCAGTTGCACAATAGGAGGGAAATATTAGATCTCTGGAGGTTATTTGAAGAGATACCACCGCCTAAAGCACCAGCATTAAACCCTGACCTACCATCCACCACTGACAATCCACTGATGATACAGAAAGATGCTAAAGAATCGTCAAATGTAGAGCCACCAATAGAGGTAATAAGCTTGTACCCGATATTAAACAAGCCTGTGCCCGCAGAAGGGTACAGTGACCCCACTTATGTCCCTCCCCCGACAACTACTACACCCCACCGGCCAACGGCACCCCCGCCATATGAAAGTACAAGGGAGCGAGCCCAGGCAAGTACACAAAGGGTGGACATAGAAAAGCTAACAGATGACTTACAATCAAGACTCTCAATAGCGAAAAATGAGCTTGCAAGGATAAAAGACATATGTGAACAAACAGCACTTAATGCAGCAAGATCAGGGCGCACGTCTAGAGCACTGAGTGAGAACAGAACACTTGAAGACGGGTGGAAAAAAGGTGAGATATTGTTCAGAATTGAGGAAGAACCGACACAAATAATCGAAGTAGGGACACGAGAGGGAGGTATTGATAATGAAGAAAGGCCTATAGGGGACAGAGAGGAACTAATATGTGATATAAGGGACGATTTAGAAGAAAGCAACAGGTTGAGCATGGCAATGGGAGGGGGAAGTGAAGGGGTGGATGGTACATGTTCAATGAGAACACTGGATGATGAGTGGACGGGGCGATTAAGGAACAGGGTGGGGAAAGTGGCATCATTGGGAACATCAGGAGTGAAGACTAGAACAGAGACCACGATGAAAGGAAAGTTACAGCTCCCGCTGATACATAGGGGAGGAGGGAGACCGAATTACATCCCATGGGTTCAGATGGACAAGGCCAATTTATTGAAGTTAATGCCCCCATTATCGGGAGGGGCAAGTAAGTGGATATACGCCTTTGAGAAACACACTGCCGGGGTACCCCTAGCAATAGGAGATGTGAAGAGCTTGCTTGTATCAGCAGTGGGGGATCAGGCTGATAGAGTATGGGTCAAGGCCGGTTTCCCGGGAGTAACATTAGATTGCGACCGCCATGACGGGGCCTCCTTTAACACAGTGCGTGCAAGGGTGTGGGATGCCTTGCGAGAAATGTTTCCAGATACGCCAGACTTACAGTGTAACGCTCACCTGATTCCCACGGAGGCGCGGGTCTTGGCAGGAAGGTGTCTGTAACACGAAACGTGATGTGCAGGATTCGGTGGGCTTCTGGGGTCGACCTCTCCGCACTGTGTGTCGGACTCGAAGGGTGAGGTTTCTGCAGGTGAAATAATATGGGGGTTGAAGGTCTGGGTTGTGAATGTCCCTATCTCTCTCCTCTCAGCCTGACTGTTGAGCCCTCCTCCCAGGTCAATGTGCTCACCTTAGATAGGTGAATGCTGGGCTCTCCATCTGCGTCTAGTGCAGGGTGCCGTTGCCAGTTCCTTCACTGGTGAAACGTTGGCCTCTTGACTTCAGAGGATGGGTACCGTCGTTGTCTGCACGACCGGTAAGTTTCTGGACACCTTTACTCTTTATAGTCTTTTATGCGTGGCGGAGAAGCGCCTGGAATAGCGCTCTTACTGTCTCTTTCTTTGTCTTTGCAGCTGACGATGCAGAATGAAGAAATCCGGAATTCGCCGTGTGCCGGTAAGTGTAACACTGCTGTTTATCTTTGCAGGTGAAGATGCAGCGTGAAGAATCCGGAATGCACAGCGTGCCGGTAAGTATGATAATGCTGTTTATCTTTGCAGGTGAAGATGCAGCGTGAAGAAGCCGGAATGCACAGCGTGCCGGTAAGTATGATAATGCTGTTTATCTTTGCAGGCGAAGGTGCAGCGTGAGACACGGCCGCTGCCAATGGATCAGGTAAGTAAACACTGCGTGTTAAAGTTCGTTCTGCTAACCTGTTGTTTCTGGTCTTTTGCAGGTGCTGATGTTGATCGGGTACAGGAATGGTAAGTATAATTCTTGCAGGTTCAGGATCCAAAGAAGAAAGGCTGGAACAGACCCGGTGAGCGTTCTGCTGCAGATGCAGAATAACGCGAAGCACATTTCATCAATCGGGTGTGGTTTAAATAGCCTAGGAGTGATGAGGCATCTCCTTCCACGGCCCCGCCTAGGTAAGAAAAGAGTTCCTGCTTCCAGAAGATTTCCAGTGCTGTATCCAGGGAGTGGAGCTGCCCCACCCAGGTAAGAAAGTAGTCCCAGTTCACCGAGGACTTCTAAGAGTCTGGTAAGTAAGCAGCATGGTCTGCCACAGGTAAGTCCACCCAAGCACCTTCACACCAATGATGAGCCCGGCGCTTCCAGTGCCGGGACCGATGCTTCTGATGAGCCTGGTGCCACCGGCGCCAGGACAAGGTCCAAAAGGTCCCTGTGGGGACCGGCTGGTGCCTAGGATCAGGGTTAGGGGCCTGCTTCCAAGGACATTGGGCTGGTCCTGACTCTTTGGAAGCAGTGATCATGACATACAGTCAGTAATGCAGTGTACAATGAATGACGGGGAGGATGCTATGGATTACATTTTTCGGGTCCAAGAGATGTGGAGAGCAGAAACGGGCACGCCCTGGTATCAATCGACATCTTTATTTTACTTCATTATAAAAAGGGGGCTCCCAAAAGAGGTGCAAAAGGCGCTTGACAAGATAGCAGGCATTGAGGCGAAAGGATGGCCTGAGATTCAAAGCATAATAGTGCACCACTGTAAGAGGATAAAAGAAAGGGAGAAGGAGGTGGTGCAGAAAAGATTGGCAGACGAAGCGAAACTAGTGCAGACAAAGTTGGTGAAGGTCGCAGCAGTAGTAGCCGCGCTCCCACACAGCAGGGAGGGAGATGAGGAGGAGGAGGGGCTGGTAGCAATACAAGGAAGGATGGCAACTAATTGGGCTGGAGCAGGACAGCGGCAGTGGAACGAGCAGGAGCAAGGCGGAGGTCCGCAGTGGTAAGAGTGGACCCCTCGAGGGGGACGAGGTGGGTACAGGGACCGAAGAGGAGGTGGACCAGGGTACGGGGGAATGGGAGGAAATGGATGGCAGGGAGCTAGAGGTGCGCAAGGGAGTTGTTGGAACTGCGGAAGATGGGGGCATTACTCTAGGGAGTGCAGAGGCAGACCCAACGACGGGTTCCAAGAGGTAGAACATTATGGCCATCCCCACCCGGGGAGCCCATATGGTCTTCCAATGGGACAACAACAACAGAGAAACCCAGGTCAAGGAAATAATGAGCAACAACAGGGACATCAGTATAGAACACAGAACCACCCACAAAACAATGACAATATGCAGTACACGCCAGGCAACCCTTTTGCGACAGCAGCAAACGGGGCCCCCGCTCCAGCACCTTATAGCGGCGTATCAGTAGTTTCAGGGAGTGTCTTCAATCAAGGGGGGGCGATGAGACACCCTGCATAGGACAGCCCACAGAGAACACTTGCGTGTCCAGTTCTATCTACCACCTACGATGCATCAGAGGAACCATTGGTAGGGGCGCAGATAGAGAGAAAAACAGTTCATATTCATGGTTGATTCGGGAGCAGAGAAATCATGCATTAGAGAGGGCCGGTTCCCGTTATCTAACAGGAAGTTAGAGACGCAGGGGTTCTCTGGGGCTGTAATTGAAGTTCCTTACACAGAAGCATTGGATGTAACAGTGGGGGGTAAGACTGTAAAGACACCCTTACTGTATTATGAACACTCACCGATAAATTTATTAGGGAGGGATCTCCTGAGTAAACTCAACATGACCATATCATTCACTGAGAAAGGTATAGTGTGTTCAACACCCGGAATATGCCCATTGCGTGCAATGTTGGTAGTACAAGCCCACACAAGAAGTACGAGGGTTGCCGGAAAATGAGGAAATGTTTATTGAAGGGCTAAAGACATTGGCCCTCATAATTCTAGAGCTGAGAAGAATGGACTGGAGGATTCCAGCAGAGTTCCTCTTCCGCCCCATAGTGTGCCCCGACACAGCACCAGGGTCAGTGGTATCATTATACTTGCACGCTGTACAGGTATCAGCGAAAAGGATTGCTGTGATTGGATTAGATATGGAAGGATGTGAGTGGCGTACAGTGCTGTGTACGAATGCCAACATCGCCCTAAGAGACTTAACAGATGAGGATCTCTTTTCAGATGCAGAAGGGGATGGTGAAATAGTAATGGAAATAGCGATGTCCTGTGACATTTTGATTCAAGCTAGGGAAATCCCCGTTCAACTGATGGCAGTGGTAGGAGCACCGCCGTCATTCTTTGATGACGACATGAGGCTCGTACCAAATAATTTGTGGACAACAGGCCCCCATGATGTAGGGTTGTTGCATGGAGTACAACCTGTGATAATTAAATTAAAGCAAGGAGCAATTTTACCCTGAGTGAAACAGTATCCATTGTCCCGTGAAGCTGAAGAAGGGATAAAAGAGACAATAAATGCACTACTAGCACAAGGGATCATAGTGCCTTCAAACTCACCATGTAACACATGCATTTACCCGATCAAAAAAGCAAAGGGAGGGTCCTGGAGGATGATACAGGATTTACGCCCCTTGAATGATGTAATTCAGAAAGAGTTCCCTTTGGTCCCGAATCCTGCATCAATACTATGCAGTATCCCAAAAACGGCATCACACTTCACGGTGGTCGACTTGAAGAACGCATTTTTCTCCATTCCCCTGGCTGAAGAGAGTAGATACCTGAAAGCGTTCACACTAGGGGGAAAGAGATATGAACATTGCAGATTACCGCAGAGATACTGTGAGAGCCCAAGCATATTCAACCGCATATTGCATGAAGACTTGGGAAACCTATCAGTTGAGAGCACAATCATTCAGTACGTAGATGATTTACTAGTGTGTGCACAAGACAAGGAAACATGCAGAAAGGATTCAACAACACTCCGGACTCTATTGGCCAACAAGGGGTACAAGGTAGACAAGGGAAAGCTACAGTACTGCATGACAGAGGTCTTATACTTGGGACAGCTAATATCAAAAGATGGAAAACGAATAATCCCCGATAGGGTAGAAGCGATAAGATCAGTGGGAGAACCCACAACAGTGAAAGACATGCAGAAGTTCTTGGGAATGTGCAACTATTGCCGAGCATGGATATTAGATTATGCAGCATAGACGAGACCCCTACTACAAGCACTCAAGGAAGCACAACAGGAGAACAAAAAAATAGAATGGTCAGAAGAAATGAGTGCGTCATTTAATTCATTAAAAGAGTTAATTTCAAGCGCTCCAGTACTCTCAAATCCGGATTATGGACGCGAGTTTTACCCCTTCTCACACTGCAAGGGAACACTCATGACAGCTGTACTGACACAGAAGACGTCCCTAGGACACAAGCCTTTGGCTTACTATAGTGGTACTCTAGATGCCGAGATACAAGGCCATTTCGCGTGCGAGCAATCACTCGCTGCAGCCGCATTCGCGATTGAGAAAAGTGCCACAATAGTAATGGGTTGCCCTGTGACATTATTTGTGGAGCATTCATTATTTGCAATACTTGAGAGGTCAAAAAGCACACTGACAACACAGCGGGCATCAGCCTATGAGATCATATTGTCTAGCGCCAATATCCATGTGGTGAGATGTAAGACAGTGAACCCCGCAACATTCATTACAGAAGCGTGCACACTAGAGGACATGCAGGAGCATGACTGTGCAACTTACACAGGAGAAAGAGAGGAGGACACAGTGGTGTGTGAGAACGCTCTCAGCGAGGGGGAAGTGTACTTCGTGGATGGGTCTGCATCGATTGACGTGGACACGGGAGAAAAACATGTTGGTATGGCAGTGGTGAGGTTAGAAGACGGTGAGTATGAAACACTAGTACAGTACCGCCTCCCATCACATTACTCCGCACAAGCAGCAGAACTGATTGCGCTCATAGAAGCACTACATGCAGCAAAGGGTTGCGCAGTGACAATATATACAGACTCAGCTTACATGACGACGACAGTACATGGAGGTCTAGCAAGATGGGGGCGGAGGGGATTTCGACTGGCAGACGGATCACCAGTGCAGCATGCAGAATTGTTGAAAGAGTTAATTGAGGCCCTACAAAACCCTACTGCGGTAGCAATAGTGAAGTGCCAAGCACATACATCCAACACAGACGTTGTGTCTTTGGGAAACGCGGCAGCGGACGCTGCCGCCAAGGAGGCGTCCTATTTTCAGAAATATGAAGCAGGTGAGTACATGCTGCAGCACAAGACAAACGAAGAGCTCCCAGAAGGCTACAACATGATGCCTATATCACAAATACTAGAAGTACAGGAAGGAGCTAGTACAGACGAAAAATTGATGTGGACAAAACGAGGGTGCAGCAAGTCGGCGACAGACTTACTGTGGCGACAAAACAACTCAGGGAAAGTGGTAATGCCAATTAAGCTATTGGAAATTGCGTTTCAACAATTACACTTCCCTGCACACAATACCAAACAGCATATCGCAGCAGAGATACAGGAGGAATGGTTCGTGCCCTGTCTCCAGGAGCACATATCTCGATTGACACTGGAATGCACAACATGTCAGATATACAATTCAGGAATGACATTACGCACGCTCCGGGGAACAATTCCAAAACCCATTGGGCCATTCAGAGAGCTACATATTGACTATGCAGACATGGGAGAAAGGTGTAATGGGGCACGTTACATGATCGTGGTTGTATGCCCATTCTCTAGGTGGGTGGAAGTAGGCCCATGTGCACGACCTGATTCCAAAAGCGCCGCAAAGTTCCTAGTGAGGGAAGTGTTCCCGCGCTGGGGAATTTGTGACGTGATTCGCTCGGATAACGGCACTCACTTTGTAAATGAGCTTTTCAAGGAAGTTACTACATTATTGGGAATAAAGCATAAATTGTGCTCGATTTATCATCCTCAAAGTAATGGCGTAGTGGAAAAGATGAACGGACTGTTAAAAGGTAGGTTATCAAAACTATGCTTTTCATTAAAAAAAAACTGGATTTACTGTTTGCCCCTTGCGCTATTTGAGCTGAGAAATCAGCCAAGCAAAGACCACCATTTGTCCCTGCACGAGATCGTGACTGGGAGGCGAATGTACACAGCACACTCCCCACTGCGCGAACAGTCAGATGCACACAGGAGCGCCGCAATATTAGGAGAAGAGTTCACAGATTATTTGAAGAAATTAACAAGGGCAGCTCGCGCAATATCAAAGCAGCTCTCTCCACCCTTCACGAGAGAGGAGGGAAACATAACAGGGTCTGTCACGGAGCCTGAGCAACAGCTACAGCTACAGCTGATGCCGGGCAAATTCATTTATGTCAGGAGTTTTGTGCATCAATGGAATGCACCACGGTTCCATGGCCCATACGAGGTAGTGTTCTGCACGCCCACGGCAGTAAAAGTAAAGGGCCTGAAATATTGGGTGCACTTGACAGATGTACGAAAAGCATACAGTAACGTGCAGGAGGGGGTGGATGAGGAGGCACAGACAACAGCAAACAATACAACTGAGCAGGATGTCTGAATATGAACTTGTGTATGTGTGACAGTAATGGACCTGAATGGGAAAATGGCTGATAAGTATACTTGCATTCTTTTTAAGATGTTACTGGAAAAAAAAAAAAAAAAAAAAAAAAAAAAGGTTTTTTTCTTTTTATCTTGTGGACTTGTATGTAATTAATGAAGTGATCAAATTATGACGTGTTTACACCCTTGTCTGTGAATACCCTTCCCTGCAGCCCTACCCGCTTCCATTCCCCGTCAATATATAACTGGCACTGGTAGTGCCCACAAAATGTTTACATTCATGCACTGAATGCACTTTTATATCTCGAACAGGAACTACCATGGCATCTAACGGGCAGCCTGCAATGGATACATTTACTAGAGTTAGAGAGTGGTTAACTGAGAAATGCAGATATTCGTATGAATGTGGACTATCAGTGTGTATTACATTGTTTTTTACACTAATGTTTGGCCTGGTTACATACTGGTTAATAGCGTTCATCTCTATCGAGATAAACGAGGGGGGAGGGACTAACAGCCCTACTGTAAGTAATGCAACCACAAGTGTAAATACTAAGGAAGGTGACTTCTTGGTATGGGACGGGACTAAACTTGTATGGGGTTATTATACAACCCCATCCAATGCTGTCATGATAAAAAACGAAGAGCTACAGGGTGAAATGCAAAATAACACAGTGTCCCCGCCAAAGACATCTAATTACAATGCTCACAGTCTAAACGACCGAAACCCCTCCGCCATATCCTGGTTGTATAACACCCCTACCAGCCAACCTGCCCCCATAGCTATAGACACATTGTCAAATAATAGAATGGAAGAAAATGGAAGAATGAAAGCAACACATGAAATATTATATGATGATTGGGTGAAGGGGGTCGGAAGAAGAAAGGGGGGTCTACTGTGTCTATCACCCATGAAGCCGGGAAGTACATTAGGAAAAGAAATAACAGAAGAAAAAGGGTAGCGGAAAGGAGGAAGTATGATGAGTACTATGGGTTAGGATTAGATAGAATGGAAGACCCACGACACCCCCACCAGACGAATAAATGGTATGCGGATATGAGTGCAACAGCTAAACAAACAACAAACTAGAGCTGCTATGTCTGCTCTCTCATTCCCCATGCTTCAGGCACACCCAAGGTATTGTTGCCCAAAGAATTGCCTATTGTAGATGCCCAGTGTCTCCTTCATCTCACGTTATGCAGGATTAAGAACACCTTCCAGGCACATGAAGTCACTTTTAGAATGCTGCAGAACGAGAAAACTTGCTATCCAAAGACGGCAGGGGTGGTATGTCTGGAGGAACCATTTTTTGTAATACAAGGGACACTTTTTTCAGACAACAAGTGGAAGGATGAAGTAATGTGTAAAGCTGAAGCACTGAAAGGTGTGCCACCAGAGAAATTGCAATGGATAGAAGAAACATGCACACCAGTATGGAAGGAACACATTTCAAAACTAACTTGGGTAACCGCCATTGAAAAACCCTTCAAACTACAGAACGAAATAGACTATGAACTATGTTTTAAAGGAGAGGGGAAAACCTCCATGGGGACAAACAAGAACTGTAACAAAACCCTCACCATCTCAGATCTGAGGAAAGGGACAGCAGCCCTGATGGACACGTACTGGGTATGCGGCAACCAGGCATACCTGCACCTTCCCCCGTCATGGAGTGGCAGCTGCTCAATGGCCACTCTGCACTCAGCACTAATGGTAATACCATAAAGCCACATCGATGGGAGCAAAAAGACACAGGAACGCATACAACAGAGTGCAGCCCAGCCGACTGCGGAGTCACAAATGTATGTCCTGTCTTCCGGGAGCAAGGGAGAGGTGCTGACCCGTAACAGACTAGCATCAAACTACATATCAAAGGCATCATCAGAATTGTTGGCTCAGATCCCAGACAGATATCGATTATTCAGCTCAGCAGAAACATTCTTTGCCTCACTCATCTCAAGTGTCCAAGCAAGGGCAAACGCAAAATGGCTCCAGATAACACGCTGGGAATTGATTCAGCTGGCAAATGACACTGAAGAAGGGTTCAACGTAATAAAAGTGGAACTAAGGGCTTTACGGCTGATGACAATGCAAAACAGGTATGTCTTGGACCTATTGACGGCAATGGATGGAGGTGTTTGCCGAAAAATTGGAAGTGCCTGCTGCACTTTCGTACCTCCCGAAGACGCAGAAAACGGCTCCCTGTCCCATGTGATCGAAGCAGTACACAACCTAGGAGAAAAAATGAAAATGGAAGGTGGAGCGGAAGACAGTACGTGGTTCGAGAACATCTTCTCCTGGGTCCCCTCATGGCTTGGAACGACTGTGAAATTTTTGATGCCAGCTGTGGTGTTCCTCCTTTTAATTTTGTGCATGTGCCAGGTGGGTCTTCGATGTTGTGCTAACGCAGTACCTAATGGTGCAATGATGATGTTGACAATGGGCAACACCCGTGGGACAATGCAAACTATGCAGGAAGTGCAGGTACAAACCGGAACTGATGATACACCAACGTATCAACTAGTGCCTAGGTATCATGACAAGGATATCATAGACAAATTATGGCACACCACCATCAGAGAGCCCCGTATACTAGAATGGTATCAGGAGGTGTGGGTAGACTTGGAAGGAGAGAGCGGATGTATATACCTAACCTGTACCCCAGATGAATATGCCAGGAGGGGTGAGAGCTTAAGGGGGTGTGCAGAGCCTGGATGCCGATAAAAGGCACACCAGCATGGGATGAGGCAATTATGGACGAAGAAGAGTGTAGGAGATTGAATGAGTTAAAGAATTCGTTACTTAAGTAACGAAAGGGGGGAAATGTAGGGGAGGAGTGGTCCAAAAGACCCCCCTTGCCTACATCCCCTCCCCAGGTGAGGGCCATGGCTCATTGGGCGTCTCCTCAGACCACCCGGGCCCAGGTGGTGGAGGGTTCACCTGCTGAAGAAATTGCCCACACGTATTGAATTTAGCTAGGCCCAGAAACCATTTTGTCTATCAAAGATGGTGTGAGCTCAGCGCACTGTAGCGCGGCCCCCACCCTCGGAGAGTTTCAATTATCCCTGTCGCCGCAGCACCCTGGCAGATCCGCTGTGAGCCCGTTCCCACGAACAAGACGGACATGAGCTAGCATAAGATACTATCACTGTAACATTTCACCGTCCACAGTGTATCACTGCTCCCAGCATGACCCGGTCAGCGAGGCCTGGGTGATGGGGAGAACTGTAGAATGGTCATCCGATGAAAGCAGAAAAATACCCGAATACGAATGTCAAAAACTACTTGTAATACGTGTATTCTTTCCATAAAACTACTTCTACTAAAGAAACCTGTAAAATTGTGTAATTATTGTAAGAAACGCATGTTTACATGACACCAGCAATGAAGGACCCACACCCCTGCAGGGGTGTGCAAATGATAAAAAGCATTCCGGGGGATTATTCTCTATTTATATCATTGAAAACCGTACACCCCGCGGTCCCGCGCCATAACTGAACTAATGCTGCTAGAGTGCAGGGGAGGACGAATGCAACTATACATAGGGCTCGTGTGAAAGGACGCGGGCAAATGCGCCAGTCATGTGTACATATCTACAGCCCTTATATGCCATTACCGCCACGCACAATGGCGGGTCTCGTTCTATATGCTCCACCAACCACACTACTACCTCACGTAATGCAAATATATATGCATATTACTAAATGCTGTAGTTGTTAAAATATAAAGTACTAGTAAGGTGCTCAGACTGGCTATATTCGAGAGACATGTAGTGAGTTGAAATGTATGTTTTCAAGTGATCCAAACGAGTATTATAAGAATGTTCAAATGTTTATGATGTTCTCACCGAAAGTTGGCAACACACGAGAAAAATACCTTTGTGAATATGTGCAAGGCCATTCCCCCCCCTCCCCCACCCTGCAAAGTCTGCAAAATAAGAGAGCTGAGGCCTGCGCCACGCTACTCCACCTCCCCCAACTAGGCTGGAGCCGCTTCAAAGATTTGTAGTCCCCGCTGCAGCACCCAAGGCCACGGCCTGCCACCTGCATTATTTACAGCCCTGCGGTAAACCTCCGCTTGAATACACAAATCCAAAAGTGCCCCCTTGTAAACCCCACAACCCCCCGGATCACCTCAGACTTATGGCCCAGTGCAACGAAGACACCCAATACTGTGGCAACACACAACAGCTCATTCATAATAACTTCTAACGAGACAGAAAGACATGTACCGCCCGTCCCATGCCCGGAGACTTAGCCCCACGACCTATGGTACCAGTCAAACAGGACACTGGTAACCATGCACGGATAAATCACCATCAAACCCCTCACAAGGTGCATTCCTCCTGTGTTGCATTAACCTGTAGAATAACCTATTGATAGATTTACTAAAGAAGATAATATTGCAATGACTGAATGACTGCGGTGTGCATGGCATAGGGCAAATAAGTCAGGAAAAGACATTCATCTCTGACACTGGCCACAATGGCACAACAACACCGCCCGGATGAACTCAGCTGACCTGCCAGGCCCAGCCCAACCCACGAGGCTGACCAGTGACGTCCTCCAGCCAAGGCCAACCACATCGCAGCAGCACCTATAGCTAGTCATCGCCACCCAATCCCATTGAACTTGTGCCCCTTATAGTATGTAGTTACTGATGACGTTTTTTGTAAATATATACGCCTGTCTTTGCTATTGTCAGACAGAGCGCTCTCGGAGTTTGCAGAGTTCTTTGCATGCCCTATTCTGATTGATAAACTCCCATTTAAGCTCACCCGCACTTTGTCTTGGCTTTATTCCCGACTTGGGAGAGTCCGTCATTGTCTCTCATTGCGGGGAGCATCGTGCTGGTTGGGGACGCTTGCCTTCACTTCCTCCACAACGAGAGCCTCTCTTCCTCTGCTGGATCTCCCGAACTGCAGCAACTGCCAGGAACTACCGCCACCGCAGGAACCTCTTCCACTTTCAAGGTACATTGTTCCGCCAGGCCTCCCGTTTCATTGGGTATTGCTGAAGGTGTTTTAAATCCTTTAATTACCTTCTGGGCTGACCGCCCCTTTGTCTAAGATTATCTTTTTACATTCTGCAACCGCCTTTTCAATTCATTAAACAAAGACTTGACTGCAGCTACCTGTACCATTGACTCTGGCACAGGCCTATTGACTCTGGCTAAATCTGTTACAACTGCGTTCTCTAGCTTGCTTTTCCTCAAGAAATGTGTTGGTGCACCTAAAACTCTTATAACCACCTTTCCTTCCCTCTTAAGTATTGCTGAAGTGCCATTTTGCTCGGTTATCACCGAAGTATTGCTTATGCTAAAGTACTGCCTTGCCTAACTTGTTCACAATCCACTTGGGAAGTTTTGCTGGTGTGTTTTAGAGTCTAACCCTGTATAACGTGTCCTTTCCCTCCCTTTTGAGAAATTGTTAGAGTGCCATTTCTGCTTGGTTTACACTGTGCCATTTTGCTGCGTTTTCACTCTTGCTCGAACTTGTCTACAATTTAAATAGGGAGTTGTGTATACTTTTTTGTGACTGTTTTAACTTGCTTTAATGGTAGTGATTTGTGTGCTGATTTAAGAATGTGTAAAATAAATATATATTTTTTGATACAAAGCTTTGGTCAGTGTTTCTTGTTCCATAGTACTGTAGCCCTATTGTGTAAACTCTGAATACTGCTCATCTCCCTTTTGAGAGAAGTTTGACTGCTCAGCCACAGCTACCAACTAAATCTGTGTGGTACAGACTGATACCAAAGGGGATTTATTGCATATATACCTGTAGGCCTAATCTTCTGTAGTGCTCCCTAAGGGAGCTGCATAGGATTCTGCCTAACACTCATCTGCTGGCCGAGCAGCAAAGAAGAGGACGATGGACTGGTGACATAGACCTTTATAGAAGGGTAAAGGGCTAATATGCCAGGTCTGCCATCTTGGGTTGGGGTCCTTGTAGTTTTTTTTTTCTTTTGATTCAATACAGTTTTTTAAAATGTTTTTGGTGTTAATACATTGCTGCTGGTTAATAGTAAAGAAGTTTCATGCATAATAGTAAACCTCCGGTCTCGACATATAATAATACATTGCACATTACGCACAGACAAAACACTCGTAATACCTGTACACTGACAATCTACCCATAATAGAAGCAAGCACGTGGTTACACGTGTATACAAAAATCCTAGAACATAAATCAGACCAGCACACAATACTCTCAGAGCTTGAGTAACCTTTAGTCCCGCAGGATGTTCTAATCATAGGAATGTTTACCGGCCCTGGGCATCATCAACAAGAGACTTACAGGTTGAACTGTGATTTCAACAGATCACGTTGTTTGCACCGCGCTTTGACTGGTTGAGATAAAAATAAACAGACGGTAGGGTTAATAGCTCATCAAATACTCCTTAAACTTGTTCAGGTAGTAAAGTCAGCGTGAACACAACATCTATGACTCTGTGAGACTGGACCCTGCCCTCGCCACGCACACAGCCTTAGAGATTTCAACACACAAATAAAGTCAGCACAAAATCCCTTGCTCACGGGTGATAACACTGTAGTGGAGCTTACCTGATAATGAGCTCGTTCCAATTATATAGTGTTGAAAGCCAGCATTCTCCCCTCCAATTTCCATCACCACCATTCTGGGGTGGGTGGAAATACTGGAGGGGAAATGTTGCACTTCCCAGCAGCAAAAGCTGCATCAAACTACCGTTTACATAGAAACATGTGCTCCAGTGGCACTGCAAGCATTTTCTAACAGACTGCCAATTTTCTAGTTTAAGAACGTTTTCTTAAGCTTTCATTGAACTAGAAAAGTGGTGCTGCAGTCTCGGAAATGCAATTTTCATAAAGGAAACAGTGTGAAGCAGCGTTTAACAGCACCACACTGGTGTTCTAGTGGAACTCCTCTTATTGACGTGCTGAAGCTGTGCTCTTGAGTAGAATCTCCATCTCCGGCAGTGCCAGCCCTGTATTTCTTATGGGTGCTAAGGCAGTTGTCAAGCAGTAAATCATGCTAAAGTCGAGGCTTTGATGCCAGACCACCACATTAGCGCTTCATCAGAATAGGGTGCTTTTAAAGAAAGTGCTCATCCTTCATGGATGAACACTTCCGTGTTTTTGCATGCACCTCAGTCACGCCTTGTTATCACGTTCGTCATCGCACGTGCTACAGAATTCCTAGGCGTAACTTGCTCAAGACAACAACATTCCGTAGCTATTAATCACCACACCAGAGCACTGGCAAACAATGTCGAAGTCTGGAATTAGCACCGCCTCAGGTTCACGTGGTAACAAACCATTGCGGAAACTCTTGCATAAATAAGTGTTAAACCCGTCTAACTAGTGCATTAAAGTAGTCCTCAAAAGGCCTTAGACTCTAGCCCATGTGTCTTTCATAAAACACAGATTTCGTTACTTAGAAAATTACTTTTTTTGCCTTAGCTCATGTTCCCAATACCCTAGTTGTCTCTTACCTTTACAAGACTTCAATGCAACAGAATCAAGGACACTACAGACTTTAAGAGGCACCAAGATATCAAACGCAAAAGGGGCAGTGCCAGTAACAGGGGGGAGTGCCTGTGAGGAATGCTCCCGGATCTACACAGAAGATTGCTTAATTTGAGGTACAGGGTTAAATGTATAAATGCTCACCTAGTATGAAAATGCTGGAAAGAGAACTGGATTTGTACAGGGTCATAAATGGAGAAAAAAAGCATTGACAAAGGCTATGCGAAGGGAAGGATTTGTCTGTAAAAACACCCAGGGGCTCATTTTCGGCCTGGCGCTGTGCAATTGAAAGACTTAAAAGCCTTGAATAAGGGTCTTTCATTTGCAGTGCGCCCCATTTTCAATCATTTGTATGGCAGAGAGGAGGGGCGGAGCGCAACTTGCTTTTCCGCTTCCTTCCTCTCCATCATACAAATGCCCTAGGATTTTGCTGGCTTTATGCACCAGTCCATACATAGGGCTCTATTGTAAACACTGCTAGCCACGGGTGCATGGTAGGCAGCATGTAATTGTAAGCGCTGCCTACCATGCTAGGCAGCGTTTACTCATTTGCACGGTGGAATGCACATATGCAGGGCAAAATGCTAGAGCCGCTATGTGCATGTCTACACATAACGACTCCCACAGTAAAATAACATCTTGGAAAAAATGAGCTCCCCAGGAATTCCCAGTCCTTCATAATGTATACCATATCTCGCAGATCCCCATTTGCTCTGCAGGTTTGTGTTTTAATTTCTCTGACCAGCACCTATCGTGCATGCTGAAGAAACCAGTAAGGTCTCATTTGCATACCAACAAATCCCTTTTTAAATTACATGCAGCTGTCACCATGTTATAATTTCTAAAAGGACGGAATACAAAAAGTTGAAGGGAAGAGAGTTGAGTGGATGGACAGTGTTGTGAGAAGTTGAGATCAAACAGTCACTGTAACAATGAATACATTTATTTCTTTGTTTATTTGTATTGCGCTGGTAGCTTACAAGCCTCGGGCATAGAAACACAGAAGACACACAGACCGTTAACGGAAACAAAATTCACAAGACACACATAACCAGGCTGTTCATACTAACTGGAGTTGCAGGGGTACAAGATTTATTTGAAAAGGTGCGTTTTCAACTTTTTTTTTTAAATCTCAGGTAATTCGCTTCCATTCTCATGTTAGCTGGTAGGTTGTTCCACCATTTTCCTGCTGCCACAATCGGGTAGGTTCTGCCCAGTCCGAATGTGCGCTTGCTACAGTAATCTTGCGCAAGTCAGCAAGATCTTAATGCTCGACTAGGTACATAGAAGTTGATTTTTGATAGGCTGGGGCTGTCCCATAAAGGCATCTGTGCACTAAGGTCAGAGCCAATGAAGCTCTCTTCTGGCTTTGCTGATGTGTTCGGATCTTGACCTTTGCTTGGTTATTCTAACGGCTTTATTTTGGATATGTTGATAACTAGCGAGGCGTTGTTGGTTGACTCCTAGAATAAGTGCATTGCAGTAGTCTAGGCGTGACAGTATAGTTGCCCTTGCTATGGTGGCACAGTTGTCGTCCATCAGGTAGGGTTTAATGGCTTTCAGCAGCCTAAGGTAGTAAGAACAGTTTTTATTTTTTTTTACATATTGTGCTTGGGCTTCGGTTCCAAGAGATGCTTCAAGCATCATTCCTAAGGTTTAAACTCTGCCCAATACCTGGATATGGATGTCCTTTATCTGAAATGAGCCATATGAGGGGGATAATTTGGCTCTAGCTTGATGAGAACCAAACACCACTAGCTCTGTTTTTTTACTATTCAGACACATCCAGTTTGCGTCCATCCATGATTCCACTGTGTTGCAAGTTGTGGATAACAGTTCCCTGTCCTTCTTGTAGTCCCTGCTCAGCTCTATCACCAGCTGAGTATCATCAGCATAATTGGTGAAGAAGATGTTAATGTGGTTGAGAACTGAGCATAGGTACCTCGGGTCAAGATTCAATAGCAGTGGTGACATACTAGCTCCCTGTGGGACGCCGCATAGGATGTCTTTTTCAAAGGAGAATTTGTCCCCCCCAGTGCCTCCGCGATTTTTGGTTGGTAAGAAAGGTTATCCACCCGATTGCCTCTTTAGAGCAGTTGGCAGTTTTCTGTAGGTCCAATTTAAGGAGGTCATGATCTAAGAGATCAAACGCGGCCCTTAAATCGAGGAGAAATAGAAGGCCAGCCTTGCCTCTGTTCATAATGCTTAGCATTTTAGTTTGTAGGTCGAGCGTGGCAGTCTCGGTGCTGTGGGCTGTACAAAACCCTGATTGTTGATGGTGCAAGGATTCGGAAGCTTCAACATGGGCCTGTAGTTGCTTGGTGGCTATCTTGTCCATGATGTTCAGGCTAAAGTTGCAGTTTGTAATAGATCAAAGAGACCCAAGCAATCTTAGGGCTAGGTTTTTTTAAATTCTTTTTATCAAGGGCGTTACGGTAACCTTTTTTATAGTACTGGGTACTACTTGGTCACGGAATGACGCATTGATGATTTCTCGTAAATATTTGGGTGAAAATGTCGATATTCTCCAGTATTATTTTGGGAAGTAATATATTCTCTGCACACTACAGCGAGCACTTTCACCATATCCTTGTTAGTGATTTCCATGAACTTAAAAGATTCTATACTCTTGATACTAGTCTCGGGTGGAAGATTGCTTTGCTCCCCTTTGTTGGATTGAGCCTTTATGTTTAGCTCCCTGGCACTGGAGATTTTGTGGAAGAATGCCATCAGAGTTTTATCACATTCATCTTGCGATGGTGTGAATAACGGTGCGATTGCTCTAGGTTTTTCTATTGATTTCCGAATGTTGAAAGGGTTGCTGGTGGTGTTTGCTGCAGTTGAAATTTGCTCATTATAATGATTTATTTGGCCTCAATAAGACGTTCTTATATATTTTTTATCACTATCCCTCCAGAGTTCCCTGTTGGATGTAGATGGATTTTGCCGTTAGTTTTCCCTTTTTCTTTTTTCCTTTTTTAATTCTGCAACTTTGGCAGTGAACCACGTTTGGTGTTTGGTGTTGGATCTGACTATTTTAGATTGCAGCAGGGCCTTCTGGTCCACCAACTTCTTGGTGTGAAATAGCAGATTTGTCAGGAGGGTAATGCACGAGTCATCTCCCTTATATTCATTCTTGATATCTTGTACGCATTGCTCTAAACGATACCTGTCAATGTTTTTGAAATTCCGGCATGTCATACTTTAGTGTTAATTGGGGACCTTAAGTTTTGGGAGTGGTGGAGTCACTAGAAATGTGATACTATATTGGTCCGGTCAGATACACAGTACTATCTTGTATTCTTATGTTACAAGATTGTGCGTAACTATCCAATCTAGTTGGTTACCATTGGCCATTGTTGGCTCGTGGTTCATAACCTTGTAATCAATGTTATTCATTAATTTCTCCAAACGAATAGCTTCCTTGTCTTTGGGGTCTCCATACCAATGGTTGAGGTCTCCCAGCAACAGGGTAGCCGTGTTTGGCCCTTTTAGCAGATTGAGTTGGTGTGACATGCCAGTCTTTTATAAGGATATTGTAAGCTATGTAATTGTATTAATACAGGCTATTGTGATATCGCTATTGACCTGTAATTAAGCAATAGGCCCAGAGCAGGGGAGCATTAGCACTTCAGGTAATGCCCCAGGGCCCATAGTCAACGAAGGCCCAGGCATTACCTGAAGTGGTAATGCCCCCCTAGGAGGGGCCTAGTGCTATTAGTACCCCAGCCCGTAAGACCAGGGTACTAAGAGCATTTTATTCTGTTCTGAAAAGATCTGCTATTTCGGAACAGAAAAAAAAAGCCAAAAAATGGCCACAGGGGAAGAGAAAACTGAGTCCGTTTTCCTTTTCCATGGCAACCTTTCAAAATGAATGGAAAAAGGTAAACGAACAAAATGGCCACCATTGAAAGGGCGAAGGGACTACATGTATTACCTCTTCCTTTCCATGACGGCCTGTCGCGGATCGGGAGTGGATGCGCTGGGGACAGAAGTGTTCCCAGTGAGTCTGCTCCCGAAATGGACCAAAAAGAAGGTAAGTGGAGTTAGGAGGGGATTGTTTGGATTGAAGGGGGTGGGGGGGAAGGAAAACACTTACCTTGATCCCCTGTGGGGGGAAGATCGCAGCCTCCAGCCGTGTGGTGGCTCGGAGCGGCTTACACCATTCTAAGCCTTCTCATTGGCTGAGTGGCTGTCCAACCCCCCATCCCCCTGACCGGGGATAGGAAGGAACGTAGTGGGGAGAGGGATTCACAGGCGAGTAACACCCCGGCGAGGGCCAATCAGATTGATTGTTACACCCTCGCCGGGTACTAATAAGAAAAAGACATCACTACTGCTCTGTAATGTTATTACGCTTCAATTGTGACATCACAATGCTGACAGCGTGAGTAAACACATAGAATAGTACTTAAAGCTGTAACAAGTTTGCAGATTCCTTTCCTGTAAAGTCGTTTTCTGGGACACTTTACAGCCATTAACTGATAAGGAACTGTTTAGTGCAGTAGGTTTATTTTGTGCATTGCTGGAGTTCAACACATGATCGCAAGAATCTGCATGTTATTGCTTATTTCAATAAGCACTTGAAACGCTGTTTATCTGTTGTGTAGGCGCTTTACAAATGACCAATGAAAAAGCACAAAACGAAAACGTTTTTAGATGCATTTCATGAAACTGCTTAAACTATTTTTCTGCAGCACATTACAAGTTGCACTTTTTTTTTATCCAAACAGGTTCTACATTGATTGTATGCATCAGCAACTGGTATTTCTCTTGCATTTCAATAGACAAGAAGCCATGTATGACAGTTTTGGTCATGTATTATAAGGGATGAAATATGCCCTACAGCACGTAACAAGCATTGGCAAAGCCAACTGTTTGGACTTTTGTGTAGGCATGGGAAAGACACTTTCCAGGGACTGCCGTAGTGGTATTAACTGGCCATTGATAGCAGGTGCAAAATGGTGTGATTACTTGCTCATCTAATAGCAGTGCCTACCAAATGCCTAATACTTGTACACGTGCCAAAACTGTTGGTTTTGCCAATGCTCGTTTTCAACAGGAAGGACACGCATAGTGCTTATAAATGAAGTGGCCAAAGGCAGACCTGGTCAAGACATTTTTATTGCACCGGTAGCACAGTTACAGCTCCAATTAAGCCATTAACTCTCAGAAGAAAACTGGCAGGCACTTTTGAGTGCAAAGTTTGATGGTAAGGCTCGTCTAAAGCGAGCTCAAAGTTTCCACGAGGAGGTGTTTTGGGCGGGGAGGGGCATTGACTGGCCATAGGGATTAGCATGGCCAGTCAATGGATGGGCAAATAACCAAACATCTACAAGCTTTGTGTCCCTCCTCATATGCAATTTCACCCTATCTGTACTCTAATAAAATAGTTTTGGCTTATAGGTGGCCTGCTGCCTAATAGCATAAACTAAAAATTCCTCACAACAAAGCAATGCTTTAAATGGCCAGTTCTTGCTGGTCCTGAGTTCCTGTACTTCTTTCATCTGAAAGAAGAAAGTACCAGCACTTCTCATCTGGAAGCAAATTCTTTTATTGGGAGAGTAACACCAGTACTCCAAACAGTGAGCAGATACTCTGGTTTAGTGAGTAAATGCACGTCTGTATTTCCATGTCAAGCACTGCCTCGATGTGCCATTGGGCCCATTACTGGAATATAGTACGACTGGCTTAATGCACCAAGAGTACATGAACCGAGAGTACCATTAACCACACTGAGAACAATTCATTCTAAACGGTACTCGACTCACAGAAGTCTGAGATTTCACGATCTCAGTTTAGGATGCTAACAAGGCGTTTCTTTTTAACGCTAGACATTTCTCAACATTTTGCCGACCCTTCAAAATGCGCAGTCAGTGTAAAGAGAGTGTCAGCGTGTTGTTAACATGGAGCTGGTTGTTCCGACCGTAAATGCCCGTCACCGGTATCGACAATTACAGTACTGTCAGTGAAGCGGTATTAAATAGTAGGATGGCGTTCACTGGTTTATTCAGGAGCTGATTAGCTTTCTTGGAAGTGGGCTTCGTTTTCCAGGCAGCACTCTCGCTGCACCGTGGAAGTCGCCTAGGTTTCCAATACATTCTGTGACTACGGGTATCAGTGAGCGCCAGACCAAGGTTTTACACTGCGGATTGAATTGGAAGGTCAGATAATGGTTGCCATCACTTGGTGTTTTTGTGGCCGTTTTATCTCACAATCCTTCCCCGCTGCCCAGGGAAGTGGAAATGAAAGCTACTTAATAGTGGTGGAACGTTTCTTGCCACTGTCAGTATTTTACATAGCGACCTTTTAAATCCAGAACATCGGGGCAGAACATTCATAAATGGAAGCCGTGTATTGAAAAAAAGAGGAAAATAAGTCATGAATGAATATTAAGAAACATCTAGGAGTGTTTGTTGAATGACAAACATTGACAGTGTGGAGTATGAGCGTCCAGGGGACACTGCTATTTCAGAAATCATTTCCTCACTGCATATTTTAAGCGAGCTCACACATGGCAGCATATACGGATCTAAACAAGTGGATACTCTTTCTTACCCAAAGTCTCCACACTAACAGCGTACCCCGGGCTCCCCCCCCTTCTACCTTGGTGCATGACCACTATCTGCACATTTAGGCTAGCATCTCACCTCTTTAGCAATGGTCCCTTTATTTATGTGACTCCTTGTTGATTTACATAGACTTGTTCTATTATGCATATAAAGTATTCAGTGAAAAAACTTTGTTAAAGGGACATTATGGTTACAAGTAAAACCGAAAACCCCCTGAAATGCGCCAGTTATGGTAAGCTAAGCAACCATAACTCGCGCCACCACCGTGCATTGCTTAGACTAACACCCAGGACATCAAAGATGACATCACAAATGTCATTGATGACATGACTGATGACATCAAATGTGCATTTAATTTTCATAGGAAGTCCCTACAAGGGGTTGTGAATGTAATGTTGACAAAAAAGTGCCCGGGGTCATCTGGAGATGTGTGATGAACTACATACTTGATGGGGGGCGTGGCTAACTGGCCATGTAATAGGACGTGCTGCGTGAGGAGCTCCTGATGATCCGACTCTATTTTTGCCGAATGTACCTACTAAAACTGCAACGAGCGCCTAGAACTTTGAGGATCAGGTGTCGGAAGCTGCAAGATACGTGAAGCTCGCTGGAGAAGCTCATAGTCCCTGAGAATCGTGACATATACATGGTTTTGTCGGTGCGATTGTGGGGCTGCTGCGACACCAAGATGGCGGCTAACAAAGGAAAGGCCTCCGAGGAGAAACGAAACTGATTCCCTGGACCTGCGGGACACGGCTGCGGTAAATGCCTGGAGAAGCAACACAATTGGGTGATATGGCAGAGTGGTCGAAAGCGCCCGGCCTGATATACGCGAATGGAGCCTCGGCGATCTGACAGTAAGAGGGGATGACATTGGATGCTTGGGTGACGAGGCCTATGGAAGTTGCATGGGGAGTGCGAAGCCATGGCCCGTCCACAAGACAATCCGAAGTGCCATCTCGAATGTGCGTTTGGCGACCTGAAAGCCTGACCATTGCCGGACCGAGAACGGTGCGACAGTAGCACTAAAGCAAAGGCGCACAGGAGCAGCGAGAAAGCGCCATGTCGGCGAAAGGGTTGAGAGCTAAGACCAAGCAACCCACGATGGAGACTTTCACGAGAACGCAACGGACCCCCTCAACATCTGTGCAGAGCACGATCGAGACCCCCGCGGAGGATGCCCCGAAGGGGACAAGCACCAGATCCTTGAAGCTATAACGGGGCTAAGCGCCAAATGGGACTTGGCAATGGCGGAGCTACGCACAGCTCTGGAGAATAAGATCGATGCCGTAGGCACAGAACTCACCCTGCTTCGCCAAGATGTTAGGGCACTTGCAGAAAGGACCAGCGGTTTGGAAAGTGGGGTGAAGATTAATACGGATGTTAGCACGAGCAATGCGAAGGAGATCCATGTCTTGAAACAACAGGTCGCTAACTTGGAAAATCGTGTGGAAGAGGCGGAAGGAAGAGCGAGGAGAAACAATATTTGTGTGGTTGGCCTTCCGGAGGGAGAAGAATGCCAAGATCCCACAAAATATGTCGAAAACATGATCCTGCAAGAGATTGGAGCTGGTAATCTCTCGCAGGGGTTTACGGTGGAGAGGGCGCACCGCGCCCTGATGAGGAAGCCTTGGCCGGGGGCCCCGCCAAGACCGATCATCGCGAAGATCCTAAATTACAGAGATAGAGAGAAGATCCTCGAATACTTTCGTAAGGGCGGCACGATAGAGAGAGCATCCACTAACATCACAGCGTATCCGGACTACACGATGCTGGTACAGAGGCAGAGGTACAGGTATGTAGCCGTCAAAAGGAGGCTGAGGGCAGCAGGAATCAGATATATACTTCTGTACCCGGCACGACTGAAAGTGCTACATATGAACAAAGCGCTCTTTTTCGATACCCCCAAGGATGTTGTCACATGGCTGGACCTGCAGGGCTGCCCGGAACAAGAAGCAGATCGGGATCGGCATGATCACACCAAATGAAAATTCAGTAAGGAAAAGGACCCTGATTTTATGGAGAAGCTGTGCCCTACTGAACTTTTCACACGATCCGAGCCTGGTGCTCGATTCAGACTGGAATATAGTGAGTGTAACTGTAATCGGTAACGGTTTGGCAATTGATTGTGTAATGTTTTTTCTGGGAGGAGCAACAGAACGCGGACGACCTACCCCAATAAACTATTAGTTTCAGCGGCCATTAGGGCGGCTATATCCTACTGAGCCCTGAGTAGAGGCTAGCGCTCGGCAGGGCTAGATGTGGGGATGCCTGAGATCCAGGAATGGAGCTGGGCAACTGTTGGGAAGGTTACCGTTGGGGGAGGGGTGGGAGGGCAGAAAGTTGGGGGATGGGGAGTTAAGTGTGTGTGTGTGTGGTTATGGGGAGCATAAGTTTTGAGTTGAGCCTATTTGGGAGAACCAGCTTGCGGCACGCGCGGTACATGAAGAGACATAATCGATGGAGGATTGGGTAGGTGCTTATTAACGACCTATGGGGGACCTCAGGATAATAACGTGGAACGTCAGGGGCCTTAACAGCTCCCTGAAAAGGAACAAGATCATGATGCATCTGAAAAAGGCAGAAAATAGACATTGCATTACTACAAGAAACGTATTTGACGCAGGAGAAGTTGGACCTAGTTAAGAGAAAGTGCAGAGGGACCGTAGTGGGCTCGCCATACTCTGCATATGCCCGGGGGGTGCTGATCTGGGTGGCATCGCATGTCCCGTTCAAACTGACACAGGAGGTGGTGGGAACGGATGGAAGGATGGCTATATTGCGAGGGCTGGTAGAGGGCAGGGAGATATGCATAGTAAACACGTATGCCCCCAACCAAAACACAGAAGCATATTTCAGAGCCCTGAGTGCCAATCTTAGTGTGTGTATGGGAAGCACGGTGTTCTGGGGAGGGGACTTCAATTGTGTGTTGGATCTGGCGGTGGACAGGTCAGATGACAGGGTAAATAAGCCTAGCCCAGCGGCGAGAGCATTGCGGACGCTGCTAACAGATTTCGGTTTTACAGATGCATGGAGGATGAAACACCCCACTGAGAGGCAATACTCACACTATTCGTCCCCGCACCAACTGCACACTAGGCTTGATTATGTCTTTGTTATAGCAGATGTGATGGCCGAGATTACCCAAACCGAATACAAGGCCAGGGTCCTCTCGGATCATTCGCCCCTGGCCCTCGGTTGGCAATATTGCCCCCTGAGGGCGAAAATTCCTACATGGCGCCTCCGGGCGGAGGCGCTCAAAGATCCAATCTTTAGAGAAGATATAAGGGAGGAGATTGCCAACTTTTTTGTGGAAAATACTGGGAGTGTTGACTCTGCGGGCACACTATGGGAAGCTTTTAAGGTGGTGATGCAGGGGGCGGCCATTGCTAAGTCGAGAGGGTTACAGGGTGGGGTTTTGGCTGACCTACTGAGGGCGGAAACTGAGCTGGAAACAACGCTGAAGAGCAAAGAGGTAGACACAGACCTGGTACTCCAACTACAGCAACAATTCGCAGGGCACTGGGAAAGACTCTGCAATCTTAATTATAAAAAATATGTCGAGAGGCAGCACGCAGGGGGAGACAAGACGGGCCGCCTTTTGGCCTGGCTATACAAAAGTGAGACCCCTAAATCCCTGCTTAGGACCATTATTAGGGAGGACGGAGAGGAGGTGGCCACGCAAGAGGGTGTTAACAAAGAATTTGTGGAATATTACAAAGTGCTGTACGGAGATGAGGAGATAGGCGACCAGCGCATGATAAACGAAACGTTAGAAGACATAGGGCTGCCCAAGATAGGCGACGAAGAGAGGGAGGAGTTAGATGAGCCAATCACGTTGGAAGAATTAGAAGAGGTAGTAATGCAGCTGCCCACTTGTAAGGCCCCAGGGACAGATGGGTTCCCCAGCGAATTTTATAAAGTATACAAGAAGGATATCCCCCCCCCCATGCTGGACATGTTGAATGAAGCGTTTGAGATAGGACGGTTGCCTGAGTCACTTAGAGAGGCGATTATAATACCGCTGCCCAAGCCCAATAGACCGGAGCACAGAGTCGGTTCCTACAGGCCCCTGTCGATGCTCAATCAAGACAGCAAGATTCTCACAGCTGTTCTTGCGAACCGATTGCAGAAAGTGATTGGTAGACTCATACACCCTGATCAGACGGGTTATGTCCCGAACAGGAACATTACACACAACCATAGGCGACTTCATCGGGTAGTCGAGTGGGGTGTCAAAAACGAGGGTGAGATGGCAATAGTGTCTCTAGATGCAGTCAAGGCTTTTGACTCGGTCAAGTGGTCATGGCTATTGGCTGCTTTGGAAGGGTATGAAATGGGGCCGTGCTATGTCAGGTGGGCCAAGATGTTGTATAGTGAGCCGCTCGCCAGGGTCCGAACTGGAGCGGTGATATCCGAAAGATGGCAACTTGGCAGAGGCACCAGACAAGGGTGCCCCTGGTCCCCGATGCTTTACATCTTGGCCCTGAAGCCTTTGGCAATATACCGTAGAGCACAATATGAGACGATTGACACTGAGGTGGGAGGGGAACAACACTTGATATCCTTGTACGCGGACAATCTGTTGCTAGACTTACAACACCCAGAAGAAAACCTCTTATACATACTTGAAGTGATGGAAAGGTATGCAGAGTTGTCGGGCATCTCGGTAAACCCCCAAAAGTCTGGCAAGTTCCCGTTAGGTAGTTATAGGGGGATCCCTGCGGGAGGTCTGCCGGTGCTACAGGTACCGTGGGCAACGCGCTCTTTTCGCTATTTGGGCATAGATATATATCACACGGCGCAGGACGAACATAGACACAATACGGAAGTAGCCATTGAGAAAATCAGAAACAGCATGCAGTTCTGGGCAAGATTGCCCTTAGCGATGATGGGGTGGGGGGCTATTCTCAAGATGGTAGTTCTGCCTAGGCTATTGCATTACTTTAGCAATATTCCACATTTAATACCCAAGAAGTTTTTTAGTAAATTGAACAGCATGTGTAGGGACTTCTTGTGGCACGGTACCCGAAAAAGGGTGGCGTTCTGGAAACTTCAGAACTTTTACGAAAAAGGAGGTATCAGACTGCCCCATTTTGAGGTTTATTATTTGGCAGGACAATTGCAATATGTGGCTAAGTGGCTCTCTGATGAAGTGACCCCTGAGCACAGGATACTTGGGCAGGACTGTGCTCCGTTTTATTTGAAAGAAATGATCTGGCTGTCCGAAACTGACATGAGGGGGCGCCCTGCGATGTTGAAGCTGGGGCGGAAAATTTGGCGTAGGGCTTGTCGCCTAATGGAGGTCCCATACCCGTGCCTCCCGCAGGTACCGTTGGTTGCTTTAACAGGGGGGGATGATCAGCTAAGGGTGATTGTTAGGAACTACTGGGAATCGGTGGGGCTGGCGACGTTAGGCGATGTCTGGCAGGAGGGATCCATTAAGGAGTTTATAGAACTCAACAAAGAGGTGGGGCTACACACGGGGCAATACGTCACATACATTAGATTGGGGCGAATGATTAAGAGCACCTGGCCAGAAACAGTTCTGATAAAAGAACCAGATGCAGTTTTGGAAACAATGTATGATATGTCTGAAGGAGGTCATGAGATCTCAAGACTGTACGAGATGGTGATGGCCAAGGTGGGTAAAGATTTGACGCATCTGAGACTGGACTGGGAGATGGAAGTGGGGGCCCCGATGGAGGACGGGATGTGGGAGCGTGCCCTGGGCTACCACAAAAAAGTATCTAGAAATGCCAGATTAAAACAAATTCAGCTGTATGTAACGCATAGGGCATATATGACCCCCTTGAGGTTATCTAAGTTCCGAAACGCTGGCATACAAGTGTGTCCTAAATGTAACCTAGAAAACGTTGACATGACACATATGTTTTGGTCCTGCCCGATTATTAGATGCTACTGGGGTGATGTGGCGCAGAAACTAGCTGATAAAGGGGTTACTCTTGTTATAGACACGGCTTGGGCCTGCTTACTGGGTGGGTTCCCTAGGCCGCGGAAACTCAAACATATTGAGAAACTAAGAAATCTGGCGTATGTGCTTGTGAAACGTAGGATCGCCATGGGGTGGAAGAAATGCCACAAACCTAAGGTGGATGTATGGTGGAAGGACCCACAGAAATGGGCGGAGGCTGAAACGGTGGCATGGCAAGAGGCGAGCAGCCGGGCTGATGAGGGGGAGGTGGACACCCTATTGGCCTGGAAGGCGCTAATAACAGAATTGTTTGAAGTAACATCAAACCCAAATGACTCCGGAGAAGACGAAACTCAGCCGCATGTGCCAAACACTGTAAGAGATGGACAAATAGGCTCACGGGGGGAGGGTGGGATAATGGGGGCAGTGACTACGATCACTTGATGTGCAATTGAACCATTATGATCATGCTGCTTGTTTGGTTTTCATTGTTTTTGTTTGTATAAAATCAATAAAAGAAATTTTTAAAAAAAAACAAAAAAACTACATACTTGATTATGCAATGTATCGCTCCAAAGAACGTTCCATGGCAGTCTTGTTTCTAGAACAGGAACCTACTCATAGAGAAACATAGGCATTGGCTGAAGCATACACAATAGAGATGTAATATTTCTAATTTTCCCATGTTGGATAGTAAAACGGTGAATTCTTCTGTATCACACTTTTGCATACTGTGAAACAAATACTAAGTAGGTAATAATGCATCACTTACTACATACTTGTACTACTACACACATTAAGAGACCACAATGTATACAAATTTGGCGCTTATACAGGGAGAGTAAAGTAAGTAAACAAGAGGCAGTATCATGAGCCACTGTGTATAACCAACATGATTATCTTTACGCATAGAAATGATTGCTGTGTTTCAGGCCTGCTTCTTCCTCCTATGTATGTGCATCATAATATGCGATGATTACATTCTAAGGAAAGTACTGTAAGAACATGTGAGAATAACGTCTACAAATGTAATACCTTTTGAATTTTAAGTTTTTGACTGTCAGTGAATAAACTCACCTGGCCTAGATATGTCAGTGAACAGAAAAAGAAGGAGCTAGACATGTGATGTCATCAATCATATCTGTGATGTCAACTTTGATGTCATGGGTGTTATCCTTAGCCGTGCACGGTGGTGGCGCGAGTTATGGTTGCTTAGCTTACCATAACTTGCGAATTTCAGGGGTTTTTCGGTTATACTTGTAACCATAATGTCCCTTTAACAAAGTTTTTTCACTGAATTTCATAGGTTTTTATTAGTGTAACTTAACCACAACGTCTACGAACATCTGACTTCATTGCGGACCTTCCGGACAGTGCCACATGACCATGTGCTGGCGTGCGGCATGATGACGTCTCTGAGATCCCATCCGCACTTCACGATAAGATCTCTGCTTCGCGGACAGTTCGGAACTGAATTTTCTACTGATCTAGGAACTTTCAACTTCAAAATTTCCCTTGCACAGCTCCAACACCCATTCCTACTCATCCATTAATAATCTAGTACACAGTACATACTTTTAGCAAAACTGCTATTTATCTTAAAATGGTATCGGCTAATGCCATAACACACGCGCAACATTTCCCCCTGTCCACCTGACCCTCCATATTAGTGTTTGGTGCCTCTTCCGTCATTTCCCTCCTCACGTTTCGTTCTAAGCTCTCCTACCAAAAAATAAAATGCATCCAAAAACAATAAAAGAAATGTTCCTTTAGAAACCACCTTTCACAGTTAAAAAATAGAACTAAAAAAAAAACGTATAGACTCCATCTACTTTATATTTCTCAGTAAAGTACATAGACTCAATAAGATTTTCCAACATTTCCATTTGCATTTTGTGTTTTGCTAATGGCAATATTGTTCCAGAGATGGAACGGTGGACACCGGCCAGCCCAAGTTATCAGCCCAAGCGAAGAGAGGGTGGATAACAAGGTCTCTGAACCATTATTCCCCTATTCCAGCCCCTGTGTAGGAAGGAAAATCCTTTTTCAAGATGGCCACCATGGAAAGGGAAGGCAGGGTTCCATACAGAGCCCCTCTTTGCTTTCCATGGCAGCCTGCAGAAGGCAAAAAGAGAACTCTATGATTATATTACCACAAGCACATTTTTCTTCCTTTTCAAATCTATGCCAATTTCGAATAACTTTACCACAAACCCAGTCCCAGGTGGACATTGCCACTTTAACCCCATGTTTTGTCCCTTGTGGTCATGGTCAGTAGCCAGATTGTCCA
Source organism: Ambystoma mexicanum (assembly GCF_040938575.1). Taxonomy (NCBI): domain Eukaryota; kingdom Metazoa; phylum Chordata; class Amphibia; order Caudata; family Ambystomatidae; genus Ambystoma; species Ambystoma mexicanum. Next base: position 1,087,348,419 of record NC_090935.1, on the reverse strand, counting down.
GAGCACGACCTTATTTCATGACCCGGACAATCTGGCCACTGCCCATAGCCACAGGTTACACCTCAGTCACCAAAGGTATATCACTATTTTCTATACCTACAATTTGACACATATGAAAAAATAAAACATGGGTGGATTTCCAGCAAACTTGTGTAAGGAGCATTGAGAAGGACCTGAAAAAATGGTTTTGCAAATGTGCCTGTGTTTTATTTTTTCATAAGTGTCAAATGATGCACACATACAATCGTCATATAACCTAGCCCCCACTTGACAAAATCCATTTAGACTTTACGAAAACATTTATATCTAGATCTATAATCTTTTTGCAAACCTTTGTGTATATTCGTCAAATGGGACCTCATTTATAAGCCTTTATATTATTTTGTGACCCCCCCCTCAGATTTTGCTCCCTCTTCACAGAATCCCACCAAACTTTGCAAACTCATCCGGGATCAGATCAGGAATATAATTGCAAAATTCCATGCAGTTCCATTAAGTGGCGCCAAAGTTATAAGCCATCAAAGAACTGCTTTTCACCAAACCAGTAATGCACTGTTCGCGAACATCCGGACTGTTCACAGACTTTCGTGGCGAAAAACACCAATTTTTTTGCTTCTTGCAGCCATATTCCGTCCCATCCTCATCACCTCTCACCTCCCAAGAGATTATTTGATAGGTTTGGCAAGTGCAATGTTGTGTTGTGTTTTTTAATATGTTTTTACCACAATGTCGGCAGACACTGGCCATTGTCTGCGAATCCAAGATGGCTGGCGTTTTCAAAAATCTGACGCACCTCACCCTTCACGTCAACCAATCAGCGAACACGTGTGTGCGCGGACATGACGCAAGTCAATTAGCCAATCGGTGTCCTGTCCGCGGACGAAAAGGGAAGTGTGTCCACAGAGCGGACATAGATATCACTATTTTTTTGCCTTACATTTTGGTTGTTTAAAAAAAAAAAAAACTACTGGACGAATTTACACCAAATTAACAAAAGCACGCTTTAGGGGGCAAGCTGCCGCTCCTGCCGCAAATCTGTTGAAAATCCGTCCAGTGGTTTGGGCTGTAGGCGTGAGCAAAGTTTTTAACCATTATGTCTATGGGAAAAAAATACATTTTGGGACCCCCCTATAACTATGCCCCCCCTGGACCAAACCTCACCAGATTTTGCAAAATCCAGAGTGGGCCATATACTATTTTTGCAAAGTTTGGTGAGGATTCGTCCAGGTGGAGCGAAGTTATCAGCCGCCCAGAAAGTGCTCTTCCTATGGGTTTAGCAGCTTAACCATATCTACATGGCCGCTACTGCAGGCCATGTAATATGTGGTAAAATCAGCATACATACAAAAAGTGCCCACAAGCTGTGGGACACTCGCGTCCTGCACAACTGTACAAACTGGGTACCAGTCAGCATTTAGATTTCTGATTATAGAAGTCCAATCAGTGTTTCCCTGGACTAGGGAATCTAAAGTCGTAATGATATGCTTTATTCGAAATGTATCTTGATAATGTATTCCATAGACATTTCCCAAAAGAATCACCTTTTCTGTATACGTGTAACCCAATCAGTCGACAATCTGTATATTTAAATAAAGAGAAACATTTTTTGTATATATTTCATTGTTCAATTGTTAAACAAAAAAACTGTACTAAAAAAATGGCTCAATAGATCACTCCAATTATTTCCAGCTCAACGTGTTTCAGGGAGAATCCCCTTCATCAGGAGCAATTAATAGCTCTTCAATCACCAACATTCTTCCTATTATGGTAATAACTGAAAGACATCTTTACATTATATTAGGGTCTTGTTTCACTTATCAATTTATCATATTCTGAGTACTGATTTCATTACTTGTCATGATTTGTATGGAACTTATTTACCTAGCGAGGGTCCCAGGTAGAACATACACCAGCAGTCATCTAGCCCGCCACTCTTGTGAGGCCCATAGGAGGCAAACAGGTACTCTGTTGGATAGAATGGTGCTCATGTTCAGGATGTGTCATTTAACACTCTCTAAAGTACTATGGAATAGACGTCTCAAGACTCATACTTTGTTTAAGCTGTTTCCGTTTTTCTCAGTGTGAGGCACGCTTTCTGTTGTCTGTGGTTACCAGTCTTAGTCCCCAAATGTAATCCCTGTTGGGAAGGAGCTTGTGCTTTTCTTCATTCCCAAGCACTTTAGAATTAGGCAAGATTGGCCGTTTCTAAAGCACTATAGCACTGACAAAGCTTTTTCATGCAAAAATAATCACACACAGGCGTGGCCAGGCACTAAATGAAAATAGTTAGTATTTACATATAAGGTGCAAATAACTATTTAGTTGAATACACTTGTAAAGGTTATTCTGTTATTTTATGTGGTTTTAAAATCTCAAAGCACAGTGAATGCAGCCTTTGCTAAAAATAGACTACAGGCATTGTGTCACAGAGGCTAGCTCTGGCAGAGCACACAAAGGGACTGAGCAGCTGTTTCCTGTCCATCAAAAGCCCATGTATACTAAGAATAGGAGTGTACATGCTTAAGGCACGACATACAACATTATGGAAAAACAGGATTTTTAGGAGAATTACAGGACCAGATAAAATATAAAAATATTGAGTGATGGGTTGAGAGTATGGCGGGAAGGTGTGTTTATATATAAATGTTTATGATGTAGAAAAATGCTGAAAAATGAAGCGACAATGTATTTTTGCATAGGCTAGCATTATGTTAAGTAGCCTGTCCCAAACGGATCCCTGACCATGCAAGAAGCGAGGCAGCAGCATCCCTTGTAGTGTTTGGATGAGCTATGCCAGTATCCAGTGAACAAGTCAAACAGTATATGAGACACCTGCTTGCCATCAGTGTGCAGGAGCCAGCCACGGAAGACAGAATGCTGGTTGGGTGGGGGGGGGGGCAGAGTCCTCTGCCACCCCCATCCTCATCTTTGTACAGATTAAAGTTTGTTATTCTTGCAAGATGAACACTTGTGGCCTTAATTCCCTAGAGGGGTGCATTCATTCAGGTGGGAGCATGATTAGGGGTACCCCAATATATTTAAGGGGGTACCCCTGTAGGCTGGGCTACCTTTCAGTGGTGACGACCCAACGTGATACTTAGTTTTTTGCCACAGGGGCGCCGAATGAAGCTGGACTGCTGCGGTCTCCACCAGTGTGACTCGTAACGAAGTGATGATCAACTGCACTTGCCCACTCAGTTTCGTCTGCCTGGCCCCGCAAGAGGATTTTCCTAGAAGCAGTAAAGGGAATTAGCCATCCGTGGTAGAGGGGTTAACACTATCTTCCCGAAAACTTCTAGTATTCCCCTTCGTAAAGTCTCACCTTATAGTTAGGAAGGATGAACTCTCCATCCTGCGTTTGGAGTGCAGGGGCACGTAGAACTTCAGTTACTTCACTGATTCGAAGGTATTTGGCAGAGTTCCAGACAAATAATGACTCCGAGGTAAGTTGAGTGTAAACCAAATGCATAGTTCTTTTAGAGTTCAAATGTCTGTTAATTCACTCATGCCCCTTTCATACCTTTCCCCATGCTACGTGGTCCAAAGAGCGAGTTTGCCTCGATGGATGAAGGTAGCGCCTTGGTAAGAGTCAGTTTGCACCAAGCACTGTTTAGCAAGTAATATTGTTCCAAGTGCGATTAACCAATAGTTCTCTATCTTCGGTGCGGCGCCTTTGCGAAAATGTCGAGCGTAGAATGGTGACCAGCGCTGTCTCGAGGAGTAATATGCCAAGTAAGTATCTTGCGGTAAGTAAGTGAATGCCTTTGGCAGAACCCCGCTCACCTTTTGTTTGTTCTTGTTTTTTCAGATGCTGATGTTGCGAGCAGCGATTCAACGGGCACCGTGCTGGGTCGTAAAGATGCTCTAATGATAGGGGAGTATGGTGCGGCGCTGCAGCTGGCAATGCGACGCGGTTGTTTTAAATGTTTTTTCCCTTTCTCACAGGTGCGGCTGCTCCAGGAGAAGATAATGACCAAATGGGAATCTTCCTGTTCTAACCTTCCCTTCTTCTTTCCTTTTCTCTAGGATCGGCTCCGGACACAAACAGGTGTAGCTGTAGACTGAATACTGGACTGCAGACACGGTGAGCGTTACGCTGCTGAGATGCTTCGGGCGTGGTTTAAATAGCATCAAAAAAGAAGTTCCCAGGTAAAGAGTTCCAGAACCACACCCAAGTAGTAAAATAGTTACTAAAGGAAAGTAGTCCCTTCATGGCCTCATGATGGCCTGTACGGGAGTTCTTTGCAGGATGACCTGCACAGTTTAAAGATGGCAATATGAACCTGGCGCCTACGGCCCCAGGACTGAACCCATATAGCCCCTAGAGGGGTTTCGGGAATTCCTGGGGCTTTGTGGATGCCTGTTCCCTGGATAGATGGATCTGCTCCGGATGTCTGGGGCAGGCATCGTGACAGGTATGGGCTGTCCTACGAAGGATGTACCCAGATACACTTACATTCTTTAATGCAGTGCACGATGGATGATGAGAACCCAGTTGGGTTTATTCTTAAGTTACAGGAAATGTGGAGAGTTGAGACAGTACCATTTTTCTATTTTATTGTAAAGAGGGGACTACCAAAAGAGGTCCAGAAAGCCCTAGATAAAATTGTAGGAATTGAAGCCAAAAGGTGGGCAGAGATACAAAGTACAATAGTCCACAACTGTTAGAGAATCAAGGAGCGGGACAGGGAGACAGTCCATAAGCAGCAAACTGACGAGGCAAAACTAGTGGAAAAGAAACTAAATAAGGTTGTCGTTCAAGCACAAGTGAAGGAACTGGCTCAGGGGGAAAGGACAGCGGACACTCAACAAATTGGGAATGCTGGCACTATGGGGTGCTGGAGGACCGGGACAACGGGGGGAGGGGTTGGGGGGATGCAGTACCCCCAACCTACATTGGCAGTATGAAGGAGCACCAAGAGGAAGAGGAGGATATCGAGGAGCAAGAGCAAGAGTCTTTGGTGGGATAGGGCCTCGGGGAGTGTAACGCTCCCCTCATTCCCACGGAGGCGCCGATCTGTTCTGGACTGCTATGACCTCTTCTAAGGTGATGCGCAGGACTCGGAAGACGGACTGGACCGGACCCCCAAACCTCGCCTGTCTGGCCCGTAGAAGAATCCTTCTGTAGATTGAAAAGGGGATTAACTGTCTGCTGGATAATGTGTCGGATTCCCTCCCTTCCCCCTCACACTCCTCGAACCCCCTCCGCGATTCCCCGTAGAGTCTCACCTTAGAGTCTGAAAGGACGAGCTCTCCATCCTGCTTCCGATGCAGGGGCGCGTTGATTTCCAGTTACTTCACTGGATCTCAGGTTTGGTGAGTATTCAACTCCGCTTGACGTTTCCGATATGAGGCCGTAAGTATTCAGTTGCAAAAGTTCAAGCCTTAATTGTCCGTTGTCCTTTTCTCTATTTTCAGATGTAGGAGGAAGGTAACTCTGGTGAGTCTTTTTGATGGATGGTTCCCTTAGTGATCTTGCTTTCACCCACTAATGCGTGTGTCTTTTTCCCCATAGGGGCCAGGGTACGGCAGTGCCAAAGAAGCGGCGCCGACCCGAGGTGTGGAAAGATTGTCCCAACAAAAATCAGGTAAGTCTTAAGGTGGAAGAATCAGGCCTTCCTCAATCTGTTCCTTCGCTCACCTTTGTTTTGTCTCTTTTTCTCCTTCGGCGCTGAAAGGCGACGGATGGTGCCAATGGTGGCTGAAGAGCCCGAGGGCGCCTTGTGAAGGTGAGTAGAACGCGGCGCTGCAGCGAGCGATGCGCTTCTAAAAATAATATCTTTTCTCAGGATCATCGGAGTGATGGTTCCGGACTCCGGATGGAGGTAGGTAAAGTTCAATTATTCACCTTTCTCTCCTTTCCTTCCTTTTCAGGTGTTCCAGGTTGCAGGCGGGCGTGGCTGGAGCCAGGATGCAGGAGCAGACAGGGTTCACGTCCAGCTGCTAGATGCAGAACAACGCGAAGCGTGAGCTGCTGTCTGGGCGTGGTTTAAATAGCCCCCAAAGTAGTTCCAGGTAAGTATTCTCCCTCAGCCACGCCCGAGTGGTAAAATAGTCCCATAGGTAAAATAGTCCCTTTCAGACCTCAAGGAGGTCTGGATCCGGCAGCATGGTCTGCATCAGGTAAGTCCATCCAAGCACTCCCATAATGAGCCTGGCGCCTATGGTGCCAGGACTGATGCCTTCTATGAGCCTGGCGCCAAAGGCGCCAGGACAATGTCCAAAGAGCCCCTATAAGGGGTTGCTGGGTCCCTCCCTGGGGACATGATGTCTGCTTTCGGGGACGCTGGCCCTGAACTGGCTTCCTGGGAGTAGGCATCATGACAGGGAGGAGGATTGGGAACATCACAGTGCTGGTAATGCAGGAAATGGGGGCATTTTGCAAGGGAGTGCAGGAACAGGAATGGGATGGGATTTAATTATGGTCCATCACCTCCAGAGCAGGGATTCCAATGGCCTCAGGGAACAGGACAACAGCAATTTGGGCGAGGGGATAAAATAAAGTTCTCTTATGGGACTGACAGGCAAGGGCAACGTGGGCAACAACTACAGCAGGGTGAGGGAACACAGTTTAACAGGATGGCAGGGGTATCAGGCGCCCCATTGTAAGGAGTTTCATTCCCCAGAACAAATACATATTCTGATTAGGACAGCCCACAGAAAGCACTTGCATGTCCAATACTATTGATAACCGCACACCCTGAAGAGGCGCCCTTGGTGGAGGTGGAAATAGGAAAATTATATTTATGGTACATTCAGGTGCAACCAAATAATGCATCATGGAGGGGAAGTTTCCATCATCAGATAAAACTCTTTAGAGACAGGGATTCTCTGGGACTGTTTCTGCAGTTCCATACACTGAGGAGCTGGATTTAAAAGTGGGAGGGGAGGTAGAATGACCTCCCTTGTTATATTCAGAGAGTTCCCCTGAGAATTTGCTGGGTAGGGATCTGTTCAGTAGACTAAATGTAACTATATCATTCACAGATCAAGGGGTAGTGTATTCCACTCCAGGGATGTGTGTAACTCGAGCAGTGGTAATAATCATTGCAAAAGCAAGGGAGTCAGTAGTCCATGGGGTTCTTGTGGTCCTAGATATATTTATTTTTTATGGTATTAAGGTATTAGTAAATGCAGTGCCTCAAATTGCGACAAAATGTTGGCAAGTATCTATGGATTTTATTTTCCAACCCATGGTGCCACCCGAGATGGTGGCAGGGACAATATTGTGATTAGATTTATATGAACGAGTAGTATCAGACAAAAAAGAGTAGTCCTGATTGCAACAGACCATGTTGGGTGTGAGTGGCGCAGAATATTATGTATAGCCCCGACAGTGTCATTAAAGAAAAGCACTGATGAGGAGTCATTTGAGGACAGTGAACAAAATGAGGAGATTAATTTGGAAATCTGCATCCCCTGTGATATCATGGTGCAGTATAGGGAGGTACAGTGCCCCCTGATGGCAGTGTTAACTCAGATGTTTTATTTTTTTAGGAGGACATTCAATATGTGCCAGCACAAGTAGGGACTGTTAATCCACACAATGATGGGTTACTGAGACCTGTACAGATTATAATGAAGTAAGGTGCTTAGCACAATCATCCAGTATGTGGATGATCGGTTGGTATGCAGTGAAAATGAACATCACTGCAGGAGGGATTCTGTTGCATTATTGCAATTGCTGGCTCACAAAGGGTACAAGGCAGATAAAACGTAGCTACAATACTGCCAAAAGGAGGGACTATACTTGGGACAACTAATTTTTTGTAAACGGGTAAAAATATTATCAGACAGGGCGGCGGCAGTACACACCATCCCTAGGCCCAGTACTGTGAAGGAAATGTAGCCATTTTGTGGGCTTATGTAATTATTGTACGGCATGGATCCTAGACTACGCAGTCTACACAGGGCCACTGTTACAAAGTCTCAGGGAGAACAGAGGACTTAAAAGTACATTTGAATGGACTGACAAAATGACGAGACAATTTGAGGACTTAAGTTATTTGCACAGCCCCTGTTTTAGCAACTCCGGATTATATACCAGAGTTTTATTTATTTTCCCACTCTGATGAACGGCACATGTATTGATGGAGGGAGACATATTATATGTTGAGGAGTCATAAATAATTGACCAGGGATGGGACAGAGGCACACAGGGGTGGTAGTGGGGCACAGTAAAGGGGGGAGAAATAGTGACCACTGCTGTAGAAAGCAAGACCACAGTTCCATACACAGCTTTACCCATATTACAACTGGACCATTATTATCTGGGGAGCTGATCAGCCCCAGGTTTAAAGGTCCATATGAGGTGGTGTTCTGTACTCCTCTCACCGTCCGTATGAAGGAGTTAGATATTGGGTGAATCTCTCGGATGTCTGAAGAGCACCCGAGGCCAGAGACATTTTTGAGGATCCATGCCAAGGTGGTGTGCAACAAGAGCAGCTTAAGGTAAGCCCATACTTTTGACATAACTCTTGACTTGACGATTATTATTATTATAATTAATTATTATAATTATTATAATAATAATTATTATTATAATTAATTATTATTATGAGTGCTAGACATGGCGCCACAATTTTGTGAAAGTCTGAGTGATAATATAGATTAATGTACTCTGGCATTCCTCCATTAGGAAAAGTCATACTTTCCTAAAAACTTGTAACACTCATCTATCCAGATGCTACTGTGGAAAAAACTCATCTTAACTCGTAGATACAAGAGGATCTATGTAGAGGTAAGATAATGAGAGAATTTCGAAAGAGAGAGAGAGAACATTTCCTGTAGCGTTTTATGTATCAGATCACTCAGTCCTACAATTAAATTAATAGGTTTTCTACAGATGGAACAGAGAATTAAATTCCCCTCCTGTTTGGAGGTTTCCTGCCTTGAGAAGGACATGCAGATTTGAGGACTGAATCGACGAGCTGGAACAGGTAATTCATGGACCTGTTTTTCAAGCAAAGCCAACTTAAGACTGTTATAAGGAGCAGTAGCAATTATAGCTTACCCTTCTGTTTATGTTTTATAAACAGTTACACCAATCAAAAAGTGAATACGACTTCATTGAAAGAAGATAGGTTCTAATAAAAACAATCTTCGCTAAAGTGACATCTCCTGACAAATGTTCTGTACTAATGTTGAGGACAGTAACATGTTCATTCTAACGTTCTAGTGATGGTTTAACTAGAATCTCGTGTGAACACAAATTAAGTGTGTCAACAACAGAAAGATTACAAACAACCCTCATGTTGTTCTACAATTAACTGAGTTTATTCAACATTCAGTCTTCAATTGCGAAGGATTATTCTGTCACCTAGACTATTGTGTATTTTTATAATAGTTATTTTATTAATTGTATACATTGTATTTTCTGTATAATAGGTCCTTACTGTGTGTTTTTTGGCATTTCCTAAATAAACTTGAATATGTTTTGAATTAATTTGCATCCAGGTATAACTGTTGATAATATCCAACTACCTTTCACATATATATTGTTCAACTTTTCCCAAAATAAGGCAGGGAAATCACTATTTAATGAGATTTTTGGACTTCCCGGTTTGTTCAGAGTGCAGTGGCACATGCCTATTTTTTCTTTTTTCTTTCTTTTTTAATTTTTTATTGTTTTTCTTTTTATCTTTTTTCCATTTTTCCATTTTTTGAAGGTCCAGAATCTGGTTGGCCCTGGTGCGAAAGGGGTCCCTCTCCCACCCTCCCCATCTCCCTTTACCTCTCCCTCTCTCTCTCCCTTCTCTCAATCTCCTCCCTCTCTCGCTCTTTGTTTCTCTATCTTTCTTTCTTTCTTTCTCTCTTTCTTGAAAAACTTTTTTCTCCTCTCCAGGAATAACCAAATATGGCTGACCGACCTCTCTTATGTAGGGATAAGATTAAAACAAAAGTAGTTTGTTGTATGAACTACATATTATATAAAGTACTATGTTGTTTTGTGTGACGCTGGTTGTGGTTGTTAGAGTGGATGACGGGATATCTGTTATATGGATTGGACATAAAAGGGGGGGGGTAAACAGTTGGTGAACAGTTGGGGGGAAAAAATGCTAAAATTAAGGTCTATAAAAAAAGGAAATACAAACTGGCTCACTTTGTGACGGCCACCCCTACAAGTTTTCTTAGACGAATGAAACGGGAAGTACGATTGGCGTATGATTTATATAAGGGGTTGAGCTTTGATACTATTTCTGACATCCAGCATTTAGGAACGTTGAATAGCTGGTACTCTGATATTCGCATTTCAGGAAGGAAATCAACGAAAGCTGTTACGTGTGTGCACTTATCCCGCGCATATCAGGGGTTCCTAAGGTTTAGTTCCACATCCAGTCCCAATTACAGAGGTACAATGCCTGGTACATCTTGAACTATAGGGGACAAAGAACACATTCCAGGCACACAGCGTGCAGTTGAGGAGCACTGATCTAGACCAAGCGTTATGCAATGGCAACACAAAATACTGCCAGTGTCTACAAGGACCATATTTCTCCTTGGGAGGTTACTCAAATGACAATGACAAATGGAAGGGCACCACAGTGATGTGCCTGGCAGATGGACTGATCAAGTACAGTGGAGAAGCAATATCCCAATTATAGATAATGTGTGCGCAAATATGGTCCCATCCCATCGTATGGTTGACACGGATTGCAACAATGAAGAAGCCAGTGCGAATACATAGAGCCACAGACTCAATGAAGGAAAAGTTCCTGGTGGCACAAACACACAATGCAACCACACTCTTGTGATCCCTGATATGATGAAAGGTACAGAAGCGGTGATGGATTACTACAAGCCTAGCTGCACCTCCTACCATCTTGGAGGGGCAAGTGTTCACTGGCCACCCTGCACTCAGTGCCACTAGTAATCCTGTAAGAACACCTGAAGGAAGAAAAAATGCCTGCCGAGGTGCCAACAGCTACTCTAGCACATAAAGAAGCAGAAAGAAGCTTGCAGATCACACAAGAATTTGGTATGCTGCCAGAAAAAGGACTATTTCAACAGCGGGGAAAAAAGAAGAGATCAAACTGTCTCAAAAGACTCTTCCACAATGCTCTTTTTAGCTCACCAGAGACTGACTTTTTCATCTTTTTTGGCTCTTGGGGTACAAGCAGCTGCTGCACTTTCATACCCCCAGAGGATGCTGAGAATTGGTCACTATCCCACGTCATCAAGGCAGTGCACAATCTAGGTGTTCAAATGAAGAAAGAAGGTGGAGTTCAGAACACAGATTGGCTATCACTTGCCTTTGATTGGGTCCTGTCACGGCTGGGGATAGAAGTAAAACTACTGGTGCCTGTGATCGTGTTCTTCTTGGTTCTCTTCTGCACGTGCCAATTGGGTCTCTGATGTTGTGTTCATATAATTCCCAACAGTGCAAAGATGATGGTATAAACTGGGGGATCTAAAACACCTTGCCATACAATAAACTGCAAAACTCAAAATAATATTTCTGGGATTGGAGATAGGTCGGGTGGGGATGAGTTTGTTATTGTAGAAGTAACGAAAGGGGGGAATGGTGGGATGGGTTTAGTGCTTTTCTTCATTCCCAAGCACTTTAGAATTAGGCAAGACTTCTGTTGACTGTTTCTAAAGCACTATAGCACTGAGAAAGCTTTTTCATGCAACCATAATCACACACACAGGCGTGGCCAGGCACTAAATGAAAATAGTTAGTATTTAAATATAAGGTGCAAATAACAATTTAGTTGAATGCACTTGTAAGGGCTATTCTGTCATTTTATGTGGTTTTAAAAATCGCAAAGCATGGTTTGAATGGAGCAGCTGCTAAAAACAGACTACAGGCATCGCGTCCCGAGGCTAGCTCTGGCAGAGCGCACGAAGGGACTGAGCAGCTGTTTTCTGTCCATCAAAAGCCCATGTATACTAAGAATAGGAGTGTACATGCTTAATTAAGGCACGACCTACAACATTATGGAAAAACAGTTTTTTTTAGAAGAATTGCTGGATCAGATAACATATAAGAATATTGAGAAGTGTTGAGAGTATGGCGGGAAGGTGTGTTTATAATATAGCAAAATGGTGAAAAATGAAGCGACAATGCATTTTTGCATAAGCTAGCATTATGTTAAGTAATCTGTCCCAAACGGAACCCCAGCCATGCAAGAAGGGAGATTGCAGCATCCCTTGTATGGGAAGAAGAACAGTTTTGGATGAGCTATGCCAGTATCCAGTGACCAAGTCAAACAGTATATAAGATAAGATGCCTGCTTGCCATCAGTCTGCATGAGGCAGCCACGGAAGACAGAATGCTGTTCGGGGGCAGAGTCCTCTGCCCACACCCACAACCTCATCTTTGTACAGATTTAAGTTTGTTATCCTTGCAAGAAGACGACTTGTGGCCTTAATTCCCTAGAGGGGTGCATTCATTCTGGTGTGAGCGTGATTAGGGGTACCCCAATATATTTAATGGGGTACCCCTGTAAGCTGGGCTACCTTTCATCCCTTTCTGAAAGGTAAGTGTGGGTGTAAATCCGTGGAAATGAGTAACCAGCATGTTTATCCTAGCCATCTTAGTGTTTAAATACCCGTGTAAACTCAATGGCAATATTCTGTGGTTCAAAAGATTACCTTCTTCGATTCAGATGTGGTCCAGAGTGTTTTTCGCTCGTGTGCGTCTGCGGCTGTCATGCGCAGTTCTGTGTGCAAGTGGCGTTGCTATGGTAACTCATGAACGTAAACGCTTCTGCATGGGTACTAATGTCAACAAAGCACGTAATTTGCATTCTCTTGTGGTTTCAGCATGAAGGTAGCGTTGCTATGATCACTCGTAAGCGTCAATGTTTACATATAATCACTTGTGTCAATCATGCATATATTGTGTATTCACTAGTGGTCCTTTCTAACATGATAACCCAAGCCAATGCTCTCAGTGATAATCTCCAAGACTCAGTGATAATCTCCAAGACTAACAGATATGTGCAGAATGCTGTTAATACATTTGATGGGTCATAGTCCGTTAACTGACTAGTTTGCAGCATGCCATCGATGTGTCAACTCTACCGTAAAAAGTCCAATGGTGAATATACTCCCTTAAGTGAATCTGGACATTAAAAGGATTGTATTGTCCCATGGGTCCTTGCGTGAAATGTAGATTGTAAGGGCTACTTTGCCCTGTATTTAATTCCCATTGTATTGTGTATCACCCTCTCCACTTGAGTAAGTCCATGAAAACACATGCCCACAATTTGTTGGCTCAAATTATGTCGGTAGTCATTGATATTAGTCTGCGAGTCATGTTAATCATAGACCTCTAGCTGTTTTCATTATTGATTATGATAGACATTTTATGATGACATCATCCAGCAAGGAAACATTCTCTACTTTGTTAGCCACATAGTGATATTATTAATTGTTAGTTTGGAATGCACATGATTACTCAGACTTACAATTGTTTCCATCAACAATCACATTAGGCATTCATGATAACATCATCCAGGAGGGAAACTTTCTCTACCTCATTAGTCACGTAATCATAGTTGGCAATATGGTATTAAGATGATTGGTTTAATTTTTTACTGATGTTACCCCCTCTTGGTGGTCTACCAACCAATTTCGTTATGATGAATTTCAGCTGTGATACATTGTGTCTCATGGTGATAAAATGTCGGGCTACGGGAGATTTGCGGTTTCTTGTACGGATGTTACTCTTATGTTCATTCACACGTTATTTAGCCTTACGTGTTGTCTTCCCTACAGACTAGATCCCACATGGGCAGCTCAGTCCATAGATTAGAGAGCTTGAATCGCACATGGCAGTCTCTTAATTTGATTTTTGCTGCTGAGTGTTGGTGTTTGACACAGTTGGCTTTCAGAACATTTTTGCAGTTACTGCATTGAAGACACAGGAAAGTGCCACATCTCTTCTTTCCCAATGTGAGTTTAGTATATTTTTGTCTTCTTCCAGCTTGTACCAATTTGTCACGCAGATGTCTGCCCCTTTTGTAGGCCATTAGGGGTGGTTGTGGAAAAATGTAGCACAGGATCTAGTTCAATCAGTCTCCAATTCTTCTTTATCAATCTTGTAATTTGGTGACTTTGGCTAGAGAACTTTAAGGTGTATAAAAAAGGTATTTTGCTCACTCTATTCTAAACAATCCGATGGTCCTCTCTCCAAAGATTAGCACTTCTCTCCTGCGCTGTTCTTAAGACATCTGCTGGATATCCGCTTTCTTTATACACATTGGTCATTTTATCACATTCCTGTCTCAATGTATTGTCATGATTTACAAATGTTACGATCGAGCTAAGACAGCTGTGCCACAGAATACAAAGTACACGGTAGCACGAGGGCTACTGTCAGAAGACAAAGTTACACATTTGCTGTAGACAATATATTGCCATTGATGAATAACGTTCGTGGGTTGAGTAAAGAGCAAGCGCATAGCCTGTTCCGTGGCTTTAGCAAAGGCAATTAACAAGACATGATAGATTCCTCTTCCTAACCACAGAATAGCAGCCTCTTGTCTTCAACAGCTTAATGCCTTGAAAATACATGTGGTGCTGACACCATTATAGTAATAAGCTATGGATGTTCATTGGCAAATAGCACGCATTCACATACAATGCGTGCTTGGTTTTCAAAGGACAAAATCAGACACTAACTGTAGACTCACAAACACGTGTCGTTAGGGTCAGCTAAAGGCGAACAGTTTCCCCTTTTCCAATAGAAGAAAGCCAACCACAAGTGGCGGCTTCCTGTTTTAGATGAGCTCGAAGCAGAGTCAAGAGATGCTTCTGCGCTGATAAGCAGCCAGGGACAGGAAGCAGGGTACACAGGTGCGGTTAAAGCGTCCAAAGCAATTGTTGCGCCTAAACCCCTTCAGAAAATACATCCACTATAATGAGATTTGAAATAGGCCAGAAAAGAACACTGCGCTTTGCTTGGTCGTCAAGCGGAAGCCCATGCATTCTAATGGAAATAATCAAGAAGCAAAGACAGTGCCCGTCACTTGAGTTTTTCACAAAGGCAAATCAAGAGCAGGTTCACATGGTAGACGTTCTGTCCAGGCCAAGGAAATGACGCACATAGTATATGTAGACTAAGTCATGCGTGTTAACATAAAAAGCGCAACAGACTAAGGCTAAAAAGATATCGGCAGCAGAGAGCAAACCAGAACCTGGGGGTGGGAAGAGCCTTCGATCGCAGTTCAGAGCAGCAGGTCCCTGTGGACACTTTGCATGCAGAACAGCAATGCCTGGAAATCATGAGTTTAAGTGTGCTGGTTGAAGTTTTTGCATATGTGAGACTGAAGGCGTGCTTTATTATGTCACTACACTCCTGATCATACCATAGCACAGCTTAGACAACATAACATGAACCCCATAATTGCTCAAGCTGGTGTTTTAAAAATGATGAATTGTACTTAATCTTTGTTAGATGCCAATCATGTTTTTAGCTTATGCAATAACGCTTTCCATATATATGATAGTATGTTACGTTGTTATTGCTGTTATTATAGCAGGCATAATGATGATCAAAGCTGGTAGAGAACAGAAGTGATAATAAATATACTGACTTGCTTACTTCAAGTGTCAGATTCATATTTTTGAGCAATGCTTCATAATAAGGTCTTTGAGTCAAAACGAACTACACAGTATTTTCTGGCTGTATTTCTGTCAATTATGACAAGGGGTGCAGAACTCAGGGAACTGTCAAACCGCTAGGTCGAACTCCTGAGGCGCCTCTCATCATAAATGAAGACTTGTGATTCTGTGCCCACTCAACACAGCCCTACCGAGGGTCGAGGGGGCGGGCAGGGAATCACACCCTAAGAGGCAATCAAGTCAGATGGCACCCCAGATGGGACGTCTTAAAGATGACCAGAGCATTACTAATATTTAAATAACCTCATGTCCCAGTCACGGGTGAAGGACAGGGCAGAACGTTTTCTTTCCTAAAAAGCTTTTTTATTTTTTAAATATGAGGTTAGATTATGTATAGGAGATGGCACACAATGAAATCAATATTCCCATCCATTGCAGAATAGCTGTATATGATTGGCTGAGAGCTGCACAGTGTCATGCAGTAAACAAAAAGTTTACGGTAGCATTGGTACAACTTGGTGGCCTACCAGCAGAATCACTCTTTACTTACTAAATACCCCAGGTAACAGGACAAATAATGTATATGCAACTCTCCTAGTGAGAGGAGACTTAGACACCATTCAGTATCGCCCATACCAGTATCCTGAATTGGCTCCTACACATAAAAATAATGTCAACTGGTTTGGAGGTAATCTAGTTTACCCACAAACAGGTGCAAGGCATGGCCCATTAGCTACACCCAATCTGTCACTAGAATTCTTAGCTCGGTTTCATCCAAACCGTGGAGGTCCGATTAGCCACCCACTTTGACACAGTGCGAAACATCGCGCTGCAATATGCAGCTCAGCAGGGTATAGCACCTGCGCAGCAATCTCCAGGACAGATGGATGCAGGTGGGGTACAACTACAGACATTGAGAATAATATTGGGATCCTGTCCATCCAAGAATGAAGACATTCCTAAGTGGTATTCAGAATAATTAGGACAATTGCAGGCTGCTTATCCACAAATAACTCCCCAGCAGAGACACAGGGTCCTAGCTGTGTTTCTTCCATATGGCTGCACACCACCTCTAGCATGCTGTGACAGCTGGATCTCAATCTATAGCTGGCTTTATTTACAGCTGATAGGCACGCCGTCCATCACATCACTAGCACTGATACTAGCTGACATCATGGGAACACAAGGCGCAGCCGCAGCCATGAATCTAGGCCTGTCTATAGCATCTAACAGTTATCAAATGGTTGAGAGCATAATCCTACCCTTATTAAAAGGAGAGCCTGCAAGGTTAGAAGTCCATAGAAAATTGTCCCAATTAAATGAGCAAGAAAAAAGGGAGCAATTTGGAGACATAGTGACATCCACCTATCAATCATTGGGCAGAAGACCAGCAGACACACATAAAAAAGGTAACAAGGATCTTAAGCCAGACAAGGACACACACAATGAAGGGAGATCCTCGAAAGGACGGGGCTCATTCCAGAGTAAAAAGGGCAATAAGCCACAGAGGCGGCAATGGTCACCCATATAGGAAGACAAATATCCAGAGCATGGGCATAACAATGAGAAATCTGCAGGAGATAGGCAGAGCCCGCAATGGCAGAAAACCACATGGGTAGACGGTCCTGGGGTAAGACCGGGGGCCAGTCCCATTTTAGACCTACTGACTATGATTTTAGAGACAGGAAACACATGAAAAGTCCCCAGAAGTACGGCACTGATGAGTCTTCATCTCCCTCCCAGCAGGCACGGACACCAGATCGTTCTAAGGCTGAAGGGAAGGAAGTGAAGGTCAAAAAGAAACACGGCAGCACTACAGGTTTCACAGAATGCAGAGTCCACACACTCATCGCATCGTCCCCAAGACTAAGCGACACACGGATTGGATTGAGGTCCTATTAGACTCTGGGTCTGACATTTCCATATTTGAATGCAGCCACAAGGCACTATTGGCGCACACAAGAGCACACAGGAATGCACATATCACTACTCCCACTGGGCAGACATTGGCACATAATGAAGTGTATTTTGTGACAATTCAGCTAGAAGGCGAACACCCCAAAAAGATTGAAGCACTATTTTGGCCACAGCTGCACATTCAATATAAGGGGCTGTCAGCATTTCAAGACTGGCCACCTTTGTATGCAAGGCAAGCACCAAGGGGTGAAGAAGTGGTAATGCCTGCCTTTTCAAAAGAGGTAATTGAGGAACTAATGCAAAAATATGCACAAAAATGGTCAGCGCTGGCAGCAGTGCAGCCCTTTAAAAATCATGTAGGGCACAATAAAGAATGTCTAGCACATGTGATTCCAGTGCTGAAACCACCCTGCCACAAAGGCAGTATCCAGTTAAACCACAGGCAGTTGCCCACATGCAAACCATAGTAGACCAGCGAATGGACCAGGGAGTAATCATAAAGCAACCTAGCCCACATAACAGTCCTGTGCTCCCAGTTTAAAACCTGATGGTACCTACCGTTTTATTGTAGATTTTAGAATTTTGAATGCACATTGTAAGACATAGGCCGTCCAGAACCAACATAGTTCTGGATTGCTAGCCAATTTACACAGATGCAAATATATAGGCAATGGCATTTCACACAAACTTTAAGTGTAGAAAGCCAGAAATACACTGCATTCACTTTGAAGGGAACTCATTTCCAGTTCACTAGAATAATGCAGGGTTATAAAACTGCACCTACCACATTCTCAAGCAGAACACAGAGTTTACTTGCAGACATTCCTAATTGTTGGCAGTATGTAGATGATATTTACATCACCCATGAGAAACTCAGTGAACCCTTGCAAGACGTAGACAGAGTCATTCACACGTTGGCTGCAAAAGGATACCTGATTAATTTAAAAAAAATCAAGAATAGCTCATTGTGAGGTTACCTTTCTAGGATTCACTCTTTCAGATGAGGGCAGAGGGCTGTCAGCAGATTTTCTTGAGAAGTGTGCCAATATAAGACTATCCACTAGGCATAGGCAGTTTCAGGCCATTCTAGTTTTGCCGAGCTAGTGAAACCATTGTATGCTTTGATAAAACCAAATTTCAAGGCAGCTCACTGGCTGCCAGAACAAACTCGTATTCTGCACCAGGTATATTCATTAATGACTCACACTGGTCCTTTGCAGGACAGGAATACAGATAGACTTCGAGATAAACCTTGTGGTGGGAGACAATGCTTTCACATAAACAGTGTGAAATCTAGGGGAGACTAAGCCAATTGCATATAAGTCACATGTATATTCCACACCAGAGTTAAAATTTACACCTGAGGAGAACATTCTGGCTTCATTTCAGATGATTATTCGGAAAGAGCGGCTGCTGGCAGCAAATAGAACTATACACATAAACACACCTTTAGCTCAACTAGAAGCTGCCACAAAAGCTAGCGTCCCAAATGCAAAAGCATTACACACTAGATGGATTCAATGGTCAGTATCTCAACATGCTCCAGATGTAAAGTACCATTATAAAGGCAGAATTGCAGAGACTGAGTGGATTGAGTTGGACAACGGACACAGAGCCAGACATCTCACGGGCTATACCATTGTTTGATTTTTCCAGGCGATTTACTCAAATGGGTCAGCTATCCCATCAGTGGGGACACGGTCTAAGTACGCCGCCGCTTGCGCAGCAGTTGTAGGATACTTCACACATGAATAAGAATTTATACCAACTGATATTGCAACCAAGCACCTGGAAGATGGGAGACATGTCTGCCCAGACTGCTGAATTGCATGGGCTACTACTTGCATTGCGCCAAGCAGATTCAGGGAAGCCCGCTCTAGTAGTCTCAGATTCAGATTGCATTGTCAGGGCTTATAACACTGACTTGCATTGGTGGATGCAAAATGACTTTAAAGACATTAGGCATAAAACTATTGCTTCCAGGCAGCTCTGGAAGCAGGTTTGGGATCTTTAACAGACTTGCCCTTTACTATGGGTAAACACAAGAGCACATACCAAAGGGAACATTCATAGCACTGGGAATGCATTGGCAGATAAATAGGCCAAAGAGCACACAGTGAGAAAAACAATAGCAGCCATAACTCGCTCAGCGACTGCAATGGATGAGGAAATAAAAAAGGCTTGTTTAGGTATTATACCTAGGCCAAAAGGTTTCCCCAGTAATTATATGTATGACATTGAAAATAATAGAGCAATAGTCACCATCCCTATGAAAAAGGGGATCCTATTCAAAAATAAATACCATATAGAGCAGAAAGGGAAAAGCTGATTGCAGCCACACACGCTGGACTTGCATCTACCCATTTTGGGATGAGTGCAACTGCACAGCTGCTCCTTGATTGCTTCTGGTGGCCAGGGCTTCGACAGCAGGTGAAAATATATATTGCAAACTGTGACATGTTTACAGACAACTGTGGACCACAGCAAAACACCTAAGGAGGTTCCTTTGAAAAAGGCAGCCTCGCCCTGCGAGATCATACAGGCCCACTACCAGCAATAAAAAACAAGTACATTCTAGTAATAGTAGCTTCATGCACTAGGTTCAACTAGATGATTACTCAAAAGAAAGCAGACTGCAAATCAGCATACGTGCACTCTAAGGTGTAGTAGCCATGACAGTAACTCTTAAATGCTCCATTCTGATAATGATACAGCCTTCACAGAGCAGGCTCTGAGAAAGGCATTAGAGGCTTGGGGATCAGAGATGCACTTTCCTAGACCCGTCTCATCCAGAGATGGAATGGGCTCATAGGAAGGGCAAACTACTCAATAATAATTGTGGGCAACTGGTCAGACCATGTGCCATTAGTGATTAGGAGTGTGAATAATTTGCCACGCCAGTCTCTATGCAATGGTAAGACCCCATTTAAACTCTTGTTTGGGAGAAAGATGTATATACCTGACCTGCATGCTCTTCCCAGCCCCATACCTAGGAACTAGCAACTGCTGGCGACAACGCTGCTGAGGGAATCCCTCCAGGAGGAAGCTGCTGAAGCCAATCCTGAGAACACTCTCAAAGCAGGAGATTGGGTCCTGGAAAAGATCCATGATAAGACTCCATTTGGCCCGTCTTACAGACCAGCAGTGCAAGTAATCAGAGTTAAAGGTTCCAGAACTGCCACCCTATCCGCAATACCACTAAAGAGAGGTACTAGGCAAGTTTCTGTGGACCACCTAAAACCTGTGCCCGATGGTTTCCGCGATGTTTCCACAGAACCTCCCTCTTCCAAGTGAGGAGCCCATGGAAGATGAAGAAATGGAGATCCGGCAAATGATGATGATGATAGGTGTGCAAGATGGGGAACAATAGTCTAATCTTGATTACACATAGTACTTTCCTGAATTGTGGACAAGACTGCCAATTTGGAAACAGAAAGCCTTTCAAGTTGCTAAAGTGATGAAAGAATTATTTTGGACAGACTTCCTAAAACGGTGTTATAAATTACAGGCAGTTTATTTCCCCCTATTGTGGGTCAGCCTCATTTTATTCTTTATCTCACCGACTTCTGGGCATTTTCTGAGCAAGGTTTCCACTCCACCTGTAAGCAAAGAAGTTGTTCTAAAGCCTTTAAGTTCTTCAAACGTTAGAGAAAAGAGCTCCCAAAGCCAGGAACTCCCGCCTCAATACAGATGTTTCCTCTAACTATGGGTCACGTGTGGATGACATCATTGAAGACCTATAATGGCCCAGCAACACAGCTACAAGTCCACACCTTTTCTGTGAATGATGAATCCAGACTGTTTGCACCCAATAATCCAGTGTCTAGAACATACAGAGAACTGTTAAGAACTAGGCTTCAGACATTTGCACAAAATGCATTATTTGATGTGTTTGATGATTTTGGAGGACCTCCATGAAATGGGGCTCCATGCGTGTTATGTGCGATATTACAATGCCTTTTTACTTGTCAAACGTAAGCCATTCCTGTGGCCTAAATACATGTTCTGGGAACACTGTGCAGTGCCTTTCCAAACTGATAGCCCTGAATTCAAAACCACAGTTCCCATATATTTCAATGAGACCATATCAAGCAGGGGATTGCAGGTTTGAAAATCAGTACAAATTCCCTCCCGAGCCCCATGATGCACAACATATGTATGTTGCAGATTCAGTCATCTTTGACAGAGAATACTTTGATAACATGACTGAAGAAACATGGCAGGGAACTGTCCCTCTATGGTCTACTTGGGGTCAACAGATATGGCAAATTAAAGGGGTCCACACGTTAGATATGGCTTGTAGGTTCCCGCATTTAATGTATTTCTTAAATTATATGCAGTTCCAGACCACTTGCAGCAATAGGAACCTGAGTTTCTACCCTGAATGGGAGAAAACAGAAGAACAAGTTACTTACCAACCAACTTACCAACTTTTGACTGGATGTTCCTCTAATGTATTCCACATCTTTGACATGTAATGTCCACAGCTGTGCACTTCGGAAACTTTTTCGGCAGATGGCGTCCTGCGTCGAAGACGTCAGGTCGATGTCCCTCGAAGGCCTCCACCGAGGGCGACGTCACTGGATGTAATAAATAGGACGCACGGCGCCTGTAGCCTCAGTTTATGTTTTTTCCCTCAGAACGTGTGGCACCAGTCTCATGCCTGCTTGAATGCACATAGCCTTGCGGAAACATAAGCTGCAATCGCATAGGCAATTCTCCAGAGGGGCAGGCTGGAAGGGCGATGTGGAATATGTTGGAGGAACATCCAGTCGAAAGAACGTTACCAGTTGGTAAGTAACTTGTTCTTCGAATGGATTGTGTCCTCCAACGTAGTCCACATCTTTGACAGACTCCCAAAGCAGTACCAGTAAATGGAGGAGGGGAAAGAATTTAGACTACCCAATTAGATTGGGAAATAAAGAACCGCCTTCCCAAAGGCCATAACCTGACCATGGATTACATCCAGGGAATAATGTTTAACAAATGTGTGGATTGAAGCCCATGTAGCCGCATCACAAATATTCCTAATAGGAGCACCCCACTGGAGGGTGGTGGAAGTAGCCACGCCCCTAGTGGAATGAGCTCTCAACACTTCAGGAGGGTCCCTACCCGTCAACTGATAACACTCCGTAATGGTAAGGATAATCCACCTGGACATGGTCTGTTTGGTAACAGCCTGGCCCAATCAGTGTCCAGCATATCCTACAAACAGTTGATCGTCCACTCTGACCCTGGACATCCTAGAAATGTAAAAGCTCAGAGCTCTCCTAGGATCCAACCGATGGAGTCGCTCCTCTTCCTTACCCAGAGGAGGAGGAGGGTAGAACGATGGAAGAACCACCTTTTGACTCAAATGATATTCAGAGACTACCTTAGGTAGAAATGAAGAAGTACTTGCAGTACAACCCTGTCCTTGTGAAACACAGTAAAGGGTGGCTTAGATGAAAGTGCCTGCAATTCACTCACTCTGCGAGCTGAAGTAACCTTAACCAAGAACACAGTCTTGAAGGACAGTAATCTCAAAGGACAAGAGTGCAAATGTTCAAACGGAACACCCATGAGAAATTTCAAAACCAAATTCAAATCCCAAACCAGTACCTGGAAAGGAGACAGCGGGAATACATTAGTCAGTCCTTTAAGAAACTGGAAAATTAAAGGAATCTTAAAGTAAGAACATTCTTCAGATGAGCGCTTAAAGATGGACAGCGCCGCCAGGTAACCCTTAATGGTACCCACTTGAAGGCCCCTGTGGGCCAAATAAAGTAAGAAAGACAAAACCATAGGAATGGGGCACTGAAAAGGATCAACATTGTGATCTCTGCAACAGTCACAGAACTTACGCCAACAGCAATGGTACAGGGATTTTGTTGCCGGCCGCCTGGCCAAAAGAAACACCTCCATCACGTCATCCAGGAGGTCCCAATCCTTATACCGCAACCTTTCAGATACCAAGCGTGAAGGTTGAGATGTTTGACCTCTGGATGGAGAACCTGACAACCCCCCCCCCCCCCCTCGCGCAAGAGCGGATCCTCTCGACAGGGAAGACGGCGTGGAGGGCAGATGGACATTTCTAGAAGGTCCGATTACCACGCTTTCCTGGCTGAATCCAGAGCAATGAGGATCATGTGGGAACCGAACCTCCGCAACACCCTTGGAATGACAGGGACTGGAAGAAACGCGTACAGCAGTGGGAATAACCAATTCACCACGAACGCGTCTCCTAAGGCTCCTCTTGGAGGAAAATCCCTTGAGCAGAATCTCTCGTACTTCTGGTTGACACTGGTGGCGAAGAGATCTCGGGTGAAGATCTCCTGAAGGACTTCCTGAGCCAACTCCCACTCGTGGGAGATCGAGCTCTGCCTGTTCAGAGCATCCAATGCCGCATTTTCGTCTCCGGCCAGATGAACTGCCGAGATCGAAATTTCCTGCTGGATGGCCCAGAACCAGAGCTGCATTGCCTCTCTGCACAACGGAAGTGACCAGACCCCCTTCCCCCTTTTTGTTGAGGTAATGCATGGCCACTGTGTTGTCCGTCATGATCAGGACACTTTTCCACCGTACCGAGGGCAGAAAAGGCTTCAGGGCTAGCCGGATGGCCATCAGCTCTAACAGATTGATGTGGAGTCTGGACTCCGATGGACACAAACGACCGCTGGCAGTCAAGTCGTTGGCACGAGCACCCATCCTGTGAGGGAAGTGTCCGTCACTACTGTCACCTCCGGCCATGGTTGCCAAAGCGGTTCCCCCCTCATCAGGTTCCCTTTGTTGGCCCACCACAGAAGATCCTGGGAGACCGAGAGTGGAATCTGAACAGGATCTGTCATCTTGCCGGAGAACTGCAACCACTGCAGCTTCAGGGCCCATTGCAGGGATCTTATGCGCAACCTGGCCTCTGGCACCAGAAAAATGCAGGATGCCATGAGGCCGAGTAACCTTAAGAAATCGAAAGCCAGGAGACTCTGGGCATGTTGAAACTTGTCCACAATCTGCACAATGTGATGAACCCTTACCTGGGGAGGTGAACACTTCCCAAAGGATGTGTCAAACACAGCCCGATCTACTGGAGCTATTGGGAAGGTGTCGGATGCGACTTCTTGAAATTCAGGGAGAAGCCCAGCCTGTGGAGAGTGAGGCAGGTGAGACCGAGATGAACCAGCGCTTGCTCGGGAGAGCGTACCCGGATCAAACAATCGTCCAGGTAGCGGTAGACGTGAATCCCCCCTCGCCCGATGTACGCTGCCACCACTATCACCATTAGCTTGGTGTAGACCCTCGGGGCGGAGGTCAATCCGAGCGGCAGGACCCGAAACTGAAAGAGCGTGTCGCCAGCCGCAAACTTCAGGTACTTTCTGTGCTCGGGATGAATCAGCACATGAAAGTAAGCATCCTCGAGGTCCAGCGACACCAACCAATCCTGAAGTTGAAGGGCCTGCAGGACTTGAGAAAGAGTGACCATCTTGAACTTGTCCTTCCTGAGAAGGTTGTTCAACCAATGCCAGTATTTCTTTGGGATCAGAAAATAAGAGGAATCCCATCCTCTCCGCTACAGGCACCAGTTCTATAGCGCCTTTCTCCAGCAGGCTAAAAATGTCCTGCGCGAGGAGCGGATCCGGAAGCTTCAAAGAGAGTTTCCCCGGTGGATTGTCGTGAGGCCGCTGAAGAAAGAGAAGGCAGTAGCCATGGGCTATGGTATCCAGAACCCACGCATCTGAAGTTATGGCACGTCATTCTTCGAGATGCTGAGACAGTCTGGCCCCAACCGGCAAACCATGGGACATGGCCTTATGACAGTTTGGAGGCGGCTGCGGCAGTGCCTGAAGGCAAAGAGCCAGCTGCCAGAGCGGCTTTGGCTCCTCGATTTCCCCGACCACAACGGGTATTTTTTCGCTGGCCCCTTTGACTGGCGGCCCCTGTCGTTCTACCAAAGGAGCAGTAGTAATGAAAAGAACCTCCCTTCCACTGCTGTCCCCTAGGATGAAAAGGCGGAGTTTGACGCACCGCAGCGCTTAAAGATTTTGCTGCAGCTTTCAAGGTCTGCAACCTCTCAAGGCTCTCGTCAGCCCTGCTGCCAAACAAATGTGCGCCATCAGAGGGCATGTTCAGAAGACTGGCCTGCACATCCGGAGCAAACCCTGACTTCCGCAACCACGGGGTGAGTAGATAAATAGCTGGGGTCGCTAATGGAAAGGCAGTATTTCTTGGTCAAAGACTTATTAACAGCCGGAAGAGATTCCAGGGACTGCCAAGCAGCTGCCGCCCTTTAGATCATCCTGCAGAAAGTATTCAGGAGGACTGGACCAGCCCATATACTCCGAGACCCGCGCCATGAGCCTCCTGTATGAAGACTCTGCATGAGCCCCAAGCTAAGGTCTACCAAATTCCACTCCCGGGGAAGTTTCCAACCCACTGGCATCATGGAGGGTCTGCCTCAACTCCTCCAACTGACTGTCTCCAGAGAAATGTGGAGCTTCATCAAGTTCACTAAGGTCCTCAAACTCAGACCTTTCCTCCTCTTCATGAATGTCAGCCAGAGGGAGGTGAAACCCAGGTCTGGCGACAGAAGAGGGCCTGGAGTCCAAAACAGGCCTCACAGACTTCACCGTAGCCTTCCTTGGAGGATCCACGATATACGGGTACTCCAAAGGCAAATTTTGAGAAAAAAAAAAATCACTCGAAGGCGCTGATAACGGTGAAGGCTTGGACGCCGAGAGCGTCGACAACCTCGATGTCGAGAGTGCCAAAGGCTTCGGCGTCCACGTAGGTGCCGATGGCACCGTGGGCTGGTACGATGGTAAAGCGTCAACGTCCGAATCAGATGGACATGGCGCTGACCAAGTCGACGCTGGCATCGAGCCCTCAGTAGGTAGCTGCGGTCTCGCTGAGGATGAGGACCGAGACAGAGACACGTCTCTTGCGACTCTTTGAATCCTTGTCCGTACGGGACCTCGAAGGCTCCCGATGCGAGTCACGTCTTGGACGTGAGCCCAAAGGCATGTGAGCCACGATACGAGACGAATCCTGGCCGGCTTTGTGAGAAGGCGCAACCGGACCCATGCCCTGCGATTGAAAAATTGCTAAAAATGTTTCTTTAAACACAGCCCATTCCTCCGGAGTCGAGGACTTCGTCGGGCATGCAACCTTCCTCGAGGCACCATCCTCCGAGGAGGACGGGGAAGGTGACCGGTGACAGCGCTTCCTAGAGTGCCGGGATGAGGAAGAAGAATGGCGGGAACCACTCTGGGACCGAGATCCCCGGGGCTACTTCCGACACAGCGAGTCGGCCCTCAATTCGTCGATGGAGACCCCCCTTGGACTTAGATTTGGACTTTCGGGACGTAACAGGCTTAGAGACCCTACCTACCTGGAGCTTCCCCGTCTGCTCCCGGAAGGCCTTGGCAGTCAGCGACTGGCATTTCGAGCAGTCGTCGGGGTCGTACGACTCACCCAGGCACCGCAAACAAATATGGTGGGGGTCGGTGAGCAACTTTTCCGACTTGCAGTCCCGGCAGGTCAAGAAGCCAGACCGTGGATCGGAGGGGTTGAAGAGAAAGACATCGTAACAATGAACACACGAGGTGCACCGAGTTCTACGAAGTAACACGCTCGTGGAAAAAACGCAACTGAGGCTACGGGCGCCGTGCGTCCTATTTATAACATCCAGTGACATTGCCCTCGACAGAGGCCTTCGAGGGACAAAGACCTGACATCATCGACGCAGGATGACCTCTGCCGAAAAAGTTTCCGAAGTGCACAGCTGTGGACATGACATGTCAAAGATGTGGAATACGTTGGAGGACACAATCCATTTGAAGGCGAGTTCTGGAGTGAGTCCTATAGAGAAGCATAAGGACACAATGGCACCAAGCATATTACCTATGCATCAGGGGGACCTGGGTTATGGGCAGTTCAAGCAAATGAATGCAATAAAAGAAAAGCAGAAAAGCAGGACTCAGTGTGGGCCCTTATAGGGCTTGGAACTCCCATAACACCTCCCTGACACAAGCTATTTCAATGGGTAAGCTGTGCCAAGGAATGCTTTCACAATATCACCTGAGTGAGGTGATACAATCTCTAGATAACCTCATAAAAGAAGAGAATTGGGAAGCTATCATGCAGTCAGCTGCTAGTCTGAGGCGCACCCAAAGTAGGAGAGCAGCTACCTGCACTACCTCAGACCCTGGTGTACCTAGTGAGGTGGGACAAGCATCCATAACAGGAAAAACTTACACTTGGTCACAAGCAATAATGCAAATCCTGTAAACTGAAAGTGAGGCAGTACAGCGAGGATTTCATGTTTCAGATGCTAATGATCAAGCGCTACAAGGCTTCTATGCGCTAGGAGATGTCATAACAGATGTTGTGGGTTTGAGTCAAAATTACTTATCATTAGAAACGACCAAGAGGCCTCAGTGAGTTTTTCTGTATTAACTGATTTTTTGGACACTCGCAGCAGATTGGAATGTCATTACATGGCCTGAACAAACCGATAGGACAATTAACTTGTCCAAAGTGGCAACACGCCAGGCAATGTCCGGCTCCACTTTCTTATTGCTTAGTGTGTTAGCAAAGAGTTAAGCGGCAGCATCTGCTTGGGCGTCAGGCTCCACAAATTGGATAGTGCACGGGGTACTAGACATTCCCATTCAAACGGCACCCTCTTTCATATGTCAAGAATTACACTCTTGGGGTAATGTACATTGGGTGAATGATATGTAGATCAGAGAAGATTATGTGGTACCATATTCACATGCATGTGTGTCATCAGCTAGGCCTGACCTGACACTGTACTCATTACGTGAATGCAAAGGTTCTACTAGAATAATGTGTGAAAATGCATGAGACAGTGAATTCCTGCGACAGTAACTTGAAATGCACACTGCATATTGCACCAATTGACTCATTCTACTGTAAAGCACATAGATTGCAAAATGGTTCATATGTGGTGGTGCATTTCAACCAATCTTGCTGTCATGTCCCAATAGGAATACCAACTTTGATCACCGTAGGCACACAAGTTAAATGCTGTGGGTTCATTTTGGATCCACCTAGCTCATTTCAATTGAAATCATTAGTCTGGCCTGACGGCAATTTACAAAAAAAAAGTACCCGAAATTGAGTTTATACATAGCAAAGCTGTTGAAAATGCAGTTGGAAGTGCGAAGTACTGAAGATACGTATCTGCGAGCACACTCCACTGTGGTCAAACAGATTGCTTCTCTGCTAGGCTCCGAACATACAAGGCAGGAAGCCTTGCACTCTCTAATGGACAGCTCACAGTTTAATGGGGCCAATACTGGCCTTTCTGCAATCACTAAAGTAGCTTTGAGTCTCCTACATAAAGGGCTGATTGCCTTGGACACAGTCATTAGAACATTGACTTAGTGAAGTGCTTGGTACAGCTGGCTGTTGATAATACCTGGACTTTTTCGCATATTTTGCTGTAGACACTGAAAATTATGACAAGCCACAGAATTACAGACCTGGAAGCAACCCCTCTCTGGTACAGAACAGAGCTGTGCAGACGTACAAGATATGAGCAGTGTTCACTGTTTAAAAAGCATTTTATTTTGTCATTAACCAGGAAGAAATATATGCTATCAGCCATCGCTAAGTGCTGAGTCTGTCACCAAGAGTCATTGCTTGCAAAGAACGTGGGAATTGCAGCGTCGCCTTCTAGACTGCCACTGTGGTGCAATAGAATCTCCAGGACATTGGCTGTGCATAGAGACATTTGTGGGATTCAGAGGTACTTCCCAAAAGTATTCTATTGTGAGTTCATTAAGAGTCTCCCTGACACCATGCCTGATAATAGGAGCATGCCAGAGCAAGAGAAACTGCGCAGAGGACGAAAACGATTCTTGCCAAATGCATCTAGCACCCCCAACGGCATTACCAAGGAAGCACCTGAAGCACCTGGTCCCTTTGCATCACAGCCGGACCCATGTAAGCCACAGAATGATCGATGCATACTCTCAAACCCAGACCACAAGGCAGCTGGGGAAGCAAACAATGCAAATGACGGATTCCTCTGGTTCCAAGAATAGATGGCAGAAGGAAAAAAATCCTAAAACAGTGTGCAGTGATGACATGAGCATTCTGTTCTCTTCTCCACAATGCTTCTCGACCTACCTCAGAAAGAGACTTGCTTTTAATTCAGTGCTCAGAACACGCAACATTCCACACAGGTCATCTAAGCAAGCTGCTCAGACAGCACTGAACTGAATATTTATCACATTCTACCTCAAGATGCAAGTGTGAATGCAAAGCAAACATATGAACTGGGTGACCTCCACGTGCCGATCGCTGTGAGTGACAAAGACGCTCGCATACTGGTTTATTTCCAAGGACACCGATTCAGACTATTAACTGTTTATACTTGCCTTCTTCACATATTTGGCAGCGCCATTAGTAAATATTCAACACAAGGTGAGTTTGTATCAACATATATTTTTAATGCCCTTTATGAGACACATGTTTCGGCAACTTCTATGCCTTTTTCAATCAGGGCTGAGAATATTTTTGTATCACAAATTAAAAGAAAAGCAACAAAACGAACAAAGCGTAAAGATGAAAAATAAGTAATGTAAAAAAGACACCATATCCAATGATGGAATAACATTTGTGCAATTTGTTGTACAGATATATGTGCGTTGGTATCACAGACAAAAAGGGGGAGGAAACAGGGTGGATGTTTTAGGAATCAAAAAGAACAAACAAGGGGTGGGGGAAAAAGAACATAGAATTTAAAGTGTTAGTCATGCCTAGAAGGTGTTTGTTTTATCCTTCAATACTGGCAAATTAAAAAAATATGTTCCTTACCCAATAGATGTGTCTTTTCTGGGTTCTAGGTCATTAGGTCGAAAATAAATGGTCGACAGGTCAAATGGTCGAATTTGTTTTTTTTGTTTTTTCACTTTTTTTTTGGGGGGGGTCCCCCCAACCCCCTTTTTTTTTTGCTAAAAACTCTTTTTTCCCTAAACGAAAACCTAAAAAATATATATATGAATAAAAAAAAAATTTGACTATTTGACCTGTCGACCAAATTGTGTCGACCATTTCACTGGACACTCTTTTCTGACACGTTTAGATTTCTAGTAGTTGCACAAATAACGGATTAAATCCCACCTAAGGAGAGTGCATTATAAATACTGTCAAATTAACAAGAACAACAGTGTTTATACAGTTAGTTTTGTTGAATTCTCATGTTTTTAAATGAGCAGTCTCGAAATGGCCATGATTCATTCTCCTATGAATGTTTATGTAAATTATTTAGTTCAAATCCAACATAAAGTGTAATACCTTGGCATTAGTTGACATTATATGTTGCTGTCAATGCGCATTGGTAAAAGCGGCAGCATTCATGCCATAACGCGTGTATTTCCTATCCTTCTCCTGTTTCAGTAACTGATTCAATTACGGCTGTCACGATGCATTGTTCCAAAGGTTTGTGAATGAATAAAAACATTGTATTCAATTGCTTTACTCTAGTGCGCATTATGCTAGGTGCTAGATCATTACTATTACGCTGACTTTGATAAACATTGGCCACCCACGACCACTCAAGTGCTTACCTTCAAAGTCTCTGCAGGTTCTGTAAGCGTTGGCAACGTGAAGTTGTGAACGCGCTTTGGTTTTGTGTTATGTTGGTGTTGCTAAGGCAGCCTTAGTCCCTTGTTGCTGTTGGTTGCCGCAATACCAACGGGCGCCATTTTTTGGGACCTAGGAGTAGTATTATCAGTTTCCAAATGCCGTACTCCCTGTGGATAATCCAATACAGTGAATAACAAGATGTACATGATAATATGATTTGAAGCACAATATTTAGTTGTTGAAAGGCTGATAACTACTGGAGTTAGAAAACATTGATGATTTTCCTTACTCAGTCACGAAAATGCCCATTACCAGTATGATGATGTTTTGGTGTCTAATTACCGGTCCTGTCTCGTATAATAATGAAATGTACAAATTTGTATTAGTCAGTCTAATAATATTGACATACCAAACTATTCCCTTGTATAGCACCATATCCTACTGAACTAATGGTTCATAAACAAGAAGTCGGTTTTTTATTTCCATGCAATTATAACTGGATGCCTGGGCTCAATGATCTAATAATGATGGATCTAAATTATGTTAGACTATTAAAATTATGTAGAAGCAAATGCTACTGTGCTGATTATTATAAACAAACATGTCTGTTTATCATTTCCATAACTTTAAGAATGGATGCCCTATATTATCAGTCTACCTAAATGGTATTAGCATTCAATAGTGTTTCGGATGTTATAAAGGAAGTGTAAATAATTAATAAGATAACACATATATATGTCGTATACATTCCAAATAAGGTTCATCACAATGTCCCGACCAAAACATATTCCATTTTTGGGGGATCCCCCTTACAGAAAGCCCCCCCATCTCATTGTCAGTGTTGAGTCCGACAACTAGATCTGAATCTACAAATTGTTTGCGCTTCTTGCTGTCTTAAACATAGTTCTCTATTTCCTCCATGTCTACCAAGATTGACCTTTCTTAGTCCAATGAATTTAATATCACGTTTGTCATCCATTTGGTGACAGGTTTGCCAGTGTACTGATAGTGGCAGTGTTCCATCTTGACTGCCCAATAGGGAAATATGTTCGCAAATTCTTATCCTCAGTTCTCGGATAGTGCTTCCAATGTAGATTTTACGACAAATACAGACTATGGCATAAACGACTAATTTAGATTTGCAATTGATATTGTCCTGAATAATTGTCATTGTTCCATACATATCTTTGAATTTATTTGTTGGGGCGTGTGCGTACTTGCACATTGTACACATACTGCACTTTCTGAATCCAGATACTGTTTGTACTGTAGGTTTATCTTCTTCTGGCAGCATGGATGGGCTTATGTTCATTTTTAAGGTTTGGGCTCGTCGATAGAGAACGCTTGGATAGTCATCAATATATTTACTGATGTGTTCATCCAATTTTAGAAGATACCAATTTTTACGTAATATCCGTCGTAGTGCTCCATTATTGCTGCAGTATGTGGTAATGAATTTGACTTTATCACAATCACTCCTTGCCGGTCATATTTTCTGGGTCAGGGTTGATTCTCTAATTATGCTGTTTGTTTGCATGCAGTTTGGATACATTTGGCCTTGTAGCCTCTCTTCCTGAATCTTCTGTATAATAGCTTACATTCTTGTTTGAAAATGTCTTGATTTGCACAATTTCTGCGTGCTCTAATGTACTCCCCTTTTGGGATATTTCGTTACACTGTGCCATAGTAACAGCTGGTTGCAAAAAGAGTCGAGTTAACTTCTGTATGTTTGCGAAATGTTCTTGTCATTAGCTTGTTGTTTTCCACATAAATCACCAAATCCAAAAAATGAATAATGGTTCTGCTGTTAACGCCTGTGAATAGTATCCCCAAATCATTCCTGTTTGCTCTCAACATGAATTGTTCCAAATCTTCGGATGTCCCGTTCCAGATTAGGAGAACAGTCTATGTAGCAAGCTCACATTCTTTTGGAATGCTGTGTCTGCGTAAATGTGCATGTCCTCATACATCCCCATGAAGAGGTTTGGCTGATGCCGGTGCATATTTTACCCCCGTTGCTACCCCTATTTTCTGTTTGAAAAAACTTGTCATTAAACATGAAGATGTCATTTTCCAGGGTGGTTGCGGCATTTCTTTAAGTATCTCCACATAGTGATAATGGGATGCCGATTCTTCTTTGTATAGTCTAACGTTTGGATAGCTGCATTGTGTTTAATTGATGTATACAATGCCTTCACATCCCAAGTTGCAAGAATAAATTCAGGTTGCCATTTGATTTTTTCAAATCTGATAATGGTATCTGTAGTGTCTTTGAGATACACCTTTATCTTGGGTACTTTCGGTCTGAGGGCACAATCTATGTATTCTGAGATTTTTTCCCGTTGCCCAGCCTATGCCGCTTACAATTGAAAGCGGAAAAAAGTCTCAGAATACATTGATTCTTTTTTTCCGCTGTCCAGCCTATGCCACTTACAATGGGTCACCTATTCGATTCAAGGGGAACAAGATAAGTTTTCATCTGAATGGGCCTCCATTTTGAATTTTTTTTACATGGAGGCTATATGGAACAATACTGTCCGCAAAAAGTACAAATACTGGATATACTCTGAACTCAATAAAAGATATGTTATCCTGTGTACAAGGCAGGAGTGCGATAGGGGTAAAGAGGACTCAGGATTAGGGAGTGGGTGGGAAGGACAGAGGGGACAAGTTGATTTTATTTTGTTTCAGTTTTGTAGCTTTGAAAACCCAATACAAAAAAATAAACAAAAGAGCTAGCCCAGGTTACCTTCTCTGCATGTATGGGATGTATAAAGTGAAATTCTAGCTGGGAAGAGTAGTGTGCCTATGGGACACAAGTGGGGGGGTTAGAGATATGGTGTGGGGCAGCAGAGTTAGCTGGAATGGGTAAAGAAAGCAGGACTGAAAGAGAAATCCGTGGAGAGGAGAGGAAGTAGGGTTGAGTGGAGCCATCAGGACGAGTTTATTTGAAGAGTTAGGGTAACCCAGTCCTTCCTTGAGTGTAGGTTGGAGAAGAACAGTCTTAGCTGCACTGCAATCTGTTGAATCTGTTGCAGGACAGGGTACATAGCAGGGAAAAGCCATTTCCATGTTTTCCCCCTTTGAAGTCTTTAATTTCCAGTCTGGCAATGTCATAGCTTTTGATGGTGCGTTGGCATCTGGATTTCTTCGGCCTGGTAAATTGGTGTTTTGACACTACTTTTCAGGTGATGCTGGCAGTCGTGAACATGATGCATTCTTGATGATGTAGCCAGTGTAGCTCGTTGAGGATGATGTGGTCTAATTTGATTAGTCTTGTGTGCTGCAGCATGCTAGGTGGCTTTCAGGAGGCCAAGGTAGCAATTGGGAAGCCTGGAAGTAGGGCATTGCCATCGTCTAGATTGGTGATTAACAGGGCTAACTCTACCACTTCTCCACCCGCCTCGCTCTGCCAGACTCTATGCTCTCAGATAGTTTTGCTTTCCTGCTCACTCCATTTTTTCATTTCTTCCAGCTACAGCTTCCTTCCAAGAACCACTGAAACTCCAGGCTGCTTTTATCCTCTTGCACACCAGTCACTAGTATCTGCAAATGCCCCATCTCAACCAGCTTTGGTGCATGGTCTGCTGCACGCAGCGATTGGCTTTTGAAATTAAAATCAGGACTCCCAGCGAAGTCTGCTTGTGCTGCAATTGGCAAGGTGCCCACCATCTTACCCTTAACAACGCTCTGGTAACTGCTACTGCACTCTGAATTGTGTGAGGAGTCAGGAATGAACACAAGTTTGCCATGTTTTTGGTTAAAGCCTTTTATTAAAAATAAAAAGGGGTTGTGAAAAGGCTGCTCGGACCCTGCTCTAAGAGAAATTTCCAGACCAAAACTAAGGATCTGTCTGTGTCGGAATGTAAAAAAAAAAAACAAACATCCTGTTTCCAAAGTCCTATTCTGATCCTCACACTATAAACTAAACTCTAAGGTGCAAAGGGGAAACGTCTTTAACCTTGAAAGGTTTAGAAAAGTGCTCATAAAAGGAAGAATAAATGGTTAAAACAAAAAAGTTATTCAAGGAAGAAAGTCTTGGCTCCAGAGGGCAGTTCCCTTCCCCTGGAATCTACGTTAGGCATTGAGTTTTTTTTTTTTATACACAGCAGTTCTTTGGGCCTCTCCTGGCCAGCTATCGCACAAACTATGTCTGCCTTTACAATTTTGGGTTCCTTCAGGACACCTGGTATTTCTCTCCCTCTCAGATGCTATTGTACTGGGGAGACCCCCGGCCAGCCCACAGAGTCGGGATTTGCTCCAGAGTACTTTAAGACAAGATTGCTGCACCTTTGAGATGGATGGGGGTGCAGGCTTTCTACTCCAACACCAATCAATAAGGACAACTGGCAAAGGGAGTCCGTTTAATGACAAGTACAAAAAAACGGGGAGTCATGGAAATCGACAGTGATGCGATAGTCTGTCTCGCTTCAACTCCGACGAACTTTATTCAAACAATAACATTTATACTCAAAACTCGTCATAATTGACATGTAACACTTAAAAGTTAACATGCAATTCTATTGGTTAGGAAAAGGTAACTTTAATATAGGTACTATATCTGTATATGGTAACAGAGTCAGAGGATTGGATAAACACTATTAGGTGGGCGTCTAAGCCCTTCCTTATTACTCTTGTAGACGTGACTAAGAGTACGATGTCCCATTGGTTCTACTATTTATAGGACCCTAGATTATTTGGTCTATTGTGATTGGGTTGGCTTCAACCCCATGCATAAATCTCCACTTTACTTAGCAGCAGGCAGAATGGTCAGCCAGGTGCAGGGTGCCCCACGATTCACCCGGCCTTCCTTTAATCAATCATTACTTCAGTGGCTATGTGTCAATTAGTTGGCTGTGGTTGGCCTCGAAACTGTATCTTCTTGTCAGGAAAAGATATGATCTCTGTCTGGGCGACTGCCAGGCGGTGTAAACCCGTGCCTCTTCTTGCTCGGATGGTCACGTGCTACTCACACCATGAATCTGCCTAGTTTCCCTAAATGTGTGGATTTAGTTCTTATTCGGCTTGCCACCTGCCTACGCCTCCTTATCTCGGCCTTCCTGAGATAGGCTATTCTGTTCTTAAGTTTCGATTCTGCGAAGCTACTGTTCGCTCCTTTTATTGGTCTGACCTTGGCTCTTTCCTGGCGCACGTTGCTTCTGCTGAGTTTCGATTCAGCCATCTTTTCTCGTTTTAGCTGGAATACGAATCCTGTCCTGTTTGGCCTCTAGTAACCGGAGTTTATTCTGCTTTTGTGTAAAGTGGACTTGCACTTATATAATGTGCTTCGTTGAGGTAGATATGTATAGGTGGCGCTTGCCGCAGTCTATCTTCTACTGAGCATAGCAAGCCACACTGTTCTCTTAGCTTTCTTGCAGTTTCAAGCATATGTTAGCTAGTTGAATGACTTCATCCTGCTTTACAGCTTAAGTTTCTTTAGATTTCAATATCGTCTCTCCTTCTAGGTTCACAATATCATGGCATTCATCTCTATGTCATTTTTTGGTTCTGCACTTTAGTCCGGGCCCTCGTGACGTCACCATTCATCTTCCATTAAGGCCTTTTGGGTTTCTTCCGGGACAGTGTTTAGATTATCTTCATTTCATCTTATTTGCTGGTAGGGTTTTCTCAATGGATACCTTACTGTCCATGGACTTCTGGGTATCAGTATATCAACAGGTGTTGTTCTCCTGATAGGTACTGGGCAGAGCCCTACTGCGGCTCTCTGCTGGTTTATTTGCTTGTCATACGTCACATATTTTGGTGTGAACGTTCCTGGTACTTCAAAATGGGCGAAGGGAGTGCAGGCCTTATTTGGGACCTCCTCTACAGAGTAGTTTCTGATTTCCTGTTTAACATAATCCTTTTTAATTGCTTGGTATACTCCCCTGCCAGGACATCTGTTTCATACACATGAAATTGCCTTGTATACTCTCCTGTCAGGGCTTCTGGTTTTCACACACTTGTGACTGGCTGGAATACTCTCCTGCCAGGACGTCCGATTCACACACGTGTGACTGCCTGGTATACTCTCCTGCCAGGGCTTCTGGTTTTCACACACTTGTGACTTCCTGGTACACACTCATGCCAGGACCTCTGTTCACTTTGGGGTCTTTGCCCACTCCAAAAGCTGTTTATACATGATGTTGGATAATGTATCCTTCTGATACGTTATCCTCTCTCTGCTTGTTAAGTATCAGCACTGTGTACATTTACACATTAGAAGAGGGGTTGTTTGTGATTTAAACTCCCCTTTTTCAATATGTTCATTCTTTATCTCTTTCTCAATTAAGTGGTTAAATGTTCGCACTCGCTGTGCTCGCAGATACGCTGCAGTGTCCCAGCTGTTTTTGGCTGGACTCACTGATTTTCTTTGGCGCTGGTGAATTCTCCCGCAGTCTGCAGATGAATGATTCTCGTCTGTCACCTTCTCGTGGCCGCCTTTCCTTCGTTCTCCGCTGCTCCCCCAGACAACTAACTCACACTTCCCCCTCCCTCAGCGCAGCACAAGCTGCCCTTGCCAATACAGTTCAGTCGGCAAACCCTCCTACACAACCCTGTGCCCCTTAAGTGCCCCTCAAACTGCTCAGACCATAGTGTGGGCAAACTTCCAGCTACACATTGCTCTCCCCAGGTCACCTCTTGCACAATGGCCCTACTCCCCTGCAGCCTTCCCCGCCAACTCCCAACCCTGTCCTAGCCCTTTGCACGTCCCCTCCAAAACACCTTTGCCCGATCAATATTACCCTGAACCTACCTCCTTCTGAACGTCCCACAATACACCCAGACAACCATGCTCCTTCCCCACACATGCCCAACCCACTCCAACTGCCGATACCAACCACACGGCAAAATCCTCTGCCTCTAGCCTGCATACTCGTCAACGCCAGATAATTCATCAAAAATAAAACATTTTTCACCTCCTATCAACCGAAAACCCACACATCCTATTCATCACTGAAAACCTGGTTCCCCGATGATTTCAACCCCATAGCACACAAAGCATTTCCTCCCGGCTACTCCCTGCTCGTGCAGAACAGCCCTACCAGAGCAGGGGGTCTAGTCATCCTTCACAAACAACACTTCTCAGTAATCTCCATGAAGAATCTACTGGCGACACCAAATGTGAATCCTTTCTCGCTAAGTTCCTCCTCAGCCCCTCCGTCACCCACAGCTTCCTTCTATAGAGGCCTCCTGGCTACGACCAATATTTCGCTGATTCTCTGTGATTCCCTCTCACCCACGCTGATCCAGTACTCCATGCTCACTTTGTTAGGAGATTTCAACATGTGGTTTGATGTCTCTGCCAACCCGATGATCCAATCCCTCACCGACAATCTGTAAGCTCTCAACCTGACAATTGATCACACACTCAACACACATTGCAGGACAAACTCTAGATGCATTCTTCTGCACATTTGGCCAAGTCTTCCCAAGTCTCCTCGCTCACGCCGCGCCCTCTCATCTGGACTGATCACCATGCTATACCTTTCTCAATTCGATTCCCCCCCCCAAACACTTCCACCAAACTTTCCCTCAACTACCCGGCGACCATCCACCACTGGAATAAAATCATGTCAATCCTGACCTGGCCAATACCCTACTACATACACTACCAGTTCACTCTCTCGTAAGGAGGGACACCCCTCAATCGATCCCCGCAAGCTATGGCTCTGCAAAGCATTGGAGACCCCTCACACTATCACGTCACCCCATCTAGATGATTGCCCCCACACCAAAAAGTGATACAGCTCCTCACTCAAAACCCTCAAGCATCACGTAGAGCAGGCCTGCACTCCTCTTAACAAAACAGCCCTCTTAAAACTAAACAGGGCATACTTGTATAAAATCAAGAAAGCAAATAAATACCATTATGGAAACAGAATCTCCAACTCCACAAATCCAAGCGGGGAACTCCACAAATAGGGGGAATTCAATTCCCCTAGCTGCCTTATCCCCTCCTTCCACCCACAACCTCCCAAACTCACAAACTCTCTGCGATAAACTTTCATAACTTTGCGCTTGAAAGACACCACACCACAAACAAAAAAAAACTAGCTCAGATCCCGCTTTCGACATCCGCACCCTCATCAAACCCAAACCCTTTCTCGCCCTCCCGACCTACTTTCACACCCCTTTCCCAGGCTGATTTTGGCAACCTACTAGCACTTAGCCGAGATCCTTGCCCACAGCCCCTTCTAAAAAAGATCCTTACCTCCACCTGTGCTGGCAGTGTAGCCCGCTCCATTGTAAATAACTTGCTCGCATCAGGAACCCATCCTCGACCTACTCTCTCCTTCAAGCTACCACCCAATCTCCAATACCCGCATCATTGCTAAACTAATTGACCACATAGCATACAAATAACTTAGCCAATAGTCTCTTTGACCCAGCCCAATCGGGGTTCAGACCCCTCCGTGGAACAAAATCTTCTCTGGTCTCCATCTGGGACGACCTAAAAAGAACTGCCGACTCAGAGGGGTACGTGGCACTTATCCGACTGGATCTATCCGCGGCCTTTGATACTATCAACCACACAACACTGAGTAACAGGCTCCTCACCCCAGCCATCAAAGATTCTGCCCTTAATTGGATCACCTCTTATTTCCAATCGCTTCCAAATCGTTCTAATGCCCCCCCCTTTCCTCCTCTGCCCCCCCACCCAATCATAAAAGGGGTGCGCGCAGAGCCTCTCTTTCACCCCTCCCTCTTCATCCTCTACCATAGCGCACTGCCATCTCTCATCCGCTCACACGTTACCTGCAACAACTACGCAGACAATACGCAGACCATTTTATAAATCCCCCAAGCTGCAAGCCTCCCCACCTCTCGCCCTGGCATCCTGTCTCTCGGATATCGACCATTGTATGACTAACAACCATGTCATCCGCCACCCGAGCAAAGCAGAGATCCTAATATGCAGCAAAACTGCTCTGATCCCTCAACCTTTATCATCGGCAATTGGCCTTGGAACTCCACTGTCCACCTCCACCTGCCTCAAAAATCTTGGATGCACCATGGAAGCAGACCCATCTCTCTCCAAACACATCAACTCTGTATCCAGAACCTGACACTTCCAACTGCGCATCCTAAAACAAATCTTTCCCTACCTCTCCTAGCCTCAAAGAGTCTCAGTAATACTAGCCAGTATCATCTCCCAACTGGACTACGCCAATTCCCTCTAGCTCAGTGTCCGTGCATGGTAGCTCAGGAAACTTCAACATATCGAAATCCAGACTGCTTCTTACCCTCTCGCCCAGAGAACACATCACTCCTGCACTCAGAATTTTGCACTGGCTCCCAGTTAGCCTAAGAGTAACTTTCAGAGCCATTTGCATCACACACCGAGCCCTCCATAATAGAGGACCCGAGTTGCTTCGGAACAAAACCATCCACTACAAGCACCCTCAGTTCGGCCTCAGCTCTCCTCCTGGCTATTCCACCTCACCACACATCCAGAGTCATCAGCTGTGCCTTCTCTATCCTAGTTCCCATCATCTAGAACACCCTTCCTCTGCACACCCGCCCACCCGAAAACAACCTCTCCTTCAAAAAAAAACTCAAACCTGGCTATTCACAGCATTATCCTGTAAACCCCCCTTAAAACTTCAAATCCCCACTCCAAGCATATGAACAGTCTTCCCAGGCAGTGCCGGCTGCATTCACGGTGACACCAACATCCAAGCCTCTGACGGCGCTGACTGTGATCGCAGCGGCGCAGACAACACACAACATCATATGCCCATCATGAACCCATTTGCCCTCAAGAGCCACTAGCAGAATCACAGCCCTCAAAAGTAATGGTCACAGAATAAATGAATGACTGCACCTGGCTTGTACGGAAACACCGGCAAATCGCAACCATAATGGTGGAAGCACAGTGGTGGGATAGAATCACCAACATCGAAATGGGAAAGATTGGGATGCACTGTGGTGAATTTGTCATGGGAGATCAGGCCGCCATAGCCATGTCCCGAACCAGCAGGCTAAGTAGGGGTCCCCCGTGCAACACTACAGAGGGGCAATCAAGAACCAGCCCAGCATTGCTCTGGAAGGAATTGGGGGAAAGCGGGGGAAGGGCAGGCATTGCACAAGTATGAACCATAGGATGGGCCGCCCATGGAAAGGTTATCTCCTTAAAATGATTAGTATGCGTTCGATATCTGGGCAGATTCCCCAACCAATCAACCTATATGAATCTGGAAGCACAACCCATGGGCCACCTGTGGCAAACAGTTGGAGCATAGACTGTCTCTGTTGCAAACAGTTTTATCACAACCGTAAAAACCTACAGAAGAACCCAAACCGATGGCGCCAAAACAACAATGCGCCATCGGTTTTCGACCAGATACGTATAATACACCTCTGGCCACAGACATGGCTATCCACACACATCAGTATACAGCAAGGACAATGACAATATTTGGTTGTGCTGATCACATAATTCTCTGCCTACGTACACCAGACTACACCACAACACCTCTGACAGCAAAATGCAGCGCAGACCTATTGCAGATTCAGGCATGCACATCTCGAGTCTGTAGCACTGACACCTTCCGGACTAAGCCCACCCACCGACATGCCTGATCGCATGGGTTGCTTCTCTACCAGAGTATGGCCAGCCCTGCTAAGCCTTTCTTGGCCGCATGCACACACACACACACATCATAATCGTACCCATGACCTCCAACACTGTGGAATTTGGTTCTCCGAGGGTGTTCCTAATAATGATAAAATGGTGCTAGATAAATGACAATTACAATACAATACCCTGGATGCGGCAAGAGCTCCCATCAACAATAAAAAGACATTGGGGGTCATTACAAGCTTGCCGGTCCGTTGTATCCGTACCGGCAAACTCGGAGTTGTGCTCGCGGGTCCCTTTCATTCCGCCAGGTCCGACCTGGCGGAATTAAAGGCACCCGCGAGCACAGCTTGCCTGTAGCACCGGCGCGGTAATGAACCGTGCCGGTGCTACAGGCATTCCCATTGAGCCTTATGGGGGAATACCCCAGTAATTGCCCATTGGCGGGTGCCAGACTTTCTTGAAAGTTTGGAAGTAGCCTTGCTGGTTTTACCGGGAAGGATACCTCCAACCCTGTAACGATTGGCCCATTGCCTTTTAGGTCCGTGGACCACTTGCTGGTCTCCTTCAGCAGTCCAGCAAAAGGGAAAAAGCTGTCCACAACACCCATCAGCTGGTGGTTCAAATCTTCCTCTCGTGCACGCGAGCAGACATGCTCAAACTCAGAACTCCGAAGTAGCAGGGAAAAGCGAAGGCTTTTTAGAGAGTGGGAGGGAGGGGAAAAAATATTATTTCAGCGGTGAATGGGTCCCTGTCCAATGAAATACGGATCGAGAGAGGGACGAAACAAGGCTGCCCACTATCCCCCCTATTATAGGCAATTTTCCTGGAACCACTGCTAGCGCGAATAAGAGACAACCAAAATATAAAGGGAATAGACATGGGAGGTATTACCCACAATACTGTGCCATATGCTGATTATATGTTGATAACGTTGGGAGATCCCGAAAACTCTCTCACTATACTAGTGCAGGAGATAGACAACTTTGGCTCTATATCCGGCCTCAAGATAAACAGACAGAAATCCGAATTATTGATACTGGCGGGAGACACAACCCGAATCCAATCGGTAGCAGGCGCCCTCCAACTAAAAATCGCTACGACAGGGACCAGATACCTGGGTATCACCTTAACACATAAAATACAGCAGTTATACTCCCAAAACTACCCAAACCTGTTGCAACAAGTCAAGCGGGACATGGAAAGGTGGAACCCGTTATCGATATCATGGTGGGGGCGGATAACGGTCGTCAAGATGACCATCCTACCCAAACTCTTGTATCTATTTCAGGCCCTACGAATAAGACTCCCGAGGGCGTTCTTCAAATCCATAACGAAAGCAGTCAAGGAATATGTCTGGCAAGGGAAAACCCCTAGAGTCTCAAGCTCGGTACTAACAGCCTCACGGAAAGAAGGGGGCTGCACTCTGCCCCACTTTAGAAGATACTATGAGGCAGCCCAACTATGGGTCCTGAAGGAATGGATTCCGGAAGAGTCCCAAAAACTGTGGGTTGCCCAAGAGAGGGCAGTGGCGAATACCCCGACAAGACACATGCTACGGGCAGGGAAGACACACAGACATCCCAATCTACGCATAAGCAAAATCATGCAGGCAGCATTGGAAATATGGGACGGAGCAACTAAGAAAGGTACACTAACCAAAGACCCAGCCCCATTCATGCCTCCATTTAGAAACCCAGAATTCCTGCCAGGTCTAGAGAATAAGGCATTCCAAAAGTGGGAGGAAGCGGGTTGCAATATGGTAGGGGATATGTATCAGGAACAACAAATAAGGACCTTTGAAGATTGCACGACCCTACTGCACCTGAAGGGGACGGATAGGTACAAATACGACCAACTGTACCATTGGCTAGACACACCGAGAATAAGACAAGCAGCCACCAGAGAACTAACCCCATTTGAGCAATACATCATGTCAAACGACGGGTCAAAGAAGTTCGTATCAAATACATATAGTTTCATCAACTCTGCAGGAGAGAAGGTCACTTGGCAATATATTAAGAAGTGGGAAAAAAACCCTGAGAAGAACGATCCCAAGGGGGCAGTGGGAATACACGTGGGGGATGATATCTAAATTAACGAGAGCCATCCACTAAAAAGGAATGTGGATGAAAATTCTCCTACAATGGCACTACACGCCAAAAAGGCTCCACGGAATGTTCCGGGACTCCCCCAATGTATGCTGGAGGGCATGTGGAGGGCAAGGAAATTGGAGACACATTTGGTGGGAATGCCCAAAGCTTCAACAATACTGGTCGGATGTGAAAGACCACATGAGCTCAATGTTCCAGGGGCTGGGACTCTGGCGGAGGAGGTGTGGCTTTGTGGGATTTGGAACCCGAAGGACAAAACCCTCTCCAAAACACAGAAAAGAAACTTCATGGGTCTTCTAATTGGGGTGTGGTTGGAAATCGCCCAAAAATGGAAGCAAAAGTCCCCGCCCGTTGCAATAGACTGGATACGAAGAGCATGGTACCATATAACAATG
Organism: Ambystoma mexicanum; assembly: GCF_040938575.1. NCBI lineage: Eukaryota > Metazoa > Chordata > Amphibia > Caudata > Ambystomatidae > Ambystoma > Ambystoma mexicanum. The sequence goes on along the minus strand of NC_090935.1, from coordinate 1,087,304,242 downwards.
GAACATATGACATACAACTTACAAGGGAACTATCAGAAATTCAGGGAGGACTGGTCGGATACCTTGGAGTACCTACAAAGCGACTATATGGAACAGTGGTGCCCACATAAAATTAGAATTCTTGCTATGTTCAGATAAGTCACTGAGTCTACAAACAGAAGCTAAATAGAAGGGTGGACATCCCGGGGGAAGGGGGGATGGAGGGTGTTATATTGATTGTTCATGTTGTAAAACTAATACAAATATTATTTTTTTTAAAGAAAAAAAAGAAAACGTGCTGCACTAAATATTCAGTCTCAGACCACAGTAGCCTTCAAGTAGGAAAGCCTGTGGTGAAGATTAAGGAGCAATTGACATTACTACAGGTAATGAGATATTAACCTTTGGGCCAAGAGGCCCAGGGATAACTTAATGAGTAAAACAAACAATCTCAGATAAATACATTGTATTTTTTTTTTAGAACAAATTCAATAGACGGCAAAAAATGGCCTGTACCTGCTCACTGTTCGCCATGCTTACTTTGAGAATGTCTGTACTACTGTGGGTGTCCATTTATCTTCTTGCGTAAACAAATGTATTTTAGTTTTGTTTATTTTGTATTAATGCTTACACTAAAATGTTTAGCCTGTTGCATACATCAAAAATATAAACATTAAAAAAGACATTAAAATTAAAAATCACGTATTAAATATAGGTACAAATAAGACATAAAAAATAAACTTATATTTACATCAAAATCAAATGCATTTTCCATATAATCCATGCGATTGATCTTTGTTTTATTCTAATAGTAACATTACCCGCGGTGCATCAGTGATGGCTCTCAACTGGTCTACTAGTGAGGCCACGTGCAAATACTACTTTCTAGAGCTAATATAACCCATTCTTTTAAGAATAAGCGTAGGTTGTATCCTTTCCCATACGAGAAACGCAGCCGCTGCAATAACCACCGATTCAGCTGGATAAATTGCAGACCAAAACTGATCGGAAGAACACGTTCCCATCGTGGGGCAGAAATGCCTGTAGCTTTTCAGATATACTCCTAGTTGATTGGACAACTAGTGAGTATATGCCTGCTAGTGGCAGACTCTACAAAGTCTCCATTCACAAGCGATATGAATCCAGGCTCCAGTATGATTGTATACTGGGAGAGGAGTGAGGCGCAAGAGAAGTAGAACGCGCCGTAAAGACTGGTTACATATCTTAGTAAGATAACTACAAGGCTTTTGAGGAATTCATCCTTGCCATATGCATTTTGATAACCGCCGCTTAGTGACTAGTATCTGAATAGATCTTGACCGGTCCCAATTTAGTATTTTAATTTTCAATTGCTATACAAAATTACCAATGTTTCACGTTTCGATGAGCTTTAAGCCTATTGTGCCTCATTATGAGTCCGGCGATAGCCGTACCTGTAAAAATGGCACGGCTGCCGCCGGAGTCATTTTTTTTCCGGGGCCCGGCAATGGGGATTTACCGGGGCATTACGGCACTGGCAGTCCCGGTAATTGCACATTGCTACATTGCTGGGCGCTGGAAAATATTACTCCCCATTCCCATTGAGTCCCATTGGACTCTATGGGAATGGTGAGGACGGATGCACCGGCACCATTCATGAATGGTCAAGGTCTGCAGAACTCATAGTTTGCCGGTCCGGAAACAACGGTACCGGCAAGCTTACCGGGACCATTTTATCCGGACCAGCAACCTTGTAATTACCCGCATTGTGTCCAAATGGAGTACCACAGTATTTACCAAGTCAGTATCTGCTGCATTGCTAGGCCTAAAACAAACATGCGCAACCAATAGGGCTAATGTATTTGCAGGGACCAGGCAGCAGTCCGCTTGCATCATCTTTATAAAGAACTTGCAACAGTTCATCTTCCATATAGTAAGCAAAGACGTCACTCAATCTGAGGGCTGCCACTGAGGCCGTAGGAGGGAGGTCTAATAATGATGGTAATATCTTTCCCTCAAGTATGTCAAACCAGCCCACATGTTTCAGAGGGAGGGTCTCCAACCGGTAGAATATAGAAGGAACAGACCTCATGGAGACCTTCAACTGAGCTGCCACCAACTCTACTTATACAAACTCTTTACCGCCTGCAATCTGCGGGTGGCCTTGAGAGATATACAAGATCTATATCTAGTAGGGCTGGGAGCACTTTAGAGCGGCAGTCCCAGATACAAATAGCTGTCCACCACATCCAATCTCTCTCCACCCATATTCCAGTTGTTAGTGGATGCCCGCTTTTGAAATTGATCTGCAAAATCTTGGTTTTGCTCCCATTTTTAGATGGTTTTCAGTGGCAATATGCTCAAGTATATTAAAAAGATGCTGTCTCCAGGCACTTTAAGATTACTTCAAGCAAGTTTATTCCAGCTTCCTAGTTACTGTTACATATTCAGGACATATAAGGAATACACAGGACATTAGCTAGGACAACACCGGCTCCCATCACCCAGGCAGGCCAGCTGTAACTGCCTCCACTCAGAGCTCTCACTCAGAACATTCCATCATTCATTTGGAAACATTGCACATGACATCACTAGCTTCATCATACCAGACAGACACTACACAACACACCTCTCTGCTTCTCCAAACCACACCACCACATGACACAGCACACACAGACCAACACTTCCACAGCAAGTTCCCCACCATCAAGACAACAAGCCTAAACATCCTACATTCTCGAAAACCCTTCACCAAGACAACAATACTCCCTCTGCCTGTTCCTGCCACAGACAGACAACTGGGCTCTCACCCCAGGGCCAAACCCGCCCAGGTACTGGGCTACTTCACCTACGTTCTGACACCACCACACAACTTCATTGCCACCTACCACCCGCCTCAAATATCGCGGGTCTCGAGGCTGCCTGGATCTCTAGCAGGCCTCTAGACTGCCACTCTAGAGCACATTGTAAAAATCTACCAAACAAATTGGGAACAGTGGCCACACACTCCCAATGCCATAAACAACCACTGGTATAGCTAAACACTCCAATCCGCTCAGATGACATTCTCACACAAGTCGGAACATTGAACCCATGATATAAAACAGGTCCACACTCAACACCACAAGTAACATGAAAAACAACTGTCTCATCACCTTAGGACACCAGCACACTCCATTCCAATGGGTCATTGCCAGGCGTCCCCAGCCATGCACCCCTTATCTCCAGCTACATCCTGTCCCCCGTGACGAGAAGGGTTACAAACCCTAGAGGAGGTGCTACCTCCCTTTAGAACAACTACCTCGCTGTTCAACCTTTACCAATATCGGTTAAACTCCATAACCAGACCAATAGGGGGGCGTAGCTACAAGGCCATGTAGGGAGATGAGTTCTCATGAGAACTCCTGCCGATCCTGAATAGATCCGAGCAGAAGTTACACACTGCTGCGGTAAAATAGACGAAATCAAAGGCGCGGATGTATGATGCTGCACAGTCTAGCTGGAGTGTGGTGCGGAATCGATCGGCACCAGGACTTTAGAGAAAACACACATAAATGACTGCGGCAGTGGACTTGAGGATGATCCAAATGGCGAACGGCAATGAACAAAGGAATAGAGTGCAATTAGGAATGCCCAGGAAGATACTGTCGCGAGTGGCAGCACTGGAGGCAGGAGGCTGCAAGCAGAAAAAGCAAAGAGCAGAGCGAAGGTGGGGGCTCGCTGCGTTTCACACGGTACACAAGCAGCAGTATTTCAGTGCCTGAGGCATACATAATAACGCCCCAGAGTGAAACCGGGAAGCAGGCTTGCCCAACCACAAGTGACCGAAATGGAGTGCCAGGGGGTCAGACGGACAAAAATAAAAAGAACACAAGGCGTTTGGGAGAGTCTATGTATTTTGGGACGGAATCGCAAAAATAACGCGCCACAGAATGTTGACATGCTACCACGAATGAAGACCACTGCATAAAATAACAAAAGGATTCAGAGGAATCTCGTCGCTGCCAATTTGGAGCTGCTATCTCTGAGTTACGAATCGGCAGCCTCCCTGCAATCAGGGTTCTAACGCAAGCCCGCCAAAGTCCAGTGATCTCTTCCAGAACCCCGGGCTGCACAGCCGGAGCTCCCCAGGGCTCTGTTCTACAGCTGAGCGGGAGCCAGGGCCCCCACACCTGACGAACAGGCCCAGCCACCCTCTGCCTCCCACCACCCTCGGCCACGCGGCCTCCAACCCGCAGATACAGGATCGGAGGGGCCAGGCATGCGCACACCACAGTGGACACGCGGCCAACGTAGGGGGTGATGCAAGACTGGGCGCTCCCGGCTCCGGCCTAAGCCCTGCTGGCATCCAGCGCACGCCAGCCCCCTAGGCACCTGGCGGACTCGTATCCCGCACCAAGCCACCGCGGGGCCCCACCTAGAAGCCGCCCGCCAAGATTGAGCCTCAGAACGAAGTGGACACAAGCCGCAGGCACATCCGACAGGTGAGAGGGGCAGGGGGGGCGCGCAGCAGCCATCATATCCCCATGGCCCCCTCCCCAGTGCCCGCTCACAACACGCCACTATACAGCGGGCGCACTGGGACCATCACCTGCGCACCCCAGCTGGAGCCGCTAAAGCTGGGCATCAGATCCTCCCTTCCACACATCCAACCTATGGGAGCGTAACCCCCCCCCCCACACACGGCCCAGGCAGAGTGGGGGCAAACCAAGACATACGCACAGGAAGTGGCAACTGTACGCAAGGCAGACGGAACCGATACACAGTTATGTGGTAACAGCAAAGTATGGATGGAAAAGCAGTGAATGGTGTGGCGCAAGGGAGGATGCACAAGTAATCCTGCAGGAGGAAAGAAATAGGACGTTGACAAGGCCTACGGTGGCCGCGAGGCAGCTAAAAGAAGGGGAAGCCTGAACCATGCCCTAATAGCGGCTGAGACCCAAAGTTCGGATACCAGCAATAAAACCAGTGTGCCGGGGGGAGGGAGAATCGCACGTGGTACTCCCACAATACAGATGTGCGCTACGGAGCTGGATCAGGACATATACAGTAGGAAGAATCTAGACCACCGACAGGCGGAACATAATACCGGGCCCTGATAAAACTTGGATGGTGCACGGAAGGACCAGAAGGGTGCAGACACACAGGAAATCACCCCTTGGCAACAGTGAGTGGATGAGACACTCTCACTGCAGCAATGGAGAGCACGCCCCCTGAACAAAGAACTGGCAGGATCGGATGTAGCAGAGTGCACCGCCGGAGGTTAGATACGGGAGCAGGCTCTGGGGGCCATCATGGGAACCGAAACATCCCGTGCTCGGGACGAGGCTCTTGGACCCGGGCGAGCACAGTAGGCACCACCCATAAAGGCCCTGATGCTGGGCAGGCGATTGGGCAAATGAACACTGGTCGGATTTGCCCCGTGCACTCAGACCCACAGTGCTGGGACACAGAGCGATGTCTTCCAAACAGCCCAAGACAAAGGGCAAGCAGTCATTGATGGAGGATTTAGCGAATACTCCACTGTCGATGGAGGGGGCCAAGAGCAAAGACAGGAGTGCCCAGACCAGAACACCCCCGGCACGTGGGGACCAACAGATTCTTGAGGCCATAGCGGACCTGAATCTGAAACTGTAAACTAAAGGCCCCCATAACCACACTTAAGGAAGCGCTAGAGGTCAAAATTGACACAGTACAAGTGGACCTCACCCTGTTAACACAAGATGTCAGAACAATCGCGGAAAGAACGGACGTGCTGGAGGAGGAGATGAAATCCAACAAAGCCACCTGTACATCACACGCCTCGGAGATCCACATGCTCCGACAACAAGTAAGCAACCGGGAAAACGGGGCGGAGGAAGCGGAAGGACGCGCGCAGAGAAATATACGTATTGTGGGCCTTCCGGAGGGGCAAGAGGGATCAAACCCAACAGAATATGTGGAGACCATGTTATTGCAGGAAATAGGGGGTGGGACACTCACGCAAGGCTTTGCGGTAGAAAGAGCACATAGGGCTCCGACTAGAAGGCCCCAGCCGGGAGACCCCCCCACCCAAGACCCATCATTGCCAGGATACTAAACTACCGAAACAGAGAAAGGATCCTGGAGCACTTCCGGAAAGGAGGTACAATATGTAGGGCATCGGCATCCATAACCGCCTACCCAGACTACACGCTCCAGGTGCAGAGAAGGCGTCTGAATTTCAGGGCTGTGAAGAGGAGATTACGGGACGCTGGCTTAAATACATGCTGCTGTATCCGGCTAAGCTGAAGTTGTTTCACAAAAACCGAACTGTTTTCTTCGACACGCCGGAAAACGCAATGGAATGGCTAGACGCACAGAATTGCCCGACTGAGAAGGACGAGAATGAGAGCAGAACAGAATGACGGGGAGAACAGACCAGAGGCCGAGGTGTTGTATAAAATGTAACTCTGGGACTTGATTATAGAAATAGGAAGTAGTGCAACGACGGGCAGAGTAGTAGTGGCACAAAGTAGGAGACTAGGAGGACCTGACCTCATACCCCACCCGATACATTAGTTGGGTTACCATTAGTGAGGTAACACCATGCTGGGCTCCTAACACCAGCTTGCCAGGATAGGACCAAACGCGGGGTCCCCTGAGATCCAGGGATGGAGCTGGGCAACAGTTGGGGAAGGGAAGGGAGGCAGGAGGGAGGGAGGTTGGGGAGAGAAAGGGCATTGGGAGACAGTTGGGGAATGAAAGGGAGGGAGGCGGGTGGATTTTTGGGGAGTTTGGGGTGGAACTAAGTAGAGAGCAAGCTTATACTCACGCAAAGCATGAATGGGGCGAAGGACATGGAGGGAGGGAGCAGGGCCAAGATATGGACGAAGATGGGAGCCCTTAGAATTGTAACCAGGAACGTCAGGGGACTAAATAGCTACTTGAAGAGAAATAAGGTAATGATGTACCTAAGAAGGCAGAAAGTCGATACAGCTTTGCTACAAGAAACTGTAAGAATATTTAGCAAACAGTACAGAGTACAGCACTACTGCACAGGTAGCAAACAGCACAGAGTACAGCACTACTACACAGGTAGCAAACAGCACAGAGTACAGCACTACTGCACAAGTAGCACATTTTTTTTGCAGCACCACCACCACAAGGGTGCGGTGCATTGCTATATGGGTTAGCAGATTAACAAGGAAAGACAGGCTATTCAGTCAAAAACGATTTTAACATATAAGATGCAAATCTATTTTTACAGTTAAAAGCACACGTGCTCATTTAAAAATGCACACTATTTTTCACCTGAAATGCCTATGGTGCGAGAGACACATTTGAAAATTAACAGCTAACCTATTAACCATTAACCTGACTAATAAAACCTTATTTAACATAACCCACTAATAAAATGTGTTCTCCACTGCAGAATTAGGCATACTCTGAAAACCATTTAAATGTGTGTGCAGATTTTTTTTTCTTCTCTTCTCTGCCTGATTCTCCGTGTTTTTGTGCACAGTAACTGCAGGAAGAAGGAAGTCAGATTTGCAACAATTGCAAATGTATAAGCGAAGCTATTGTTGAAGAGTAGGAGGATGAGAGATGATGGATTTCATTGGGACACGTCATACAGAGGGCTGAGAGGAAAGTTTTAGTGGGCAGTAACGGGGAAAAAGACAGGAGACATTTTTCTGCACTACTGGGGAGAAGACCTGGCTGTGGGGCTCCTGACTGAATGCAGATTCCTGTGTCCTGCTGCAGTCGAGATTGGGGAGAGCTGAAAGAAGGACCTTTCCACTGGCTGAGGCATTCCTATCTGCAAAAGCTGAGAATTCCAGGCAATGACCCCGGTTTGAGAAGGCAAGCGTTCCTTTTTGCTGGAGTTAATCCAAGGGAGCCACATTCACAAAGAGAACAGCCAAAGAGAACAACTAAAAAGATAAGGTAATGAGAAGTGTGGGAGCTGAGTGTGTACGGTAATATGCAGTCAGTGTAGGATTCCTGTGCATGCCTTAATCAAGTGCTAATGTTGCAATTTGAGTTCTGTTCTCCGCCACTCTCTTTGCAGTGTGTCACAGACAATGCTTTGACTGTACCATTTTATTTCTGTGAAGAATGAGATTGTGTTTAAATACAACTTTTATAATACAGAAAAATATTTGAAAACAGACGGGTGATGTTTATTGTTTACCATTACAATGCTGATGTGGGGAGATTTTTAAACAGTGCAATGGTCATTTTAAGACAGATGTGTGCATGTCAGAATCAGTATGAATAATTGTGAGTGACTGTAGCATAGCTCGTTGGAGGTACATGAGCCAACGGGAAGAGAGACTCTCTGAACATAGCTCCCTACCGTATATAAGGTAGTGGAAATTACCACAAGACTACCATATATAGCTCTCTGTCGTAAATAAGTCAGTGAGTTCGCCCATGGTGGCACACCAACACTATCACTGGAAAATGTGGTATTCCTAGAATGCAGGTCTGAGGTCTCTCTAGTGATCACACGAAAAATCTAAGCAAAGATAAGGGATTCTGGACATTGGGGCCACAAATAAAACAAGGGAATTATGCTCACCAAAATACCACCAACCACGTATACCAAATATGCAGGTCTGGGTGCTGAAATAATGCATGTCCATTGTATTATTGTTGCACATGGCCAAATCTGAATACAAAGAGTGATTATTGCTAAGTTATTTTTCGGCGGTAATAAAATACCGTCAGGCCCCAAATCTCCACAAAATACCCTACATATTTATGGTGCGTTGGCGGCCGGGAAAGTGATCATAGAGTACCTACTGGGCGTGGCAAGCGTGTCTCACACTGCCATTTGCACATTAAAGGGAACCCATTTTATAATAGCAGTGTGCCACTAAAAACGAATTTCAGAATGTCACAAAGGGAAACCACATTCTCAGATCTAGTGCAATATTTAGAGGCAAAGTTATTTGCACATGGGAATTGGTCTTCGAATAGCACGTTAGAATGGAGTAACCGCATTCAGGGTGAGGTGCAGAAAGAAAAACTAGACAGTATTTTTGCAGAAGGCAGCATAATTCAGGTCTGCCTTAGAAGATTATTGAATGCAGCTGATAAAAGTGCAGAGAAAGACTGTTTAATACGGCTATGCGGCAAAATATGGTTTATTTTAAACAAGTCCCTGCGAATGCAAGAGAATGATACTCAGCTAATTAACAGGTTAAAGACTGAATTAGAGGGGGCAAGTAAAAATCAGGAAATGTTGAGAGCAGAATTGGATGTATGCCAAAAAGACATGCAATTAAAATGCAGAGACTTTGATACTCAGTTATCCAAAAGCAAGAAACAATTTGAAGATAGTGAGCAAGAATTGGCACACTTAAAAGCCTTAGTGGATCACATTAGGCAGGATAAAGATGAGGTTGTTTCAGAAATGCAGATTTTACAAAAAGAACATTGTGAAAAAGAAGGTGATCTCCAGAGTGCAGAACAAGAAATGATTAAAATGATTCAAGAAAGAGACAAGAGAAATAAAGAGTTCAATGAATGCCAAATGCAAATGTGCGATATGCAGGAGGTGATTAATAAAATGAGTGATGAAAATAGTTATTTGCATGATGAAGCCAATAGACTCCTTAAAAAGTGTAAGGACTTAGAACAGCAAATGTGCATTCCCAGGTCCCAGGAGAGGTGGCAGGGTACCACATTCAATGGAGTGGAGGTGAATTCTAGCTCTGCCCAAAGAGCTAGTGCCCCAGTGACTGGGCCGGTGACTGAACTTGGTTGCAGCGCCCTTGGGGGATTTGATACTCCCATTGGGGGCAGTCACCAATCTCATACACCTGAAAACAGGATTGACTCACACAATAGTGCAATTCCATGTATTGCAACAAGTAGCCCCATAAAAATAATGAAATCCATTAAAGCCCTGATCAAACCATTTAAAAAGGGAGGTGAATGCTGCATTGAGGATCACTTAGAAGCGGTGCATGACATTTTTAAAGCACTCCAGATACCTAAGGAACAGTACAGACAATATTTTCATTTAACTTTAGATGCCCCGACGGCCAGCATCATAAGGGGATTAAATGAACAGCAGAATATGACATGGCTGGAGTTTGAAAAAGAAATTAGGCGTCATTTTTCTCCTTTTCAGTCATTGCAGGAGGCAAAGAAAGTCGCGTACACAATTACTGCTGGACCTAATACATCCCCTCGCCAATTTTTACAAGACTTAAAAAGAGCATTCTCTCGCTTTGATGTATCTTTTGACTCAAATTCCAATGAGTTTAAAACCGCATACTTCTATGGGCTACAGAAAGACATCATATCCCAATTGGTCCGTGAATTTGACCGTGACAAGTCCCTTGAATGGATTGTACATCAAAGCACAAAGCTATATGAGGTACTCTATTGTCAGGGTAGAGAAAGTGATAAAATGAAAGATACCAGGCCTAAATCTAAAGAACCCTCAGCCACAGTAATGGAAATCAGGTCAGCCAAAATGTCCCTTGAGTCTGCTCAAAGTCAAGGTAAAAATAATGTGACACCTGAACAAAGGGGTAATCAACAAAGATCGCCATTTCCTGTACCAATATTCCAAACACATGATCCTAGTAATAGAGAGAGCTACATCAGCCCTAGGTATTTAGGGGATAGACCCCGGGTAAGATACCGGTCTGATATGGCAGGTATGAACAATAACCAGAGACAAAATCGAGATCAAAGAAATGATGGTCCCTACCAGTCATTGGGGACACAGAGCAGATTTGATCCCAGCACCATGATATATGGTAATCAGGATAGGCCCCGATATGTGGATCGATTTACTGATAATGAAAATCAACATAGGGGCCAGTACCCACAATCTGAGAGACAGGACATGAGGCAAAACGTGAACTACAGTCCACGCCAGTACAATGATTCCCCACCAGGGGACTATAATCAAAGGATGGGTGCAACCCGCTCCCCTCCACAAATGAATCAAGAGTTCAGAAACCATCCCAACCGGTATCAATCACCTGAGAGGTATCAGAATAGATCCAATCAGGGGGAAAACAACCAATATCGACCTAGGCCACAGAAAGAGGATCCTAGAGAGATGGAAAGGTTCCAGTGCCTTGAGGCCCAAGTGAAAATGTTAGCTGAGCAAATAGGAAAGCTCTATACAGCGCAAAAACAACCTTCCAAAGAGGGGGCTGATGGCCATAGCAATGACCGGGGGGCTTCCGAAAAGTGACTAAGTACTCATGATAATCGCAGTGCCAAAATGACAGATTGCTCTGATATAATTTTGCATAACAACTCTGAGATGCCTAATGGATTAAAAATGAAAGTACCAGTAAATGAAATTGTGACAGAAAGTGCAAATATTTCTAAAAAAGAGGTACGGTTTAGCTTAGAGCTAAATAAAACAGTAAAGATTTGCACAAATGAAAAAGAAACATTAGGAATTCCAAAAGAACAAAGGAACAGATTTAAGAAAAATGACTCATGCATGGGGAATACCAGTGAACAGGGAGTAAGTGGGGATGCCATAGCTCCTTCCCTGGGCAAGCAAAACAATGACCAAACACGGACAGAAAAAGGAAATACTCACAAGGAGGGTACAAGTCAATCACCTGAAAAATTCTTTGAGCCACATATTTTTGAAGAGGCTGAAAGGGCTGGTATTACACTAAATGATCACAAATGCACAGAATTAAAAAATGACAAATTGCTGAATGATGTTGTTACACATGTTCAGTTGGAAGGTTGTAATGTGGTCTCTGATGTTACCCAGATGGATGGGCGAACAGTGGCCACACTCCAAAAAACCTCTGAACATGGAGAAATGAATAAAATATCTCGCACAGAAATGGGTAAAAAGGAGGGAAAAATGTCTTTTCATTTACCAATGTGCTTAGCCAAAAGTGAAAAAGACCTGAGAAAGGTGAGCCCTGAAATCAGTAAGAATTCACATTTCTTATGTGTATTAGAGGAAGTTGAGGACAGATATTATGCACCCATCACTGTAGAAGAAAAATGCCACACCTTCGCTATGATTGACACTGGCGCACAGGCCACAATTATGTCCAAGGAGCTGGTAAAGAGTATCAATGAAGGGAGGCCTCCACAGAGTCAGATCACAGTGAAGGCAAATCAAGGCCCAGTGCATAACTTTAATGGGGAGGAGGTGCCCATCATAGGTGTAACTGAGGTTGACATAAAAATAGGAAAGCACAGAATGAAACAAGAGGTATTGATCACATCTATTTGTGAAATTCCATTTCTGATGGGGACAGATTGCCTGAAAAGATTGTCTCCTCTCATAGATGGGGTGAATGGAGTGCTGTGGTCCTTAACCAAAAAACCATTGAGGCCTAAGAAACTAAAATCACAAAACAGCAATATAAAAGAATGTCACACCGTTGCCAAAACAAATGATGCTGTGGAGGTATATCTCCAGAATAGCTGCATACCTAGTGTCACTGTTATATTAATGTGTCAAGACAAAGATCAGAGCGACAATGAAAAACTACCTGTACAAATATACTTGGACCCAAGGAAAGATTGGCAGACTGCCATAGATGAGCACACATTACGTTTCTATTTAAAAGAGAAAACATGCAAACAGAATATTGTTCCTAAAACAGATTCAGAAAAACACATTACCACTCTGGCAGAAATACACATGGAAGATGAGCAACCATGGGTTCATGTTGGTATAAATGATTATCTTAAAACAATAAAAGCCACTTTAGCACTTGAACATGAAAGGAGTTTCATTAATGAGAGATTGTTGCAAAAAATTATGGAGAGGGAAGAAATCCCGAAATTTAGGATTAAAAACCAATATGTTTCTGGGTTGGACAGTCCAGACTTTGAAAACCGAATTGCAGGCAGATGCATGCTTAAAATTAGCATTGGGCAGAAAATAATTTACCATAATGTATGGATAGTGAGTGGAGCACAAAATGAATTTTACATGGGCAATGACATCATGCACAGAATGTGTATGGTGTTAGATTTCCTTAATCAAAAAATATGGTCACGCCTAGGTGGGCCGGCACCTGAATTTGAAGACAAAAGAAGGGCTTATCATTGTGCACAACTGGTTCCTTATGCCATCGAATTACAAATAAGGAAAGATACTATTATTCCTGCATTTACAAAACAGTTTGCAATAACACTGAAATGCAAAAATGGGCAGCAGATGAAAGGCTCTGATGCATTTGTATGCCTGAATGAATCCATAAAACAGCAAGGCCTGGATTATGAATACATTCCATTGGTAGACATTGGTGAGGGATCTGTAAAAATCATGTTAAATAATAAAGGTTATCAGGATATTCATTTAGAGGAAAACTCCCCATTAGGAATGGCCATACAAAAATCACATTATACAGCAGATTTAAATAACATGGTGATTGGGAATATTCCTGAAAAATATGTAGATGCCAAGGGCGAGTTGCCAGAACACCTGGACTCTCAGCCCAAAGGAATATTTAAAATTCATTCTGTTTATCCTTATGATTCAAATGAGACAGTGTGCTGCCATCAAGAGGATTGCATAATATTTAATTTAAATGAAAATGAAACAGGAAATCAGCCCATTGAAGTGGAAGCTGATATGCCAACATATTTAAAAGTGGCAGCTCTACAAAAAGACACAGCCACACAGTTAGAGGAAAGCGCTGAGATTCCTTTACCAGAAGAGTTTCCAGAATTTTCCAGAATGGTAGAAGAGCAGATCTCCTTAGCGGATGCATGTGACAGCGATGAGGATCGACGCAATCTGAGGGAAATATTTATGGAGTTTAAGGATGTATTTGCAAAAGATGCTTATGATTGTGGTTTAACTGATTTACATGTGGCCACACTACCAGAAGGTTGTAGTAGAAATCCAGTGTTTGTACGCCAGTATAGACTACCGCTGGCATGTTTAGAATCATTGGCAGAGATTATTAAAAATTTGGAATCACGGGGAATAATCAGGCCCATTCATAGCACATCCAATACGCCTATTTTAGGTGTGTTAAAGCCAAATGGTCAATGGCGGCTGTGTGCAGACTTAAGAGAGTTAAATAAAAGAGTACCAGTATCTAGATGGCCACTACCATTCATTGATCAGGGCCTAGCTCAGATACATGGTTCAAATGTATTTACCACGTTAGATCTCACATCTGGATATTGGTGTGTGCCATTGGCAGAGGAGATACAACACTTATTTTCCTTTACATTTGACAGGACTCAATATGCCTGGCTTAGAGCTCCGTTCGGATACATCAATAGTGGGAGTGAATTTGGCATATTTTTGAGAAAGGCCATGCCGGATGCAGCGGAAAGAGGAACAATAGTTTATGTGGATGATGTCCTGATAAAAAATGAAAGCCTAAAAAGCCATTTTGATGAAATAAGACATATACTTGGCCAATTGCAGAAAGCAGGTGCCAAAGTATCTTTGCAAAAAGCACAATGGTGCAAGAAAAAAGTGAACTTTCTAGGGCATGAAGTGACTGAACATGGGCTAAATCCACAAAGGAAGAAAATAGAGGCCATACAAAGATTAAAAGATCCTAAAAATGTGAAAGGAGTAAAAAGTTTATTAGGGATGACAGGCTATAACAGAAAGTTCATTGAGAATTATGCAGAAATCACTCAACCATTGACTAAACTGCTTAAACTAAATACTCCCTGGAGATGGGAAAGAGAGCAGTCTGATGCAGTGGCTAGATTGAAGGAATGTCTTGTAAAGGCACCATGTTTAGCATACCCCATACAGGACAGGGATTTCTTTATAGAAATAGGTTTTTCTGAACATTGTATCTCAGCAGTGTTATCACAAAAACACGATTTGAATCACAAAACCATTGCATATGCAAGTAAGGCATTTTCCCAAGTTGAAATGAAATTTAATGAATGTGAAAAGGCCCTATTAACCACTGTGTGGGCGCTACAACATTTCCGCCCCATTGTTCAGGGAGAAAAGGTGATTATTGAAACAAATCATCAACCTTTGCAATTTTTAGAGAGTAAAAGAATTAGATCAGGCAATCTAGCGCAATCCAGAATCACTTCATGGACGCTGGCATTACAAGGTTTTCCCGTAGAAGTGAGATATGGACAAAATAAAAAGAGCCCAATTGCTCAAGGGTTAGCTGACTTACATGACTGTGCAGCTGAACAAATACCAAATGAAATGGAAGTGGAAACTAGTTTGCAGGAATTTGAACAATCATCACACAAAGCTTTTGATGAAAAAACATGCAAGGATTTGCCAACTGTATATGTGGATGGTTGTGCTTTTCACATTGAAAATGACAGTAATAAACAATTAGTGGCAGGAATAGGAAATGTCTGGTTGAAATGTGAAGGCGTTCCTAGTATAGGGATGAGGATTGGAGATAGGAGCAGTCAGGTGGCGGAATTGGCAGCCATCTATAAAGCAATTGCTACTGCAGTTGATAAAAAGTTCAGTGAAATTGTCCTGGTGACTGATTCTGACTATGCACGGAATAGCTTTGTGGAGTATTTGCCTGGTTGGAAAGCAAGAGGCATGGTTACATACAACAAAAAGCCACTTAAACATGGAAAAATGATACAAGCCATAGACAAATTGGTGTCAGAAAATAATTTAACAATATACTGGAGAAAAATTCGTGGGCATTTAAAAACACCAGGAGAGGATAAGGAGGGAAATGATCAGGCAGACCATCTGGCTAAGATTGGGGCTGTGATGGGAGAATTGCTACCTATTGATTATTTAATGGGTGAAATACAAATTGATGCAGTCACACGTTCTAAAGCACCAAAGGAGGTAGATCAACCGGTGGTGCAGTGGAGTCATGACACGCCAGACCAAGATTTGATTGAGGCACAAAAGAATGATCAAATTTTGGGAATCTATTATAATCATTTGATAGATCCTGAACAAAATCCTGTAACAGAAAAAGATTGTATGGGAAAAGAAGAGTTGAGGGTGTTATTAAAGAACAAAACACGAATTAGATTACAGGATGGGCTCATGATTAGAGAGTCCATAACAGGGCAAATACAGTGGGTAGTACCCCTTTCATTCAGAGGACTAATGCTACACCATGCACATGATGCCATAACTGCAGGCCATAGAGGTTCACAAAAGACATTAGAAATACTAAAAGATTATGCTTACTGGCCACATATGTCCCAAGATGTGGAATTATATACTAGAGGATGTCTAGTATGCGCCCAATTTAAACCTGCTTCACCAATGCATAGAGCACCATTGATGAAAAGAGGCCTAACTCTCCCATGGTCAGATTTGCAAATAGACTATGTAGGTCCTTTAAATAGGTCGAGCAGGGGACACCGTTATATTTTGAGTGTGGTATGTTTGATCTCAAAGTGGATTGAATGCATTCCTGCACCAGATTGTAGTGCGCAAACAGCAGCCACATTGCTGGTGAACCATGTGTTCTCAAGGTTTGGGTTGCCACAAAGAATTGAGTCAGACAGAGGAAGTCATTTCACAAGTACTCTAATGAGTAAGGTATGGCAAATACTAGGTGTAAAAAGGAAACTACATATCGCATATCGGGCGGCGTCTTCAGGTACAGTTGAAAGAAGCAATCGGTCTGTTGTGGATATTTTAAAGAAATTTGTGGCAGAAGCAGGTTCCAGCTGGGATTTACGTTTACCGTTGGTTCTGATGGCAATCAGGTCGACTCCTGCCAAAGCAACAGGTGTTAGCCCCCATGAGGTCTTAACAGGTAGGAAAATGGTGTTACCACAACATCTACTATACAGAACACATGAGCAAACTCTTGTGAGTGCATCCACAGTTCATGAATATATTGATGAACTGAGGAGGCATTTGCAACATGCATTTGCTTTTGTGCAGAGAAATCTGGAAAGAGCTGCTGACAGTGCAAAGTCATATTATGATAAAAAGACATCAGCAAAGGAATACAGTGTAGGGGATCAGGTGTACAAGTTTCATTTTGGAAAAAGTAAACAGAAAAATTCTAAATTTCTAGCAGCCTGGCAGGGGCCATTTCGAATTATAGATAAGGTCTCTCCTGTAGTGTATAAAATTTTGAAAAATGAAGGTGAAACAGCAATAGAGCAGTTTGTCCATGTAAATCAAATCAAACCATGCCATCCCAGGCATGAGATCAGGCAGCTTGAGCATGTAGAAACAGATAGAGTCCCTTGAGAAAATAAATGGGTGTAGTCAGGAGGCAGTGACAAAGAAGTTAAAAAAAAAAAAAAGTTGATTGTTATCATGGCACATAAACACTGTAGTATATGTAAAAATATATAAATAAATAAATAAATAAATAAATAAATAAATGCACATATAATGGAAGCTCATGGTTGGTGTGCAGAGAGAAAGTGTGTTAAATATTGAATATCTGCTTGTTTTCTTTTAACTTGTGTTTAATTTCAGAAAAAAAAAAACGAAATATTTTTACCAAGCATGTTTTATTTTTGGCAAAAGGATGAAGTTAGTATTGTGCTATGTACTTAATCTGTTTATTTTCTATTTTGATTTAGACAATTAACATTATTTGGTCGGAGGTTCCGAGATCAGAGCCCACGGGAGAGACGATGGAGTCCTGGAGTCCCCTGGATGAAGACCAAAAGATGCCTGCCTCCAGGTGGAGGTGAAGACAAAATAACCGGGATGCCAAAAGAGATGCCTACTGTGGATTCAAGATTGCCAAGATGAAAGCGTACTTGAATGAACCGAATAACATCGCTGGTCGGGACGTGTCAGAAGCGGACAAGAGTACTGACATATGGAGTTCCACGTATTTATTATTTTAATTATTTATTTTAATTTGTTATATTAATTATTTGTTTTAGTTAGTTGTTTTATTTCTTTGTTTTTAATTGACTTGGAAAATCTAAACTTAAAGTAATGCCACTTCAACTGAGAAGGCAAATGTGGAACATTTTATGAACTGATGGACTCAGATGAAATGTTGATTGCAAATTTTTCATTGATGCACATGAATATTCATTTTGCTGGATTGCTATATTGTAAAAAAAAAAAAAAAAAAAAAAGAACAAGTTGTTTTTAGGAATTGGCTTGGATTATAGCCAAGTTCTAAAAACAAAAGGAGGGTATATGTAAGAATATTTAGCAAACAGTACAGAGTACAGCACTACTGCACAGGTAGCAAACAGCACAGAGTACAGCACTACTACACAGGTAGCAAACAGCACAGAGTACAGCACTACTGCACAAGTAGCACATTTTTTTTGCAGCACCACCACCACAAGGGTGCGGTGCATTGCTATATGGGTTAGCAGATTAACAAGGAAAGACAGGCTATTCAGTCAAAAACGATTTTAACATATAAGATGCAAATCTATTTTTACAGTTAAAAGCACACGTGCTCATTTAAAAATGCACACTATTTTTCACCTGAAATGCCTATGGTGCGAGAGACACATTTGAAAATTAACAGCTAACCTATTAACCATTAACCTGACTAATAAAACCTTATTTAACATAACCCACTAATAAAATGTGTTCTCCACTGCAGAATTAGGCATACTCTGAAAACCATTTAAATGTGTGTGCAGATTTTTTTTTCTTCTCTTCTCTGCCTGATTCTCCGTGTTTTTGTGCACAGTAACTGCAGGAAGAAGGAAGTCAGATTTGCAACAATTGCAAATGTATAAGCGAAGCTATTGTTGAAGAGTAGGAGGATGAGAGATGATGGATTTCATTGGGACACGTCATACAGAGGGCTGAGAGGAAAGTTTTAGTGGGCAGTAACGGGGAAAAAGACAGGAGACATTTTTCTGCACTACTGGGGAGAAGACCTGGCTGTGGGGCTCCTGACTGAATGCAGATTCCTGTGTCCTGCTGCAGTCGAGATTGGGGAGAGCTGAAAGAAGGACCTTTCCACTGGCTGAGGCATTCCTATCTGCAAAAGCTGAGAATTCCAGGCAATGACCCCGGTTTGAGAAGGCAAGCGTTCCTTTTTGCTGGAGTTAATCCAAGGGAGCCACATTCACAAAGAGAACAGCCAAAGAGAACAACTAAAAAGATAAGGTAATGAGAAGTGTGGGAGCTGAGTGTGTACGGTAATATGCAGTCAGTGTAGGATTCCTGTGCATGCCTTAATCAAGTGCTAATGTTGCAATTTGAGTTCTGTTCTCCGCCACTCTCTTTGCAGTGTGTCACAGACAATGCTTTGACTGTACCATTTTATTTCTGTGAAGAATGAGATTGTGTTTAAATACAACTTTTATAATACAGAAAAATATTTGAAAACAGACGGGTGATGTTTATTGTTTACCATTACAATGCTGATGTGGGGAGATTTTTAAACAGTGCAATGGTCATTTTAAGACAGATGTGTGCATGTCAGAATCAGTATGAATAATTGTGAGTGACTGTAGCATAGCTCGTTGGAGGTACATGAGCCAACGGGAAGAGAGACTCTCTGAACATAGCTCCCTACCGTATATAAGGTAGTGGAAATTACCACAAGACTACCATATATAGCTCTCTGTCGTAAATAAGTCAGTGAGTTCGCCCAACACTATCACTGGAAAATGTGGTATTCCTAGAATGCAGGTCTGAGGTCTCTCTAGTGATCACACGAAAAATCTAAGCAAAGATAAGGGATTCTGGACATTGGGGCCACAAATAAAACAAGGGAATTATGCTCACCAAAATACCACCAACCACGTATACCAAATATGCAGGTCTGGGTGCTGAAATAATGCATGTCCATTGTATTATTGTTGCACATGGCCAAATCTGAATACAAAGAGTGATTATTGCTAAGTTATTTTTCGGCGGTAATAAAATACCGTCAGGCCCCAAATCTCCACAAAATACCCTACAAAACCCACCTCACCAAAGAGAAAAAGGAGGCGATTGGGAAGAAATGGAAGGGGACCACTATAGAGGCATCGTATTCGGCATACGCCAGGGGAGTAATTATCTGGGGAGCGCCACATGTACCCTTCCAGATGCAGCAGGCCACAGTGGTGCCGGACGGGAGGATGGTAGTGATACAGGGGTTGCTAGAGAATAGAGAACTGTGTATCATAAACACATACACCCCAAATCAAGATACAGTGGCATATTTCAGGACATTATACAGCAAAATCAGCCGACACATAGGAGGCACGGTTATATGGGGAGGGGATTTTAACTGTACGCTGGACCCTAAACTGGATAGATCAGACACGAAACTAGAGAAACCCACTCCCGCAGCAAAAACCCTTCAGGCCCTGCTGAGAGACATTCGGTTGGAAGATATATGGAGACAGAAACACCCGAATGATAGGGACTACTCACACTATGCGGCCCCACAGAACCTATACACGTGACTGGACTACATGTTTGCCACCCCGGAACTCATTAGGGAGATGGTGGGGTCAGAATATAAGGCCAGAATACTATCCGACCACTCTCCTCTGGTTCTGGCATGGCGACACCAGCCCCCCAGGGCTAGGATCCCAACGTGGAGTCTCAGAGTCAAAGCATTTAAAGATACTGCATCCCAAGAGGACCTTAGAGAGGAAATAATTTAATATTTTGAAAAGAACACTAAGTGTGGAGTCAGAGGGGATTCTATGGGAAGCTTTTAAGGTGGTGGTAAGAGGGGCGGCCATATCCAAATCCAAGGGACTTCAAGGGGGCATAACGCAGGAGTTACAGGAGACAGAAAGGAAACTGGAAGTAATCATGGAAAGAGGGGGCACCTCACAGGAGGATGCCAAGTCTATGAGCCAATTACAACAAGCATGTGGGGGACTCTGGGAGAGGTTATGTAACCTGAACTATAAAAAATACATCGAAAGACAACACGCCGAGGGAGACAAACCGGGGAGGCTGTTAGCATGACTAAACAAGAATGAGACACCCAGAACAGCCATTAGAGAGATAAAGGGAGAATCGGGCCAAATATGGAACACACAGGAGAGTGTGAACAAGGGATTCCTCCAGTTTTACCAACACCTATATGAGGATGCAGGAGAGACGGCAGAGCAGGAGACTCAGGAAACGCTAGAGGACATAGGACTACCTAAATTGAGTATAGAAGATAGGGAGGATCTAGATGCCCCAATAACAATAGCAGAAACAGAGGCAGTGGTCACACATCTGCCCACTAACAAAACCCCTAGGATGGACAGTCTCCCTAGCAAATTCTATAAAACTTACAGGCAAGAGGTGCTCCCCCCATTATTGGCAATGCTAAATGAGGCCTTTGAGAAAGGGAAACTGCCAGAATCCTTGAGAGAGGCGGTCATAAAACCACTCCTCAAACCCGACAAGCCAAGCACAGACTGTGGATCGTATAGACCATTATCAATGCTAAACCAGGACAGTAAAATCCTTGCAGCGGTGCTGGCGAATGGACTTAAAGGGTAATAAATAAACTCATACACCCCGACCAAACCGGATATGTCCCAGGCAGAAGTATATCCGATAACCACAGAAGTGTCCACAACATAATAGAACAAGCGGAAGATGACCCGACCGAGATAGGAATAGTCTCGCTAGATGCGGTTAAGGCCTTCGACTCAGTAAAATGGCCTTGGCTGATGGCGGCTCTGAAAGAATATGGGATGGGACCCGGGGCGATTATTTCAGATAAATGGAAACTCAGTAGAGGCACGAGACAGGGCTGCCCAAGGTCCCCGATGCTGTACATCCTTGCACTAGAACCCCTAGCCATCTACCTAAGACAGCAATATGAAGAGGTAGGGTTCTATACCAAAGGGGGACCGCACTTGATATCATTGTATGCGGATGATATGCTGCTATACCCGGAAGAAAACTTGCAATACATCCTGGAGATGATGGAGCGCTATGCAACTCTCTCCGGTATAGCGGTTAACCCCAAGAAAACAAGCATGTTCCCCTTGGGAAGGTATAGAGGTGTCCCACAGGAAGACTTACCAATCTTGCAGATAGCCTGGAAGATTAGAACGTTCAGATACCTGGGGGCTAACATATATCATACAATAGAAAACGAGCACAAATATAATACGGAAAGAGCAGTAGAAGGTATCAAAAACAGCATGGGGTTCTGGACAAAGCTTCCCCCTAGCTATGGTGCCGAGGGTGGCTCTGCTGAAGATGGTGGTCTTGCCCAGGCTACTGCACTTCTTCGTAAACATCCCACATATGCTGCCCAAACGCTTCTTCACTAGACTACAGAGTTTATGCGGAGGCTTTCTGTGGCACAACACCAGAAACAGAATTGCCTTCTGGAAATTACAGAACACTTACAACAGGGGAGGTATTCATCTGCCGAACTTTGAGATATACCATTTGACAGTGCAGCTACAGTACGTTGATAGGTGGTTGTCGGAAGAAGCGACAGCAGCATCTAGATTGCTGAGAGACGAATACGAACCGTTTTTTCTGAAAGAACTGATATGGCTGCCCAAATCAGAGCTGAAAGGGCGATTGGGACTGTTGGAACTGGACTGGCAGACTTGGCATAAAGCGTGCCAAGCTATGGGGAACCCGACCCCATGCTCCCCGCAGGCGTCGCTAGTGGCGCTACGCGGAACAGATGAGCAACTGAGGAAAGGGATCTGTAAATATTGGGAGCCTTGTAGGACTAGCAACCCTGGGGGACATATGGGGAGACAGGAAGGCAATGGACTTCCAAACGATAGTTGACGAAACTGGGATACATATGGGGCAATACATCACTTACACCAGAATGGTTAAACGGGTGAAGGAAACGTGGTCTGAAATAGTACTAGCAGAACAACCTGACACTGCCATAGAAACAATTTATGACATCTCGGAAGGAGGGCACGAAATATCCAGGATCTATGAACTAATGATTTCTAGAGTGGGCAAGGAGGTGCCCCAGCTGAGAAGAGATTGGGAGGAGGATGCGGGAGTACCTATGCAAGATGGGCAATGGGAAAGAGCACAAAGATAACATAAAAAGGTGTCAAGAAATGCTAGGCTGCAACAGATCCAGCTATATGTCACCCATAGGCCGTATATGACCCCCCTGTAGGATCGCTAGATCCGGGAGTATAGGAACACAAAAATGCCCCAGGTGTGGGGAGGTGGATGCGGGGATGACCCAAATGTTTTGGGCGTGCCCGGAGGTTGGAAAATTTTAGGGGGAAATCCAACAACGGCTATCTGAGAAGGGAATTCGGTTAGATGTGGAATCTGTGTGGGCATGTATGGTGGGGGATTCACTAGACCACGTAACCCAAAACATGTGTGCAATTTAAGGACCTGGCCTACATCCTGGCTAAACGAAGAATAGCCATGAGCTGAAACGCAGCCCATAGACCCAGAATAGAGGCATGGTGGCATGATCTCCTGAAATGGGCAGACACTGAGACAGAAGCATTGTATGAGGCAACTAGCAGAGGGGAGGAGAGTGAAGTGGGGCCCCCTGATGGAGTGGAGACAACTGATAGCCACACTGACGGGAACCACCCACGCCAACTCAAGTGGAAATGATACGTCCGAGAGTAGCGAAGGGGAAGTATCCTCCAAGATAGGAAATGTGTAGAACGGAGGAGTAAAGCTTGAGTTAAAAAGGGGGGAGGTGGGAAGACAGAACTAAAAACATGTAAATGAATGCTATGAAGCTTGTAATTGAGAATGTCGGGTGTGTTTGTGTGTTGTAAAAATCAATAAAAATTGTTTAAACATTTTTTTTTATTTTCTTTTTTTTTTTTTAAACAGACCAATACCCAGACATGACTTGGACAAACCAAACCACTTTTTGCCAAAAGAGCCGAGGCGCTACCTCGCTCTAGAAAAACCGGATAGCTGCTCAACTTTTACCAAATCAAGTAAACTTCATTACCAGGCCAATACCCAGACATGAATTAGAAAAACATAACCAAACCTCTCTTTGCTAAAAGAGCAGAGGCGCTACCTCGCTCTCGAACAACTGCATCGTTTTTTCATAACAACATTTTATTGAGTTTTACAAGATGGTATATTTCATACAACAAAGCAGTATATATCAGCTTCAACCTTAAAAAGTGTCTTTATAGGCTTTTGTGGATTGGGGTAAGAGAGATGTTGGGTTGATTCCTGGCTGTGGCAGTTGGGTGGCTTGGTCCCGGGTGATTGTCCGATTAAGTTCCGGTGTGCTTGGGGGCTGAACAGGGGTCAGTAGAGGGGGCTACATTGGAGCCACCTTTTAAGTGGGGGCCTCCTGGTGAGAGTTGGGTATTTGGGCACATAGTCCAAGAATGGGTCCCACATATTCAAAGTTCTATTTAGGGAGTCTGAGCATATTGCTGTGATTTTTTCTGATACTGCTATCTCCCATCATTTTGCCCACCATAGGGCGATCGAGGGGCCATTTTTGTCTTTCCATAGTCGGGCCATTGCAATTTTCGCCGCTAGTAGTAGGTGGTTGCATAGGCAGGGGATGTGAGCTGAAATCGGGAATGCTCCGACGCTGGTTTCGCCCAAAAGGACAATTCCTGGTTCCCAAGGGATTGAGAGGCCGGAGATTTCTTTGATGTGTTTCAACACTTCCTTGCCTTTGGCAGGCCCACACTAATTGAAAAAGAGATCCGGGGGCTTGGCAGCCGCGCTAGCATGTGTCGGGAATATCCAGGTTGGTCTTATGGATTTGGGTGGGGGTGATGTAGTATCTATAACACAGTTTATAGCCTCCTTCCTTATTCGTGACTTATTGTGATCTTTTGTGTAATCTGGTCCAAATTTTCTCCCAGTCTTCTACTGCTATTTCCAGGCCAATGTCCTTTTCCCATTCTGTCATGTATCTATCTTTCTTTGCCGGGTCAGATCTGTCTAGGAGCCGGTATACAGTGGATATTCTACCTTTGCTGGTTGGAGATGTCAAAGAGAGTTCCAATGCTGTTGGTTCTCTCAAGCATTTGTCCCGAGTTCTCCTGTGTGACATCCAGTGCCTAATTTGAGAGTACCGGAATCTTTCCCGTTCCCCCACTCCGAATTTTATTTTGCACCTCTCGAAGGTGATGGGAGAGCCTTCTTCCAGACAGTCGCCAGTTTTTGCCAGGCCCCCTGCTATCCAGGCATGGAAGTCCCTTGGTGGGTTTCCAGGTGTGAATTCCAGGTTGTTCCAGATTGGGGACATGGGACCCAGGGTGCCTTGAATTCCCCCTTTCCGCGCTACGGTTTTCCAGCATTGGGTTGTGACCGTCGTGGCAGACAGGGGCCCAGTGTTGGGTTGTGGTTTTAGCAATGGCAGTTGTGGGAGATTGTGTAGTGGGACCGGACACCAGTTCTCTTCGATTTGTCGCCATTTCGGGGGGTCTACTTCCTGCACCCAGGAGAATGCGTGTGATAGCTAAGCTGCAAGTGAGTATCCGGCTAGGTCAGGGACTCCCAGGCCCCCTTGTGATTTTCCATTCAGCATAATTCGTTTGTTGATCCGGGGCCTTTTCCCACCAGACAAATTCCATTATTTTCTTCTGTAGAGCCCGTATGGCAGGGAGAGGGATCCGTAGTGATAGAGATGCACATTGATATAGCCATCTGGGTATCAGGTTCATTTTAACGGCGGAAATTCGGCCAAACCAGGAGATTTCTTGTTGCTTCCACCTTTTGATGTCATTCTGCAGAGCGCTGAGTAATTGTGGGATGTTATTTGAATATAAACGCATTGGGTTTTTGGTGATCTGGACTCCAAGGTATTCTATGGCCTCCTTGGCCCAGGGAATAGGTGAGAGTGGTGCGAGCGCGGCCTCGTCCTGGTGGGAGAGGTTGATGGGCAATGCTGAGGATTTGGATAGATTGACCTTGAATCCCGATAAGGCGCCAAAACGCCTCGATCTCCCTCCACGGGGCTCCCAGGGAAGTTGAAAGGTTTGTCGTAGTTAACAGCACATCATCGGCATAAAGTGCCATTCTATACTGGTGGTCCCCTACCTCAATTCCTTTTATGCCAGCAAAGGGTTCCATGGAAAAAGCGAAGAACAGGGGTGATAGTGGGCAGCCCTGTCTGGTGCCTCTTGTGATGTGAATGTGGTCGGACCTGGTGCCATTAATTCGGAGTTGTGTTGTGGGGATTTGGTAGTTGGCCATGACCCAGGACGTGAAGTTAGGACCGAAGCCGAAGAAGCGTTGAAGGACCGCGCGGATGTATCCCCAATCCACCCGGTCAAAGGCTTTGTGGGCATCTAGTGAGAATACTGCCATCTTTGTTTTTGATTTGTGGGCGCACTCAATTAGGTTTATCGTTCATCGGATGTTGTCATGGGTCCCTCTACCAGCGATAAATCCTGTCTGGTCTCGGTCGATTAAGCCTGGAAGGGTCGGGCCCAGTCTTCTGGCTAACACTTTGGCGAAAATCTTTCTGTCATTGTTCAAGAGCGATATGGGCCGATAGGAATCCGGCAGTTCGGGGTCTTTCCCGGGCTTGTGTAGCAGGATCGTGATTCATTCGGCCATGGATTTTGTGACAGATCTCGTGGATAGGAAGGAATTGAATAAGGCGGATAATTGAGGGGCCAGCACCCTGGCGAATCTTTTGTAGAAGTTTGCGGTCAGGCCATCTGGGCCTGGGGCGGAGGATTTGAGGGCTTTGATGGATTCGATGATTTCTTCATCTCCTATGGGTGCTTCCAGATGTTCTAGGTGAGAAGGGTTGCGGGGCGGTAGCGCCCTCATGTATTCTGGTAGGTCTTCTAGATTCTGAGGTTCGCTGGACATTATAGATGTATGGTGTCTCAACAGTTCATTCATTTTATCCGTCTCGGAGAAGAGCAGTTTTCCATTTTCCCCTCGTAGTTTGAGTATGTTGTTCCGACTGCGGATCGCCCTTAGCTTCTGGACTAATATCCTGTTTGCTTTGTTCACTTTTTCCATAGTAGAACTGTTTTATATACGCTAGGGATTTAGCGGTCCGGTCGGCGCAGTGCATTTCCAGGGCGGTCTTTGCCTTTCTCAAGGCCCGTTCGGTTTTTCTTGAATATTGAACTTTTAGCCATGATTCGTGGTAGGATACTTCTTTTTCAAGCCTGGCTGAAGCTATGTTTGAGATCCTTCGTTGTTCCGCCCCAGCCCCTATCAGAACGCCTCTGACCACCGCCTTCATTGTGTCCCAGATTATATTGATGGGGGATGTTTGCGTGTTGTTTTCTTAAAGTAATTAGATAATGAGTCCTCCACTTCGGCTCTTATGCTGATGTCTAGTAGGAGTGCATCATTTAGTTTCCAGTACCTCTGGGGGGGAGATTTCTGGGCTGAGATGGTTAGGTTCACGGAGACTGGAGAGTGGTCGGAGATCATGCATGTGTGGATTTCTGTGTTGTTGACACATGGATAAAGGATACCAGAAATTAAAATCAAGTCGATTCTTGAATATCCCTTGTGGACGTTGGAGTACTGTGTGTAGTCTCTTAAGGTGTCATTTTGTATTCTCCAGGCGTCCACGGTCTCCGTTTCTTTGAATAGATTGTGTAAGGCCAGGGCCTGCGTATAGTCTATTCGTGGGGGGGAAGCGTTTTATCTAGCAGCGGGTTCGGCATGGCATTGAAGTCTCCACCGATGAATAGGTGGCCTTCCCGGAAGGATAAGATGGTTGGGAGGATTTCTCTGAGGAACCTGCTTTGGGAGGTATTGGGGCAGCAAATTGATACCAAAGTGATGGGAAGTTCTTCGAAGAGGCCTTTGAGTAGTAGGTATCGGCCCTCTGGGTCTCTCCTTATTCTGACATTGAATAGTGGAATTTTGTCGCAGAGTAGAACTGCAACACCCCTTTTCTTTGAACCAGAAGTGGCGAAGAAGGTCTGCTTATATCCCTTGAATTTTATGCGATGCTGATCCTCTGGGAGAAGATGTGTTTCTTGCAATAGGACAATGTCTCCGGATAGGTGACCAAGGCGGTGTTCCACCGATCTGCGTTTTCTTGGCGAGTTCATCCCCTGGATGTTCCAGGATCTGATTCTTAATTTGTTTGTAATAGCAATCTCTAACGCTGTTGAGTGTGTCTCATAAAGTTTAGCCCCGGCCTATCCTGTGTGTTTTGGATAAGATATAGCTGATGTATTGAGTTGTGGGTCTGTTTTCGGTTGTTGTTGCATGTTGTGTTAAAGAGTCCTTGGATGACTCTAGGGACGGCAATTGTCCGTGGTAGTGAAGGTATTCTTGTAAGTTTAATTCTTCTCTCTTTTTCCTTCCTCCTTTCCCAACGTTGAACTGGTAGAGGGAATGTCTACCTCCTGCCACTGGGGAACTAGTGGCACCAATGCACTCGGTGTGGCCAACTGGGCCGCCGAGATGATCCGTGTGGAAACTCGCCGTAGGTCGCGCCACTGTGCAGGTGCATATGAGTTGCTTGCGATAGCTCCGGAGGGGCCTCAATTGGTCTTGGGTGGACTCTACGTGTGGGGTCCGCAAGCTCCTGGATCCGGGAGCTGCCGCCGTGCTCTCACCCCGTCGCCGTCTTTTTTCGGAGGGCCCCTGAGTCTGCGCCGTCTGTTGTATTTGGACCACGTCCCTCCTGGGAAGTCGTCCCGGTGAGGGCGAACTGATTCTTTAGGTTCGGCGCTGGGGTCAGTATTGTTTATGCCCATGAGTTTCTCCGCCTCTTTCAACAAATGTATTTGTCTCTGTGAACCATCCCATCTGAATTTCACTGAAGTGGGAAATCCCCAGTGGTATGGGATTTTCTTATCTTGTAGCCAGTTGTCAAGGGCCGCATTGCCTTCCGTTTCAAGAGTGTTGCGTTCGCTAGGTCTTGGTAAAGTGAGATTGTGGAACCTCGAAAGGTGATCTGTCGCATTTGCCTTGCTTCTCGCATAATGTCCTCTTTTATCTGAAAGAAGTGTATCCTGGCCAACACGTCCGGGGGGAGCGTAGAAGTTTTCCTTGGAGTAGTTCTGTGCACCTGGTCTAATTCTAGGGGGGAAAGTGGGGGGAAGTGTTTGGGAGCGTGATGATGAAGCAAAAGAGATCCGATATGTAAGCTTTCAGGTCTGATTCTGGGATAGTGGTTGGGATATCTCGGACTCTGATGTTGTTCCTCCTTGATCGGTTTTCCAAATCTTCCCGTTTTGCTTCAAGGGTGTTGCATCTTGACTCAAGGGTGGCTATTCTGTCTTTGTCATTTTCAATTTCAAATCTTTAGTCACAGACCTCGGATTCTATTTCGGTGGTCCGATGTTCTACCTCCCCCACTCTTTTGTCCAATGAGTTTATTTTCTTGGTAACTTCCTCTGTGCTTTTCTGGATTTCCTTGGTTAGGGCTGTTAGTAGGTCTTGCAAATCAGCTTTGGTTGCAGCTTGTGGTAGATTGGGGTCTGATCCGGCTGATGTGAAGATGCTATTCTCGCTGGACGGTGGGTCGGTTTTCAGCGGCTGAGGAGGCCATGAGGGCGGCAATGTCAGTTTGTTTTGCTGACTTCCCACTCTTAGACATTTTGTGGGTGGTAGGGTTTGACTGGGATCGCCTCTGTGAGGGTGTGCCAACGAGCATTTCGTGTGTCTGGGTGCAGATCTGGTGATAGAACTCCGTGTCCAGAAGCAGCTGCCACCTGCTATGAAGATATGATCTCTAGTCCTTGGCGGAAATCAGGGAGTGGCGTGGAGCTTGGGGGTAGGAGGGGGGGGGGCAATGTCGGTTTTAGGACTAGGTCCGGAGGGACCTGCTGTGGAGTGACCCCGGAAACTGGGCCGCTGAGACTGCGGGAGCTCGCTCCAGGTGCCCACCCGGATCAGGGCAGGCCGCTCTCCTTCCCCCGACTCCTCACCTCTTATTGCTGGAGCTGGCCTGCCGGTGTGATGATGTGTGGGATTGTGGTTCTGGGAACTTCTCGCCCCCCCCCACCCCCTCGAGGCGTAGCTTTTTCTCCTCCTGGGAGCTGCAGAACGCCCCCGGAGCCCCTGCGTGGGTGCGGGAGCCAGACCGGTGCTGGGGCCTACGTCAGAGGGGGTCCGCGCCCCAGAGGCCGCCCGGTCAGTTGGAAGGGACCACAACCCCTGTAGGCCCGTGGGGCGCGGGTCCCAGGAGGCAAAGGGCCAGAAGAACAGTGAAGAGCAGATAGCTGAGGGGGGAGCAGAGAGTGAATCCGGGGGGGGGGGGGGGGCGCCCCGGTGCTTGAGGTGAGAGTCTGCACCCTCAGCTGGATCCGTGGCAGGAGGGAGGGAAAATCTTCCGATGGTGTTGGTGGTGAGTGGGCAGCCAGCCCTGCTGCTGTGTTGGATAAGCCTTGGTGAAGTTGGGGTCCGAGCTGCTTTGTCGGGGGCGGAGGGGTCCAGCCCCTCCCGGTGAGCTGGGCTAGAGCCCAAGCCCTTGGGTTCGGATGGAGCTGGGGTTGCGTGTGATGCCGCCTTTACTCTAAGCCGATGAGAGTGAAGTCGGGCGGGGGACGGCGAGTCGATCCAAACCGTTAGGTGGGGGCTGATGGAGAGCTGGAGGTCCTCCTGCCGGTGCTAGGGGCGAAAGCTGGCTGATGGATCATGTATACGTGGCACAGTGGCGTTCAGCGGGCAAGCCGAGGTAGGCTCATTTCATTCGGCGGTCGATCAGCGGTGCTGCTATGCCTGCTCCGCCCCTCCTGGAGAGCCTCTGGGCCGAGGAGCTGCGGCGGCCATTTTGCCGCCGAGTGGGACCCGGAGTTGGCGAGGAGTCGCAATGATCCGTCTGAGCACGACACCGGGCCCCACTCGACTGAAGGGTGCAGCGGGGAGTCCCCCATCGGCGGTCTCAATCCCAGGCTCAAACGGGTTCCGTGAGCGGCATTTATGCTGAAAGGCGCATTGGGCCACGCGGGAGCTCTCAGGCAGACATGCCAGTCGCTTCGGCTCCAAGCCACGCCCTCCCGGGTGCTCAACTTTTACCAAATCAGTTAAGCACCATAAACCATACCAATATCCAAACAGAAAGATAATAGCTCCTACAGCCATCACCCCATAACTCTAACCATGCATTGCCTGCCGCAACACTTGTATCTAAATCATCTTCACACCATACCCACTTGCTCCCTCGCATATCCAAAACACTCACACATACTCCAAGCTCACTGCGAGAGCAATCCATTACCAAGCTCTCACTGACTCTCTCCATCCATACACTAACATTGCATATTATATACAGTGTCATCAGTGTCAGAGATAACATGCATTCCAAAAACATTGAATGCTGTAACCGTATGCTTTACTTTAAATTTGACAAAACAGCAATGAAACATGAATTTTAACACGAAATGCCCTACCCATATCTTGCTGCAAGTGAAGCAAAACACCAAAACCTACACTTTTATGAGCCTAAGCATCCATAGCCTTTTTAAGGCTCTAAAGCATACCTAAAAGTCCATAAGCCTCGACGGGCACTACTTTAAACGTGTCAATTCCAACCCTAGCAGTCCATGTTGCATTATGCAACTCTAATTGCTGCAAATCCTGTAAATGGGTTAAGCTAAACATGCACACACAAATCACCTGCAGATCCTCAAAATGAGTTAACCCTACAACATTATAGGCACACACACAAAATGATTTATAGCTTGCAGCAGTCCCACAAACCATATTCAACCATCTACTGATGCGTTTGGGCAAACTTATACCTTCATCTTTGCCCTATGCCTAAATAGTTTACATTCAACATACTTTCCTCTTACCAATGTATGTACTCTTCCACATAAGAAACCACCTTAAATTCCTGCTGACAGGATACTCAGAAAGCCTACTACCGGAAGAGACCACACGTTGCACAAACCTTCCTAGCCTTACACTATCATCAATGTACAAGTTGACAAGCTGCACAGCTCCACTCCACGAGCAGCCCTGGATTCACCTTTGCTCCACATAAATAAAAGACTTCAGGAAAAGTCACACGGAGCACAATGTGTCCTCGTCCGCATAGTATAAAACACAGTCACCTTTAATAGTTGGCTGTTTCAGCACGTCTCACCAAATGAGGCGCAACGGCATCCAGTGGGCTCCCTTCCACACTGCATCATCATCGTTGGCCGCTACTGTACGCCTCACTAACTGGGCGGAGCTGCATCAGTTCCCCAAAGCCGCTGCTGCTAGCTGATTTCATCCTTTTTACATTCCTTCCCATCAGTTCCTCAAAGCCGCTGCTGCTCGCTGCTTTCATCCATTTTACGTTCCTTCCGGATCCCACCGCATGACCGATCACGTTGCTTCTGAAAATCAGGACCTTTCCGCAGATACTATGCTAATATTGAGCCTTCCCTGCAAATTCCAGGTATGGAACGTTAGGGACTCAGCGTCGCCTTCCTTTTTCGCTGAACGTTGCTGCGGAGCTACGCCTGCAGCTTCTAGACACTGAACATTAGCAAACACAAGTTCCAGCTCTCCGCCAACTCCCCTTGCATCTCATATGACATCATCATACACATCTACCTTGCAGGGCACAGCAGAGCGATGACGGCCAACTGTCAACCGCAGGTTCTTCCTTAGAACCATTCATTTCTCGGGCAGCCCATGTTTTTTAAAAAAAGAAATACGTAACAAATCACAACAAGTCCACATCCGTTTCTCACAGAGACCGGAGCCTCGCTTCACTTTTATGGCTGCTTCAAACCCCCGGACCGAGCACTCCCAAAACCACTGGGC
Source organism: Ambystoma mexicanum (assembly GCF_040938575.1). Lineage (NCBI taxonomy): Eukaryota > Metazoa > Chordata > Amphibia > Caudata > Ambystomatidae > Ambystoma > Ambystoma mexicanum. The sequence goes on along the minus strand of NC_090935.1, from coordinate 1,087,271,817 downwards.
TGCCAATCCTTTCTCCCAAGGGGCGGGGGCTCAGCTCCATCCGCTCTGCCGTCAGCAAATCCTAATACCAATTGGAAGAAGTCCTCTCTCCTTGTTCTTGGGGGCCAGGCTACTTCTCACCCTTCTTCATGAGCCCCAGCTCACCATTCAACCCAAGGGACTCATCTCTGGTGGGACAGGAGTCTGTTGTCCTTCTACGCCCCTGCGCCATGGGTGATGGGACTTACTGTCTTTGGGGGCTGTGTTGTCCTTCACCTGTTGGCTGTCCCAGTGCCTCCTGCACCCCCGCAGCAGGTTCCTTTGCCTTCCTTTCCATTCTGATGCACGTAGGTCCAACTTCAAAAGACTGCCTCGTCGCCAATGAAAAGATGCTGTCTCCAGGCACTTTAAGATTACTTCAAGCAAGTTTATTCCAGCTTCTTAGTTACCGTTACATATTCAGGACATATAAGGAATACACAGGACATTACCTAGGACAACACTGGCTCCCATCACCCAGGCAGGCCAGCTGTAACTGTCTCCACTCAGAGCTCTCACTCAGAACATTCCATCATTCACTTGTCAATATTCCATGTGACATCACTAGCTTCATCATACCAGACAGACACTACACAACACATATCAATAGAGTGATGGAGTCGCAAGGGTGTACGGTCCAAAAAGACGTAAGAAACCCAGAGGGTAGAGATACTGAGAAGGTTGAATTTAGAATTGTTCCCGCTTGCATTTAGATGTTGCCCCCAATAGCCTCTGTGGGAAGGTTGAATTTAGAAGTGTACCCAATTGCATTTAGAAGTGTACCCAATTGCATTTAGAAGGTGCGCCCAATAGCCTCTCTGAGAAGGTTGAATTTAGAATTGTTCCCACTTGCATTTAGAAGTTGCCCCCAATAGCCTCTGTGGGAAGGTTGAATTTAGAAGTGTACCCAATTGCAATTAGAAGTGTACCCAATTGCATTTAGAAGTGTACCCAATTGCATTTAGAAGTGTACCCAATTGCATTTAGAAGTTGCGCCCAATAGCCTCTCTGCGAAAGTTGAATTTAGAATTGTTCCCACTTGCATTTAGAAGTATACCCAATTGCATTTGAAGTTGCACCCAATAGCCTCTCTGAGAAAGTTTAATTTAGAATTGTACCCACTTGCATTTAGAAGTATACCCAATTGCATTTAGAAGTGTACCCAATTGCATTTAGAAGCTGCGCCCAATAGCCTCTCTGAGAAAGTTGAATCTAGAAGTGTACCCAATTGCATTTGAAGTTGCACCCAATAGCCTCTCTGAGAAAGTTAAATTTAGAATTTGTTCCCACTTGCATTTAGAAGCGTACCCAATTGCATTTGCATTTAGAAGTGTACCCAATTGCACTTAGAAAAACATACATCATACCACACCCCACGCTTACTCTCTCCCTTACACCACCACTCAACTAGAACACAGAGATACTATGACACCATTCGGTATAACTGTTCTCATATCTACATCTCCCGCTCACTCCACATCACTCTAAATAAACATTGCTGGTTTCACACACTCCAGCCAGGCGTTCTCCTCAGGCCTAACGCAGCCACACTCGTTCTGGATAAAGCCGGCCAGAGCGAACACATACTCCTGATCTCTCAATCACCACACCTACCGCTAAGAAGCAGCTACCACTTGAACTCTGCACCAGCTGCACACATACCTGGTGCGCACACGCACCTTTTGGACTCTCTCTACTCTCTCTACTGACCCGAACTTCGGTTCCCAAGGGCGTTCAACCTACCAGCGCCTTCAGACCATACCAATGGTATATAAGGCGCTATATAAATGCAAAATAACAATAACAATAACAATACTAGCAAGTCATGGAGGAAACTTGCACCACCTGATCAGGACTGCACCCATGTCCGCCACGTACAAGTTAAATAAAAGGGCGCAAGAGCAGGCCCCTGTTTAAGTCCTTTACTGGTAGACATGGGGGCAGAGATGGCTCCCTCCCGAGACAACTTCACGGTCGCCGTGGTTTCAGTGTATAATAATCGAATGTAAAAGAGCAAGATCTTATCAATGGCCCACCACTCCAATTTCTCCCACATTCGAGGTCTACACACAATGAAGTGCAGCGGTACAGTCCACAAAGCAAAGGTAAAGAGACCCATCAACACCATCTCCACGTCCGCAGATAGCAACTGTAACACCCGCATTGCTTGGATCGGTGACCATCCTTTCCGGGAGCCAAGCTGTTGAGGCTTAAAGAGTTGCTTCTCTGCAACCCAAGAAGGGAGCATCCGCAATAGAATTATTGCAAACATCTTGCTGCTCGTATCTAGCATGGCTAATAATCTCTAGTTGCCTAGATCACTTTAAGCACCTTTCCTATATGTCATTACAAGTTTGCCGGTCCGGTAACTACGGTACCGGTAAGCTTGCCCAGTGGGCTCAAATGGGAATGGGGAACATTTTTTTACCGGTGCCCGGGAATGGGCAAATACCAGGTAGGGCCGGGCCGTAATGACCCGGTAATTGCCCATTCCCGGGCGCCGGTAAATTTTCACAAGTTCAGCAGCACCCTGCCGGTTTTACCGGCAAGGCTAGCGCCAAACTTGTAATGAGGCCCAATGTGTATAGCAGCTTAGCCCAGATCGGTGGGTTTTTCTTGAGGACAATATTCGTCATCCCATCAGGACCAGGGGCTATGGATGACTTCAACTTGATTATATTATTAATTATATCTTCCACGCTAATTTCGGCCATGAGGTCACCACATGAAAAAGCACTTTGGCCCGCTGCAGGAGAAGATAAAGCTGGATCCCAATGTAGGTTCTCCACATGAGACATCCAAGCTTGCTCCGTTATAGGGCAAATCTCAATGGGGTTCGTAGCTGCAATAAAGCTGCGGTATGGATGCCAATACTTTCACGCACCATTGATCTTTATTATCCCAAATATCATCTTCCAATTTGATGTTACTAATACTCATTTCCTGTAGCCGCAGCCAATTTATATATTTAGTACGAAAAACCCCCATCATAGTTTTTTGCATGGTGGCCGAAAAATTCATACTTTTCTTGACTGTTGCTACATTTCTACGTAATTTAGAGGTTTTCTGATGTATAGCGATGTCAGACAAAGGAAGTATTCCACGGCCCTGGATTGCCAGCTTTTTGGGCCGTTGAGATGAAGGCCATAGTATTTCTAACAATCCACCCATGTCACCTTTACATCTGTGCAACAAACCAGTCAGGGGAACAGGAAGTATTGAGAATCATAGTGTTGATATTTTCCACGTTAGTTTCGGTCCACACTATTCTGTGCCCCTGAAGCGACTGTAGCTGCAGAAAGCATGCAATACTTCACTAAAGGTGGCACAAAGAGCATTCTTTCTAATTTCTTATTTCCACAGCTGTCTATGCATTTTATCATAGGCAAACATGCTATTCAGGCAAGATGCCTGGTCACCCTTTTGCCATGTGATCACTGCCGGTAGGTTGTTGCCACCAGTGGGCAACAGGGGTTTCAGGTTATAAGTTAGTAAGGCCTCTGACCATATGCACCCTTTGTTTATCAACTCTGCACGATGCTTGGTGCCTGAGCCACACTCCAACATACACTTGTCTTCAATACAAACGTAATGCACATTCAAATCCCCAGCTACCAATACCCCTCCACCACCGGGACGCCTCCATGCTTGCAGAATCTCTCTAACTTTGGTTAACATGTCTCTAGTGTGTGTGTGTGCCATCACAGGGATCATGTAAGTTGACCAATAATGTACATGCATTTTTTCCAGTAAAATGACTGATGGCAACACTTTGACAATATGTGGCATTGATTCCTGGATTGCAATCCATGATCTCAAAATAGCAATTCACCCTTATTCAAAGAGCACCCTTCGGGTGGCCCCTGTCCGATTTGGTCGCTGCCAATGTCAATATTTTATATCCATCAAATAATATGCCAGAAAGAAACCAGGTCTCCTGGAGTAAAAACATGTCAGCTGCACATAAGGCCCTTATGCCTTCTTCATGGGGCGTAAAGTACTTGCCATTTACTCAATTCCGCATTGTCTCAATAATGACAGTCTTCATGGACAGGGACCCAAGTTGCAACGGCCTTTGCTTGGGAGCTGGGATGGTTATAAGACAGGCCTGTGGCAGGGTTGCTTGTATTAAGTAACGCCCATTGGGGATACATCTCCTGGGTATGGGAGTAGTGCATGTTTCTTCCACCCTGGGCCATTGCTGTATTTGCAGGCAATAACCCATGGTTGAGTGCACTTGGCATGGCTGGTCAACCTTTCAACGACGACGACCATATACACAAACGTGACCACATCCCAGTTGCTTTCGGTATAGAGTGCCGGCAGCTGCACTCTATCTATGTCATGAGGAGATATTATGCTAAATTCCTTCACCTGGCTGAATACCTGCATGAGACTGCCCCTGTTTAAATAAGAGCTAAACTCACTGGGAGAGGTGTCCTCGATGCGTTATGAACAATAGGGGAGGGAAGTTGGCCGCGTGCATCAGGGAAAGCAGAGCAGGTCCATGGGCGATGCTGCACGGTTGCATCGATAGCTCCCACGTTATGCGGGACCGACGGAAAGTGTTGGCTCGTGTTTTGCTCCGGGATCACCAATACTGGTGGGTTATTTGGTGCCACCTTAATATCGGTATGAACCTGGCACAATACCCCAATACTGGTCCTGTCCCGCGAAATCGCCGTTGGAACAGGGGAAGCCTCAACCCGAAATCCGGTGGTGTAATCATTCCCAGTAGGTAAAGCAAATGGCGGCTGTTCTGGGAATTCAGCCAAGGTTCCTCCTTGGGTGGCTTGCTTGGGCGGTATTATTTTACCACAGAGGTTAATAAAGTCGTCCTTAGCCGGCCCCAATCTCGACAAATTGGCTCTATTGGCCTTGTTAGCGGTCATGGCCAAAGAGCCTGTATTCGTTGGTAAACTGGGCTTCTGTCTGTTGGCAAGCGTGGAAATACATTTGAAAGCATATACAAAACTGAAAACAATGTAAGCGGTATCCCGTTTAACAGCCGTGTGAGCTGATGGTAAAGCAAAGCTTTATTTGTAATCAATCCGAGACAACGCTGTATTAATACTGCCGGGTTCTCGTCTAAGCCCACTTCATATGTACACTACCTAGCTTTCTGCGAAAGATGTGCTTGATTGTACTGCCACCAAGTGGCGGAAAACCAAAATGCTTTATAAAAATATATTTACAATTCATACACAGGGCAGTTACCAAACAACATATCACCCAGGGAAAACATAACATGCATGCCCCATAACCCAACACGCCCCAACATTATAAAACCAGTGCAACGTAAACAAAAGTGAGCTTCATTAACTTGTAACTAATGTATTTTAAAAAAATAAGTTTATACTTCAAAGAAGCCAATACTGGAAAAATAACTCCTTTTCATTAGCTCACGTATCTGTTCACCGTCTAAAGCGATCTCTCCTAGACCTTACTGTAGCGAAAGGGGTTATTGCTGCCATGTATTATTTTTGCTATCATTTTGCTCTCTTTTTAAAGTAAAACTAGAGCCAAAAACCCTTCTGCAAGAGTGCCTGTGTGGGGGACTCTGTCTCACGACATCTGGCACACAAGATTTCGCGAGATTTGCGGAGCTCGAAGCCTGCGAAAACGAGACGAAAGACGAAGAGAACCCGCCGGAGGCTGCAGAGGCGAGTCAGCCCCAGCGCTCCTCCCAGCGGAGGACTGCAGCTGGTGCAGGGTCTGCATACAGGAGCCCAGACAGCCAGAGCGTAATACCAAGGCTGAGCGCAGCCTCCTGGGTGCACTGGCTGTCATGAGTGTGTGAATTCTGGCACACTTATATGCAGTGAGGTCAACTGCATGAATAGGCTGATCCACAGTGAGCGAATGCCCCGGCCCTGCCCAGAACTCTAAATACCCCCAGAACAGATGTTATGAACGGTGCCACAATAAACACTGGTGAGCACAATCCGTGTCCTGTGTTTTGTCCAGACTTCTACATAATTGGCGACGAGGAATAGAACTCACCCGCGTAGACTATTCAGGGCGCCACACCACCCCCCGCTTTCCTCCCGTGTCCGGGCACCCCCATCATACCATGGCAGCCATGGGAGCCTCTGTTTTGAACATACCTGGAGGCTTTAGGCGTCACTGGATACGCACCTGCCAAGAACAAGGCCAGGCTGCTCAACGCCATGGGGTAGAAGGGCAGCGCATCATTGCAGGGCTCAAAGCCATGCCCTTGATGGACAACGATGATGATGTCTACATGGAGGCTGTTCGCTGCATCGTGAAGAGATTCACAAAGAACATTTAGTGCTTCACAGACTCAAATTCTACACCAGGAAACAAGAAAGCAATGAGCCCATAGACAACTACATCACCAGAATGAGGGAACTAGCAGCATCATGTGGGTTCGGCGACAACGTCGAGCAAGTCATCTGTGACATGCTGGTAGTCCACACAAATTCCAGGAAGGTCCAGGACAAGTTTATCCAGGAGAAAGAGTGACCTAGATAAAGCAGTACAGATCGCCAGGGCTGAAGAGGAAACCTCCAGCTTGCGCAAAGAAGTTGGAGAGCCATCACCAGTCCCCGAACTGACTGTTCTACAGTGGAGAGGCCCCAGGGAAAGACGGCGCCGCAATCCCGCCAGAGATAAAGCTCACAAACAGAGAGAAGCACCAAAGTGCTATAGATGCACCAGCACAAAGCACATGGCAAGCGACCCAGACTGTCCAGCCAGGAATAAAGAATGCTCCAAATGCAGACGTTTCGTAGACGGTGACAGGGACTCCAGCGACGACGACTGGCATGACAAGCCCATGGTAATCATGGTCAACGCACCCCGAGCCAGGAGAGAAAAACCCACTGCGCCGTAAAAGTGGATGGCATGGAGACGCGGGTCATGACCGATTCAGGGTCGGACCTCACCATCCTCCCCATCCAGACGTACAAAGAAATGATGGGACGGGACCAAGTCGAAATTAGGAGCACCAGCCAGAAACCAAAAGTTTTTGGAGGGGTCACAGTGGACCTTCTAGGTTATATAAAGGCAAACATTGAATTCAAGGACAGGACCACCACCACCACAACAGTATACTTCTCATCCCAGGGCCCAGTTGTGTTAGGATGGGACGACCAACATAAGCTAAGCATACGGCTAGACCCCAGCACCCCCGATCAAGTTCTGCTAGTCTCAGCAGGAAGAGCGCTGGGTCTGAGAGAAGCCTTTCCCACCTTGTTCTCCGAAACGCCAGGGAAGATAAAAGACTATGTGCACAAGATTCGTCTCAAGCTAAATGCCATTCCAGCGAAGCACAAGGTCAGACCAGTTCCAGCCTCTCTATGGTCAAAGAAGGCACCATAGAGACAGTGGAATCCTCCGAATGGCTGAGCCCGGTGGTACTCATCAAGGAAAAGTCTTCCAACAAGCTGAGAGTCTGCATAGACCTATGCAGTTTAAACTTGCAAGTGGTCACCGACAGCTTTCCGCTTCCCAGCCTCAATGAAATAGAACTCATGATGAAAGAAGCAACCATATTTACAAGGCTTGACATGCGAGATGCATACCATCAAATAAGCCTGCACAAGGCCTCACGCCCGCTCACTGCCTTCATCACCCCTTTCGGCACGTACTAATATACACGCATGCCGTTCGGCCTATCCTCAGCAGCTTCAGCCTTCCAGAGGATGATGAACTCGTTACTGCATGGCGTCGCTAACGTTTCATACTTCCAGGACGACATCCTGGTATACGCCAAGGACACAGTAACTCACAACTATGCATTTAACAAAGTACTAAGAAAACTACAAGATGCAGGTGTCCAACTGCGCCATTAAAAATGCATTTTCAGCGCTGGAGAAGTTGAATACCTGGGTTACCGCATCTCGACAGAAGGGGTGAGCCCCAAGAAAAATCTGCTCGAAGCCATAACCAATGCCCCGGCCCCGATGTTGGAGGATGAACTTCGTTCCTTCCTGGGGCTCACAGAATACTATGTGAAGTTCGTCCCCAGGCTCTCCCAAACCACAACGCCCTTGAGGGAGCTCCTAAAAAAGGGCACAACCTACACATGGGAACGGCAACAAGATGAGACCTTTGCAGAGATCAAAAGGAGGATCCTGCACACACCCTGCCTCAAACCCTTCAATCCTGATTGGGAAACATGCATCACGACAGGCGCCACCCTCTCCCAGAAAAGGGGCGACACAGAAAATATTGTGGCTTTCGCGTCCAAAGCAGCATCTATTTCAGAGAAAAACTACTCCACCGTGGAAAAAGAGATGTTGGCGTGCGCCTAGGCCGTGGAATACTTCACATCCTACGTTTGGGGCACCAAATTCCGATTGATCACCGTCCACAAGCCACTGATACACATGCTGAGCCCCGGCTGCACCAAAACAGCCACCCGAGAATGGCCAGAATTGCTGCAAAGCTCCAAGAACATACCTACGAAATCACCCACATTGCAGGCTGGAAAAATGCCCAAGCAGACTGCATGTTCAAGCTACTCGACAAATATGCCCCCGGGACCACGTTCCTCAAACATTAATGAGTGGCGGCCTCCATAAGCAACCTGAGAAACAGGGACTTCATGGAGATGGGTGAGCGACACTGGCAAGAAGAAATGGAACAAGATGGTGCACTGCGCCGAGTAGCAGAGTGGGTCTGTGAAGGATGGCCCAAGAGAGGACAGTCCCTGAAAGTCTGCGCCCGTATTGGAAAGTTAGTGATGAGATCACAGTGATGAATGGCTTGGTACTAAGAGGTGACCGTGTCATTCCCCCCGACAGGCATCCAAAAAGTGATACTCTGCAGAGCACATTCAGGACACATGGGCAGCAACATGACAAGAGGCAGAGTATGCAACGCCTATTGGTGGCCCTGAATGGATTAAGAAATAAGACCGATTATTGAAAGGTGCCACGAGTGCACGAACAGTGACAAGCGGCTCACAGTAAGACAGGCACCCATGGTACCCACGGAAATACCACATGGCGTCTGGTACAAATTAGGATTGGACTTCATTGGCCCGCTAGATGGCATGTCGGCAGATCACAAGTATGGAGTAGTAATGGTGGACTACTTTTCCAAGTTGGTAGAGGTCAAATTTGTGCCAGATATCACCACAAGCACAGTCATTGAGGTGCTCAGCGCCATGTTTCAGAGTGAGGGGCTCCCCGAGGAGATCGTAACCGACAGTGTGCAGGAAGTCTCCAGGGAAATGGAAAAATTCCTCAGAAAGCACAACAAGGGCAAGTTTGTACCATCCACAAGCAAATGGACTAGTGGAAAGGGCTAACCATTTTATTAAAGGCGCTCTGCAACTGGACCGTGCATCAGGCCTAGAACCACACAAGATAGTGAAAGAGGCTGTTGCGGCCCACCGCATCACGCCAAATGCAATCACCGGGCTATCCCCTTTTCAACTGTTGAGAGGGAGAAGGGCTGCATCCACACTAGTATCCCCGTGGCTACATCAAATCAGAGAAGACGAAGACATTGACATGAGAGACATTGTGTTCCGCATGCAAAAGAACAAAGAAGCAATGAAATCCCAAGGCGACATATGCCGGGTGGCCCATCGCACAGAGGTCAGTGAAGGTGACCTGGTAAAGGTACGCCTGCCCCACAAAGCTACTACTACCGGCTCCAAATATAGCAGGGCAATGGAAGTAACCAGTAAAGGGACCAACCATGTCCACACCAGTGACGGAAGACGATGGAACCTAGAAAGAGTGGCAGTGTACCGCAAGAGAGTATCCACGATCCAACCCTCCATGGAAGCAGGGAGCGACCAAGACCAATGGGGTTCGGTAAGCGACCACCAACACTCAGAAACCGACGCTTCAGGAGAAGAGGACCGAAGAGAACACGCTTACCTCAGGCCCCCACCCCAGTCCCAAGAACCAGAAAGGGAGATGACCCCAAAAGGCCTCGCACTACCCGACACGCCATGCATCACCACCCAAGACCCAGGCGTCATCCCCAGCTTGGACAGACCCCAAAGGGAGAGAGGAAAGCCCACCTGGTTCACTGACTTTGTCATGAACTAATGTCCACCTTTTTCCCACCAAGGGAGGTGTGGGGGACTCCGTCTCGCGAGATCTGGCACACAAGATCAAGAGATTTGCCAAGCTCAAAGCCCGCAAAAGCGAGACGAAAGACAAAGAGAACCTGCAGGAGGCTGCAGAGGCGAGTCAGCCGCAACGCTCCTTCCAGCTGAGGACTGCAGCTGGTGCAGGGCCTGCCTTCAGGGACCCAGACAGCCAGAGCGTAATACCAAGGCCGAGGGCAGCCTCCAGGGTGCTCTGGCTGTCATGAGTGTGTGAATTCTAGCACACTTATAGGCAGCGAGGTCAATTGCATCACTGGACTGATCCACAGTGAGAAAATGCCCCGGCCCTGCCCAGAACTCTAAATACTCAAGAACTGATGTTATAAAGGGTGCCACAATAAACACCGGTGAACACAATCCGTTTCTTGTCTTTTGTCCAGACTTCTACAGCCTGCCGAGTGCTGTTTGGCTGAGGAACACTGGCTAAACATCATTTGCATGCTGTATCCTACATTGTAAAATATTTGATCTACTGGCTCTCCAGTTCATCCTGAAGTGGTATGTTTACTTATTGACTTCAATAGTACTCCTCAAAGAGTCACTAAAACATATAAAGGTCTTTAAACAACATACGTCTGGCTCCTCCCCCTCGCATTGTTCACCTACAAATACACAGCGCGCGCGCTTCCGCAAGAGTGCCTGCCAAAAAGGTAAAAACTATCGAAAAAACGGCCGCTCAATGTCCTTAATGTCCGACATCAGACACCTGTTTCCCAACTAATCTTATTCAAATCGGCAATATGCATGTGCTCAAAAAGCCGTTGAGTGAAACCACTATACCTCAAGAATTATTTGATACATCACAGCAACATCTACCAAGACTCAGTCTCCTTATCAGATGTAACACTCAATGGTGTGAAGTCAACACTCGCACCTACTGGTGTGCAGCTAAAACAGGCAGCTACCGTTTGTGGTTTGCGCATCTGCCAGAACAGGAAAGCACCACTTCCTGGACTTTGGTTACGCCAAGACATATTCATCGAGCAAGAGTGCACACTAGCTTTCTGTCTAAAACGTGTGCTGTATGTTTGATGACCATTCTTTGGCTATCAATGGCTGCAAGTCTGCATGATGTGAAAACAGCTGCCATCTACATTTGTCATTGTTTCACTGGCTACAGGCTGCATGATATGTGAAAAGCTATCTTAACTTAGGCTTGTTTTCATATCACGCTTTTCTGGAAAACAGTTCCATCAGAGTATTCTCTGAAACTGCAAGCACCCCTCTATCCCACATCTCATGCAGAGTTCTTCAAGGTTCTTGTTTCTTCACTACTCTCTAGAACATTTTCACCAAACCGCTGTTTGATCTTCTAGACTCTTGCAGCATCTCCTACACGAACTATGCAGACAGCACGCAAATTCTACTCCCCTTTTTTGGCAACATCGCAACTGACTGTGCAGCGCTGTTCCCAGTCTACAACCCCATTCAGGAATGGATGGCATTCCACATGCTATGTCTTAATGATAACAACATGTAAATCCTTCTTGTAGGCTTCCCAACAGTCATCAAAAGCATGAGCAGCCTCTACGGCTCTTTCACTATCGATGGAATCCTAATCCCAGTCTCCAAGTCGGTAAAAACTTTGGGAGTTCATCTGGACGCATTTCTCTCCTTAACTTGTCAGGTTAATGACATCGCCTCCTCTGCAGCTTGCACGTCAAAATTCAAAGCCTGTAGGAAATTCTTAAGCCCAGACAGCTGCCTCACCAACACTCGAGCCTTGATTGGCTCCAGGCTAGACTATTGCAACATTCTTTTCGCTGGCACCTCCAAGCAAAACATCCACAAAATGCAAGTGATCCAAAACAATGCCCTCCAAGCCGCCCTTAACATTCAGAGACGTGAGCACATTTCAGTGGCCAGAATAGCTGCAGTCTGGCTCCCAATTCAAGAATGTATAACCTTCAAAAATGGTCTATCAGTCACAAGTGTCTGTCTAACACTGCTCCCCCCTTACCTGTCACAGACAGTCTGCAAGGCACAAGCTCTGAGACCAACAAGATCACAATATGCTCACCATCTCATCACCCCAAGATTCAGACGAAACAGAGCCTGGGAAACCAGCTTCCCTGTCATTGCAGCGAAATGCTGGAACAAACTACCACCAGCTCTAACAGTTGAACAATCTTATTGGAACTTCCGTAAGCAGCTGAAATCCTGGTTGTTCACACAAGGATCCATCTATACTTTTCCCTGACCACTCGCAAACTTATATTTCTCCATGTCCTCTAACTGCTCACACCATGTCCTGTCCTATGACTTTGATAACTAGCGCCTTGATGCCTAAGGCGTTAGAGCGCGGCTATAAATGTAAAACAAAATAAATAAAATTGTATGTCGCCATTCAGCCCAAAAATATTACGATATGACTTTGTCCATATCGCCCCGTGAGACCCATCATTACAAAAACGATTATTTAAGCTCGATCGTCTTAAAGCAGACACTTGTATATACTAGTTATGCTATACAAAATGGAAAAAAAAACACAAGACATTTCTATACCATTACTCAACACAAATTACAGTATACATAATTAAACCCGGTAGACAGAATATATTTGTTGTCTCTAGATAGGGACCAAAGGGAGAATTTAACAGGTATGAGCATAATAAAAATAAGAACAAAATCCACTTTATTTATGCATCCAATCTGCACCCACAAGTGTGGATGGAAGCACATCAATGCAAGACCAGGGCCTGAGAACCCCATGAGTAATGATCTGTCCCTACTAAGACGTATGCACTTTAAATCTTGAAACAGGTTGTGTCAACTTGATGATGTAGATGTCCTCTGTGGAAGTGCTAGCGTTGTTATGGGTTTGAAATCATGATGTAAGCACATGAAGTCACATCCTGTAGTAGCACAAGTTAAGATGTGCCATTTTAAAATCTCTATTCACTAGGAATAAATATATTTGCCTGATTGTGCAATTTGCTTGCTAAGATTATCCTAATGAAAGTATGGCTAGGACTACAAGGCATGCATTCTTTTTCAAAAATTGATTAGCAGAGCTTGATCATTAAAATGTTCTTGATTAGCAAACAAACCCAGAATTCCACTAGTCCTGTAGGTCGAGTAACTTGGTTTACCCACTCGACCTAAGAGAAATGCGCTGAACCCATGGCAACTGATGAGAGTACATTTCGATGCACTTTCTGTAAAATGGTGCATGTCACCAAAAACCCACTTTAGTGTGGGACACTGCTGCCACCACCCAAAGGCCAGCCATGCACAGTGAAACTTGTATTTGACATTTACTGAAAACAAAGTAAAAGGTCAATAAAAGTTTCAAACAACCTCTACACATGTACTGGCCCTTCTTAAAATCTACGAGACTATGCGAGCAAGCAAAAATACTTTGCAAGTCCTGCATGAGTGTCTGTAAAATATAAAAGGTTAGCTGCATGAATGGACACAAATAGATAAGATAAAAAGGATGTGAAAACAGTTTGGCCAGCTCTTTCCCACAGGGGCCAATAGATAATACAATCTTAATCATAGAGCAAAGTGAGTTCTGGAGAATAACTTCAGTGTATGGTAGTACAGAAGATCTATAGATGTCGAGACTGGATGGAACTATTGATCACTACTTTGCGTAAACATCTAGTTAGCTTTGTCCATAAGCAACCGCTTATTTCCCTAGTGTACCTATCTCCACCCATAAACATGCCAATTAGACATGGGTGGCAAGCAGGGACTCGGCCAAGACCTTGTAACCTTTAATGGCCATTAGGCACACACGCATACTAGCACCTCCCAAATTTCCCATATTTCCGTCCCTCCGAGGGCGTTCAACCTACAGCATGTTGGGACCATACCCATGGTGAAAGGGGCTAAACAAATGACAAAAGGACATTAAATGAAATTATATTAGAGGAAAGAAAGTAAGAGACTAAGCAGAGTGTAAGCGTAGCAGGCAGAACTGGGCAAACTAGTTGGAATATTGTAGTTTGCAGGTGTCTCACTTCCATGGTAGCTGGTATAAAGCAACAGGGTAATAAGATAGAATGTCAAAGAGTATGGGATCAGCTGATGGGCCGAGCGCCAATTGCAAGACATATGTAACCAGCAGGTTACAGAACTAGGTTTGCCATCACAAGCATTTGGCCATGTGATCTATGTACATTTTCAAAAGTGTCCTCTCATCAACATGATGCATCTTCCCCAACAAAATAAAATATAATTGACACACTTAGACACACTACCTACACAGGAAGGATATCTCTTGGGCAACGCGTTTGTTTTGGAAGCAAGACAACGCAGCGCAACACAGCTTCGAATCCCAATCCCGCACTTAGAACACACTTGTTGGTATTAAGCTTGTTATAAAAGAACAATTATGACTGTAAAGTGTAGAGACAATGCAGCGTTTTACAGCAGCAGTGTTGTCATTATGTATTATGTAACAACTTACATTTTTTAGAAACAGAGTGACCAGTCGTCACATGATGCATCATCTCCAACAGAATGAGATATAGTTGACACAGATTTGGATACACTTACCTGCACTTTACTGGAAAGTATCTAGACAGTGCAGTGTTTTACAGTAGCAATGCTCTAATTATGCATTCTTTAACAAATACATTTTTAGAAATGGAATGGCATGACTATTTTAAAAAGAAATTAACACATACTGCTCTTTGGCAGAGAGGATACTGCTATCTTAATAAAAAGGTATTATCCTGATTACTGCTTGTTTGCAATTATTTGAAAAAGAAAACAAATTCCTGCCTAGCACTCTGTGAGAAACCAGAAGGTGTCTCATTCACTAGTCCCCGGGGATCTGTCATCCAGGTGGCCAGGACATGGCCATCGCTTTTGGATCCAGTTCCTGGGGGTGGACCAATGCGGGAGGATCACCTGGGTGAGGGGTCTTCGGGGAGTGGGACACCGGATGGTGAGACGCGGTATCCCTACCCCATCCTACCAGGTAGGATATTTAGGAACTCTACCCCCAAGCTTTTACAACACAAACACTTTCTCATGGACAGCCCGCTATGAGAGAAAACAGACTAACACCTGAGCAGTATACTCGACGTGTCCCAATACAATGGTCAGGTGAGGTCAGGCAATTACTGACGATCACACACACCTGACTTCCATTAAGCGCCCCAACACGGATAAATGGTGGCGCACAAGAGCACACCCTGAGCGAGGCAAAGCACATGAAGAAACAGCAGTTTTGAGACGGCATCTGAATGAGAGAATAAAGACGGCAAAATAGAAGGGGATTGCAAAGAGGGAAGTTCCATTGACCTTTTCGACAAGGAACAGCTACTTTCCAGAAAAAAAACATGCTGAAGAAGCATGCATTGTGTGTCGGAGATACCCGGGGCCCTCCTGCATCAATAATCAAGGAAGGGAAAATCACCAGCCGCAGTGGTACCGGCCTTGGCTCCAAGAACAAAGCAGCATCAGTGAAATCAACACAGCCGGTGAGTTGGGGATTGTAAGGTTATTTAGCGTGTTACAACACAGAGTACAGCACTACTGCACAGGATCAATGTGTAGCATGTTTTTTAAAAAAAATAATGTATGCAGTACCACTGCATGGGTTTGGTGCATTGCTATGATGCAATTGTTTCAAGCTATGTGTTGCCAGTGTAACATGGGCATATAAGTGAGGGCAGGTTATTCAGTCAAAAACGATTTTTACATATAAAAAGCAAATCATTTTTTTTTCACAGTTAAAAGCACACATTTGTATATTCAAAATGCGCACTATTTTTCACCTGAAATGCCTATGTTGCAAGAGACACATTTGAAAATGAATAAACTAACCTCATTAACAACTAACCTGATCATAACCCACTAATAATAATGTGTTCTTCAGTGCAACATGAATGGAAAATGACAGGCTCTGAAAGTCATTATTTAAATGCACATTGAGTTTTTTTTTTCTTTTTGCTCTGCTGTTCCGTCCACAGTAACTGCAGAAAGCAAAGACCTCGAATAAGCAGGAAATCAGTTTGGTTACATTTGCAACTATATAAGGCAAGCCATTGTGTGCAGAGGGTGGTTAGGGCATGATAGAATTATATTGGTTAGGATCCTTTGGTAGGAAGTAACCAGAGTTTTCTTGGATAATCTCGAGGAAGAAGCTGGGGAGAGACATCTTGACACAGCTCGAAGAAGGACTGGGTTGATAGCTGGGGATGCCGGATTCCTAAAGCAGATTCAACCTGGTTGCAGAGACTGGGATTTCCAGTCAACAAGTCCCAGTTTGAGTGACAGCAGATGCTTGTCCTTGCTGGGTGAACCCCTCCAGAAGGCGACCAGCCAAAGAAGTTACATACTGAATAAGCCTGGTAATTATCTCGCTGAAGTGTGGGGGCTGAGTGTGCGAAAATATTCAGTCAGTGTAGGAAAGTAGATTCCTGTGCTGTACCCACGTGTTTAATGTTGCAAATTGAATTCTTGTTCCCCACCACTCTCTTCTCAGTGTTTCACAAATAATGCTGTTACTGTGCTATTTCATTTATTTCTGTAAAAGAGTGAGATTGTGTTTAAATGCAACTTTTATAATACACAAAAATATCTGAAAGCAGACGGGTGGTATGTTTTATTTTCTCTTTAATTTGTGCATTTACCAATACAGTGCTGATGATGTGGGGAGATGTTTACACAGTGCAATTGTCATTTTTAAGGTAGATAAAAAAAAGATTTGGCTGCAGCTGTGTGCACAATGTCATTCAGTATGAGCAATTATAACTAACTGTCTGTGTTATAGCCTTTTGCTGAAGGTACATGAGTCAGCAAAAATAGAGACCCGGGACATAGTTCACTACCGTATATAAGTTAGTGAAAAATACCACATGATAGCTTGCTGCCGTAGATAAGACAGCGAGAAATTGCCCATGTTGGCACACTAAAAATGAAAATGTGGTGTTCCTGAAATGCAAGCCTGAGGTCTCTAGTGATTACACGAAAAATCTAAACAAAAATAAGGGGTTCTGGATATTGGGGCCACAAATAAAACAAAGGAATTATGCTCACCAAAATACCACCAACCACGCATACCAACCACGCATACCACCCACACATGTCTGTGTACTGAAATAATTCATATCCACTGTATTATTATTATACATTACCCAATCTGAATACAAGGAGTGATTGTTGCTAAATTATTTTTCGGCGGTAAGAAAATACCGCCAGGCCCCAAATCTACACAAAATACCCAACATATTTATGGTGCGTTGGCCGGGAAAGTGATCACAGGGCACCTACTGGGCGTGGCAAGTGTGTCTCACACTGCCATCTGTACATTAAAGGGAACCCATTTCATAATAGCAGTGTGCTACTAAAAACGAATTTCAGAATGTCACAAAGGGAAACCACATTCTCAGACCTAGTGCAATATTTAGAGGCAAAGTTGTTTGCACATGGGACGTGGTCGTCGAACAGTACCTTAGAATGGCATGACCGCATTCAGGGTGAGGTGTAGAAAGAAAAACTAGACAATATTTTTGCAGAAGGCAGCATAATTCAGATCTGCCTTACAAGATTATTGAATGCAGCCGATAAAAGTGCAGAGAAAGACTGCTTAATACGGCTATGCACCAAAATATGGTTTATTTTGAATAGGTCCCTGCGAATGCAGGAAAATGATACCCAGCTAATTAACAGGTTAAAGACTGAATTGGATGGGGCAAGTAAAAATCAGGAAATGTTAAGAGCAGAATTGGATGTATGCCAAAAAGACAAGCAATTAAAATGCAGAGACTTTGATGCTCAGTTATCCAAAAGCAAGAAACAATTTGAGGATAGTGAGCAAGAATTGGTACACTTAAAAGCCTTAGTGGACCACATTAGACAGGATAAAGATGATTGTTTCAGAAATGCAGATTTTACAAAAAGAACATTTTGAAAAAGAAAGTGATCTCCAAGGTGCAGAGCAAGAAATGGTTAAAATGATTCAAGAAAAAGACAAGAGAAACAAAGAATTCAATGAATGCCAAATGCAAATGTGCGACATGCAGGAGGTAATAGATAAAATGAGTGATGAAAACAACTATCTGCAAAATGAAGCATGCAGGCTCCTTAAAAAGTGCAAAGACTTAGAACAACAAATGTGCATTCCCAGGTCCCAGGAGAGGCGGCAGGGTACCACATTCAATGGAGTGGAGGTGAATTCTAGTTCTGCCCAAAGAGCTAGTGCTCCAGTGACTGGGCCGGTGACTGAACTTGGTTGCACCACCCTTGGGAGATTTGATACTCCCATTGGGGGCAGCCACCAATCCCATACACCTGAAACCAGGATTGAATCACAAAGTAGTGCAATTCCATGCATTGCAACAAGTAGCCACATAAAAATAATGAAATCCATTAAAGCCCTGATCAAACCATTTAAAAAGGGAGGTGAATGCTGCATTGAGGATCACTTAGAAGCGGTTCATGACATTTTTAAAGCACTCCAGATACCTAAGGAACAGTACAGACAATATTTTCATTTAAATTTAGATGCCCCGACGGCCAGCATCATAAGGGGATTAAATGAACAGCAGAATATGACATGGGTGGAGTTTGAAAAAGAAATTAGGCGTCATTTTTCTCCTTTTCAGTCATTGCATGAGGCAAAGAAAGTCGCTTACACAATCACTGCTGGGCCTAATACATCCCCTCGCCAATTTTTACAAGACCTAAAAAGAGCATTTTCTCGCTTTGATGTATCTTTTGACCCAAATTCCAATGTGTTTAAAACTGCATACTTCTATGGGCTACAGAAAGACATCATATCCCAATTGGTCCGTGAATTTGACCGTGACAAGTCCCTTGAATGGATTGTACATCAAAGCACAAAACTATATGAGGTACTCTATTGTCAGGGTAGAGAAAGTGATAAAATGAAAGATACTAGACCTAAATCTAAAGAAAAACAAATTAGATTACAAGATGGACTCATGATTAGAGAGTCCATTAACAGGACAGATACAGGGGGTGGTACCCCTTTCACAGTAATGGAAATCAGGTCAGCCAAAATGTCCCTCGAGTCTGCTCAAAGCCCAGGTAAAAATAATGTGACAACTGAACAAAGGGGTAATCAACAATGATCGCCCTTTCCTGTACCAATGTTCCAATCACATGATCCTAGTAATAGGGAGAGCTACATCAGCCCTAGGTATTTAGGGGACAGACCCCGGGTAGGATATCGGCCTGATATGTCGGGTATGAACAATAACCAGAGACAAAATCAAGATCAAAGAAATGATGGTCTCTACCAGACATTGGGGACACAGAGCAGATTTGATCCCAACACCATGATATATGGTAATCAGGATAGATCCCGATATGTGGATCGATTTACTGATAATGGAAATCAACATAGGGGCCAGTACCCACAATCTGAGAGACAGGACAGGAGGCAAAACATGAACTACAATCCACGTCAGTACAATGATTCCCCACCAGGGGACTATAATCAAATAATGGGTGCACCCTGCTCCCCTCCACAAATGAATCAAGAGTTCAGAAACCATTCCAACAGACATCAATCACCTGAGAGGTATCAGAATAGATCCAATCAGGGGGAAAACAACCAATATCGACCTAGGCCACAGAAAGAGGATTCCAGAGAGATGGAAAGGTTCCAGTGCCTTGAGGCCCAAGTGAAAATGTTAGCTGAGCAAATAGGAAAGCTCTATACAGCGCAAAAACAACCATCTAAAGAGGGGGCTGATGGCCCTAGCAATGACCGGGGGGCTTCTGAGAAGTGACTAAGTACTTATGACACCTGCTTTGCCAAAAAGACAGATTGCCCTGATGTAATTTTGCATAATGACTCTGAGATGCCTAATGATTTTAAAGTGAAAGCACCAATAAATGAACATGGACAGAAAATGCAAATACTTCTAAAAAAGAGGTACGGTTTAACCTAGAACTAAATCAAACATTGAAGATTTGTGCAAATAAAAAAAACACCGGAAATTCCAAAAGAACAAAGAGACAGATTTAAGAAAAATGACTCATGCATGGGGAATACCAGTGAACAGGCAGTAAGTGGGGATGCTATAGCTCCTTCCCTGGGCAAGCAGAACAATGACCAAACACAGGCAGAAAAAGGAAATACTCAAAAGGAGGGTACAGGTCAATCACCTGAAGAATTCTTTGAGCCACATATTTTTGAAGAGGCTGAAAGGGCTGGTATATCACACTAAATGATCACAAATGCACAGAATTAAACAATGACAAATTGCTGAATGATGTTGTTACACATGTTCAGTTGGAAGGTTGTAATGTGGTCCGTGATGTTACCCAGATGGATGGGCGAACAGTGGCCACACTCCAAAAAACCTCTGATCATGGAGAAATGAATAAAGTCTCTCGCGCAGAAATGGGTAAAAAGGAGGGAAAAATGTCTTTCCATTTACCAATGTGCTTAGCCAAAAGTGAAAAAGGCCTGAGAAAGGTGAGCCCTGAAATCAGTAAGAATTCACACTTCTTATGTGTATTAGAGGAAGTTGAGGACAGATATTATGCACCCATCACTGTAGAAGAAAAATGCCAAACATTTGCTATGATTGACACTCCTTCAGATCACAGTGAAGGAAAATCAAGGTCCAGTGCATAACTTTAATGGGGAGGAGGTGCCCATCATAGGTGTAACTGAGGTTGACATAAAAATAGGAAAGCACACGTTGAAACAAGAGGTATTGATCACATCTATTTGTGAAATTCCATTTCTGATAGGGACAGATTGCCTGAAAAGATTGTCTCCTCTCATAGATGGGGTGAATGGAGTGCTGTGGTCCTTAACCAAAAAACCATTGAGACCTAAGAAACTAAAATCACAAAACAGCAACATAAATGAATGTCACACCGTTGCCAAAACAAATGATGCTGTGGAGGTATATCTCCAGAATAGTTGCATACCTAGTGTCACTGTTATATTAATGTGTCAAGACAAAATGCAGAGCGACAATGAAGGACTAAATATACTTGGACCCAAGGAAAAATTGGCAGACTGCCATAGATGAGCACACATTACGTTTTTATTTAAAAGAGAAAACAATCTAACAGAATATTGCTCCTAAAACAGATTCAGAAAAACACATTACCACTCTTGCTGAAATACGCATGGAAGATGAGCAACCATGGGTTCATGTTGGTATAAATGACTGTTCTAAAACAATAAAAGCCACTTTAGCGCTTGAACAGGAGAGGAGCTTCATTAATGAGAACTTGTTGCAAAAAATAATGGAGAGGGAGGAAATCCCGAAATTTAGGAATAAAAACCAATATGTTTCTGGGTTGGACAGTCCAGACTTTGAAAACCGAATTGCAGGCAGATGCATGCTTAAAATTAGCATTGGGCAGAAAACAATTTACCATAATGTATACCATAATGTATGGATAGTGCGTGGAGCACAAAATGACTTTTACATGGGCAATGACATCATGCCCATGTAAATGTGTATGGTGTTAGATTTCCTTAATCAACAAAATATGGTCACGCCTAGGTGGGCCGGCACCTGAATTTGAAGACAAAAGAAGAATCATTGTGCACAACTGGTTCCTTATGCAATCGAATTACAAATGAGGAAAGATACTATTATTCCTGCATTTACAAAACAGTTTGCAATAACACTGAAATGCAAAAATGGACAGCAGATGAAAGACTCTGATGCATTTATATGCCTGAATGAATCCATAAAACAGCAAGGCCTGGATTATGAATACATTCCATTGGTAGATATTGGTGAAGGATCTGTAAAAATGATGGTAAATAATAAAGGTTGTCAGGATATTCATTTAGATGAAAACTCCCCATTAGGAATGACCATACAAAAATCACATTATACGGCAGATTTAAATAACATGGTGATTGGAAATATCCCTGAAAAGTATGTAGATGCCAAGGGCGAGTTGCCAGAAAACCTGGACTCTCAGCCCAAAGGAATATTTAAAATTCATTCTGTGTATCCTTATGATTCAAATGAGACAGTGTGCTGCCATTAAGAGGATTGCATAATATTTAATTTAAATGAAAATGAAACAGAAAATCAGCCCATTGAAGTGGAAGCTGATATGCCAAAATATTTAAAAGTGGCAGCTTTACAAAAAGACACAGCCACACAGTTAGAGGAAAGCGCTGAGATTCCCTTACCAGAAGATTTTCCAGAATTTTCCAAAATGGTAGAAGAGCAGATCTCATTAGCGGATGCGTGCGACAGCGATGAGGATAGAAACAATCTGAGGGAGATATTTATGGAGTTTAAGGATGTATTTGCAAAAGATGCTTATGATTGCGGTTTAACCGATTTAACTCCCCCGTTGCCACCCTCCAGCAGGTGCGGCTACCTGGTTGATCCTGCCAGTAGCATATGCTTGTCTCAAAGATTAAGCCATGCACGTGTAAGTACACACGGCCGGTACAGTGAAACTGCGAGTGGCTCATTAAATCAGTTATGGTTCCTTTGATCGCTCCATCTGTTACTTCCATAACTGTGGTAATTCTAGAGCTAATACATTTGGCCACACTACCAGAAGGGTGTAGCAGAAGTCCAGTATTTGTACGCCAGTATTGATTACCGCTGGCATGTTTAGAATCATTAGCAGAGATTTTAAAGAATTTGGAAGCTCGGGGAATCATCAGGCCCATTCATAGCACATCCAATACACCTATTTTAGGTGTGTTAAAGCCAAATGGTCAATGGCGAGTATGTGCAGACTTGAGGGAGTTAAATAAAAAGAGTGCCAGTATCCAGATGGCCACTACCATTCATTGATCAGGGTTTAGCTCAGGTACATGGTTTAAAAGTGTTTACCACATTAGATCTCACCTCTGGATATTGGTGCGTGCCACTGGCAGAGGAGATACAGAATTTATTTTCCTTTACATTTGACAGGACTCAATACGCCTGGCTTAGAGCTCCGTTCGGGTACATCAATAGTGGGAGTGAATTTGGCATATTTTTGAGAAAAGCCATGGCAGATGCAGCGGAAAGAGGAACCACAGTTTATGTGGATGATGTCCTGATAAAAAATGAAAGCCTGAAAAGCCATTTTGATGAAATAAGACATGTGCTTGGCCAATTGCAGAAAGCAGGCGCCAAAGTGTCCTTACAAAAATCACAATGGTGCAAGAAAAAAGTGAACTTTCTAGGCCATGAAGTGACTGAACATGGGCTAAATCCACAAAAGAAGAAAATAGAGACTATACAAAAACTAAAGGACCCTAAATATGTGAAAGAGGTAAAAAGTTTATTAGGAATGACAGGCTATAACAGAAAGTTCATTGAAAATGATGCTGAAATTACTCAACCATTGACTAAACTGCTTAAACTGAATACACCCTGGATATGGGAAAAAGAGCAGTCTGAGGCAGTTGCTAAATTGAAGGAATGTCTTGTAAAGGCACCATGTTTAGCATATCCCATAAAGGGTAGGGATTTCTTTGTAGAAATAGGGTTCTCTGAACATTGTATGTCAGCAGTGTTATCACAAAAACATGATGTGAATCACAAAACTATTGCATATGCAAGTAAAGCATTTTCCCAAGTTCAAATGAAATTCAATGAATGTGAAAAGGCCCTATTAACCACTGTGTGCACGCTACAACATTTCCGCCCTATTGTTCAGGGAGAAAAGGTGATTATTGAAACAAATCATCAACCTTTGCAGTTTTTAGAGAGTAAAAGAATTAGGTCAGGTAATCTAGCGCAGTCCAGAATCACTTCATGGACGCTGGCATTACAAGGTTTTCCTGTAGAAGTGAGATATGGACAAAATAAAAAGAGCCCAATTGCTCAAGGGTTATCTGACTTACATGACTGTGGAGCTGAACAAGTATCAAACGAAATGGAAGTGGAACCTAGTTTGCAGGAATTTGAACAATCACCACACAAAGCTTTTGATGAAAAAACATGCAAAGATCTGCCAACTGTATATGTGGATGGTTGTGCTTTTCACATTGAAAATGACAGTAATAAACAATTAGTGTCAGGAATAGGGAATGTCTGGTTGAAATGTGAAGGCGTCCCCAGTGTAGGGATGAGGATTGGAGCTAGAAGCAGTCAAGTGGCGGAATTGGCGGCCATTTATAAAGCAATTGCTACTGCAGTTGATAATAAATTCAGTGAAATTGTCCTGGTGACTGATTCCGACTATGCACGAAATAGCTTTGTGGAGTATTTACCTAGCTGGAAAGAGAGAGGCATGGTTACATACAACAAAAAGCCACTTAAACATGGAAAAATGATACAAGCCATAGACAAATTGGTGTCAGAAAATGATTTGACAATATACTGGAGAAAAATGTGTGGACATTTAAAAACACCAGGAGAGGATAAGGAGGGAAATGATAAGGCAGACCACTTGGCTAAAATTGGGGCTGTGATTGGAGAATTGCTACCTATTGATTTACTGGGTGAAATACAAATTGATGCAGTAACACGTTCTAAAGCACCAAATGAGGTAGATCAACCAATGGTGTAATGGGGCCATGACACGCCAGACCAAGATTTGATTGAGGCACAAAAGAATGATCGAATTTTGGGAATCTATTATAATCATTTGATAGATCCTGAACAAAACCCTTTAACAGAAAATGATTGTATGGGAAAAGAAGAGTTGAGGGTACTATTAAAGAATAAAAAACGAATTAGATTACAAGATGGACTCATGATTAGAGAGGCCATAACAGGACAGATACAGAGGGTGGTACCCCTTCCACAGTAATGGAAATCAGGTCAGCCAAAATTCATTCAGAGGGCTAATGCTACAACATGCACATGATGCAATAACTGCAGGCCACAGAGGTTCACAAAAATCATTGGAAATACTAAAAGATTATGCTTACTGGCCACATATGTTCCAAGATGTGGAATTATATACTAGAGGGTGTCTAGTATTCGCCCAATTTAAACCTGCTTCACCAATGCATAGTGCCCCATTGATGAAAAGAGGCCCAACTCTCCCATGGTCAGATTTGCAAATAGACTATGAGGGCCCTTTAAAAAGGTCGAGCAGAGGACACTGTTACATTTTAAGTGTGATATGTTTGATGTCGAAGTGGATTGAATGTATTCCTGCACCAGATTGTAGTGCGCAAACAGCAGCCACATTGCTGATGAACCATGTGTTCTCAAGGTTTGGGTTGCCACAAAGAATTGAGTCATTTCACAAGTGCTCTAATGAGTAAGGTATGGCAAATACTGGGTGTGAAAAGGAAACTACATATCGCATATCGGGCAGCCTCTTCAGGTGGAGTTGAATGGAGCAATAGGTCTGTTGTGGATATTTTAAAGAAATTTGTGGCAGAAGCAGGTTCCAGCTGGGATTTACGTTTACCATTGGTTTTGATTGCAATCAGATCAACTCCTGCCAAAGCAACAGGTGTTAGCCCCCATGAGGTCTTGACAGGTAGGAAAATGGTGTTACCACAACACCTGTTATACAGAACACATGAGCAGACACTTGTGAGTGCATCCACAGTTCATGAGTACATTGATGAACTGAGGAAGCATTTGCAACATGCATTTGCTTTTGTGCAGAGAAATCTGGAAAGGGCTGCGGACAGTGCTAAGACATACTATAATAAAAGAACATCAGTGAGAGAATACAGTGTAGGGGATCAGGTGTACAAGTTTCATTTTGGAAAAAGTAAACAGAAAAATTCTAAATTTCTTGCAGCCTGGCAGGGGCCATTTTGAATTATAGATAGGATCTCTCCTGTAGTTTATAAAATTTTGAAGAATGAAGGTGAAACAGCGATAGAGCAGTTTGTCCATGTAAATCAGATCAAGCCATGCCATCCCAGACAGGAGATCAGGCAGCTTGAGCATGTAGAAACAGAAAGCCCTGGGGCTACTACCCACTGATGCACACAATACAACAGAAAGTCCCTTGAACACAAAGATAAAATAAATGGGTACAGTCAGGAGGCAGTGACAGAGAAGTTAAAAAGTTGATTATTGTAATGGCACACAAACACTGTAATATATGTAAATATATATAAAATGTAAATAAATAAATACAATATATAATGGAAGCTTATGGGATTGGTATGCAGAATAAAAATGCATTGAATTTAAAATGTTTCATGTATGCTTATTTTCTTTTTAACATGTGTTTAATTTCAGAAAAAAAAAATGTTTTATTTTTGGCAAAAGGGTGAAGTTAGTATTGTGCTATATACTTAATCTGTTTCTTTTCTATTTTGGTTTAGAACATTAACTATTTATACCGGAGGTCACGGGAGACGATGGAGTCCTGGAGCCCACGTGGACGGATTCCGGGAAAGCCCCGAGGGGGGGTGAAGATCAAGGCTGCAAAGCGATCAGCATTGAAGATGACACCAACAATATGTTTAATGATAATGATATTTGGAGGGATCTTCAAGAATTCAGAAGCACAGGTTGTCATTGAACCTGGACCAGCATCTGGTATCGCGGTGGAAGAGGCATCAGGATTCATCATGAGTGATAGAAGGATGATTTTCCAAAATATCTACATACCATTGAATCCTGAGATTTTGATTGAAAAACATTTGAACAATACCAGCATTAAAATTGAACAGACTAAAGAGTGGCTGGAAATAAGAAAAGAGGACGCTAAGCATAAGAGATATATTGATGCAATTGGAGAAAACATTTGTGAATTCAGCAGACATTAAGAAGAGGAGAGGAAAGAGGTGCGGTGATGCTCGCGATATCATTGGTAATGTCTATAGTTGGAGCCATAATCGGTACCACGATATCAACAGCCAATGCTATTTCGGTAGGAACACTGAGTACTAAAGCGCAACAACTGAGTATTGACCTAGAAATAATACAAAAAACATTAGATGGGATTAGAGGGGGACTGGATGAACAAGTAAGATTCATAAAGGAAACTGCAATCATTCTAAATGAACAAGCGGATGTGATGCAACGGGCAACAAAGCTAATTATTAAGCATGACAGAACTTTAAATGAAATATTGAACATAATGAGTCCTGTTGATAGACTATTAACGAATTATATGAGAGAAGTTCAAACTGCAGTTTCACAATTGATTCAAGGACATATCCCCTTGTATTTTGTTTTGCAGGATATTGTTCATCAAATGATAGAAAGACTGACCAGGAGGGAAATTGATGTAGTACAGGTAAAAATTGCATTTGAAATGGGTAATGCGATGCCATTATATGTGGACCTGGAAAGGTTGGAAATTGGATTTCTACTATGCATACCATATGTAGCTCCTGAACTTATTTATCAAACGAAGTGGGTACACAACGTAGGATTTTGGCAAGAGGACAAATTTATTAAGATTAAGACTCCAGAAGTGGTGGCATTTCAGTCATGGGAGCCTGAAGTTTATTTAATATCAAATTCGGAAACATGTGTCAAATTTTAAAGAACAAAATTATATGTGTCCAGGTAAACTGTTTGTTCCTGATACCACAGATGCTATTTGTGGTTTGAAATCTGACCCAAGTATATCAGAAGGATACGAGGTGATTATTAGCAATATGGGGAGTGAAGAACTGGCACAGGCTAAGATGGTCAGAGGTAAATGGTTGGTCAACACCTGCTTAAAGAACATGACAGTAGTACATTTGAACCATGGAACATACATGGTTAAACAGGTGAAATATAATGGTTTTTATTTACAGGTTCCAAAGGATACAATTGTGTCAATTGGAGGGTTAACATTGTTTCATGTAACAAACGATATTTGGGAAAGCCAAGTGGAAAATATCGATTTTTTTCAAAGGGACACTTTTCCAATAGATCCGGATGTGGAGTTTTTATTGAATCACAAAGAAAAACATGTTATAAAAATGAATCTGAGAAAAAACAATATTACAGTTAGTAATCTGGGGATAATAGAAGTGGAAAGATTTAATTGGGGGGACGCTCAATAGTGGGTTTGGCTGTCCTGGTGCTAATCATGGGTGGTTGGTTGATTGTGCTATCAGTGAAAATGAAAATGTTGCTGATTTTGGTAGCTACGTCAGGAAGAGAAAGATATCCCAATACACATGCATTTTAAAAGAAGGATGTGGGGCAAACTTGTTTTTTTAAAAATTGGCTTGGATCATAGCCAAGTTCTAAAAAAAAAAAAAAAAGGGGTATGTAAGGTTATTTAGCGCGTTACAATACAGAGTACAGCACTACTTCACAGGATCAATGTGTAGCATGTTTTTTTTTTTTTTTTTTTATGCAGTACCACTGCATGGGTTTGGTGCATTGCTATGATGCAATTGTTTCAAGCTATGTGTTGCCAGTGTAACATGGACAAATAAGTGAGGGCAGGTTATTCAGTCAAAAACGATTTTACATATAAAAAGCAAATCATTTTTTTTCCACAGTTAAAAGCACACATTTGTACATTCACAATGCGCACTATTTTTCACCTGAAATGCCTATGTTGCAAGAGACACATTTGAAAATTAATAAACTAACCTCATCAACAACTAACCTGATCATAACCCACTAATAATAATGTGTTCTTCAGTGCAACATGAATGGAAAATGACAGGCTCTGAAAGTCATTATTTAAATGCACATTGAGTTTTTTTTTTCTTTTTGCTCTGCTGTTCCGTCCACAGTAACTGCAGGAAGCAAAGACCTCGAATAAGCAGGAAATCAGTTTGGTTACAGTTGCAACTGTATAAGCCAAGCCATTGTGTGCAGAGGGTGGTTAGGGCATGATAGAATTTTATTGGTTAGGATCCTTTGGTAGGAGGTAACCAGAGTTTTCTTGGATAATCTCGAGGAAGAAGCTGGGGAGAGACATCTTGACACAGCTCGAAGAAGGACTGGGTTGATAGCTGGGGATGCCTGATTCCTAAAGCAGATTCAACTTGGTTGCAGAGACTGGGATTTCCAGTCAACAAGTCCCAGTTTGAGTGACAGCAGACGCTTTTCCATGCTGGGTGAACCCCTCCAGAAGGCGACCAGCCAAAGAAGTTACATACTGAATAAGCCTGGTAATTATCTCGCTGAAGTGTGGGGGCTGAGTGTGCGAAAATATTCAGTCAGTGTTGGAAAGGAGATTCCTGTGCTGTACCCACGTGTTTAATGTTGCAAATTGAATTCTTGTTCCCCGCCACTCTCTTCTCAGTGTATCACAAATAATGCTGTTACTGTGCTATTTCATTTATTTCTGTAAAAGAGTGAGATCGTGTTTAAATGCAACTTTTATAATACACAAAAATATCTGAAAGCAGACGGGTGGTATGTTTTATTTTCTCTTTCATTTGTGCATTTACCAATACGGTGCTGATGATGTGGGGAGATGTTTACACAGTGCAATTGTCATTTTTAAGGTAGATAAAAATAAGATTTGGCTGCAGCTGTGTGCACAATGTCATTCAGTATGAGCAATTATAACTAAAATAAGGGGTTCTGGATATTGGGGCCACAAATAAAACAAAGGAATTATGCTCACCAAAATACCACCAACCATGCATACCAACCACGCATGTCGGTGTACTGAAATAATGCATATCCACTGTATTATTATTATACATAACCCAATCTGAATACAAGGAGTGATTGTTGCTAAATTATTTTTCGGCGGTAAGAAAATACCACCAGGCCCCAAATCTACACAAAATACCCAACAGGATATCGATACAAGACCGGTCTGTGTTGAAGTCAAGGTTGCAAGCAGCAACATTGTATGGCGAGTGCGGGGTCAAAAATTGTTAAAACACGTGTGATGAGGGACGCAAGTAAAGTTGAAATGCTGATGAGTGACTGAACTTTAAAAAGGAAGATACAATACCTTTGACAGAGTGGTACAGCAGCGCGTGGGTGCTCAATCGAAGGTCTCTGTAAGGTATCCAGCTGAGAAGGCCCTAATGTTGAAGTTTTGAACTGCATCCTCATGCTAATGAAGCCAGGGAGTGTGCGAATCTCGAGTGTGCCACCTTGTCCCACGCTGTAAACGTGGGGAAGGGAAGCCAGCAGCTTGAATATCCTGACATATCATTTCTTGAACACTTTTCTTTTGCATAGCATTGTTTCCCACACTATTTGTATTTAGAAGTAAGGATTGGCAATAGGTTTACTAGTATAGGCCCTTTTATTTTGACAGACTCGACTAGGACTGTGTTATTATTTGATGGTCATAGCTTGCTCCCATCTTTAGAAATAGGATTAGAGGGGCATTTTTCAAACCCAGTTGAAGTTCAATAAACACCCTTGAACTGTGATCACTTGTGCCTGTCTTACTATTTGATACCATGCCTTCCTTACAACCCACACAGGCCTTTGGCACATATTGAGGAGATCATTACTGCTGCACTCTCTATATTGGCCCCTTTGAACTTGTAGTGAACAGAGAAAAGGAGGGTGGAGAGAGCATGGAAGGCAAGAGAGGAATGCAGGGTGAGCTGTGCTTTCATTGAACAGGGTAACTTAAATTGCTAGCTTTGCTACACAAGTGCTAATTTAATTAGCAAACGTACAGAATTGCATAGCAAATTGCTTTGCAGCACTGCTTATTTTATGCCTTGGACTATTAAATCTCCTTGCTAAGGTAGAGCAGGTAGCTTTTGCCCGCTCTCAAATATCATTCCACAGATACATTTACAGCCTTTGCTTTCAATATGTTTTTCACACTGTAGTCCTTATCCCAGTCTA
Source organism: Ambystoma mexicanum (assembly GCF_040938575.1). Taxonomy (NCBI): domain Eukaryota; kingdom Metazoa; phylum Chordata; class Amphibia; order Caudata; family Ambystomatidae; genus Ambystoma; species Ambystoma mexicanum. The sequence goes on along the minus strand of NC_090935.1, from coordinate 1,087,241,121 downwards.
GCAGACACTGTCTGCAGCAGCCCTACTCATTTATTTCACCCTCCCCATAAAATCGAATATACAAATGATGAGAATTACTAGGGTTGGTGTGTATGGATAAAGTATTTGATGATTTTTGAGAGAGGGGGAAAAGGGGGAGCGAGGAGGAGAGGGGGACGGAGGGTGAAGGGGAGGGGTAAGGGGAGAAGGGGAAGTGGAGAGGAAGGGAGAAGGGGAGGGGGGAGCAAGAGGGGGAGAGAGAAGGTGAGGTGGAAAGGAAGTGGGAGAAGGGGAGAGGAAAAAGGGAGGGGGAGGAGGAAAAGGACAGAGAAGGGGAGAGAGAAGGTGAGAGAGAAGGTGAGAGGAAAGGAGAAGAGGAAAGGGGAAGAGGAACAGAGAACGACGACTGCTGCTGGGGTGATGGGTGAAACTCTGGAGCATGTTGTTAAGTGTGAGTATTCTAAGAATATCAGTTGCCCCTGTATGCTTGCACAGTGCAAATGGACTGGTGGGTGCTCCCATGTAATTACCCACTATTCCTTACATCAAGTACTTAAGATGTAACCTTAATAAAGAAAGACGTGAACTATACCCGATTAGGCCTCACCCTTGCTTCAAATGACCTACCTATATTACAACGGATGGCAGTACAATTGGTCTCCAAGTCATCCTGGATGTCAACCCATTATACCATGATGGTGTCCATGTCAACACTGCAGTTTGACTAGATTTGTTGCTGCAACAGGTCAGTGGGTAATAACATGTGAACCCTTCATGTTACGCTCTTCAGCTTGTACTATCTCTGGGATTCCAGTCGCCTTGCAGCAATTAGTAGGAGGATTTAGCAGAAGGAAATACAATAAAATTGGCTTCTGCTACTTCCATAATCTTGAGAAAAATTGTTTTGTGACCATTTCCTCCCTTTTATAGTGAAGAGCCAGGTGAAGAAGACGTTTGAATGACCAAAAGGATTTCTGTGATGATGTTATATTATATTATTAGATTTACTGTGGTTGTCCATCACGGAGGCTTTTCTGGTGCCATTTGTGCATATGAAAAATCTCTGAATTGCTGTAGTAATACCATAAATGGAAAAGGCACTGCCAACAAATCTGACAAAAGTATACGAATCCAGCAATTTTGCCTGAAATGTTGCATTCCTCAGCAACCCTCGAATTGAGGTGCGACGTTGACCGTCTTAGTGGTCCTTATACAGAGCTGTCACTTAAACTCTTGAAATGCTGACGTAGCCCAACCAGTCAAGGTTTATTCTTTACGCTCTGGGACGTGTAACCTTGCCTTTAAAACCTAGAGCTAGCAGAATGTAAAGGATAAACCCAGGAATGAGTAGGCTTCAACCCCCCGACATGGACTCTAGTGGACAGCTATGTAAGCTGCCTTTAAATGTAAAACTATTTATGTTACACATACAAATCTAGTGTGAGAGCAAATATGGAAAGGTACGGCCTACAAAGCAAGTGTAGTAGCAGGGTTGGAGGGACACAAGTGATGGGGTGGAAAGGGTGATGGTGTACAACACTTAGGGTGGGTGTTCAGTGTGAATCTATGGATAAACTTCTGGAACTGATTAAAAGGTCAGGATTTGCCTAAACCTAAGGTCAGGAATGTGGTGCATGATTCTTGCAGCAGACAATAGTTTTTACAGTTTTAATATTATACACCAAATAAAGGCCCATCATTGCAGAGTATGGTTCAATAATCCTGAAATACAACATTTCAGCAAATATATATCCATGTCCATGGAAAGGGGTGGGGTTTGTGGTGTCTCTTTGGAATGCTGTGGCCCACACGGGACAAGGAGAGGAATTGTGGTTGCGATTGGCAAGGGGCAATTTGGGGATTTGTTTTCCAAAGATTCCAGAGTCTATGAAGCGGAGAGTTTTTGGTGGGTATTCAAGATTCCTGGGCAGGTCAGACACACCTTCAGAGCATGGAATGTTGGGTGTGTACTATAGTTTCTTCTTGAAGCTCACTTGCATAGGATTGAATTGGTGTAATCAGGCTGAAGGCTGTCTGGCCAGAAAATAATTTTGGGGATGTTGCCCAAGAGTGATGAAGTGGGAGGTGGAGTTGAGGTGGTGGGGGGTGCAGTGAAGGCATCAGAAGTCAGACACAGACAACAGGTTCAAGTTTGTTTAACCAAGTATTATTAACTCAAAAAGGCAGGATGGACTAACGCCTAACTTGCCCTCTTCTAAAGGTGGGATTTCCCTACCTAAAGAGAACTAAGGATAGTCTGCTTCAGGAAGTCCAAAGTCATTATCGTTTCATGTCCAAAACTTATACTTGCCCTCACATCTAACTGTATACAATGTGTAGGGAAGTCAGCATCAAAAACGAATAGTGTTCAAAATAAAGTTCAGAGCTTCTTCTAACTTTTGGCTAGTAATCAGCTTCCCCTTCAATATAGTTCATAAAGCACAAGAGTGGGGGCATGCCTAGCCACAATGTTGTGAGGAGTCATTGATCAGTGCTCCTGGGACTCATCCTTTGATAGATCCTGGATGCCTATACCTGGCAGCTGATCTTCATTGAGTGGTTGTGGGAGGAGTTGTGGAGACTCTGCCGCCGATAAATCCAAATATGGTGATGGATAGCCTTTGCCGGCTGGCCTGAGGAGAAGCGCGAGAACAGAGGCCCCGCTGCAGCGCCACCTACGTGGGGTCTGGGGATCTTTTAAGGTAGCAGACAGACTGGGCTGCTGGGAAGTCTGAGCGGTGCTTCCGCGCTGGACTGGTGAGCCCTGTGGGAGAAGCGGTACGGTGAGGCCGGGTGGCGGCGCCGACATGGGGAGACTGTTGGGCAGCTGAGCAGCGGCGCGGCTTTGTTCCTGAGAGGCACGCAGAGGGCTGTTGCAAAAGCGATTTCTCACGGACTGAAACTCTGCGGGACAGAGGGGACAGTACATAACAGAGCCTGCAATCCTCCCGGCTAACATCCCTTTCGGGCTTCAGCAACCCCTCGACCTCGGTCCTGCTGGAGCACGCTGCTGTGATTCTATGGCGCAAGCTTGCTATTGGAGGGCACAACATTGCTATTGAACTTTGCTGCTTCCCATCCATACATCAAAAAGGTGGATCCCATGAGCTTACATGTGTGGCTGGGCTCTTTCCGCCTGCAGAACATGAGGAGTGTAAGGAAAGAATTTACAACAGTAAGACAGACACAAGCAACCACAGTTCAAGGGTGTTTATTGAACTTAAAAAGGGTTGGAAAAATGCCCATCTAATCCTAAATCTATAGATGGGAGCAAGCTACGACCATCAAATAATAATAATGCAGTACTAGTGGTGTCTTGTCAGAATAAAATGGACTATCCTAATAAACCGATTGCCAATCCTTACCTCTAAATACAAATAGTGTGGGAAACATTGTTACGAAAAGAAAGAAGTGTTCAAGAAAATGATATGTCAACATTTTCAGGCGGTTGGCCTCCCTTCCCTACGTGTTCAGCATGGGACAAGGCAGTCGAGCTTAGCAGACTCTCTGGCTTCTCTAGCACGAGGGTACAGTTCAATCATTAGCATCACAGCCTTCCCTGCCCAAGCCCCTTTGCTTTCTAAAGTCTCTTCTTTCAGAGGGCCTGATGTGATGAACATTACATTATTTTCCTCTTAGGCTTTCACAAGTACTCAATTTCTCAGGCGATTCACTATTCACCTGCGATTCCCATCAGTCGGGCTCAGATCCTCTTTAACACAATATTCGTAAGATTTCTACTTATCCAATTTCTATGATTTTTTGCTGTTCACCTGGATCCCCTCAGCCGGGCTCAGATCCTCTTTAACCCACTGTTCAAATTAGTCTCCCTCTGTCGGGCTCAGACCAATTAACTTTTTAGCACCAATTGCTTTAACCAAAAGCAAATCAGCTGATCTCCCTCTGCCGGGCTCGGACCACCTTCTTCTATTTCGTCATCAACTTTCTTTACGCTATTAACATTGAAGACTTTTTCGAATGTGCACAGGGTTTTGCTTGACCTGTTGCAGGACCACTTTGATTTCACAATTCCTTTTGACTCTTTCGCTTTTGCCACCTTTCAGTTGGATACCTTACAGAGACTTTCAAATAAGCACACACGTGGTGCCGGTCCACTCTGTCTAAGGTATTGTTTGTTTGTTTATTTAGTAATGCGCAATAAACCCTGAGGTAGCTGGGCGCAGCAGATTCAAGAAAACACGAAGCTTTGTTACAACATGAAATAGGTACATTGATGATATACAAGACATGTACAATGGTCAGATCTAGACAATGATGCATTTAGATGATATAGTCGTCGAGAGGTCATGTGCACCGATAAGTACAGGAAAAAAAGGCAAATATTAGTTGTCATTAGCTCTAAGCAGGTTTAACAGGTTGCGTCTGAATCTGGAATATGGCTGTTCAACTCTGAAGGCTATGGGGAGTGCATTACAGGATAGGGCCGCTTTGACTGGGAAGCTGGCTCCGCCGGATTTGGAGAGTCTAAATCTGGGAATTTCTAGGCAGTAGGAGTTCAAAGATCTAGTCGGGCGGGTCGAGGTTCTTCTGGTCATTCTGTCTGAGAGATAAGGGGGTGTGGCATTATTGAGGCATTTAAAGGTGAGGGATACCGTTTTAAGGAGTATCCTGTCGCTGATTTTTAGCCAGTGCTGGTCTCTTCTAATGTTGTAGATGTGCTCTCTATTGGGTATGTTCAGAGCTACTCTGAGGGCATTATTTTGTAATATTTGCATTTTGTCTAAGATCTGTTTGCTCCTGCGTAGAGGACGTTGCAGTAGTCTAATTTGGACATTATTAGTGCATTGGCAAGCGTAATGCAGCTAGCTTTAGAGAGAAAGGGTCTGCAGGCCCTGATAAGTTTGCATGTAATAGGCGGTTGATGAGGCCATGGCGCTAACTTGTTTTTTCAGTGATAAGGTAGAGTCAAGGTAAAATCCAAACGTTTTTACCTCTGTTACTGCTTTGATTACGTTGCCATCAATATTGAATGCAGCGTAGTTGGGGCTGAGTTTTCTTAGGTTGGAATCAGAACCCAGTATCAGGATCCCAGTTTTGTCATCATTCAGACAGAGGCCATGTGATGCCATCCATGCCTGAATGAGGAGGTATACCTTGTTTACCAAGGCTGTGTCTTCGGCAAAGTTGCCCGAAAGGGGTATGAGGATCTGGGTGTCATCTGCATAATTGGTATAGGTGACAGTCTGTCCAATTTGTCAAAGAGTGGCTTGGTAACAATGTTATACATTGTCGGTGAGACGCCGGATCCCTGTGGGATTTAGATTGGGTCTGCGGAGGCTGAAGGAGAGAACACTCATCGTACGATTAGCTAGGAAGGATTGTACCCAGGCTATAGCATCACTTGAGAAATGGGCGGCTGATGCCAGGTGTTTACATAACACTGCATGATCCACCAGGTCAAAAGCTGCCGAAATGTCAAGGAGGAGTAGCATAGCTGTTTTACCTTTGTCCTTCAACTCGTTGATTTGTGTCTATAAATCAATTAGAGCCGTTTCTGTACCGTGTTGTGGTCTGAATCCGGATTGGCGAGAGCCTAGTAAATGGTTAGCTTCAAGATGGTTCTGAATTTAGAGATAGGCTACTGTCAATTATTTTGAGGAGGAAGGGGGCAGTGGTAATAGGTCTGTAGTTTGTTGGGATGGCCGGGTCTAGGGTCTGTTTCTTCAATAATGGTAGAACCCAAGATTCTTTGAGATTAATTGGGACTGTGCTAGTCTTGAAGGAGGCGTTAATTTAGAAATAAACTGTGCTAAATCTCTAGCTAAGTCCTTGATTTATTTGTGCCGGACAGCTATCACCCTGACAGTTTGAAGGCTTCACAGATAATATAAAACTTTTTCAGTTTCTAGTATGGAGATTTTGGTGAATCTGAATGGAGTGTTAGTGCTAGGTGTTATAGTGGGTGGGGTAGGATGCATCTCAGTGGAGAGAAAGGATGTTTTTTTTAAGTTATTTTAGTCTGCAGAGTAGCTATTTTGTTGGAAAGAGCATTCTGGATGCTGGTGCACCATTGCTTGTTTTTGGGGATATTATCTACGGGTGGAGTGGGAGTTTCCAATTCACGGAGGATGGTAAATAGCTCCTTAGCGTTGGAGTTGGCCTTGGAGATTCTGTCATTGAACGGGTTCCTTTTAATGAGGATTATCTCTTTTTTATACATATTGTATCTTGGCTTCAAAGTTCAATCACTCATCTGTTGTTCAATTTTGCTTGCGTCGATTAGCACATATGGTTCATACACTGTTTGCTTCAGCTTTCACTATACAAATGTTGCCGCTTGTATCCTTGGCCTCAACACAGAACGGTTTGGTATCAGTCTCCCCAACTTACCGGCTGTGCTGACTCACTGGCGCTGCTTTGTTGTACGAGCCAAGGATTGTACGATGGCGACAAGCGATTCTCTCCATCTTGACTATCAATGTGGAAGAGCCCCGGGTACATCCGACAGACAATGCTGGATTCTTCAGCCTCAATTCCTGGTCTTACGTTTCCCATTCTCGAAGGTTCATGAAAGTAATGGTCTCTTGTTGCAAAGGTCAAGGGCACTTTCCTCCTTGCGATCCTCTTTGGTCCTGCTTTCGCCTTCTATCAAATTGCCATCTAGGAACTGCTGCTTCCTCATGTGCTTTGCCTTGCTCACTCAGAGTGTGCTCTCATGCTCCACCTTTTATCCGTGTGGGGAGGGAAGTGTAATGGAAGTCAGGTGTGCAGAATGGTCAGTGATTGCCTGACCCTGCCTGACCATTGTATTGGGACATGTCAGGTATACGTCTCGGGTGTTAGTCCTTTATCTCTCATAATGAACTGTCTGTGAGAAAGGTTGTGTCTGGAAAGGGGGGCATGTTGAGTTTCTAAGTATCCTACCTGGTAGAATGGGATAAAGGTGTTACAGGAAAGGGATACCGCGTCTCGCTATCTGGTGTTGCACTCCCCGCAGATCCCTCACCCAGGTGATCCTCCCGCGCTGGTCCACCTCCAGGAACCGGATCCAAAAGCGATGGTCGTGTCCTGGCCACCTGGATGACAGATCTCCCGGGGACTAGCGAGTGAGAGACCGTCAGGTTTCTCAAAGAAGGAGGATTCTTTCTCATACGGGGCTCCTCCAGGGTTTGATTATGTAGGTGAAGTGGGGCACTACTGGCTATATATGTGTGGCTCTATTTACTTTGATGTCCATGACGGCTGCGCTGGGGGCCTGCAGTTAGACTACCCCCTTCATGTGGCTTTTATGCTGGTGCGATAATGTACTACTGCATCCCTCTATCGACAAAAGAGACCCCCCCTCTCTGGTTGGTGATTACACTCCTGCCTCCTAAATCAAAGGACGGCAGCCCAGCGCCCCCTTCCATACCGATTGAAGTCTCTGATTGGTGCCTCCTTTGAGTGCTGGTGGGTCATTTTCCTGTGATGGAGCCACATAGTCGGGTGATCACGGCTGGGGACTGCTTATTTGGGTTGGCGGCCTATAGGGACTACCTCACACTAACTATGCTGAAAACGAAAGGAAAAGGCAGCCAGAAGAAGACAAGTATGGACTCCTTTGGTCCTAGGGGTTCCCAAAAGGATCCTCCCTTGACACTGGATGGAGAACAGCGGACAGGTGACTCGTACCCACAGCACCCGGATGATCAGGTGTTGGCATCGATAGCTGCGCTGCACACCTCCATTAAGGTCAAAATCGATGTCAGTCTTTTGCACCAGGACATGCAGTCCCTTTCCACAAGAGTGACAGAAAATGAAGAGCAGATTTCAACCACAAAAAGTGACACGGCCACCTTGAAGGCTACAGTAGAAGACCTGGTATGCAGAAATAGGATCTGTGAACAACGGGCAGATCCTGCTGCAACAACGTCCGAATAATGGGCCTCAGGGAAGGTGAGAAGGGATCGGATCCTACGTCCTATACAGAGATACCTCTTATTACAAGAGATTGGTCCTGGGAACGTATCTCAGGGCATTACGGTGGAGAGGGAACACAGATCACTGACCCATCGCCCACCTCCGGGAGCTCCTTCTCGTCCTGTTATTGCAAGGATCCTTCATTTTCGTGACGAGAGACGATCCTTAAGTTCTCAAGAGAGGGGGCACGATTAAACATGGATCGGTACTTCTAGAAATGTATCAGAATATACCCCTCTGGTTCAGTAGAAGACAAATATGTTTGTCCCCACCAAAGATAGGCTTCGCAATATGGGGATCAAATATATGCTGCTGTACCCGGCCCGGCTTAAAGTAATCCACATAGGTAAGTCACTTTTCTTTGAGAACCCTAGCGAGGCCAACCAGTGGATGGATGAATGTGGTATGGCACCGGGACCTGAGTGGAAGGCAGAAGATCCTGGGTTTGGCTGACTGGTCTCCGGTGGTTCATATTAGATGACTGTGCAGATCGCCTGCTATTGAAATTACGACTGCACACACGGGCGGATGGTATTTTATCCGGCAGAGGCAAGGGTATGGCTCGTCCTAGTTTAGGTATGCTAGGGGGTTCCTGGTATGGATTGCTAGGACTGCACTGTTTCTAATTAAGATAGAGACTGATAACCTGGGCATACTGGTGTTTGTACAGGGCTTTATTGAACATAGGGAGATCAGTCTTGTTAACACATTCGCCCGAACCGTGCCGCTCCTACATACCTTTTTCGATGATAAATCAGGGACATCACGATATTGACCGCCCTATTAGCTGGCAGACTGAAGTATTTAATTGGGTCATTAATACACTGTGACCAGACCGGGTTTGTGCCACAGAGGAGCACATTGTTGAATATCTGCAGGCTTCAATATATTCTTGATAGAAGCTGGGCTCATGTGGCTCCCTATGTGATTGTTTCACTAGATGCCATTAAGGCTTTTGATTCTGTGTATTGGCAATGGTTATATGCGGTCTTGGGGAACTGTGGAATCACAGACTGGTTCATCCATGGCTAGGGTGCGTACAGGTAAACATATATCCCCTCCCTGGAAGATACAAAGGGGCACCAGACAGAGTTGCCCTCTGTCCTTGATGCTATACATATTGGCATTGGAACCGCTTGTAGTATTTCTGAGGTCAGAGTTTTGGCACTTTGGCATGCTGGTTGATGGAACGCGTCACTTGATTTCGTTATACGCAGATGATTGCCTTTTATACATTCATGACCTCACACATACCCTCTCTGGGATCCTGGAAGTGCTAGATAACTTCGCCAAACTCATCAGTATCTCCTTTAGCAAAGAGAAGTCTTGTATTTTCCCACTTGAAGGGCTCCGTAATTATGACAGGGAGGATCTCCCAAAACTGGGGATTAGATGGGAATTTCACAAAGTTCGATATCTGGGAGTCAATATATGGCACCAGGCAGACTGTATGGATGAAGATAACACTGTGGGGGCTTTGAAAGGAATTTCAGTATCCACGACATTTTGGGAAGATTACCGCTTTCATTGATGGGAAGAGTTGTATTGATCAAAATGGTGGTGTTACCCCGTTTATTATACTCCTTTGCTAATGTCTCATTCCCTATTCCATGTGCGGTCTTTAAAACCTTGGACTCCCTCATCAGTGAGTTTCTCTGGAGGCCAAAGAGGCATATGATAGCACTGTCTATGTTAAGGTTGAGATACGAAGATGGGGGGGGGGGTCCAACTGCCGTGTCTGGATTTGTACTACATGGCCACACAGGCACAATACCTGGCCAAATGTTTGCCCGATAATGCCAAGCTGGACACCTTGTTGATGCAGGGGGCCATAGCACCAGAAGCCCTCAAGGAAACCTTGTGGATTGCGGTCTACCAGACAAGCCCTGCATATTAGACCTAGGGAGGAAGATTTGGAACAGGATAAGCCAGAACCTTAGTGCAAGCTACGCATACTCCCCACACCTACACTTAACTGCGAGCCTGTTCCGAGGCACGTGTGATTTGCCCTTATTCAGAAGATGTAAGGAGTTGGGCCTTGCTACTTGGGGTGATGTCTTTAAGGATGGAGTGTGCAGAGACTTCTCCAAGGTGGGTGACGAATATGGGATGCATAAAGGGCACTTCCTGGGATTCATGAGGCTTCCTAGCTTTGCTAAGACGCAGTGGCCCATATGGCCGGTAGAAACCCAAGGAAGATACTATGCTGTTCACTTTATATGACCTGGAGGGTGGATGGAAACCCGTGAAATGCCTTTATCAAACCTTGATTACAAGGGCAAGTACTAGGGTTGACAGAATCAGAGACGCTTGGGAAACAGACTTGGAATGCAAGCAAGATGATACTGCCCTCCAGGAATGCACGATTTCACTTGGTGCAATTGAACACTTTATATAGTACATATGACTCCCCATAAGATTGCACGTTTTAATAAATTAGTATCCCCCGATTGCCCATGGTGTGGTGGAGGGCATGCCAACTTCCTTCTTATGTTCTGGTTGTGCCCGAAGGTTCAATCCTTTTGGCTCCAGGTTCAGGAAAAGCTGGAGGGAGCAGATATCAGGGGACTCCTGCAGAATGCCTACTTGGGGGTTATGGTCATTGCATCGAAACCCTTGCATTGAGGTGCATTTGCATCGAATTTTTGCAATCTAAAAAATTAGCATCGAATGCATTTTTTTTCTTCTTTTTTTGGGACCCCCCCCAAACACCTGTTTTTTACCCTTAAAAATCCACCCGAACAAAAAATAAACCTTTACCCCCCCCATAAACATGCATTCGATGCACATTTTTTAGATGTAAAAAAATTTGATGCAAATGCATTCGATGGTATGGCTTTCGATGCAAAGCCCAGATACCCCTGCTTGGCATATACCCCCCGCCCAGATAAAACTAGACATAGTTATGGATCTGGCATGCATACTCGCCAAACGGCGAAATGCCCTCTCTTGGAGGGTCTATGAAGGTCAGAGCTATTGTGTGTGGTGGAGGGAGTGGCTGAAATGGTCCACGGCAGAAACGGTGGAATGGTACAGGGCCTTGCCGTTTGGCATGACTGAACCCACAGCGAACCTGGAAGCCTGAAAGGCCCTCTTGCAGGCGATGCTCCCTCGCTCAGACGATAAGCCACCTTGAGAGACCAGTATTGTTGGTACACTTATATGTGTGACTTCACAAGCTATACTGTTGGTCATCACGACTTGTATTCTGACGTGCGTTATGCAGCCACCCTTGAAATGTTCGACTATACCTGTCCATTATAGGACTTGTTCTGCTACACCTATAGTGCATCAATACCCTTTGAAGCCTATGTTCCCCTGCTTTTTGCCTTGTTGTTGGCCTCTGTTTTGTGTTTTTATTGTATAACTCTATAATGATTCTGCTTCATTGGCATGTGTCACACTCTCCTGACACTGTAACCGTGGCTTGGTTGGCCACCATGCACGTTACACTTTCTTATGTATGTTTCCTTGGCTCTTGCCAATGCTGGTTTCTTCCTAACAAAGTTCCTTGCACTCTTTTGGCTTTGGCCAATGCTGCACTTCTCATATAGTACAACTCTGTGTTCTCTTGGCCTTGCCAGCACTTGTTTCTCAAGCAATACAGTTCCTTGTATTTTGGATATTGCCAATGCTTGGTTTATCATATAATGTGGTTCTTTGTTCCAATCAATTTCACAAACTACCCTTCTATAAGATCCACAATCTTCCTTTCATTTCTCTCAAGATTTAAGGGTGTTCACAACTTGCTTTCGATTAGTTCGGTATTCAAAATTACTTATATTCGCTTTCATACAAATAGCAATGCGCGCTTTCATTTAATTTAATGCCCATTACTTGATTTCTATCACCACCTGCCAGCCCGTTGGTACCCCTTCTGGTTGCACTCGGACTTACAGCCTCTTGCGGGTTCCTCTGCTGCAGGTTTCTTTCTACCCGTGCAGTTCCACACGTCTTCTCCCAGCAGTCTTACGTGCCTTGCGCTCACCCAGCAGTGCTTCCTCTGTGACTCAGGACTTGCACAACCGCTTCTTCTGTCACCCTGGTCTCTTTCCTGCAGATTATCAAAGGCCTCAAGTGTCCTGTACCTTCGCTTCCTGCTGCATAAACTGCACTTTTCCACAAGTCTCAAGCACTCCTCCTGCCACACCGCTACACTGGAGAGGTCTGCCAGCACCCAGCAGTTTGTGGGCATTCTGCCACAGCCACTTTTACTCCCTAAAAATAGGCAAGTACTCCCCAAAAAATAAAAATAGGTAGTAAATATACTACTAACAACAAACAGGACACAGAGACACAGACGCCTGTGAATCTGTTTCAACCCACACACACAGCTCCATGGATATGTTTGGATCAGTGGTACACAGAACCACGGGAAGAAACTATCACTGGCTGATCTGAAGAGGTACAAATTAATCTTTTAATGTGCATTGTAAGTGTGTGGAAGGAGGTGACTGATACACAGGTAGCATCATTGTTGCTAAAGACGTTTATGTGTGATAACAATAAAGGAAAATCCCTACCTGACCCTATTACTAAGAGGGGTTTCCCTGCTTCAACTAATACTCAGGATATGTCAGAATGTCCACCAACAAAAAGTCCACTGTCCTGTGTCAAAACGTCCTTCTCTTACACTTCTAAATAAACTAAAAGGTTGGCAAGTCTTATTAATTCAGAAGAATTGATCCCTTCTTCTGTAGAGCGGACCACCATTCCAGTAGTCTGGAGGGACTATTTCCTGAGGGAATTACTCTCTTCCCCAGGTTGCAGTCCCTTTCAAAGGCAGCCCACGTTGTTCCAGATTGAAAAGGTCACAGTTCACAAATAAAGCAAAGTACCTGTAGTCAAAAGCATCTAGGCACTTGCGTTAACCTACTGAGCTAGCTTGCATATATTTAGAGCTTATTCGAAGCGTGGAGGAAAATGCTGACCAGCCAGGCCTCTCGAACTGAGTAAGCCAGCATGCTTGCGAGGGGTTGACTGCGAAAGCCCTTTTTGAGACAAACATCTAGGTTTTGCAAGAAGCCCTGCGCAGCCTTTAGGAGCCAGGCACAGCCTTTCTCCACCGCGCTCTGCGGGTCAGGTGCACTGATAACACAGGAATGTAGAAGGCGCTTCCCAAAACAATGTAAACGGGAGCCAAGACTGGCAGTTTCTAGTTGAAACTTTCCAAGCGAAAACATGTTTTGCTGCCTGGAAGGTTTGGCCTAGAAGATTCTCGAAGAGCTGGTACCTCATAGTGATTGACATGCAGCCCCTAATAAGAGATCTTTACCTGGGCAAGTTAGGCGGAGACTTCCTGGGCTGTTTGAGAGAAGCGTGCACATAGAAAACAGCACCTGGACAACCAGCCAGCACTAGAGGGCAGAGGCTCCAGCTGTCACATTCCCGCTTGTGTCCAGGCTTTCGGGGCTAGGTCAGTCCCAGAGCGGTGCCGGGCACAGAGTGGCGTGGGTCCTGAGTGTGATTTTATCGTATCGGCATCAATGATTCCTAGGAGCGTAAGAATAATTGCATATTCATCTGTGACTGATAATTTGTATTACTCAGCTTGCACTTTAATTCCCATACTATTGAAAACTTCTGCTTGATTCCGATTAGTTTATGTAGTAAATAAATGCAAGCATAAAATCTTCTGAGTGAGTGGCTTTCTTCCAGACTGCATTCATTGTGTCTCGCATAGTTTCTTACTTTTGAGGGAAGGTGATTAGGAGTTATATTGTGGTAAGGGCTGGCCCCAGGGGGGTGTGGTTTCCCTTTTCACTACAGTTCCACAACCGTAAAGCCAAGAGAATGGCTCCCTTCCCTTGGTCTTTTCTCAGGCTTCTCACAATGTTCACAATACTAGGCGAAATGACTCCCTTCCGCGTGCCTTTCTCAGGCTTTTCACAATGCCAAGAGAATGACTCCCTTCCCTTGGCTTTTCTCACAATGTTCACAAAACACCAGTGCAAATGACTCCCTGCCCCTGGCTTTTCTCAGGCTTCTCACAATGCCGCGAGAATGACGCTCCCCCCCTTCCCTTGATTTTTCTCATAATGTTCACACTCACGAGGGGGAATGACTCCCTCCCCCTGTTCTTTCTATGGCTTTTTTTCCTCACAGCCCACATGATTCACTACTCTGCCAAGCACTGCGATTATGACAATGACTTTGGTTATTCTTCATAAGATGGTGCGGGTTCCCACACCCATGAAATTCTCTTCCCTTGAAGCTGCAGACCTGGTTCACTATCCTTTCAAGTACTGTGACTATAAAGAAGACTTTGGAGGCAGTTCGTTATTAGGTGTGGGTCCCAGACCCTTTCTTTGTGACTTTTCTGGCCTTTGGGTCCTCCCATCAACTAGCCTCTCCAGGGTTCTTACCGGAGACCTCCAGTTGTCCGTGGTCTTCTCCTCGCTCTGGCTTCTCGCGGTCTCTCCACAGGCTACATCGGCCTTGCTGCGTTCCCTTGTTCTTGGGCTGCGCATTTCCAGCTCTCCATGCACACCAGCGCTCCAAGTCGGCTGGCTGCGCTAGTCTGTGCCAATTTTTGTACAACCACAGCAGATCTTTCGGGGACGCCTCTTCTGGCGACCACGTGTTTCAACCTCTTTACGGCCAGCGTCTCTGCTACCTCAGCTTGTTTCAAGTTTCCTGGTTCCGCCAGGAATAGTCTGACAAAATGTGAAGTCCTTCTTCCCTTTTTATTATCAGGTTGGACTTGTTTCAAGTTGTCTAGGCCGCGCATGTTGGTTCCCTGGGACACTCTGTATTGCTCCAGCCTCTTCCTCGTCTCATTATTGATGTTCTCATCCTCAACGGGGTTACTTGAAAAATCATTTTACTCCCAACTTTAAAAAATAGGAAAGAAAGTACTCCCACTTCAACATATTTAGAGCACTAGCAACATCTGTAGGTCAGATAGTTCTGATTAATTGAACCTTGGCTTCCAAACTGAACTATTTAGTTATGATTTATGACTGCGGTAAATAGTGAGGCAAGGCATTACTTATTCCAATATAATTACAGCACCTCCTAAAAACATTTCTTCTTATAACTTGTTTGTGATAATTGAGACCACTAGGGGCGCAGAGCAAGATGGCCGTGTGAGACCTGAACTCTGTACCTCGTCTGCCTTTTCAGACACTTTGCCACCCCACAGGTGTCTTGTCCATGGCCTCCAGCGTGGTGATGACGTGGGGAAACCTAAAGTGACAGCTGTGAGGGGTCAGTAATGTGAGGGGGACTACTGCTTGTGTTTGTCTCGAGAATAGACACTTTATTACGAAACAAATTGGAAAATATATCCTCGCTAATCATGCTCCACGGGGAATTCCCTACTTGGTCTAAAGGCTAGAGGAATAACTCCTAACATAAAGAAACTGTCCCTCACACTAAACAACAAAACATGCAAAGAAAATCATAAACATTAAAGAATAAACAACCTTAACTTGCCCTGGGTAGATCCCTTCCCCAGGATATTTCAAAGTCAATTCTCCAAATGGTCTTCAACCAGTTCTTATGAGTTCAAAGTCAATACAAAAGTTCATCAAACAAAACTCCACTGGTAACAATTCTTCAGCTTTTAGTTGAAAAGATCCTCTTCCAAGTTCAGCCAAGAAAATAGCACCAATGGTAATCCTGGATGTTCTTTTTCCAAGATTAATAGTCACAGTTCAAAGATTAGGTTAAAAATGTTTCCTCGACAACTTTACAATTCATTAAAGACCTCTGCAGTACATTTTGGTTTAATTGTCAGGATGCTTCTTCTTGGGTTCTTGCCAGTGTACAGGAGGATCGAAGTGCCTCTACCGAAAGTCCCACCCCCATTTTGCCTATATGTTGGAAATCGGAAATTGCGACATGCACAACGCCAATATACCGCAAAGAGTCCTCGAAAAAGGCATCCATTGAGAAAACCCTATATGATGTACCCGCGGAGAAATGGCAGTGTTTTAAAGGGAGGTTCCAGAAGAAGTGTGAATATGAAAGAGAAGACTACTGACGTCACATGAAGCAGAAATGACGCACCCAGAAGAGATGTCAATGAAGAGAGTATATAGACCTTATAGAATCTGATGTCGAAGTAAAGAATTGAGCAACATTTTATGAGCAAAATGAAGATTGCACGTGCAGAGAGCACTGAAGAAAATGCAAGCCTTTTTATAAATTGTACAAAAGCGGAAACAAAAGTAGACTAAGTAATCATGAGGCTGGATATGCGTAGTGCATAGACTGCAGACACTGCCGGCAATACATATATATATATATATATATATATATATATATATATATATATATATATGTGTGTATAGAATCTGGATGTTCCACGACACATTTTAGCAAACTAGGACCCCATGAACAGAAGGGCTGAAAGTGTGGCGCAGTAGAATAAAACAGCTGATGTTGAAAGAATATTTGAGAAAGGTTGTCTTGCCCGGTGTCAAGGGTTGGGGCAGCCAAGAAACTGGTTATCTATTCGAAAAGATACAATGAACGAGAGAAGCGAGACAGGGGGCCTCATTACGACCCTGGCGTTAAGGGTTTAACGGCGCCGTAAAAGGTGTCTGCCCCGTTAAACCCTTAACGCCTGATTACGAGGTCCCTTTGCAAGACCCGACCTTAACGCCTGATTTTAGCAGGCGTAAAGTAGGGTGCCGCAATTTGTGGCACCGTACTTAGCGCCTTCCCCATTCCCATTGAGCCCTATGGGGCAAAAATGGGAATGGGGAAGGGCCCATGGTGAATTACCGCCCCGCCAACCTTGGAATGGGGCGGTAATTCCGCCATTCACCATGGCGGACCCCGGCATGGACCATGGTGCTAATAGCACCATGGTTTAGCGCCGGGGTAGTAATGAGGCCCAAGCTCCTCTTGAGGTGTAATGGAAAAACGCTAGAAGTTCCAGGTTTTATTCATTTAATAGTGTTAAATGCAACTAAGGAACTTAAAACACGGTCTCCTGTCACATGGTCAAGTTGAAAATAGACTTTGGGCGAGCTGCACGACACAAGACTATGCTCACACTCCCTTCTATTCTCAGGCGCAGTGATACTTGTAAGGCCGAGTTCAAAGGACTAATTGAATGGCAGACAGCAAAAGTGATGGTGGATGTTGGGCTAATTGGGTGGGGAGGCATGGTCAAGTCCAACCCACCAGCACCTGGGGTACCAGCTTGCGTACTGCTAGCAAGTGGAATATTCCAGAAGGGTACAAGCGTGCCAACCAATTGTAGAGGGCCACGTAGCAGAGAGCCCTATAGTTTGAAAGCCAATGAAACGTCTTGTATTTCTATGACACTGAAGGTGACTTGCACTAGGGGTGGGCATAGCTGTCCACCTGACCTTAGAGACCCAATCACGATCCCATACCCCATAGAAATAATACCTAGATGTTCCCCTTAAGCCCATCACAACCCCAAGTAGGTTTTCTTATTTTGCCACATAGTATGACGTCAAGTATGATGAATTTGTGTTATAAATATGTGTTTTTTCATGTGAAACATTGAGAAATGCTTGTGTGGCGTCTGTTGATGCCCGTTGTACTAGATACTTGTTAAAACAGCTATCCTGAGTCGGCCTGATTATTGGTGTCAGAGTAAAATTTGCATCCCCATCCATCCCACATAGCGCTGCCTCGTTTAAAAGGGCCTACGGGTTCACGTGGTAGCAGAGGGAGGATGGTTCCGGCCCATCGATTAGTAGGTCTCAAAATCTTCGGATAATAGGACACCTTCCGCCTTCTAGCCAGAGGATTGCGAGGTTTCCTGTGGAGAGTGGCCAATATAGTACTCTTGCAAGAAAATCGATACAGGTGGGATGGGTCCTTTGACGAAATCCCACCTAGTTTCACAGGTGCTGAGCAGACTGGAGGCGATGGTGGTCGATTCGAGGAGGGGGTCGATACTGAGGGCCTTGAGCTGAAGAACGAATGGTGAGTAGATTGAGTGGACTGGCAAAATAAAGGGTATGGGGTTGTGGTAATAGAGAAAAGTAATGGGGTGTTGTTTAGGGTAAACGAGAAGTGTTTGAACGAGGAGCGTTCTTTAGAGCCAGGTTTCCTACCTCAAGGCAGGTCTAGAAGGAGTAATTTCAAAACCGAAGAGGGTAATTAGGCGACACAAACAGGCTTATGATAGGGAATGACTCAAACTCCAATTAGGGTATTTTAGGGGCTAGGAGAAAAGGAGTACCATGGTGAAATACATGTAAATTTGACTAGTCTGTCTGTTTGTGTATTTTGAAATTGAAAAGAGGTGTCGAAGAGCAACAAGAGTAAAACTGTGAGGTTAAGGAACAAATAAAAAGTGATCTAATCTAGGTCATTCTCG